>NC_083710.1:7805000-10205000 GCF_033118175.1 Dama dama
GACCACCTCTAATTCAACTAGGCTCACATAGAGTCTTATTCCCAAAGACCTTCCTCCAGTTCTAACCTGAAGCTTTCTTTCCTGAAGAGGGCATATTTTTATAAAGTTATTTCTAAGTACTTGAACATTGCAAAAGATGAGCAAAAACCTTTTTTCATCTCCTTCACATTCTTTCTGGGTTTTGTTACAGTTCTGTCTCTCTTTCTCTCTCCCTCTCTATGTCTCACTGTCTGTCTGTTTCTCTCTCTCTCTATCTCTCACATACACACAAGCATGCATGTGCACACGTGTTTATGTCAGAATGTGTTAATTTGTGCATCTGAGTGTGTGAGTGTGTGTGTGTGTGAGTGTATGTGTCTCTGTGTAATGTCCAATATGTTTCCAAAATGTACCAGCACAAATCCATAATTTATTTGATTTGGTTTCAGTGCACTCTGGAGTTTTGTCTTCTCCAGGTTTTCAGAGTGACTTGCTCCCAAGGCTTTAACTGTCTTGTAAAGATTGATTGTAAACTTTGCTCACTTGAATTGTGACAACAGAAAGAAGTCAGAGATGAAGTTGGAGTATGGATGTGGCGAGGAGTTTGTGGAAAATGAGAAGCTCCAGAGAAAGGAAATCATTCTGATTCTCAGTTTATCTTTCTGGCTGTTTGCCTGATGGCAGTTCCTGGGGACCAGCTTGTTTCCTGCACTTCCCTTGCCTGACCTGTCTACATATCCCCTCCAACTATGAAAAATAAACCTCTTGTTTTTTATATTTGATAGTCTCTGCTAACTGAACGGCCTGGGTTTTCTTCTTCTCCATTTTCTCAATAAGAAAAGATCGGGTAAAAGTTACTGTTCTAGCTGGCTGCTGAAATCTTGGGGAGTTATGCCAGCCATAGAGCTTCAGACTGGGTTTATGAATGGAAAAAAGGAGGAGGCTGTAGGCAAGTCTAAGAAAATTAACATTGGACCCTAACACAGAAATGATTTCAGTGGTCGAATAATCTAAAGTTGGCCATCAATTATCTGTTTCCTTTCTGGGTTCGTCACAGGGAGTCCTGTCTGCTATGTAGCTGCATCTTACTGATCATACAAATATTCAGTGAGAAATTAGACTATTAAGGTGACATATTTAGCTCTGGTTATTTATATTTTTAATTTTACATATTATTTTTGAGTTGTTAGCCATTTCTAAACCATACATATTGGATAACTTTATGGTGAATGGAGTGAAGTAACTCTGCAAGTTACCTTTAGAAAAATGTTGTCATGGAACATTTTTCTTAGTCTACTCCCCATTTTATTCCTTTCCATAAGTCATTCCTCAAATTTGAGGGTTTTTTTTTTAACTAGATAGACAAAAAAAAATTGAAATTTATATTATTTTAAAACCATACAAAAATTATGTAAAAATAAATTGTTCATTAAGGAAAATATAGATTCTTTCTTCTACATTTACTGTCAGCCCCTCTTGGGATATTTTTTTTCTAAACATGTGTGTGTGTTGTAATAAGATAATACATTTCATTTCATTCAAAGAAAATAAAGAGTTTCAACTTAAAATCAACCCAATCTCTATGTTTAAATTATTTTTTAAATAGTTTAAACCAAACCATTAAGTTAAGTTTAACCAATAAGTTAAACCAAACCATTTAGTCAGAGTATGAAATTACTTAATTTGATATTATGTGTGGCAAAGCTGTAGGGGTCATGTTTATAACATGTCAGTTTAGAATATGCAGTCAAGGAACAAAGATAAAAGGGTTTGTTATATAACTGATCCCACTCTGCCCTAAAACAAAGTCAGATTTCTTCTGTGCCTGTATCTTTGCTGTTTGAATAAGCAAATAAATATGTGTTGGTTGGTGAAGTTGGAGAGGAGGGGAGAATTATGTCTAATTTTAATGATTTCCCTGCATTAACCAAAATGTGTTTCAAATTTTTGTAAAAATGCATTTACTTTTCTAAATTGTAATTGCTAATGCTTATGCAAATATTGCATAAACCTTAATTTCTTTTTTGAATACTTTCCACAGCTGGTCTTTGCCCTTCCTTTTGTCATTTTACTTCACAAGGCTTAACCTCGCCACACACAATATTGTCCCCCAAAATTGCTGTGCTGAGCTAGACTGATTATCATTGCATAAATATCATCTCCAGATAAGATTTATTGACTGCCCACCCGTGCAAGGCACTGAATGAGGCCTCGCAATAAGTGTCATTGAATAGCTTCCACCTCTGTCCGTAAGATCTGTGCTGCTCAAAAAGGTAAGGCAAAAATTACCTCATATCCTATCTCCTCCATCATACTCTGAATATAGATTTATAGTTGAATTTCTTCTTTCTACTTTGTGATCTGGAAACTCATTATGAAGTAGCTGTTCTTTCCATAAACTTTTTAGATCTGTGTGAGCTCTCTTTTATTACTTTTTCATGCTTATATGCTCTGGCATCAAAGAATCCTTACAAAGGGATATCTCTAGACCTATTCCTTGGTCATAACAGAAAACAAGATTTTTTTTTTTATTTCATAAAATAAGAATTTGGTCCAAATGCAAATCATGTGTTAGAGTTCCACTCATTTAGTAGAACGTTCATCACTATCCATTTATTTGGTAAGGTTTCAGGTATTTTGATTTTAAAAGTTAGTACTGTGCATTAAATACACGATTAGACTTTTAAACCAGTAACATAAATTGGGTTGAAAAGAACAAAAGTGGAAACACGGGTTTGATTAATATTGAATGTTTGCTTGACTTTAGCATCATTTGTGTGTGAAAGTCGCTCAGTCGTGTCTGACTATTTGTGACCCCGTGGATTGTACAGTCCATGGAATTCTCCAGGCCAGAACACTGGAGTGGGTAGCCTTTCCCTTCTCCAGGGCATATTCCCAACCCAGGGATCGAACCCAGGTCCCCTGCATTGCAGGTGGATTTTTTACCAGCTGAGCCACAAGGGAAGCCCAAGAATACTGGAGTGGGTAACCTTTCCCTTCTCCAGCGGACCTTCCCAACCAAGGAATCGAACCACGGTCTCATGCATTCCTGGCAGATTCTTTACCAACTGGGCTATGTGGGAAGCTCTAGCATCATTTAGGAAATGTATTAAATAGTTTGCATGAGGGTGTTTTGGAGATGCATGTAGGGAGTAAAAATGGTCATAAGTTTGTACCTTTGAGGAGGACAAGGGGATGTTGTCTCATTTGCTTGGTTGCTTTTGGAGAGTGTTGCTTCATGTCACACTCAGGGTGGGGTACTGAACAGACTCGTTCAAATCACAGCTTTGTTTTGCTTTATTGCCTGACTTTGGACAGCTCAACTCTTCTGACCCTCAATTTCCTTACATGTAAAACTGGAGCAGAGATATCTGTTTAGCTTGGTCGATGTTATGAGTATTATAGATAATTTAATGTAAAGTGCCTTATACTTAGTCAATATTAGATATATAGACACTATTAGTATAGCTTTTAGCAGGTCTTGCAAATGTGTTTAAAAAATCATTTAGGTCCCCAAACTGTATTTGACTTGCAAATCTTATTAAACCTCCATGTTTAGAGTGGCACTCTTCCTGTGCCTCTCTCTGTTTTCTTATTACCTTATATTGCTTTCCTTAACCAATTAGTTTATGGAAAATATGCAATGTGTAATCACAAATGAGTTTTTTAAAAGCCTACCTAGAAGGACATAGACATCTAAATGAGTCCTTTAAAGCACCCCCATAGGGAAGCTCTCTATTACATCGACATTACTGTCATTGTTTAAGATCATTTTAGAGCTTCCCTTTGAAAATTGTCTTCAGAGTCCATATGCAAGCCATCTAGGAAAATTGATCACATTGCTGAGAGTCACTTCTTATTCATATTTAAAAGAAAAAGTGTCATCTAGCTTGGCTCTTAACTTTATTAAGAAAATATTTACCCTGAATTATGTTTAGTTCTCATTTCCTTCTCTCTTTTCCCTCCTTTCCTCCCTTCCCTCTTCATTTTTTTTTTGTTGCCTACCCAGTTCTACTGGATTCAACAAATATTTATTAAGCACCTAGTATAAGTTGCATCTGGCTTCCCTGGTGGCTCGGGTGTAAAGAATCCACCTGCAATGCAGGAGATGCAGGAGACACGGGTTCGAGCCCTGGGTTGGGAAGATTCCCTGAAGTGTGAAATGGCAACACCCTCCAGTGTTCTTGCCTGGAAAGTTCCATGGACGGAGGGATCGCAGAGAGTCAGATATGACTGGGCGCGCACACACACACACACACACACACACACACACACACACACACACACGTAGCAGCATCCTGAGGGATCTGTGCTCAGTCGTGGCCGACTCTGTGCGACCCCACAGACTACAGCCCGCCAGGCTCCTCCGTCCCTGGGATTCTCCAGGCAGGAACACTGGAGGGGGCTGCCATTTCCTTCTCCATGTGTAGCATCAGCGGACAATAAAAAGATTCTTGAGTAGCATCGGGACTCCCGTCGAGAAATTCCCTCTCGTAAGGTTAGTTCGGGCTTCCCCGGCGGCTGAGAGGTTAAAGCGTCTGCCTGCAATGCAGGAGACCCGGGTTCGATCCCTGGGTCGGGAGATCCCCTGGAGAAGGAAATGGCACCCCACTCCAATATTCTTGCCTGGAGAATCCCATGGACGGAGGAGCCTGGCAGGCTACAGTCCATGGGGTCGCAAAGAGCCCGACACGACTGAGCGACTTCACTAAGGTTAGTTCACGTGCTGGCTCGCTCCGGATCCTTCTCCTCACCTCCACTGTCAAGGGCAGCTTGCTCAGTAGGACCCTCTCTCCCAGGAGAACTGAGCCTTGAATGTGATGATGTAAGAAGAAATAGCTTTTATTAATTCAAGTCACAGCGATCCCAGGGCAAACCTTCCAGGGTTTTCCCGTCACGGGGAGCTGTGGAGCTGCCTTCTGGCTGTTCCCGGGCTTATGTCCTTCCGGTCCTGTGAAAGCCCTCGTGTGTCTCCAGCATTTTCCCCCTTGTATCTGGGAGCTAGAGTTGATCGCTGCTGCTGGCATATACAGATGAAATGTCAGCTACCATTTTACCTTCGACGTTTGGTGCTGACAGGTTTGTGTTAACAGCAATGTCTGTATACTTATTTGAATATCTCATTGAACTCTCCTCACTGTTTAAAAAAAAAATATTGGAAAACATAGAAAGGAAAATGCTGATACAAGTAATCAGAAGTAAATCTCTCAAACGAATATAGCTGAGATAAAAATGAAAGTTTAGCATGTCAACAATTCAGAAACATTAGCGCCACAGGATCAAGGTAATTGATGGCATATTCAATTATGAGCAAAAAGAAGAAAATCAAAAATAGGTATTAAGTGCTAAAATTATACAACCAAATCTTTAAGGAGAAAGATGATAGAACAGATTTTTATTTCTATTTTTATTTTTTTATTATTTTTTTTTCCCCAGTGGGTTTTGTCATACATTGATATGAATCAGCCATGGATTTACATGTATTCCCCATCCCGATCCCCCCTCCCACCTCCCTCTCCACCCGATTCCTCTGGGTCTTCCCAGTGCACCAGGCCCGAGCACTTGTCTCGTGCATCCCACCTGGGCTGGTGATCTGTTTCACCATAGATAGTATACATGCTGTTCTTTTGAAATATCCCACCCTCACATTCTCCCACAGAGTTCAAAAGTCTGTTCTGTATTTCTGTGTCTCTTTTTCTGTTTTGCATATAGGGTTATCGTTACCATCTTTCTAAATTCCATATATATGTGTTAGTATGCTGTAATGTTCTTTATCTTTCTGGCTTACTTCACTCTGTATAATGGGCTCCAGTTTCATCCATCTCATTAGGACTGGTTCAAATGAATTCTTTTTAATGGCTGAGTAATACTCCATGGTGTACATGTACCACAGCTTCCTTATCCATTCGTCTGCTGATGGGCATCTAGGTTGCTTCCATGTCCTGGCTATTATAAACAGTGCTGCGATGAACATTGGGGTGCACGTGTCTCTTTCAGATCTGGTTTCCTCAGTGTGTATGATAGAACAGATTTTTAAAAATAAGAAATGATATTCTAACTCTTTAGGAACTTCTCTATAAAACATATTTTAGTCTGCTTTTATTCTATTGATACACAAATGCTTTCAAGTATTGATTAGGTTGTTATGTAGTAATAAATACTCAGAAAACTTAAATACTCAAGCATAGTGTAATGGTTAAATGTTAGAAATATTTATACAATGAAGTATTATATAAACATTTAAAAACTTTTTTCATGAATCTTTATAGGCTTGAAAAAATGTCCACAAAATTAAGTTACCTATGAAAGAAAAGAATACTAAACTAGTTGAACAACATAAGCCAAAGTTAAAACAGTAAACTTTTTTTTTTTCCAGTAAACTTCTTATATACATGCAAAAATAGAAAAAAACCCTGGAAAAATACACCAAAATATTGACTCTGGGTATTAAATTTATGGGATGTTTTTATTTTCTTTTTGAAACACTTATTTTTTCCCCAATTTTGCAAAACAGGAATTTGTAAAATGTGCAAGAATTTTTTTAAAAAAATTAAATAAACATTTACATTAAAGTTGAAGATTTGGAAATAAGCTAATAAAATATTTAAATGTAAGGCCAAGTGAATTGGACAAAAATGACTGGACTGTTATTCTTCAATCGGTTATCTTTGCTTTTCTCTTAAGTTCTACAAAATCCCATGTTCCACTCTTCTGTGGTTAACTCTTAATTGTTTTCTTTGAATTTTCTGTGCTAGTCTGTCCCCAAAAGATAAAATCTCGGAGAGAAATGAAGAATTACCTAATGAGTTAAACTAATACAGAAAGCTTGGCCAGAAATTTCAGCTGCTTAAACTGATTTTCTACTTTCATATTACTACTCCACCTCCAGTCAGCCTCATAAATAATCAGTTATCAAAGCCATCTAAATTAATTCTACTATCAGAGCAACCCAAAATATCAGATGCCGTCAGTCATTAAGTCCATAAAGAATAAGCACAGTGAAACTCTTATAAACTTAGAAATAGCTGTAATCCAATAGAGGTCTGTATTACTTATACATAATATTTTAACAATTGATCAGCACAGTTTCATATGTATCCCCAAATTATTCTTAATATTTTAAACTTCTGATGTGATCTCTATCTGGATATGTGAATGAGCTGGAAAACAATGAATTCAGTCCCTTTCACATGCCCATATATAACTTCTTCCCTTTGTTTGCTGAGTACTTGCTATTGCCTTGGCTGTGACATCCTGGGACATTTTTGGGCAGCTTCATTCTCTCCTGTGGGCAGGACTGTTGTGTCACCAAGTGCATTGGATCGAAATTCTGGATATGCTGTGTTGAATGTTTAAACCAACAGCAGTAATAAAAGACATCATGTACCTTAACAAGATGAGCCTCCAAACATTTTCCTGAATAACATGACATGGAACATAGAATGCCAAATCTTCCAAAATAACTCACAATTAAACCACAACTCCCTTTGGGCCTGAATAATATTAGGAATATCCAGAAATCTAGGCTTGGAAATTTTAAATAGCACATTTAATTTCTTTCTTCCTCAGAAATTTGCTTGACTAGACAGTAGACACTCAACTTCTTCATTTTTCATCAGAGCAAGCTATTACAAGTGTATTTGTTGATGCCCTCAGGTACAGAAAAAAATGTTCAGTAGTTAACTTGCTTTTAAGGGATAATAGTCAATTTATTAAAGTTAGAGATTGAAAAATTGAGTTGTTCCTTAAGCTTTTAGGTTTATTTTATAAAATTTGTTATAAAAGTCTATAGTAACTCTTAAAGGCATTTGATTAACAGTTGGGTCTGTTTGCAAGTGTGTTGTTGCTATTGTTTACTGGATAAGTCGTGTCTGACTCTTTTGTGACCCAATGGACTGCAGCCCACCTGGCTCCTCTGTCCATAGAAATTTCCCAGGCAAGAATACTGGAGTGGGTTGCCATCTCCTTCTCCAGGGGATCTTCCCAACCCAGGGATCATAAAAACCCCAAATACATAAAGCCCCAAATTTCTACTTAGAAACATCAATGTATTTAAATTCTGGTTATACATTTTAACTCAGAATTACAAGCCTGATGTATGATTTCAATAATCTAAGTTCTCTTAAATGCAACACATACTTAAAATACCAAATGTTCACTGACTCATTGCTCAGTGAACATAATAATACAGTGAATATGATTCTAGAGCTTTGCCATAATGCTAGAAATCTCAAACTTCACTTGACTATCTACAAATCTCTTAAACTTAACATATTCAAACCTGAACTCTTGATATTCTACTCAAACCATGCTCCAGTGACAATCTTCCTATATCTATAAGTGCTAACTTTGTCCTTACAGTCGTTGAAGCCCCCAAATTTGGAGTCATCTCTGACTCTTCACACTGATGATTGGTCCTGAAATTGTCTAGACTCTACCTGCAAAATATGTCCAGAATCTTACCATTCTCACTAGCCTCACTAGACCAGACTAGCTTTCTGGTCCAAGCCATCATCATTTCTTACATATATTTTCCCCCTTTTACTTTTTTAAAATTGAGATAAAATTCACATAACATAAAATTAACCATTTAAAGGGAATAATTAGTGGCACTTGGCATATTCACAATGTCATCCACCACCACCTTCCAGAATAGCTTTATCATCTCAAAGTAAAACAGCATACCCATTAAGAAGTTACTTCCTGAATCATCTTCCCCCCAACCCCTGGAAACTACTATGAATCTTTATGAATTTCTCTAATCTAGATATTTCTTATAAATGGAATCATGCAGCATGTAACCTTTTGTGTCTAGCATTTTTAAATTTAACATAATAGTTTTGAGGTTCATGCTACATTGTAACATGTATCATGCCTTTTTATGGCCAAATAATATTTCACTGTATGTAAATACCACAATTTATATATCCATTCATCTTGTGTGTCATTTTGTAATAGACGTCCAATTGTTCTCTCTGCTTCTATCTTTGACCTCCTACAGTCTTTTCTCAACATAGTAACTGAAGAGCAGCTTTTAGAATGTGTCACTTTATGTCACTCCCCTCCTCAAATCTTTCATATCACGTCGTCACTTGGGCTAACATCCGAAGTCTTTACAAGACCCTGTAGAATGTGTAACACCTCCCCACACCTGTCCCCTCGCCCCGAATCCACACGACGCCCCCTCCCCGTGCTGGCTGCAGTCACAGTGCTCTCCAAAGTCCTGAAGGCCGCGCGCGTCCTCCTCCTGCAGGGCCTCTGCGTGGACCTTCTTCCCTGTATTCCCACGGTTTACCCTTTCACCTCCTCAAGTCTGTGTCCAAAAACCTTTCACCATCTTGCCCCTTGCCTTTTAGTTTAGATCCTTCTTAATACCTTCTGTCTTTTCTATAGCACATGTCCCTTTTTAATGTGCTATTAACACACTTGTTGCCTAGAACACACCCCAAGACAAAATTTGAGTGTAAGTAGCTTGTTTGGGATGTGAACCCGGAGAGAAACAGATAGGGGTGTAAGGAAGCTGGTCAAGGAGAGGCAGGTTATCGAGCAGATTATCGTGGTGGACCGCTGAGGCTCAACTGCTTCTCGCCAAGATGTGAGGAGCCAGGCTGTGTCTCCCCCAGCAGCACTTCTGTCTTTGGGCGAGGGCTCTTTTCAGGACTTCAAAGCTCATTTCTGCTGTTCCTGGAGTGTCAGAAGACTGTGCGCCTGCCGCTCAGGCGGACTTGCAGTTATTTATTCACAATTAATAGCCTTCAACCCATGAGTGTGGAGAAAAAGTAAGCAGGGCCCTGGCATCATCGGTGCTGCTCATTTATTATATTTATTCCCTGATGAGAAGGCAAGATTTACACAGGGAGACTTTTTCTGTTTTGCTCATTAATGTATCCACAGTTCTCAGAAGAGTGTCTGGCTCTAGCAGTAGATACTTTAGAATGAATGAATGGATAAATAAAGAGCATACATGATTATCTTGAAGACCCTGTATTTAATTCTAAATATACATGGCTTGAACAGCGTTTCCTTTGGGGGATGTAATTTTATTGCCTCATTGTTTAGAGTGGTTCATGAGAGATGTTTTTGGTTGCCTTCTCAGTTTGCTACAGCAATTAACAATCAGAAGTTCTGATCAGGAAGCAGCAGATTCTTTGTCTGTGATGTGGATAAAGTGGATTAATCCTTATATATTTTATTTAACAGGGACTTCATAACTTAAAGCTACAGCTAATCATACACCATAAGTTGGATTACTCTATAATCCTCTTTTAGATGGCTATACCTCTTGATTGAATTTTGCTTATCTTTGACTCTTAAAATACATAGAATGTTTTTCCTTCAAACATTGGAGACCCCGAATTTGGCAATATTGTTGGTTTTTTCATATACTTAAAAATTGTTTAGTACTTCAACTCAAGAATTAAAAAAAAAAATGTTTGAATTCCGAACATCTCACATAGCTTCCTCGGAGAAGGCAATGGCACCCCACTCCAGTACTCTTGCCTGGAAAATCCCATGGATGGAGGAGCCTGGTAGGCTGCAGTCCATGGGGTCGCTAAGAGTCAGACACGACTGAGCGACTTCCCTTTCACTTTTCACTTTCATGCTCTGGAGAAGGAAATGGCAGCCCACTCCAGTGTTCTTGCCTGGAGAATCCCAGGGATGGGGGAGCCTGGTGGGCTGTCATCTATGGGGTCGCACAGAGTCGGACAGGACTGAAGTGACTTAGCAGCAGCAGCATCACATAGCTTCCTAGGTTATTTTACTAAAATAAATCTTTTAAATAAAATAAAGCCTTATTAGGAAGCCCAGTCCACAAAACAAATTCTGAAATTATCTGATGAAAGAATAGTGGGATTTGGGGATCTGTTTTCTTAAAACCACTTGATCATTTTAGAAGTCTTGGAGGCACAAATTAGGTCCACAGAAATGGAAGATTGTGAGAAACTCTTCTAATTCTAATTTTCAGATTTTCTGTACAAAAATCTGCTGCCTTTGGGAAAACTCTTTGGCTTTCTAATGCACTTTTACATGTAATTAGACTATACACATAATTTTAAAAGTTACCATTCATTATGTATCTGCCACGTGCAAGATGTCGTGGTAATTTGATTTGGATTTCTAAGTAAAGTAGTAAAGTTATTCCCATTGAAAATGAAAGTGAAAGTTGTTCATTCTTGTGTGACTCCTTGCAATCCCATGGACTGTATAGTCCAGGCCAGAATACTGGAGTGGATAGCCTTTCCCTTCTCCAGGGGATCTTCCTGATCCAGGAATTGAACTGGTTCTCCTGCATTGCAGGTGGATTCTTTACCAACTGAGATACCAGGGAAGCCCAAAGTTATTCCCATTATTAAACATACAGAAATTGGTGCAGAGTTGTTAATTTATACAGCTAGTAAGTCATGGAACCAATATTTGAACCAATCCTATCTGTCCTATACCTGTATAGGTATAAATGATGCTTTGTCACTTGGTGAATATTCAGTAAAGAACAGTGGAGAAGCAGCACTTTATATGACGAATGCTGTTTATTTTTTAAAATAAGTCTCAGGATTTAGGATCGAGAGAAAGCATGTTATTTTTGACTGTAGTTTTCAATTCATAAATTCACCACTACTATATGTGAGAATTAAAATTTATATTGGACAAAAAGTTTTAATCATCAACATAGGAATTTTAATGAGAAAATTCCTTAAGCAGAAAGAGAGTGCTCAGTTGTGCAATTTTATCCACGATGGACAGATGAATTAACCCATTACAAAGAAAACAATGTTGTTCTAAATGCCTTTTAAAGACATTTAGACAGTTGTGAAGAAAAGAGTGATAGGACAGTGGGGAGATCCTCAGAAGAACTGGTGCTACCGCGTACCTGTTCAAGGTGGTAATGGAGACGTGAATTGGAGGAAGAAGTCTTGCATCAACTACAGACTCATTGTTTCGACCAAAACTGAAGTATGCTTTCAATGAGACCAGTTTAGGGAAGGGGAGAGAAAAGAAAAGAAGCATAATACCAACACATATTGAAATACCTTGAAGTTATTAACGCAAGGCAAGAGGAAGCTAGTTATAATCATTGGATTTTTATAAAAAACAGCATTAATACAGTGTCTGTTGTACAGTTAGACTTTCTTTATGTCATGAACACATTTTTGAAGACTGCTTCTAAATTGGGTTTGCTTATACTATAAGTGATGTAATTTAGGTAATTGTCATAATCATGAGTGTGTTCTAGATTGCTTTTCTATTCCCATTTTTAACTGCCTGTTCTTTCAGTGGGGCCCAAGAGATGCAAAATTTGGGAATATGATTATATAGCCAGCTGCCTCTATTAATGAGATTAATCTATATTAGACTGAAATTAAATATTAAATTAATCTATATTAGATAGAAATTAAATATTCCCTTAGAAGTCCTCTAGCATGATGTTTCTAAGCAATGTTATGATTTATGTAAATTATATGCTACAAGAGAGTTTGGGAGGACTTAATGTAATATTCTACATTCGAAAGAAATCTTACTAAATCATCACTAAAAGAAAATCTAAACCACTGAAAATTTTAGAGAGACTAGAGAGAATATTCCTTAGCCTTTTAAAATGTGCGTTCTAATCTTAATGTCATCTGTTAAGTGTAAATTTTTTCTTATTCCTGATTTAAATGTACTCCTCTGGTTATTTCTTGGGTCTCCAACCGTTATTACCTATTGATGCTGTCATCCCAGCCCATTCTGTGACCACCTACTACTTTTGAGCCTGTGGTATATTCGGAGTTAACTGAGGGGCAGATAGCACTCTAGGCTCTGCAGCGAGGCTGCTGGAGATCAAAATTCCGACTGTGGGACTTTGTGGGCAAAATCATCTCATTTCCCTCTACCCCAGTTTCTCATTTGTAAATAGAGATGATAATAGTAAATAGCTCTCAGATTGTTTGTGACCATATGAGATTTTGTAAGTATAAAATAAAAGACAGTGCTTGGTATATAGTAAGTTTTCAATAAAATTAGCTAAATATTTTCCTTATCTTTTTATTCTGAGATTACTTTTGACAAAGTGGGGATTCAGTAATCCCTGGAGTGTGTACTTTAGGTTGAACTTCCTCAGCTGTTTCTTTTCATTTTGCTCTTTTGGTAAAGTAATCTGACTAGATGTCACTTTATATAGACCACAGAACAGCTCTAAATGTTTAAAGGTGTCTTCAGTTATTAGTCACATCACTTTTGAATGGTTGAATATCCTGATTATTTCGAATACTTCTGGTGACTGGGACCCAGGCATACCATTGAATCATCACATGCCTGTCTATGTGCTAGGGATTTTTCTTTCTGTTTAATGTGAATCATTGTCTGAAACAACTGGAATTTTTTTGTTAGTGGCTGTATCACTGCCTAATAAAAGCAGCTACTACCTATCTTTTTTTTTTTTTTTTGGATCTTGTTCCCTTTAATCATTTGGTTTCATGGTAATTATGTCCTCCCTTAGCTGATTTTAGCTTTGCTTTCAATTGAACATTGACTTAATTCTCTTGTTCTTTGAAAGCAAGCCTGATTTTCTAAACTTTGTGTTTGATAGCTTACCCATCCATCTACCTATCAATCTGTATCAATTCATTTATTTTTGTGTGTGTGTTTGTCTTTTGTTCTCCTGTGAACTCTATATAATATTTCATGAGATGATTGTGCCCCAAAGAACAGAAGCTCTTCTAATTTTGGCCTAACCAATAGTGTTGAGAGCTACTGCTGTTGAAAAATTACCTAGCTTGTTTTACATGATATGTCTATTAATGCAATCCGATATAGCATTTGCCTTTCGGTGACAGTGTTACACTGCTGAATCATATTCAATTTTTCATCCATTATTTCTTCCCTGGTGGATCACAGAACATTTGTCTTTATTAGTTCCCACAGTATTGATTTCTGCCCTTTCCTCCTTCTATTGAGATCAAACCACATTTTAATCATCACATCTTCCAAACTAGATTTTTGTGTCTTAACATAAAAAAAAAATGTCCAAGTGGGAAAATTTTTTTAAATGAATTTAAGCAAGCAGTGTTCTTTTCCATTGTATCATGGAGTACTAGGTGTGCAGAATCTTGGGAGACAGTAGGAAGAACTCAATAAATGATTGACACTAATTTTCTTTTGCCCCAAAGATGGTTTTGTGGCTATAAATCACCAAGGAGGATTGGTTTCAGCTACTTTGCCATGGAAAACTAAATCAGAATTTTATGTTTACAAAGTCTACAGAATGGGCAGAATCTTGCTTATCAACAACCAACATTCTGAAGTGTCTACTGTATGTAGTGCTCCATTCTAGAAGTGATGTTGAGTAGCACAGTTTTCTTTCTATGATGATTGAAAAACATACTCCCAGATTATATCAAGTAATGGGCATCAATTATGGTATTTATTTTAGCCAATTAAATGTTTACCCAAAAGTTATAGAATGTAACCCCTTTTCAAAATATAAACACACTCATATTATATTACATACTCCAAAGCATTTTTCTACAGTCTATTTCAGAAAATAATTGTTTCCCACTACTTATGAAATAATTGGCTATTTATAACTTGGCCATTAGGAACTTTGAAAATTTTAGCCTTGTTTAGAAGAAACCTTCATTTTGAAAAATGAATATAATATTAAATAACTGAGTAGGCTGCAAATTACCAGCTAACAGTTTACATCTCAATAGAAACAAAACACTAGAAAGTTTTGTGACAGAATTACTACAAAGAGTGATTAATTGGATCAGGTTTCTTTGACATATGACTATGTTTTCCTTATGGCCTCATTTATTTGTAGCCTCTAAAGGGGTGTTTCAGCCAGAGTGGCTATAGGCAATTCATTATTTCTTGTAAGGAAAAAAAAAGTCAAAATGACAACCTTTTATTTTTAAACGATCAACTGTATTGTCCTTGCTATTTCTAATGATAGCTATTTGTTGAAAGTGACTGTAAAAGCTGGCATAACCTAAAAAGAATATTGGTTGTATCTATTCCAGCTGTGAAAATGTTTCAAATAGGAGAAGTCTAATTTAATTTGGTTCTCCATTTTTGATATTAAAATTCACAGGAGAACTCTGAAGTCCTCTCAGGGGGGCTCAGCCAAGGTGCGGTACGTGACATGTTCATGTAAGAGTCTGATTCCATCTCACAGGGCCACTGTGGTGCAGCTAGTTCGCTCTTCACAGACAGAAAACAAGAGGCAAAATCTCTGTCTGTTTCTTTTGAGTATAATTTACTGTGCAACTTAAACTCTGGACCAGTTTAATGGTCCTAAGAGCAGAGATTCTAGGCCCATGGCTAAACGAGCTACAGTGTTCTGCGTTTGCAGACAAGCCTTATGATTTACAAAATTTAATAAGCTGGGTCCTCATGACATTTCCCCCCATGTTCCTGCTTTTACAATCACTGCCAAGAAGGTAATCAAAGGAGTATATACCCATTGGCTTAATGAAGCCTTACTTTTTTTTTTTGCACAAAAGCATATATACATATACTCCTCCTATTGATGATTCATTAGCAATGAGTACATTCTAGAGCATTCCTTTTACCGGATATGGTATTATGTTAGTGACTTTTTTGTATTGCTTTACCAGAGAGATATTGCTTGGGGAACATTTTTGTGGGTGCCTGCCAAATAGTAGACAAAGGTCAGATGACTTAACAGCTTCTCATCTGCACACTGATTTTTTCCTTAATTCTCTTATTTATTGACCTCCGCTGCTGTGTGCAGGCTTTCTCGAGTTGCAGTGAGCAGAGGCTGCCCTCCAGTTTGTACAGGCTTCTCACGTGGGGGCCTCTCTTGCTGCGGAGCATGGGCTCCAGGACTCGCCGGCCTCAGTAGCTGTGGCTGCTGGCACATCAGTGTGGCTCCCGGCTCCGAGCAGGGCCAGTAGTTGTGGCACACATGCTTAGTCACTCCACGGCATGTGGGATCCTCTCAGAGCGGGCATCGGACATGTGTCTTCTGTGTTGGCAGGTGGATTCTTTACCACTGAGCCAACACGGAAGACCCCACGCGCTGATTCTTAAAGTCAAGGTTTGCTGTTAAGTAAAAGCCCTTTGTCACAACTTCAAGTTTATCTTTTGGGACTTCCTTGGTGGTCCAGTGGGTAAGACACCACACTCCCAGTGTAGGGGACCTGGGTTTGATCCCTGATCAGGGGACTAGATCCCATATGCCCCAATGAAGACTGGCAGAGCCAAATAAATAAATAACAATATTTTTTAAAAAGAAACTTCATCCTTTGTATTGAAGGAACATTCAGAGTTTTGTTTTGATTTTTTTTGGGGGGGAGGTCTATTTACTTTAAAAGGTACAACCCTTTAGCAGCTTTGCCTAAGAGGTTCCTATTGTATCAGCCTAGACTGTGTTGCTTTGTTACATGAGGCTGGCTCTTTGGGGTCAACTTTGGTTTTCAGATAGAAAGACAAAGCCCTGGGATGATTCTGTTACATTAAAGTAGATGCTACTCTTGCCCATCACACTTTGCTGGCCCTGGATACCCTGTGTGAGAGTTCTCAGGCTGCTGCTGCTGCTGCTAAGTCGCTTCAGTCGTGTCCGACCCTGTGCAACTCCATAGATGACAGCCCACCAGGCTCCCCCATCCCTGGGATTCTCCAGGCAAGAACACTGGAGTGGGTTGCCGTTTCCTTCTCCAATGCATGAAAGTGAAAAGTGAAAGTGAAGTCGCTCAGTCGTGTCCAACTCTTAGCGACCCCATGGACTGCAGCCTACCAGGCTCCTCCATCCATGGGATTCTCCAGGCAAGAGTACTGGAGTGGGGTGCCATTGCCTTCTCCAGAGTGCTCAGGAGAAGCCTGCAAATATCACAACCTGATCTGCTTGGGATGCCTAGCTGGGTTAACAGCATCTTGGTAGCTGGCACACCCGGTGGTCTTATTTGCTATGAAATAAAATTACCCTACTCATCATATTTGAATTAGGAGTAGCCCCAAGATGACTCTTTTGAAGGAATGTTGTTCCTGTTGATATTGCGGACAAAAATAATGCATCTCCCACTGTTCTAGGCTTATTCATCCTTCCTTTTAAAGATAGGTTTCCTGATACCAAAATAGCCACATACTCCAGATTCTCAAATCGGTTTGTCTTCTGTGTCCTGTTTCCTGTCCCCCATTGTTCTCTTCTGTTTTTCCCAATCAACGCCTTGTTTGCTCTGTGACATGATCCACCTGCTTGTAGATTAGTTCCACAGCTTTTGCCACAATCGACTTGGTCCTGGGGGAGTTGTATCCATATTACAAATGTATACATTTTACCCTGTTTGGGAATATTGGCTTAAATATAGTGACAAATGTGAGGAAAAATAGATATATTCTATTATCATAACCTGCCTGCTCTATTTTCTTTCCACTACAGGGACTTTTCATGGGTGCATGGCAAAGCAAATTGCAATCACCTGGGTGTTTTCCACTCTAGTTCTGTCATTCTGAATGATAAATGTATTTATTCTTTAGCTGAGAATTAATATATCTATACATCTATCTACCCATCTATACATACATAGATCTTCATGCATGGACAGATGATAAGCCACAACCAAAGAGAACAGGTTGGGAATTTTTTTTTTTTTTTCTAGGATCAATGAAAAAATGTTTTATATTCACATTTAAACATTTAAGGCCTGGAGTAAGACAGTTTTTAAGGTCAACCAGGAAGGAAGATTTTTCTTCTCCTAAGCATCTATCAAGAGTCCTTGGAGAAGCAGTCAGCACTCGCATAATTTAATATGCCTTCTCTGTGAAAAGAATGCCTTTTTGACATCATGTCACAACTTGTGCTTCAACCAAAGATTTTCTGGTAGTCTAGGCTTTGCTGCATTGATTTTCTTTTATCATTTTAGTCACAAACAGTTTCAAATCCCTTTTTTCCTTATGTGCTCTAGAAACAAGGGAAATAAAGCCTCCTGAAAATTATGCATTCCTCTGGTGCTGTTTCCACACTGCAAGCAAGGCACAGTCGCTCCCCTGCAGAGGGCTGGCAGGCCTGGTGCGGCCCCACCGGGCCTGCAGGTCGCCCATGGCTAGACTGGGGCATGGTTTGTTGACACACACAGCTGAGAAAGGACAGATAAACTGAATGATGCTTTTTACCAGCAGGGGCTGCTGCAGAGTAATAATAGTTGGGGATGTTCAGCAGGATAAGACAAAATAAAATGTGCAAGAATGTTCTGTTGGGGCAAGAGATATGGGAGAGGGAAAAGGACAGAAGATAATGAATACAATTGTAATTAGCCAGGGAAATAAAGTGTGTGTGTGTGTGCGCATGCACATGCCTATATTACAAATTTCTGGGGAAAAGAAAAGTGAAGCAGTATTGAGGGAGTTCAAGATTAATTAGTACATAGCAAAGCCAACTTTTTAAAACTCTTGAGAATCATAAATATTTTTGTAAATATCACTAGAGATACCCCTTAAAACTGCAGAATAATGATGCCTCCTTCACCCTCACCCTCTTCTCTCAAAAATAAACCACATGCTTTGAAGATGTTGTAGTATATTTTCTTCTGGGGAGGTCCCTGTTCAGAGAAATGAATCAGATATTTGTATATTTTTTCCATTGTTTGTTTCTCTAAGACAGTTTTCTGTGAACTGTGGGGCTTTAAAACTGTATGTTGGTTGCACAGATGGATAACACAAAGTATATATTTACCAAAGAGAGTTATCTGGAATATATATGGACATAGGCTGGCATGTCATATGTGGAAGGGAAAGATTACACTGTATTTTCTTAGAGTGGGACTTTGTGTGTGTTTGGCGTACTGAGAGTTGTGAGTACAAAGATGCGTTCCTGGAATATCTCTCCCTGTCCCCACCCGCCCCCCCACCCCCACCAGAATTTCAGTACTGAGCAAAGGAGTAGGTAAGAAAACGTCAGGACACTGTCAACTGACCACATGGCATACAATGCTGGGGAACAGTTGGTCCTTAAATTTTCATTTTGTATGTAATCCCACAGAGCCTTATTTGTAAAGATCAGCTTTTATAGTGATCACAGTAAATTCTTGAATATAGAATTCTAGTTTTAGTGATCAAGCAAGTAAAAGGAAAGCATACATAGAATGAAGAAGCTGGAGCACCTGTTGGCAAAATCTCACGAGACAAACTGGCTCTAATAGAAATGCATTTGCTTTACCCAGCAGTTCTGGAATATCTGCTGAAATGTCAGGCTAAATGAAGGAAAGGAAATGGATGAAACTGTTGAGTTTAGCTTTGTATAAACATTGCAAACACTTACGTATGCATTGGATTTTCTGATATCTAATTTAAACTAGTACTGATCAGAATCCTTTAAAATGACATTTGGTAACTTGAAAGTGGTCCTGAAAGTCTTTATGAAATGATATGTTATCATTCCTTCCAGGTGTGAACAGGGATTAGCTGAAAAACTGGCTGAAAGCTAATGCGTGAGTGAATTAGGTTATAAAATTGATACCATCTGCAAAAGTCATCATGAATTCTGTTCACTCCAATGAAAACTTATTTAGCATCTACTACGTGCCAGATACTATGTTAGGAAATAGCAGCCATTAGAAAAATAAGACAATCCCATTGACCTAAAGGGACTTAAAGACTGGTGGGGATGACATCAGCAAATTTCAAAGCAATAGGAAAGGTGCTGTGAAAGAGATATTCCACTGTCCTGCAGAAGGTCTGGGTGTGGTGGGAGTGTGGTGAGTATTTAGCCGAGACTGGGTAGTCAAGGCAGACTTTTTGGAGGAGATAATGCTTGACTTGATTTTCAAGTATTAATGGCAATTAACTAGGGACATAGGTCTTAAAGTTATCTTTAAAGGAATGATTTGTGTATTCTACCATCTCAATTTTTAAACACCCTTTCATATGTGTGACTGTGTATTATTTTCAGAACCTTTAAATTAAATTCCTCTAAGGATATCCTGACATTTCAAAGAGTAGGACTAACTGACTCAACAGAGTTTTCTATTGATTTAACTTATTTTATATATAAGGAATGGCCAGTCTTTAATTGATAAGCAATGAGTGAGCATCTACTACATAATAGGTACTGTTCTACATATGGGGGTTAAAGCTGTGAATTAAAGACTTTTTCTGCCCTTATTAGTCTTATGTCACATCACATAGGATTAAAATAAATTTATGAATAATGACTGTCATAGCTTAGAGGACACTTTCACATACACACTTTAATTTTTGCAACAGTTTTGTGAGATGGTAGACTGTCTGCTTTTCCTCCCCTCCTCTGAAGCAGATGGTCACACATGTATATCTGTGAAGCATTAAACTTGATGTCCAGAGCCCCAGGAACACCTCTCTTTTGGTCTGATCCCAACATGATCCCAAGTTTAATTTTTGAACTTTAAACTGAATCCTGTTCTTAGCCTCTTTGTCAAAATAAATAGATCAAATTCAATAACCAAGCCATAACCAAGCCCTGTTTAGTATTGGGGATACTTTTTCTGGCTTTGGGTAAGTTATTTCATAAATTTAATATTATGCTTTTGCACTTACTCAACATTCTCCAAATACTCCAATGATAATAGCAATTAGAACACTCTCCATTGAGCTTCCTGGTCCAGATGCTACTATTTTTTCTTCCCTTCTTTCATAACCAGACTTCCCTGAGCCTGATAGTTGCCTCCTTCCGTTTCTCCCTGAGTGCATTAACTCCCTATCATCTGCTTTCTATCCCAAATAATAATCTCAGGGTCTATCAGTAACCTTTCAAAGATTAAATACAGAATTTTCCTTAGTGCCTATTGCCATTAATGAATTTAGGATTGGACTCCCCCTATTTGACTCCTGAGGCAGTTTATCTTCCTGTTCTCCCGTTTAAAGAAGGATGTTTCAGCTGTGTCTCCCTGTTCCTTCTTCTCCCCTTCCACCTCTGTGGGTGTTTATTGGAACTCTGTTCTCAGCATCTATCCCTCCCCCTTCATTTCTTCCCGAGAGACACCAGTTACCGCCTCCGTGTAAATCAATCCTAAATGTATTCCTCTAGTCCTGATGCTCTCGGGTGGCCCCAGCATGCCATGGCTTGCAGCGGGGCTTGGGTTCCCAGCTAGAGCCTGGGCTGGGTCATGGGGGTGAAAGCCCCAGCCTCCAGCCACTCGACCAGAGGTCAGTGACGAGAACCCTGGCCCTTCAGCTTTGCGGATAGGAATTTCTACAAAGACAGAAAGCAGTGAACCAAGCAAAGTATTTAGTGAGAGGAAAAAAGTACATTATGTGTGGATAGATAACAGACGGACTCAGAAGGAGAGTCCCTGAGTTGCGCCTGCTTTGCAGTTTGAATTACTTTATGGGGTATTTCTTCCAAGTTTTCTTTGGCTAATCATTTTGATTTGCCTGGTTCACAGCCCATAGTTTGGTGTATCTCCGGATCCTCCCACGTGTGCACACGCAACTCAGCCAGGATGGACTCTACCGAAGAGGCCTGTGGGTAGCCGGCATTAGCCAGCATCACTCCTCTTGGACCTCCAAGGAGCTTTTTCGCTCATGTGTGGTCAGGGAGTTCTCCTGACTTTGAGAACGAGAAAGATGTGGTCTCGGAAGGGCCCGCCTCCTGTCTTAATTGTCCTGCTATTCTCCTCTTGGAGTTTCAGTCAGTTCAGTTCAGTCGCTCAGTCATGTCCCACTCTTTGCAACCACATGAATCACAGCAGCCAGGCCTCCCTGTCCATCACAAACTCCTGGAGTTTACTCAAACTCATGTCCATTGAGTCGGTGATGCCATCCAGCCATCTCATCCTCTGTCGTCCCCTTCTCCTCCTGCCCCCAATCCCTCCCAGCATCAGGGTCTTTTCCAATGAGTCAACTCTTCCAATGAGGTGGCCAAAGTACTGGAGTTTCAGCTTCAACATCAGTCCTTCCAATGAACACCCAGGACTGATCTCCTTCAGTATGGACTGGTTGGATCTCCTTGCAGTCTAGGGGATTCTCAAGAGTCTTCTCCAACACCACAGTTCAAAAGCATCAATTCTTCGGTGCTCACCTTTCTTCACAGTCCAACTCTCACATCCATACATGACCACTGGCAAAACCATAGCCTTGACTCAATGGACCTTTGTTGGCGAAGTAATGTCTCTGCTTTTTAATATGTTGTCTAGGTTGGTCATAACTTTCCTTCCAAGGAGTAAGCGTCTTTTAATTTCAGGGCTGCAGTCATCATCTGCAGTAATTTTGGAACCCAAAAAAAGAAAGTCTGAGACTGTTTCCACTGTCTCCCCATCTATTTCCCTTGAGGTGATGGGACCAGATGCCATGATCTTAGTTTTCTGAATGTTAAGCTTTAAGCCAACTTTTTCACTCTCCTCTTTCACTTTCATCAAGAGGTTTTTTAGTTCCTCTTCACTTTCTGCCATAGAGTGGTGTCATCTGCATATCTGAGGTTATTGATATTTTTCCCAGCAATCTTGATTCCAGCTTGTGCTTCCTCCAGCCCAGTGTTTCTCACGATGTACTCTGCATATAAGTTAAATGAGCAGGGTGACAATAAACAGCCTTGACATACTCCTTTTCCTATTTGGAACCAGTCTGTTGTTCCATGTCCAGTTCCAACTGTTGCTTCCTGACCTGCATATAGGTTTCTCAAGAGGCAGGTCAGGTGGTCTGGTATTCCCAACTCTTTCAGAATTTTCCACAGTTTATTGTGATCCACACAGTCAAAGGCTTTGGCGTAGTCAATAAAGCAGAAATAGATGTTTTTCTGGAACTCTTGCTTTTTTGATGATCCAGGGGATATTGGCAATTTGATCTCTGGTTCCTCTGCCTTTTCTAAAACCAGCTTGAACATCTGGAAGTTCTCGGTTCATATATTGCTGAAGCTTGCCTTGGAGAATTTTGAGCATTACTTTACTAGTGTGTGAGATGAGTGCAATTGTGCGGTAGTTTGAGCATTCTTTGGGATGGCCTTTCTTAGGGATTGGAATGAAAACTGACCTTTTTCAGTCCTGTGGCTGCTGCCGAGTTTTCCAAATTTGCTGGCATATTGAGTGCAGCACTTTCACAGCATCATCTTTTAGGATTTGAAATAGCTCAACTGGGATTCCATTACTTCCACTGGCTTTGTTTGTAGTGATGCTTTCCAAGGCCCACTTGACTTCACATCCCAGGATGTCTGGCTCTAGGTGAGTGATCACACCATTGTGGTTATCAGAGTCATGAAGATCTTTTTTTTTTTTTTTTTATGAAGATCTTTTTTGTACAGTTCTTCTGTGTATTCTTGCCACCTCTTCTTAATATCTTCTGCTTCTATTAGGTCTGTACCACTTCTGTCCTTTATCGAACCCATCTTTGTGTGAAATGTTCCCTTGGTATCTCTAATTTATTTGAAGAGATCTCTAGTCTTTCCCATTCTGTTGTTTTCCTCTATTTCTTTGCATTGATCGCTGAGGAAGGCTTTTTTTTTAATCTCTCCTGGCTATTCTTTGGAACTCTGCATTCAAATGGGAATATCTTTCCTTTTCTCCTTTAGTAGGCAATAAATCTCCAATTGCTTTACCCTGGGTGGAGGGGTGGGACATCCGAATTCTGCCTCACTGACTTTGCTTCCCAGCTCTGGATTCATGTCTCCAGCTAAATTATGCAAAGATGCTACTGGGTCCTTGCCAGTGTCTCAAATTTAACAGGTCTAATGCTAAATTAATCATCCCTTCACTTAGTTTCTCTTTCAGTAAAATGAGCAGAAGATCACAAGGATGACAACAGAGCTTCCCAAACCTGACTGACAATCAGAATCTTTCTGGTGTGGAATGCTGGGCTGGTGTTCTAAAACGTTCTTCAAGTGATTCCAGTGCTCAGTCAAGTTGGAAGCATTGCTTTAGGGAGAGAATCATCAAAGTAACTGATCCTAGGTCCTGGGAGGTTATACATTTATTCTATTCTCTCTTTTTTCTCAGATTGGCATTGATATTTAATAGCAATGTGATACTAGGAGAGCTATTTTATTCCTTGAACCTCAGTTCTCTCATCTGTAAAATAAATATAAAAATATCTATGGCAGATTATTGTCATGATGAGTGAGGCTAGGTGTGGAAAGTGTGTATTTTAGTGACTGTACACACGGGAGCTTTCTAATCTGCTTGCCTCCACCTCCATCCTTTCCAGTCCACTCGTCACTAACAAATTGATTTTCTGTAAGTGTCACTTTTATTTTGTCACCTTCCCTCACAACCTTAGTGGTTTCCCTCTGCCTTCAGCAATGACACTCAGATCCCTGCTCCAAAGGCAAAAACGTTTCTTCAGGAATGCTTTGTGGTGGTTACCCACCTTTAATTTCTGAGGTAGTATCCATGTAGTTCAAAATTTAAAAGCAGATTCCTTTATAATGTGTCAGTAATTTTGAAATTTGGGTCACATCCTTCCCACTGAACAATATTAGAAAATTACTCTTATCTTGTCAGCCCAGTCCATAAAAACACAACTGACCCTCTGTAGCATAAAACAATGCACTTGTAACAACAATGTTAAAAAAGATGGAAATAGCAAAAAGCAATTCTACTGCACCATTATTTTAAATACTCTAGCCCAGAAACTTCTGGGAATAGGTGCCTGAGTGATTCAGCCAGGCCTGCATTGGCTCTCAAACACATTCCCACTAAGCTGTAAATGACTGATTTCAGATCAGCCTTTGAGCTGAAAGCAGGAAGAGAGAGAGAACATGAATATGTGGGATGCCTGGATGGAGCAGTAGCAAAATAGTCAAGGCAGGAGCAAAAATAGTTTAAAGCTCTTACTAGCAGAGTTTAATCGTGTTGGCCTCCTTCAGTTCACATGGGTCATTTGCTTCTTATATTGCCAGATGCACTGCCACTTCACTTTTGTCAGTTCCTTGGAAGGATTCGGGTTGAAAAGCACTGTGATTAGCTATTTAGGCTAAAAAGGCTTTCTCCCCAACCTAAACTCCCTGTTAGACAGGAATCAGGACCCTAATGAGGGGGTGTGTTGTTGTTGCTCTTTGTTTGTTCAGGCGCTCAGTCGTGTCCGACTCTTTGTGACCCCATGGACTGCAGCACGCCAGGCCTCCCTGTCCATCACCAACTCCCAGAGGTTACTCAAACTCATGTCCATCAAGTAGGTGATGCCATCCAACCATCTCATCCTCTGTCGTCCCCTTCTCCTCCTGCCCCCAATCCCTCCCAGCATCAGGGTCTTTTCTAAAGAGTCAGTTCTTCCCATCAGGTGGCCAAAGTATTAGAGTTTCAGCTTCAGCATCCGTCCTTCCAATGAATATTCAGGACTGATCTCCTCTAGGATGGACTGGTTGGATATCCTTGCAGTCCAACAAACTCTCAAGAGTCTTCTCCAACACCACAGTTCAAAAGCATCAGACCTTCAGTGCTCAGCTTTATTTATGATCCAACTCTCACATCCATACATGACTACCAGAAAAACCACAGCTTTGACTATATAGATCTTTGTCAGCAAAGTAATGTCTCTGCTTTTTAATATGCTGTCTAGGTTTGTCATAGCTTTTTTTCCAAGAAGCAAGCGTCTTTTAATTTCATGGCTGAAATTTAATTTCAGCCCCAGAAAATAAAAGTCTGTCACTGTTTCTGTAGTTTCCCCATCTATTTGCCATGAAGTGATGGGACTGGATGCCATGATCTTTGTTTTTTGAATGTTGACTTTTAAGTCAGCTTTTTCACTCTCCTCTTTCACCTTCATCAAGACACTCTTGAGTTCCTCTTTGGTTTCTGCTGTTAGGCGGCTGTTTCTAAACATTCCTATTCGAAGCCCACTTTTTAATTTTTAATTGTTGTTTTTTGTTCCAGGGTATGGCTCTTTCATGATTTATCACTCCTATTGATTGGCATCTTTTCCCTCAAATTTTTATGGTCATCAACAGTGCTACAATGAACATCCATGTATATGATGTAATTGTGTGTATTTAAAATTGAGCGGTCTTTAAAACTGACTGCTGAAAGTAAGGAAGGGAGGCTGTATTCTGGACAGGAATCTCAGCCATGTAGGAACAATGCTACTCTTCCCCAGAGTCATCTTTAGAGAAAAAATGCAGGTGGTAGAGTGGGGAAAAAATTAGAGGTGAGAATTTCCTTTTCCTTATGTTTATTATTTACTTCAGCATTGCCTCATGTTTTAAAAGTAGAAATTTGCTTTAAGTTGAATTTCTCAACTAAAAATGAGCAGTGTAGTGAGCTCCCCAAACACTGGAAGGAAGAAGACAGCACAGACACACTTGCTGACACCTTGGTTTAGGATGGTCTTTCCTGGAACTGACAGAAGGGAAGGGATTCTTTCCTGTTTCCATAGGATGAATGAGTACACACACACACACACACACACATTGTGTTAACCACTAAATTTGTTTCCCAAAAGGGAGAGTTTCTTCAAATTTGCTTTTGTAAAGAAGCGATGAGGGGGACTACTCACACTACTCCCTTGAAAATCTCCTTTCATTGTTCTCTTCCCTCACCCCTCCTCTCCTTCCTCCTTACACTTGCAGACCTGGCATTAAGACCTCGATGATTTCTGTGAATTTTCTTTTCAAAACGTACGTTACTGTTGCTTTTCAATCTAGTTAGAAAGCAGAAAGTGTGATGCTTCCAGTTTTGTTCTTTCTCAGCGTAGATTTGGCAGCTTGTGGTCTTTTGTGGTTTCATATGCATGGTAGAATTTTTTTTTCTATTTCTATAAAAAGTCCCATTGGAATTTTGATAGAGACTACATTGAATCTGTAGATTTCTTTGGGTAGAATTGGCATGATAACAATATTAAGTCTTCCAATTCATGAAAGTGGAATATCTTTCTACTTGTGTCTTTTTTACATTGTTTTATCAATATTTCTTCATTTTCAATACACAAGACTTTCACCTCTGGTAAGTACTCTGGAAAAAGTATTGAAGCTTCTCAAAAAGTTAAAAATAGAACTACCATCTGATCCAGCAGTCCTGTTTCTGAGTATTTATCCAAAAGAATTGACATCAGGTATTAAAGAGGTATTAGCACTCCCATGTTCATTGCAACACTATTCACAATAGCCAAGATGTGGGAATAATTTAAATGTCCATTGACTGGTGAATGGATAAAGGAAATGTGGTATATTTCAGCCTTACAAAAGAAGGAAAATTTTCAATATGTGATAATTAGTGTGAATCTTAAGGATATTATGCTCAGTGAAATAAGTCAGTCACAGAAAGACAAATATGACATGATTCCACTTATATGAGGTATCCAAAATAGTCAAATTCACAGACTTGAAGAATGGAAAGTGGGTACCAAGGGCTGGAGGTGGGGGGAATGTGAAGTTACTAACCATTGAGCATAAAGTTTTAGGTAAGTAAAAAGAAATAAGCTCTAGAAATCTGCTGCACAACACCATACCCATGGTCAATGATACATACTGTGCACTTAAAATTCATTGAGGGTAAAGATTATCTAAAGTGTTCATACCACAATAAAATAAGATTTAGAAAATTAAATGTTTCATAAAAAGAACTTAAATGAATACTACAGTCTGGCTAAGAAACCTTGTTTGCTACTTGTAAATTATGCTGACCTGAGCAAGATAACTTGATTTTTCCAGAACCTCAGTCTTCCTACCTATAAAGTGATGAGGCAGGAATTCCCATTATGCAGGGTTATTGAAAGAGCCAGATAAGATACTCTATGAGGTTATAATAATATTTATGTTTTACCTAAAGCTCCTCCCATGGCTTCTGGTGCGTGCTAGAAAATGGGAACATGTTTTGATGATTTTTTTTTATCAGTATCTACATTAGTCAATACCAAATTGCTTTTCCTTTTGCTATGACACATCCTATTCATGCAAGAGACAAAGGAAGCTGAAGAAGAGAGCAGAATTATTGATGATTTCTCCTAATTTCCTTAGGTCTGCTTTTATCTCTCTTCTTTGTTTAGGATTCTTTTACTTTTACTCAGCAGGCAAAGCAAATAAACACTTCATAAGATATGTGGATTTCTTCACATCTTTGCAATAAATCCTTTCACCTTCTAGCCACCATAAAGTCCATAGCAATGACCAAAGTGGCTTACACAAAAGGAACCTGTGAATGGATAGCACATGTCCATTAAGTCACCCAGAAAGAATCCTGACTTTTAAAGGCATTGTTCTCTAAGGAGGGTGGTGTATATGATTCTATTTTCTCTTATAATATTCTTTCTCCTACAGTGAAGCTCTCTTTATTAATTTTTTTCTGATGGACAAATACATGTTTTTTTGAAAAAAATTTGAGAACTAAGAATGAAGTATAAGAAATCACTGAGGAGAGATTAGCTCAAGATGGTGGAGTAAAACGATATGAGCTCACCCCTTCTTATGAGAACACCAAAATCATGACTAACCACTGAATAACCATTGGCAAAAAAAAAAAAAAAAAAATTACTGGAATCTACCAAAAAAGATACACTATATCCAAAGACAAGAGGAGGGGCAAGACTGTGATAAAATCAAGTCTCATATCCACCAGTGAATAAACCACAAGCTAGAAAACAATTATAGCACAGAAGTTCTCTCAAAAGAGTGAGATTTCTGAGCCCTGTATTAGGCTTTCCAGCCTGGGGATCCAGCAATAGGAGAGGAGACACCAGAGAACCTGCCTTTGAAAGCCAGCGAGGTGTGATCACAGGAATTTCACAAGACTGGGGGAAATGGAAACTATACTCTTGGAGGGCACACACAAGTTCTCATACACACAAAGACCCAGGGGAAAAAGTGACCCCATAAGAGAATGTGCCAGACCTACTTGCTACTATTGGAGGGTCTCCTGCAGAGGTAGGGGGCTGCTTTGGCTCATAAAGGGGTCAAAGACGCTGGCAGCAGCAGTTCTGGATAGCACCCATTGACATGAGCCTGCCTGGAGCACACCACTAGCCCCACTCCACAGCCCGTAGGCTCCAGTGCTGGGATGCCTCAGGCCAAACAGCAGAAGGGATGGGAACACTGCCCTACCCATCAGCAGGCAAGTGGTTTAAAGTCTTCCTGAGCACAGCTCTGCCCACCAGAGGGACAAGAACCAGCTCCAACAACCACTGGGCAGGAAGGAGCCCTTCTCATAAGGAAGCTTGCACAAGCCTCTTAGATAGCTTTATCCACTAGAGGGCAGACAAGAAATATAGTCCAGCACCCTGTGGAACAAAAACAGCAATCACAGAAATTTAGATAAAATGAGATGGCAGAAAAATATGTTCCAGATGAAAGAACAAGATAAAACCCCAGAGGCAAAGCAGAGTGAAGTGGAGATGGGCAACTTACTAGAAAAAAATAATTTAGAATAAAGAAAGTGAAGATAATCCAGGATCTCAGAAAAAGAATGGAGGAAAGGATCGAGAACTTGCAAGAAATGTTTTAACAGAGACCTAGAAGTGCTAAAGAACAAACAAACATAGGTGAACAATGCAATAACTGAAATAAAAGATATACTAGAAGGAATCAACTGCAGAGCAATCAAGGCAGAAGAACAGATTAGTGAGATGGAAGATAGAATGGTGGAAATCACTACCATGGAACAAAAAAAGAATGAAAAGAAATGAGACCTCTAGGACAACATTAATGCACCAAAATTCACATTATAAGAGTCTCAGAAGGAGAAGAGAGAGCAAAAGGATCTGAGCAAATATTTTAAGAGATAATAGCTGAAAACTTTCCTCACATGGAAAAGAAAACAATCACCAAAGTGTAGGAAGCACAGAGTCCAAAGCAGTATAAATCCAAGGAGGAACATACTGAGACACATAGTAATCAAACTGAAAAGAATTAAAGACAAAGAAAAAAATATTAAAGGTAATAAGAGAAAAACAGCAAGTAACATACAAGGGAACGGCCATAAGGCTATCAGCTGATTTCTCAGCAGAAACTCTGCAGGCCAGGAGGGAATGGCATAATATATTTAAAGTGATGAAAGGGAAGCACCTAATACCAAGAATACCCCACCAAGCAAGGCTCTTATTCAGATTTGGCAGAGAGATTAAAAGTTTTACAGACACATAAAAACTAATAGAATTCAACATCACTAGACCAACTTTGCAACAAATGCTAAAGGAACTTCTCTAAGTGGAAAAGAAAAGGTTATAACTAGAAACAAGAAAATTGTAAATGGAAAAGTGCACCAGCAAAGGCAAAAGACAATAAAGGTAGAAAATTATCTGCACACAAATATAATGTCAAAACCAGAAATTGGAATTATCAACAGAGACTACTACAAGCAACTATGTGCCAATAAAATGGACACCCTGAAAGAAATAGACAAATTCTTAGGTACAATCTCCCAAGACTGAACAAGGAAGAAATAAGAAATACAAGCATACCAATCACAAATACTAAAATTGAAAATGTGATTTAAAAACTCCCAACAGACAGAAGTTCTAAACTAGATGGCTTCACAGGCAAATTCTATCAGACATTTAAAGAAAAGTTAACTCCTATTCTTCTAAAGTCACTTCAAAAAATTTCAGAGGAAGGAACACTCCCAAGTTCATTCTATGAGGCCACCACTACCCTGGTACCAAATCCAGAAAAAGATACCCACAAAAGAAAAACTACAAGCCAATGTCAGTGACAAACATACACTAAAAAGCCCTCAACAATATACTAGCAATCCAATCCAATAACACATTAGAAGAATCATACACCATAATCAAGTGGGATTTACTCCAGTAAGGCAAATATATTTCAATATCCACAAATCTATCGGTGTGATACACCACATCAACAAACTGAAAAATAAAAGCCACATGATCATCTCATTTCTGCATAGATGCAGAAAAAGTTTTTGACAAAATTCAACACCCGTTTATAATAAAACTCTCCAGAAAGTGAGCATAGAGGAAACATACCTCAACATAGGAAAGACCATATATGACAAACTTACAGCTAACATCATCTGCAGGAGGAAATTGCAACCCACTCCAGTATATTTGCCTGGAAAATTCCATAGACATAGGAATTTGATGAGCTGCGGTTCATGGGACTGCAAAGAGTTGGACACAACTGAGCACACACATACATACAGCTAACATTGTACTCAATGATGAAAAGCTGAAAATGTTTCCTCTAAAATCAGGAGCAGGACAATATGTCCACTCTCACCACTTTGACTTAACATAGTCTTTGGAAGTTCTTGCCATAGCAATCAGAGAAGAAGAAGAAGAAGAAGGAGGAGGAGGAGGGGGAGGAGGAGGAGGAGGAGGGGAAGAAAAAAGGAATCCAAACTGGAAAGGAGGAAGCAAAACTGTCACTGTTGAAGGTAACATGATACTATACATAGAAAATCTTAAAGTTGTTACCAGAAAACTACTAGAGATTGTCAAAGAATTCAATAAATCGGCGGGACACAAAATTAATACACAAAAATTTGTTGTATTTCTATATACCATAACAACATATCAGAAAGAGAAATTAAAGAAACAATTTCATTTACCACCAAATCAAAAGAATAAATTACTGTGGAATGTACCTACCTAAGGATACAAATAAACAGTGTAAAAAGGCAAAAAGATACGACACTGAAAGATGAACTTTCCATGTCGGTAGGTGCCCAATATGCTACTGGAGAAGAGAAGAGAGATAGCCCCAGAAAGAATAAAGAGGCTGAGCCAAACCAGAAACAAGGCCCAGCTGTGGGTGTATCTGGTTGTGAAAGCCAAGTCCAGTGCTATAAAGAACAATATTCCACAGGAACCTGGAATGCCAGATCCATGAATCAAGGTAAATTGGAAGTGGTCAAACAGGAGATGGCAAGAATGAACACTGACATTTTAGGAATCAGCGAACTAAAATGGACTGGAACGGGAAATTTAATTCAGATGACTGTTATACCTACTACTACTGTGGGGAAGAACCCCTTAAAGAAATGCAGTAGCCCTCAGAGTCAACACAAGAGTCTGAAATGCATACTTGGGTGCAATCTCAAAAATAACAGAATGATCTCTGTTTCCAAGGCAAACCACATAATATTACAGTAATCCAAGTCTATGCCCCAACTACTAATGTGGAAGAAGCTGATGTTAAATGGTTCTGTGAAGACCTACAAGACCTCCTAGAACTAACATGAAAAAAGCATGTTCTTTTCATCATAGGGGACTCGAATGCAAAAGCAGGAAGTCAAGAGATACCTGGACTAACAGGAAAGTTTGGCCTTGGGTACAAAATGAAGCAGGAAAAAGGCTAACAGAGTTTTGCCAAGAGAATGCACTGGTTATGGCAAACACCCTCTTCCAACAAAACAACAGGCAACTCTACACATGGACATCAGCAGATGGTCGACACTGAAATCAGATTGATTATATCCTTTGCAGCCAAAGATGGAGAAGCTCTATACAGTCAGCAAAAACAAGAGCAGGAGCTGACTGTGGCTCAGATCATGAACTCCTTATTGCCAAATTCAGACTTAAATTGAAGAAAGTATGGAAAACCATTATGCCTTTCAGGTAAGACCTTAATCAAGTCGCTTATGATTATACAGTGGAAATAACAAATGGATTTAAGGGATTAGATCTGATAGACAGAGTGCCTGAAGAACTATGGATGGAGGTTCATGACATTGTATAGGAGGCAGTGATCAACACCATCCCCAAGGGGGAAAAAATGCAAAAAAGCAAAATGGTTGTCTAAGGAGGACTTACAAACTACTGAGAAAAGGAGAGAAACAAAAGGCAAAGGAGAAAGGGAAAGATATACCCATCTGAATGCAGAGTTCCAAAGAAAAGCAAGGAGAGATAAGAAAGCCTTCCTCAGTGATCATTGCAAAGGAAAGAGGAAAACAATAGAATGGGAAAGACTAGAGATCTCCTCAAGAAAATTAAAGATACCAAGGGAACATTTCCTGCAAAGAGGGGCTCAATAAAGGACAGAAACTGTATGGACCTAATAGAAGCAGAAGACATTAAGAAGAGGTGGCAAGAATACACAGAAGAACTACATAAAAAAGACCTTAATGACCCAGATAACCACAATGGTGTGATCACTCAGCTAGAGCCAGACATCCTGGAATGTGAAGTCAAGTGGGCCTCAGGAAATATCACTACCAGTAAAGCTAGTGGAGGTGATGGAATTTCACCTGAGCTATTTCAAATCCTAAAAGATGATGCTGTGAAAGTGCTGCACTCAGTATGTCAGCAAATTTGGAAAACTCAGCAGTGGCCACAGAACAGGAAAAGGTCAGTTTTCATTCCAATCCAAAAGAAAGGCAATGTCAAAGATTGTTCAAATTACTGCACAATTGTACTCATTTCATATGCTAAGTAATGCTCAAAATTCTCCAAGCCAGGTTTCAGTAATACATGAGCTGAAAACTTTCAGAGGTTCAAGCTGGATTTAGAAAAGGCTGAGGAATCAGAAATCAAATTACCCACATTGCTGAATCATAGGCAAAGCAACAGAATTCCAGTAAGACATCTACTTCTGCTTCATTGACTATGCTAAAGCCTTTGACTGTGTGGATCACAATAAACTGTGGACAATTCTGAAAGAGATGGGAATACAGGCCACCTTACCTGCCTCCTGAGAAATCTGTATGCAGCTGAGGAAGCAACAGTCAGAACTGGACATGGAACAATGGACTGCTTTCAAATTGGGAAAGGAATATGTCAAGACTGTATATTGTCACCCTGCTTATTTAACTTCTATGCAGAGTACATCGTGAGAAATGCTGGGCTGGATGAAGCACAAGCTGGAATCAAGACTACCGGGAGAAATATCAGTAACCTCAGATATGCAGATGATACCATTCTTGTGACAGAAAGTGAAGAGGAACTAAAGAGCCTCTTGATGAAGGTGAAAGAGGAGAGTGAAAAAACTGCTTTAGAACTCAATATTAAAAAATCTAAGATCATGGCATCTGGTCCCATCACTTCATGGCAGATACATGGGGAAACAATGGAAACAGAGACAGACTTTATTTTCTTGGGCTCCAAAATTACCACAGATGGTGTCTGCAGCCATGTAATTAAAAGATGCTTGGTCCTTGGAAGAAAAGCTATGACAAACCTAGACAGTTTGTTAAGAAGGAGAGACATGACTTTGCCAACAAAGTTCTATCTAGTCAATGCCATGGTTTTTTCAGTAGTCATGTATGGATGTGAGAGTTGGACCATAAAGAAGGCTGAGCGCCAAAGAATTGATGCTTTTGAACTGTGGTGTTTTAGGAGACACTTGAGAGTCCCTTGAACTTCAAAGAGATCAAACCAGTAAATCCTAAATGAAATGAGTCCTAAATATTCATTGGAAGGACTGAAGCTGAAACTCCAATACTCTGGCCACCTGATGCAAAGAACTGACTCATTGGAAAAGACCCTGATGCTGGGAAAGAATGAGGGCAGGAGGAGAAAGGGACGACAGAGGATGAGATGGTTGGATGGCATCACTGACTCAATGGACATGAGTTTGAGCAAACTCCGGGAGATGACGAAGGACGGGGAAGCCTGGCATGCTGCAGTCCATAGTGTCTCAAAGACTCAGACACGACTGAACAGCTGAATCACAAGAACAAAAGATACAAAAGACCTGTAATCCAAAAATTGTAAGTAGGTGATGTGAGATATTGAAGACAACACAAACAGTAGAAAGATATACCATATATTTGATTGGAAGAATCAATATTGTCAAAATGACTATACTATCCAAGGCAATCTATGGATTCACTGCAGTACTTACCAAATTATCAATGGAATTTTTCAAGAACTAGAAAAAAATTTTCTATTTGTGTGGAAGACCTCAAATAGCCAAAGTAATCTTGAGAAAGAAAAGCAGAGCTGGAGGAATCAGGCTTCCTGACTTTAGACTCTTACTACAAAACTATGGTAGTCAAAACAAGATGGTACTGGGACCAAAACAGAAAAAAATATATATCCATGGAATAGAATAGAAAGCCCAAAGATAAACTTATGCATCTGTGATCAACTAAGCTATGACAAAGTAGGTAAGAATATACAATGAAGGGAAGACAATCTCTTCAATAAATAGTGTTGAGAAAATTAGATAGCTATAATACATGTAAAAATTGAAATTAGAACACTCTTTAACACCAAATGTATTAAGGAGCTGAATGTAAGACTGGATACTGCAAAGCTCTTAAAAGAAAACCTAGGCAGAAAACTCTGACTTCAATTGCAGTTTCCTTTTTGATCTGTCTCCCAGAGTAATGGAAATAAAAGCAAAAATAAACAAATGGAGCCTAATTAAACTCAAAAGTTTTGTATAAACAACCATAAGGAAAATAAAGACAACTCACAGAAAGGGAGACAATATTTGCAGATGATGCAACTGATAAAGGATTATTCTCCAAAATTTGCAAACAACAAATGCAGCTCAATATCATCAAAACAAACAACTCAATCAAAAATTGGGCAGATGATCTAAATAGGAATTTGTCCAAAGAAGACATACAGATAGACAAGAGGCACATGAAAATATGTTCAACATCACTAATTGTGGTTGTTATTTAGTCATTAAGTCATGTCTGACTATCTGTGTCATTAATTATTAGAGAAATGCAAATAAAACTACAGTGAGATATCATTTCATGCCAGTCAGAATGGTCATCATCAAAAATCTATAAACAACAAATACTGGAGAGGGTTTGGCATAAAAGTTTGGCATAAAGGCTCTTATACTGTTGGTGAGAATGTAAATTGGTACAGCCAATATGGAGAACAGTATCCCTTAAACTGAAAACAGAGCTACCATATGATACAGCCATCCCACTGCTGGGCATATATCCAAAGAAGCACTTGGTTTGAAAGTATACATGCCCCCCAATATTCATTACAACACTGTTTACAATAGCCAAAACATGATAAACTAAATGTTCATCAGTGGCTGGATAGATAAAGAAGACCTGATACAAGTATATAATAGAATATTACTCAGCCATCAAAAATAATGAAATAATGCTACTTGCAGCAACATGGATGGACCTGGTGATTATCATATTAAGTGAATTAAGTTAGAGAAAGACAAATACCATATAACACCACTTATGGGCAGAATCTTTAAAAACTGATATAAATGAACTTAATTACAAAATAGAGGCAGACTCACAGACTTAGAGAATGAACTTATGGTTAGCAGGCAGGAAGAGTGAGAGGGAAGGATAGATTGGGAGTTTGGAATGGACATGTGCACCATTCCATATTATATTATATATATATATATATACACATATTCCATTATATATATATATACTTTTTTTCATTTATTTTTATTAGTTGGAGGCTAATTACTTTACAATGTTGTAGTGGTTTTTGCCATACATTGACATGAATCAGCCATGGGTTTACATGTGTTCCCCATCCCGATCTCCCCTCCCGCCTCCCTCCCCATCCCATCCCTCTGGGTCTTCCCAGTGCACCAGCCCTGAGCACTTGTCTCATGTATGCAACCTGGGCTGGTGATCTGTTTCACCCTTGATAGTATACTTATTTCAATGCTATTCTCTCAGAACATCCCACCATCACCTTCTCCCACAGAGTCCCAAAGTCTGTTCTGTACATCTGTGTCTCTTTTTCTGTTTTGCATATTGGGTTATCGTTACCATCTTTTTAAATTCCATATATATGCATTCATATACTGTATTGGTGTTTATCTTTCTGGCTTACTTCACTCTGTATAATGGGCTCCAATTTCATCCATCTCATTAGAACTGATTCAAATGTATTCTTTTTAATGGCTGAGTAATATTCCATTGTGTATACGTACCATAGCTTCCTTATCCATTCATCTGCTGATGGACATCTAGGTTGCTTCCATGTCCTGGCAATTATAAACAGTGCTGCAATGAACGTTGGGATGTATATGTCTCTTTCAGAACTGGTTTCCTCGGTGTGTATGCCCAGGAGTGGGATTGCTGGGTCATATGGCAGTTCTATTTCCAGTTTTTTAAGGAATCTCCACACTGTTCTCCATAGTGGCTGTACTAGTTTGCATTCCCCCCAACAATGTAAGAGGGTTCCTTTTACTCCACACCCTCTCCAGGATTTATTGCTTGTAGACTTTTGGATAGCAGCCATCCTGACTGGCATGTAATGGTACCTCATTGTAGTTTTGGTTTGCATTTCTCTGATAATGAGTGATGTTGAGCATCTTTTCATGTGTTTGTTAGCCATCTGTATGTCTTTTTTGGAGAAATGTCTGTTTAGATCTTTGGCCATTTTTTGATTGGGTCATTTATTTTTCTGAAATTGAGCTGCAGGAGTTGCTTGTATATTTTTGAGATTAATCCTTTGTCTGTTGCTTTGTTTGCTATTATTTCCCCCCATTCTGAAGGCTGTCTTTTCACCTTGTTTATAGTTTCCTTTGTTGTGCAAAAGCTTTTAAGTTTAATTAGGTCCCATTTATTTATTTTTGCTTTTATTTCCAATATTCTGGGAGGTGGGTCATAGAGGATCCAGCTGTGATTTATGTCGGAGAGTGTTTAGCCTATGTTCTCCTCTAGGAGTTTTATAGTTTCTGGTCTTACATTTAGATCTTTAATCCATTTTGAGTTTATTTTTGTGTATGGTGTTAGAAAGTGTTCTAGTTTCATTCTTTTACAAGTGGTTGACCAGTTTTCCCATCACCACTTGTTAAAGAGGTTGTCTTTTTTCCATTGTATATCTTTGCCTCCTTTGTTGAAGATAAGGCGTCCATAGGTATGTGGAATTATCTCTGGGCTTTCTATTCTGTTCCATTGATCTATATTTCTGTCTTTGTGCCAGTACCATACTGTCTTGATGACTGGTTTTGTAGTAGAGCCTGAAGTCAGGCAGGTTGATTCCTCCAGTTCCATCCTTCTTTCTCAAGATTGCTTTGGCTATTCGAGGTTTTTTTATTTCCATACAAGTTGTGCAATTATTTGTTCTGGTTCTGTAAAAAATGCCATTGGTAGCTTGATAGGGATTGCACTGAATCTATAGATTGCTTTGGGTAGTCATTTTGACAATATTGATTCTTCAAATCCATGAACACGGTATATTTCTCCAACTATTTGTGTCCTCTTTGATTTCTTTCATCAGTGTTTTATAGTTTTCTATGTATAGGTCTTTTGTTTCTTTAGGTAGATATACTCCTAAGTATTTTATTCTTTTTTTGCAAGGGTGAAAGGTATTGTTTCCTTAATTTCTCTTTCTGTTTTCTCATTGTTAGTGTATAGGAATACAAGGGATTTCTCTGTGTTAATTTTATATCCTGCAACATTACTGTATTCATTGATTAGTTCTAATAATTTTCTGGTAGAGTCTTTAGGGTTTTCTATGTAGAGGATCATGTCGTCTGCAAACAGTGAGAGTTTTACTTCTTTTCCTATCTGGATTACTTTTGTTTCTTTTTCTGCTCTGATTGCTGTGGCCAACACTTCCAAAACTATGTTGAATAGTAGTGGTGAGAGTGGGCACCCTTGTCTTGTTCCTAACTTTAAGGGAAATGCTTTCAATTTTTCACCATCGAGGGTAATGCTTGCTGTGGTTTTGTCACATATAACTTTTATTATGTTGAGGTATGTTCCTTCTATTACTGCTTTCTGGAGAGTTTTAATCATAAAAGGATGTTGAATTTTGTCAAAGGCTTTTTCTGCATCTATTGAGATAATCATATGGTTTTTATCTTTTCAATATTTTGTAACAACTTAAATGGGAAAAGAATTTGAAAAAGAACAGATACATGTATATGTAAAACTGAATCATTTTGCTGTACATCTAAAAAGGACACAACATTGTTAGTCAACTATGCATGCTAAGTTGCTTCAGTTTTGTCCAACTCTTTGCAACACTATGGCCTGTAGCCCACCAAACTCTTCTGTCCATGAGATCCTCCAGGCAAGGACACTGGAGTGGGTTGCCATTTCCTTCTCCAGGGGTCTTCCAGACCCATGGATCAAACCCTGGTCTCCTGTATTGCAGGTGGATTCTTTATGTCTGAGCCAACAGGAAAGCTCCTCAATGAAGATATGCATTTCCAAATGATTTTTAATACATATTTCTAATGGATCTTTAAAAAAAGTAGATGCCAGATCACAAAAGACATTGTAATTTATTAGATTTAATGCAAGAACAGAGTGGACCAGTAAATTATTTAAGTCATGAATGTGATGTGGTCTGACTTGAATTTTAGGTAGCTGTATTGGATATGGTTCAATAGTAGACAACTGAACAATTCCTTGCCAGTTTCAGCAGAAAGGGATTTATTACAGGGTACTAAGCAACTTGGGATTCCCAGGTGGAGCTGGTGGTAAAAAATCCGCCTGCCAATGCAGGAGACATAAAAGATGTGGGTTCAATCCCTAGGTCGGGAAGATCCCCTGGAGGAGGAAATGGCAACCCACTCCAGTATTTTGCCTGGAAAATTCCATGGACAGATGAGCCTGGCAGGTTTTAGTCCATGGGGTTATAAAGAGTTGGCAAGACTGAAGTGACTTTATAGTCCAACTCTCACATCCATACATTACTACTGGGAAAACCATAGCCTTGACTAGGTGGACCTTTGTTGGCAAAGTAATGTCTCTGCTTTTTAATAGGCTCTCTAGGTTGGTCATAACTTTTCTGAGTTGGACTGTAAAGAAAGCTGAGTGCCGAAGAATTAGTGCTTTTGAACTGTGGCTCAAACTTCTCTCTCAAGAGAATACTCTTGAGAGCCCCTTGAACTGCAAGGAGATCCAACCAGTCCATCTTGAAGCAAATCAGTCCTGAACATTCGTTGGAAGGACTGATGTTGAAGCTGAAACTCCAATACTTTGGCCACCTCATGCGGAGAGCTGACTCACTTGGAAAGACCCTGATGCCAGGAAAGATTGAAGGCGGGAGGAGAAGGGGACAACAGAGGGTGAGATGGCTGAATGGCATCACCAACTCAATGGACATGAGTTTGTGTAAGCTCTGGGAGTTGGTGATGGACAGGGAGGCCTGGCGTGCTGCAGTCCATGGGGTCGCAAAGAGTCAGACATGACTGAGCAACTGAACTGAACTGAACTGAAGTGACTTGGCAAGCAACTTACAGACTTGTTGGAAGGACTGGCAAAGCTGACTCTAGTCTGAGCTTCCTAAAACAACAATTGCACAATTCACATTCCCATGCTGGGTGGCCAAAAAATTGCTGTTTGCTGCTACCACTCCTATTCAAGAATCACACTGCCTTGGCCACTCTCAGGAAAACTGCTGAATCAGGAGCTATGGCTGCTCTGTGGTTTGGACTTGGCAACTAGGAAGTTAGGGACCAGCTGGGCATCAGAGTAAGTTTTCCCTAACTTGGCTGCACATCAGCATCACCTTTACAAAGCCACTGATGCTGGGTTTGCACCTCCAGAGACTGTAATTACTTGCCCTGGAGCAGGGCCCAGTCATAGTATTAAAAATTAAACAAAAAAAACCTCTCCAGATGATGTTGGCAGAGAGCACAGGTTAAGAACCGTGCATAAGGATCTCAGGATCTCCAGGAAAAGTGCCACAGGATAAACAATTTGCTTCTTTGCCAGTGCTCTCAGAACTGAGTGACTGCCATCTCATCATACTTACTTCTGTCTTTCACCCTGGAAGATAATTCTGCTTGGTAATTCAGTATGGAAAACTCAAATTGAAGGTACCTTGGGAAATATAGTCCTTAAGGATACCAGTCTCTGCTCATGTTTGCAGGACAGGATGGATGGTGTTAAGGGAGCCAGCCTGTAGTATTTTCCACACTAATTTGTGATTCAATAATTAATGAAGAGGTCTGACCTAAGGCACTGATAACAGGGACATGGTGGAGGCCCCTATTCAGAGAATTGAAGAAATAGAACAACGTGGACTTGGATATTTTACTTGCATGGGTTAATGAAAGGGGAAGATGAAGATAGCTAGCATGTTGGAATGGGTTGGATGGCTGCATCATGGGAAGGACAGATTTGGATTGGTGGAGAGCAATGGATTATTTAAGTTTAAACATGTTCAGTTTGAGACGTTTTTAGATAACACAGGTGAAGATGTCTGGAATATAGTTGGGTAGCCAAATCTGGACCTCAGTAAAGAGCTGAACAAGAGGTAGAGATTTAGGCATATTTGATATTTAGATTTTAATGAATACTTGGGATGGATGAGGTCACCTCAGGATAAGATCTGGTACAAAATAATGAGACACTGATATTTAAAATGAAAAGGAACCTACATAAGAGGGTGAAAAACTAGTAAAGTATGATTTCATAGACACCAAGAGAAAATAGATATTTCTCCAAAGAAGATAAACAAATGGCTCAGAAGCAAATAAAATAGATGCCCACTGTCATTATTCATTAGGAAAACACAAACTCAGGCTACAATGAGACACCATTTCACACCAATTAAAATGGCTATAATTAAAAATTATAGACAATACCAAACATTGTCAAGGATGTGGGGAAATTGGAACCCTCTTACACTGCTGGTGCAGACACCCTGGCAAACTGTTTGACATTTCCTCAAAAGGTTACATATCCCAGTGACCACATAACTCAATTCCACTTCTTGGTATATACTCAAAAAGTTTGCACATGAAAGCTCATAGTAGCCAAAAAATGGAATCAGTCCAAATGCACATTAATTAATTAATTAATGACAACACATATGCCACATCTTCATGTGATGTTATTCAACCACAAAAATTAATGAAGCTCCGATACATGCTACAATATAGATGAACCTTCAAAGTGTGCTAAGTGAAAGAAGCCAAATATAAAAAGCCATATGTTATATGATTTCATTATATGCAGTGAACAGAACAGGCAAGTCTGGGAGTCAGAAAGTAGATTCATGTTTGCCAGAGCAGGAGAAAATATGGAGTGATTGTTGCTGGGTACAAGGTCTCTTGGGGGAGGTGATAAAATATTCTGAAATTAGATCATGGTGATCAATGCACAACTTTGTAAATATACTAAAAACCCATTGATTTGTCTTCTTTAAAAGGGTAAACTTTATGGTATGTGAATTATATCTCAATAAAGCTACTACATATATATATATATATATATATATATATATATATATATATATATATATATGTATATAACCTCAGGGGAAAAAAAGCATTCAAAGGAAAATATCTAGAGGTCAAAATGTCAATTGATACCAAAATGCCAAGCTCCTATTGCAGCAAGTAACATTCACAGGAACAGTTTCAGTTGTCTGGTGAGGGTGCAAATCATATTAAGGAGTACACAGGAGGCGAGGAAGTACAGACAATCTTAGACAACACTTTCAAGAAATTTGATCAGAAAAAAAGAGAAATGGGTTAATAACTGGAGAGGATATGAAGAAGAAGAACGGATTTGACTCTGAAGTATGGTTTTGTTTGCATTTGGGCAGGAGAGAGACTCGTAAGCAATTCAGGGCTTACGGAGAAGGTCCAAAAGTGTAGGACACAGGAGAGAGAGGAAAATGCACAGACTGCAATTCCTGAGAAATCAGGCAGTATCATAAGAGAAAGGTAGAGAATGTTTGAAAAAGAAAAACAGTTTGAGAGAAAGGAAAGAGATGACTAAGAAATAAGTCTACTGAGCAGCTCTGAGGGTCTTTGAAGTCCTTGAATTTACAGTAGCATTAATTCCCTCACAATTTATTGAACACTTATACTGGTCCCAGTACAGCATACCAAGTCATAGGACTTTTTATTTTTTGATGACAATCTAGGACTGGGGTTTTGTTCAGTGAGGGCAGTGGAGGCAGAGAGGGGTAAAAGAATTGCACATATTGGCAGGAGAATGTCTAAAGTGAACGACTACATTGTTTAGGGAGGGAAGTGAGTTTAGAAATGAGTTAACAAAGAAGAAATTTCAGGAAGGAAGTCACTAGAGATCTTGTTAAGGTCAAATAATAACAAACAGGACTGTGATTTATTGCCTGCTTCCTCAGTAGCATCATACATCATGCTAAATGTTATGGGTTATATTATCTTCTCAACAACAACTGTTATTTCCAAAAGAAAAAACAAAGGCTTAGAGAGCTTAAAAAACTTGCTAGTGTTCATACATCTTAAACATAGTAGAACTGCTCTTAAGTCCAGAGTGTCTGTTCCAGAGCTCTTGGTGTAACCATTGGGCCACTTTGCAGCTACAGGTGTTAGGTAAATAGCTGAGTGAAAGAATCACTGTCAACTACAAACTGGCACTTGCCATGGGCACTTGCTATCTACCTCTACATGGATTAAATCATGTGCTGCTGAAGCTACTGATTTTCAATAATTGCTGAAGTTGTTCAAGGTGAACAGAAGAAATGAGGCACTCTGTGCTCAGGGAAAAACTGGCAAGACAGTTCTTCATATAGTTAGAAATTTTCAGGAGCCATTTTATGAGCTCAATTCTTGTATCTCCTCTGATCTAGAAAAGCTCTAAAATCCTTCATGGTGACAACTGTTCCTCATGACTAGCAAAAACATCATGAGACTAGTAGAAACCTTCTGGAAAAATATGTGTTTTATTGCTTGTATGCCTCCTGAGAAATCTTATGCAGGTCAAGAAGCAACAGTTAGAACTGGACATGGAACAACAGACTGGTTCCATATTGGGAAAGGCTGTATATTGTCACCCTGCTTATTTAACTTATATGCAGAGTAAATCATAGAAAATGTTGGCCTGGGTGAAGCACAAGCTGCAATCAAGATTTCCAGGAGAAATATCAATAACCTCAGATATGCAGATGACACCACCCTTATGGCAGAAAGTGAAGAAGAACTAAAGAGCCTCTTGATGAAAGTGAAAGAGTTTAAAAGCAGGCTTAAAACTCAACATTCAGAAAACTAAGATCATGGCATCTGGTCCCATCACTTCATGGCAGATAGATAGGGAAACAATGGAAACAGTGAGAGACTTTATTTTCTTGGGCTCCAAAATCACTGCAGATGGTGACTGCAGCCATGAAATTAAAAGAAGTTTGCTCCTTGGAAGAAAAGCTATGACCAACCTAGACAGCATATTAAAAAGCAGAGACATTACTTTGCTGACAGAGGTCTGTTAGTCAAGGTTATGGTTTTTCCAGTAGTCATATATGGATGTGAGAGTTGGACTATAAAAGAAAGCTGAGTGCTGAAGAATTGATGCTTTTGAACTGTGGTGTTGGAGAAGACTCTTGAGAGTCCCTTGGACTGCAAGGAGATCCAACCAGTCCATTCTAAAGGAGATCTGTCCTGAATATTCATTGGAAGGACTGATGCTGAAGCTCAAACCCCAATACTTTGGCCACCTGATGCGAAGAACTGATTCACTGGAAAAGACCCTGATGCTGGGAAAGATTGAAGGCAGGAGAAGGGGATGACAGAGGATGAGATGTTTGGATGGCATCACCGGCTCAATGGACATAAATTTGAGCAAGCTCCAGGAGTTGGTGATGGGCAGGGAGGCCTGGCGTGCTGCAGATTTGGACATGACAGTGACTAAACTGAACTGAACCAATTGCTTGTATTCTCCCTTCACCGAAATCACATATATACCGACCTTCTCCCTTGCCTCTTTGGAACAGTTTCTCAGAGCTATCTGAGGTGCTGTTTCCTGGGCTGCAGTCCTCATTTTGCCCCAAATGAAACTTAACTTGCAACTCTCACGTTGTGCATTCTTTTAAGTTGATTGACAGTTGGAAGAGTAGGAGTTTTGGTTATTAGATTGTGATGTTTAAGTATAGAAAATCAGACATGAACATTTCAAGTGATGACAGAATCAGAACGATGGGGAAGGTCATTGAAATTAGAAAAATAAATGATGTTTGAGGATAGTTTTGGATATATTGTTCACATATGTGCTCAACTTTCCGTTAATGCTGGCAGAACTTGGAGTGGAGAGGAAGACTGAGAATTAGGTTAGGAGGTTTATAGTAATGAAAGAACAAAGAAAAGGAAGTTGGTGGAAGACAGTGATGCTATGAGGATAAACATGATTCAAGAAGGTTGGTGAGGAGTGGTTTGGAAACAGTAGTGGGGATCATATTCCGGTGCTGAGATTTGTGAAATGTGAGGAATTTAACAGACTCTACTGGAGAGAATAGAAGAACCATTCCCAGAGTAGAGCTAGGGTTTGGCTTAAGGCAGTAGGCCTTGGCTTTTTAAATTTGTATTCCTTTGAAAGTCATTTGAGAATTTGATGAAAGCCATAGACTTGTTCCTAGGAAACTGCATGTAAACACACATATACATAAGAAGTGCATACAAGGTAGTCTATTGAATGGAAAATTGATTTCTTTTCAGAGCCAGAATGTAAAATCAATCTCTCCAAATAATTGCATCTTTCAGTCATGCTTTCTCATACCAACAAAAAATGGTCATTTCCTAAAAAGTTAACATAATTGTAACTTGTGCAGATTTTAAAAGTAAATTTTAACATGCTTTTAAACTTAATGAGGAAGCTAAGATTTATTCACAAATGAGAAAGAAAGGAAGAAAGAGAGAGAATAGGAGGAATCAAGCTAGCTGCAGATATCTGTAAACATAAAAAGAAGAAAGAAAAGGAAAAGAAACAAGGTCAGAAAGAAAAAGAAAGAAAGGGAAAGAAAGAAACCAAGTTTTTTAAGGTTTATTTCTATTTAGGTGACCTTAAAAATCAGGCATGAATTTATTGTAATTTTCCTGCCATGGACAGCATCTGTGTCATAGTTCTTCTTAAAGGGAGCTTCTTTGATTTGAAGACAAAGGAAATGATGTTATATGAATTCAGCTGCTCAGCTTGGAAACCTGATCTCTGAAATTCCCCATACAAGTCCCCTCTTATCTGAGGGTGAACTGTGAGAGGGTTGGTTACACTTCCTACCTCAGCCTTTGAAGTCAGGGTATTCTGTAATTCTTGGCATCAAAATAAAGATAAATGTTTAAGTAATCACTGGCTTTTTTCACATCAAAAGCGCACTACCTTTCCCCCCTTTCTTCCTTTCATTTCTTTTTTCTTTCTTTCTTTCATTTCCAGGTATCTGCAGCTTTCTGCTTGCAGAAACATTAAAGCTTGGTCACTCTTAACTCTAGACTGTGGAAACACTTCATTAACATTACATTTATATAGTTCTTTACCTTCAATCTTCCCTTCAGAAGTGAGCAACTTGACCCAAATGCACATATTCTTGCAGTAGCCTCACTGACAGTGATGGAAGACTTTGAGTAAAAAGATGTATCACAGTAATATGGCCAAACATGGCTTCCAAATAAGGCAAATCACGAATGGACTCTGTTCTGAAAAACAATTAGAGTTGTCCAGCTTTTTTGCTCTCTCTCAGAAACAAACAAAAAAACCCTCCAAAACCCCTGACCCTCCAAAGTGCCCCCCAAACAAAAAATATCAAAACAAAACCCCTAAAACAAACAGTGACATATCTTGCCGGAGGTTAATCAAATGCTTCCAGATTTGCCCTATGGAAGATCAGAAAACTCTGGTATAAAAGTTAAAATGTTCATGTTCTTCCATTTCTTGATTAAATCCTCAGGAAAAACCGGTCAATCATGTTCAGTTTCTCATGAATTTAATGACTTTCTCAGTGGAAAATAAGATTTGATGCCAATGTATACCAGTAGGGATAGCAGTGAGTCACATGGACATATGGAGCTTCTTTCTTTACTAAGCTGTCAAAAATATCAAGCACACTGCAGGCTCGTCTTTTTCACTTGCTCCATTTGCCTAGAACATTCTTTTGCAGACATCTGTATGAATCAATCACTACCTCCTTCAGCTCTCTGCTCAAATGTCATCTTCTTGGGGAGGGCCCCTGGTCTCCTTTTAAATGGCACAAAACCCTCCCTCCGAAGCTGCCATCCCATCACCACGCTATTTTCTCCACAGTTCTTACCACCATAGGACATAATTTGTGTGTGCGTGTGTGTTCAGTGACTTAGTCGTGTCTGACTCTTGGTGACCCCATGGACTGTAGCCCACCAGGCTCCTCTCTCCATGGAATTTTCCACACAAGAATACTGAGTGGGCTGCCATTTCTTCCTCCAGGAAATCTTCCCATCTCAGGGATCGAACCTGCATCTCCAGTATTGGCAGGCGGATTCTTTGCTGCTTGCCACCTGGGAAGCACGAGGGTGTTTTTCAATTGTCTTGCAGGGGTACTCTTGCCCCAGGAGGCATAGGCTGTGCTGGTTCTGTTCTCTTTCCCCCAGCACCTAGAAGAGTGTTAGTGACGGACAACGTAAATTTGTGGGAAAAATACTCCATCTGCTCCAAGTAGAGAATTTTGTCTGAGGACCTCCAGAAAGGAGGGTTCCGTTTTTCCCGTCATTGCTGCTCACTCCTCACCACGGCTTGAGGCTCCTCACATGCACTCTTGGCCTCTCCATCACTGCCCTGTGAGCCACTGGCCTCTCCCATGCTGCCTCACCAGGGGAATAAATACAATCTATTTATTTCCTTCCCCGAGGCTATACTAGCATGCTTTGCTAAATATGTGAGGCTTTCATAAGAGGATTACAGAGGAGAAAAGGAAAACCTGGAAGTCAGCTAATTTGTCATTAGTTGTCCTGGGGGAGGGCCTTGCTGACTTCTTCCCTTGGCAGTCGCCACCCTTACAGACTGAGGCAATCTGCGCTCTGTTCTTCCTCACACCACAGCCTCTTTCCCCAGTTCCTCTCTTTTCGGAGCCCCAACTACCCCAAGAATCCCACCCAAAGTAGACAGAGGAGTAACTCCTTTGTCTGGCTGGGCAGGGGACAATCTAACATACCCTCACCTTAACAGAAACAAGTCACGGCCGTGGCCCACACACTCCTTGAGGTTGAACACAATTCGCACAGCACGCCAGGATCATGAAGCAATATACATCACCACACATTATGTGCACATTTGTGGATGACACGGATTCTGGATGTGGGAGTCACATCCGTTTTTTCATATGTTCTCTTAATGGCAGGAAGCTTTTTTGTAAAGGCCACGCAGACATCATTCTTTACCACCTCTGCTTTCAGATCCCACAGGAGCTGTTCCTCTTTCATATCATCAGACACAAAGAGGCCTACTCAGGTTCCGCCAAAATGCAGCACTAACCAGATCATTCCAGGGGCCAGGGAGCTGTCCTTGCTAGTCATCTGATAAAGTGACAGAAGCTGGTCTTTATTGCTCAGAATGAGATCAAAAGGATCACATGTGACCTGGATAAGAAAAGAAAGAGCCTGGCTCTGTGTTTAGTGTCCAGCGGGGTTGTCTTCCTTAGTGGGTGGGTGGGAACATTCTCTACACAGGAGAGAAAGTGACTGGCGTATAGACTGAATAGACGGACTCTGCAGAGATTATCCAGTTCTCTATTCTGGACACACAGAAAGCTGTGTTTCCCAGGCCCATTGCTTTTAGGGAGGGACACCTAAGTAGTTCTAATTCATGAATGGCTCCCAGAAAGCCAGGCAAAAAATGTGTAAGGATTCCTTGTGCTATGGCATCTCCTTCACTGGGAGTTGAAGAAGGTGTGAACTTCAGGTCATATATCACTGTTAGGGTAGAGTTTCTATCAGACTTGCCCTCCACAACTAGAGAGCAGATCCCTCCTTCCCCAGGAATCAATTTTGGCTAAAAGCTTTGAGAGAGAAATAAATCTTAACTGTACTAAAAATGAAACAACCAAGTCAACAAATTCTTATTGCCCAAAAAGCACTTCCTAATTTCATTATATTTCATTTCATATATATATTTCATTTCATTATATTATTTACTTGTAATTACGGTACAAATTGGGGCTTTCCAGATGGCACTAGTGATAAAGAAACTGCCTGCCAATGCAGGAGACTTAAGAGACGTGCATTCTATCCCTGGGTGGGAAAGATCCCCTAGAGGAGGGGATGGCAACCCACTCCAATATTCTTGCTTGGAGAATCCCATGGACAGAGGAGCCTGGCAGGCTACAGTCCATAGGGTTGCAAAGAGCTGGACATACTGAAGTGACTTGCACACACGCGTGCACACACACGCACACAGTACAAATTAACCTTAAGGAGTTTAGTATTCCAGAAAGAAAATGATTAAAAATTTTCTACCTCAATACAGTTTTCCCTTCATAATACATTTCCCCTGGAATTTAGAAAAAGTCTCTGTATCAAAAACAGCCACAGTTATGTATCTGTTTTCTCTTTTTCTTCTTTTGTCTTCCAATACAAGAAGCACCTTGGCTTAGTGCAGAATTGAATGTAGTGAGAAATAATATCAAAGGCACAGACAAGATTGCAGTAAATGTAGGAATAGATGACCTTACTTGGACTGGAGTGATAGCTGTGAATATGGAGAGAAGTGGATGGGTATGAGAGATTTTTAAGGATTTCAATACATAGGTATTGAAAAGTGAATACACATGGGGTGAAGAGTGAAAGATATTGAGGAGTCCAGGGTGGATCTTGATTCCCAGTTTGACAAGGTTTTGGTAATGTTCCAGTGTTTCCAATCCAAGTATTCTTATATGTAATATAAGGCCTGCGAATTTAAGAGAAAACTTTTGCTAGCCTTGTGTTTTCATTCATAAAAAAATCTTTGTTTTCTTTCCTTTTGTACAATGGTTTAATTGGGTATAGAATTGCAGATCAACAGAGATGTTCCTTTATAATTTTGAATATATTAATTGTTTTCTGGAATTTGTTTATTAGTAAAAAGTTTTTTGTTGGTTTAATAAGTGTTTCTTTTTTAAATTTGAAATACAGTCCAGGTTTGATGCATGAGGCAAGTGCTCGGGGCTGGTGCACTGGGAAAACACAGAGGGATGGGATGGGGAGGGAGGTGGGAGGGGGGATCAGGATGGGGAACACATGTAAATCCATGGCTGATTCATGTCAATGTATGGCAAAAACCACTACAATATTGTACAGTGATTAGCCTCCAACTAATAAAAATAAATGGGAAAAAATTTAAAAAATACAGTTGATATATACGTATATGTTATTTTCGTATATATAACATATGTATGTTAACATATGTGGTAGATATATATATATATGTTAGTTTCAGTGTGCTCAGTAATGATTTAGCATTTGCATACATTATAACATGGTAACCATGATAAGGCTGGTAACCATCTATACCCATACAAAGTTATTACAATATTATCCACAACATTTCTTCTGCTATAGATTATATACCTGTTATTTATTATATAACTGGAGCTTTGCAACTCTTAATCCCCTTCAACTAATTCGCCCAACTTTCTATTTTCCTTCCTTCTAGCAACCACTATTTGTTCTTTGTATCTATGAATCTGTTTTCATTTTATATTGTTTGTTAGACTCTGCATATAAGTGAGATAATTTGTCTTTGTGTAAAATATTTCTCTTAGAATAATAAATACCCTCTGGATCCATCCATGTTGTCACAAATGGCAAGATTTCATTCATTTTATGACTATTTTTTCCATTATATATGTAAATATTTAACTCCATTACAAATATGTATATCTATATCTATCTGTCTATCTATATATCTTTATCTAGTACACCATCAATGGACACTTGTAACGTGGTTGTTCAGTCACTAAGTCGTGTCTTGACTCTGACACCCCTTGGACTGCAGCATGTCAGGCTTCCCTGTCCTTTACTGTCTCCTGGAGTTCACTCAGATTCATGTCCAGTGATTTGGGGCTGCTATCTAACCATCTCATCCTCTGCTAACCCCTTCTCCTTTTCCCTTCAATGTTTCCCTGCATCCAGGTCTTTTCCAGTGAGTCAGATCTTCACATCAGGTGGTCAAAGTATTGGAGTTTCAGCTTCAGCCTCAGTCCTTCTAATGAATGCTCAGAGTGGATTTCTTCTAGGATTCATGGGTTTGATCTCCTTGCAGTCCAAGTGACTCTCAAGAGTCTTCTTCAGCACTACAGTTTGAAAGTATCAATTCTTCAGCACTCAGCTTTCTCTAATGTCCAGCTCTTGCATTCATACATGACTCCTGGAAAGCCATAGCATTGACTATCTGAATCTTTGTCAGCAAAGTGGTGTCTGCCTTTTAATGCACTGCCTAGGTTTATCATAGCTTCCTTCCAAGGAGCATGTGTCTTAATTTCGTGGCTGCATTCACCATCTGCAGTGATTTTGGAGCCCAAGAAAATAAAATCTGTTACCGTTTCCACTTTTCTTCCTTCTATCTGCTAGGAAGAGATGGGACTGGATGCCATGATCTCAATATTTTGAATGCTGAGTTTCAAACCAGCTTTCTCACTCTCCTTTTTCACCTTCACCAAGAGGCTCTTTAGCTCCCCTTCACATTTTGCCTTTAGAGTTGTATCATCTGCATATCTGAGGCTACTGATATTTCTCCTGGAAATTTTGATTCCAGCTTGTGGAATTATCCAGCCTAGTATTTCATACAATGTACTCTGCATAAAAGTAAAATAAACAAAGTGACAATATGCAGCCTTGACGTACTCCTTTCCCAATTTTGAACCAGTTCATTGTTCCATGTGCAGTTCTAAGTGTTGCTTCTTGACCTGTATACAGGTTTCTCAGGAAGCAGGTAAGGTGGTCTGGTATTCCCATCTCTTTAAGAATTTTCCAGTTTGATCCACACAGTCAAAGGCTTTAGTATAGTCAATGAAGCAGTTTTTCTGGAATTCCCTTGCTTTTTCTATGATCCAACAGATGTTGGCAATTTGATCTCTGGTTCCTCTACCTTTTCTAAACCTAGGTTATACATCTGGAAGTTCTCAGTTCACATACTGCTGGAGCTTAGATCGAAGGATTTTCAGCATAACCTTACTAGTATGTGAAGTGGACTCAATTGTACAGAAGTTTGAACATTCTTTGGCATTGCCCTTATTTGGGATGGAAATGAAAACGGACATCATTTTCCAGTCTTGTGGCCACTGCTGAGTTTTCCAAATTCACTGACATATTGAGTGCAGCACTTGAACAGCATTATCTTTTAGGATTTTAAATAGCTCAGTTGGAATTCCATCACCTCCACTAGATTTGTTCATAGTGATGCTTCCTAAGGCACACTTGACTTCACAATCCAGGATGTCTGACTGTAGTTCCGTGACCACATCATCATGATTATCCAGGTCGTTAAGACTTTTTATATAGTTCTTCTGTGTATTCTTGCCACTTCTTAATTTCTTCTGCTTCTGTTATGTCCTTGCCATTTCTGTCCTTTTTTGAGCCCATTTTGCATGAAATGTTCCCTTGATATCTCCAATTTCCTTGAAGAGATCTTTAGTCTTTCCCATTCTATTGTTTTCCTCTATTTCTTTTATTGTTCGTTCAAGGAGGCATTCTTGTCTCTCCTTGCTGTTCTCTGAAACTCCGCATTCAATCGACTATGTCTTTCCCTTTCTCCCTTACCTTTTGCTTCTCTTCTTTCCTCAGCTATTTGTAAAGCCTCCTCAGACAACCACTTTGTCTTCTTGCCTTTCTTTTCCTTTGGGATGATTTTGGTCACTGACTCCTGTATAGTGAGATGAACATTTGTCCATAGTTCTTCAGGTACTCTGTATACCAAATCTAATTCTTTATGTCTATTTATCACCTCCACTGTATAATCATAAGGGATTTGATTTAGGTCATCTCTGAATGACCTAGTGGTTTTCCCTACTTTCTTCAATTTAAGGCTGAATTTTGCAGTAAGGAACTCATGATTAGAGCCACAATCAGCTTCAGAGCTTGCTTTTGCTGACTGTTTAGAGCATCTCCATTTTCAGTTGCAAAGAATATAATCAAGTTGATTTGGATATTGACCATCTGGTGACGTCCATGTGTAGAGTTGTTGGAAAAGAGTATTTGCTATGACCAGTGTGTTCTTTTGACAAAACTCTGTTAACCTTTGCCCTGCTTCATTTTGTACTCCAAGGCCAAACTTTCCTGTTATTCTGGGTATCTCTTTACATCCTACTTTTGCATTTCAATCCCCTATGATGAATAAGATATCTTTTTTGTGTCAATTCTAGAATGTCTTGTAGGGCTTCATAGAACCATTCAGCTTCAACTTTTTCAGCATTAGTGGTTGGGGCATAGACTTTAATTACTGTGATGTTGAATGGTTTGCCTTGGAAATAAACTGAAAATGTTCTGTTGTTTGAAATTGCACCCAAGTACTGTATTTTGGACTCCATTTCTTCTAAGGGATTCTTGCCCACACTAGGAGATATAATGGTCATCTGAATTAAGCTCAATCATTCCTGTCCATTTTAATTCACTGATTCCTAAAACCTCGAAGCTCACTCTTGGTGTCTTCTCTTTGACCATGTACAATTTACCTTGATTCATGGACCTAATATTCCAGGTTCCTATGCAATATTGTTCTTACAGCATTGTACTTTAGTTTTACCACTAGACACATCCACAACAGAATATTGTTTCCTCTTCGGCCCAGCCATTTCATTCTTTCTGGAGCATTAGTAACTGCCCTCTGCTCTTCCCCCATAGCATATTGGACACCTTCCAACCTGGGAGCTCATCTTCTGTCTTCATACTTTCATAGGGTTCTCAAGGCAAGAATAACTGGAGTGATTTACAATTCCCTCCTCCAGTGGATCCACTTTGTCAGAACTCTGCACTATGACTCACCCGTTTTGTGTGGTCCTACATGGCATGGCTCATAGCTTCATTGAGTTATGCGTGCCCTTTCATCACAACAAGGTTGGGATCCATGAAAGGGACATTTGTATTGGGTATCATAAATAACGCTGGCGTGAACATTAGAATACATATTTCTTTTTGAATTAGTGTTTTTGTTTTCTTCAAAAAATACCCAAAAGCAAAATTTCTGGATCATATAGTAGTTCTATTTAAGTATTTTAGAAACCTCCCTACTTTTTTCCACATTGATTTAAAGAGGTGCACAAGGATTCCCTTTTCCACACCTCCTCACCAACAATTTTTATTTGTTATCTTTTGATCTTAGCCATTCTGGCAGATGTGAGGTTGTATCTCACTGTGCTTTTGATCTGCATATCTCTGGTGATTAGTGGTTTTGAGCATCTTTTTACATGTCCCTGTTGACCATTTCTATATCTTCTTTGCAAAAATGTCTATTCAGTTTTTCTGCCAATTTTTTAATCACCAATTTTTTAAAATTTTGAATTGAATGTGTTCTTTGTTGATTTTGGACATTAACCCCTTAACAGAGGGGTCCCCAGCCTCTGGTATCTGCCTGATGATCTGAGGTAGAATTGGTGTAATAATAATCAAAATGAAGTGCACAGTAAATGTAATGCTCTTGAATCGTCCTGAAACCATCTTCCCCCTGCCCTGCCCAGTCCCTGGAAAAATTGTCTTCCACAAAACCAGTCCCTGGTGCCAAAAAGACTGGGGACCACTCTTTTAACAGACATACTGTTTGCCAATATCTTTTTCCATTCAGAAGGCTGTCTTTGCATTTTGTTCATTGTTTCTTTCACAGTGCAGAAGCTTTTTAGTTTGATGTAGTCCTGTTGTTTAATTTTGCCTTAGTTCCCTTACCTAGAGACACAGATCCTCCAAAAAATTGCCAAGACTGATGTCAAAGAGCATACTGACTGTATTTTCTTCTAGAATTTCTATGGATTTGGCCTTACCTTTAAACCTTTAATGCATTTTGAGTTTCTTTTTGTGTATATTGTGAGAAAGTAGCTGAGTTTCGTTCTTTTTAATGTAGTTGTTTGGTTTTTCCAACACCATGTAAGGAAGAGGTTGTCTTTTCTTCATTTTATATTCTTGCCTCCTTTGTTGTAGGACAATTGTCCATGTAAGTGTGGGTTCATATCTGGACTCTATCTGTTCCATTGATCTATTTGTCTGTTTTTGTTCTAGTACCATACTATTTTGATTACTTTGGCTTTGTAATATAGTTTGAAATCAAGGAGCATGATAATGCCAACTTCTTCTTTCTCAAGATTGTTTTGGCTATTTTGGATCTCTTGTACTTTCATATACATTTTAGGATTATATGTTCTAGTTCTGTGAGAATTACCATTGGTATTTTGATAGGGAATGCATTGAATATGTAGGTTATCTTGATAAGATAGCCATTTCAACAGTATTAATTCTTCCAAATTCATGAGCACCATGACTTTGCTGAATTCATTTATTAGTTCTAATAGCTTTTTGATGGCATCTTTAGGACTTTCTATACATAGTACCATGTCATCTGCAAATAGTGACAGTTTTAGTCTTCCTTTTCCATGTCTATTTCTCTAATTCTTTTTCTTGTGTGATTGTTGTGGCTAGCACTCCCAGAGCTATGTTGGGGAAAAGTGGTGACAGTGGGTATACTTTTTTTGTTCCTTATCTATATTATTATTTTTTTCATTTATTTTTATTAGTTGGAGGTTAATTACTTTACAATATTGTAGTGGTTTTTGCCATACATTGACATGAATCAGCCATGGATTTACACGTGTTCCCCATCCCGATCCCCCCTCCCCCTTCCCTCCCCATCCCATCCCTCTGGGTCTTCCCAGTGCACCAGCCCTGAGCACTTGTCTCATGCATCCAATCTGGGCTGGAGATCTGTTTCACCCTTGATAGTATACTTGTTTCAATGTTGTTCTCTCACAACATCCTACCCTAGCCTTCTCCCACAGAGTCCCAAAGTCTGTTCTGTACATCTGTGTCTCTTTTTCTGTTTTGCATATGAGGTTATCGTTACCATCTTTTTAAATTCCACATATATGCGTTAGTATACTGTATTGGTCTTTATCTTTCTGGCTTACTTCACTCTGTATAATGGGCTCCAGTTTCATCCATCTCATTAGAACTGATCCATTAAATTTGGTTTGCTATTTTCTTGAGGATTTTTGCTTTTTTTTTTGTATTCATGATATTGACTAGTCTTTTTTTTGTGTGTGTGTGTTGTCAATGTCTGGTTTTTGTATCACAGTGGTGCTGATCTTATGAACTGAGTGCAGAAGGCCATAGAATATATTTCTTCATCAGTTTTTTGGAATCATTTGAAGAAAGTTTCTAGGTGGTCTTTGAATATTTGATAGAATTCACTTGTGATGCCTCTTGGTTCTGGGCTTTAATTTGTTGGGAAGGAAATTTCATTTACTTTTTACTATTAATACTGATTAAATTTTATTAATTCTAATCTGTTTATATTTTCTCTTACTTCCTGATTCAATCTTGGGATATTGCAAATTTCTAGGAATTTATTAAATTTGTTTATGTTGTTAATTTTATTGATGTATAATTGCTCATAGCAATCTCTTAAAATCCTTTATATTTCTGTGATGTTGGCTGAAACTGTTCCTCTTTTGCATCTGATTTTATTTCTTTGGGCACTCTTTATTGATGAGTCTGGCTAAAGTTTTATCAATTTTATTTTCAAAGAACAAACTTTTAGTTTCACTGACTTTTTTCTATTTTTTAAGACTACTTCACTTATTTCTTCTCTGACTTCTTTCATTCTACTAACTTTGGGTTTTGTTTGTTCTTATTTTTCTAGTTCCTTTAGGTGTAAGGTTAGGTTGTTTATTTGAGATTTTTCTGTTTCCCAAAGTAAGGTAAACTTGTATCACTATAAACTTCCCTCTTGGAATTGCTTCCACTGTGTCCCATTAATTTGGGATTGTTGTGCTATCATTCTCCTTTGTCTCCATATCAGTTCAGTTCAGTTCAGTCACACAGTTGTGTCCAACTCTTTGTGACCCCATGAACTGCAGTATGCCAGGCCTCCCTGTCCATCACCAACTTGTGAAGTTTGCTCAAACTCATGTCCATTGAGTTGGTGATGCCATCCAGCCATCTCATCCTCTGTCATCCCCTTCTCCTCTTGCCTTCAATCTTTCCAAGCATTAGGGTCTTTTCCAATGAGTCAGTTCTTCACATCAGGTGGCTAAAGTATTGGAGATTCAGCTTCAGCATCAGTCCTTCCAATGAACACTCAGGATTGATTTCCTTTAGGATGGACTGGTTGGATCTCCTTGCTGTCCAAGGGACTTTCAAGTGTCTTCTGCAACCCCACAGTTCAAAAGCATCAATTCTTTGGCACTCAGATTTCTTTGTAGTCCAACTCTCACATCCATACATGACTACTGGAAAAACCACCTACATTTACTTTTGTTTCCATGTATTTAAAAAAAAAAATCCTTTTCGAGTTTTTCAGTTAACAATTGGTTGTTTAGTAGCATATTGTTTATCCTCCAAAGTGTATATGGTTTTTGCATTTTTTTTTTAACTTGTAGTTAATTCTAGTGTCATTATGTTGGAAAAAGATGTTTAATATTATTCCAATCTTCTTAAATTTACCAAGGCTTGTTTTGTGGCCTAGTATGTGATTTATGGACTTCTCTGATAACTCAGTTGATAAGGAATCTGCCTGTAACTCAAGAGACCCTGATTCAATTCCTAGGTTGGTTCAGTCTTCTTATATTTACCAAGGCTTGTTTTGTAGCCTAGTATGTGATTTATATGTTTCTCTGATAGCTCAGTTGGTAAAGAATCTGTCTGCAATGCAGGAGACCCTGGTTTAATTCCTAGGTTGGGAAGATCCACTGGAGAAGGGATAGGCTACCCACTCCAGTATTCTTAGGCTTCCCTTGTGGCTCAGTTGGTAAAGAATCCGCCTGCAATGCAGGTGACCTGGGTTCAATCTCTGGGTTGGGATGATAACCTGGAGAAGGAAAAGGCTACCCACTCCAGTATTCTGGCCTGGAGAAGTCCATGGACTGTATAGTCCCTGGGGTGGCAAAGAGTTGGACACAATTGAATGACTTTCACTCACTCATGTGATTTATCCTCAGACGTTCCATGTACACTTGAAAAGAATGTGTGTTTTGCTGCTTTTGAATGGAACATCTGTCTATCAAGTACATCTGGTTTAATTTATTAATAAGTGTTTCCTTATTGATTTCTGTCTGGATTATCTGTCTATTCATGTAAGTCAGGTGTTAAATCCCCTGAAATTACTGTGTTACTGTCAATTTCTCCCTTTACATGTGATAATATTTTTCTTATATATTTAGGTGATCTTTGTTAGGTTCATATGTAGTTGAAATCTTTATATTTTCTTCTTGGATTGATTCCTTGATCAGTTTGTAATGTCCTTCTTTGTCCTTGCAACAGTTTTTGGTTTGATGTCTATTTTGCCTGGTTTAATTATTGCTAACTTGGCTTTCTTTTTCTTTCTGCCTGTCTGTCTGTTTTTGGTCACCTGGCATCTGTAATCTTAGTTTCCAGACCAGGGTTCAAACCTGTGCCCCCTGCAGTGGAAGGGCAAAGTCTTAACCATGGGACCTCCAGGGAAGTCCCTACCTAGGCTTTCTTTTTCTTTCTCTTTGCATGGGATACCATTTTCATCCCCTCAATTTCAATTTTTGTGTTTTTTGATCTGAAGTTAGTTTCTTGTAAGCAAAACATATATGTGGTCTTTTTTTTTTTTTTTTAATCCATTTAGCTGTTTTACGCCTTTTGACTGGACCGTATAGTTCACTTACATTTAAAGTAATTCTATTATTGATAGGTATGTACTTAGTGTATTTTGTTGATCATTTCCTGGTTGTTTTGTAGTTGTTTTTTTTTTTCCTCTTCCTTTGTAATTTGATAAGTAATTTTAGTGCTCTGCTTGGATTCTTCTTTTTTTTTCCTGTGTCCATATATTATAGGTTGTTGGTTTGTGTTATCATGTGGCTTATATATAACATCATATATTATTGATATATTATTTTAAGTTGATGATGTCTTGAGTTTGAACACATTATAAAAATCTCACATTCTTGACATTTTTAATCCCCGTTCATGTTTAATGTTTTTGAAATCATGTTTCACATCTTTTTGTTTCATGTATCTCTTGCTTGTTATAGTTAATTTTGCTACTTTTGTCTTTTAACATTACTACTAGTATTACTGCAAGGAGATCCAACCTGTCCATCCTAAAGGAGATCAGTCCTGGGTGTTCATTGGAAGGACTGATGCTGAAGCTGAAACTCCAGTACTTTGGCCACCTCATGCAAAGAACTGATTCATTGGAAAAGATCCTGATGCTAAGAGGAATTGGGGTCAGGAGGAGAAGGAGATGACAGAGGATGAGATGGTTGGATGGCATCACCGACTCGATGGACAAGAGTTTGAGTAAACTCTGGGAGTTGGTGATGGATAAGGAGGCCTGGCGTGCTGCGATTCATGGGGTCGCAAAGAGTCAGACACGACTGAGCGACTGAACTGAACTGGACTGAACTAGTATTACAAGTGATTTATCTACTATCATTTTGTATATTTACCTTTGCTGATGAGATTTTTCCTTTCATAATTTTAATATTTATAGCTGTGATCTCTTCTTCTTAGAGGCATCTTTTTAAAATTACTTGTAAAGCTGCCTTAGTGATACTGAATTTTTTTAGCTTTTGTTTGTATGTACAACTCATTATTTAACCTTCAACTCTGAATCATAGCCTTGATAATATAATATTCTTAGTTATAGGATTCTATTTACTTTCATCACTTTGAAAATATCATGCCACCCCCTCTGGCATAAATTTCTATTGAAAAGACAGCTCATAGTCTTTTTTTTTTTTTGTAGCTTATTTTACTTTATTTTTTCTCCATTTATTTTTATTAGTTGGAGGCTAATTACTTTACAATATTGTAGTGGTTTTTGCCATACACTGACATGAATCAGCCATGGATTTACATGTATTCAGCTCATAGTCTTATGGGAATTCCCTTGTACATGACTAGTTGCTTTTCTCTTTCTGCTTTTAAGATTTTGTCCCATTTTTAAGTTTTGCCATTTTAATTATAATGTGTCTTATTGTGTATGTCTTTGAGTTGATCTTGTTTGGGACTCTTTGTGCTTCTTGAACCTGAACATCTGTTTCTTTCCCTATGTTAGGGAAATTTTTAGCTATTATTGCTTCAAATAAATTCTCTGTCTACTCCTTCTCTCTCTTCTCTTTCTAGGATGTCTTTAAAGAAAATGTTTAGTATGCTTGATGTTGTCCAAAAGTTGTCTTTTACTATCCTCATTTTTAACACTTTTTACTTATTATGTTCAATTTGGATGCTTTCCATAACTTTGTATTCTGGTGTACCAATCTATTACCCTGCATCATCTAATCTAGTGTTTATTCCTTCTGGTGTGTTTTTTATTTTAGTAATTATACTCTTCAGCTTTGTTTTTAATTCTTTGTTAAAATTGTACTGTGTTCATCCACTCTTCTTCTGAGTTTATTGAGCATCTTTACGATCATCCAGTTGAACTCCTTATCAGATAGACTGCATTTCTCCACATTGTTTATTTCTTTTTCTGGGTGTCATCATGTTTTTCATTTGGAACATATTCCTCTGTCTCTTAATTTTGATTATTATTTATTTCACTAGACTATAGATATCAAGGGAGCAGGAATCATGCTTGCTTTGTCTCTTTATGTATGCCCAGTACCTAAACAACTACCCAGCATGGGTAATTGCACTATATTTTTTGATTGATTAAACATATACTTAAAGAAATGCTTTGCCCTTTATCTATCCTTCCCTTACATAATTTTTATGAAGAAAACATTTAATCTGTCACTATGGTAGAACATTTTCTCACTTGATGGAATAATCTGATCATATCTGCAAAGAACAAATTGTGCAAGATGGTTAATAGGACATGTGTAAATGATTTATGAATTAAAAGTGTCTTTTGGGTGCTCATTATTCAAGTCAGATACAGACTTACCTTTGAGATATTATGAGTTTGGTTCCAGACCACTGCAATAAAGCAAATATCAAAATGAAGAAAGTCATATTAAGTCTTTGGTTTTCCAGTGCATGTAAAAGTTATGTTTATGCTATATTATAGTAAATTAATGTGTGATACCATTATGTTAAAAAAAACTAATGTATATACCTTTAAAATGCTAACTAGAAAGTGCTAACCATCTTCTGAGCCTTCAGTCAGTTTTAATCTTTTTATAATAGTAACATCAAAGATGACTGACCATGGATAACCATAACAAATATAATAATAATGAAGTAGTTTGAAATATTGCAAGAATTACCAAAATGTGACACAGATACATGACTTGAGTAAAATCTGTTTGAAAAATGATGCCAATGGACTTGTTTAATACAAGGTTGCCATAAATATTTAATTTTTAAACAGCACACTGTTTGATAAGCACAATAAAGTAAAGCTCACTAATGTGATATATGTTTGTATTTATGTTGTCTAATTCTCATTGATATTTTTGTTTTCCTCTTCAGTGATAAAACTGAACTCTTATTCTTTGTTAAAAAGAGTCAAGTATTGTTAGTTCTTGGTTTTACTTCTAGTTTTATATGTGACTTTGGGTAAGTCATAAACTGGAACCTAAGCTTTGTCAGCTGTGAAATGAAAAAACTTGCATGACAATATGATTATTTTCTACAGAATATTGTGAGAAAAAAATATAATTATTCATATACATATATATAGAACACCTTAACAAAAATATTAATGTATTAATGCACACATATATTTCTTTTGGTCTGACTGTGTACACTGTTAATATTTAAGAAATAGGGAATGACTACATAAAAATTATACAAAGAGTGATGGTGACTATTAACTACCACTTTGTAATGTGCTAAGCCTTGAGCTAAATGCTTCACATATATTTTCTTATTTAATTTTCACAAACAAGTGTTATTTTTCCTTTATCTATTTGTACCCCTCCCAACACCTCCCCCCCCACCCCAACACATGTTCTTTCTTGAACTCAGTCCATGAGATAAGGTGTTATACCCATCACCCCACTGAATGCTTTCTTCCCAGGATCACTGATGGCCTCTATCTTGACAATGGTCAATTCTTCCCTCATTTTACTCAGTGCATTTGTAGCACTGAGTAAGTCATATGACAGTAGGCCATTTTCTTTTTCTTGAAGCATTTTATTTGCTTGGATCTAAGAAATTCTCCTCCCATAATTTTCTTTCATTTGTCTCATTTTCTTGACCTCTAAATATTGGATACCCGTAGAGATTAGACCCAGAATCTCTTTTCTTTATGATTTCAGCATACTCCTATAGTGATTTTACTCAGTTCTCCTGGCTTCAATACATTTATACTCTAATGATGAGCAAATTTTATGATCCATTCTTGACCTCTTTCCTGAATGTATACTTGTACATTCAATGATCAACTGAATATTCCCACATGGATGCTGAATTAGTATCTCTAACTAAACTCTTTATAATTCCTCTTTCTTTTTACCAGTTCATTATCCAGTCTCTTTTCATCCAATTACTTAGACCCCAAACTTTGAAATCACTTTTAGTTTTTTTCTCACAATTCACATTTGATCTATCAGAAGTTATGCTACATCTATTTCCAAATACATGATGATTCTAATCCCTTTGGCTGCTTCCAAGTGTCATCTTCTTATTTGAATTCACCACCACTTCTCCCCTTCACTGTTGCAACTGCTTTTTCTTGGTTTCCCGTATCTACCCCTGGTTCCTAGAGTCTATTCTTCACATCGTACCCATAGTGATCCTCTCAAAACATAAACTGCATCATGATACTCCTGTACAAAAAATGTCCAATGATTTCCCATCCTAGAATAAAATCCAAAATCCTACTATAGCGTATCAGTTCCTGCAAGAGATAATCCCTGGCTACTTTTCAAATTCAACTCATAAGTCACTGAGCATCAGCCTCACAGATCTTGATTTTTCTCAAATTCACTGGAGTATTCCAGACTGGGGATGCTTCCATTTGCTCTTGCCTTTGCTTGGGAAGCTCTTCCCCAGGTATTCACGTGAATCACTGATTCATAATGTCCAGATCTCTGCTCAAATGTCACCTCCTCAAAGGCCTTATTGACCCCTACACTTGTCTGATCAAAATCAGCTTATTCAGAATTGTTTCCTTTGGACAAATTATTGCTGAGATGATATTTCATTTCAATTTTTTAATTATAAGCTGCTTGAGGGTAGTTCATTGTAGTGTCCTTACTGTCTAAAATAGTGCTTGGCATATGATAGTTTTTACTTAATAGAGAACATTCTATGATCAAACCTTCTGTTTCCTTCTCCAGCAGGAAAGGTAACTGAGATTTAGAGTAGTCAAGTCATTTTTTAAGATCATGTGATTATTAAAGGATGAGATTTGAATACTGATCTGAGAATAAACCTTACGCTTTTAGCCACTATGCTGTACTATAGTGTACTGTTATATTATACTGTTTTCACTCCATTTGCAGTTATCTTGAAAATTCAGGATGCCTAAATTCCATAAATATTTTGTTACAATAGTCAAAATATTAATATGTGTGCTAACATTTCAGTATTTGTTGCCTTTCAGGGTTTTAGGTCCACACATATCTACACTCAACATCTTATATTTCAGCTTCCCTAAAGGGAGGTTTAAAAAGGAGAGAAATACCTTCCAAAACACACTGATGCAAAGAATTGTTAAAAACAATCAATGACACATAACTGAAAATTGCATAAGTGTACCATCCTAGGAATTTCAGGCTATAAAGTGAAGTGATAGAGTCAGGTGACTTTTATCTCTTTGATCCCACATTCAAGTTCCGCATAGGCCTGAAGCAGTGCTTAAACCATAACACCACTACAAGAGGAGCTATTGACTTCGGCATTAGAGGAGCCCTAATGCCAGTTACTGAAGTCAGGTTTTACTGATTTTTAACACTAAGAAGATTTCTCTAAAAGGAAGTCTGGCAATTGTCTTTTTAAGATGCTCTTAAGAAATGCTGCATTTCCTCCTTTTTAACAATTCCTCCATTTTCATTTTGCCCTCATTTAAAGAAAAAATTGAGAAAGGAAGCCAAAGCATGCAGCTTATTAGTTTTGCCTGGGTTTATGTCAGTGTTTGCAGGGAAGCTGAAATACCAGTCTCTTTGCTGTCTGATGCCAAAAGTTGAGTATTTGAAAATACCTGAAAAAATGTCACTTTTCTATGAAATACAGTAATGGTTAACATTTATGAAACCCTGGTTCTATCACTACTAGTTATGTGACCCTGTTTACATTACTGAACTTTTTTTGTCTGTCACTTTCCTAATCTGTAAAGAGGGGGTGATACTAGGATTAATCTCATGGTGTTTGGACGAGGTTAGCTGAGACGATGTCAAGCACTTAAGTAGCTTCTAGCATGGTGTAAGGACTATTATAACGTATGCATGATGGCTAGATCAGGGTTTCCTGTTCTTGGCACGTTGGTCTTTTGGATCAGATGATTCTTCACTCTTGGATGCTGTCCTGCATCTAGTAACCTACTAGATGACAGTTAACACTCAACCTCTCCTGAGTCATGATAACCAAAAATGTCTCCAGACATTTGCAGATGTCCCCTGTGGGGCAAAATCACCCTGTGTTGTGAACTAATGTACTAGACTAATGCTTCGCAAGATTCTAGGGTAGGAAAGAATGAGGAAAGTAGACTTTAGGACCATAAGTATTTACCTAAGACACACAGCTGGGACAGGCTAGGCTGTTACTAGAAACTGACAATGCCTGAAAACAAAGCTTTGATGGCATGTTATTGTCTTTAATTGATGAGTTGTTCCTGTGCACAATGCCAATATGTCAACAGTCCACTGTGTTTCTGCTGTCCACTACCCAGGAATCTACAGTGTATTCATTCAGTTCAGTTCAGTGGCTTAGTCATGTCCGACTCTGTGACCCCATGAATCGCAGCATGCCAGGCCTCCCTGTCTATCACCAACTCCCGGAGTTTACTCGAACTCATGTCCATTGAGTCAGTGATGCCAACCAATCGTCTCATCCTCTGTCATCCCCTTCTCCTCCTACCCTCAATCTTTCCTAGCATCAGGGTCTTTTCAAATGAGTCAACTCTTTGCATGAGTTGGCCAAAGTATTGGAGTTTCAGCTTCAACATCAGTCCTTCCAATGAACACCCAGGACTGATCTCCTTTAGGATGGACTGGTTGGATCTCCTTGCAGTCCAAGGGACACTCAATAGTCTTCTCCAACACCATAGTTCAAAAGCATCAATTCTTCAGCACTCAGCTTTCTTTATAGTCCAACTCTCACATCCATACATGACTACTGGAAAAACCATAACCTTGACTACACGGACCTTTGTTGGCAAAGTAATGTCTCTGCTTTTTAATATGCTGTCTAAGTTGGTCATAACTTTCTTTCCAAGGAGTAAGCATCTTTTAATTTCATGGCTGCAATCACCATCTGCAGTGATTTTGGAGCCCCCCCAAAATAAAATTAGCCACTGTTTCCACTGTTTCTCCATCTATTTGCCATGAAGTGATGGGACTGGAAGCCATGATCTTAGTTTTTTGGAATGTTGAGTTTAAGCCAACTTTTTCAGTCTCTTCTTCCACTTTCATCAAGAGGCTCTTTAGTTTTTCCTCACTTTCTGTCATAAGTGTGGTGTCATCTGCGTACCTGAGGTTATTGATATTTTTCCTGGCAATCTTGATTCCAACTTGTGCTTCATCCAGCCCAGCATTTCTTATGATGTACTCTGCATATAAGTTAAATATAAGGTTATCACCTTGATGTACACAGCCTTGCTGTACTCCTTTCCCAATTTGAAACCAGTCTGTTGTTCCATGTTCTAACTGTTGCTTCCTGACCTGCATACAGGTTTCTCAAGAGGCAGGTCAGGTGGTATGGTATTCCCATCTGTGTTTGTGTGAAACACAGAATTGTGTGTTTCAGAATTTTCCACAGTTTGTTGTGATCCACACAGTCAAAGTCTTTGGCATTTTGTGCTCATTCTGTGTGGCTTTCCAACCCAGTTTCCTTCCATTGTGAAACTTGCTCTTCTTGTCTGCATTGAAGAATGTTATGCTTTTCTGTTAGGACTCAATTAATGTGGAGGCTTCTCATCTTTCACAAAATATCTATTGTACTCTCAGGTTGACATTAAAGCCAAAGTTTCCACCCATAATTGGTAACAGATAGAATCTTCACTCCTGGTCCTTGTCAATGACAATAACATTGAACTGACTTTTGCTTAACATCTATTACAAGTTTAATTGTGAAAAATGAATTCAGGAATTTTATCTAAAGAATTTGTGGTGCTTTGAGGATAAGGTAGAAAAGGAATTAAAAAAAAAAAACAAACTTACCAAACTTCTAAATAATACGTGAGTATGCTGACCATGGCCTTTCCTAGATGTTTCTTAATCTAAGTTCTATTTCCAGTGATGTAGATTTGTATTCAGATAGGGAGAGGCAGAGCAGGAGATTAATTTGTAGTTTTTCATTTTATCTTCCTGGAACCCTCTGCTGCATTTTTCACTTTTGTGGCTTCCATAATATTAATATATTATGGATTCTCCTCCTCCTTTGGTCAAATCCTTGCTGTTTCCTTCCTTGGCTCATTTTGTTTTGGAAATTTCTTAAATAATTGTTCTGCCCCAGGGTTGGATCCTGAATTCATAACTTATTTCACTTTTTATTGTCTTTGAGCAGTCTCCTTCTGTCTCCTGGTTTCAGCATACATTATTTACCAGTGGATCCTAATTCTGGGTCTGTGTTCTGGGCTCCAGACTCATCTACCTGGTTCTTGGGTGAGCATCTTTACAGAAATGTCCTGCAGACACATTTGTTTCAACCCCTTCCCCTGAAGCTGGCTCTTTTCCCTTGCATGGTGGCACCAACATCCACCCGGTTGCTCCGGGTAGAATTTGTGCATCATATAGAATTTTGTAGTCTCTCATCTCTTCATGAGATTCCCAAATAATCACCAAGGTTTGACAATTCTACTTTCAAAACAAATCTCCAATTCATCTTGTTGAATATTTTCCGTCACTGTCATTACCTTTCATCAGAACTGCCATCTTCATCTCCTGAAAGGTCATTGGGATAACAACATGCAAGGAGTTAATGACCATGGGACCTCCGTGATGTGGCCCCTGTGTGTCTGTGTCACTCTTCGTTTCTACCACCTGCATCATTACACTGGCTGTTCAGTCAACAGTGAGCTGTTTGTGGTCATCTATCTGTAAAAGACTGATTTTCACTTCTCTGCCTTTGTTCAATTGTTTCTTTGCATGCAAAATTCTTTCCTTAATTATTATGTTGTTAAACCTTACTGTGCTCTCTCTGATAACTCCCTTCTATAATCCTCCAATGCAATTATCCTAGTTGCTTTTCTGTGGTTACTCTTCCATACTGCTTTATAATATTTAGATTCTTTAACTCTACCTCTATTTATCTTTGGTCCACACCTTGTCTACTATGGGAAGAAGAAATAAAGAATACTACTGAGTGAATGACTGTCAGCACACTAAATTGGTAGCACTGAAGGTCTTTTAAAAGCAATGATCTTTCAATGCAGTTGAAAATTTTGCATGATTTACTGATGGGAGATAGCCTTGCTTATACGGTAAATAGAAGACTATGACTTTCATTTATCTAAAGATCCTTCAATAGATGTTTTCTTGGCTTGGGTCAGAGATCCTGAGCTGTCAACTACATGTATAAAATAAATCTCTTACATTCCCCAAACGCCAAAGGTAGATTTGGTTGGCCACTGGAGTTAGATTCTGGGCATGTGGGATGTTGGATCCTGGGCCAGCACTCTTGGTCAGATCTAATTTGCTTCAATATGATAACCTTGAAGCAATACCTCTCAGCATCACCTCAGGGGAAAGAATGGAAAAAAATGCCAACAATAAAAGTACATATGTGCTTTAAATGCTTACTATTAAGCATATTTTAAAATCATAGGTATTAAAAAATAAAGTTGCAAAGCAGATAAAAAGAATAGTTTTCAAACTGCAAACATATTTCTGGCTCTACTAACAAGTTCTCCTCAAAATGTATTAAGTAGTGACATCTCAGTGGATTAAAAAACTATATGAGTAAAAAACCATTTCACATAATTTTTCAGGAATGGATTGAAAGTATTAGAAAATGCCTGTTAGGTTTATAAATATATATTTCCTTGTTAACACTTATAGTGCTATATGAATATACACTCAATATCTTTTTTCATTGTTTTTTAAATGTGACCACATTTATGATAAACACTATGCATTTATATATGTATTATGTTCATACACAGAGTAATAAGCCTTTTAAAATGTCATTGTCCTGAATATTTATATAGTGTCCTGTCAGTGTTAAGAACAATTTTAAGTAATAGATATTCTGTAGCATAGGTGACATATGAAATAGTTGTTGAGCACAACATTTAATGTGCATTATGAAAAGAAATCATTGGAGTATATGGTGTGTTTTGCTATTGACCAATTTTATTTTTAAAATTTTTGTTGAAATTTAGTTGATGTGCAATGTTGTGTTAGTTTCAGGTGTATAGCAAAGTTATTCAGCTATATATATGTATATATCTATATACATTATTTACATTTTTTGTTATCAACCAGTTTTAACCTAAAAGTCAGGAAATCTCCTGATTATTTTCTTTGTCAGCCTCTCTCCTCCTAATACCTGAAAGATATCTATATAGTTGTGAATAGTGTCATAAGGATGTCAACTTGACTTGGGGGGATCAACAAGTCATTATTCCTCTCATTTGTACTCATTTTTAATGATCAGCCACTGAGCCTGACAGTATTTTTGTGATGCTTTCAATCTACAGGACTGAGAGAGTGGCTGTTTATTCCCATGTCACTGGAGATAATAGTGTTAACAGGCCGACTCCTGCACTGTTTGGTACCAGCTCTGGGCCATGTTGGTGTGGAGGCAGGTGTCTCTTGGGTGGGTCATGCCATCTTATATTTCCCAGACAGCAGCTGGCTGAGGGATCTCACACTATTAATATCAACGTGAACTGAATGCCAGCTACCTGCATTATGATCTTAAGTCTAGCAAGGGAAGCAAGACACTGCTAACAGAACCGTGCACATTGCCCATAAGGAGTGGAAGAAGTTACACATGGCAGGTGAACAAAAGAAGTCATTAGACTTCACCTTGTTCATATCCAGTCAACTGACACTGTTGCCCTCACTATTTTAAATCAAGAAGAACAAATTCAGGGCTGCCAACATGGATTTCAGAATGGTACGGCTTTCTTTCTAAATAGTTTATAGATATCTGCTGCAAACAACTAGAGTTTATTCATTAAGACAATTACTTTGATTTTCAATCATGCACATTCTCTGAGATCCACTAATATTAATATTTTTGTGTGTATGTGTTAAAAAGGGAGGAAAAGAAAATTACCATATTCTTTTCAATGTGAGAGCTCTTTCTGTTCTTTGTAGAGAAATTAAGCTCTCAGAGCAAATATGACCCTGAAGAACAGTTCTTCAAGGAAAAATATATTATTGCATTAATATTTATTGAAATTTTGAAAAAAATACTTCTGATTGGCAGAACTTAGCATAATAAATGTTAAGTAGTTTTATGCTTTACTTTCTGTGACTCTCAAGGACCTTTGCCCTTTTAGTCTCAGATGAAGATGAAATCTGATCAGTTTGTTCATTGCTGGCAGTCTACAACATTTAGGGGTAACATTTCTTCCTGCTCTGAGCAAATGAATGAATTTGGAAAAGAAATAATTATCCTTTAAATCTGTGGCTACAAAATAGCAGAATGAACACTTGAAAATTGAAAACTGGTTAATTTTCTTTGTTTTAGTTGAAAAGGAAAGCAAGGGGAAAATCCTATTATTTGAACTTAGTTTTTAAAATGAGCTAACTTAGTTACTTGGTGAGATACAAACTAAAGCTAAACTGAAAATACATGTTTTCAGGGGGTATTTTTCTTATTTCATACCTCAGAAATAAATAGTTGCAGATCTATTTTTTTTTTTTTCCTGGTGCAAGCATGAGTTCTTTTCGCTTTTTTCATAATTTAAAAACTAAAACCATTGGAATCAATTTTCCCTCTCTCCCCAAGGAAATAGTAGCTCTATCATTAAGTTCAGGAAGTGGATAAGAGCTGAAATAACATAAACACATCCCACTGTATATAAATACGTAAGCCAATTTAAGGTAATTTAGTAAAGGAAAGGCTCTGTTGCTTTCTTACTTTTTCCTAAACAGTTTGTTTCATTGTAGCATGTATTGGGTCTACATATTTTAATGTTCCTTTTCTCTTTACATCCCCCTCTGGGTTTCAGTCCAGTAAATTAAAAAATCATTGCCTTTTTGGAATTTATTGATATTTAAAAGCAGCTCCCACAACTTACAAATTGCAGTTGTAGTCTGTGTAAAGTAATAGTCAATAAATAAAAGGGAATAAGAACACTAAAACTAGATTGTGAAAAAAGAAAGGAAAAAAGCTTATTTCTTTCTAAACAAACAAAAATACATAATTGGAAAAAAAATCATTTTTATGTTTTCTTACATTAGATGGGACCACTGAGTGAAACATTCACTGATGAATTACTCCTGTAATCTGTGTAGGAAAAACAGCTACTGGCAAATTAAAGAGTCCTGGAACAGAGCCACGAGAACTAAATGGCTAAAAATGAAAACAGGCAAACATTTGAGAGTATTCTACAGAATACAGATCTCTCTTCACCTCCCCATTTTCACTGGTTCATTCATTGTCATGGAAACAGAATTTGTCACAATGTTCTTACTTCTAGTGACCTAGTGAGTAGACTTACAGACCTGGTGATAGGTAACTCAGACTGAAGCGATTTTTACAAATGATATGCTCAGGTCATCAACGGATGAATTTTCAGTGGTGCCACGGTGTCAGTTGCATAGGTTTCCAAGCCCCGAAGTCTTCACTTTTTTAAAAAATATGCTAGACAGAAACCAGAAACTTTTGCTAGTGATTGAGCATAGATGACTAACCCCATGAAAAGCAGCTGATTTTAGGTTTTAACTCTTTTCCCCTCAATTGTTTTTTTCTGTCCCCAGTCTAAAGAAGGTTCAAATCCAGTGCTTGATAGCATTTTCTGGGTTCATTCATCTACTTCAGCAACTCTCTTAGTTCAAAAATGGAAAAATTCCTCACTCATTGCAACCTCCTCCCATATGTCTAGCAAGAGCTATGTGCTGACAGTCACTGTCTGACGATCTGGACAGACTTAAGCCCACACCTTTGCCAGACTAGAGTTAACTCCACAATGAAGTGGCTTCTTCATTTCGGGAAATTGACTCAAAGAATTCCCTAAGGAGAAGTGCCATTTTACTACTTAAAAAAAAAAAATTAGACATCACCCTTTAAGCCCACACCTTTGCCAGAGTAGAGTTAACTCCACAATGAAGTGGCTTCTTCATTTCAGGAAATTGACTTGAAGAATTCCCTAAGGAGAAGTGCCATTTTACTACTTAAAAAAAAAAAAAAAAAAGAAATTAGACATCATCCATGTAACTGCCAAATTCAGGGAAGGTTGAGTTTTTATTTTATGTTCACAATTAGTGACTTGTTGTCATGGAAACCATGCTTCAGATGATTCTTGAACTTAAATGACTGAATGAGATCAGGCAGAAACCCTCCCCCTTTTTTAGGCTGAATAGTCAATGTCTCTGTCTTTAGTTATTCTGATAACAGAATCACATAAAACATCCATAAACATGCAAAATAATAGCACAGGGCAACATCAATTAAAACTGAATATTCAATAATTCATTCTTTAATTAAGGCTCTTTCCTCTTCTCCTGAAGTTGTAACTTTTCAAGTGTTAAAAAAGACATGAGAGATAATCATTTAGTAAAAGAAATCTTTTCTAATTAGCAGTTTGTGATACACCAATGAAGAAACAAGATTTGAAATTCCTTTTTCATTTTCAATGTTTAATATAGAAAACAAAATGAAAGGGTTTCATTTTGAAAGTCTATTCAAGGTGAAATAATTATGGTTTGAGGCTCTAGCCTTTTCATGTGTGTGTTTCTTTTGTCTCTGAGGGAGGGAGGGTTGGGGTTTATCACAGAAACAGCATAGCTCACTCGTGGTTCCTGGTGGCCAGAAATAATTAATCTACACTGAGACTGCAGGCATCATGTCCATATTTGCATGTGTGACTATTCTGTGTTGGGGTGGGAAATGACAACTTCCAACCATCAGAGCAGCTCATCTCTAAAGAGGAAAAATGAAGTTCTCAGGAACTTTGGATTTATTTGCCAACCTCTGTTTGAATGTGGAGTTCACTGCTCGTCAGATATACCGTTACGTGTTGTGGACACTAAGCTCTCTGTGCAAGTCTGGCTTTGTTTGCTGTCCAGGTACAGGGAGCTCACTCTTCTCACTCCCCTCATTAATGCTAATTCATGCACAAGAGGCCCTTAGGAGAGAGAACAAAGCAGATCTGTCCAACTGTCATCTTTAATTTAGGGGACATTCTAGTTTTGTTTTTTTGTTTTGTTTTGTTTTTTGCTAATGAAAAATGAAAAATAAAGTTGACTATGAACATTTTTTCTTCTCTTTTTATTTAAAATTTTTAATTGGAGGGTAATGCTTTTCAAGCTTGTATTAATTTCTGCTGTAAAACAACATGAATCAGCCATCAGTATACATATTCTCTCCTTCTTGAGCCTCCCTCCCCACTGCCCGCCCCAGCCTTCTAGATGGTCACAGAGCACTGGGCTGAGCTCCCTGTGGGACACGGCGACTCCCTCCTAGATATCTCTTTTCCCGTGGTAGTGTGTATGTCAATGCTACTCTCTCCAGTTGTCCCACCGCCTTCCCAGACGGTAAAGCGTCTGCCTGCAATGCTGGAGACCCGGGTTCAATCCCTGGGTGGGGAAGATCCCCTGGAGAAGGGAATGGCAACCCACTCCAGTACTCTTGCCCGGAGAATCCCATGGACGGAGGAGCCTGGTGGGCTACAGTCCATGGGGTCGCAAAGAGCCCGACACCACTGAGCGACTTCACTTTCACTTTCTACTTTCCCCGCTGTGCCCACAAGTCTTTTCTTTACGTCTATGTCTCTATTCTCACCCTGAAAATAGGCTCATCAGTACCATTTTTCATATATTGGTATTTGTTTTTCTCTTTCTGACTTACTTCACTCTGGAACCAGCCCTAGGTTCATCCGCCTCAGTTCAACTGACTCAAATGCATAAATGCATTCCTTTGCATGCCTGAGTATATTTATTTCATATATGTACCACAATTTCTGTATCCGATCATCTGTCGATGGACACCTAGGTTGCTTCCATGTCCTAGCTATTGTAAATAGTGCTTCAATGAACATTGGGGTACATGTGTCCTTTTCAGTTATGGATTGCTAGGTCATATGGTAGTTTTATTCCCAGTTTTTTAAGAAATCTCCATACTGTTCTCCATAGTGGCTGCTTCAAGTTACATTCCCACCAACAGTGCAAGAGGGTTCCTCTCTTTTCAAATCCTATCCAGCATTTATTGTTTGTAGATTTTTTGACGATGGACATTTTTTTTTTCAATTAACATTGAGTATAAATTCACCATAAATTTTATGTAACAGGTAAAAACAAAAAAATTGCATAATGCTACCTGAGATATAATTCCTGTAGTATACGTGTTATGCATGTTACAGAAAGTATAGATCTTATTTGGGTCCTAATGTATGGTAACATTTGTAACAGTTGTGTGAAAGTGTAAGTGAAATGATTTGGCTGAAAGTCATAAATTCAGACTTTAAAAATAACCTCATTTTTTTCAGTTATACTCCATTTCTTAGTTTAGATGAATCATCTAACCTCCCTGTGAGTTAGTTTCTTCATCTTTAAAGTAGGAATAGTATTTGACCAGTTTAAGTTCCCACAAATGTTATAAAGGTTGTTTGAGTCTTGGGGGCACTTAATACACATTGATGACTGAATAAATCACCTTGATACTTTCATTTGCAAATTGAATAGGGACAATGGTGAACATTTTTTTCGTGGTAAAGACAAAGGATTTATGAAGAAAACATGTTTAAAAGTTATCTTTTCCCCCCTAAAAATCTGTCATAGGAAACAGATTAGGGTGAAATATGCTGTTTACAGTCTTGCAACAGTCAGGTTTTAAGGTATGTTGAATCAAAGAAAACCAGTAAAATAGGAAGAGTGTACTTGTGTGCATTTTATGTCAATTTCTTAAATATGGATCTGTACTAGGAAAGCATAGGACACCACTCTAGTTCTTTCCAAGAAACAGCATGCACAGAGGACAAAGATAATAAACAGGATGTCATGCAGGAGGACAATTCTTTTGATTATGAGGCCAGAGTTAAACAGGGATAGGGTTCTTATCTTCTTCTTTGTAGGCTTTACTCACCCACAACCCTTTACATGAAGGAAGAGCAAAACACTCTTTTCCTCCCTAAGAAAAGTGCCCTTAAAAGTCAGACTCAGTCAACACTAAAGAGAATAATGCTGGTGCCTGGTGCCTCTCCCTCACTGCTGCCCGTCACAAGTATATGGAGAAGTCAGCTAAATACAATCCCTTGGAAACCAGTGAAGAGAAAGCACATTCATATTTAACTTGAATTTCAGTGAAAAGTGAACACTAATAGAACGCTGCTTTCTTCCTACATTGATTTCATCTGCTTCAGAAAATTAATAACAGCCTAAACTGAAATCAGGTAAGTGAAAAATAATTCTTTTCAAGCATACTGTGCTCTTGAGGGGAAATTTTCACACACACACACACACACACACACACACACACACACGCACACACACACACACACACCCCTCTGTTTTGGCACACACATTTTCCTCTGTATCTTTCAGCCATGTTTAGTAGAGGATGGTTGAGAATATTAGCGACAGGTGACACAGTGGAATAACTCAAAGAATAAGACCACCAAGGATGTGCACTGCTGTTCTTGGGGACTTCGGATCAGTCTGGGTGCTCTCCTTGGAGCTGTCTGCCCTGGTCTGTCACCAGAGTGCATTGGGTCATAGACACAGCCTGGTCCAGGTTCTGAATCTCAGCTTTTACCTTGGAACTCTTAGCAGCAGTGTTACTTTTCACACTCCCTGTCCACCATTGGTGGTGGTAGGGACTATGTTCAGTTCAGTTCAGTTCAGTCGCTCAGTTGTGTCCGACTCTTTGTGATCCCATTAATGGCAGCATGCCAGGCCTCCCTGTCCATCACCAACTCCCAGAGTCCACTCAAACTCATGCCCATCGAGTCGGTGTTGCCATCCAGCCATCTCATTCTCTGTCATCCCTTTCTCCTCCTGCCCCCAATCCCTCCCAGCATCAGGGTCTTTTCCAATGAGTCAACTCTTCACATGAGGTGGACAAAGTATTGGCATTTCAGCTTCAGTATCAGTCCTTCCAATGAACACCCAGGACTGATCTCCTTTAGGATGGACTGGTTGGATCTCCTTGCAGTCCAAGGAACTCTCAAGAGTCTTCTCCAACACCACAGTTGGACCTTTGTTGACAAAGTAATGTCTCTGCTTTTTAATATGTTATCTAGGTTAGTCATAACTTTCCTTCAAAGGAGTAAGCATCTTTTAATTTCATGGTTGCAGTCAACATCTGCAGTGATTTTGGAGTCCCCCAAAATTAAATCAACCACTGTTTCCCCATCTATTTGCCATGAAGTGATGGGACCAGATGCCATGATCTTAGTTTTCTGAATGTTGAGCTTTAAGCCAACTTTTTCACTCTCCTCTTTCACTTTCATCAAGAGGCTTTTTAGTTTCTCTTCACGTTCTGCCATAGGGTGGTGTCATCTGCATATCTGAGGTTATTGATATTTCTCCTGGCAATCTTGATTCCAGCTTGTGCTTCTTCCAGCCCAGCATTTCTCATGATGTACTCTGCATATATGTTAAATAAGCAGGGTGACAATATACAGCCTTGACGTACTCCTTTTCCTATTTGGAACCAGTCTGCTGCTCTATGTAACAAGGTATAAATCAGAACTCAAAGAGAAAAGGATACATTGAATCAAAATTACCACTTTTTTGGAGGGGGGTGCTTAAGTTTGCATTTTGCAACATGCCGCCAAAGTGCCAGGTAATTCAAATAAATTCATATTCTACCAAGAGGCTAACTTGCCAGTAGTCCTTTCCAAACACAAACTAAGAAGAAGCTTCTGGTTCTTAATTCCTCTTATCATGTGATCCATTTGCTTAGCTCAGAGATGATTGGATTTGTAATCAGCCCCTGAACTGCATATAGTCATTTTATAGGTTGGCCAGAAGCCTGACATTGGCTTCCCTGGTGGCTCAGTGGTAAAGAACCCACCTGCCAATGCAGGAGATGCAGGAGACACAGGTTCGATCCCTGAGTCTGGAAGATCCCCCAGAGTAAGAAAACGGCAACCCTCTCCAATGTTCTTGCCTGGAAAATCCTATGGACAGAGGAGTCTGGTGGGTTATAGTCCCTGGGATCACAAGGACTTGGACATGACTGATTGACTGAGCACACACACAGCAGCCTAACAGGTGATTTGATAAAGGAATCCTGTCTCGTAGAGATTCTGATGATGGAGGGTGATTAATCCAGTCAGATTCTCTCTTAGTGAGTGGAATAGAGACATCCAGAGAGGAACACAGACAATAAATTAATCACAAAACTAAGAGATGCACAGCAGGCATGCGGTGGTAGAAGCCATGTGAAAAAAGACAGGAGGAGGAGAAGCAAGCAAGTAGTTAGAAAACAGACCAGACCCACTCACAGTGGAAAAGTCATCTGTGAGAACAGTGACTGGGAGAGTGGGCCTGATGAGAAAGAAGGCATTCAGTTTTCTATGAAACTTGTTTCTTTGACAGCTGAAGATGGTTGCCTGCACTTCCTAATTTTCCCAGTCCTCACCACTTCATTAACATGTTTAACATGTCTTGCATTCTTTTGTCTCTTTCTTCTCATTATGGAATCACTTTTAGGTAAATGTTATACCTTTTCATTTGTCCCACAGATCTTGCATTTTCCATTCCTCACCCCTCCACCCCCACAGTTTTTAAAAATCTCGTTGCTTTTCATTCTGAGACATTTCTATTGGCATATTTGCATGCTCACGGATTCTTTCTGGGCTGAAGTCAGTCTACTGATGAGCAGATCAAAGACATTAATTTCTGTTGCTGTATTTTTTATCTCTAGCATTTCCTTTTAATTCTCTCTTAGAGTTTCCATCTCTCTATTTACTTTACCCATCTGTTCTTGCATGTTGTTCCCTTTCCATTAGCAGTCTAAAGATATGGGTAATTCCAGGTCTAACCATTCCAAAATATCTGCCAGATCTTAGTCTTCTTCTAAGGTTTGCTCTCTGTTCAGACAGCTTTTTCTGTCTTTTATAATGCTTTGTAAATTTGAACTGAAAGCCAGACATGATATATTGGCTATTAGGAGCTGAAGTAATGAGACCTTTAATATGAGGTTTTATATTTATCTGGTTATACTTTAAGCTGTGCACTATTGTAGCTATAGATGCCAGAGGCTAAAATTTCCTGTGGTTCTTGTTTAGTTGTGAAGTCATGTCCGACTCTTGCGACTCTGTGGCCTGTAGCCCTCCAGGCTCCACTGTCCATGGGATTCTCCAGGCACGAATGCTGGAGTGGGTTGCCATTTCTTGTAGTTCCTAGCTTTTGTCCTCTCTGTTGTAGTCAGGTTTCCCTAAAGTCTCCTTTGTAAATAAGATCTGAGCTATGCAGTAATCTTTAAATAAAATCCCCCCTTATTATTCAGGACCAGTATTGATGTGGTGCAAGTGGGCATTAGGGGATCATTCCATAGTCCTATGACTATGTCTATGTCTCAATTTTATTTTGTTTAGTTCCCCTGCCTAGAAGTGATTGGTTTTAGGTGTTTCCCTTCCTCCAGATCTGTTAAACTCTGCTAAAACCCAATTCAGTTAGGCTCTGATAAAACAGTTTGCCGTAAGGGAAATCTTTTTTAAGGAGAAAAAAAAATATGCTCTAGGAATATTTCAGAATGGTTACTCTCCTACTCTTCTAGAAATTTGAGGTGATTTTTCTCTGATTTCTCAGTAAGAACCTGGGAGGGCTGCTGGAGGCTGCTGAAGAAAATTTGGGGGGTGCCCCCAAGGTTGGGTCTCCAGCAGGTTTTACTTCTCAAGCTTGTCCATACTCACTCTCCAGCAATTAGTTAATTACCCATTAAGCATCTCTAAAGGATGCTGGCTCTAGCTGTAGTTCCTTCTCTCAGTAAGCTGTAGTTCTCTGTATCTGCCTGTTTCACCAGGTTCAGGTATTGTGGTTTACTCCATGATCTCATTTCTCTGCTACATCTAAGAAGAGTTGCTGGTTTTCAGACTGTTCAGCTCTTTCCTTGTTGTGAGGATGGGAGTGACACCTTCCAAGTTGTTTACATGTTGAACTGGAAGCTGGAAGCTATCCCTATTACTTGAAATAGCTTGAAATTCCCTGTCTGTTCTTTGCAACCTACAAAGTATCAACAAACATCATGTTAGGCTTGTAAGGGCCTTATTTTTTTTCTCTCTTTTTTAATAAGTTGATCAGACATGATCCTTCTTACCATATTTGAAAATTCTCTTATTCGATGTCCAAAAGCTTGTCTTTATTCAGTATGAGCTAAAGCAAATTACTTGACTAATTTCTTTCTCAATTTCTTCATTAGAAAGATAGAGGGAGAGACAGAAAGAGAAAGAGAAAGAGTTATCTAGTATATAATCAGGTAACTCTGGCAAGATGGCAGAGTAGAAGGACTTGCACTCATCTTCTCCTGTGAGAACTCCAAAATTACAAATTGCTGCTAAGCAACTATTGCCAGGAGAATGTTGGATCCCACCAAAAAAACATACCCCACGTCCAAGGGCAAAGGAGAAGCCCCAGCAAGATGGTAGGAGGGCCAAAATCGTGTTTAGAATCAAACCCCATACCCACCAGAGATGCTCAGAGGGTTCAAACAAAGCCTTGTGTGCACCAGGGCCCAAAAACCCCATAGAGACTGATCCGACCTGTGCTTGAGTCTCCTGAAGAGGTACAGGTCAGCAGTGGCCTGCCGCAGGGTAAGGGGCTCTGGGCTCAGCTAACTGGGCACACAGCCTGTGGCATAAGCCCCCTTGGAGGTTGCCATTAACCCCACCATAGAGCTGCTGAGCAGACGACCCATTTTACCAAAGAAATTCTTGCACTGTTAAGAAAGTTCTAGGACCTACAACAAAGTTCCCAACCTGGAGATCTGGCAAAGGGGCTGAGAACTCCCAGAGAACTTGACTTTGGAGGCCAGTGGGATTTGATCACAGAACTTACACAAAATTGGGAAAACAGACTCTTGGTGGGCACAAACAAAACCTTGTGTGCAGCAGGACCCAGGAGAAAGGAGCAGTGACCCCACAAGAGACTGGCCCAGACTTGTCTGTGAGTGTCCAGGAGTCTCAGGTGGAGGTGTGGGTCAGCAGTGGCCTGCTGCAGGGCCCGGGGCCCTGAGTGTGGCAGTGTATACATGGGACCTTTTGAAAGAGGTCACCATTATCTTCATTACCTCCAACATAGTTTGGTCTCAGGTCAAACAACAAGGAGGGCACAGAGTCCCACCCATCAACAGAAAATTGGATTAAAGATTTACTGAGCACAGCCCTGCCCATCAGAACAAGACCAAGTTTCCCCCACAGTCAGTCTCTCCCATCAGGAAACTTATATAAGCCTCTTATCCTTATCCATCAGAGGGCAGACAGAATGAAAACCACAATCACAGAAAGGTAATCAAACTGATCACATGGACCACAGCCTTGTCTAACTCAGTGAAACTATGAGCCATTACAAGTGGGGCCACCCAAGAAGAGTGATGGAGAGTTCTGACAAAACTGGAGGAGGCAGTGGCAAACCACTTCAGTATTCTTGTCTTGAGAACCCATGAACAGTATGAAAATGCAAAAAGATAGGGCACTGAAAGATGAACTCCCCAGTTCAGTAGGTGCCCAAAATGCTACTGGAGATCAGTGGATAAATTACTCCAGAAAGAATGAAGGGATGGAGCCAAAGCAAAAACAGCACCCAGGTGTGGATGGGACTGGTGATGGAAGTAAAGTCCGATGCTGTAAAGAACAATATTGCATAGGAACCTGGAATGTCAGGTCCATATATCAAGGTAAATTGGAAGTGGTCAAACAGAGATGGCAAGAGTGAACATCAACATTTTAGGAATCAGTGAACCAAAATGCACTGGAATGGGTGAATTTAACTCAGATGACCATTATATCTACCACTTCAGGCAAGAATTCCTTAGAAGAAATGGAGTAGCCCTCATAGAAAAGAAAAGAGTCTGAAATGCAGTACTTGGGTGAAATCTCAAAAATGACAGAATGATCTCTGTTCATTTCCAAGGCAAACAATTCAATATCACAATAATCCAAGTCTATGCCCTCACCAGTAATGCTGAAGAAGCTGAAACTGAGTGGTTCTATGAAAACCTACCAGACCTTATAGAACTAGCACCAAAAAAAAAAAAGAAAAGAAAAAAGAAAAAAAGGCTTTTTCATCATAGGGGACTGGAATGCAAAAGTAGGAAGTAAAAAAATACCTGGAGTAACAGGCAAATTTGGCCTCAGAGTACAGAATGAAACAGGGCAAAGGCTAATAGGGTTTTGCCAAGAGAATGCCCTGGTCATAGCAAACACCCACTTCCAACAACACAAGAGAAGACTCTACACATGGACATCACCAGATGGTCAACACCAAAATTAGATTGATTATATACTTTGCATGCAAAGATAGAGAAGCTGTATACAGTCAGCAAAAACAAGACTGGGAGCTGACTGTGGCTCAGATCATGAACTCCTTAGTGCAAAATTCAGACTTAAATTGAAGAAAGTAGGGAAAACCACTAGACTATTCATGTATGGCCTAAATCAAATCCCTTATGACTATACAGTGGAGATTCAAGGGATTAGATCTGATAGACAGAGTGCCTGAAGAACTATGAACGGAGGTTTGTGACACTGTACAGGAAGCAGGGCCCAAGGAAAAAAAGTGCAAAATGGCAAAACAGTTGTCTGAGGAGACCTTGCAAACAGCTGTGTAAAGAAGAGAAGTGAAAGGCAAAGGAAAGATACCCGCATTTGAATGCAGAGGCCCAAGAATAGCAAGGAGATATAAGAAAGCCTTCCTCAGGGACCAGTGCAAAGAAATAGAGAAAAACAATAGAATGGGAAAGACTAGAGATCTCTTCAAGAAAATTAGAGATACCAAGGGAACAATCCATGCAAACATGGGCACAATAAAGGACAGAAATGGTATGGACCTAACAGAAGCAGAAGATATTAAGAAGAGGTGACAAGAATACACAAAAGAACTATACAAAAAGATCTTCATGACTCCCAAAACCACAATGGTGTGTTTACTCAGCTAGAGCCAGACATCGTGGAATGCAAAGTCAAGTGGGCTTTAGGAAGCATCACTATGAACAAAGCTAGTGGAGGTGATGGAACTCCGGTTGAGAAATTTCAAATCTTAAAATATGATGTTGTTAAAGTGTTGCACATAATGTGCAGCAAATCTGGAAAACTCAGCAGTGGCCACAAGACTGGAAAAGGTCAGCTTTCATTCCAATCCCAAAGGAGGGGAATGCCAAAGAATGTTCAACCTACTGCACAGTTGTACTCATCTCACACTCCAGCAAAACAATGCTCAAAATCCTTCAAGTCAGGCTTCAACATTATGTGAATTATGAACTTCCAGATGTTCAAGCTAGATTTAGAAAAGGCAGAGGAACCAGAGATCAAATTTTAAACATCTGTTGGATCACAGGAAAAGCAAGAGAGTTCCAGAAAAGCATCTACCTCTGCTTTATTGACTATGCCAAAGCCTTTGACTGTGTGGATCACAAAAAATGTGGAAAATTCTGAAAGAGATGGGAATACCAGACCACTTTACCTGTCTCCTGACCTCCTGTATGCAGGTCAAGAATCAACAGTTAGAACTGGATGTGGAACAACAGACTGGTTTCAAATTGGGAAAGGAATATTTTAAGGCTGTATATTGTCACCCTGCTTATTTAACATATATGCAGAGTACATCATGAGAAACGCTGGGCTGGAAGAAGCACAAGCTGGAATCAAGATTGCCGGGAGAAATATCAATAACCTCAGTATGCAGATGACATCACCCTTCTGACAGAAAGTGAAGAAGAACTAAAAAACCTCTTGATGAAAGTGAAAGAGAAGAGTGAAAAAGCTAGCGTAAAACTCAACATTCAGGAAACTAAGACCATTGCATCTGGTCCCATCACTTCATGGCAACATGGAAAGATGGAGAAACAATGAAAACAGTGAGAGACCTTATTTTCTTGGGCTCCAAAATCGCTGCATATGGTGATTGCAGCCATGAAATTAAAAGATGCTTACTCCTTGGAAGGAAAATTATGACCAACCTAGACAGCATATTAAAAAGCAGAGACATTACTTTGCTGACAAAGGTCCATCTAGTCAAAGCTCTGGTTTTTCCAGTAGTCATGTGTGGCTGTGAGAGTTGGACCAGTAATTAAACTAAGTGCCCAAGAACTGATGCTTTTGAACTGTGGTGTTGGAGAAGACTCTTGAGAGTCCCTTGGAGTGCAAGGAGATCCAACCAGTCCATCCTAAAAGAGATCAGTCCTGGGTGTTCATTGGAAGGACTGATGCTGAAACTCCAATACTTTAGCCACCTGATATGAAAAACTGACTCATTGGAAAAGACTCTGATGCTAGGAAAGACTGAAGGCAGGAGGAGAAGGGGTGACAGAGGATGAGATGGCTGGATGGCATCACTGACTCAATGGACATGAGTTTGAGTAAACTCTGGGAGTTGGCAATGGACAGGAAAGCCTGGCATGCTGTGGTCCATGGGGTCACAAAGAGTCAGACATGACTGAGTGACTGAAGTGAACTGAACTAAATCAGACCACTATTGAAGAATACTGAGAGAGAGACAAAAAGAGAAAGGGAGAGAGTTATTTAGTATATAATCTGATAACTATAGAAGAACACTGCTAGGAATTCAAGCATGGAGGGAAACTGAAAAACATGGAGTGCTATATAGATTTAAACAATATAATCTTGCATGCCCTTTTTTGAATATTTTGCAGCACCTTTATGCAATATACTTTGGAAAAAAGCATTCTAAAGTGATATATTTTAGTGTCATTTTCTTCCTTTAAATTCATCTCCTCACCTCTCATTTTCAGATGTGCCATTATTTCAGATAAGTCTCTCATGCCTACAATTTTATAGGAATAATTTATGGGCAGGTATGCTCTTGAGAAAGTATTTTCTTATTATCAGTTTTGACAATAGACTTGTTATATAAAGGGAGTCTTTGAAATAGGAAATATAATATCAATCGTCATTTTAACAGTGCATTTACATACTACAATAGGGGCTCCATCACTTTCTTTGTGTTTTGGTTTGTTTCATTCATTTTCACTGCCTACAGTCTGTTAACAACTCTTCCTTGTACTGATGTAATTTTTTTTTCGTGAACTTAGCAAATGTTGTCTCTCTGTGCATTAATAAAATGCTGGATGAAGAGGATCAACTTACTAATTCAAGTTTATACAGAATAAAACACTTGTCCTTGAATTTACATCATCATTATTGCTTTGCAGGATCTTCAAAGAGAGAAAAAAATCCTGGAATAGCAATGTTTCTGTTTTTCTTTTTATTTATCTAGCCACAAAGTCACCTTGAAAGATCAGCTATCACACAGTCCTGAAGACCTTATTTTTCTGTTTATTTATTTTATGCTGGGGGTGGGGAAAGATGTGTGTAAAGAAAAATAATTAGGTATGACAAGTTATTTGACAGTTTGCTAAGGCAAATTAACCTTCTTTTAAGACTGGCTGGATGCGAACGTCTCGTTTTACTCCAGTCTGACAATAAAGTCTCAGTTTGCGGGCCTAAAGACTGTGAAGTTTGGAAGATGGCAGTAGTGGGCATCGAAGACACTTCTGTTCTATTCTGAGCTCTGTGAAGCTTTCCATGAACAATGCAATGTTTTTGCTTGGTTTAGGATCTGTCTATTGATGTGTTCATCTCTGAGCTGTCTCCAGAGGGCATGACTACTTTGGGCAAGAAAGCCGCTTTTCCTTTCTCATTTAATGGTTGAAGAAACTAATGCACAGTGAAATGAAGTGGCCAAGTTGGGGCAGTAAAACTGAGATCAACATTCACCGTGTGCACCTTTGAGTCCTGTCCTTCTGCCGTTAGCTACTGTCTTAGTCTGATTGGGCTGCTGTACCACAGGCTGGCTTATACGGAGAAGGCGATGGCATCCCACCCAGTACTCTTGCCTGGAAAATCCCATGGACGGAGGAGCCTAGTGGGCTGCAGTCCATGGGGTCACTAAGAGTCGGACACGACTGAGCAACTTCACTTTCACTTTTCACTTTCATGCATTGGAGAAGGAAATGGCAACCCACTCCAGTGTTCTTGCCTGGAGAATCCCAGGGACGGGTGGGGGTAGTGGGGTGGGGGGTGGGGGGGTGGAGCCTGGTGGGCTGCGGTCTGGGGGGTCTCACAGAGTCGGACATGACTGAAGCAACTTAGCAGCATCAGCAGCAGCAGAGTGGCTTATACAGTTTTGGGAACTGGAAACCCAAAATCAAGTTGCCCGCATGGTCGCCTTCTGCTGAAAATTCTCACCCTGGTTCATAGACGGTCTTCTCGCTGTGTTTGCACATAGGAGAGGGGCTAGGGGTCTTACTGGAGCCTCTTTTATAAAGCACTAGTGAGCTGACTCTTTGGAAAAGACCTTGATGCTGGGAAGGATTGAAGGCAGGAGGAGAAGGGGATGGCAGAGGACGAGTTGGTTGGATGGCATCACTGGCTCAATGGACATGGTTTGAGCAAGCTCCAGGAGATGGTGAAGGACAGGGAAGCCTGGCCTTGCTGCAGTCCATGGGGTCGCAAAGAGTCAGACATGACTGAGCGACTGAACAACCACAATCCACTTAAGTGAGGGCTCCACCCTCATGACCTAAGGACCACCTCTGCCCTCAGAGACCCCTTCTTCTAAAACCATCCCACTAGGCATTAGGATTTCAACATACAAATTTAGGGGAGCATGAACATTCAAACCACAGTAGTCATTTACTTGTGGTGTTCTTGAGTTCAGATTTAACATTTTTCCCCTAGAACTCTAGGACTCTTTGGCTTTCTCTTAAGGTACATGCTACAGTATAGATTATGTATTAGGTATTTATGTATGTCTTACCTTCTCTCCTCGGCTGCGGCATCTGTAAAGACAGAAGAAACCTATCCTTTCTCTCTTGCCTGTAAAATGTCAATACCAACTCAGAAAGCTGATAATAAAAAGAAGTTGCCATCCACATAATAATTGCATAATTTAAATAATTGTTTCTAATATGCCATAAGAATGGAAATCCCAAGTGGTATCCCGCTAATACATCTTAATGTCTTTATTTTTTAAGAGAAGGAAAAATAGATACATGTTGAAGTGGAAGCCAATTAAGGACATGAATAAGCTTGTAGACAGAGCTCACCTTTCCCTCCTGTGCTATGAGCTGGGAATTTCTGGGGCCAGAAGAAAATAATTTTTTTGGATGCATATGATTCAAAAACAAATCTTTTCTACATTTTGTAGAGAACAGAGTGATTCCCAGGGATTGCAGAGGCTTTATCTCAACTTTGAGCATGCATTGCTTCACCTGTTACTTAACCTAACTCTCTCTAGGCACATCTGTCTCTCAAGCCCACAGCATAAACTTCAACTAACCCAACTCTCACCTTCTGCTGATCTCATCCCAGCTCACACTTATCTGGTGAAAAACTGATGTCACCATTGTGGTCATCATCAGTTTTCTTTTTTTCCAGCAGGTCAGCCTCTGACCTTTCCCCTCCCTGACAGCCAGCCTGGTTTGAGGGATTTAAAGTTTAAACTATATTTTATCTCTGTGCCTTCCTGATACTGGTAATAGGATAGGTTGACTAGAAGATAGATTGCGAATGAGAAACTATGTTTCTCCTAAACTGTGAACCTGGCTTTTTTACTTTTAAAAATCTAGCCTGAAAAATGGGTTCTGCCCCTTGGTACAGGGTACCTGCAGTTCCTGATTATTTTCATTTTGCCTCTTTGACATAACACCACTTGTAGAAACAGAGAAAAGCAGCAGACATTACTTAAGGGATGTCTGCCCTTAGGTGTCCCATAGATTAATTCCAGATTAAATTTACAATGCCATTGCTAGTTGGTCAAATTTCAGTTTCATTTTTTAAAATGAACAGAAATAAATTTTAGGTTATACTTAATTTGCCTATTATTACATTTTGTGAGCTCAATATATTTGATTTTAACAGGTAATCAATTGAATTTAACAGGTAACCAACTGAATTAAATATTACCAGACAGATGGTAAAAACCTCATGGTATCCCCAAAGTTTGGCATGTGGGGGTCTGTTTGATTCAATTGAGTAGAAATAGACTTTGTTTAGTGGAGAAACTCACAACAGTATTCCACATCAATATCATTTATGCCTGCTGAGAAATCCAAAATCCACAGAGCAGAAATTTTTGGAGATCACTGGAGTGTGTATGAAAGGTGAAAGGATAGGTGATATTACCATGAAGATGTACCAAATGTCATATGGCTCCATGTAAAAAAAAAAAAGTGACTTATTTCTGATGTAAGTCAAATAAGTTGCATGTATACAATACATAGTAAGAAGGGAAATTTAAAAAATTGGGGAGCTGTATAATGGGAGTCTCATTCAGCAAATAGTAAAATTTCTTTACTTGCTTTTGTCTCAAAATGTATCTCCCAGAGTTATTGAAAGCAACTGGGAATGATTACTTTGTATTCGAGTAACAAAGAGACAGTATTTGGCAAAATTGAAATTGTTATATAACTACAAGGACGTGGCCATATCCCTTCAAGGTATATGATTCCAAGGAACGGAAAGAGTAGTCATTGCATATTCCCTGGATACTGGGAAAGTAGATTTCAATATGTTCAGAAACATGGTCAGCACGATTTTGTGGCATGAAAATTCAGAGGGACAGCTGTCTCAAGAAGAGTGTGATAACTGAAGGCTTATCATTTAGAATAGGGATTGGTTATACTGAACATGGCTTTAAAGATGAATGCTGGAATGGGTGGATGGGAGCTAAAGGAAAACAGATTTTCAGCTCAGTGTAAGAAACAGCATTCTAACTTACAGAACTGTCCAAAGATAAAAATGGGCTAGCGCGGGAAGCAGATTCATCACTTGATCTAGCCAAGCATAAGCTGTATGACTTCTTACCTAAATATCTAGACAAGAGTTGATCATCAGATAGGTATTAATGATTGGACTAGGTGATTTATACTTCTTTTCAATACTACATGTGCCAATTATTGACAAAAACAGTTGCTATGACACAGCTCAGCTATTTATCTCTACATTGGATAACAGTGCTCTCATAATAAGCCTCTATTTAAATTGTGCACCAGTTTCTTCCCGTTCTGTTAATGATTACTCAAACTGTCAATTAAAACTTCTGACTGCTTTCTTTCTCCAAAGTACAGATATTTAGATTCTACCATTTCAGCTATACACTCTTCATCCGATGGGGTACAACACTGAAATTGTATTGGCTACTGACCTCACTACAGTCACTTATGGTGGTTTAGTGGCTAAGCTGTGTCTGACTCTTGCAACCCCATGGAATGAGGTCCACCAGGCTCCTCTGTCCATGGGATTTCCCCAGCAAGAATACTGGAGCGGGTTGTCATTTGCTTGTCCATGGGATCTTCCCAACTGAATAATCAAACCTGGTTCTCCTGCATTGCAGGCAGATTCTTTACTGACTGAGCTATGAGGAAGCCCTATAGTCACTTAAACAGGATGGAAGTTTGTTTTTCTCCTACACAAATCAAGTCTGGAGATAGACACTGTTATGAAAGCTCTAGAAAATCATCAGAGACCCAGTTTCCTTATATCTTTGTTTATCATCCTCAAAATCACAAGATTACTCATGGAGCTCCAATCATCATATTTTTATTGCAGGGGTGAATTCAAGAGCAAGGGGCAAGGCAGTTTCCCTGGAGATCCCTTACATCTCAGTGACCATGTCTATTTACAACTCTGATTGGGAAATAAAATTTTTCAGCTAGGCACATTTCCCAGGGCTCTCTTATTAAACATGAAAGGGAGAAAAGCAACTTCAAATCATTGCCAATGGCATCTTATTTCACATTTTCATAGTTGGGCAAGCAATGGCTTTTTCTTTGTACAAATACAATTTTCAGTGACATATGTGCTAAGTTGCTTCAGCCGTGTCTGACTTTTTGTGACCCCCATGGACTATAGGCCACCAGGTGCCTCTGTCCATGGGATTCTCCAGGCAAGAATACTGGAGTGGCTTGCTATGCCCTCCTCTGGGGATCTTCCCCACCTAGGGATCAAACTCAGGGTCTCTTGTGTATCCTGCATTGATTGGGAGACAGGTTTGTTACCAGAGGCCCAAATTCCTCAGCAGCAGGACACAGAAGGAGACTGCGTCAACACCTCCAGCGGGCAGGGAGAGGCTATACACTCAGGCAGTGTGTGGTGAGGACCAAGGCAGTATCAGTCTTGCATTCTTTCTTCAGTTCAGTTCAGTCCCTCAGTCGTGTCTGACTCTGCCATCCCATGGACTACAGCACACCAGGCTTCCCTGTTCATCACCAACTCCTGGAACTTGCTCAAACTTGTGTCCATCAAATTGGTGATGCCATCCAACCATCTTATCCTCTGTCATCCCCTTCTCCTCCTGCCTTCAGTCTTTCCTAGCAGCAGTGTCTTTTCCAATGAGTCACTTCTTTGCATCAGGTGGCCAAAGTATTGGAGCTTCAGCTTCAGCATCAGGCCTTCCAATGGCTATTTCAGGACTAATTTCAGTGACATGTAGCCAAGGCCTAAAAGATTTGTACATGTCCTGAGCAGATTAATAACTGGGCATCCTTTTAAAACTTACTATTTTTAAATGTGTTCAGCAAGTATTTAGAAAAGATGCTAAACCCTTAGTGAGAAAGAGGAGACAAGAAGTGCAGCTTGTAGGTGAACCCAGGTTTTCTTCTATAGACCTGAAAAATCAGCTCTGCCCCCTAATTTTTTTTACCTCTCTTATCAACAAAAAAGACCTGTAAGTAATGTGACATACCCTTCTGTAGTATCTAAGCTTCCTAATCAGCCTTTAGAATTTATCAAGGTATTCATTCATTTATCCAGTAATCTAACAACTCGGGGCTTCCCTGATGACCCAGATGGTAAAGAATCTGCCTGCAATGTGGCCAAAGAGGAAACGACTCTCAGACTCTCCGATGTGGATGTGTTTGGTGGTGAAAGTGAAACCTAATGCTGCAAGGAACAATATTGCATACGAATCTGGAAAGTTAGCTCCATGAATCAAGTAAATTGGATGTGGTAAGATTGAACATTGACATCTTAAGAATCAGTAAACTAAAGTGTCTGGGAAAGGGTTGATTTAATTCAGATGACCATTGTATCTACTAGTGTGGGCAACAATCCCTTAGAAGAAATGGAGTAACCCTCACAGACAACAAAAGAGTCCAAAATGCAGTATTTGGGTACAACCTCTAAAGCAACAGAGTGATCTCGATTCATTTCCAAGGCAAACCATTCAACACCAGAGTAATCCAAGTCTATGCCCCAACCACTGATGCCAAAGATACTGAAGCTGATTGGTTCTATGAAGACCTACAAGACCGGCTAGAGCAAATTTCATTTTCATCACAGGGGATTGGATTGCAAAAGTAGGATGTTGAGAGATACTTGGACTAACAGGGAAGATTGGCTCTGGAGTACAGAATGAAGCAGAGCCAAGGCCAACAGAGTTTTGTCAAGAGGACATGCTGATCATAGCAGACATACTTTTCCAACAACCCAAGAGATGACTCTACACATAGACATCACCATATGCTCAATACAAAAATCAGATTGATGATGTTATTTGCAACCAAAGATGGAGAAGCTCTAAACAGTCAGAAAAACAACACCTGGAGCTGACTGTGGTTAGATTATGGGTTCCTTATGCAAAATTCAAGCTTAAACTGAAGTGAGTAGGGAAAACCACTGGGCCATTCAGGTATGACCTAGATCAAATCCCTTATGATTATACAGTGGAGATGGCACATACATTCAAAGAATTAGATCTGATGAACAGAGTGCCTGGAGAACCATGGATGGAAGTTCAAATCACTGCATAGGAGGCAGCGACCAAAACCATCCCAAAGGAAAAGAAATGCAAGAAGGCTGAGGGGTTGTCTGAAGAGGCTTTAAAATTGCTGAGGAAAGAGGAGAAGTGAAAGACAACATAGAAAAGAAAAGACATGCTCAGCTGAATGCAGAGTTCCAGAGAATAGCAAGGAGACATGAGAAAGACTTCTTAAATGAACAATGCAAAGAAATAGAAGAAAACAATAGAATGGCAAAGACTAGAGATCTCTTCAAGAAAACTGGATATATCAAGGGAACATTTCATGCAAGGATGGACACAATAAAGGACAGAAACAGTAAAGACCCAACAGAAACAAAAGAGATTAAGAAGAGGTGGTAAGAACACACAGAAGAACTAAACAATAAAGTTTTTAATGACTTGGATAAACACGATGGTGTGAGCACTCACCTAGAGTTGGACGTCATGGAATGTGAAGTGAAGTGGGCCTTAAAAAGCATTACTACAAACAAAGCCAGTGGAGGTGATGGAATTCCAGCTGAGTGATTTCAAAACCTAAACGATAGTGATGTTAAAGTGCTGCACTCAATATGTCGGCAAATATGGAAAACTCAGCAGTGGCCGCAGGACTGGAAAAGGTCAGTTTTTATTCCAATCTAAAAGGGCAATGCCAAAGAATGTTCAAATTACTGTATGCTTGTACTCATTTCACACACTAGCAAGGTTATACTCAAATCCTTCAAGCTAGCTTCCAGCAGTATGTGCACCTAGAACTTCTTGATGTATAAGCTGGGATTTGAAGAGGCAGAGGAGCCAGAGATCAAATGCCAATGTTGGTTGAATCATAGAGAAAGCAAAGGGATTCCAGAAGAACATCTATTTCTGCTTCATTTACTACACTAAAGCTGTTGACTATGTGGATCACAACAAACTGTGGAAAATTCTTAAAGAGATGGGGGTACCAGACCACCAAACTTGTTTTCTGAGGAACTTGCATGTAGGTCAAGAAGCAACAGTTAGAACTGGACATGAAACTACTGACTAGTTCCAAACTGGGAAAGGAGTACAACAAGGGTATGTTGTCACCTTATTTATTTATCTTTTATTCAGAGTACATCATATGAAACCCTGGACTGGGTGAATCAGAAGCTGGAATCAAGTTGGATGGGGGAAATATCAGCAACCTCAGATATGCAGATGATACCACTCTTATGGAAGAATGTGGAGAGGAGCTAACGATGATGAGGATGATCCTTGATGAGGATGCAAGAGGAGAGTGAAAAAGCAGACTTGAAGCTCAGTATTCAAAAAACTAAGATCATGGCATCTGGTCCCATCACTTCATGGCAAATAGATGGGTCAAAAGTGGAAGCAGTGACAGATTTTATTTTCTTGGTCTCCTAAATTACTGTGGATGGTGACTGTAGCCACAAAATTAAAAGACACTTATTCCTTGGAAGGAAGATTATGACAAATCTGGACAGCTTTTAAAAAGCAGACATCACTTTACCAACAAGGGTCCATGTAATCAGAGCTAAAGTTTTTCCAGTAGTCATGTACTGATGTTAGACAATAAGGAAGGCTAGATGCCAAAGAATTGATGCTTTTGAACTGTGGCATTAGAGAAGACTCTTGAGAGTCCCTTAAACTGCAAGGAAATCCAATCAGTAAATCCTGAAGAAAATCAATGCTGAATATTCATTGGAAACACTGATGCTGAAGCTGAAGCTTCAATACTTTGGCTATTTGATGCAAAGAGCCAGTTCATTGGAAATGGCCCTGATGCTGGGGAACATTGAAGGCAAAAAGAGAACGGGGCCACAGAGGAGGAGATGATTAGATAGCATCACAAAGTCAACAGAGATAAATCTGAGCAAACTCCTGGAGATAGTGGAAAACAGAGGATCCTGGCATGCTCTAGTCTCTGGGGTCCCAAAGATTTGGACATGACTTAGTGACTGAAAGACAGCGTTGTGTTAATTTCTACAGCACAGCAAAGTGATTCAGTTATATATACAATATACATATATATTCTTTTCCATTATGATTACTACAGGATATTGAATACAGTTCCCTGTGTTTTGCAGTAAGACCTTGTTGTTTGTCCATTCTATATATAACAGTTTGCATCTGCTTATCCCAAACTCCCAAACCATTTCTCCCCACCACCTCTCCACACTGGCAACCACACGTTTGTTCTCTGTATCTGTGAGCCTGTTTCTGTTCTGTAGATAAGTTCATTCGTGTTGTACTTTGGATTCCACATATAAGTGATAGCATATGGTCTTTGTCTGACTTACATCACTTACTATGATAATCTCCAGGTCTGTGCATGCTGCTGTAAATGACGCAGGTTATTCCTTTCTATGGATGGGTGGGGTCCCATTGCACATATGCACTGCGTCTTCTCTACCCAGTTTGTTTCTGTGTCTTGGTTAAATGGTGTGGGCCTAGCAGCAGCATCACCTAGAGCCAGACGTCCTGGAGTGCAACATCAAGTGGGCCTTAGGAAATATCCCTATGAACCAAGTTAGTGGAGGTGATGGAATTCCACTGAGCTATTTCAAATTCTAAAAGACAGTGCTGTTAAAGTGCTGCACTCGATATGTCAACAAATTTGGGAAACTCAGCAGTGGCCACAGGACTGGAAAAGGTCAGTTTTCATTCCAGTCCCAAAGAAAGGCAATGCCAAAGACTGTCCAAGCTACCACACAAATGCACTCATTTCACACATTAGTAAAGTAATGCTCAAAATTCTCCAAGCTAGGGTTCAACATTACATGAACTGAGAACTTCCAGATGTTCAAGCTGGATTTAGAAAAAGCAGAGAGGGGGGATCAGGATGGGGAATACATGTAAATCCATGGCTGATTCATGTCAGTGTATGGCAAAAACCACTACAGTATTGTAAAGTAATTAGCCTCCAACTAATAAAAATAAAGGAATAAAAAAGAAAAAGCAGAGGAACCAGAGATCAAATTGCTAACATCCACTGGATTATAGAAAAAGCAAAGAAATTACAGAAAAACATCTACTTCTGCTTCATTGACTATATCAAAGCCTTTGACTGTGTGGATCACAAAAAACTGTGGAAAATTCTTCAAGAGATGGGAATACCTGCCTCCTGAGAAATCTGTATGCAGGTCAAGAAGCAACAGTTAGAACCGAACATGGAACAACGGACCAGTTCCATATTGGGAAAGGAGTATGTCAAGGCTGTATATTGTCACCCTGCTTATGTAACTTATATGCAGAGTACATCATGTGAAATGCTGGGCTGGATGAAGAACAAACTGGAATTAAGATTTCTGGGAGAAATATCAATAACCTCAGATATGCAGATAACACTACCCTTATGGCACAAAGTGAAGAGAAACCAAAGAGCCTCTTGATGAAGGTGAACAAAGAGAGTGAAAAAGCTGGCTTAAAACTCAATATTCAAAAAAAGAAGATCCTGGTATCCAATCCCATTACTTGATGTCAAATAGAGAGAAACAATGGAAACTGTGACAGACTTTCTTTGTTTGGGCTCTAAAATCACAGCAGATGGTGACTGCAGCCATAAAATTAAAAGATCCTTGCTTCTTGGAAGAAAAACTATGACCAATCTAGACAGCATATTAAAAAGCATAGGCATTACTTTGTCAACAAAGTTTTGTCTAGTCAAGGCTATGGTTTTTCCAGTAGTCATGTATGGATGTGAGAGTTGGACTATGAGGAAAGCTGAAAACTGAAGAATTGATGCTTTGAACTGTGGTGTTGGAGAAGACTCTTGAGAGTCTGTTGGACTGCAAGGAGATCAAACCAGTCAGTCCTAAAGGAAATCAGTCCTGAAATTCATTGGAAGGACTGATGTTGAAGCTGAAACTCTAATACTTTGGCCACCTGATGTGAAGAGGTGACTCACTGTGAAAGACCCTGAAGCTGGGAAAGATTGATGGCAGGAGGAGAAGGGGACAACAGAGGATGAGATGGTTGGATGATGTCACCGACTCAATGGACATGAGTTGTCCTGGGAGATGGTGAAGGACAGGGAGGCTTGGTGTGTTGCAGTCCATGGGGTTGCAAAGAGTTGGATACAACTGAGTGATTGAAAAACAACAACAAATGTCTTGGTTATTGTAAATAGCACTGCTATGAACATAGGGGAGCATGTATCTTTTCGAACTACAATTTTGTCTGGAGTTATGACAAAGAATAGGATTGTTGGATCATATGGCAACTGTATTTTTAGTTTTTTGGCACCTCCATACTGTTTTCCATAGTGCTTACACAAATTTAAATTCCCACCAACAGTGTAGAAGAAAACCTCACTTTTAACCATTACACACACAAATTTAAGTACTTGCTGAGTTGAATTCCTTCAGAGAATATTTGGATTATACTTATTTAAAAGTTGCCTATTAGCCTAAAAACAGAAAAGATTTGATATGTATATGACATATTCTTTTTTTAACCCACATATTATTTGCAATGATTTGTTGTTTAGATGAAAGCAAAAGATGTAGTTGGCATCTCTTCCTTACTCTTTAGGAAGGTCAAAAGGTTCCTGGAAAAAAAAGAACTGTCTAACCTTAGGCTGATCTAGGAAAAATTACAGATGATTAGAGTTAATAGAGAGAGCAGGCTTTAAATGGGACAATGCAGACATCAGAAACACTGAGGTGAACTTGAAAGGGAAGAAGACGGGAAAGTGGAAATAGCATGAATTTGGTGACAGCAGATCAGAGTTACTTACTGGCTGTAAAAATATAATGTTGTCTTTACTAGTATCCGTTTCTTCATATCCAACGCAGATACTAGCATTTGATTATAGCCACATCGTGAGGACCAGGAATAATATTCTTCGTATATTTTCACTTAATTGACCTGTGGTGGGGGTTCAGTATCAGGTGGAATTCCAGTTAATATATATAGAAGGAACTAGGGAAATAGAAATTCATTTTTAGATTAAGACTACAGTAATAATTGTTGTAGAAAAGATCTACTGATGGATGTTAAAATTCATGGATAAAAGTCTGAGGAGAAACAGGATTTGTGTAGTTTCAAAGTATCAATGTATTTGTTAACTACTAAGGCAGACATAGTAAACTTACAGTGGATAAATACAATAGATATGACTTTAACCAAGTTATCCAAGTAAACATCACCAGAAAAAAGACAATGGATATCATGAGCTCTTTAATACAATGTGTTGAAAGGATCCATCACTTCTGCGTATTCTTATAAAAATCATCTCTTTATTCTGATCATGAGAAAACAGATCCAGGCAAAATTCAAGTTGAAAGAGAGTCTACAAAATAACTGATTAGTACTCTTCAGAAGGATCAAGGTTCTGGAAGAGAAGGGAAGACAGAAAATCACAAGTTGGATAGAACTAAGAAGAAATACAGGGAAATGCAGTCCGAATTAAAAAAAAAAAAAAAAAAAGACATGAGTGGAATAACTCCTAAGATTCTAATAAGATCTGTAACTTAGTTACTAGTATTGTACCAATGCTAATTTGGCTGTAATCATTGTCTTGGGTAAGGGGTTAATGTCACAGGAAGCAGGTGAGGAATATATGAGAACCCACTGTACTATTTTTGCAACTTTCCGTAAGCCTAAAATTAGCTCAAAATCAAAAGTTTAAAAAATCTCCAGTGATTCTAATGTGTAATCAGGATTGAGAATCTCTGGATTAGAATGCAGTACACCCTTAACAAATGATAGCTATTACCAAACCTTGCTAAATGTCATGCATGACCAATCAGTTCGGCAGTTCACGAGCGTGATTCATTTTATATGTTTGTCTGACCTGGATTTGTCTTTCCAGATACTGATGGTAGAATATATTCAAATATGACATAGTCTTAAAAAATAGAAGTCATCAAAAAGAGCTTTGTATTATTCAGCTTTAGAAATTGTGTTTTTCCTAGATGACATGAGAACACTTCCTATTTCCCTGTCAAAGTTTTCACATTAAAATGTGAGACTCCTTTCATTTCTCTCTAATTTTGTGATTCTTGATAAATAGGATTGGGAGTCTTTTTAAGTTTAACTTTGCATAGGAAAAAAAAATAGTGTCTGTTACTCATTGAACATTATCTAGGACAGAACAATCATTTTGGTTTGATTAGCAAGGAAGGAAGGAAGGAAGGAGGAAGAATTAGGAGGGACTGTTCTATTTATTTTCTGGACCAAATTTAGAAATTCAGGCTGTTTCTTTTACATAGAAAATATTAGATAAAGCATAAATATTTTCTTCAGCGTTTATCACCCACAAGAGACTTTAGGAAGGAAGGAGACTAGAATAGTTATTTACCTCTATGTAGAGTTTTAAAACAATTACTTGTGTGGCAAGACTGCTCAATTTTTAAAATCAGAAAATTTGAAATAATAATTTCACTCCAATTTATAACAGAGTTTAAAGTTATTACTTCTTCTAAAAGGATCTCCAAGTAAATGATCCATTCTTATGTGTCAAAGTAAAAATGGAAAACTTAAAATATTTAATGAAAAGTATTCAGTTTTACCCTCCATGTGATGAGGACTTAACCTGTGCAAGCAAGGGACTCTAAAGCCAGCATTTCAGAATGCAGGGTGATTATCTGGAAAGGTTGCTTAATATCTTTATACACTTTTCCCTCATCTGTAAATGGGGCTAGTAATAGTGATTTTCTGATAATATTGATATAAGGAACAGTAAGATAATTTTTGAAAGTTTCTAGCGGAGTACCTCAGAGAAGGCAATGGCACCCCACTCCAGTACTCTTGCCTGGGAAATCCCATGGATGGAGGAGCCTGGTAGGCTGCAGTCCATGGGGTCGCGAAGAGTCAGAGACGACTGAGCGACTTCACTTTCACTTTTCACTTTCATGCATTGGAGAAGGAAATGGCAGCCCACTCCAGTGTTCTTGCCTGGAGAATCCCAGGGATGGGGTCGCACAGAGTCGGACACGACTGAAGTGACTTAGCAGCAGCCGAGTACCTGAAGCATAGAATGTACTAAATTACATGTTATCTTTTTCATTGTTGCTGTTTTCTTTTCCTTCTTTTTTTCCTGAGAAGCATTAAGAGAAGTAAAAGGGTAAAGAAGAAGTCCACACCCGCTTCTGGGAGAGCCAGACAGTGGCCTGCGCCTACACACACCCGTCAGTCAGCTGGATGTCTGTGACTAGTTCTTGACATGTATCAGAAGTTGAAGGATTATTGCTAAATAAATTAATATAATCATGCTCTTGCAAATGTCTTCAGCTCCCTGACTCTCCATTTCTCCTCGTCCTTGACTTGTGGTAACTCTGTTTACTTGAATTCACGTGCCCATCTTCTCCTTCTCCTGAGCTGGGGAATATTGCTGGAGAAGGTTACCTGTCTGAGCTGACTGCTTCCCTTTGGACCATCACATGCCATGAATGGACCTTCACCACCACTCAGAAATGTCTCTGAAGTACCTGCTCCCCAGCAAGATTTTAATTTCAAAAGTCTCTCACACTTCCCACCCCCTCATTCTTTGCTGAATACATCACTTTATTTTTCATTCAGAAAATAGAAAACATAGAATGAAAACTCCATCTGCCCACAGCTAAATCTAGAAACCTAAGTTCCTTTACGTGTCTTTTGCGTTCCCGCCCGTTACTATGGAGGGCGGTCTCTCCTCTGTGGCTCTGAGTCTCACCCACAGACTCGCAGCGACTCTCAGTCACCTTCCCTGCTACGCGCACACTTTCCTACATCCTTGGTCTTTCCCTCTTGCTTGTTTCCATGGACGTGCAAACATGTCTCACTGCTTCCCTTCTTAAAATGCAGTCTTTCAGGGATCTGACATTCCCATCAACTATTGCTCCATTTCGCCATTCCTCTCAGGAGCCCAACTTTGTGAATGATCAAGCCTTGTTTTCTATCTCTACCTCTTTACCTGCTATCCACTTTTCATCCAATTCTAATCTGATTTTCACCTTCACCATTTCATTGAAGGGGGTGAGTTTGTTGTATGGCCAATTAAGTTTAATTCAGGAAGATATTAGGAAAGCCATTTAGCCTTAAATCCAAGCCACTGTCTTTAGTTTAGATTCATCCGAAAATGATAATGTGATTTTTAGTTTGAACTTCCACTCACATCTTGACAGATGAAAAAAGATCATTTATCGGCCCCTTAAAAAGCCTAGCAACTTTATGAATTGGCTAGAAACATTGAGAAATAGACAAGAACTGGAAATTGAGAGTTAAAATAATATGGAGATAAGGTTTTCTGAATGACTGGTTATTCGGCTTTTGTAAATAGAGATCATGTTGATTTTGACCTTGGTGGGTCACAACAGCTCACTATGACTGATGTCTCAGAAGCTAGGGTAATTTTGGTTACATGAGGGCTTCTGTGAACAGAGGCTTTGTGGACAGACTGGGGTGGCAGGTGTTGACCTCAGCCAGGCAGGTGCAGTTTCTACCTAAATGGCATAGTCAGTGTGGATTAGATTAGCTAGAAAATCATCTTTTCATCCTAATTAAGACTTGCCTCAAAACAAGCAGAGTTTTAACATATGGAGTCTAAGTAATTGGAGTTGAGGAACTCAAGAAATTGACAGAGACTCTGTCAGATGGCAGACAAAAATGGAGAATAGGACCTGGAGTCAAAATAACAGTTTGTAAATTCAGTTGGGATTTCTATAGAACAAGACCAAGGAATGTTTTGTACAATTTTAAATTGTTTCCATGAAAGAAAACCAAGAATTTTTGTAAAAAAAATTTCAGTGGTTAAAGTGTGTTTTAACACTTTGGAAAATTTACTCAAATGAATTGAGTGAATCACCCCAATCTTAACAGGTTCTGTAGGCTCAACCTCTAACCCATATTTTGAAGACAGGCACTTTTTCACAGTCTTCACTGCTTGCCCGCAGCCTGGGGAATCATTCTCATCTTTTCCCTGGGTATTGCCATAGCTTCCTGGTCTCCCTCACATGCTGGGTCCTCTAGAGTCCATTGCTCTTCACAGCAGTCAGAATGACCTTTTACAAATGTAAATCGAATCATACCACTTTCCTGCTTAAAATCCTGCAGTGGTTCCCACAGCAATTAAGTTAAAACCTGTATTACCACGATTTACAGGGACCCTACCTAATCCAGACCCAACCATCCCTTATCATCTTTCTTCCTGGCAGCTTTGCTTCAGCTACCATCCCAGATCATTCTCTTTTCAGAGATTGCATATTTTATTCCTTCAGCCTTGGAGTGCTTCCTCTTTCATCTCCATCCTCCGTTAGTTCCAGTGTCATCTTCTTGGAGAGGCCTTTACTGATCTCATTATCTGAAGCAGCGCCCAACTCATTCTTTCCTTTTGTCACCTTCTAACCTATGCCCCTTTGTGACCCTATGGACTGTAGTCCCCCAGGCTCCTCTGTCTATGGGATTCTCCAAGCAAGAATACTGGAGTGGGTTCCCATCTCCCTCTCCAGGGGGATCTTCCCAACCCAGGGATTGAACCTGGGTCTCCCTCATTGCAGGCAGATTCTTTACCGTCCGAGTCATCAGGGAAGCCCAACCTGTGGCCTTGTTTTCTTCTTTCTGTAACACCTGAAACCATCCTGTTTAATGTCTTTATTACTGTGTGCTAATCTCACTGAAGTGGAAGCTGTGTGAAGTCAGGGGCTTCAGGTCATGGCTGCACCCCTGAACCATGCCTGACAGCAAGGAGTATCTGTCACGCTGGTTGTTAGGCGATTTACTTCTCAGCATCAAACTCCTACTTCTGTGTTGTGCTTTCTGCCTCTGAGGCTGGGAACCTGCAAATCACATTTCCCTCCTAGAGCTGGGTTCCTTTTAGGCTCTGTTGACTGGGGGCAACAGAGGAAAATTACAAGGTTGGGAAAGGAAAGACCTCCTCTGCTCATGTTCCTACTGTTCCTGTAGGCACCTACAGTTGGCGCCGATTTGCAGATTTCTATGCTGCCAGAACCGGCCCCTTCTCTGTTCCTCAAACATGCTGACAACAACCCACAGAGCCCTTCTCAAAGACTCCAGCTCCAGGGAGACTTCTAAACCCGGAAGCTAGCACTGCCCAGTAGAAAGGAAAGGCAAGTCATCTGTAAAGCGGTGTTTCCTTATAGTCATGGCATAAAAGTAAATATAAATAGGTGATACAAGTATGCTATTTAACCCAAGATATTGAAAGATATTATCATTTCTGTCTATTATCAATACAAAAATAATTAAATACTTTACCTTCCTTTTTTTCATACTTTGTCTTTGAAATCGACTTTCAGTTCATCTCAATTCAGATTAATGATGTTTCAAGCTCTCAAAAGCCAAATGTGGCTAGTGGCTGCCATGTTGGATGATACCACTTGAAGTTTAATATTTGCAACATCTTCCCTCATTTTCCAGGCCTGGGGGAGGTCCTTCTGCTGTTACTACTTGTGATAAAACCATGTTTAACACCTACCTAATCATTCCCTGTAAAAATCATTCCTTGTACAAATCATCCCTTATTGAAATAACCAGTCTGCTAGTTATTCCTTAACTGAATTATATCCAGTACTTTTGTCCAATAAATGAATGATGCTGTTGAGGAACTAAGATCATTATACCTTAAAAAGCTGCACAGATGATATGGTTTAATCATTTGAAATAGAGTAAAAGACCTGAGTACTGTTGAAGAAACAGGGCCTGAGGAGCAGTCACATAGTCTGAGATCTGCTCACTCCTGAGCTGGGGAAAAGTTGACTTTGCTGTGGGCTGCAGCACAGGCCAATTTTGCCACCTGCCCTCCCTACTCCCCTTCACATCACAAAGAGAGATGTAACTATTTTCTGATGGAACTTGGCCAAGATTTTTATAAAACCATGAAATGGTTTTGGAATTATCCACTACAAAATCAAAATGCAGTGTCATGTCTTTGCCTCTAACAATTTAGGTAAATCTGAAAATGTTACTTTTTGTAAGCACTATTGTCAGCTATGTCTATGTAAAGCTTAGGCAACTTTCATCAAAAACAAAGAGATAAACAAAAAAATATAACCATTTGCTTGATTATAGGAGCCTGGAAACCAGTTTCATTGTATTCAACTTTTTAACAAAATTCTGCCAACTTGCTCTTTCCTGTGCAAATACAGCTTCGGTGGTCAGAGTATTTATGTTAGGAATTCTAAATGTGAGTAAAACATTTCCTTTTGCCATATTCCAAGAGGCTGGACTATATCTCCAGTTGATTTGGTTACATTGTTTCTGAGGCCGGAAGGTGACAGTGTGGGTCAACTCTGCTTTCATAAGATCAGAGCAACTTTTGTGCTTAGAATAGATTGGAGACTGAAGGCCTCCTCTCCTGGATCCTGTTACAGAGCCCATGAATTCCGTCCTCTTGTTTTATCATGTCCCTTAACCTCTCTTTACCTTTCTGTCCTTTGTCTTCTGCTTCCTTTTCCCATTCCCGGGTACTCCACTGCGACTTTCTCTCTTTTCTCCACTTGGCATTGCTATTCTTTTGTTGCCTAAAGGATACACTTCGCCTTAGGACTGGAGGAGCCTGCCCAAGCCAACACATGGAGGAAAAGTCTATTTTGGGGGACAATCTTTGCGACGCCCTATCTTGATGCATCTGATCTCTCATCTTCCCTTTAGACCTGCTTCAATTTATATTTCTCATTATAACTTTCTGTAACTTTCCATTCTTTTTGTCATTCTCCAGTCTTTCCCCTCCCACTAATATAAATTTCAGCACTAAAATAAAGACTCTTCTCTTCAAGGCAGTATGTGAACTTTAGTTAATCCTCAGCGCACGCTCTTTTATTACCACCACTATATGAGGCAGGAAAGAGATTGAGACTTTCCCAGATCCCAGAGGGGTCAATTTGGTGTCGGAACCACAGGTCTGATAGGCCCTGCGCTTAGTTCTTTATTAAGACTGGAAGATGAAGGCTCTGTCTCTCTCACATAATGGTTCCCTGGATTTATACAGTGCCCTTTTCCTGAGGATCTGAAAGCATCTGAACACAATTTGCCAACAGCCTCACAGGATTCAAGGAAATAAATGCTTGCCAATATACCTGTTTGTTAAACAGAATCAGAATCTGTCAAATAGGATTTCATCAGTAGGACCGAAACAAGTGGAGGAGACTCCCTCTCCTTTCCCTCGCTTTTATGCGGATCTTGCAGAGAAATCTGTGTTTGCCAGAGAACCCTGCATGGGTCCTTTCTGCAGGCACCTGCTTGTTGCCTTGGCAGAGCTGCATGGCATGCAAATGAGTAGCTCTGGGAGATAACAAATCTCACAGGCAGAATGGATTTTCTGTGAGCCAAAGGGCATTTCCAAATTCATTGTGAAGCTGCCCTATGACATTGTTGTGAAATAGGTTAGCAACTTGATCAGAGTCACGCTGCTTGTGAATGCTGTGCCGGAGAGGGGTGCCTCCTTCTCCAGGAGTGCTCCCACCAGCCCACACTCGGCCTCTGATTTCTCCTCATCAGTGAGTCATACAAACTGACTTGTTACCAGAATGGTCCCCAGCATAACTGGCAGCAGGAAGTGCATTGAGAAGGATGGCGTACCCACTGCCTAACGCTGCTCCTATGAGGGGCGTAGACGTTCCGATGGCACAGAAGCTTCAACTTCCTTTGGTGTAAGGATACCCTGGGGACCATCTTCAGTTAGATGAGTCAAATCTCTGCCTCTTTTGTGAGGTAACACGCCCAAGGCTGCAAGTGAAGTGGTAGGAGAACTGATGAGTGGAAAAGGGAGAGATGAGAAGCGTCTCACTCCCCTCTAAAGCCAAGGTGTCTGTTTCAGCTTCCTATGGTTGCTGGAGTAACTCACATTAAACCTGGTGGCTTAAAACAAGATACATTTATTCTCTTACAGTTCTACAGGCCAGAAGTCTGAAATCAGGATCACCCATGTTGGCACCCTTGAAATTAAAAGATGCTTGCTCCTCAGAAGAAAAGTTATGACAAACCTATTAAAAAGCAGAGACATCAATCTGCCAATAGCAATCTGTATAGTCAAAGGTATGATTTTTCCAGTAGTCATGTATGGGTGTAAGCGCTGGACCATAAGAAAGGCTGAGCACCAAGGAATTGATGCTTTCTAACTGTGGTGCTGGAGAAGACTCTTGAGAGTCCCTTGGACTGCAAGGAGATCAGACCAGTCAATCCGAAAGGAAATCAACCTTAAATACTCATTGGAAACACTGATGCTGAAGCTGAAGCTCCAACACTTTGGCTACCTGATGCAAAGAGCCGATTCATTGGAAAAGATCCTGATGCTGGGAAAGATTGAAGGCAGGAGAAGGGGATGACAGAGGATGAGATGTTTGGATGGCATCACCGACTGAATGAACATGTTTGAGCAAACTCTGGGAGATGCTGAAGAACAGGGGAGTCTGGCACGCTGTGGTCCATGGGGTTGCAGAGTCGGACATGACTGAGTGACTGAACAACAACATGTAGGCAGAGATTGGTCTGGAGGTTCCAGGGTAGCCTTGTTCCTGACCTCTTCTAGCTCCAATGATCCCTTGACTTTTGGCTGCATCACTGCATTCTCTGCCTCTGTGAATACATCACCTCTTCTGAGTCCAATCTCCCTCTGCCTCTGTCTGCAGAGACACTGTGACGGCATTTATGACCTACCCAGATAACCCAGGATCATCTTTCCATCTGAAACCTTTAATTTAATCACATCTGCCAAGATACTTTTTCCACATAAGGTAATCATCATGGGGGCCTTTATCTTTCCAAGCTGGGGTGCTAGATCAAGGTAGGAATTTGTCTAATTTCTTAAATCTCTAAAAATACTTAAAAAAGAGTTTCATCTCAACAATTTAAGGCAATTTCTTTCATTAGGGGTGTGATGGCAATAAATCCTACTCAGAGGAACTTAAAATATTTCTGATCTTTGCTGTGTGGTTCTGTCGTAATGGTTGGAGAAATCTCTGGTTTGGCTTTATATTCGCTGGGTTATTGCCAAGGGTTGTAATGCTAAGATACTGTTTTTCACAGACTCAAACCTATCAACATACATTTACTAGATTTGTACTTCTGACCATTCAGAGAAGGAGCAGTAAAAGAATAAAGTTCCCCTGAGTATTATGTTGGTTATTTTGTCATGTGGGGCTTGGGGAAGATTTTTGCTTATGAGCCGTGTCCTTCCTTCCTCTTCTTCCTTGTACTATAACTGATCATTTTGGTGCCTCATGGCACTTCTAACTTTTCAGAAGTCTACTTTTATTTCCTTAAAGGAGACTATCAGAGTGGTATGTTTAGATATTCATTGCTATTCCTCTCTGTTTGGTCAGGGCACACAGTACTTTTTCTTTTCTCCTATTTGTCTCATGGCTGAGGTAGTAAAAAAAAATAAGACTGGATGGTTCCTTGGAACATTTTGAAATTTGCTTGTGTTTATCTTTAGTTGAGAAATCTCTTAATAGGGAACTATATTTCCTGTATAGATTTCATGCAAATGTGAAAAGAATTTCAGTCTATTCTCAGATTTTGGAGGGAAAAAACCCTGAAGTTTCATGATTAGATTTGAGGTTTGTTTGAATTGTAGGTTCAAAAAAAGAAACATGAGATGTGGAATCATATGAAATAATAATCATATTAAGAGAGACTTCTTTTGTTTTGAAACAACAGAACTAAATTCTGAAACACATCAGATTCATGGAGACGTTTATGACTGGTTTATAATTTTATGACTGGTCTAGTAATTTTATGGAGAATCATGATCACAAACCTCAGTCTTTGTTCTCCTTACCTTTTCAAATAATTTTCATTCATCTTCCTAAGTATAATGCTGAATATCCCATTTTCCTAGAGCAGTGAAAAACTTTCTGTTAATTGAGCAGGATGTTTCATTTCTTTTTGTCACTATCCTTAACTCATCAGTATAAACAACCGAATGCATTCCACACAGCTGCCTTCCATGACATCGTAGGTATCTCACAGCCAGTAGTGCAGTGCACAGATTTCATGAGCTGTGCCTAGTCCCTCAGTCATGTCTGATTCTTCGTGACCCCATGGGTTGTAGCCTGCCAGGCTCCTCTGTCCTTGGGGATTCTCCAGGCAAGAATACTGAAGCAGGTTTCCATGCCCTCCTCCAGGGGATCTTCCCAACCCAGGAACTGAACCCAGGTCTCCTGCATTGCAGGTAAGTTCTTTACCATCTGAGCTGCCAGGGAAGCTTAAGAATACTGGGGTGAGTAGCCTAACCCTTCTCCAGGGGTCTTTCTGACGCAGGCATAACTTTCATGGATCATGTTAAAAAAGACAAAAGAAGACACGATATAAAAAACCAGAGAACAATTTCTTCCCTTTTAACTTCCCAAGCCTACATATCAAGTTCTGCTATAGCTTCCTGCCTCTAAGACCATCCCAATGTCTCCACATCTTTCACGCATCACTGCTCTCATGAGTTGGGTCATCATCATCTCTTACCTAGGTTATCAGTCTTTTAAAACTATCTCCAAGCTTGTGTTTCTCCACACTAACAGCCTATGGTCTCTCTAAAATCCAGATGATGTGATTAAAACTCTCTAGTAGAACTCACAGTCTTCAGGGTAAGATCCCAATCCTTTACTTGTCCTTTCAGACTTTTCATGATTTTGCTGTTTTGGTCTTTTCTATCTCATCTCCTGTCTTTCTTCTGTTACAGTATAAATTACAAGATACTAAAACATTGGTAAATCCCTTACAAGTATGTTTTGTTTTGTTTTTTTTTTCTTTTGCAGATGTTCCCTCAAACAGAAACCTCCACTCTCTCCTGATTCTTTTGCCCTATTGCTAAGCCACTATTTTTCGCTTGATTATGCTAGTTTAGCAGTTACCTCTACCTGGAAGTCCTCTCTCTAGCCCCTCCCCCAGACAAGATTATCTTCTCTTTCTACCTGCTTCCTTGGTTTAGCCCTTATCACACTAACTTATAATATCTAAATATTATAAGTTATTATATTATGTAAGATATTATATTATGTAAGATATTATAAGGTTTAGCCCTTATCTTTAAATTACCTTCAGGGAAAGGATTGAGTTTTGTTAACCATTGTGTTTATATAATAGACATACAATAAATACTTAGGAGCTATGGGGCTTCCCTCATAGCTCAGTTGGTAAAGAATCTGCCTGCAGTGCAGGAAACCCAGGTTAGATCCCTGGGTCTGGAAGATCCCCTGGAGAAGGGCATGGCAACCCACTTCAGTATTCTTGCCTGGAGAATCCCATGGACAGAGGAGCTTGGTGGGCTACAGTCCATGGGGTCAAAAGAGTCGGACATGACTGAGTGACTAAACCACCACTAAATATTTACAGGCTGAATGTAGAACCCTAGTCAGATAGGTTTGTCATGAAAATTAGAATAGACAAGGAAAAGACAAAACAAGTTGAGTGGAAGTATCAGCCGCATTATATATGTACAATCATTGAGAGGAATCTTAATTTTCTTTGTTTTGCTTTCGTCTCCAAAGAAGCAGAAGTGCTGAAAGCAGAACTTTGCAGAATAAAGTTTCTTGTTTTCTTACAACTTACTTGCATAGTACTTTAAATGGCTCTTATTGTCCTAAGCTCTTCCTCCAGGTTTAACTTATTAAACTATAATGGTTTTATTTTTTAAGTATTTCATGTGTTCTTGTTTATTCCTGTAAGAATTTTTGAAGGACCCTTGTCTTTCATCAGAGAAAAAAAAAAATAGAGTATAGTTAAATTTTTGGAATATTGTTTTTCATGATTCTGACTGTGGCCATGAAATGCAACAGCCCAGAGAGAATGCAGCAATCAGACAGTATTTGGAGGGATGTGATTCTCTTCCAGTAGTAGTCAGAATTGTCAAATAATTCATAAATATAGGCAAACTTGACCTTATTTACTTTTTATAGTTGCACCATCTAATTGAATAGCAGACCTTTTCTGACTTGCATAAGCCTTAGGAGAAAGTTACATATTTAATAAAACATGGCTTTTCCTAAAAGATTTGTTTTTACTGTCTCCTAACAACTTGAAATGCAATTTAGAATGAACTCTTTAGTTACTGAATTGTTTCTGAAGGTTTGGTAAAATGAAGTATTTATCAGGAAGACAGAGGAGTAGGTGTTCAGGCTTCTACCCACTCCACCCTGTCGATCTGTTGGGCATTTCCTGATGAATGTTCTATTGAAAAACTGAATGTGTAAAATGCTGAGCTTCTTTTTCTTTTCCTTGCTCCATCCTTCATTTCCTCTCTCCCTCCCAACCTCCTTCCATTCCACAGTTACCAAACCTCTGTGTGTATCATCCACATGAAGACCTGTGCCTGCATCTCAGCTTCTATACAGGAAACAGTGTCTGTCAACTGAAAAAAATTCACAGTTAAAAAGTTGATAATTATGTTTTATTCAGTGGACAAATCTGAGGTCTTAAGGCTGGGACATCCCTCGTGGCTCAGATGGTAAAGAACCTGCCTGCAAATGCAGGAGACCTGGGTTCGATCCCTGGGTTGGGAAAATCCTCTAGAAAATGGTTACCCACTCCAGAATTGTTGCCTGGAGAATTCCATGGACAAAGGAGCCTGGTGGGCTACAGTCCATGGGGTCACAAAGAGTCAGACACAACGGAGTGACTAACACTTCTGGTTTTTAAGCCTGGAACACAGCATCTCAGATAACTCTGAGACTGCTCCAAAAAGACAAGGTTGGGGCAGCCAGGATATGTAGGAGTTTTTGCAACAAAGACCAGGGGGTTGGAACATCCAAAGTTTAAGAGTAATGTTAATTACAGCAAACCTGATATCTCAAGTTAAGTAATTTAATGCTTTTCTATGTATACTGGAAGATGGAAGTCTGGGCTCGCTGGAATCATTCCTTTGACATGCACCTCAGCTATCTGTGGCCAGTATCCAGTGTTTTCTCATCCTGAGTTCCCTCAGGGCTCACCATCTGGACAGCTGTAATGTGATGGCGTGATGGCTGCAACGTCCTTTGTTTACTGATATGGCCTGCAGAATTTTTTGTCTTCTCATCTGTATAGAAAGAGAAGAAGATAAATAACCATTAAAAAGCAATTTGATAAATGAAGAGATAGAGACATGCATAGATAGCTATGGGAAGAATTTTCTATTCACTCTGGGCCCAGTGGTGCAATGAGAAGAAAGGATTAACAGGAAAGTCTATTTAGAGGAAAGGGGCATAAGCTGATATTTTTGAAATATAGATAATATGCAGGAATATATCTAGGAGAAAAAGAAACAGAAAGAAAGAGGCAAAGGCCATGTGCAAATGTGAGGAGAAAGAGCAAAAAAATGCCCAGTTACTAGCAAATAGTTTGATATACTTGGAATTAAAACTTGTATGAAAGGTAGGTAGGAACTGATGAAGCTGTCACAGGTAGGACACATAGTTAGAGAAATAGGCAGGCTCAAATATTGAAGGATTTTGTACAGGTCAAAATACATTTTTGAACACTTCAACACATTGCTAGGCTTTGAAGCAATAAATTAAACAAGGTTCCTGCAATAAAAGAACCCAGAATTTAGTAAGATAGGGGAATTTGACAACAGATAATTGTAATAAATTTAATACTGTCAAGTATTTAGATATTATCCAAATGACTTGGAACACATAGAGAGCTTTAAGTGAGAGGACAGAGAGTTACATTGCATTTATTTGTTTTTTTTTTTTTGTGGCTGTGCTGTGGGATCTTAATTTCCCAACCAGGGATCGAACACATGCCTCCTGCATTTGAAGTGTGGAGTTTTAACCATTGGTTCACCAGGGAAGTCCCTATATTGAATTTTAGTATCTCTCAGTATTGTAAAGAATGAAATGGAAAGTTGTGAAGCCACAGATTATGACATTGTTTGGGAGATGCTACTGTGCTGATCTAAGGGAGATATGAAAACAGTACTGGTATGGATGGGCAAGTAAGGACAGAGTTGGGTTGTGTTCAGGAGATGGAACTGATTGGATTTAGGATCAGTCAACTGTTTGGGGAGAAGGGAATGTTGTTGAAGGTGACTCCCGGGTTTCTGCCTTAGGAAATAGAAGAAGGAAGTTCTCCGGTCTTTTTACTCTGTTGGAAATCTGGTGTTTGCAGAGGCACGCTGGCAGGAAGCTTCTGCTTCTCTTGGTTTGCTTTCAGGAGGAAGATGAGTTATTCAGCTTGGTCAGAGCTTGATGCTCATTGGACAATCATTTATTAGAGGATGAAGCTACTGCCCTCAAAATAAGGAACCAGGCAGAAGACCTCCTTTTCCTTTGTCGACTTATGGGGAGGGATTCTCATCTGCAGCCTATCTTCGTGTAAGTGCTGAAGTATCCCTTAATGTCGACGTTCACTCTTGCCATCCTCTGACCACTTCCAATTTACCTTGATTCATGGACTTAACATTCCAGGTTCCCATGCAATACTATTCTTTACAGCATTGGACTTTATTTACTTCCATCATCAGTCAGATTCACACCTGGGCTCTGTTTTCACTTTGGCTCAGCCTCTTCATTCTTTCTGGAATTATTTCTCCACTCTTCTCTGGTAGCATACAGGGCACCTCCTGACTTGGGGAGTTCATGTTTCAGTGTCCTATCTTTTTGCCTTTTCATACTGCTCATGGGATTCTCAAGGCAAGAATACTGAAGTGGTTTGCCATTCCCTTCTCCAGTGGACCACATTTTGTCAGAACTCTCCATCATACATCTTGGGTGGCCCCACTTGGCATGGCTCATAGTTTCATTGAGTTAGATAAGGCTGTGGTCCATGTGATCAGATTGGTTAACTTTCTGTGATTGTGGTTTTCATTTTGTCTGCCCTCTGATGGATAAGGATAAGAGGTTTATGTAAGCTTCCTGACGGGAGAGACTAACTGAGGGGAAAACTGGGTCTTGTTCTGATGGGCGGGGCTATGCTCAGTAAATCTTTAATCCAATTTTCTGTTGATGGCAGGGTTTGACCTAACCTATTATTTGAGGCCAAATTTTTATTATTTGATTATTTGAGGCCAAATTTTGGTGGAGGTAATGAAGATAATGGCGACCTCCTTCAAAAGGAGGCACTCAGTGCCCCCAACCCTGAAGCAGGCCACCCCACGCCTCTGCCAGAGACTCCTGGACACTCATCGACAAGCCTGGGTCAGTCTCTTGTGGGGTCATTGCTCCTTTCTCCTGGGTCCTGGTGTACACAAAGTTTCATTTGTGCCCTCAAAGAGTCTGTTTTCCCAGTCCTGTGTAAGTTCTGGCAGCTCTATGGTGGCGTTAATGGTGACCTCCTCCAAGAGGGCTTATGCCACACCCAGGTCTACTGCACCCAGAGCCCCTGCCCCTGCAGCAGTCCACTGCTGACACGTACCTCCTCAGGAGACACTCAAACACAGTTCTGTCTCAGTCTCTGTGGGGTCTGTGGGTCCTGGTGTGCACAAGGTTTATTTGAACCCTCTGAGCATCTCTGGTGGGTGTGGGGTTTGATTCTAAAAGCAATTTCGCCCCTCCTACTGTCTTGTCAGGGCTTCTCCTTTGCCCTTGGATGGGGGTATCTCCCCACAGTCACTCCAGTGCTGCGCAGCCTAATCAAAGCTATGGTTTTCCAGCGGTCATGTATGAATGTGAGAGTTGGACTGTAAACAAAGCTGAGCACTGAAGAATTGATGCTTTTGAATTGTGGTGTTAGAGAAGACTCTTGCAAGTCTTTTGGACTGCAAGGAGATCCAACCATTCCATCCTAAAGGAAATCAGTCCTGAATATTCATTGGAAGGACAGATGCTGAAGCTGAAACTCCAATACTTTGGCCACCTGATGTGAAGAACTGACTCACTTGAAAAGACCCTGATGCTGGGAAAGATTGAAGGCAGGAGGAAAAGGGGATGACAGAGGATGAGATGGTTGGATGGCATCACCAACTCAATGGACATGAGTTTGAGTAAGCTCTGGGAGTTGGTGATGGACAGCGAGGTCTGGCGTGCTGCAGTCCATGGGGCCTCAAAGAGTTGGATACAACTGAGCAACTGAACGGAACCGAATCCCTTAAGGCTGCCTGGGAAGTTGACTCAGCGTTTGCCCTGTAGACAAACTACTCTGCATCTCAAACAATTGACTTGGGTAAAAAATAAGTTCTTTTTTTTACATCTCCAATGTACAGTGTCCCCAAACTTAACATTTTGCTCTTCTTCACCAGTCATTAATAAAACTGCTGTTTTAACCTCATTTGTCTTTGATCTTTGCATGTATTCTCTAGGTGCCAGAAACTTGGGCAGAGACTTAGATCTTAGTTTCTAATGAGCAATTGAATGTTTCACCAAGATTGGAGAACATAGAGTTAAATCTTTTATCCCTCTAAGTCTTTTCTTTTTTCTCCTTTTCCTTTCTCAGGTGATAGGATATTATGCTTTACTCAAGTTCTAAAGCTTTCTCATCATCTGTAATTCTTTTCTCTCTCTCATCACCAAGTTGCAGCAATTTTATTCTTGAAATGACACTTGAATCCCCTGCTCCCTTTCTATTTCGGTCATCACAGATCTGGTGCAGATTATTCTCCAACTTTGATGGCTATAGAAGATTTTTCATCAGTATTTCTCTCTCCAGTCTCTTCTACCTGCTTTCAGAGTTTTCTATACTGTATACATATCTGATCACATCATTCTCCTGCTCATATACTTCATACTCACTGTTGCTTTCAAGGACAGCCTTCCACAAGGTGATGCCAACCTACATGTAGAGTGGCGTAAAGGAAACTGTTTGGAAGATTTGGGTTGACTTCTGGCTGGGTCTAGTGATTCTTGGGACATTACAGTTTAGACTAGATAGGTTTTGTTTCTTCATCTATGAAAGAAGAGAGTAGAATCATATATTCTCTCAGGTCCTATCCAGTGTTACATTTTTTGATGACCACTTTTCTACTTTTCAAGTCTCTTATTTTGCACATAAGCCTTGACTTACAACAGGATAATTGTGGCATCATAAACACACTCTAAACTTTCTTGCCTATTGTGGCTTTGCTCTCATATTTGCTTCACAAGAACTTCCTTTCCATCCATCATTGATTTCTTCTGTTACAGATTTACTCATCTCTCGAGGCCCAGATTAAATCCAACATTCTCAGCCAATCTTCTCATTAATACTTCCTATTTAGGTGCTCTTAGATCACTCTGTAAGCCCTTTGAGGTATTCTGCAATTGCCCAGGTATCTGCTTTTCTCTCCCCAGTAGACTTTAAGCTCCTTAATAGGTAGGGTGGTTAAGTTACGTATGTATTTTTATTTGTACTTTTCCATCTGGGCATCTTATACAGGGCAATTTAAACATGGTGCTCACCAAGGAATATTGTTTTTCAATGTGGTCAGTTTAGGAGCTCTTATTCATCAAATGAGATGAGTTTCCATACAAATTTTGAAAATTTGAAAAAATCAGCTTTTGCTTCAAAGGACAAATATTTAGAGAGTTCAGTGAAAGAACACAGTGTAGTGAAAGATCAAGTGTACCCTCTTATAGTAACATTAATGGGCAACACCCTTTCGGTTGAATGTTCTTTGCACTTGTTTGATGAGATCACTAGCAATGTATTAATTTGTATTTTATACCCTTCCAAAGATGATTCAACAGCTTTCTGGGTTATTTTTTGCTGTTTTTTTTTTTTTTTTAATAATTTGTGCTGAAAAAATTCTTGTGGAGATAAAAAAATTGCTTGTTCATGACACTCTGCATAAGCTATTATTTTGATGCTGAAGGTGCTGACCATATTGCTATTTCTTTACCCTAAATACTCATCAAATAGAGTTAGAATACAAAGCTCTAATTTTGTCTTTGTAGGCAGAGGAGAGTGATTAATTGCTGCTTATTCAAAAAGCCAGTTAATGGAAAAAAAAAGGAACCCACCCAGTGTGGGACTCCAGCCTCCCTTTCTCCACCAGAAAAGCTCACGCGGCACTAGTCTGATTTAGGTTCTTCAGATGTGGAGATAAAAACTTGAGCTAATTGTGTCTTTAGAATGGGATAAACACTTAGGCCTTTTTCTGAGCTTTAGCAGAGAGGTTCAATATTGTGGACAGCACTTGCCTTCTCAAATTGTTCTGCCACAATCAGACTAATTTTCCATTTAGGAGCCCCCTGCAGCAGTTGAGCACTGGCAGAGCACTCCATTCCCTTCTGCTTGTTAACTTCACGGCCTTTGTAGCACTGGGGGTGAGGAAGAGGGTAGAGAAAATCTTCTATACCTTAGCAACTAATTGATTTAGTAGGATTCATGACATTCAACAGACATCCTTATTACTTGCCTTGTCTTGTCCTAAATCCATCTCGGATCACTGTGACATGGAAATACGATTTCTTTCTGGAGCTACTTAGGAATCCCACAGTGTCTAATGATGTCCAGGGTTCAGTCTGTCTTCCCAGCATGCTACTTCTTCAGTTCATGACCCAATTTGAGTGAATGACATTCACTTGTGGGGAGCAAGTTTGATGTGTGAATGATTCAAAACAAAGAAAAGGAAAAGAAACTTTCAAGAGGAGATTTCATTTTAAAATGGGACAAAAGATTCAGCACCAAGAACTTCGATATGCCAATCAACCAAAACAAACTGTGCTGTAAGAGGGTGACAGGCACAGTGTCATTTAATGAGACCTAGTTATCCTAGTGATTTGAACTGCTTAAAAATCATTCTCTGCATCTAGTGAGAATCTGCCAAGTTTTACAATTAATTTTCACACACACAAGACGATATTCTTGGTTATAAGACAGAATAGGTACACTTGCTTATTTTCTTGCTTGTAGTTCTTCCTATTTTGGGGACTTGTCACATTAATTAAAAATATAAATTTATCCAAGTAGCCTAATCTGTGCAAAAATCTTGGTTTCCTTTCCTATATAAATGTTGTCAAAAATTTTCACCACATTACCAAACCGATCTCCTCTTTCCTGAAATACATAAAGGATTTTCTAGATGTTCTTGCAAGTGGAGTTTGTTTTGAAACATCATTCTTTTGTCCTGTTAGTTCAGTTCAGTTCAGTTGCTCAGTCATGTCCCACTCTTTGAGACCCCATGAATCACAGCACGCCAGGTCTCCCTGTCCATCACCAACCCCCAGAATTTACTCAAACTCATGTCCATCGAGTTGGTGATGCCATCCAGCCATCTCATCCTCTGTTTTCCCCTTCTCTTCCTGCCCTCAATCTCTCCCAGCATCAGGGTCTTTTCCAATGAGTCAACTCTTCGCATGAAGTGGCATGGAGTTTCAGCTTCAGCATCAGTCCTTCCAATGACCCAGGACTGATGTCCTTTAGGATGGACTGGTTGGATCTCCTTGCAGTCCAAGGGACTCTCAAGAGTCTTCTCCAACACCACAGTTCAAAAGCATCAAATTTTTGGCACTCAGCTTTCTTCATAGTCCAACTCTCACATCCATACCATTACCACTGGAAAAATCATAGCCTTGACTAGATGGACCTTTCTTGGCAAAGTAATGTCTCTGCTTCTTAATATGCTATCTAGGTTGGTCATAACTCCTTCCAAAGAATAAGCATCTTTTAGTTTCATGGTTGCAGTCACCATCTGCAGTGATTTTGGAGCCCCCAAAAATAAAGTCTGACACTGTTTCCACTGTTTCCCCATCTATTTCCCATGAAGTGATGGGACTAGATGCCATGGTCTTAGTTTTCTGAATGTTGAACTTTAAGCCAACTTTTTCACTCTCCTCCTTCACTTTCATATCTAAGGTTATTGACATTTGTCCTGTTGGCTGGCCTTAATTATTTTTTATTTTCCTTTGGGGGATCAGAAGATTTGGTGGTATTTTCTCCTTGAGGTTAAAACAGGGACTTCTAAATGCCCAGGAAAATAAATGTGTTCCTGAGTAGTTGCCCAGTAGAATACTGTAGCTGAAATTATTGTTTTTTTATGGCTATTAATACCGAATTATGCTGGTAAAATGGTCTAAGATCCTATGATGAGAGGAGCTGTATAAATATGAAATCACATTGTTAAACAACAGCTGCATCCTCAAAGGATATTGGAAATTCACTTATCTAGATTTAAATATGAGAAAGATCATGAAATGTGTTAGCTTTTGAGATAGGGATGTAGATAAATTTGCAGGTTCATATAGAGTGATTATTTGAAGTCTGTTCTGATTTATCCATCTGGCTCCTGCCTCCTGGATTGATAGTAGATTTTAATATAATGTATTTCTTTCTGTTTCAGTCACCCATGTGACTTTCATTTTTGGTTGTATAACACAGGGTATGCTCTGGTGACTGTTGACCTTCAGTAATCAAGGAACACCATCTTTGCTCTAAGTAAGTAGAACACAAGTGGCAAACAATGTAGTATTCTAAATTCTTTACATTTAAATTGGGAATTTTGAATTATTTCATTGGAAAAGATTTTTTTCCATCTTCTATTTTTTTCCTTAAAATTTGTTAGGGTGAAAATATGTAGAATATTTATTTATCCAGGGTTATGCAGAGACCCCACAGGGGAGGACAGTGCTGTGAAAGGCTTGTGATAGGATGGGGCTATTGTTTCGGGCACCATCCCTGAGAGTGTCTTCTTTTGTCCCATTGCTGTGGAACCTCGTTGAAACCACCTTTTAATGGTTACTAGATCCAATCTCTTGTACTGTTTTTGTCTTCATTCTTTAAGCCATCCCTTGAAATTGTGAGGCCATTGGAAATAATGGGGTGTATTGGCCAAAGAGAGGTGCCTAGCATACTGCAGTCCATGAGGTTGGAGAGAGTCAGACACAACTTAGTGATTGAAGAGCAACAACAGTAATGAACTGGGAAAACAGAGCGAGAACATCTTAGGTGACTATTGGCTTATTTCAGCTCCAGCTGTATCCTTTCAAACTCAATTAGTGACACAGGAAACCTAAAATGGGTAACTTGGGAGAAGAAGGCTTTAAAACCTTTTCACTATTTCTGAAGCATATGCTTTCAGGGCTTGCTACTCTAAGACAGACCACTGTTAGCCATCTGAACATACCTACTGATTTCCTAAAATTCCCTTAGGGATAAGGTTGTCAAATATAGCAAGTATAAATACAATAAAGAGAAAAACTACATGGGGCACATTTATACTTTAAAAAGTTACTATTTAATTGTGCGTGTGAGCAAAGTCGCTTCAGTTGTGTCCAACTTGGTGTGACCCTATGGACTGTAGCCCACAAGGCTCTGTCCAGGGGACTCTCCAGGCAAGAACACTGGAGGGGGTTGCCATGCCCTCCTCCAGGGGACCTTCCCAACCCAGGGACTGAATCTGAGTCTCTTATGTCTCCTGCATTGGCAGGGGTTTTTACCGCTAGTGCCACCTGTGAAATCCTATTATTTAATTGGCTCTCCTGTATTTTCTTTAGTAATCCTATCTGGAAAACATATAGAGTTTACTACCAACTCTTTATTTCTTCAGGCTGAACTTGATGTGTTAACACTCAGAAAAAGGAATTAATAACCAAAGGAGACCAGCTAGTTCTCTTTTGAAGCTATAGGCTTCCAATATTTCCTCCTTCTATTTTTTTTTTTTTTGTAAATATTTCATATACTCTAATGAATGAAATATATGTATGTACTGTAATAAAATGAATATATACGGATGTATGGTTAGGGTTTTCTTTAAAATTCTTCCCAAGCCAACTCAGCTGTTTCACTCTCTGTAGAGGTCTTAGGCTACCGATGCACTGGGAGGGGGGCGCCAAGAGGAGGGCCGACTGTTGCCTTTGCAGTCCCAGCCTTGGAGACTACTGATGGGAGTCAGGGAGGGCCCCTCCTCTGCAGGCCGCAACAGCTGGGTTCAGGAGCTGTGCCTTAGGAGTAAGATTGCCCCTCTGCAACTGCCATGCTTCCAAAATTACTAGTCTAGAACTCTTAAAGTTCCTGAACAAGAGCTCACTCAGTGAAATGAGCGCCCTCTCATAAGGACTGGATTCCCCAGGTGGCATGGCGGTAAATAATCTGCCTGCCAATTCAGGAGATGCAGGACATGTGGGTTCAATCCTTGGGTTGGGAGGATCCCCTGGAGGAGGAAATAGCAACACACTCCAGAGTTCTTGCCTGGAAAATTCCATGGACAGAGGAGCCTGATGGGCTACAGTCCATGGATTGTTGCAAAGGGTTGGACACGGCTGAGTGACGGGACACAGGACAAGTGAGCCCACAGCCTTGGGGCCATGGCTAACCTCACCAGGCCTTTCACTCCTGTTCGGGTCAGTTACCAGAAGTGGCCCAGGAACTTGTCCCAGACTCATTCTCATTTCCTCACTCCTCAACCATGTTCACTTTTCTGAAACACAGGGTCAACTGGCAAAAACATCTCTCTGTTTTCAACCTGTTCTGTCAGAGTTCTTTTCACTTTTCTCATTTAACTAAAACCTGCCTTACTTTCCTCAGAGACCCATCAAATATAACATTTGTCTCTTACGTTCCTTGTGGAAAAGAGATGGATTAGGCCATTTACTTTTGACCACTTCCAAATAATTCTGTCCATCCTTCTCTTCCTTGAAGAGACTGAACTGTTACTCTCCCATCATCAGAGTAGAGTGTCATCTGTTGTATCTTTTGTTGCCACCATCCACTGTCCCATCCATCCTCCCCCTTGGCTAGTCTGCTGTATCCTTTGAGGATTTATCTTACTGCTCCTCACTCCAGGACCACTTGTCACACACTTAGCGACTCAAAGTCCACACATACATACCATCTTTCCAGTCAGGTCTCTGCACTCTCAGTTTCTTAGCCTCCACTGGACATCAGCCAACGAGTCCTGTGGCTATAACCTTGATCTTTTCCTTATCCAAATGCATGTTATCACAATTTCAAACACCCCATTAACTGATTACTTCCCCATCCCTTCTTCCAAGTTTGCTTCCTCAGTTACCTCAATTGGAAGTATTTTCACTGCCCCCACCCCTCAGGATCCTGCCACCTTCTCAATTTCTCTAGATCCCTGACCTCCTCTCCTAACCTCTTATCTAGTTTAAAATCTATGGCCAATAATTATACTCATTCACTTGTCATTTTCAAATGTAGTCATCCCTAAGAATCCAGTATCCACAGGGGATTGGTTTTACAGGAACCCTTCACTCTCTCCTCTCCCCCCAGAGACAGCAAAATCTGGAGATGCTCAAGTCCCATATATAAGAGGGTATTTCCATACAATCTGCACACATCCTCCCAGATACTTCAGATAATGTGTAATTTGCTTATAATATGAAATACAATGTAAATGCTATGTAAATAGTTGTGGGTGTGTAGTAAATTCAAATTTTGCTTTTGGAACTTTCTGAAATTTAAAAAAAGAAAAAAAAATTCAATCTGCAAGTGGATGAATCCCCGGATGTGGCGCTCGTGCCTGTGGAGGGCCTACTGTACCCTCAACTCCCTGGTCCCCTCTCCCTTAGGTATACTTGGCTAAATAACAACCTTGGCGAGAAAAGCTTTCCGAGTACTTCTGTGATTGAATCCAGGCAGCCAGTATAAGTAAGACAAAATGCACCCTTGCAATGACTGGTTTCACTTGTAACACATGATCATTACTTTCAAGGCACAGCTTAAGGCTGCCAGCCACCCTGCCAATCCATCTATTCTCTCGGTTGCCAAGGTTTGTGCTATGTACTTCCTCGGTTTCAGTCCTCCCAAGAACCCCTGTCTCATTCTAACTCTTGCCTAATAATACTGCTTCAGAGCAATCAGAAGAAATTTCCACATGCTCTAATCACCCACCTTTATCTCAAATCTACTTTCTCTTCCTTGCTGTAAGTGAGTTTGATATCCCTGGCTAAGGTAAATACTCCATGAGGGACTCCACCCCAACCTGCCTTCCTTCCTTAGAGACAATGCTTTTTCTGTAGCTCACCAAACCCCCTTAAATTGGATTATTCCAATTAGATTATAATTGTGTCCTTATTTTTCTAATATTAAAGATAGTACTAACCTCTCATGTCCCTAATTCCTTCTTTAACCATGATCCCATTACTCATTGAAAGAATTATCTATGTTTGCTGGCTTTCTGCTTCCAATTACTCTTCTCCTCTCTCCTTTGAACCCACTTAAATCATCCTTTACTCCTCACTATACCAGGGCTTCCCTGGTGGCTCAGATGGCAAAAGCATCTGCCTGCAATGCTGGAGACCCGGGTTTAATCCCTGGGTCAGGAAAATCTCCTGGAGAAAAAATGGCAACGCACTCCAGTACTCTTGCCTGGAAAATCCCATGGACAGAGGAGCCTGGTAGGCTACAGTCCGTGGGGTCACAAAGAGTCGGACACGACTGAGTGATTTTACTTACTTACTTACTTTATAGCAGTCAAAGGGCTCCCCTGGTGGCTCAGAGGTTAAAGTGTCTGCCTACAATGCGGGAGACCTGGGTTCGATCCCTGGGTCAGGAAGATCCTTTGGAGAAGGAAATGGAAATCCACTCCAGTATTCTTCCCTGGAGAATCCCATGGATGGGGGAGTCTGGTGGGCTACAGTCCACAGACTCGCAGAGTCAGGCATGACTGAGCGACTTAACTAACTAACTATACCAGTGAAACCATTCTCATCAAGGCCACCAATGATTTCCTTATTGCTGAATCTAAAGATTATTTCTTACATCTCACTTAACCTCTCACAAGCATTTGACACAGATTATCACTCTGTCCTTGAAATACTTTCCTCATTTGACTTCTGAGATGCACATTTACCTATCTTTCCTTTTACTTTTCTAGTTATGTCTTTACCATCTCCATCTGTCCAATTACTACATGTTGAAATGTGCAGGTCTCACTCCTTAAATTTTTCTCTTTTTGATTCCTTCTTTCCCACTCCCCAGGGGATCTCATACTGTTTTGTTTCTAGGTATATCTTCACTATCTATCTACATGCTTATCAATGCCTATGTTTAAGTCTCTCTGTGTACCCCATCTCTGAATTTAAAAATCCAAAATGCGTCCAAATACTTCACACACACAGTGCTTACTTGAGGTTGCACAGGAATGTCTAATGGGCACCACAACTTAACATTTTCCAAGTAGATCTGCTCATATTCCCTACCTCCAAATCTGTCTTACAGTTGTTGTCCATATCTTCATAACACAAAATTCATCTATCTACTTGTTTTAGCCCAAATCTTCATGTTATCCTTGCCTCTTCATTCTCTGGCATTCTACATATAATTTGTCATAAATCCAACTGATTCTACCCTTCAAAATATATCCTGAATTTGTCTCATTCTTACCATCCTCACTGTAACTCTTGAGTCACACATCTGGATTAATGCAAAAGACTCCTAACTGATCTTCCTGCTTCTGTTCTTGTCTCCTTTGGCCTATTTTTAATGAATCAGATAGACACTGTGTAAAGTATAACTTAATTCTTATCATTCTCTTCACACATGGTCTCCACCTCCTACCAGGCCCTGTATTACTATCACCCCTGGTGTCTTCCTGACTTTAGTTTCTACCACTGTTGTCCTCCTTAATTCCACTCTGACCACACAAGCTTCTTTGTTGGTCCTTGAAGCACATAGACAGAACTGTCCCTTAGAGCCTTTGCATTTGCTGTCCTTTTATACGAAATGCCCTTCCCTCATACAGTCACTGTGAAAAATTCTTAAAGAGATGGGAATACCAGACCACCTCCTGAGAAACCTGTAGGCAGGTCAAGAAGCAACAGTTAGAACTGGACACGGAAAAACAGACTGGTTTCGAATTGGGAAAGGAGTATGTCAAGGCTGTTTATTGTCTCCCTGTTTATTTAATTTATATGTAGATTACATCAAGAGAAATACTGGGCTGGATGAAGCACAAGCTGGAATCAAGATTGCAAGGAGAAATATCAACAACCTTAGATATGCAGATGACACCACCCTTATGGCAGAAAGTGAAGAGGAACTAAAGAGCCTCTTGATGAAAGTGAAAGAGGAGAGTGAAAAAGTTGGCTTAAAGCTCAACATTCAGAAAACCAAGATCCAGCCCCATCACTTCATGGCAAATAGACAGAAACAGTGGAAGCAGAGACAGAGTTTCTTTTCTTGGGCTCCAAAATCACTGCAGATGGTAACTGCAGTCACAAAATTAAAAAATGGTTGCTTCTTGGAAGAAAAGCTATGACAAACCTAGACAGCATATTAAAAAGCAGAGACATTACTTTGCTGACAAAAGTCCGTCTAGTCAAAGCTATGGTTTTTCCAGTAGTCATGGATGTGACAGTTGGACCATAAAAAGGCTGAGCCCCGAAGGATTGAATCTTTTGAACTGTGGTGTTGGAGAAGATTCTTGAGAGTCCCTTGGACTGCAAGGAGATCAAACCAGTCAATCCTAAAGGAAATCAGTCCTGAATATTCACTGGAAGGACTGATGTTGAAGCTGAAACTCCAATACTTTGGCCACCTAATGCGAAGAACTGATTCATTGGAAAAGACCCTGATGCTGGGAAAGATTGAAGGCAGGAGGAGAAGGGGATGACAGAGAACAAGATGGTTGAATGCTATTATGGACTCAATGGACATGAGTTTGAGCAAGCATCCTGGAGATGGTGAAGGACAGGGAAGCCTGGTATGCTGTAGTTCATTGGCTCACAAAGAGTCAGGCATGACTGAGTGACTGAACAACAACATGCAGTCACGTGGGTATCTCTTTTGCTTCACTCATTTTCACTCAAAAGTCATCTTTTCAGTGAGGACTTATATACCCTTTTTATCTCTTTGCCTCCATCCTGACACTTTTCTCCTTCTTTACTAAATATGTATTTTTTAGACTCTAAAACTGCTATAAATTTCTTAGTTACTTTGTTTTCTGTCTCTCTCACTAGACCCTAAACTCAGTAAAGGCAGGAATGCTGGTCTGTTTAATTCTCTGCTACATACCCTCAGAGTCTTGCATAAAGAAGATGGTCAAATATTTATTGAATAAATTAAAGAAAATATGAACACTCATATGGAAGATGGTCTGAATTTGTGAGGCATATAAAATGATGAACATCATGGATTTTATTCACCTTATCTGTTCCTTGGTATTTTATGGATGCAAACATGATTTTTCAGCAGACTAGGGAAAGAATCCTGAAAAATGTGTGTATTAGGGATAACTGCTTGGGCTATGAGATCATTCTAAGTGAATGAAGGTTGTTTTTATGGAATAAATTGCATTCTAGGAACTAAAACTATTAGAAAGAAACACTAGATGATTCTAGGTGTGGTAGAACATTTAAGTAAGTTGGCAGAGGGAGGAGGGAGATTTGTGAGTAAAATGACCAACTGCTTAGCTACAGTAAATTATCTTCTGTATTGAAAAGGACCAGAAATTAGAAAATAAAAGCACTTGAGCAGAAATGAAGCTTGATTCCTCATTTATCAATGGTCTATGTTAATATCGGCCGTACCCTGACTTTTACAGTGAGTTCCTATGATTATTAAGTGATATAGATACAAAAATATGAAGTGCTATACCAATACAAAGGATCTTTTCAGGGTGCCAATCTCTAAGGAATGACCTGGAAGGAAGTGTAATGCAAAAGACAATCAACAAAATGAAAATCCTAATTTATCTAGAAGCCCATTGTTGGCTCCTGGGGAGAGGTAGGATGTGGTTAAAGTAGCATGGTCTGATAGATTATTGTGGTCTGTGGTGTGTAAGAGGTTAAGGCAACTGATCTGAAATCTAATGGAATCTCTGGGTGTAGTTTGGAGTCTGCTCCCAGTATCTCCTTGGGGCTATAATGTGATTTGAAGTGGAGGAGAGACTGAGGGCATAAACTAGGTTTCAGGAATCTGTGTGCAAAGTAAACAGCATCTGGTCAGTCACTTTGGTGGATGTGTTTCCGAGGAAGAATCACCAGGGAGTCTGTGATAAATGACTTGGTGATGCTAAAAATGGGGAAGACAGAGGATGGTGGGCCACCCAGAAGGAAACAGAAGGGCATGAGTTTAAAGGCTGAACAGATTCCCATTGGTCTAACAGGAGTGACGAATTTTGGTAAAGCTAAAGAAAATGTGGCAAATCAAAATACTTTGACTAAGCCCACACCCGGGTCTTACAACTTTTATAGTTATGAAGTTTTTCCTCATTTCTAACCTCCTGCAGCAATTTAAGCCTGTCTCCTCTTTTATAGTGGTCATAAAATTATTCAGTTTCCTTTTAAAATACAGCTACTGCATTTGACTCTCTGATCTCCTGCAGCACTGAATTCCACTGTGTGCAGAAGTATTTCATTTTATTGGTTTTTAAATTTTCTTGCTGCGCCATTCATATGAGTACTTATTCTCATATTGTGCGATGGCATTTTAAGCTTGGAATTGATAACTTTGTTCCCCCTGTACCTTTCCTAATCTTAAATGGTGCAATTAAGTTCCTTTCTAACCATGCTCATTGTCAGACTGGAGAAACCGGGTTTTTATAATCTTTCATTACATGTCAGTCCAGCCAGACACCTTACCTCCCTCCCAAGCCTAATCTGGAGCATTCCAAGAAACACACAGCTCCCTACCCTAAAATCACCACCAGACAGCAATTGTGAGATACTTTGAAAACCGTGAGGTCATTACCTGACAAAATCTTGCTTTTAGGTTATGCTTTTATCCCTAAAGATTCCCGTTGTTCTTTGCTGACAATCTCGACATTGCAGATGGCACTCGTCCTGGGAGGAGGAACGTGCCTTTCAGCGTGTGTCTGTGTGTGGCCCCTTGGAAGGAGTTTGCCCCATCTTTGTCGCCCACCAGGCAGAGGGTGTGAGGACCGCTGGAGAAGTCTTGTGAGCTGACCGGAAGAAACTGTATTTGCTGTCGCTGCAGACCGGGCTTGTAGTTCAGCCAACCAAAAGCCAAAGAAAACAAAACAGAACACTGAGCAATTGCTAGAGGCAAAGAGTGTCAGTCCAGCTTTTGCTATGGCTGTGCTTTCAGCATCAGTGCATGTAAGAAGCCCCAGTCTGGCACTAGGATGATGCTGTGTAATTGGAAGCAGGCAAAGCACAGATGCTGGTTCTTATTAAATATCTGCAGGTTTTCATAGTTTTGTGCACTGTCCTTTCAAAAAGAAGAAAAATCCTCCCAAAGGGTTCACAGCTGAGTATTTACCCCATTTGGAGCTCTTTGACATGTCGAAGTGGCTCCCATCTCATGGATGATGGGACCAGCTCTGTTATGAGCCTGCCCCATGCAGGTCAGGGCTTGTATTTTTGAGGACAACAGCAAGGCTGCTTTGGTGTTGTTTAATGCCAGCTCTTCAGGCACCGTGCAAGGCACCGGCTTTCTCAACTGTCAGATGATAATGTGAAGCAAGGAAACATCATCTGGTGACACATCTCAGGTGCTCTAAGGTCCAGAAATGCAGATGAACTTGGCAGAATTCATGCAGTTAGCCAGTGCTGGGCTCTGAAATGCATGGCCAGGACTAGGGTGAGACCCCAAGACCCTTTTATGTATCTCCATACCCTTTTGTTTTGGGTGCCAAATGTAAGGAGGGACAACAGAAATAATATTTCAAGAAAATATTTAAACCAAAAGTAGTACCAAAAAATCCATGATGAATAAAATATCAAAATTTAAAATAAAGATAGCCCCAGGACAACTGATTTTTTGCTTTTGCCTCAGGCATCTATGTAGCTTGGCATGATACTGCTGCAAAGTACAAACCTCCTTATCTGCCATCTACTGGGATAAGATGACATCTAACTGCTCTCAATTGTGTAAGACTTATTTCCTGACATGTTTCTTAGGAATATCTAAGATTCCACAAATTTATTCCATAAATAAACTTCCCTACACCTGGAGTTTACTCTTGTTTCTCTGGGTACTGCCTCCCTATTGCCATTGCTGAAGACATGTTCAGTGGATTGAAACTGGTACAATATGGTGATGCTATTTGTTTCAAGCTCAGATCACTGAAATACAGAGTGGTGATGCTTTTTGTGTGTTGTTTTATCGGATATATTTTTAAAAATAAAAGTAACATTTCATTTCTATGAAAATTTTATAATCGCAGTTACTTAAAATGGACACACATACAGAACTGGAGAATTAAGGACCACTGACATTCCTGATTTGACTTTGGGCTGATAAACACTGAGAAGAAGCACAGAACGTCACTGGTGGGCTGGCCTCATTAGTATCCCTTCTCTCCTCAAGGTCTAAACTGATAACAGTCACAGCAGGGTAGGATGGGGGTTAAACTAATTGCCCTATTCGTGCATAGTTCAGCTAAATTTTAGAAATGGGCTTGGCCCTGAGCCTGAAATGATTCTTTCTGTTCCACCCACCCTGTCTTGAATTAGTCTCTCCACTAGCAGGAGCAGGATGAGGGAGCCTGACCTGCCTCATTCTTTCTATGGAGCCTGAAGGTTGAGAATAAATGTCCATTGTATGTGGATGAACAGAGCCAAGAGACTGGGCCCTGAGTGAACAGAGACGCTCCCCTTGTTAACTTCACCCAATAGATAAACATGGCCAGAGCAAGTCAGTTTCTAACCAGAATGAGTCACTGGAAGAGGTTCAAGGCTGTATTCTACCAGGATAACAGGTATTTTTCTGACTTGTTCTGTCATTTGTGTCTTTCATTCTTAAGGTCACTTTATGATCCAGAAGGGGTAGTCCAGGTTCTATTATCAAAATAGCATTCCAGAAAACATCAAAAAGAAAGAAAGAAAAAATAAGGCAAAAGGTGTGACGACATGGCTCTTTACAAGAGCATTTGGAAACTGCCATTTGACTTCTGTTTGTATACCATCGTGTAAACTTTGGCCTATGGTCTGGTCACATTGACCTGTAAGGGAGGTCAGAGGGCTTAAGTATTCTAGGCAGGCAGGTATCCAGAGGAAATTTGGAAGAAGGAAATGTTAATAAAGAAGAAGAGAAAAGCTACTAGAGTACAGTTAACTGTCTTACATGGGATCTACTGTTGACCTCAGAATTTTGTGAATACTAAGCAGTTTCTAAAGGCTTCAGCTCTCATTTCTTGTTGAAGACTGAATCACCTTATTTGAAGAGCTGGATTCCCAACAACAGCAGCCCAGTTATTCAATCATTTGAAAGGTTGACATTTTAAGGGCATTAATTTTTGGGTCCTACTCTTTATCTTTTATCTTTGATAAATCCATTTTTATTTTCTGATCACTTTGTTACCACATATTTTACTGAAATTCTTGCTTCCTTTATATATATATATTTTAAGATCATCACTTTATTTTCTCTTTGTATTCTTTAACTTCATATCTGTAGGTAAAATTAGGTGTTACCTGATTAACTACTGCATTCTACTTCACTGTAACTTATAGTTGAAACTTATCCACTTCTTATTTTGCAGATTATTTTAAAAGTTCCCAAAGCATTGTAGAAAAATACAATATGGATTTACATGCATGCATATGTTAAAAAGTAAGGGCTGCACTTTAGTATTCAATGGTAATCTGTAAAACTTTACTATAAACATTTAATTAAGCATAACATCAGTTTTATTATTGATTTAATATTAAAAATCTATTTACTCTTATCAGAAGCAGAAAAGACTTAGTTTAGGACTTTTGTAATTGTTGGCATTAGTAAATTTAGCATTTATCCTTTTGACATTCCTTGAAGGACCTAAGTGTCCATAGTTGAAATAAGGAAAAAACACACCTACTTCCTAGAGACATTAAATGACATACCCTTTGAAAACAACAAGGTGAATTTGAGTCACATGGCAGCTAGTGTTGAAATTGGATAAATTCAGTTTACTGGTTAGGAAACCTAACCAGTTTCCCAGCTTTACCTCAATTAATTAATGCAGTTTGTAATTTTGAAGATCATAGAGATCTGAGTATATATCCATTGAGAATGCCAGAGATGTACGGTATTATATCAATTTCATGGAGTTCAAATGCCTATGTGAGATAGTATCTCCTAATTTAGAAGCAGACGAGTCAACTATGTTGGGAGCAGTAGAATACTGATTCTCCAATTCTTTGCTAGAAGGAATTCTTAACCATGCCATGTGAATAGAGAGAAAATTTGTCTGCTCAGGTAAATAAATGGTAAATTTAGAAATTTTGTAATAGGGCAATAGTGAAGTGAAGTTGCTCAGTCTTGCCGGCTCTTTTCAACCCCATGGACTGTAGCCCACCAGGCTCCTCCGTCCATGGGATTCTCCAGGCAAGAATACTGGAGTGGGTTGCTATTTTCTTCTCTAGGGGGGCAATAGTAAGATGGTATAAATTTTTATTTATTAAATTCTAATGACCTGATAGTTACTAAGATTATTAAGGACATAGTAACAAATTCCTCTCTTTAATCCTTGATTAGCTTATTATTTTGGTTACTACCTGGCCGAAGTCTGATCTTTTCTATTCTGTTCAGTCTATTCCTGCATAATTTATGATAATTAGTAATTTGGCAGGAGGTAAGACAGTGAAATGGAACCAATTAAAACTGAGACCTTCTCAGCTTGTCACAGAGCGATCTTGTATGTTCTCCCTGTGGTGGAGTTCCAGTTTCAGGAGTCCAGACACAGCTGCCCCTTATAACTTCACCTGGGTGAGAGTCATGAATCTCTGTCAAGGCTTTGATCCTCAAACATAAGTGGCTATTATTTTTTAAAAAAAGATTCAAGTCAAGCTCTGGTAAAGTTAGGATCTGTGCTTATTAAGGTTATACCTCTAGACTGTAAATTGTGACATTGCATTCAAGATTAACGAGGTGAGGCCAGTGAGACTTTTGTCTTGCACAAATAAAAGATAGTCTCAAAGTCAGATTTTAAGGGTGGTCCAGGAGGCTTAAGCAAGCTCCTTATATCTTCTGGATCTTATTACTGTTCCCTCTGGATAATTGCTGCTATGTAAGCTGAATTTATCTGCCAATGAGAAAGAACTAAATCAATACAATTGGCCGAAAGAAAGAAAGCATATGATGCTCCTGACTGTATAATTCATTGCCTAAGTTGGTAACAAGTAAGTAAATAACACTGAAATACAGCCAGCCTCACACTAGGAAGTAAAAAGAAGCAGAGAGAGCCAAGTGATCTGAGCATACTTTGGTCTTATGTTATCTGTTGCTTCGATTAGCACTAAGCTTGCAATGCCAATCAAAGCCTTTGGAATCTTAGATTAACAGCACACTAACATTTTTTAGCTGTGTTGGCTTTTGTTCCAGTTTTGAACTTGCTAGTCTCGATCTGTTGCTTCTCTTTGTATTAAATGCTTGTAACCTTTTAAAATTATTTTAAAATTAGACTGATTTTGAATGTTGTTAAAAGTGTTGATTTGTGGCCATCTTTTACATGTTTGCTCTGTCACCATTCTATGATTCATAAAGTAAATAAGGAATTGATAAAAATGCCAGTAGGGCAGCATGAACTTTTGTTTCCCTTGCATAATAAAGCCCTGGTAATCTGAGACTGCCTCAAGCAGTGATTATGAGAAGTCCTCGATGAAAGAGATGTAATAACAACCGCAATTGTTAGGTCTTTCTTAAGGTGCTGTAAATATGTGGGGTCAAAAAATTTTTAGTTTTCTTCCTTGTTTGGGAATTTCAAGTAGATCTTCTACTCTGGACACCTTTCTCTTGCTTGAAGAGCTATACAGAAGCATTTCCATATCTTTCGCTTTCAGAGAGCTCCCTTCTCAAAAAGCATCTCTTCCTGAGGGAACGTTTGGAGGTCCATGGCTATGTCATAAAAAAGTGCTGCTTACTGAAAGCACCCTTGATGATAACTTGTCATGTGGCAGTGCCCACAAATGATTCTGAGAAATGAACATTCCCTTTTTGTTTTACTTAATTTTTCTTTGCCAGTGAATTAATGACTAGACAACATGCATTCAAGTTGTATCATTAAGACCTTCACAAAGACACGTGCAGACACACACACGCACATGCAGGCACGCACGGATACACGGATAGACTCACATTCACACACACAGCTAACTGAGGATAGAATCATGGCCCCAAGTGTCATTTGCTGTCCCCTTGCTAGTGTCTGTGAGCGGCCGCCTTGCTGCCGGCTACCATTTTTATTGCTAGTCGGAGTCAGTGATAGGCGTAGAATTATTGCCTGATAATGACACCATTACTGCATGTCACTACTGTATTTGGACTTGGGGCTATTTGTAACTTGTTTGATTCCCAGCACAGAGCTGTAACCGAACAAAATATTCTAAATGTGCACATTTGTTATCCAGATACCATAGATCGAGGTCAGCTGGGAAGCCCCAGACAGTACACTTGGGGCTGCTGTAAACTCAGGTTGAGTTATGTCTGCGCACCCAACCCAGCACCATTCACTGTGGGCATTTTCAGATGGCAGAGCCTCTGTACTGGTAATTGGTGAATATTTGTGATAAAAAGTCAGTCCAGTAAGGGAAGCCATATGGTTCGCTGTTCAAGTCTGATGCGTTTGTGAAGTAACAGATGCCAAACTGAGCACACCTGGAATTCAGAGGCAGAATTTCTGACTGAGCAATCTGGAGTGCAACACCATACATGCTTGAGGATTTGTGGGCATGAAGTCCCTACAGAAATAACCTGCGTTGAGATAACCCACATCTTAATACATAAGCTACCTTAGCTATTGGGTATTTCTTTACTGTGTGCGCTCAGTTGCTCAGTGGTGTCCAACTCTTTATGACCCCAGGGACTGTAGCCCACCCACGCTCCTTTGTGCATGGGATTTCCCAGGCAAGAATACTGGGGTGGGTTGCCATTTCCTCCTCCAGGGGATCTTCCCAGCCCTGGGATCAAAACTGTGTCTCCTGCGTCTCCTGGATTGACAGGCAGATTCTTCACCACTGAGCCACCTGGGAAGCCCTATTTGTCATGGCTGGCTACATTTATACTTGCCTTAGTTTTCTGTGATGATTGAATAAATATGACAGCAAACACTTTATTTGAGGGAAAAAAAAAGAGTAGGATGGATCATTTAAAAATTTAGGCAGTACCTTAGCTCTATTGTTTTGCCATGTTGTAGTAGGATATTTTTGAATATAGACAGTGAATTTACATGTGGTTGGTGGGGTGTGTGGTCACTGCTCAGTTTTGTATAGCTAAACATGGTGGCTTCTTTTGAATTATTTCTGTGCTCTGCTAGTAGTGGGAACACCTCTGGTAGAGACATTTTCAGTATTGCAGAATGCCACATGGATTACACAGGTCAAATATTATGTATGAAGCTGGGCTCAAGGGGGAGTTAACTGGACCGGGATACAATCTAGTTCTAGTGCATCTGGCAGTTAAAAATCCGTTTTATATCTCTACTGCATGCTAATGAAGTAACCCCAAATGACTGACGGTCAAAGGGATAGTATAAGCACTCAGAGGCATAGAAGCTTCATGACCTAGGGATGTGTATAGACAAGGCCCCTTTGGCTTGGTGCTATGATCAACATTTGAGCTGCCACCTGGGAATACACTGGCCCATCTTGGGAGAAACTTCAGGATTTATTTTGCCTGTGGAAAAAAACTGAATGAAGAAAAAGAACAAAGACATCCACAGTGGTCAAAATATGTGCTTCTGTATTCAGGGATTGTTTTAGGTTAGGGGAATGTCACTGTTTAGATTAACAAGAAATTGTAAGTTTTGGCATTTTATATGGTTTTGTGTAAGAATTATAATAAAGAGTGTTATTATTCTTCAAGACTACTATATTCTAATAGCAATTATACAAAGTGAACCAGGCAATTTTTTAACAATAAAACTCAACTATGGGCTTCAATTTTTTTTAGTAAGGAGATAAAATTTTAGAAACTTCTCTTAAAATTGGAGAGATGTTGAAGCAGTGTGGATCAGAGGAATAAATCTGTGGAGGTCATCCAGGCTTCAGCAGTGAGAGATAAGACTAGGAGGGAATGACTCCACTGCAGAAGGATTTGCAGTTCTTTAAACTAAGTGTGAGGGCATCAACACCAAGAAGTACTCGGACCAAATGGAGTTCAACTTCTCGATCAAAGTTGCCCCATTGATGCAAGATATCCCATTCCTAGTTGCCTTGGCAATAGGACATTTACCTTATGATACTGACATTATAATTAGGAACAAGATGTACACATCTTTAAAGAGGTGGATACCTCATTACATTTACTATGGGTCAAGTCTGGGATTGTAATTGGGGTGTTTGTGTTCTAAAAAACATGTAATTGATGGAAAGAATATGACTTTTAGAGAAATAGATGGATGATACTGCATGCACGAGAGGGCCTCCAGGGCTGCTGGCCCCGGGCTGTCCACTCACTCTTATCATGTCAATATTCTACATCCAACTCACCTTTCTGGTACTATCACTGTGATTACCTGGAAGAAAAGCCAAGAAATCAAAAACCCTGGATTAGAAAACCAAGAAATTTACACTCTTGGGATCCTGGAAGCAGTTTGGAAACATTTAGGCAGTTGCTGCTTGAGTTTCTCCCCTGTCCTTTCTTCCCGTCACAGCTACAAAATCTCCCACAGCTTTGGGACAGTTCGGTCACTCAGTTATGTCTGACACTTTGCACCTAATGGACTGCTGCGCACCAGGCTTCCCTGTCCATCATCAACTCCTGGAGTTTACTCAAACTCATGTCCATTGAGTCGGTGATGCCACCCAACCATCTCATCCTCTGTTGTCCCCTTCTCCTCCCGCCTTCAATCTTTCCCAGCATCAGGGCCTTTTCCAGTGAGTTAGTTCTTTGCATCAGGTAGCCAGAGTATTGGAGTTTCAGTGTCAACATCAGTCCTTCCAATGAATATTCAGAACTGATATTCTTTAGGATGGACAGGTTGGATTTCTCTCAAGATTCTTCTCCAGCACCACAGTTCAAAAGCACCAATTCTTCAGTGCTCAGCTTTCTATATAGTCCGACTCTCACATCCATACATGACTACTGGAAAAATCATAGCTTTGACTAGATGGACCTTTGTGAACAAAGTAGTATCTGATTTTTAATATGCTGTCTAGGCTTGTCATAGCTTTTCTTTCAAGGAGCAAGTGTCTTTTAATTTCATGGCTGCAGTCACCATATGCAGTGATTTTGGAGGCCAAGAAAATAAAAGTTTGTCACTATTTCAATTGTTTCTCCATCTATTAGACATGAAGTGATGGCATTAGGTGCTAGGATCTTAGTTTTCTGAATGTTGAGTTTTAAGCCAGCTTTTTCACTCTCCTCTTTCACTTTCATCAAGAGGCTCTTTAGTTCTTCACTTTCTGCCATAAGGATGGTCTCATCTGCATTTCTGAGGTTATTGATATTAGTCCCAGCAAACTTGTTTCCAGCTTGTGCTTCATCCAGCCCAGCATTTCTCATGATGTACTCTGCATTTAAGTTAAATAAGCAGGGTGACAATAGACAGCCTTGATACACTCCTTTTCCAATTTGGAAACAGGCTGTTCTTCTATGTCCAGTTCCAACTGTTACTTCCTGACCTGGATACAGATTTCTCAGGAGGCAGGTAAGGTGGTCTATATTCCCATCTCTTGAAGAATTTTCCACAGTTTGTTGTGATCCACATAGTCAAAGGCTTTGCTGTAGTCAATACGGCAGAAGTAGATGTTTTTCTGGAACTCTTGCTTTTTCTTTTCAATGTCCAATGGACGTTGGTAATTTGATCTCTGGTTCCTCTGCCTTTTCAAAATCCAGCTTGAAAAACAAACAAACAAACAAAGAAAACACAATCCAGCTTGAACATCTGGAAGTTCTCAGTTCACATACTGTTGAAGCTTCACCTGGAGAATTTTGAGCATTACTTTGCTAATGTGTGAGATTAGTGCAGTTGTGCAGTGGTTTGAACATTCTTTGGGATTGCCTTTCTTTGGGATTGGAATGAAAACTAACCTTTTCCAGTCCTATGGGTACTGTTGAGTTTTCCAAATTTGCTGGCATATTGGGTACAGTACTTTAACAACATCATCTTTTAGTATTTGAAATAGCTCAACTGGAATTTCAACACCTCCACTAACTTTGTTTGTAGTGATGCTTCCTAAGACCCACTTGACTTCACATTCCAGGATATCTGGCTCTAGGTGAGTGATCACACCATTGTGGTTATCTGGGTCATGAAGATCTTTTTTGTATAGTTCTGTGTATTGTTTTCCAGTAGTTATGTAAGGATGTGAGAGTTGGGTTCTAAAGAAAGCTGAGAGGTGGAGAATTGATGCTTTTAAACTGTGGTGTTGGAGAAGACTCTTGAGAGTCCCTTGGACTGCAAGGAGATCAGACCAGTCAATCCAAAGGAAATCAGTCCTGAGTATTCATTGGAAGGACTGATGCTGAAGCTGAAACTCCAATACTTTGGCCACCTGATGTGAAGAACTGATTCATTGGAAAAGACCCTGATGCTGGGAAAGATTGAGGGCAGGAGGAGAAGGGGATGACAGAGGATGAGATGGTTGGATGGCATTACCGACTCAATGGACATGAGATTGAGCAAGTTCTGGGTGGTGGTGATGGACCAGAAAGCCTGGAGTGCTGCAGTCCATGGGGTTGCAGAGTTGGGCATGACTGAACGACTGAACTGAACTGAACTCTGTATTCTTGTCACATCCCAATATCTTCTGCTTCTGTTAGATCCATACCATTCTGTCCTTTATTGTGCCCATCTTTTCATGAAATGTTCCCTTTGTATCTCTAATTTTCTTGAAGAGAGCTCTAGTCTTTCTCATTCTATAGTTTTCCTCTATTTCTTTGCATTGCTCACTGAAGAAGGCATTCTTATCTCTCCTTGTTCTTCTTTGGAACTCTGCATTCAGATGGGTATAGCTTTCCTTTTTCTCCTTTGCCTTTAGCTTCTCTTCTTTTCTCAGCTATTTGTAAGACTTCTTCCCACAACCATTTTGCCCTTTTGCATTTCTTTTTCTTGGGGATGGGCTTGATCACTGCCTCCTAAACAATGTCACAAACCTCTGTCCATAGTTCTTCAGGCACTCTGTCTATCAGATCTAATCCCTTGAATCTATTTCTCACTTTCATTATATAATCATAAGGGGTTTGATTTAGGTCAGACTTGAGTGGTCTAGTGGTTTTGCCTACTTTCTTCAATTTAAGCCTGAATTTTGCAATGAAGTGTTCATGATCTGAGCCAGTCAGCTCCCAGTCTTGTTTTTGCTGACTCTATAGAGCTTCTCCATTTTCAGGTGCAAAGAATGTGATCAGTCTGATTTTGATGTTGACCATCTGGTGACTGTTGGTGGGAATGCAAACTAGTACAGCCACTATGGAGAACAGTGTGGAGATTTCTTAGAAAACTGGAAATAGAACTGCCATATGACTCAGCAATACCACTTCTGGGCATACACACCCAGGAAACCAGATCTGAAAGAGACACGTGCACCCCAATGTTCATCGCAGCACTGTTTATAATTGCCAGGACATGGAAGCAACCTAGATGCCCATCAGCAGATGAATGGATAAGGAAGCTGTGGTACATATACACCATGGAATATTACTCAGCCATTAAAAAGAATTCATTTGAATCAGTTCTAATGAGATGGATGAAACTGGAGCCCATTATACAGAGTGAAGTAAGCCAGAAAGATAAAGAACATTGCAGCATACTAACACATATATATGGAATTTAGAAAGATGGTAACGATAACCCTATATGCAAGACAGAAAAAGAGACACAGATGTACAGAACAGACTTTTGGACTCTGTGGGAGAAGGCGAGGGTGGGATGTTTCGAGAGAACAGCATTGAAACATGTATATTATCTATGGTGAAACAGATCACCAGCCCAGGTTGGATGCATGAGACAAGTGCTCGGGCCTGGTGCACTGGGAAGACCCAGAGGAATCGGGTGGAGAGGGAGGTGGGAGGGGGGATCTGGATAGGGAATACATGTAACTCCATGGCTGATTCATGTCAATGTATGACAAAACCCACTACAATATTGTAAAGTAATTAGCCTCCAACTAATAAAAATAAATGAAAAAAAATAAAAAAAAGAGAGAGAGAGTCTGTTGGGGTATGACACAAGTCTTCTCCAATCTAGAGAGAACAGGTTTCCTCAGAAGTGTCACAGTCCTGAATAGCAGTGGTAAACACAGCATTCCTGTCATCATGGAGTTTACACAACTGTGGGGGAAGACAGAAAATAAAGTACTGAACAAGGGAGTTTCTGATAGCGATAAATGCTCTAAAGAAAATTAAACACAGTGATATGTTGGATATTTGGAGGGCCAGCGGTCAGAGAAGCCTCTCTGAGAGGGTGGCATTTGAGCTGTGTGTGACCTGACTGCTGAGAAGATGCCAGCCTGGCAAATACTAGGAGAAAGAGTGTGGCAGGAAGAGGAAGAGAAAAGTAATAGTAGAAGGAACCCAAGGCAGGGATGATCAGAGCAGGGACAAGGAATAATAAGAGGGTCATTGTGGCTGTTTGAGCCAGTGGGTGGGATTGAAGGAAAATGTAAATGTTATAAACCACAATGAAACAGTCAAATAAAATTTAAAAAAATAAGGAAGTGGAAAGAATTGGAAGTGGACTGATTTCTTCATCTTGGCATTGGTGCGTGTACTTCTAAAGTGAATCAATGTTGTTAAGTGACATAATGATCCCAACCTCTTAAGAATTCAGAACTAATTTTTTAATATTTAAAGCAGTCATATCTCTGAGGTAAAGAAAATGTTTAAGTGATTTTGTATATGTGTTTTTTTTTTCTTACTTTATTTCTAGCATTTAACATTTTTACCCAAGATATTTGGCCATGTTTTATAAATTGTGGTTTTCTTATTTTCTCAGCAACACTGCAATATGAGCAACTTTGTTAAGACATTTCTTGTTTCTACCCTTATGAGTTTGAATACTTTGAGCCCACATATTAAATAGAATCTTATTTTTGCATTGATTTTCATATCTTTATATTGGTGAGACCTGTAAACTAACATCTTATGATAAATTTTAGTAGCTAATGGCTCCTGATTTGACAGGTTTAAAAATGACTCCCTGTTAATCATTTTTTCTCTGGATATGGGAATTTTCGAACTTCCAGCTTCTACTTTTGACACATTCTATTTAATAATATTCTTAAAACAGTTGTTTATACTTATCTTTAAGTTTATATGTAAACTTACATCTCAAAATAAGCGTTTTTGTCACTAAATTAATTTTAAAAGAATTGTTCTATTTATTTTGTCTTTAAGTAACTAGATCCAAGATTGCTCCTTGAACTCAGAGACTAATTTTATGAATTCTGTAGTAGACTGTATCATGGTTCCTAATCCTTCACTCTGTATTATGGGTTTAGCATTCAAGCTTTTTACTATTAATATGTGACTTTGTAGTACTTCACATTCAGATCAGCTCAGTTCAGTCGCTCAATCATGTCTGACTCTTTGCAATTCCATGGACTGCAGCACACCAGGCTTCCCTGTCCATCACCAACTCCCAGAGTTTACTAAAACTCAGGTGCATTGAGTCAGTGGTGCCATCCAACCATCTCATCCTCTGTCATCCCCTTTTCCTCCTGCCTTCAATCTTTCCCAGCATCAGGGTCTCTTCCAATGAGTCACTTCTTCACATCAGGTGGCCCCAGAGTATTTGAGCTTCAGCTTTAGCATCAGTCCTTCCAATGAATATTCAGGGCTGATTTCCTTTAGAATTGACTGGTTTGATCTCCCTGCAGTCCAAGGGACTGTCAAGAGTCTTCTCCAAAACCACAGTTCAAAAGTACTTCACATAGTCCATTGTTATTTATTATTATTATTTTGGTAGTTGCTAAGTTGGCTACTAAGTAGCCTGACAGGCTCCAGGCTCCTCTGTCCATGGGATTTTCCAGGCAAGAATACTGGAGTGGGTTGCCATTTCCTTCTCTAGGGGATCTTCCCAACCCCTGTGTCTCCTGCTTTGGCAGCCAGATGGAAGCCATTGGGTGAAGTGTAATTCCTGCATAGTTGACTTTGGACTAGGCCATGTGAATTGCTTGGGCCAATGAAATGTGAAAGCAAGCAGAAACTTTAAATATGTTGCTGTTTGTTTTTACCTCATTTAATCTCTTTTGCTTCTGCCCCCTGCCCCAGACAGTTCTTGCTTCTGGATGATGAAGACCAGCCAAGGTCAATCGAGCCATAGTTGACATACAGACCCAGGCATGAAAAAAAAATAACAAATGCTTATTGCTGTAAGCCACTGAGATACTGGAGCTACTTTTCAGCAGCATTAAGGCAGCAATAGGTGATAAATCTGATTATTTTAAAAACTAGGTTAAGCAAACTCCAGGAGATTGTAAAGGACAGGGAAGCCTGGCATGCTGCAGTCTATGGGGTATCGAAGAGTCAGACACGACTTAGCAGCTGAACAACAACAAAGTATCTTTACTTACATTCAAGCCCCATAAACACAACTTCTTGGAAAACTAAGATCTTCGTTCATTAAACTGATTCCAGTTTATAATTTCAGTTGTGGTTCTGCTATTTACCAGCTTTATGCCATTGAAAAAATTCCCTAATCTCAGTAAATCTAAGTTTTGTCTTTTGTATTCATAAGACTTGGATAGTAATATCTTCTCTATAGGACTAAAGATACAGGTGAAGTAACTTAGCACAAATATAAACACTAAATAGATGTACAATAATAATTAAAAAAAAATTCATTGGGTTTAATTCTGAACTATTTGCCACTTTAAAATATCTCCTTACCTTGGCTTTTGGAAAATTAATACAAATATCATTGTATAAATTAAAACTTTAGGTTGATTAAGTGCAGAGTTTTGAAATAAATTTCATCAAACAAAAAGTCAGGCTTATTAGATCCTTTGTCTCTTTTATCACATCATCAGTAAATATTTATAAAATATTCCTAAGGTCTTTGTTCACATAACTGGTCAGATCAAGAAATGCCCAGATACTGATTTTTGTGTTACATGTCAGTCAAGATGAGGCCACTGACCTTTGAGATCAACCTACAGCCTAAGCATCAATGACTACAAATAAACTTGTGGATGTGAGGTAGTTAGGTACATGCTTCTGTGGAAAATACCACATATTGTCCGTGCTGTTGAGAACAAGATTAAATCAAGTAACGTCCAGAATGACTGTGACACTTGGTTGCAAAAGTGATAAATTATGTCCTTTGTGTGTACTGAGTGACTCCTTTGTGTCAGATCTTTAAGCATCATGCCAGGTGAACTGGTGAAGAAGATAGTTATAGCCCTGCCTCCATGGAACCTACAGTCTTGCCAAGTTAGACACACAGGCCGCCTTCCAGAAATTTTTATTTCAGTTCCTTGAGAGTGAAAGTGAAGTCGCTCAGTCATGTCCGACTCTTTGTGACCCCATGGACTGTAGCCCGCCAGGTTCCTCTGTCCATGGGATTTTCCAGGCAGGAATACTGGAGTGGGCTGCCATTTCCTTCTCCAGGGGATCTTCCCGACCCAGGGATCGAACCCATGTCTCCTGCATTGTGGGCAGACACTTTAACCTCTGAGCCACCAGGGAAGCCCTAATTTCAGTTCCTTAAGCACACGCAACCCTTTCCCGTGTCTGATCAGAAGCCTTGCACACGCTGGCCTTTGGTCTCACCTCTGCCTGGAAGGCTCTTCTCTTTTCTCTTGGCAGGCACGTGCCTGCAGTTACCAACTGTGAATTGTTATAACACCATGGGAGGGAGTGTGGAGACAGACAATCAACAGTCACCCTGAAACCGGAGGGAGGAGCAGGGGCCGGGCACTTGAGGGGGAGAGGAAGTTGCCCACATCTCAGAGAGGAAGAACTGCTTCCCCTCGAAATGAGAGGAGAGGCCGGGGCTGGGCCGTGAGCAGGGGTGCGAGGGAGAGGCAGGTCATGCAGACTTGGGGATAGTATGCACCACCTAAAGTTGACTATTTTTTTTTTTTTTTTAATTTTTGGCTGTGCTGGATCTTTGTTGCTGGGTGCAGGTTTTCTTTAATTGAGGCAAGCAGGGGATATCTGGGGCTTCCCAGGTGGCTCAGATGGTAAAGCGTCTGCCTGCAATGTGGAAGACCTGGGTTTGATCCCTGGGTCAGGAAGATCCCCTGGAGAAGGCAATGGCAACCCACTCCAGTACTCTTGCCTGGAAAATTCCATGGACGGAGGAGCCTGATAGGCTACAGTCCATGGGGTCTCAAAGAGTTGTACACGACTGGGTGACTTCACTTTCAGTTTCTTCAGGGGATATTCTGCTGTGGTACGTGGCCTTCTCAGTGTAGTGACTTCTCCTGTGTAGCGTGAGGCTGTAACTTCATGGGCTCAGTCGTTGAGGTCCACGGCTCTGGAGTACAGGCTCAGTAGTTAGGTACACTGGCTTAGTTGTCTTGTGGTATGTGGGATCTTCCCCCACCAGGGATCAAACCCATGTCCCCTGTATTGACAGGTGAATTCTTAACCACTGGACCACCAGGAAACCCACCACATAACATCTGCAGCTTCCCAGAGTGCAGTGAGAAGCTACAGATGTTATCTGGTGGGTTGAGGGGAAGCACAGAATCTGTTGCTACTTTAAAAATCTTACTTTTCTATGAGGAGAAAAGATAAGTGTTGGAAAAGAGAGAAACTGGGGAGAACGTTGGGGGCTATTGTAGACATTCAGATGAGAGGTGATAGGTGAGCTGAATCAGGAGAAGGATGGTTATGGGAATAACCAAAAGTGGGACTGTTCAAGAGATAATTTGGATGTAGAAGCAAATGAGCTTGGTGCTAGATTAAATCCAAGGACTGACTGAGAGGGGAATCTTGAAGAAAACTTGTAGATTTCTTCAAAGTTGAATAACAGTAGTCAAAGAGGAGTACAGGTAGATTTGCAGACCAAGGTGCTGTCTGGAAGCATGGCCAGATGACTGATCAGAAATAACGTTGATTTAAAGAGGGCCTTTGATCATAAAAACTGAAGTGCAGACAGCGCAGCGGTAGGTGGGATTCAGAGAGGAGAGCGGCATGGACAGGACACGTCTAGACAGGTCACGTTCACAGTCTATTCTTAGTCTGAAGACCTGTTCCCATCATCAGATTCCAAAACCTCGCCAGGCCACTGAGGCAGGGTGGGAAGCAGCCTCAAGGGAGAGAAGTCATGCAGTGAAAGAGGCTGCAGAATCAAGGGTGGCTGAGAAGCAATTACTGGCCGCATGATCTTGTGGGAGTTGCTTGAATCACTCAACCTTTCAGAGCCTCAGATTCCTTATTTACAAAATAGGATGAAAATATTTACCTCGTATGTTTGTTAGGGAGATTAACTGGAGCAATGTTTACAAAATACCTTGCATATGGTAGATGCTAAAAGTGTGGTTCTCTCAGCCTCCCCACTGTGTAAATTAATTCACGTTGTTGCGAGCTCTCACTCATTCGGCTACAGGACTAATCAGATCCTGACACTAACGGGCTTGGTTCTTGTCTGGCTCCCCTCAAGCTGTGGAGTGAGTGGTGGAGATATTGTAATACGTAGGAATTGCAGTACATTCTAAATCGTATATGTATGTGCTCAGTTGTGTCCGAGTCTTTGTGACCCTATAGACTGTAGCCCACCATACTCCTCTGTATGTGGGATTTTCCAAGCCAGAAAGCGGTGGTGAGTTGCCATTTCTTACTCCAGGGGATCTTCCCGACTCAGGGATGGAACTCGGGTCTCCTGTGTCTCCTACATTGGTAGGCAGGTTCTTTACCTCTGAGCCACCGTGGAGGTTCTGAATGAGATGGTGTAGTCCAAATCTATACCGTGTCACGTGGTGTTCAAGCCTTCTTTTCTTACGTCTTCATAGCCACTGTGTGAAGTGGTGTTACTTGGTTTCTTTTCTAGATGAGGACGTTTGTGTGGCATCCTGGAGATCTCAGCAACATCACCAGTTTCCTGACAGAACAGTCAGATGGAATGTGCTGGTGTTCCTTGTACATTTCTCTATCTTCATTTTGCAGCCTCTTCAAAATGCAAGTCAGTCTGAATTTTAGCTCCTAAGTCTTCAAACAAGTCCTGAGTCCCAAAACAGGAAACTGTTCTCATCTAAAAAATAATCTGCCCCCACCCCCCGCCCCCTGCCATCACCCCAGGGGTGGAAAAGAAGGCTCTATTTGTGAGCAGTGGTTTGGGAGGATTTGTTTCCTCTTTAAATGTGGAAATGCTGAGTCATTCACTTGTGGAATTTAGTCATATTTCTTTTTCTTAAGGATGAGAGACATCCTAGCCTCTGAAAGATTGTCTGACACCTTGAGCTCATTCAGCTAATGGCATTTTATCTTTTTCTGTTCAAGAGTCTTTTGGTGTCTCTGGTATCTCCTCTTGAGAATTTTCTTTTTAAATCCACAATTCAATCCTTACTCGTGGCAATATTGATTATTCTCAGTAGAATGACTATGGAAAGACACACATCTCCTCTCCTCAGATATCTGTCATTTCAGTTTTGATATGATCAGAAGAGAACTCAGTTTCTCTGTCTCAAATCTGTCTACGTTCTTCCCTTCCTGAATAAGTGGAAACTCCAGGACATAAACCTCGGCCATCCTCACCTGCTCTTCACTATGGAAACTAGCACCAGGATGTATTAGCACATCAGCTGCTCCATCCGTAAACTGGCACGCTGAGCGCAGCACTGGAACAGCATCCTCTTTTAGGATTTGAAACAGCTCAGCTGCAAGTCCATCACCTCTACTAGCTTTGTTCGTAGTGATGCTTCCTAAGGTTGTCTTGATTTCTCACTCTATGATGTTTGGCTTTAGGTGAGTGATCACACTGTTGAGTTATCCAGGTCATTAAAATCTTTTTTGCATAGTTCTTATGTGTATTCTTGCCACCTCTTCTTAACATCTTCTGCTTCTCTTAGGTGCATACCATTTCTGCCCTTTATTGAGCCCGTTTTGCATGAAATTCTCCCTTGTTATCTTCAATTTTCTTGAAGACATCTCTAGCCTTTTCCATTCTATTGTTTTCCTCTATTTTTCACACCGTTCACAGAGGAAGGCTTTCATATCTCTCCTTGCTATTCTGTGGAACTCTGCATTCGGATCAGTATATCGTTCCTTTTCCCCTTTGCCTTTCACTTCTCTTTTCTCAGCTGTTTGTAAGGCCTCCTCAGACAACCTTTTGCTTGTTTTTTTCCTTGGGGGTGATTTTGATCACTGCCTCCTATACAGTGTTATGAGGCTCTGTCCTTAGTTCTTCAGGCACTCTGTCTATCAGATCTAATCCCTTGGATCTATTTGTCATTTCCACTGTATAGTCATAAGTGATTTGATTTAGGTCAGACCTGAATCGTCTAGTGGTTTTCCCTATTTTCTTCAATTTAAGTCTAAATTTGGCAATAAGGAGTTCATGATCTGAGCCACAGTCAGCTCCTGGTCTTGTTTTTTCTGACTGTATAGAGCTTCTCCATCTTTGGCTACAAAAATATAATCAATCTGATTTCAGTATTGACCATCTGGTGATGTCTGTGTGTAGAGTCATCTCTTGTGTTGCTGGAAGAAGGTGTTTGCTATAACCAGTGTGTTCTCTTGGCAACATTCTCTTAGCCTTTGCTCTGCTTCATTTTGAATTCCAAGGCAAAATTTACCTGTTACTCCAGGTATCTCTTGACTTCCTACTTTTGCATTCCAGTCCCTTATGATGAAAAGGATATCTTTTTTTGGTGTTAGTTCTAGAAAGTCTTGTAGGTCATCATAGAACGGTTTGTCTTCATCTTCTTCAGCATTAGTTGTTGAGGCATAGACTTGGATTACTGTGATATTGAATGGTTTGCCTAGGAAATGAGCAGATATCATTATGTCATTTTTGAGACTGCACCCAAATCACCCAAGTACTGCATTTAGGACTTTTTTGTTGATTATGAGGGCTCCATTTCTTCTAAGGAATTCTTGCCCACCGCAGGATGTATAATGGTCATCTGAATCAAATTCACCCATTCCAGTCCATTTTAGTTTGCTGATTCCTAAAATTTTGTTCACTCTTTCCATCTCCTGTTTGACCACTTCCAATTTACCTTGATTCATGGACTTATGAATCTAGGTTCCTATGCAATATTGTTCTTCACAGCATCAGACTTTACTTTCACCACCAGACTCATCCCCAATTGGGCATTGTTTCTGCTTTGGCTGTGTCTCTTCATTCTTTCTGGAGCTATTTCTCCACTGATCTCCAGTAACATATTGGGCACCTACCAACCTGGGGAGTTCGTCTTTTAGTGTCCTGTCTTTTTGCCTATCATACTGCTTTTGGGGTTCTCAAGGCAAGAATGCCGAAGTGGTTTGCCATTCCCTTCTCCAGTGGACTACCTTTTGTCAGAACTCTCCACCATGACCCATCCATCTTGGGTGGCCCTATATGGCATGGATTATAATTTCATTTCGTTAGACAAGGCTGTGATCCAAGTGATCAGTTTGGTTAGTTTTCTGTGATGGTGGGCTCTAAGTCACTGAGGATGGTGACGGCAGCCATGAAATTAAAAGACACCTGCTCATTGGAAGAAATGCTGTGACAAACCTACACAGCATGTTAAAAAACAAGATTACTTTGCAACTAAGTAAAGTCATCTAGTCAACTAAGTAAAGTCCATCTAGTCAAAGCTATGGTTTTTCCAGTAGTCATGTATGGTTGTGAGAGTTGGACCATAAAGAGAGCTGAGAACCAAAAAATTGATGCTTTTGAACTGCAGTGTTGGAGAGGACTCTTGAGAGTCCCTTGGACTGTGAGATCAAGCCAGTCCATCCTCAAGGAAATCAATCCTGAATATTCATTGGAAGGATTGATGCTGTAGTTGAAGCTCCAATACTTTGGCCACCTGATGCAAAGAGCTGACTCATTTCAAAAGACCCTGATGCTGGAAAAGATTGGAGGCAGGAGGAGAAGAGGATGACAGAGGATGAGATGGTTGGATGGCATCACCGACTCAATGGACATGAGTCTGAGTAAACTCTGTGAGGTGGTGATGGACAGGGAGGCCTGGCATGTGACAGTCCATGGGGTCACAAATAGTCAGGCATGACTGATGACTGACCAACAACAGCAACGACACCCTCCACTGTGACCTCCCTCCACATCTTTTGCCTGAAGTGCTTCAACCATGTCCTATGTGGTCCTTCTGCGTACACTTCTCTATGCGCCTGCGTTTACCATCTGCTGATGAGCCGCATTTGTCCTTTGACAATGTAGGATCCAAAGTCCGTACAACAGCCCCCATCACCCGGCTTGATCTGAGCTCTGATATGATGGTCAGCATGATGGGCCGTGATCTCCCAGGCCCCCTTTGTTCTAGCCTCCCTGGTCACATTTTATTTCCCCAAACCTGCAAGCACTTGCATTCTTTCTACATGGAACTCTCTTCTGCTAGATAGGCACATAGGTCATTTTGTTATTCCACGTTTTTTTTTTTTTTTTTGACATTTCTGCTAAAATATCACCTTGTCGGAAAGTCTATCTTGACCACTCATTATAAAATGGCAACACTCTTTCCATCCTTCAGTTCTCTCTCCAACATTCATCATCCATAACATTGTATATTTTTTCTCATTTTTCTTCTCACAATACTCTCCATCCTGTGTTCCTTATATATTGCCTATGAGGACAGAAACTTGTCAGATTTGCTTAGAATAATGTTTGATTTGAACTAGGAAATCGATTTGCATTTGTTGAACAAATAAATTGATGCTAATATTTGTGATATAATGTGTCATTCTTGTAGATGGGTTCAAAGTTCTTAAGTATAAGAATTTTAACTACTTTTTCTTTGATTGCTTTTGTACCACTAACCTCTGGCTTTAGTATAATTAGCTCTGGCTTTGATAAGAAATATTCTCAACTTTGGGGAATGCAATTTGTACATTAGAACCTTGCAACTGAATGAATAATGTTATGAACAAGTCATTTCTGGCAAAAATATTGTGAAATAAAATGCATCTCCTTAGAGCTCATTTCTTTGTGTAGAAATTTTTTTTTTGTGCCCATATAACACTAGACTCCGCTGCATTTATTTTATTTGCTTTAAAATTTAATGCTTATTATATTTGGGAAACTAGAACTGAGTAAAAAAGGAAAACTTTTTTTATGCTATCAACAAATATGGTATCAAGAGTTTAACCTATTTTTAGTAAGTTTTAACATGTAGTGGAAGAAGTAAGGAATCTGTTTTCTTCTCCCGACTTAATTCCCATTGACCATCCTTTGTGCTGCAAAGATGAAGCTCTGCACTTTAGCTTGACTTTCAGACAAACTCAGACTATCGTATTGAATTTCAAAGCATGTGCACTTAAAATTGGAAGTCCACTGTCATCTAGGAGAACCTGCTGAAGCCACATCCTGCCTCCTCTTCTGTGATGTGATACAGCTAATCTCAGCTAAAATACCTGAGATGCCTGTTTCTGCTGCAATCTCAATGAATTTAGAATGGTGGTCAATTAACAGTAAATAGATTTCTTTGTCAATCTGGAAGCATCCCAATGAAGTTAAAGAGAGCAGAGTAAGGTGATAAATAATTTATAACTGGAGAGAATCTCCAGTTCCTACTGCCCACTCAGAGCTTCTAAATTATTTTTTAGGGGGAACATGAGACCAATAACCAGGAAGCTGGGACACAAATTAGCTATGTTTAAGAAAGAGATTTTTAAACCTAAGGATGTGCCAACTTTGCTGTTTACACCTGGATTTTATACAAATGCCGTAATTGCAAAGGGTCACTTGTCTGTGACCCTCCTAAGGAACTCTTGGCCATGCCTTTCTTGTTATTTTGCCTTTTCCCTTGATTTCTCCTCCAAGATTGTTTTCTGCCTTGCTTGCATCTCATTTTGTACCGATAAAGTGCACATGCCCCTGCACACACAATTGCTGTTTTTATTCTCCTCTGGTAGGTATTTCTGTGTGCCTCTGAGGGTCTCATCTTGGCCAGGATTTCCTTTTATTAACTTTGTATCCTGACAGCCTGGCGATGGTGAGAAGGACATTTAGAGCTCTGAGGCTTGGATGCCTTCTAAAGAGTCTCGCGCAGCATGGATGTAATTCCCCATTCATTGCCTGTCTCCTCAGTCTGCTCTGCTACATGCGGGTAATAAGGGCCTGTCTCTCGTTGCTCAGTCCCTGAGGTGACGGGGAGCTGCAGCAAGGTTCCAGCAGCTGCCTCCTTGCCAGTGATATGTGGGGCTAGTGGATTCATGGTCTAGCTGCCCACCCTCACTGCACACCCGGAAAGTCCGTCCACCGACCAGGAGGTCTGGCTACTGGTGTTTCCCTCAACCATCTACCTGGTCCCCTAACTCGAGAGCCCAGCCCTGACTGCTGATGAAACATCACCACCTCTAGAAGCAGAGTGAATTTATGTGAAGCTAAAGAATCCTGAATTCTTGGGTCTTTATTTGCATGGGCTCCTTCTGATGCCCAGGCCGGGGCTGCTGCACTGAGTTTGCCTAGACAATAATGATTTGCAAAAGTAGTTAGTTTGACTTCAACCCATGAAGAACACCGTGTCTTTTCACTCTGATTTCTGCTCTGTCGTAATTCCACTCATCACTGGTGACACTGAGGTGGGCCTGGACAGGTTTTTTTTTTTTTTTTGGCCAAGTAGAATGTAAGATACATTTAGTTTGAGTACATTGGAATGGATTTGTGTGTTTAGGAATTACTTCCAGAAGTAAGCCATGGCTAGCGGGGCAGGGTTGAAGGTGCGCAGCTCAGACCTCCATAGTGAGAGTATCTCTGCAGGCTTCCTGCAGCCCCCACACCCTCAGATCCATCATGACCTCACGCCAAGGCCTTGCTCACCCCAGGCTGCTCTCAGCCAATGCAGCCTCTGACTGAACATGGCCAGAGATCCAGAGCCAGACCATTCCTGCCCAGCACAAACTGGGTGGTGTTTGCCCTGGAATCTGGATTTTTCTTACGACAGCACAGCAGTCTTAGGGTTCTCCCACCCAGTTCGCCTTCCTTCTCTCCTTCCTTTCACAGGTGTCGGATCCTCATCATGTTTGCAGGTTTCTCTATCTTCTGGTCTCTCTCTCTTTTTAAACTTTTTATTTGATATTGGAGTATAACCGATTCACAATGTTGTGACAGTTTCTGATGGACAGCAAAGGGACTCAGCCCTATATACGCCTGTATCCATGCTCCCCCAGACTCGCCTCCCACTGGACTGCCACAGAGCTCTGAGCGGGCTTCCCGGTGCTCTACAGCGCAGCCTCATCGTGGTCACACTCTTCTTTATCTTCCTAGGACATCCCCTCAGTCTCTCGCACACTTAATTCCATCTCACCAGAAGACATGAACTGAAGCAACGAAAGATTTCCCAGGCTAGCTTGGGTCAGATCTTTGTTTCAATAGAGGTTTGGCAGACTCTCATGCTAATGATTTTCACATGATACTGTTTTTATGTGCTTAGCAGTACTTCAACCGATGTTTGATTCATTAACCCAAACTTCAAGCCGCGGTCATCTGTTCTCATCTGGCCAGTGTCTGACAGCATTTCCGCCTCTCCTCCTGACTCTGGAGTATTTTCTCTAATGTTCTCATCCTAGGCTGCTGCCCAGACTCTGTCATTGCTGGGACAGACCTTTGCTTATGCTTCTTCCTTTCTCTGAAATACCTTTGCCAAACTAAACCTATGCGTATTTCTTACTAATTTCTTGCTAATGTGACGTGAAACTCTAACACTGACAACATTATCATAAAATCCATAATGTACCATTACCACTGCAATGAGGACGCCTGTGACAAACTGGCAAAAAAGTGTCAGAAAATGTCCAGAATCTCATAGGCCATTTATGAAAGAAACTTGGTATGTTCTCAAATTTGACAGCAATTATAAAAATGTACATATTACCAATAAAGTTATAAAACTTATAGAAACATACCCAAAATACTAAAACAGTTTGACTAACCATACTAAAGACTTAATTATTTATCTGCTATGGATTGAACTGTGTTTCCCCCCCGTTCCACGTATTAAAGCCCCAACCTTCAGTGTAACTGTATTTGGAGAAGGGGTCTTCAAGAAAGGAATTAAGATAAAGTAAGGCGGCTCAGACGGTAAAGCATCTGTCTGCAACGCAGGAGACCTAGATTTGATCCCTGGGTTGGGAAGAGGAGAAGAAAATGGCAGCCCACTCCAGTGTTCTTGCTTGGAGAACCCCACGGACAGAGGAGCGTGGCAGGCTACAGTCCATGGGGTCTCAAGTCAGGCATGACCTAGCTACTTCACTTTCACTTTCAAGGCAAAAACAATGAGTTGATGGGTTAGTGACATCATGAGAAGAGATCACTCTCTTTCTCCTGCCCCCTCTCTCTCTGTCTCACCCTCTGCTATGTGATGACTCAGTGAGGACTAGGCTAACTGTAGGGGGCCCTCACCAGAGACTGAACCTGCCAGAACCTTGATTTTGGGCTTTCTAACCTCCATGATTGGGAGAAAATGCATTTCTGTTCTTTAAGCCACTCAAGTCTATAATACTTTGTTATGGCAGCCTGAGTTGACCATGACACTGTCATTCTCTTCTTTCTGCAACACCGTGATTTTTAACTGGGTGAGATTGTCCCCCAGGGAATATCTGACACCGCCTGGCAAACATTTCTGATGCCCACAGCCAGGGAATGCTACTGGCATCTACTGGGTAGAGGCCAGAGATGCTGCAAAAACCCTACACTGCCTCCCCTCTTCCCTCCATCTGCTCACAACAAAGAATCACCCAGTTCAACACGTCAGCAGTGACAAGATGGTCGAACCTGAGAAACCCTGCTATGGAAAATGATATAAAATCCTATCTGATGAAGAGATGATCAAAGAGGATATAGCCAATTATATGGGAAAAGTATAGAGAAAGATGTTGAACAAGTAATTAACACATATTTTATATTGTCTGGGTTTTGTCTTGTTTTCATATTTTCAAAACTTGTAATTTGTATTTTTCCTAATCAAAATGTAAATTTATACCCAAGCCTCTATTCTTTTTTTTTTTAAGGTACCCCTCAAAATTTTATCTTTGCTTCTCCAAATCCTGAATTAATCCTGGTTTAGAATTATGATTAAGCACTTATATATACCAGTAAAATTTGACATCACTGTGTGTGAGTGCTCAGTCATGTCTGACTCTTTGAGACCCTGCACTGTACCCACCAGGCTCCTCTGTCCATGGGATTCTCCATGCAAGAATACTGCAATGGGTTGCCGTTTCCAACTCCAGGGGATCTTCCTCATCAAGGGATCAGACCCACATCTCTTGTGTCTCCTGCATTGGCAGGTGGATTCTTTACTACTGTGGCACTTACGATTCTCTATCTCAGTGTCATAACTTTATTTTGGGGGTTTAGTTTGACAATCTAAAATTGCTTGGCAAAGTTTAATGAAATAGAACAGTTTTATAAGTGAAATAAAGTGCTGTTATTATTGTGTATGTTGGCAAGAGATTTGTTCTTTCTCACTAAATGATCTTTATGCCCTTTGTAGATTTTCCTAAGAGGTTACATAATGGAACATTCACAGGGCTTCTTCTTTAGTGGTTTATGTACACATGGGAAACCCTTCATAACTTACCCACATCTTTCACTCCATTCTTGTAAAGTTAATTACCACAAGTCCTGCTACTTTTGAGATTTCTTGACTATTTCCCATTGTTTCATTATCTCGTTTAGGGCCTTCACTACTCCTCTGTTGGGCAACTGAACAGATTCCTATTTGGACTGCCCATTTCTTCATGGTTTACGTAGATACCAAATGATCTATCTATTCCTCTCAAGGTCATGTATCCATCTGACCAAGTTAAAAACATATTAAAAACTATTCAATTATTTTCCATTTTTTGTTTTCATTTTCAAGCATCTGAACTTTTCTGTAGAAGAAATCTCCAGCAGAGGTCCAACGCATGACACTGATCCAACTGAATCAGGGGCAGGGCCAGAGCCTCAGTCTCTAGACCATCCTTTACTCCTTACACTCCTCTGTGGCCCCTGGGGTACCTTCACCATACCCATGTGTAACGAGAGTGACTATAATAATTTATCCCCCAGACAGGCACACTTCTGAGAGTGAATGGTGAAATTACCACTGAACTATGCTGAGATAACAGGTGAAAAGTGAGGCTGTTCCAGGGATACCATTATACGTTGGCACCCCCAGTTTGTCTTGTAATTTGTAGATGTCATCTGCAAATCAACTCAATCAACTTGGCTTGTTGGTTCAGGTCACCTAGAGAAGTTGAATCTTGAGCATGTGGGGGCAGGGAGGGTAACGCTAGGAAGCATAGCTGTCCCTGTTTTACAGGATCCTTAAACTGATTCACTAAGTCTTTCTGACTTTGCCCTGATCATTCCTTGAGACACTTAGCTACTGATAGCATTCTCCAAACACCATGCTGATTGTTGAGAACACATCTTTATGGATACTGCTTCCTTTTTCTGGATGGCTTTTAATGCTTACTCCAGGGACTGTCAACCCCTCTGGCGAGCCATTCCTATGCCCTTCAGATTGAGTCAGGTGCATTCCTCTATGGTCCTACAGAACTCATTGCATTTTATTACTGAATATAGTAGATTATTGTTATATTATTCAAGTATCCCTTTTCTTCATTAAATTGTGAGCTCTTAAGAATAGCAACAAAGAACAATGCCTAGAGCATAGTAAGTGGCTGATTAAGAAATAAGTTGGTAAATGAGTGAATGAAGATGATGTTCATTATCTCTCCTAATTCATTTGGCTTCCAAATAGCTATTCTAGGTTCAACCTCAAACTGTCTGACAATTTATTTTTACCGAGTGATTATAGTATTATGTTGTTTAGAAACTTATTTGAATGACATAATAGTACATATATTTGAAAGCCCTCAATCATATTTGAAAATCCCATCTTATGGCATTTGAATTGAAAAAAAGCCTAGAAATCTCTTAGATTTCTATATTTTACAAGTGAGAAACTGAGGCTCACAGCCTCAGAAAGAGAACATGAGATAGCAGTCCAGGGTGATGTTCTGGACACATTTCTAAGTCCCTGGCTCAAGATTTAATGTCTGGCCCAGGTGTTAGGCAAGAGTGAACATTGACATTTTAGAAATCAGAGAACTAAAATGATGTGAAGAGCTGACTCATTGGAAAAGACCCTGATGCTGGGAAAGATTGAAGGCAGGAGGAGAAGGGGTCAACAGAGGATGAGATGGTTGGATGGCATCACCAACTCAGTGGACTTGAGTTTGAGTAAACTCTGGGAGTTGGTGATGGACAGATAAGCCTGGTGTGCTGCAGTCCATGGGGTTTCAGAGTCAGACACGACTGAACTGAACTCAACTAAAATGGATGAAAATGGGTGAATTTAATTCAAATGACCATTATATCTACTACTGTGGGCAGGAATCCCTTAGAAGAAATGGAGTAGCCCTCATAATGAACAAAAGAGTCTGAAATGCAGTACTAGGGCCAGGCACAAAATAAAATGACATGATTATAAGTCATAAAGCTGTAGGTTGGATTTCCTAGCAAGTAGGCTCAGAAATGGAGTTTAGCTTGCAGGATGTTTATGAAGGAGTGCCTTTGGGGCAAACACCTGTGGAATGGAAGGGAGGAAATCAGTGTTGGGCAGAGGATGAGGTTGAGCTGCAATATACTCCCAAGGAGCTCCAGAGCAAGAGTGACCTTTCAGAGTTGTCCTGAGTTGGGCCAAGATGGCCAGCATTTTATACTCCTGCAGTGAAGATGGGCCAACCTAGAGAAGGTGTGACCTGGGGTTAGGCAGTTCTCTGCATTTGAGTTAATTCCGAACAGGCTGAGAGCTGAAGACTGTCTGCTGCTGGCACTTAGCGTCTGTCTGGTCAATGAATTCTTCCCTGAAGTAGAATATAGGTAGCAAACCACAGTACTATCACAATAAATTTTCATAAGAATTGGTTTCTCTGTGGATATGGATGAGTACTGTGGTTTGTCAAGAAACCTCAATCAGGGCTGGTACCACTGGGAAGACCCAGAGGGATGGGATGGGGAGGGAGGCGGGAGGGGGGATCGGGATGGGGAACACATGTAAATCCATGGCTGATTCATGTCAATGTATGGCAAAAACCACTACAATATTGTAAAGTAATTAGCTTCCAACTAATAAAAATAAATGGAAAAAAAAAAAAATAAAGGAAATCAACCCTGATTTTCAATGGAAAGACTGATGTTGAAGCTCCAATAATTTGGCCACCTAATGCAAAGAGCTGACTTATTGGAAAAGACCCTGATGCTGGTAAAGATTGAGGGCAGGGGGACAAGGGGACGACAGAGGATGAGATAGTTAGATGACATCACTGACTCAATGGAGATGTGTTTGAGCAAACTCAGGGAGAGAGTGAAGCAAGGGGAGAGAGGCGTGCTGCAGTCCACGGGGTCACAAACAATCAGACATGACTTAGCGACCGAACAGTGAACAGCAGCCTCAGCTCACAGACACCATAGAGTGGTTCTGTACTTGTCAACTGGGTCTGAGTTCAAAATGCAGCCACATATATAGTGACACGGTATAGCAAATTTATACTAAAGACTTCTAAACTTCTCTATGTTCCCGATGCCAGTCACATCCTGCGTGCATGACATGTATGCACTTGTGGAGAACAATTTTTAAAATGGAACACTGTAATACCAAGATTTATCTAAAATTTTCAAATGTGTGTGTATATGTGAAGTGGGCCTGAATTCTTATTGCCTATTTTCAAACTTAAGTATTAAGGTAATGCAAAAAATTATAAAAGAAACCTAATTACTTTTGCTTTCCAGAGGGATTTATATGGTATGATACCTTGTTTTAATTTGGCACATTTTTGTTGAGTGATTCAGTAACTTTTAAATTCCTTCCAGGAGTACTACCTCTTCTGGGTCAATTTTGCTAATTAAATTTCCTAGGGAAAAAAGTATATTTCATTGATGTTATCAAAATTTTAGCATAAGCTAACACATAGAATTATTATATAATATGTTATATTATATAAATTATATATTATTGATATCATATTTAACATCGTGAAATACATGGCATTAGTTTTAACCACCTCTATACTGTACCTGTGTGTTAGTATTTCTTTTTTGAGAATCATTATTTTTTGGAGAATAGTTACTTTGATTGCATACTTTTATTTTCAAAGAGAGACTTCTTAGAATAATCCTACTTTTTAACTTTCACATTAAAATGTTAATTTCTGTGCACTTATAATTCGTTTCTTCTGCTTTTCCTAAAGTTGTTTTGTTGTGCTTTCTTTCCAACTCATAGAATTAAACATTTAGTTAACATTTTTCTCCTTTCTTCTTCTTTTTTTTATAATAAAAGTATTTAAGAATGAGAAGAGTAGTCTTTTGCATAACTTTGGCTAATTCCCAGATATTTAGTATGCAGTTTTATCATAATGTTACTTTAAACTTTTCTGTTATTTTTATTTTTAATACCAGTGATCCATGAAGTTAATAATTTTTTCAAACATTTGAATTTTTTTGTTTAACATTTTGATATTACTTTATAGGCTTTTTTATTTTGTATCAAAGACTGTATCATGGAATTTCTGAGGTTTTAAATTTATTTAGATATTTTGAAACGGCCTCATAGAAGAACAATTTTTGCAAAAGTTCTATTTAGACTTGAGAAAAAAGTTTAGGTATTTATATTTTTCAAATGGAGTTCAATATAAATAAAAGTATTTAGATTTTTCATATTATTTTTCATCTTATTTATTTACCAAAGACTATGAATATTGCACTCAAATCTCTACCTCATATTATGTTTCTATTTATTTCTTGTATTTTCAACAGTTTTTTCATGTATTTTAAATTAAATTATAAAGTATAATTCCCTGGTAGCTCGAATGGTAAAAAATTCCCCTGCAATGTGGGAGACCCGGTTTTGATTCCTAGATCAGGAAGAGTCCCTGGAGAAGGGAACAGTTACCCACTCCAGTATTCTTGGCTGGAGAACTCCAGGGACAGAGGAGCCTGGAGGACTACAGTCCATGGAGTCGCAAAGTGCCAGACATGAGTGAGTGGCTAATCTTCTTACTATAAATTATAATTTTTCCATGACTCCAATATCATAATTATAAATAATTATAAGCTGTAGCTTTATAAAAAAGAAGATTATACATATTTCAATTTTTGTTGAAGGCTTTTTTTCTGTCATTAATATACTTTGGTTATTTCTATTTCCTTGGATTTAACTGCTGCATTTTGCCACATAATTACTTTTAGGATTTCTGTTATTTTGCTTTAGAGAGGACTATTATTCCTAGCTTTTGTTTTAAAGATAAATCTAGCAGTTATCATTTAGCAGAAGTGTTTGTTACTATAAATATTGTTTGATTTTATTTTGTAATTTTGTTTGGAGATTTCTGTATTTTGTATTATATTGTTTTGTACATTTTGCCTCTCAGAATTTTTCTGTTTGCTCTTTTTGTCTTGTGAAATGTGTTCATTTTAAATTTTGTTGCTTGACAATTGGGGAGAAAAATATCTCTGAAAACAACATTTTAGAGGGTAGCTGTAAAATTAAAAAAATGGCTGATTATCAATGTCAAGAATGCACCAGGAACTGTTGCCACCCACCCGTTCCACCAAGTGCCCACTTTTATTCATTCCATTTCATATGATGTGGGATTTCCAAATGATATTATTCAGTCAGTCACTTCAGCCACTCAGTTGTGTATGTCTCCTTGTGACCCCATGGACTGCAGCATGCCAGGCTTCCCTGTCCGTCACCAACTCCCAGAGCTTGCTCAAACTGATGTCCATGGAGTCGGTGATGCCGTCTAACCATCTCATCCTCTGTTGTCCCCTCCTCCTCCCACCTTCAATCTTTCCCAGCATCAGGGTCTTTTCCAATGAGTCAGTTCTTTGCATCAGGTGTCTAAATTATACTCAGGACTGATTTCCTTTAAAATTGACTGGTTTGATCTCCTTGTGGTCCAAGGGACTCTCGACAGTCTTCTCCAACATCACAGTTCAAAAGCATCAATTTTTCAGTGCTCAGCTTTCTTTACTGTCCAACTCTCACATCCATACATGACTACTGGAAAAACCATAGCTTTGACTAGACAGACCTTTGCTGGCAAAGTAATGTCTCTGCTTTTTAATATCCTGTCTAAGTTTGTCATAGCATTTCTTCCAAGGAGCAAATCTATTTTAATTTTGAGGCCGCAATCACCATCTGCAGTGATTTTGGAGCCCCCAAAAGTAAAATCTGTCACTGTTTCCATTTTTTCCCCATCTATTTGCCATAAAGGGATGGGATCAGATGCCATGATCTTAGTTTTTTGAATGTTGAGCTTTGAGCCAGATTTTTCGCTCTTCTTTTTCAGTTTCATCAAGAGGCTCTTTAGTTCCTCTTTACTTTCTGCCATGAGGGTCGTGTCATCTATGTGTCTGAGGTTATTGATATTTCTCCCAGCAATCTTGATTCTAGCTTGTGCTTTCCCCAGCCTGGCATTTCACATGATGTACTCTGCATATAAGTTGAATAAGCAGGGTCACAATATACAGCCTTGATGTACTCCTTTTCCAATTTGGAACCAGTCTGTTGTTCCATGTCTGGCTATAAATGTTGCTTCTTGACCTGCATGCGATTTCTCAGAAGGCAGGTAATGTAGTCAGCTATTCCCATCTCTTAAAGAATTTTCCACAGTTTGTTGTGATCCACACAGTCAAAGGCTTTGGTGTAGTCAATATGGCAGAAGTAGTTTTTTTTCTGGAATTCTCTTGCTTTTTCTATGATCTGATGAATGTTGGCAATGAGATCTCTGGTTTCTCTGCCTTTTCTAAATCCAGCTTGAACATCTGGAGGTTCTAGGTTCACATACTGTTGGAGCCTCACTTGGAGAATTTTGAGCATTGCTTTGCTAGCATGTGAGATAAGTGCAATTGTGTGGTAGTTTGAACATTCTTTGGCATTGCCTTTCTTTGGGATTGTAATGAAAACTGACCTTTTCCAGTTCTGTGGTCACTGCTGAGTTTTCCAATTTGCCAGTATATTGAGTGCAGCACTGTAACAGCATCATCTTTCAGATTTGAATTAGCTCTGCTAGAATTTCATCACTTCCACTAGCTTTGTTTGTAGTGATGCTTCCTAAGGCCCACTTGACTTTGCACCCCAAGATGTCTGGCTCTTGGTGAGTGATCACACCATCCTGGTTATCTGGATTATGAAGATTTTTTTGTATAGTTCTTCCATGTACTCTTGCCACCTGTTCTTAATATCTTCTACTTCTGTTAGGTCCATATGATTTCTATCCTTTCTATGAGTTCATCTTTTCATGAAATGTTACCTTGGTATTTCTGATTTTCTTGAAAATATTTCTAGTCTTTCCCATTCTATTGTTTTCCTGTTTCTTTGCATTGTTCACTAAGGAAGATTTTTTTATGTCTCCTTGCTATTCTTTGGAACTCTGCATTCAAATGGGTATATCTTTCTGTTTCTCCTTTGCCTTTCGCTTCTCTTCTTTTCTCAGCTATTTGTAAGACCTTCTCAGACAATCTTTTTGCATTTCTTTTTCTTGGGAATAGTTTTGATCACTGCCTCCTATACAATGTGAAGAGCCTCCATCCATAGTTCTTCAGGCACTCTATCAAATCTAATCCCTTAAATCTATTTGTCACTTCCTCTGTATAATCATAAGGGATTTGATTTAGGTCAGAACTGAATGGTCTAGTGGTTTTCCCTACTTTCTTCAATTTCAGTCTGAATTTGGCAATAAGGAGTTCATGATCTGAGCCACAGTCAGCTCCCAGTCTTGTTTTTGCTGACTGTATAGAGCTTCCCCATCTTTGGCTGCAAAGAATATAATCAATCTGAGTTTGGTATTGACCATCTGGTGATGTCTGTGTGTAGAGTCATCTCTCGTGTTGCTGGAATAAGGTGTTTGCTATGACCAGTGCATTCTCTTGGCAAAATTCTGCTGGCCTTTGCTCTGCTTCATTTTGTACTCCAAGGCAAAATTTGCCTGTTACTCTAGGTATCTCTTGACTTCCTGCTTTTGCATTCCAGTCCCTTATGATGAAAAGGACATCTTTTTTGCTTATTAGTTCTAGAAGATCTTGTAGGTCTTCATAGAACCATTCAACTTCAGCTTCTTCAGCATTACTGGTCGGTGCATAGACTTGGATTACTGTGATATTGAATGGTTTGACTTGGAAACAAACAGAGATTGTTCTGTCATTTTTGAAATTCACCCAAGTACTGCATTTCAGACTCTTGTTGATTATGAGGGCTCCTCTATTTCTTCTAAGGGATTCTTGCCCACAGTAGTAGATATAATGGTCATCTGAATTAAATTCACCCATTCCAGCCCATTTTAGTTCACTGGTTCCTAAAATACCGATGTTCACTCTTGCCATCCCCTATTTGACCAGTTCCAATTTGCCTTGATTCATGGACCTAACGTTACAGGTTCCTGTGCAGTATTGTTCTTACAGCATCAAACTTTACTTCCATCACTAGTCACATCCACAACTGGGAATTGTTTTTGCTTTGGTTCCATCTCTTCATTCTTTCTGGAATATTTCTCCACTCTTTTCCAGTAGCATATTGGTCACCTACTGACCTGGGATTTCATCTTTCAGTGTGATATCCTTTTGCCTTTTCATACTGCTTTTGGGGTTCTCAAGGCAAGAATACTGAAGTGGTTTACCATTCCCTTCTCCAGTAGACTACGTGTTGTCAGACCTCTCCACCATAACCATGATATTAATATCATTAATAAAATATTATCAACTTATTATATATTGACATTACATAGTTATTCTTTCTAAATAATTTTCTCTTTTGTTTGTTTCACAATTGTTATTACATTTCGGTGATTTAGTGCCCTCCAGGCATCCTCCTACGCCATAGGCTGAATTCTTAGCATTCTTTTTTTCTACTTTTAAATTGAAATATAATTGATTTTGGGTTCCATGGTGGCTCAGACAGTAAAGAATTGACCTGCAGTGCAGGAGATCTGGGTTCGATCACTAGGTTGCTAGATCCCCTGGAGGAGGGCATGGCAACTCCTTCCAGTATCCTTGCCTGGAGACTCTCCATGGACAGAGGAGCCTGGTGGGCTGCAGTCTGTGGGGTCACTGAGAATCAGACACGACTGAGAAACTAAGCAGGGTAATCATTGCTTTAGAATGTGAAAGTAGTTTCAGGTTTGCAGCATAGTGACTAGATATTTTTATAGATTATATTCTGTTTAAAGTTATTGTAATATATACACACATATAAACCTACATTTTCTGTGCTGTACATTGTACCTTATATAGCAGTTTGTACCTCTTAATACCCTACTTTTATCTTGCCCCATCCACTCACTCCTCTCCCACTAGTTAGTTCTCTGGATCTATGAGGCAGTTTCTACTTTGTGTTATTTTTTATGTTCCACACAGAAGTGAAAACATATAGCATTTGTCTTTGTTTATCTTATCTAACTAAAGTATAACATCCTTTGATTCCATTCATGTTGTTGCAAATGGCAAAATATCATTCTTTTTTACGGCTAATATTCTACTGTATACATGTACACAGTGAAGTATCTCCTCATATCTGTCAAACTGGCTATCATAAAAAAGGCAACAAATAATAAATGTTGATAACAACATAGAGAAAAGGGAAACCTAATATGCTGTTTGGTGGGAATGTAAATTGGTATAGCCAATAATATTGAATTTTCTCAAAAATTAAAAATAGAACTACCATACGATACAGCAATTTCACTCCTGGGCATATATTCAAAGAAAACGAAAGCATTAATTCAAAAAGACATATGCAGCACAATGTTCATAGCAGCATTATTTACAATTGCCAAGATATGGAAGCAATCTAAGTGCCCATCAACAGATGCTTAGCTTTCTTTTTGATTGATCTTTTGAACTATTAACATTTTGTGGGAGCACTCTGGCAGACAGCCTTTGTGAGTCTGTGTATTACTAAGAATATTTTTCTCCTGTCGTATTGGAATAATAACTTGGTTGAGTACAGGTTTGATGGCAACTCTTTTCTTTCTCAAAATATCTTAAGTTGCTTTGTAACTTTTTAAAATTGGCTTTTAATGCTATAGAGAAGCCTAGGGAGAGCTTCAGATATTTCCTTCTGAGAGACATTTTCTTCTGAGAGAGTTTTCCCCTGTGTGTCCTGGCCCCAGCTTCAAAGTTGCATGATTTGCTCTTATTTTCCCTTGAAATTCACAGCTTCACCAGAGTATGATGAGAAAAAGGTAAGAACTTTTAATCCAAGCCCCCAGGGCTTCCCTGGTGGCTCAGACGGTAAAGAATCCACCTGCAATGAAGGAGATCCAGGTTCAATTCCTGGGTCAGGAAGATGCCCTGGAGAAGGAAGTGGTTACTCACTCCAGTATTCTTGCCTGGGAAATCCCATGGATAGAGGAGCCTGGTGGGCTACAGTCCATGGGGTCGCAAAGAGTCAGACCCGACTGAGCAACTGACACACACCATGTAAATTAGGGAATCAATAGGAACACTTTAATTTATTGGGAGGAAGATAGGAATGTTTCACTTTATTAGGGAACCCTATTGTTTTGTATCATTTATTATGTCATATTTGTTGGTTTCTTTTCAGGAAATCTGTTATTCATTTTTTATATCTTTACTTTCTGTCTTCTACCTTAATCACTTTTAATCATACAATTTTTCTTTTCTTGTCTTTCTGTTGGAAGAGGTCATTACAAGCACATGGCTTGCCTTTTGACCCTTGAGCTGGCACTGACCAATCAGAGATTCCTCCCTGCTTCTTGGGCCTTGGCATGAACTTTCTACCCCCCATATCCACACTGGGAGCTGTTTCAAGGACACAACCTTGAGAGAGCAGTGTGGTGTTGAGATCATTTGGACAGTGTGCCTCACTGAACCCAGTTAAAGCCTTTATATAAACTTTAAAGATTTGGTGGCGGGTGTGGAGGTCTGCTTGCCCCATGGCTATCTGAACCTCACATGTGAGTGCCTTTGCTCATTAAACCTTCCACCTACCAATCTGCAGTGGCTGCATCCTACTTTGGTCTCTGCTTGCCTTTCTTGTATAGGAGTCAGTCTACGAAACTGCACCTTCTGCATTCTTGAAGTGCTTCTTAAATTTGTTGCTTGTTCGATGGATTTAGTTTTCAATAATATTGCTTGTAATATCTTGCTCATCTTTTTTCCTGAGATTGCCTTGCTCTTCATAAAGACATTTTAAATGGATGATTTAATTTTATTGCAATTTTTTTTATCATTGTAGTGTGTCCTTCTTTTTAAAAAATCTAACTCCTTGATATAGTCAGTTCCCTTTCTATCTAAACATTAACATTATATTATTTCACAGTTCATGTTTTCTTCAATATCATTTGGAATGAAAAATAAGATTTCTGCAAAAAATTCAACCATTTTTATTTGTCCATTTCCTATAATAGATTTTTCTCAAAAGTTAAAATTTTTCTTTTGTATTTTCAGTGCTTATGTTTTCATTTTTAAAGTGTAGACTATTTTCATAAGAATTATGCCTACTTTTTCTTTGGTTTTATTGTGTTTCTGCCCCCCCCCCCCCAAATGAGCAGAGTGTGTCCTACTATGATATTTGCCAGCAAACAGTTTTGGTGGTTTCTCTGGGTTAACCTTACTAGTCATTTGACAACTGTTGGAGTTGTCTCAGGCTTTAAACTGGAGAGGAGGGTTTTTGATGTTAAGAGTCTCTGAAGTTCCTAGTATTTAGATGGTCTTTCTGTAATATGGATCAGCTGGCTTGGGAGGGATCATTTTCTGGTCCAACCACATTATATTGCTATGGGTTGTGGAATAAATTCCTGGATAATCGAAGCACTCTTTAGCTATTCCTTTGCCCAAGACAGTGAATAAATAATCAAGAACCTTCCCACACTGCTTCCAGATCTCTCAAGCTTAGACCTTCTCTATAGCTGCACTAATGTCCCTTGAGGTCAAGCATCACGTTTTGATAAACATCCTATCCCAACCACATTTTAAAAACTATTTCTGGGAATTATTATCTTGTAGTGAGTAGAAAGAGTGATATAATTTTCACATGAGCATTAATCACAGGAACATAGGTTGGTAACATGACTCTGGTCACATGAGAAAGCAGACTGAAAACACATAGCTGGAGTTTTACCTTTATTGGTCAGGAACGTCTCCAATGAGGTTAGGACAGAGGTCAAGGACCAGTAAGGCTGGTACTTGCCTTAGTACTAAAGTATGAATCTCCTGCTGTTAATCCTTTACTTTCTGATTCATGGGGAGATCTGGAAGTTGTCAGGGGAGGGGCAAGGCACTCAAGAGACTAGAGCAAATGGCAATTAATCAGTCAGTTGAGAAGTATTTCAAAATTTTACCAACTCATGTGGCCATACCAGTACAGGCATCTCCTACATACTCCGGCCCCCAATCTAAAATTCTTCCTTGGAAAAATGCTTTGCTTAATTAAAATAACTGATGGAGTCATTAACTATTCCTAGTTTCTAATGGGAATAAAATTTTGCATCACTTATGAAGCTTTCAAGAGTTTTTCATTATGGGATACTATGAAGGGGGTAAGTCATGGAGTATTTTAACTATTTGATCTATTTCATGGACTTCCCAGGTGGCTCAGTGGTAAAGAATCTGCCTGCAATGCAGGAGACATGGCTCAATTTCTAGGTTGGGAAGATCCCCTGGAGAAGGAAATGGCAACCCACTCCAGTATTCTTGCCTGGGAAATCCCATGGACAGAGGAGCCTGGCGGGCTATATTCCATGGAGTTGCAAAAGAGTAGAACACAACTTTGTGACTAAAAAGCAACAATAATCTACTTCACAAAGGAAGAAATATAAAGTCAAGAACTTTTTCTAAATTATCATGGTATGTGACTAGAATCCTTATTCATTTATTTGTCTACCTCCCGCTGTACTAAAATCTTGTGTCAATTCTTTCCTGAGTACAGCCGGTCCTGTAAGAAATATAACTATTGTCAAAGAAAATTTAGCTAGGAATTATGTTTTTTTGTTGTTGTTTTTCACTTTCTTACTTACTTACTTGAATCACTCACTTAACGTCTATGAGTTTGGTTTAGTTCACCTGTAAAATATGCTGTCCAGAAAATCAAATGAAATAAAGGGTGTGGAAAAGCCTTATACAACCTTGAAATGTTAGTTGCTTACAAATGCATGTATGTTTTATGTTTCCTGCAAGGCTTAAATATCCCTGATGTTATTTGTTTGAGCCCTGCTTAAAGAATTGTGCATGGTATTATGTTAATACATATTTGTACATTGAGTGAATGTCTACTTTCATACAACTGTAATCATATTTTTTCTTCTTGATTTTCAGATAAGTTCTTTAGAATCTAGAAATAAACAAATTGAGGCTTCCACAACTGTATATAGAGTAGTGTTAATGCCCTGATATTGCTCTTGATTATTTATCACTTTCTCTAATCTGCATTATTTAAATTAGTGTGTACTTATTGTGTTATTTTACACCTATTACACATTGCTCACCTCACTAGTGTAAATGGCATTTATTGTGAGTGTTTTGTTTTCCCTTCCTTACTGCAGTTTTAAACATCTAGGCATTCTTCAGTGTAACGGGGGAGCTTCCGGGGTGGCTCAGTGGTAAAGAATCCACCTACAATGCAGGAGATGCAGTTTAGATCCCTGGGTCTGGAAGATCCCCTAGAGAAGGGATTGGTTACCCACTCCTATATTCTTTCCTGGGAAATCCCATGGACAGAGGAGCCTGGAGGCTACAGTCTCAAAGAATTGGACCGTACTGAGTGACTGAACATATCACAAGACAAAATTTACCAATTGCTTTAATGAAACAAATACCAGGTGTTCTAAGGCCAGCATCTTGGGAAGTGTGCTCCCGGCTGAAGAGCTACCGACCCTTATGGATGGATCCTTTCCTCACGGGTGACTTCTCACAGATATCTGTTGTCACAGCTCTGGATATGGGGTGTTTGCATCTCTTTACAGTCAGGCCCCAAAGTAGACACTGATCATTTGTTTAATTCTGCCTAATTCAGCTGAGAGTTCTCTGAGCATTTGGCCAGACTTGACTCCATGTGAAGGGATGCACCATTCCTAGAGGACACTGAAATCCTAGCTGCAGCAGAGCTCACCGTCAGCTCTCCACACGGCTGAGGTCCACGCCCGCACTAGGGCCTCTGTGCGGCTACCCTCCGGTCTCCACACCGGATGGCCTCAACGTGTTACCTGAGAACACTGCCGTCCTCTCTAAGGAGACAACAGGATTTATCATCCAAACCGAAACAGAATACAAGGGGTGCTGTTAAAGATTTCACCTAGATAACAAGCAAAAGCCAGGGCTGTACTGGGCAAACTGGGAAATAGTTTTGAAAATAGTAACAGAATCATATACATTCATGAACCTGAGTGAAGAAGTTGCAGAGGGTGTTATTTCCTTATAAAACAGATTGATTCTTTTTTAAAATCACCTCTATAGAAGAGTCAACCTACTATGCTTAGATTCAATTAACCATTAGCATTGTGATGTTCACATTTGGAAATAATTATTTTATCTTGCTGTGAGAACAAATTGAAAATTTGAGATTTGGCTTACCGACTATTCTTTTTCAGAGGACACACACTAATACAAGCTATTTACTTGGGAGATGGCATAGTTCGTTTGTAAAAGTAGTAGCTCAAAAACTTAAAACTATGTCTTCAGGTCAGAGATCTAGTATACTGATATTAGGCGATGCCTTTCCAACCTCTTTGAGCTGTGTCTGCTCAACAGAACAATATTGTTCCCCATAATGATCTTTGGAAATGCATGTCTCCATCCTGCTTTATTCTTTAATTCCCAGACACTTCTCCTATTTAAGTTGCTTATGGTACCTTTGAAGGAGACTTTAACTGACCCCTAATCCAAGCACTGAACCATCCTCTCTATTTTTCATCAAATGCTTCACTCCCTTCTTTCTTCCCCTCTACCCCACACAGACCTTTATCTGGCAGTGGGAAGAAAAACACATCTTATGAAAGTTTTGGAGAAGGATTCAATTCCCTACATCAGAGCTCCCCATCTCCTGGGACCTCATTATTTCTTTGAGGTTCTTGCCCGGCAAATCAGCTCTGTCCTCCTGGCCCTCCTTCCTGTTTTTTTCAGCCCTTTGCTCTCCCATCAGATTCATCTAGATACATGGAAAGGAGTGTTTTTCTGGCACTGACCATTTTCCCAACACTGTAATTGTGTTTCTAATGTTTAAAACAACATGCTAAAAATGCTAGAATTTGAAAATGTAAAAACAAATACCTATGAAGACAAGAGAAGCTTGGAATTTAAAAAAATTTAAGATGAGAAGATCAAGAAGAATATGGGTTTGAGAAAGTTTAATTTTCTGTTGAGTGCAAAGCAAACAAAGCAGGGGAAAAAAAATGCCAGGTGGAGATGGGGGCTGGGCGTCCTGACAAGTGTTGCCAGGAGCCTGAAACCAAAGGACATACTTAAAAATCCTGTCTGCTCAGGTGAAAACTTGACAGGTGGCACCCTGAAGGTACTTGGACTTGTTCAGCCTGCCCTGCCCTGTGGCTTCCGATGTTCCCGAGCCTTCCTCCAGCAGTCAGACAGCTCAGGTGGTGTCTGGACAAGGTAATACACGCTCCTGTCCAGTGTTTCCAGGACATTAGTACCTGGAGGTGATGGGGAGCCTTGCTGTTGGCAGAGGATGGCTTTTTTCCATTTTCCTTTTTGTCCCTGGTGGTACAGAACCTCTTCTGCTCATCATTCTCTTTTAATCTGGTCCAGTGATGAAAAAGACCTACTGGGGCCTGCCTGGCAGATGAAGCATCCAGATGCTAAGCTCCAGGATTAATTTTGCTAGCACTGGCATCTGGGAGTCAGCTTCTCTGCCCCAGCTTGGCTGGCAGGCTGGGTTAACCCTTTGCGGTTCAAAAGGCTCATTTGATGTGTCAAATTAGCAGTCTAGCTCTCTTGGCAGGAAGAGCCCCCTTGATGCTTTTTGAATGCATGAATCTGTATTTAAACTTCAGAGCCTTGAAGTTTTTATCAGAGCCTCTGTCCCATGAAGGACAAAGAACAAGAGTTCCTGAAGATGTTAAGGAAACAGTGATGTGCAGGCTTTTCTAATCAACACCCGCAGACTGTGTTCTGAACATGGGAGGCTGTTGTCAGTTTAGTTCAGTTCACTCAGTCAAGCTCGATTCTTTGCAACCCCGTGGACTGCAACATGCCAGGCTTCCCTGTCTATCACCAACTCCCAGAACTTGCTGAAGCTCATGTCCATTGAGACAGTGATGCCATCCAACCATCTCATCCTCCATCATCCCCTTTTCCTCCCGCCTTCAATATTTCCCAGCATCAGGGTCTTTTCCAGTGAGTCAGTTCTTCGTATCAGGTGGCCAAATATTGGAATTTCAGCATCAGTCCTTTCAATGAATATTCAGGACTTATTTCCTTTAGGATTGACTGGTTGGACGTCCTTGCAGTCCAAAGGACTCTCAAGAGCCTTCTCCAACACCACAGTTCAAAAGCATCAGTTCTTCAGTACTCAGCTTTCCTTATGGTCCAACACTCACATGCATATATGACCACTGGAAAAACCATAGCTTTGACTAGATGGACATTTGTTGGCAAAGTAATGTTTTTGCTTTTTCATATGCTGTCTAGTTTGGTCATAGGTTTCCTTCCAAGGAACAAATGTCTTTTAATTTCATGGCTGTGGTCACTGTCTTCAGTGATCTTGGAGCACATGAAAAGAAAGTCTGTCACTCTTTCCATTTTTCCCCGTCTATTTCCCATGATGTGATGGGACCAGATGCCATGATTTTAATTTTTTGAATGTTGAGATTTAAGCCAGGTTTTACTCTCCTATTTCACTGTCAGGTGGCTCTTTAGTTCCTCTTCACTTTCTGCCTTAGGGAGGTGTTGTCTGCTTATTTGAGGTTATTGATATTTCTCCCAGCAATCTTGATTCCAGCTTGTGATTCATCCAACCCTGCATTTCACATGATGTACCATGTTCCATATAAGTGAAATAAGCAGGGTGACAATATTCAGCCTCAATGCACTCTTTTCCCAATTTGGAACCAGTCCATTGTTTCATGTCCAGTTCTAACTGTTGCCTCTTGACCTACCTAAATGTTTTCAGAAGGCAGGAAATATGGTCTGGTATTCCCATCTCTTGAAGAATTTTCCACAGTTTGATGTGATCCACATGATCAAAGACTTTAGCGAAATCAATGAAGCCTCCTGCTTTTTCTATGATCCAATGGATGTTGGCAATTTGATCTCTGGTTCCTCTGCCTTTTCAAAATCCAGCTTGAATATTTGGAAGTTCATGGTTCATGTACTGTTGAAGACTGGGTTGGAGAATTTTGAGCATTACTTTACTAGCATGTGAGATGAGTGCAATCGTGCAGTAGTTTGAACATTTTTTGGCATTGCCTTTCTTTGAGACTGGAATGAAAACTGACCTTTTCCAGTCCTGTGGCCACTGCTGAGTTTTCCAAAGTTGCTGGCATATTGAATGCAGCACTCTCACAACATCATCTTTTAGGATTTAAAATAGCTCATCTGGAATTCCATCACCTCCACTAGCTTTGTTCATAGTGATGCTTCCTAAGGCCCACTTGACTTCACATTCCAGGATGTCTGGCTCTTGGTGAGTGATCACACCATCATGGTTATCTGGGTCATTAAGATATTTTTTGTATAGTTCTTCTGTGTGTTCATGTCACTGCTCCTTCATACCTTCTGCTTCTGTTATGTCCATATCATTTTTGCCCTTTATTGTGCCCATCTTTGCATGAAGTGTTCCCTTGGTGTCACTAATTTTCCTGAAGAGATCTCTAGTCTTTCCCATTCTATTGTCTTCCTCTATTTCTTTGCACTGATTGCTGAGGAAGGCTTTCTTATCTCTCCTTGCTCTTCTTTGGAACTCTGCATTCAGATGGGTGTATCTTTCCTTTTCTCCTTTGCCTTTCATGTCTCTTCTTTTCTCAGTCATTTGTAAGCCCTCCTCACACAACCATTTTGCCTTTTTGCATTTCTTTTTCTTTGGGATGGTCTTGGTCATCATCTCTTGTACAATGTGATGAACTTCCATCCATAGTTCTTCAGCCACTGTCTATCAGATCTAATCCCTTGAACCTATTTGTCACTTCCACTGTATAATTGTAAGGGATTTGATTTAGGTCAGACCTAAATGCTCTTGTGGTTTTCCTTACGTTCTTCAGTTTAAGTCTGAATTTGGCAATAAGGAGTTCATGATCTGAGCCAAAGTCAGCTCCTGGCCTTGTTTTTGCTGACTGTATAGAGCTTCTCCATCTTTGGCTCCAAAAATATAATCAATCTGATTTCGGTGTTGACCATCTGGTGATATCCATGTGCAGAGTCATCTCCTGTGTTGTTGGAAGAGGGTGTTTCCTATGACCAGTGTATTTTCTTGGCAAAACTCTGTTAGCCTTTGCCCTGCTTCATTGTGTACTCCAAGGGCAAACTTGCCTGTTACTCCAATTATCTCTTGACTTCCTACTTTTGCATTCCAGTCCCCTATAATGAAAAGGACATCTTTTTGGAGTGTTAGTTCTAGACGGTCTTGATAGAACCGTTCAACCTCAGCTTCTTCAGCATTACTGGTTGGGGCATAGACTTGGATGACTGTGATACTGAATGGCTTGCCTGTTGTCAGTGTTCATCTAATGAACAGAATGCCAGAGGCTCGGAAGAATGGTTCACCGCGTGGGAGCAATAGTGGACTAGCAATTGGTTGCCCTCCCCACCGCCACACTGGCTGCCACTCAAACGCACACACATTGTACATGCACAGCCCACTCACCTCTCACACTCTTTTATTTGAATTTTGCTTTTGTTTGGTGCAAGCATCTTCCTTGTCCTCAAACGTCAAGGAAAAAAAAAAAAAATTACAACCTGACTTTGCCTTTGTGAAATCTTGCCTCCACCATGGTGTTGTCTGTTGTTGGAAAGTTTATGATGGAGTGTCTCCAAGCAACAGTACTTCTGAAAGGGGCTCTAAATATTAAACTCATTTCACATGTGACTTGAGACTTGGGCAGACTGCAGGAGAGGTGACAATTTATTACTCTTCAGAAGCCCTAAAGCAGAGTAAATATAGATTTAGCAGTGATAATATGAGAACAACAGATCAATTTGATTTTAAGTAAATCTTTCCCCCCAAAAGCCAGAATTTGATTAATCCATCAAAGCTCACTGGAGTCACTGGGAACTAATTGAAACATAGATTAGTTCCCCTTCTCTCCACATAGTTAAATGTACCTGGCTGCAGAAGAAAACATTCTGAACTTTTTTTTGTTGGTGGTGCAGATTTTCAGTTTTTTCAGAAATTGCTTACCTCAATTTGAAGTGACATATGTCTAGTTTCAAAAGAGTCTGGAAGCCTGAGATAATTTATTCATTATGTATGTAGGAAAAATAGCCTTTTCCAACAGTTTCGTTATGAAATTCTGAGGCTCTGTATTCAGCTTTGGCCGCAGTCTGTGTGCATACCTGTCTGCCTGGAGCTGCTCTCAAAGACCCAGTAACCCTCATCCAATTTATTCTACTTTGTCCTAAAGATAGAAAAGACCTACAAATTCCAGAGAGATGTGGTAATACTTTAGTGTCATGAAAATCTTACTAGAACTTTGAATTTTCAGTCTGTTTTGTTTTTTTCTCTGAGTGTCTCAGAGAACTTTTGAAACATTTATGTATCTCACAGATATTTGTGACTAGTGGAGATCAACTCAGATTTACAGGTGAGAAGAATGAGAAAAGAGAGGGTAGGGGCCCATCTAGCAGTACCAAGAAAGTCAAGGTCAAGAGGGTCTGGACATAAATATCCACGGGATCAACTGCTGAGCCCCGTGAAGAGGAACTCCAGGCCGCAGGGACTTGACAAGTGGGGAAATAGTGAGGTCTCACCTTTTGTGTCTACAGAGAGCTTCTGCATGTGCTTTTGGAAATTGATGTTTGGAAGATTCTAGGATTCTACTTGCTGTTTTTAAACCTGATGTTGGAAAAATCCTAGATTTGATCCTCATTTTCAGGTGAGGAAAGTGAGGAACAGAAAGTCACCTCATGTCAGCTAGTAAACTCAGTCTGGGGCTAAGGTCCTCTGAATCATTGTCCAGTATTTTTCCCTCTAGTTTGGCTCACTAGTGAAATTCACATGGGGAGTTTAAAGGCTGTTTTGTTTTTATTTTCTTTTTAGAAAGTGGTTGCTGATGACTACATTTTTAGCAAGGGAACTTAAAAAATTTTTTTAAACATGGAAACTTTAGTTTCCTGGGCTTGTCAGTGAATTTACTGCCCCCCCTCCCTGCCAAAAGAGGCCATTATTCCATTTATTTTAAGTCATAGTGACAGCAGAGATATTAACTTCCCTAAGTCATGGGTTGAAGAATGACTGTAAAATGGCAAAGTCTTCATATTTAGTCCTGATTTTTATTCTGGGGAATTTGATAAGCATTCTTTTATAGGGTTATTCTTGAGAGTTAAGTGGGTATTTTCTGCAAGTGCCATGAAGTTCCGATTCTATTCACCTGAAATAAAGGAGAATGATTTATGCACAACTGCATATAAATGATATGTGCACTATATCCTTGTGTGTCCTGGAAGTGCTATGGCTTTTTAATATTGCTTAATAAAATTGAATATGAGTTTTTAAAAAACATCTTACTTTGCTTTGCAAAATAAATAACAGGTCCAGGTGGCTTTTTTTCTGTTATAAATTTTATCATGATTTCAGAAAATTTCCCCAAATCATGTTGCTGCCCACTTTCATAAGTAAGATTTGGGGTGAAGGATTTATATTTTTTAAACCCCTTTGTCCCAGAATTTCTCAGGTGAGAAAAGCAGTTGTAGGAAAGGGCTACAGAACTATATTTTGACTATTAGTAGAAAGGGAGTGTCAGAAAAAATGTTGACTAATGAAGTTTTCCCTGTAAATTATGAGGCCTATAATCAAGCCTTATCAGTCCTCTGCTCCATCAAATCTCATTAGCTAACAATTTTTACCACTATTAATCTTGGGCCAAGGTTCAGTGCTTTGGATTAAAGCTCTGACCTTTATAGAAGAAATAAAATCTAGAAAGGTAGTCTACTCTGAGAAAGATTCTGACTCAAGGTATTGACAAGGCTGGGCCTTCATAGGCCAACAACTCAGAAAGATGCATAGACCCTGAATTAATTTCCAATGACCTGTATGCTTTGAAATCTCTGCTTCACTAAGATTTGTTAAAAGAAGTATTGGGTTAAATTATGCTGCTTAAGTGAGTGGGGAAAATTCAAGAATAGAGCCTAAAACATAACCTCCCTCCCTCCTGCCACATCTCAGAGGGTGAGATGGTACACCCTGGTACATACATGGTGATATGGTACATACATGTACACACATGGTACATACGTGGTACATACCATGTATGTACATACATGTCAGGAAGGTGGTGAGTCCTGATATTGGAAGAAGAGCTCTGTCCTGCTAGATCAGGGCAACATTGAAGAGAGGAGTGATTCTTTTTTGCTTTTATGGATTAGATCCAGGCTCATTTGTGTCTTTCCTACCTATATTTTCAGGCCCAGTTTAAATGCACCAGTTCCATAACCCTTCCCTGATTTTCTTCAATTGTAATTTCTCATCCTTTAGACCTTGCATATCATTTCATTTATATCTTTCTGATGCCATTTATTAGTCAGACATTATATTATGATTATACATTATATTTTCTCTTTTCTACTTCTAGACCTAAAGGTAAATTCTGTTTACTTTTAGCTTTTGAACACCAACAGCATTTAAATCTATACTTTACATTTAATATGTTCTCATCACATACTTGTTAAATGATTCACTGGGTTTCCATGATAACCAAATTCTTATGATTAACTGTCCTTCAAAATAAATTATATGAGCTACAACCAAATAAAATTTTTAAATAAATACATATCAAATAAGATACAAATATAGACATACTATTTCCATTTGTAATATATATTCTAGTAAAGTTTAGCATGTTTTAAAGACAAATTTAATTTTTGTATTTGTTTTCATTTTAAAATTGAGTAAAGAATCCTGTAGGAGGAATTGCTTAATAATTGAATATTTATGGCTGGATAAAGTGTTATGAAATATTATATTTCTTTTGTTTAATTTTTTTTTGTTTTATAATTTTTACTCACATTGTTGTTTTGCCCAGGTCTTTTTGCACAATAGAAATCTTTTAGAATCATATATTTGACAGAAGAAATAATTTTCTAGTGAAATAATATAATGAAGCTTTTAACCTAACTATCACGGTTACATTAGAAGAGAGAAATCTAGTTCCAAAGAGGAAAACTCACCTTTCACTGGAAGGGCATGTGAATTATGATTTTGTTTTCTTTGTGTAATGTCTTACGGCCATAACTTAAATTTACAGACCATACAATTCAGTGTAATCTAAGTTATTCTGTATTTACAAACTACCTGAAAATCTCAGGGGCTTACACAGGTAAGAGTTCTCACTAATGTTTTATGTGCTTTATGGGTTGACCATGGCTCTGCTCTTCATTGGAGGATGCAAACTGACAGATTAGCCCATATCTAGTCTTTTTTTTTTTTTTTTCATGTGTCAAAGGATAAGTGCTTAGTTGCTCAGTCATGTCTGACTCTGTAGCCCACCAGGCTTATTTGTCCATGGGAATTCTCCAGGCAAGAATACTGGAGTGGGTTGCCATGCTCTCCTCCAGGGGATCTTTCCAACCCAGGGATTGAACCCAGGTCTCCCACATTGCTGGAGAAGGCAATGGCACCCCACTCCAGTAGTCTTGCCTGGAGAATCCCAAGAAGGGGGAGCCTGGTGGGTTGCAGTCTGTGGGGTCGCTAAGAGTTGGACACGACTGAGTGACTTCACTTTCACTTTTCACTTTCATGCACTGGAGAAGGCAATGGCAACCCACTCCAGTGTTCTTTCCTGGAGAATCCCAGGGATGGCGGAGCCTGGTGGGCTGCCGTCTATGGGGTTGCACAGAATCAGACATGACTGACGCGACTTAGCAGCTGCAGCAGCTCCCATATTGCAGGCCGATTCTTTACCATCTGAGCCACCAGGGAAACCATCAAAGGATAAGACCATCATCTAAAACAAAAACCTTAACATTAAATGTGTTCCTTAAGTGAAGGAGGAATCAGCATGTACTCTTCAAGCACAGTGGAGAACTGATTTTTTTCAAAACTTTTGCAAGAATGGAATTTGGGGATGGGATTGTGCTGGCATCAGCTGTAGGGGCATGGATACTACAATGAAACTGTTGTTGACTAACTGACACTCAGAGAATGTTTCTTTTGTCAATCCATTCCCCACTGGATGACTTTTTTAGAAGCAAAATTCTGTCACTGTTTGCTGGTGTTCCTAGGCAGTTGTGATTGTTACTATGACTGTAGAGCTGCCATTGACTGATTAAACAATTTTAAAGAATTCTGGTAGTTACCTCATTCCATGGCTTCAGGAAAGTCTTTTTCTTGAGTATAGAAACTTTTATTATTTCATTCTCCCTTGGTATTCAGAAATAAGAAAATGGTATGAAACCACTTGAAAGGTTTTATAGTTTCCACTTGGAAGTGACGTGTCACCTCCACTCACATTTTATTGGTCAAAGAAAATCACAGAGATAATCTGAGCAACAAATCTTCAATCAAGTCACAGAGTTGAGAGAGACAGCAAATATTTTGAATGATAATACAGCCTACTATCCTGGCAGGAGTATGGTAGAAAGCAAATCCAGTGCAATTATATCAGAAAAAAACATGCCATGTTTCTTTAAAAGCAGAACCAAGCATGGTTACATGAAAAAAAAAAAAAAAATCCACTTCTGATAGGTTTTTAGAATCTTCTTCCTTTAAGTGTTTTCATTTGTGGCAATGTAAAGCCAGGTGATAGGGAATCATGTTTACAAATGTCACAAGTTGCTTTTTAATGCATATTTGTTATAGTAAGTTCTAAGGAGCAAAAATATATTCTATAGAATATATTGTGAATTCACCTAAGTTGCAAGAATAAAAACATGACCTAATTAAAATAAGGCATATATAGCTGCAAGAGCTTAACCATTGAAACATTTTGATGATCTCATTTCTTAAAATTTCTTTGCTGGCTTTCCATGGGCTGGAGTAGAGAATCCAACTTCTCTAGACTGGCATATCTACTTTTATGTATTCATTTTTCAAAGTTTATTTTTAATTTAAGGATAATTGCTTTACAGTATGGTACTGTTCGCTGCCATACATTAACATGAATCAACCGTAGGTATGTATATGGTACCCGTCCTCTTTAACCTCTCCCCCACCTCCCACCCCATCGTACTCCTGTAAGTGGTCACAGAGCCCTGGTTTGCGTTTCCTGAGTCATACGGCAAATTTCCGTTGGCTGTCTGTTTCATATATGGTAGTGTATATGTTTCCATCCCACTCTCTCCATTCACCTCACCCTCTCCTTCCCACCTCACCCATGTCCATTAGTCTGTTCTCTATGTGTGTGTCTCCAAAGCTGCCCTGAAAATAAGTTCATCAGTACCTTCTTTCTAGATTCCTTATAGATGCATTAATATGCAATACTTGGTTTTCTCTTTCTGACTTACTTCACTCTGCATAATAGGCTCTAGTTTCATCCGCTTCATTAGCACTGACTCAAGTGTGTTCTTTTTATGGCTGAGTAAATTCCATTGTATATATGAACCACAGCTTCTGTAACCATTCACCTGTCAATAGACATCTAGGTTGCTTCCACGTGCTAGCTTCCCTGTTCACTTCCAAACTCATTCTAAGAAGCAACCATCACCTTGATGCCAAAAACAGACAAATACGTCACAAAAAAATAAAATACAGGCTGACATGAATGTAAAAATCCTCAACAGAATTCTAGCAAACAGAATACAACACATTAAAAAGATCGTATACCATGATCAAGTTGGGTTTATCCCAGGGATGCAAGGATTCTTCAATATATGCAAATTAATTGATACTATTCATCATATTAACATATTGAAAGATAAAAAACTATATGGTAATTTCAATAGACATAGTAAAATCTTTTGACAAATTTCAGCATCCATTTATGATAAAAAACTCTATAAAACATGGGCATAGACGCATAGAGTGAAACTACTTCAACGTGATAAAGGCTATATGTGATAAATCCACAACAGATATTATTCTCAAATGGTGAAAAACTGAAAGCATTCCCTTTAAGATCAGGAATAAGGCAAGGGTGCCCACTTTTGCCACAGCTATGCAGCATAGTTTTGGAAGTCCTATCTATGGCAATCAGAGAAGAAAGAGAAATAAATGGAATCCAGATTGAAAAAGAAGAAGTAAAATTTTGTTTGCAGATGACATGATATATACATAGAAAACCCTACAGATACTACCAGAAAATAACTAGCACTAGTCAGTGAATTTAGATAGTTGCAGAATACAAAATCATTACACAGAAATTGCTTCTGTTCTTATAGGCTAACAATGAAAAATCAGAGAGATAAATTAAGGAATTAATCCCATTTACCATTGCAACAAGAAGAATACAAATATCTAGGAATAAGCCTACCTAAGGTGACAAAAGAACTGTATACAGAAAATTATATTTAAGATAGTGATGGAAGAAATCAAACACAACATAAACAAATGGAGAGATATTCCATGTTCTTGCTTTTGGAAGAATCAATACTGTAAAAATGACTATAATACCCAAAGTAAACTACAGATTCAATGCAATCCTTGTCAAATTACCAATGGCATTTTCCACAGAACTCAAACAAAAAATTTCTCAATTCATATGGAAACACAAAAGACCCTGAATAACTGAAGCAATCTTGATAAAGAAGAATGGAGCTGGAGGAATCAACCTTCCTGAACTCAGACTATACTACAAAGCCACAGTTATTAAGACAGCATGGTACTGGCACAAAAACAGAAATATAGACCAATGGAACAAGATAGAAAGACTGAAATGAACCCAGAGTTATGGTCACCTTATCTTTGACAAAGAAGGCAAAAATATACAATGAGGTGAAGATAGTCTCTTCAATAAGTAGTGCTGGGAAAACTGAAAAGCTACATGTAAAAAAAAAGAAACTGGTAAACTTCCTAACACTATTAACAGATATAATCCATTGTAAAATGGATTAAAGACCTAAATTTAAGACCACAAACTATAAAACTCTTAGAGGAAAATGTCAAGATCCTCTATGACCCACCTTGTAGAGTAACAGATATAGAAACAAAAATAAACAAGTAGGAGCTATTTATTTACTTTTATTTACTTTTAAACTGCATATTGAGATGATTTCTCATAATGGGTTTAATAAAAATGTCTATTATTATTTACTAATTTGAAGAATCTTAGAAAGCACTTTGACATACAGTTACTCACTGAAACATTTGTCTATAGCAGAAATGAATATTCAACACAACACTGAGGCTCTGAGGAGTCTGATGTCTGTACTGCAGGTCAGAGAGTGGAAGTTGAGATTTGTCTCAAGTCTATTATGCTTTGGGCTTCCCTTGTGGCTCAGTTGGTAAAGGATCTGCCTGAGATGTGGGAGACCTGGGTTCGATCCCTGGGTTGGGAAGATCCCCTGGAGAAGGGAAAGGCTGCCCACTCCAGTATTCTGGCCTGGAGAATCCCATGGATGGGGTCGCAAAGAGTCAGACACTACTGAGTGACTTTCACTTATTTTGCTTTATGCTATGACTTGGTGAGCCAGACAAATTGACCTATTTGTTACTTTTCCTCAACATCTTTGGCTTTAGTTACTTTTTGCCTTTAATCATATTGTCTCTTCCTTAATAGAGTGATTCAGATAGTCCATAAACACATAGATGAGACAAAGCTGTTCTAGGTTGACTAGCTGACAAAATCTCTCAATATTGAGTAGACTTTTTTATTAAATTAATTGGGTGTTTGATTGTTTGAGCCCTAGACTCCAATAAAGCTTCCTGGACATGCAGCACTTCATATGTGTTGCTGTAGTTTGTAGCTGAAGGAATGGGCATGTCTTGTATTATACAATAGCATTGGGATAGAATTTCTGGAAGCTCACACCTGCTCTCCCCAGACTTGGCCCCATGTGCCCATTTTCTTTACTGATCCTGCTTCATATTCATTCACTGTAATAAATCATGAAGAGTAAAAGTGTTAGTCACTCAGTCCTGTCTGGCTCTTTGAGACCCCATGGATTGTAGTCTGCCAGGCTCCTCTGTCCATGCAATTCTCTAGGGAAAAATAGTGGAGTGGGTAGTCATTCCCTTCTCCAGGGGATCTTCCTGACCCAAGGATTGAACCTGGGTCTCCCGCATTGCAGGTGGATTCTTTACTGTCTGAGCCACAGTAAAGAGGCTTCTGAGGGAAGCCATGAGTAAAAACTAAACATTCTGAGCTTGAGTTCCAGGTCATTTTTTGGAGTTCTATTTCTAAATATATTTTTTAGGGTTTTATTTTTTAGAGCAGTTTTTGGTTTGGAGCAAAATTGAATGGAAATTATAGAAATTTCCCATATACTCCCTGCCCACACATGCAGGTTCCTTCATTACTGACATCCCTCCCCAGAATGGGTTATTTGCAATATATAATTCATTAACCTGCATTGATACTTTATGATCACCCAAAGTCTATAAATTACCTTAGGGTTCATTTTGGAGCTGGACATTCTATGGGTTTGACAAGTATATAATGACATGTATCCACCATTGTAGTACCATACAGAATAGTTTCATTGTTCTAAAAATTCTCTGCACTCTGCCTATTTATCCATCCCCTTCTCCCCCACCCTCCCACAATGAATTTCTTTTTACTGTCTCCATACAACATACATAGTTGTATGTAGCCTTTTCAGACTGGCTTCTTTCACTTGGTGATATGCATATGTTTCCTTCATGTCTTTGTATGCCTTACTATAGCTAATTTCTTTTTAATGCCAAGTAATATTCCATGGTTTGGATGGACCACAGTTTATTTATCCATTTGCAAACTGAAGGGCAACTTGGTTGCTTCCAAGTTTCACCTTTACTTGTGAATAAAGGTGCTATAAACATTCAGGTACACGGTTTTGTGTGAACAGAAGTTTTCAATTCTTTGAATAAATACCAAGCTGAGCACTTGCTGGATCATATGGTAAGAGTATGTTTAGTTTTATAAGAAACTGGCAAAGTGTCTTCCAAAATGGCTGTACTATTTTTCATTCTCACGAGCGATGAATGAAAGTCCTTTTTGTTCCATGTTCTTGCCAGCATTTGATGTTATCTTCACAATATTTTAAAAGGAGAAATTAATGTAATCTCCTCAAACTCGAAACTTGTCTTAAGCTCACAGGCTTCTAAATCTATAAACAAACCCATAGATGCTTTTGGTTGTTCAGATATACACTGATAACCAAGTGTGTGCATGTTTACAATAGTGATGATGATAATGATGATGCTGCTGGTGATATCTGACGTTTATTGACCACCTACTCTGTGCCTCAGGCTGCATTTTGTGTGCACTATCCCTTCTGATGCTTGTCACAAGAGTTCACAGTGAGATTTGAACTATACAATCTCTATTTTACAAATAAAGCTTGCAGAGCAGTAACAGTAAATAGTAAAGCTAGGATACAAATCTAGCTTGTCTAACTACAGATACAACAATTTAAACCACAATACAGCTTGTTTCTCATAGCAATAAATATGCATGTGGATGTTTGTGTGGGGGCATGTATGTGCGTGTGTGTACCTTTACATGCTATCTGTGATAAGAGAGACAGAGAAAAAATAAGAAAAACGAATGCAAAAGATAAGGTGAAGAGGTATCAGCTCTGCATATGTGGTTCAGTCAGTATTTCCAGATCATTGCCTGCAACTCTGCCGTATAAACTCGTAGTTAGCAAACTGGGTGCTAGGTTGTTTATGTTTTATCCACCTGTATTCGCCCGATATAAAACAACTTCCGCAGGGGCTTTCCAGGTGGCGCTAGTGGGAAAGACCCTGCTTGCCAATGCAGGAGATTTAAGAGATGAGGTTCTAACCCTGGGTCGGGAAGATCCCCTGGAGGAGGGCATAGCAATCCACTCCAGTCTTCTTGCCTGGAGAATCCCATGGACAGAGGAGCCTGGGGGGCCACAGTCCATGGGGTCTCACAGAGTCAGACACGCCTGAAGTGGCAGCAGGCACAGAAGCGCTCCCACACTTTTTGCCCTTGCCTCTCTCCTGAATTATATTGGATTGTTTCTCTCTAGTACCCAAATTGCTGAATAATCTAGTCTTTGCATGGTATACTGCTAATAGACTCCAGACACCACTGTGTGAGTTTAAATTACCCAATGCCAATAAAATACTCACTTGCCGTGTCAAACAATGTGTGGAAGAAACATGCTTCACTTCCACTTACTGGTGGACATGATGTATTGGCTCCATAAACATAGTACTTAGCATGAAAAAACATGGTTTTCAGATAAACAAGCTATTTTATTTTCTTCATTTTTCTTCTCTGGATATTTTTTTTCTCAACAGTGCATGAAATATGTTTTGCTATTGCATCCCTTGGCACTCTCAGTTTGGTTTCTTTTAGGATGAACAGGTTTTAGATTCCCAAGCAGAGCAGTGAAAGGAACACTGTGAAACTTGCCTTTCATAACAGCCCAAGGAGATGGAATAGTCCATTGCCTGGTAAGGTAAAGGTCAAATAAAATTATGCTGGGAACTTTGAGATTAGTTTCAAGTGGCTGTTTTGGTTAGGGGGCTGACCCTGTGAGAACTGGAGGGAAAAATGCATATTTTAAAGCAAAAGTTCTCCATTCTTTCCCACTCCTCCCTTCTTCATTCTAAGAAATATTAAATACTGACTTGCCTGTGATTCTTCTTCTCTTCATTAACTTATACAAGGTGTGCACTAGGATATTTATCATGAAAGAAGTTCATAAAAAGTTGGAAGAAGTTGAAAAGTATGTGGGGCTGCTATAACAAATTATGGCAAGCTGGGTAACTTCAAACAATAGGAATTTATTGTCTCATAGTTCTGGAAGCTAGAAGTCTGAAGTCAAGGTATCATCTGGGCTATGCTTTCTTTGAAGATTCTAGATGATCTTTTTTTCTTTTTTTAAACCTCATTCTAGCTTTTGGTGGTTGCTGTCAATTTTCTGCATTCCCAGGCTTATAGATAGACCACACCAATCCCTGCCTTGGTTGTCAAATGATATTCCTCCCTATGTGTCTCTTTGTGTCCAAAAATTCCCCCATCTTTTAAAGACACTTTTTCAGATTAATGCCCACCCTATCCTTAACTTAATTACATCTGTAAAAATCTTATTTCCAAATAAGGTTACATTCACATGTACCACAGGTTAGGAATTAGTGCATCATTTTAGCGGACACAGTACTACCCACTACAAAAGGCAGGGCTGTGTCATGGGAAAAGCATCAGATTAAAAGCAAAGGCATCACCAAGTACTGGACTGTGGGAGAGGAACATCATTAGCTCTCTTCATAATTCTCTTCAACTGCTTCAGTTTTTTTTTTTTTAAGTGGACAATTGAGTGTTTTTCAATCTATGTTAAGGGCTAAGTACATGTAACTTTCAAAAAAATTTTTCTAGTTCGTCCTCTCAACCTGATTGGCAATATCAAACCCCTCAAAATAGAAATTAAGAAGCCACTGACTTGGAATCAGAACACTTATGTAAGGTTGGGACCTCTACCCCTTCCTATCTGTGTGCCCTAGAATTCTGGTCCTTAATCTTTCCAAAGGTCAGTCTGATAGATAGTTAAATTACAATCAGATTAAATGCTATAATGATGCTGTAATAATAGGATGTGTAGTAATCTCAGAACTGGCAACTATATTCCACAGTTGGAGCTCAAGAAATATGAATGAGACACATTTTTAAAAACCAGACACCAAAATAGAAGCCACTTTCCACAAGCTCTGAATCTCTCAAGGACTGACAATAGTGTCTCATGAACTTTTACCTCTTCAAGCAGAAGACTGGGGGAAAAAGTCTGTGTGCCCTGTTCCTCAACCAGGACTTCTCTCTCCTTTCTGGCCTGAGGTGATCCACATCCAACCCAAATCTTGCAAAATAGCACAGTCGCTCAGTCCCTCCCATCTCTTGTATCCATATCCCTCTCAGTAGAATCCTTCCCCCATCTTTTTTATTTACTTTTTTATTGTGTTAAAATACACAGCATAATATTTTCCATCTTAACCATTTTAAGGTACAGTTCAATGGTATTACATGCATTCAGTTTGTTGTGTAGTGATCACTGATATTAATCCCTACAACTCTTTTCATCTTATGAAGCAGACTCACCTATTAAACAATTATTTCTTGTATTCTTTCTTCCCTTCAGTTCCTGGAAATCATCACTGTACTTTTCTGACTCCTATTACTCTAAGCTACCTTATATGAGTGAAATCATACAATCTGGGTCTTTCTGGGACTGCCTTATTTCACTTAGCATAAAGTCCTCAAGTTTTATCCATGCTGCAGCAAATTGCAGAAATTTTCATTCTTGTTAAGGCAGAATAATATTCCTTTGTATGTGTATACAACATTTTTTTTGTATACATTAATATGTTGTTGGATATTTGGATTGCCTCTGAGTTCTACCTACAGTGAATATGCTGCTATGAATATGGATACACAAATTTCTCTTTAAGATCCTACTTTCAGTTCTTTGGGTATATACCCAAAACTGAAATTTCTGGGTCGCATGGTAGTTCTATTTTTAACTTTTTGAGGACATTCCAACCTGTTTTCACAACAGCTTGCATCATTTTGCATTCCCATCAATAGTGCACAAGGCTTCCAATTTCTTCACATCACACATGTTATCTTTTTTTTTTTTGGACAATAGCTATCCTGACAGTGGGAAAGACCCTGATGCTAGGAGGGCTTGGGGGCAGGAGGAGAAGGGGACGACAGAGGATGAGATGGCTGGATGGCATTACCAACTCGATGAACATGAGTTTGGGTAACTTTGGGAGTTGGTGATGGACAGGGAGGCGTGATGTGCTGCGATTCATGGGGTCGCAAAGAGTCAGACACGACTGAGCGCCTGAACTGAACTGAACTGATCCTGGGAGTTATGAGATAGTATATATTGTAGTTTCAATTTGCATTGCTGTAATGTTTAGTGATGTAAAGCCATCTTTTCATGTGCTTTTTGACTATCTGTATATATTCTTTGGGGAATTGTCTACTGAAGTCCTTCACCCATTTTTGAATTGGATTGTATTTAGATTTTGGAGTTCTTCATGTATTCTGGATATTAATCCTTTATCAGTATATGATTTTGGAGTGTTTTCTTTCATTCTGTGTGTTGACTTTTTACTTGTGGATAGTGTCTTTTGATGTACAAAAATTTTAAACTTTCATAAAATCAGTTTGTTTACATTTTCTTTCGGTACCCTGCGCTTTTGGAGTCACATCCAAGAAACCAATGCTACGTCTACTGTTAATTAGCGTGTATTCCATTACAGGGATTCTAATTAGGCAGTGGACTTGCAAATTTGCCTACATGCCTATTTGAGCTGTTATCTTAAACAAGAGGGTTGATTGGTCATGAGGCTGGGGGTCCCCATGATGACTGCTTATGGTTTGAACCCCTGGTAGAAGTTGAGGGAGTTTAGAAAACTCCATGCTATAGCTTGCTCATATATTTCAAGAAAGTATTCAGTAGGTAAGTAGTACTGGGAGAGGTAGCGGTGAATACTTCCACCGTGAGGGCCTTAGGATCAGTGTTAGCCTCCGTACAGTGACAGCTAAGTAGGATTACAGCCCCGTGAAGAAACTCTAGCCCTTTTCCCTTCCATCCTTCTTCTATAATGTATCTTCTTCCTGAGAGAAGCTGAGACCAGAAAGAGCAGCAAAAGGCCCCAAAAGCAGACCATTCTCACCCCCACTCAGAGGCTGATGGCTGGTTTGGAGGGAAGAGGGACACACGAGATTGGAGTTTTAAACTACTCTAGGTTATATGCGCATGGCGGAATGTGACACCAAATCTTTGGGATCTGCGGAAGATATCCTTAAATTTGGCAATGACAGGAGAAAAACCAAGCTATTTCAAGGACATACATGAACAAGTTAAAATTGTTTAACAAAATGACTATAACATAGTCATATATCAATATGTTACATTTGCTTCTGTGCTTGACGGTTTATGAAAAAGTCTCACAAACATCTGTTAGTATATACCAATAAATATACATAATATTCATTTGTGTTTTGTAAACTGTAAAGCTCTACGAAAATGAAGACTTTGATTAATTAAAATTTCAAATACTTGTTTTCATATAAGCTATTATTTTGAAAGTAGTAAGAGAGAGCTCCTAAATATCTAAAACTTGCCTTGATTTACTCCAGAATTGAAATACCTTTCTTATTTCCTACAATGTTTTACGACAGGTTATAAGGTACAAAAATAAGAGAATATCTGACTTTTGCTAGACTTTATATTGCAGTTTTTATACTGTTTATACAAAGTATTTCAGAACTTAGCATTAATCTCGACTCAGAATTTCAGTTTTGTTTACAGACAACATTATTGAATATTTGCATAATATCCACTGTATGGCGTGTTCACATATCTTACTCACTGCATATTCAGTATTGGCGTGATGTTGCTCTTATGTGTGTATTGCTCTCTCTGTTAGTCAGGGTTCTCCAAAGAAACATAATCAATTGGCTGGATAGATCTATATCTATCTATGAAAGAGATTTATTTTAAGGAATTGGCTTATGCAATTATGGAGATTAGCAAGTTACAAGTCTGAAGATTAGGTTGCCAGCCTGGAGATCCAGGAAAAAGCCAATGTTGCAGTTCAAGTTCAAAGTTCCTCTTGCTTGGGGTAGGTCAGTCTTTTGTTCCATTCAATCCTTCAACTGACCAGATGAAGCCTAGCCATATCACGGAGGACAGGCTGCTTTAGTCAAAGTCCACTAATTTAGATGTTAATCTCATCCCAAAGCACTCTCACATAAACACCCAAAATGATGCTCTACCAAATACCTGTGCACCATGGCCCAGACAAGTTGGCATATGAAGTTAACCACTACATTCCCTTTATGTGTGTTTATTTCTCATTTAGGTGTTAGAATCCCAGTTAGTCAGCTTCCTTCGAAAGCTTTTGGGGAATTCTTTGGCCTCCTTTTCTTTTTTCCCCTTAATTAAGGATCTAGTATTTCTCTAGTAATGATTTTAGAGCTAATAGTGTAAAATGCTGCTATCCTAATAATGACTATTGGTCATTATTCCTATGTGGACCCCTTCACACTCCTTATGACATATTACTTTATAAGGATTAAGCATTATATATTGGGTCTCATATTCAGATTTAATATTATGATGTTCATACTATTTAAATATAAATAAGACCTTGATTTTCCAAAGCTGTATTCTCAAATACTGTTTGAATTCCTCTTCTATAATGCTACACTCACGTTTACTTATTCATGACAGACAAGGGTTGGATAGGATGGGCCTCTTCCTGAGACTTAACACCCCACGGACTCATAGACATACCGCCATGCATCTGGTCAATTAAGTGTGTTTCACTTGTGTGTTCTAAGACCATATTGTATATATCTGAAACTTCTACTAATTCCATGGTCCTTACTTATGACATTGAATTCATCACTTCTCCCCCTCTCCATCCTTAGGAGCTTACTCCTTAAGCTCTTTTTCTTTTTTTGTTTTGATCTTCATTTCTGAATAGACCACTGTAACTTCCCTTCCTTCCTTCCATTGTTTATGCACGTTAATAACCTTTTAACCAACCAATTCTCCATCTCCAATCCAATGGATATAATTTAGGGTTTGTTTTCCTAAAATTCAACTCACATAATATATTACTGGTTATACAGATACTGTTTTTCCATACATGAAATATTTCATTGTTTGCATGCAGAAGTTGAAAATTACTGTGACATTCAAAATCCTCCATACCCTGACTTCTTTAGCTCTCCAAGTTCATCTATTATTTACCTACACCAGTACTCAGTTCCAACAGGGACACGCTTACAATTCCCCAAGTAGTCTGCTTGTGCTCTGCATCAAGCCGGTCTTCAAATGCTCTTGCCAGCCACATCCTCCCTCTCACTTGTTTCCCATCCAGGTTCTACCAGATTTCAAGGTTCACATGCTTCATGCCTTCTGACAGGCATTCTTCTTTAACTGCTCCCATTATTTCAATCTTACCTACAGATTTTTCTGTACAAAATATGGCCTTTTGGTCTTCAGAGTTCCTTTTTTAATTGCTATGTGAAGAAGACAACTCATAACTAATAATTTATAACCTATCTTTCAGGTTAGAATTTGTAGATACCTCTTACATGTATTGGGGCTTCCCTAATGGCTCAGAATCTGCCGACAATGTAGGAGACCTGGGTTTGATCCCTGGGTTGGGAAGATCCCCTGGAGAAGGGAATGGCTACCCACTCCAGTATTCTTGCCTGGAGAATTCCATGGACAGAGGAACCTGGTGGGTTATGATCCATGAGGTCACAAAGACAGGACATGACTGAACATCTAACACTTTCACTACTTTCACTGACACGTATATGTTTACAGTTCATATATATCTAGGTGAATAGTCTCTCATTTAATTCTAACTATGATCCTACCAGGGAGGCAGGATGGATATTAATCTTGTTTGAAGATAAGACAGGCTCAGAGCCACAGCCTTAGGTGAGGTGACTGGTAATGACAGGGTTTTGAGCACAGGACACTTTACTTTTTTGCCATGCTAACATATACCTTATCATTGTTGTATGGATTAAAAGAATGGAGTATGTGCATGGATGTATTTTTTAATCTGTACAGAATTAAGTAATCATATTTTTTGTGTTCTGTACTTATGGACAGGGATCTCATTGAATATTCCCAATATTGATTTTTTTTCAATAAATCTTATTGTTAGTTTATTGTCTTCTAAATGAACTAGGGTCAAAGCATGGGAACATGTATATATATGCTCTTTCTCTTAGTGAGTTTATTGTCAAGTTGAAAAATTAAGCAAGTAAGGGTACATAATTGTGGTGTTGGAGAAGACTTGAGAGTCCGTTGGACTGCAAGGAGATCCAACCGGTCCATCCTAAAGAAGATCAGTCCTGGGTATTCACTGGAAGGACTGATGCTGAAGCTGAAACTCCAATACTTTGGCCACCTCATGCGAAGAGTTGACTCAGTGGAAAAGACCCTGATGCTGGGAGGGATTGGGGGCAGGAGGAGAAGGGAACGACAGAGGATGAGATGGCTGGATGGCATCACCGACTCGATGGACATGAGTTTGAGTAAACTCCAGGAGTTGGTGATGGACAGGGAGGCCTGGCATGCTGCGATTCATGGGGTCGCAAAGAGTCAGACACAATTGAGTGGCTGAACTGAAGGGCAAATACAACACAAATATTAGTGCTTATAAAAACACTTATTACAGAGGGATGAAAGACAATGAAATAATGAGACAAATGGAAGGTACTTAAATTTCTATAAATTTTCTTGCCCTTCTGAAAGTCTAAAAATTATTGTCAGGAAGGAAGAGAGAAAATAAGGAAATGTTTACTCAAAGCAGAAAGAAAACCAACATAATTTATTATTATTATTATTATCACCACAACTACACTAAGTTTTGGCATATTTATTTAACAATTATACAATATTATGAAATATTATTATCATTGTGACCACATCTAAAGTTAGAAAAGTTAGAGTTTTTCCAGTTATGCAGTTAATGTTGAGTTCATAGTAATAATAATAAATCACATCGTTGTGTTAAGTAGTAGCTACCAGTGTATTGTCTAGCACATTTCTTTAATTAAAAGGAATGTATTCATCCTCCCTTCATCTTTTTTAAATTTTTAAACATATGAGCACTCCTGAAATATCAACAAACTCCTGAAGTTCTCTTTGGTACAATATGGTCTTAGTTATTTTGAATGAAAGAGAAAGATACTTTAGAAATTTAAAAAAAAAATCCTGAAAAGCTTTATTTTGTGATATTACTATTTTAGAACATTTTGAAAACTTCTGCATATTTATCAAAGCCATACTTAGTCTACTTTGAGAGTTCAACCAGCCATTGATAATTGAATAATAAGCCAGATTTTTGCTAATAATACATCTTTGCTGTTCTTAAGTATTCAGCTGCCACAAAAAGCAATCTGCTTCAAGTAGAAAGAATACCACAGATCTGAAATATAAAGATATCCACAGTAGGATTAGCTGGGTGGTGATGTTCACCTGCAAAATTACATAGATCTCTGTATCCTGTCAAATATTTAAGTAACAAATCAGGCAAGAGAGCCTTTGTCAGGCTCTTATTTGGAACCAGATGTACCCTAGACTTTTGTCACCATCTGTATATTTAATCTTTGATATGAAAGCATCATATTAATTATAACTGCCCCATTAATTACATCACATTGTTTAGGATGTGAGGTGGTGAATGTATCTTTCAGTGCCGGTGGTACATTTTTTTAGAACTATAATATTCATGGCAAGCTGGACAATTTATTTATAATTCACCCTGAGTGAAATTCACTTCATCAAGAAAGTATGTAGATACTTCAATCATTAGAGAAATCAGTTCCCTTCATTGTAGTAATTTTTCTTTTTATAATAAAAATTTTTTCTTGGAAGAAAAACGACTTTGCTGTAATTGGTTTCTACTATACTTTATTCTTTTATGCATACACCTGTCTTCTTATCTGCGTGTCTCTCAGATTTAAGGCTGCAGCATTGACTGTGGTTCATGGTGGTATTTGTGATGCACTATGGATTGAATTGAAATCCTTTGAACTCATTTAGGCTGTGACATTTTATGGCAGATTAATTAAAATGATTCGTGGTTACTTTAGCCTCAGCAGGAAAAGTGAACAGGTTTCTGATATGAAAGTCTCTCTTTGACTTCTCTTGCTTCCTGCCTGATTACTTTAGCATTCTTTGCATTACCATGTTTCCTTTACAGGTTATTTAACATCAATATTTGGGTTGCATACATAGGTAATTTAGTAGCTGTGGGCAGAATCAAGACCCTTGCAATACTAGGTGCTTATAACCCATTATCTATCCTTGAACCAAGGGACACGAGCTCGCTGGGAATGGAACACCACAAAGGCCGGATCAGACTGCTGTTAGGATTTGTTCCAGTGATGCTTCAGCTCACTCTGCTGGAAAAGGGAAAGGTGGAGAATGCCTCATGCCATGACTCCACATTGCAAAAGCACTGACTCCTAGAAACCGTTTCCCTCTAGACAGTTCACATTCACAAAAGATAATGTGAAGTTCTTTAACTCTTTTATCTCTGAATGGTGATTCCTTCATATAATATCTAAATCAGAAAGTGACAATTATCTCCTGTCTAATTATTCATGAACATTTAAGCTTCAACTATAATAATTCAAAAAAAAAAAAAAAAACCAAAACAAAACAGTAACCAGTAAGTATGTAAAATATGTCTTATAGAACACTGTATTAAGATTAACAGAAATGTGGGCTTCCCTGCTGGCTCAGATGGTAAAGCGTCTACCTGCAATGCGGGAGACCCAGGTTTGATCCCTGGGTTGGGAAGATCCCCTGGAGAAGGAAATGGCAACCCACTCCAGTACTCTTGCCTGGAAAATTCCATGGACTGAGGAGCCTGGTAGGCTACAGTCCATGGGGTTGCAAAGAGTTGGACACGACTGAGCAACTTCACAATTTACAACTCTTGGTTACTCCTTTAGGTGATTTTTCAGATGGCTTCTTTTCAAATTTTTGGTCTCTTATTTTTCCCCTTTCTAGATTCTTGTTTTCATTTTATTTTTTTGCTCCTCATTACCCTGATGGAAAACTGAAATTACACTATGTTCATACTTATTAATAGTTCTAATAAAATGTGTTCTAAGAGCAAAAGGAAAAGATAGAATCACAAAATTCTTAAGAGCTGAATGGAAACAGAAAACTTATAGTTCAATTCCCTCATATGGAAAAGAGATTTTAGAATTAAAAGTTAGATAAATACCCTAAAATATTGTGAAAGAGATCAACTTGGCACAAACTTTCAAGGAGTAAAATAAGATTTGATGTTAGATGGAGTTTTCATTTTAAAGATATCTACCAAATATTGAGATGTGAATAGTGAATTTGAAAAGTTCAAACAGTGAATTTGAAAAGTACTATGGATGATAATATTACATATCTCATTTGTTTCAAACCTGTTTTTGGTAGGTACTACAATAATCACTGTGCCTAATTCACAGATTAATTCATGAGCTATAGCTCATGATGCTTATAGCACTCACCTAGTTTTGAAAAATGTTTTGGTGGGTCCTTGACTTCAAGTCTTTGGTTGCAATCCAGAGCTTTTTTCTTTGCACCATGCTGCACTTAGAGTAATTAAAAAATGAAAAGACTTATTAATACATATGTTGGAATTATATTTGTTTTATTTTAATTTTATATTATGCTTATGGTCATTTTTTTTATGGTCATTTTTTTTTAAAGTAGGCTACCAAAAACAGATATTTATGTTCAGACTTAAAGTAGCCAGTTGGCTTTATTTCCATGCATTTTTTTTTTTAAATTCTTATTGGAGTGTAATTGATTTACAGTGTTCTGTTAGTTTCAGTTTTACAGCAAAGTGAATCAGTTTTACATACACATTGATCCCTTCTGATAAATGATACTCTTATCCTGTAACACTCTAAGACTTCTGGTTTGGGTCAGTCAACTTAGTATTGTGAACTCCCCAGTTCAATGACTTTTCTCCAGGAGACGAAGCAGAGGCTCTATAAACTGTGGAGAAGCTGATTTTAAATTGTTGAAGCTGATGGCCTAGGAGAGTATCAAGTCTCTTTCAGCCCAGGCTCTGTTAGTGACCTCAGGAGGGGAGAGTCCTTTTCTGTACTTACAATTGTCTAACCAATGTGGCCTTTGGTTCTTTCTGAACTGTGGGCCCCCAAAGGCAAGACCTTTTATGAGGTGCATTGGTGGGTCCTTGGGGACCTTGTTGGTTCATTTCCTGGTCTGATGACCACAGTGATGTACAGCCTCCTTCCCCCTTTTATCCACAAAAGGCATGGTCTCTGAGAAACCTTGCTTCTGGGCTCTTCTCAATCCAGCTGTGCCTGGAAAGTTGAGATAGGTCCCAATGACCTAACATGGCATTCTTTTGACCAAGTCACATGTATGACCCCTTGAGTGCTAATTTCTGGGAATATAAGCTATTTCCAAATAACATGTCTCTCAGTTCACTCTCTTTCTTTTGATCATTACTCAGCCAAATGGAGTACATTTGCCACTGGTCACTTTCAAACAGAAGGCAGGGCTAAGTCTCCAGTTTGGGGACTGATGCATGGGCATCATTGTGGGAGAAATAAGTTCAATGTTCTGCCACTGCCAACCTCAGCATGCGGAAGAAAGGGGAAGAAATAGCTATCTCATGACTTAACTCTTCTCAGGAAGACAGCCCTCCCTTCCTGGCAGGAAGAGTTAATTTTGGAGACTTATTACACTGTGAGATTTTAAGCCCATGAATCAAACTTCCTTTGAACATGACTATATGGAGTTTAGCATCTTTTATTTTTAACTGTGAGCCATTTCAACAGATATCTTTGGACTGGTTAGTAGCCCCTTGGGGAGCAGAAAGGCATTTCAGCTTGTACTTTATTCATATCATACTGTATGTTTAGATAGATAGACAAAGGGATAGATAGATATGCATTATAAACACACATAAATTATATATTATATTCCCAGTTTTGTAATAATGCCTAAATGAAGTGATTATGTTTAAAAGACTGTAAATAACAGTTGGTAATAGGTATTTAAAGTTCGGGTCCAGAGACCAAGAAGAGCTGATCTCTCTTGTAGGCATGTCCTCAAATAATAAAATTGACACCATGGTGGAACTAGAGATTACCATACTAAGTGAGATAAATCAGACAAAGGAAGACAAATATATGATATCATTTCTATGTGGAATCTAAAAAAAAAATGATGCAAGTGAACTTATTTATGAAACAGCAACAGACCCACAGATATAGAAGGCACATTTGTGGTTACCAAAGAGGAAGAGGGAGGGAGGGATAAATTAGGAGTGTGGGATTAGCAGATACAAACTACCATATACAAAATAGATGAACAACAAGGACCTATTGTATAGCATTGGGAACTATAGTCAATATCTTGCAATAACCTATAATGAAAAATGATTGAAAAAAAGAATATATACATATGACTATATATATATATATTTGAATCATTTGACTGTATACCTGAAACTAACACAACTGTATTTCAATTTAAAAAATAAGCAGTTAAAACCTCATATAATAAGTTTTTGTTCACTAAAAATGAAGGCTCAAGGACCCCATCACTATTGGATAAGAAAACAAATGAACATACCGGAATCTACATTTAGGAAATATCACACATGGTATTCATGCACATAAACTTTGAAGATCACTGATGTAAGCTATTGGGAGTTGCTGTTGAAGTTTGAATCTGAATATATCAGGATAAAAGCACTTTGTATATGCCTAGTTGGTGTGGAAGATGCATTGGAGGAGGGGGAGAGGCTCCAAGACCCCAGGTCAGGGACCTGGTAATGGTTCAGCTGAGATGGTAGATTTACTGGTGCCAGCGTGAAAGGAAATGAAAAGACAAGTACAAGAAACATGAGTTACTGCGGGTTCACAGCACACGGAGCCTTTAAGCTTAGATGGTGGGAGCACCGATTCCCCCTTTCCAGAGGGAACATAACTGCAGAGGAGGATGGTGGCAGCTGCCGCCTGTGAATCCATGCTGAGCTGTGGGTGGCTTCCTACCCCGCACGTGTGAGTCATGCTCCGTTTTGGAGGACGCATACCAGGAACAAAACTCAGCTCTCTCTGCAGGAGGCGTCTCTCTGCCCAACTCAGGGATTTGAAACAGTCGGAGAGGTGGCTGGAGCTGGGAGACCCTAATGCTGCCATGTTCAGGGTAGCCTTGGGCTTAAGCCTCACCTAACTTTTTCCTCCTGGGTAACAGGGAGGCCTGGCGTGCTGCGATTCATGGGGTCGCAAAGAGTTGGACATGACTGAGCGACTGAACTGAACTGAACTGAATATTTCAAAACAATTTTCAACTGCTCGTAATAGAATTAAACTTTTTTTTTTTTTTTGTATTTTTGTAATCATTTTACAAAATTCTGTCATATGGGTCCTTCTGTCTACTCTCCAAAGCAGAATTCTGCGCTAGACGGAGCAATCATCCTCTTGATATCCAGGAGGAGAATTCCTACATTCGCTTTATGCCTCTATGGGGCATTTATTTAGTCCCACCCCTGCTCTGCCTGACCTTCCAGGCCCAGTTCAAATGTTTCTTTGAAAGTTCACCCCATTTCCTCTGTTAGTCTCATTATTTTATTTGAGTTACTCTAAAACTTTGTACACGCTGCATGTACAATGAGTAATAACTCATTATCTTATGGCCTTGTAGCTATTTATGACTCCTCTCTCCCTCTCTGTGCAGACTGTGGGCCAGGAGAGCATCTCTGGGCCAAGGCTCTATTTGTTCTTCACTGAGAACAGGGGTGTCAGACTTGAGGAAGTCTCTATAAATTTGTCTCGTCAAGTTCTGGACAAAGAGTCAGTGTGCTCCGTGGGCACCATCAGGTTCCTGCTGTATCCTATTCAATCCTGAAATCAGGGCTGGGGAAGGAAGCCCAGACAGTAAATAAGTCAGTGAAGCTGCACTTGGAGAAGGTAGAAAGAGACACAACCCAGGATTTCTTGATTCTTCATCCTGGGGGCTTCCCAATTAGCTCAGTCTGTTTTATTTCAGAACAGACATAGCTGTTTCTTGGATGTCACTTAGGATCCTTTTAGATTACCCATTGTATTTTAAAAGCTGCCTAATTGTGTTCCATGGAATCTGCTATTCACTAAGAATGTTATGCACAATTCTGATACTCTTTTTCCTTTCATCACTATGGGAAATGCAGTGAATGAGCTTTATTAACTCCAGCATCCCACAACGGCCCCCATTGTCATTATCTATGACATTTTATGTTTTTTTTTTTTCAGGCCTTTTTAGAAGGCATTCAGAACTGAATCAGTTTTATCTACAGTTGAATTTAAAATTCACAGGGGCCATTTTAAATGCATTGTGATAGTGCAAATAGGCAACATTTACCTGATTCCCTTCATCCTCTAATTTTGTCACTCTGCTGAAAAGAGCTATTGACTGTGTCAGGCATGATTTGCTCTTTATAAAACCCTGCTTATTGTGCATGATTCTGTCATCCTCCAGATTTTGATAAATTTTCTCTCTTTGGGCCTGTTTTATTATTTTACTGTTGATATTAGACTTACCAGGCCATCATTTTTAGGTTCACTTCTCTTGCTTTTCATCAAATGTGTACTTGCTCCTATATACTCTCAGATTACCTCTGTATTATAGCTGATAACACAGTGACTGAAATTTCACTAGTTGAGGCTTACACACTATACTAAGCATGACTATTACAGAAAGGCCTCTTTTAAAATGCAAGTGTCATGGAACGTGTCACTTACCTTAAATCCTTTAGTGACAATTAGTTTTCACCACAATTTATATTGAAGTAACATCTTGAGGACAGGAAAAGCCTGCACAAAGGGGAGACGGAGGAGGGAGGCTGGCGGGAGGGAACAAGGGCAAACGAAAGGGGGTCTCGCCAGCTTCTTGCCATCTGGAATAAATGACTCCTGTTTTTCAAGGAACAAATCTTCACTAGGGACAGTCCTTCCCCCTCACCCTGCATAAACATGCTGAAACTAATGCTAGGGCAAGCATTAAATTCAAAATTATAATCTACATTGCATTTAGAAAAAAAAGAAAAGTACTTAATTCACAGATTAATTTTAGGGCAAATGATACTGGAGAACTACATATAATTTTAAAATATTATCTATTTCCCAGAAATAATATGGATTTCCTGTAATAACAGTAACAGCAAATGTTGACTGAATACTTACTGTAGGCATGCTCTTGTTTCTCTTGGTAAGCTTATGGGGTAGATGCTATAATGTTCACCTTGCACTTATGAAAATACTGAAGCTCAGAGAGGTTATTGGTCCTTTGAAACAAAGCTGGGATCCAGACTCAGGCAGTCCCAGAGTCTGTTCAACACTACCCTCTGTGCTCACACAAGGATGACAAGGTCCATCTTCTCTCCTGGTTTGTATTTTCTGTTACAACCTTGGAGGAATTCAGGCTTCCATCTTATATGTCCATTTGCTTGTGCTATTTTGTTTTGTCTGTTTGTTGTTTATTAAACATGGATTTTCAAACTATAATATGTAAAATGAAGAGGGAAAAATAGACTCATTGCACAACAGAGGTGATATTTATGAAAGCCTATGGAAGAAATCATAGAAAAAGCTGGGGAATTCCAGAAAAACATCTACTTCTGCTTTGTTGACTCTGCTAAAGCCTTTGACTGTGTGGATCACAACAAACTGTAGAAAATTCTTAAAGATATAGGAATACCAGACCACCTAGCCTTTCTCCTGAGAAACCTGTATGTTGGTCAAGAAGCAACAGTTAGAACTGAACTTGGAACAATGGACTGGTTTCAAATTGGGAAATGAGTACGTCAAGGCTGTATATTATCATCCTGCTTATTTAACTTATATGCAGAGTTGTTGTTCAGTCGCTCAGCTGTGTCTGACTCTTTGTGACCCCATGGACTGCAGCATGCCAGGCTTCCGTGTCCTTCATCACCTCCCAGAGTTTGCTCAAGCTCATGTCCATTGAGATGGTACATAATGAAGAGTACATCATGCAAAATGCCAGGCTGGATGACTCACAAGCTGGAATTAAGAATTGCCAGGAGAAATATCAACAACTCAGATATTCGTATGATACCACTCCAATGGCAGAAAGTGAAGAGGAACTAAAGAGTCTATTGATGAGGATGAAAGAAGAGAGTGAAAAACCTGGCTTAAAACTCAACATTCATCAAAATCAAGATCATGGCATCCTGTCCCATCACTTCATGGCAAATAGATGAGGAAAAATGGAAACAGTGACAGATTTTATTTTGAGGGCTTCAAAATTACTGCAGATGGTGATTAAAGCCACTAAATTAAAAGATGCTCCTTGAAAGAAAAGGTATGACAAACTTAGACAGCAAATTAAAAAGCAGACAAAAGTCTGACACTGACAGACAAAAGTCTGTCACTTTGCTGGCAAAAGTCTGTACAGTCAAAGTTATAGTTTTTCCAGTAGTCATGTACAGATGTGAGAGTTGGACCATAAAGAAGGCTGAGCACCAAAGGATTGATGCTTTTCAACTGTGGTGTTGATGAAGACTCATAAGAGTCCCTTGGACAGGAAGGAGATCAAACCAGTCAATCCTAAAAGAAATCTGAACATTCATTGGAAGGACTGATGCTGAAGCTGAAGCTCCAAAATTTTGGCCACCTAATGCAAAGACCCGACTCTTTGGAAAAGACCTTGATGCACAGAAAGATTGAAGACAGGAGGGGAAGTGGGTGACAGAGGATGAGATGATTGGGTGACATCACTGACTCAATAGACATGAGCTTATGCACTCTGGGAGGTAGTGAAGGACAGGGAAGCCTGGTATGTTGCAGTTCATGGAGTCACAGAGTTGGACACAACTTAGTGAATGAACAACAATGGAAGAAATTGAAAATCCTTCCAACTGAGCAGGAACTTGAGGTGAAAAATGGAGAATTCTGGTAAGTGTTACTAATTTAAAATGAACAAATGCAAATTCTTTATGACTTTTTTTGGATGGAATGTTAATCATGTTGTCTTAATAAAAATAATAAATTCTTATTTAATGCTGGAAATGTTTGGATGTAATCATGCTGGATACAGAACGAGATCTCAAGAAATAAAAAAGCAACATAACACTCTATTTAATCTTAGTCAAGCATAGTGGTATTTGTATTTTTAGTCAGTCCTTCATTCACATATTCACTCATTCATTCATTTGATAAATGCCCATGAGAATTCACTGATATCATTTAGCCACAGGGTATTTACCTTTCATATAATAAGAAATAGAGTAGGATAATGTTTCATTTATCTCTGGAAAGAGCTACAGTACATGTGGAACTGATAAAGGACTATCAAACCATGTTATGGTGGGTGAACAGTTTGGGCCATTTAAAGAATTTCTTATATTTTGTTATAGGAAATATAAGAATTTCTTATATTTTGTTATCAATTTAGATGTTTACTTTTCTTGAATTTCTTATATTTTGTTATTAATTTAAATGTTTACTTTTCTTGAACATACATGTCATATCATGAGGAGTTTTTCATCCTTATCAAGAACATAAAATGTAGTGGTCACTTATTGTTGATACATAATCATATTTTTATGTTGGAAATAGTAATTAAATACCTACTATGAAAATAAATATCTAGTAAAATAGCATATTTTCCTTAGAAATATATGTTCCATGTGATTATCCAGGACTACAAATGAAGAAGCTATTATAAGATATAATTGATTCATTATAAATTTTGCAATTTTATTTATTATCTTTTAGATATAATTTGTCACTTGCAAGCTTGCCTAGAATATTAGAAAAAAATAGAATTATATAATTAAATATATATCAACCTGTTCCATTAAAATTTTGCCTAGAATCTTAATTAGGAAACTAATACATAGTTTTATAATGTGTGAGATTTTAGAGGATTAGTATTAATTATTTTGAATTTTCTTCTCCATAGAAGTAGAAAAAATTCATTGACATAAGTTCACTGGTCAAGATAATAAATAATTTTTTGTATTTCTTTTTTTTTTTAACCATTTCCCTTTATTTTGTATGCATGGATAAGCTTATTAAGACATTTTAGTTATAAGTACAAAGGCTCCCATATACTCTCTTTACCACCTCCATCTTTTATTCCCTTTATGAAAACGTAAAGTCCTCATAGATGCTTTAGAGATATAAAGATCTCTCATTTGTTTGAAAAAGCTTTAGTACGCATAGGCAATGTTTAAAGAGGCTTTGGCAAAATAAAAAGTAGAAAGCTTTTAAAGCAGATGTAGAGATTCTGTCAACTTAGAAGCAAGGCCAAGATGGCAGCGTATATTGGAAAACAATCCAACTTGGGTCATCAGTTGCTTCTTGAGGTTGGTCTAACAGCTGGAGTATTCTTGTTATTAACCAAGTGTCCTTATTAACCAGGGGCAATTCATCCCTGTCTTCAGGGTCCTCCAAAATGCTTTGTAAAATAACTACGATGGCCCAAATTAAGGAAAAAGCAAATAACTGTAATTGCTCTGGTACATATACTTTGCCAAGCCAATAAAAACTGATTTCTAAGATGTCAGAAGGCCTTTTTAACTATCAAAGAGAATTAAAATTATGTTGTCTTACTTTTCTTTCTATATTTAAAATATTGTTTTGAAGTATTATTTCAGTTTTCTCTAAAAATTTTCATATTTAAGTTTTCAACTAACAATAAGACACTAATACTTGTTTCCTTATTTTATATTTGCAGAATGTTGAAAATGTCTTGTGTTAGATGCTGTGGAAGATATGAAAAGTTAATAGGCAAAATCTCTGCCTTCAAAGAGAGTACGTTCTCTTTGGGGGAGAAAAGAAATGCATAAATGAACAATTAAATAGTAATGGAAGGAACTCTAAAAAAGTACTGAACTTTTATGCTAGACTATGCAGATAACTACACATCACATTGACTTATGCAGGCACAATAATATTTTTTAGAACATTATAAAAGAAAATGAAAATGGTGTAGAAAACATTCAGGTTTTTGAAAAAAAAATTCCAGATTCGATGTCTGCTCCTGCTACTTACAAGTTGACTTTCTTGAGTTCCCTGAAATAATTTCTCCTTTGCATGGTCCTTTTAGCCAGTGGGAGAATAAAAGTCAGACATCAAGCTGGACCTGCCATTTTTTTTACTGAGTGAGACAGTACACATATGTGGAGGATTATGTAGACTTGGGGGCTTTTTCTAATTGTCTTTCTTTGCCAACAGCAGCAGCAGAGGAAAGAAAGTGGAGAGGAGTGGTCTAAATGTGAGTATTGAAGAGGTTTAAGGAAGTGAGGAAGAGTGACCGGACGACAGAATGTCCTTTAGTTCAGTGCTATTCAAAATGCTGGCTTATGAAATATTTATACTGAAATTAGTACAGAAATTGAGAGCTAAGTATTTAGAATTTTTATGGCAGTTGGATAGAGTAATTCTATGCTAATTTAGTAACAACTGGGGAGAGATGGTCTGTGGTTAAGACTTCAACCTTTCAATGCAGGAATTACAAGTTGAGGAGTTACAATGCGTGTCTTATGTGGGTCTTATGTGTGTCTTACAATGTGGGTCTTACCTCCCCAAACACCTTGCAGTCTAAAAACCAAAATATAAAACAGAAGCAATATTGTAACAAATTCAATAATGACTTAAGAATGGTTCACATAAAAAAATTAGTAATAATATTCTGAGACTGTATTTTTATATCTTTAACTTTTTTCTCTTTGCTTTTCTAATAATTTATTTTATTGAATTTTAAAGCAGTATCAGCCTGCAATTGATTCTTCAGCTCCAGTAGTTTGGAAAACCCTGTTTTTACCAGAGTAGATATTTTAAATTCTACCAACTGAAAGTTGATAAATTAGCACAGTGATTTTTTTTTTTTTTAACTAACATCACAGTTCCTCCTCTTTTTCAACAGTGATGTACACATTTTATTATTGTCAGTGTGATGTTGGCAGCAGAGGCTTTGAGGGTTTCACAGCACCAGCCTGTCTATGCTTGAATGAGGGACTTGCAGGAGACAGGGACATACAGAGATTTTTTTTGCCAGTGTCATCGATGCGATGAAAAACTTGTAAACAAATGGGTGAATGTTTAATAATGCAGAACATCACAGCAGCAAGGGAATATACGTTATCCAGCAAACAGCACTAAGACAAATGCCAAACTCTCTAGAATATTCACAGGACCAGGGCATACACTACTTCAGCCTGGTTGATGCTGCTCAGGTAAACTTCAGTAGTCAGCACTTCGTCCCCTGATGACTTAACATACCCCTGGCTTAGAATCTGGTAAATAACTTGGGGAAGTGAAGACCAAAGAAGAAATGTCTGGTATTAAAAGTAAATCAGATGGGAAGAGCAAGAAAGACATCTACAAACAAAATCTGTTTCCTGCTCCCATTTCCTCCTAATTTCTGGCTGACTTTCCTTAATTTATTTATTTTTTGTGTGTGTGTGTGTGTGTGTGTGTGTGTGTGTGTGTGTGAACTTCCCAAGCAGAATTGATCTTAGACAACACCTGGATGATAGATTTCAGAAGTCTAGGACAAGCTACTTTTGGATTTGGTGACCAGAAATCAGAAACGTCAGCAATAGCTAACAAAACTCAGTCCGTGTATTGCAAGTACTGTCAATGAATGCCTGCTTTTACTTCTTTCTTTTTAAAAGAAAAATATAGTTGACAAAGTCATCTATTTGCCTATCACTTCTACACTTATATTTAAAAAAGAATTTTCAATAACTTTAAGATACACTTTTTACCAACCCACTTTTTTAATTTGGAGATTTTTCATAGGTGTCCTTTTTAATAAGAAAAGTCCAAAGGCAGAATGATTTAATTATAGGAGTCCCAGAAAATTATCTTAGCATTTTTCATTTTTGAAAACTTTTTGAGACAACTGTAAATTCACATGCAGTTGTGCAAAATACATTGAGTCCACACAGTTTTCCCCAAAGCATAATATAACTATTGCATAACAATAGTACAATATCACAGTCAGGAAACTGACACTGACATAATTTACAGAACTAATTCAGATTTTATCAGTTTTACATGCAGTCATGTGTGTACCTATGTGCGTATTTAGTTCTCTGTAATTTTTATTTGTAGATTTGTGCAACCACCGTCAAGATACAGAATATTCACATCACAAGGATCTCCTGAGCTACCTTTTTATAGCCAAAGTCACTATACTTCCCCATCCTCCCTGAACCCTTGGAAAACTCTAGGCTTTTCTCCATCTGTACTTTTTATCATTTCAAGTACATTGTATAAGTGGACTCATACAGTACATAAGACTGTGTGGTTGACTTTTTAAATTCACATTATTCCTTATTATATTATTATTATAACCAGGCTATTGTGTCTATGTTCATTCTTTTTTATTGCTGAGTAGTATTCCATGGTATTGTGGGCCACAAGTTTTTAAATCATTCACCCATTGAAGGACATTTGGATTGTTTACTTAGAAATAGTCTCTTTTTTTTTTTTTTTCTTTTGTAATTGAGATAATCCTCACCATGATCTTATTCTCAAAGAACTTATTTGAGCAAAGAGATTTGTAAATATTCACCCATTAGACTATTCCCTGGGCTCCAGGGCTGAGTGGAACGTGGGTAGGGAAAGGGAGGGGAGGAGAGCCAGTCGGGGGGGAAGAGAAACTGTAGAATTCTGAGTTGAATTCCAGCCGCCTCAGTGCAATGATCCTTCACAGGGTCTCTGTTCTGTACTGGGCCATGTTTCCCATACCCAGGGGGAAGATCGAATTGCCCTGGAGATGTGGGTTTCTCCAAGGAGAATCTCCCTCAGGACCCAACGTTTGCTGCTGAGGGGGTATCTCAGGCCAGAAGTACCAGGAGTGTCGCAGTCTCTGGGTAGGAGAGCAACCACCGTTATCCCCTGTGAGGTGGAAATCACGACGTCAGGTGGCTCCTGGCCAGTCGCTCCAATGGCGGTGGGAATGGCGCTGGGAGCACTACTGAGAAACTGAGGTTTGTTTTTTCTGTGGAGAAGCTGAATACCCGTGTTTGGGCCGAGGCCTACATGCTTACAGGTAGAAACGGTGGGTGGGATACAGTGGGTGAGGGGCGGGGAGCCCGCACTGACGCCCTCCCTCCGTCGGTGGCTGCGACGCCAGGAGCCGTTACTGCGGCGCCAGGAGCCGTTACTGCGGCGCCAGGAGCCGTTACTGCGACGTCAGGAGCCGTTACTGCTCCGCGTTGCCGGGAATACGGACTCCCCTCATTCACCGCGGGAGTTTGAGCCGTGATCCCACGGCGCGGAAAGGACAGGGGGTGTGAGCGGTGTCGCTCTGGGCAGTGAGTCAGCAGGGGGAAGGGGCCAGAGGCTTCACTCCTCTTGTTCGTCTCTCTTGATTCTTAAGGGCATTACAACTGCCCAGTCAGGTCTCAGGTTGACAGTTCCAACAAGTATTTCTCAATATGATTCATAACAAAACCTGAGTTGAAGGATATTGTGTAAAACATACACACAGAGGTGATGGGCCAGGAATAAAGAGACCTTACCTCTTGTTCTATATTCTTCATTCAGTTTCCTCATGTGCAAGACATGAGGACAGGTATGAAAGGCTTCTTAACATTAAAATTGTATAATTCTGTCAAAACCACCAATGTAAACATTTCCGTGTTCCATTGAACTGTCATGCTTCATTACCAAAGCTATTGTTATTTAACTGCCATTTCAAAATTACTGGGCTTCCCTGATAGCTCAGTTGGTAAAGAATCCACCTGCAATGCAGGAGACCTGGGTTCAATCCCTGGGTTGGGAAGATCTGCTGGAGAATGGATAGGCTGCCCACTCCAGTTTTCTTGGGCTTCCCCTGTGGCTCAGCTGGTAAACAATCCATCCGCAATGCGGGAGACCTGGGTTCGATCCCTGGGTGGGGAAGATCCCCTGGAAAAGGCAAGGCTACCCACTCCAGTATTCTGGCCTGGAGAATTCCATGGACTGTATACTACATGGGGTCACAAAGAGTCGGACACAACTGAACGACTTTCACTTCACTTCACTTCACTTCAAAATTGCTATATTAATATTTATCTAAAGATATATTTATCTGTCAAAATATATATGTATATGTGTGTATTTATATATATTTACACATATATTATGGGCTTCCCTGGTGGCTCAGAGGTTAAAGCATCTGCCTGAAATGCGGGAGACCTGGGTTCGATCCATGGGTTGGGAAGATCCCCTGGAGAAGGAAATGGAAACCCACTCCAGTATTCTTGCCTGGAGAATCCCATGGATGGAGGAGCCTGGAGGGCTACAGTCCATGGGGTCGCAAAGAGTTAGACACGACTGAACGACTTCGCTCACTTACTCACTCACACATATTATATGTAATATAATTTTACCATTATTAGGAAATATTAAGAAGTTTTGGGGGTATGCCATTATCAGGGCTTCCCTGGCAGTTCAGTGGTAAAGAATCTGCCTGCAATGCAGGAGCTATAGAACATGCGGGTTCAATCCCTGGTTTGGGAAGATTCCCTGAAGAGTGCATGGCAACCCATGTATTCTTGCCTGGAGAATCCCATGAACAGAGGATTCTGGTGGGTTATAGTCCATGGAGTCCCACAGAGTGAGGACACAGCTGAAGTGATGTCACATGAATGCAAGCAAAGCACATATTTAAAACTGATAATGGTATGCATGAATGCTTAATTCTGTGTGAGTGAATGCTGTAGACAGACAAGTCTATTTGCTGAACTGGAGGGCCTGTGTGTTAAGGGGAGGTGGGGATCGGCGGCAGTGAGATTTTGGCAGGCAAGGTGCTCCAAAGGCCACTTGGCCCCCAAACCTTTGCTCTCCAATGAATTGAAGACTCCTTAGAATGGAAGTTCTTTCTTGGGGAAGAGTTACACACCGTAACACTTACTGCAGTGCTCATGTCCATACCTAGAGGAGCTCTATTAGGGAGCAGATGGAGAGAGAAGGAGGTAGGGAGACGGAAGGGTGGAGGTGTGCGCAGAAGGGCCCAAGGTTTTAGTCTGTCTGCCTTAGCTACCCCAGTGCTGTATCAGACTTTCAAGGATTCCCATTTGAGGCGACCACCCCAGAAAAACCTAGAATGAATTACCTCTATTATCATTCTCTCCTAACACTAGATATAAATTGCCACAGATAAAAATTACTTTACAGCGAAATTACTCTTAAGGAAGAAATTCATTGTCTAACTAAAATAAACAATTTCATCTGAATCTGAATAAAAGCAGTAATCTTCAACAAAAGCGTCTTTCAACACTAAACTCATTTCACTCATTTTAAAGTATCTAACCCCAGCAATATGTCTTTTGTGCTTGTTAGAAGAAAAGCTTTGATGTGCTTTTGTTTCCAGATATGTTACATCTTAGTTTTGCTAATTTCAGTTTAAAAAAGAAAAAAAAAAAAAAAAATCTCACAAGTTGTCATTTTTTTTTTTCTTCAGACGCTAACAGGTAATTTGTTTTGTTTTTTTGTTAATGCTGGGTGGATATTCTGATAAGCCTCAATGCACCAGCTGTAACGGTAAATTTTGAGTTTGGTATTCACTTCTGATTATTTCCCTGCTGATCACTGCACCACTTAGAAGAGCATAGCAATTCACACGTATTAAGAAGAAAACAGAATACATCAGAATATTTCTCTTTATGAAATATCCAATTGTTACAATAAGACTAGCTTACATTGATATAATGTTTGTAGTAAACAATTTACTTTTTATGATAACACACTGTTGAAGAAGGAAAAGAGCTATTATTTATTATTCAAATTTTAGATGAAGGAATAGAAGCTCAGGGAGGACACTGACCAAGGCATAAAAGTATTAAAATAGGGATTCCAGAAGATCTCGAAGTTTCAGTTCCTGATTGAGTTATCTTTCCTTTTTATTGTATTATTTATATATTTATTTTTTAATCACCTAAATAAACTGAAGTGACATTTAGGACCTATCAAGCTTCTCTGTGCTCTTTATACTTGAGACAGCTTGTTAAAATTAAAGGGGTTTCCCTGGTGGCTCAGTCAGTAAAGAATCCACCTGTGATGTGGGAGACCAGGGTTCAATCCCTGGGTTGACAAGATCCCCTGGAGGAGGGCATGGCAACCTACTCCACTATTCTTGCCTGGAGAATCCCCAGGGACAGAGGAGCCTGGAGGGCTGCAGTCCATGGGGTAGTAAAGAATTGGACATGACTGAGTTAAAATTAAAGGACCCCATTACAGAGGAATACTCAGAGCGGTGGTCCAAGAATCCTATCCACAGCTCTCAAACCTCTTGACCATTCATTCAATTTGAAACAATGGAGAGTCTTTGAAGAAGGGACGAATTGAGAGCATAGCATTGACATATAAACACGACCAGGTGTGAAACAGATAGCCAGTGAGAAGTCGCTGTATCACACAGGGAGCTCAGCCTGGTGCTCTGTGATGACCTAGAGGGATGCGATGGGGGTGGGAGGGAGGCGAGCTCATGGGGGAAGGAACATATGTACACCCATGCCTGCTTCAGGGTGCTGTATGGCAGAAACCAACACAACACTGCAAATTAAACACTCCAGTTAGAAAAATAACACAGTCTCTCTGGAGAGAGGCACTACACTGCGTGCGTAACTCCAGCCTCCTCAGAAGGGGAGGGGTGCTGCTGCCTTCTTCTCCAGGCATGAAGGGTGGGCTTCCAGCAGTTCAGTGTGCTCTTGGTGGGTTCCTTCTGTTCATGCTTCAAGTCCAAGAGCAAGGCAGAGGGAGTGGAGGGCCCCTCTTGGTTATTGCCATCTTCATGGACAAACAATGAGGATGCATCTCCTGCGGACCACAGAAAGGAAATCCAGGGGTCCAACGATTGCATCTCTGCACTTTCACTGCTGTGGTCCGGGTTCAATCCCGGGTGGGGGAACTAAGATCCTGCAAGCCTTGTGCAGAGCATGACCAAAAAAGAAAAAAAAAAAAAGAAAAAAAGGTCTAATTAGGACTCAGGGGTGAATAGGTGGAGCACAAAAGAGTTTCAGGGCAGTGAAACTACTCTGTGTGATACTTTAGTGACGGATATTTATCATTATATGTTTGCCCAGACCCTTAGAATGTGTACCACCAAAAGTGAGCTGTGGGCTCTGGGTGATGATGACGTGTCGATGCAAGACCATCAGTTGTAACAAATACACCATCTGGTGAGGGATGCTGACCCTAAGGGACGTTATGCAAATGTGGGATCAGGGGGTAAGTGAGAAATTTGTGTCTTCTGCTCAATTATGTGTCTAAAACTTCTCTAAGAAATCAAATCTTTTAAAAAGAAATTCTGCCTGAGAGGACTGCTTCAGAGGGTGAGGAGAAGCCAACAGCAAAGGAGTCTCCTTCCAGGGTCTCAATCTAGGGAGGGGGAGCAGAAAACAGAGATGAGAAGCCCTTCATCCCCAGGCCTTAAGTTCCAACTCCACCTGCGGTGGGAGTAAGGGGTTTCTTATTGTTGAATGAGGAATGGAATCAGTTCACTAGAACTGAATAGTTTTAATTTTTGAGTAGCGACTGTAAATTTGTAACCCAAAGGAATTGGACTTCATTTTAATTAAAAAAAAAAAAAAGATTAGGTTTTTGATTTAGTGCATTTCTTTCCTTTTTTTACCTTTTGCTACTTTTCTCATCATTTGGTATTTTGCTTTTGTGTTTTCCTATGATAAACTCATCATAAGTATTTTCATGCTGTTATGCAATCTTCATAATCTTCATTGTAATGACAGTACTGAGTCCCCTGTATGAGTGTTGCAATTTGATTTCTCATTCCTGGGCTGCTGGATCTACAGGCTCTTTAGAAAAATTTTAAATAGCTTTTCCCATATTTTAGAATAGTTTGTTTACTTGTTTTAGAATACAAGCTTACTATCATTAATATTTTTATAATAATTTATAAATAGTGCCTATAATTATAAGTTGCTCTCCTAATCATAATTTCAAACTAAAAATTCAAATAAGAAAAGATTCCAGTTTATCCAAGCCAGTTTTGGAGGTCATCTTTTTCAAAAAGTTTGCTAATTTAGCAAGTAAGCATTTTTCACTATAGCTTTGGCTTACATTTCTTTGATAACTAGGGGGCTTGGTGTTTGTCTAATTCTGTGCATTAAAAGCATTTTCTGTTTTGCTTTATTTATTAAAAGTTTTTTTCCCAAATGTGAAATGATGAGAAAAATATTAAGACTCTATAACAGACACATGGTAAAGTGGTACAAACAGGTGAGGCAGAGGGTAGAATTACAGCTACTAAGTAAACATGTTAGAAAGTGCTGATCTCAGTGGTTATTAACCAAAGGAAATTAAAACAGTAGTGAGGTTTATAAAGATATCACCTCTCTGTTTATTACCTCTTTGTAAATTTGAACCCAGTCTTTTATTTACCTTCTAGATCTTAGTAACTTTTTCACATGATTTTTTATTTTGTTGAGTTAAATATAGGATTATTTCCTCTTTTAGTGTTTAAGTAGAAAATCAGTCTGTCTTCAAAAATGGATAAGTATTCATATCAGTTTTCTCTGATCTTTACTAAGTCAACCTTTTGATTCATCAGAAGTGGATTATGTTGCATGGTAAAAACTGAAGAAATGCATGAATCCCACTCCCTCAAGGCCCATTTATTGAATGATCCATTCATTGTTCCTTGGCTTGTGATGCTTCTTTTATTATATATGCAAATATAATTTCTTTTCAGTCACCTTATCTGTTGCAATAATCTGTATGCTCATCAATATATAAAAGTAGACCAATGTTTTAATTACCATAATTGTATAATTTGTTTTAAATATATGGTTTACTATTTTTTTTTGAAAGATTTCAAAGATGTTACCAGATATTCTAACAGATGGGGTTTAAATTATTTCCTCAGTATTGAAAATGGATCCTGTTATAATTTTACTCCAGTCACATCAAACCTATAGATTAATTTTGGAATATTTAAAATCTTGACACTACTGAGTAGTATAAAATTTGATATAGTTTTTTGTCTTAGATATAAATATGTTTTCTTTGTTAAAAAGTTTTGTCTCTAGACCACTCATTTTTCTCATTTGGATAGTTCTTACTTAATTTTTGCTATCTCTGATGGGAATTTTGAATTTGGTATATAGAATTGGAATTAATGTTTTTCATATCTAATTCTTACTCTTCCACTTTGCTGAATTCATCTATGAATTCTGTTTTTCAATTGGTTAGTTTTCTAGAGCTTCTGCATACTAATTTCTACAAATCATGATAAAATTTTTTCTGCTTTTTTATTATGATTTTGGGGGTTTTTTGATTTATAAATTGTGAAATTGATAAGAATTTGTGAATTATCACTATTTTGAATTAATAGAAATCTTTCCTTTGCTACTGATTTGAAAGGAAAAGACGTTAGTTCTTTCCTCATTGAACATGATGCTAAGTGTTGTTTTGAAATAAACTCTCTAAATCCAACCTTTTGTCTTTTTTAGAGGGTTATAATTAGAAATGAGCATATTTTACCATATGCTTTGTTGCCACTCCATCAAAGAGATAATACAAATTTTTGATATTTATCTTTTTAATGTGACATAGGATGGCTCAGATGGTAAAGAATCCGCCTGCAATGAGGGAGACCTGGGTTTGATCCCTAGGTTGCAAAGATCCCCTGGAGGAAAGCATGGCAACCCACTCCAGTATCCTTGCCTGGAGAATCCCATGGACAGAGGAGCTTGGTGGGCTACAGTCCATGGGGTCAAAAGAGTCAGACACGACCGAGCGACTAAGCACAGCACAGGATGTTAATCAATTTTATAGACAATCTGCTTTTCATTACTCAAATGAATGTCCTTTGGCATAATAAATTGTTGACTTCTATTCCTGTTGTACAAAAACACCTGGACAACATCATTAGCAATGTAGAGTAGATTTAATATGGAGGAAATTGCCTAGCAGAGAACAGTGTCACACAGACAGATCGCCCAGAATCTCACTGTCCCACAGTTTAGGGAAGGGAGGTAATGAAGGACAGGGAGGCCTGGTGTGCTGCAGTTCATGGAGTAGCAAAGAAGCAGACACGACTGAGCAATTGAACAACAATATGCTTCCCAGGCGGCACAGTAGTAAAGAGTCTACCTGCCGATGCAGGAGATGCAAGAGATGTGGGTTTGATCACTGAGCTGGGAAGATCCCCTGGAAAAGGAAAAGGCCACCCACTCCAGTTTTCTTGCTTGGAAAATTCCCTGGACAGAGAGAGGAACCTGGTGGACTAGTCCATGGGGTCACAAAGAGTTGGCCATGACTGAGCACATGCGCGCGCGCGCACACACACACACACACACACACACACACACACACACACAGAGTGGGCTCTTGGTATATGGAGGCTCCTGTGTCTGTAGAGGGAGCCCTAGTCTTGCCCTGTGTATTCATCAAGACAGCCAGGGATCATCTAAGTGAGTATGTAAGAATGGACGCTCACAGGCCTAGAAGGGGCCTTTCTAGAAAAGAGGACTCCTGGAAGGTTGAGGCTGCCTTTCCTTTATTTGAGGGGATTCAGGTCTACTGTGCCAGCTGTCTGCTGAACTATTAAAAAGAAGGAAAAACAGGCTAGGACCATGGAGTGTTTCCTGTTCCCTGTTACTTCATTTACAATTTTAGTATCTGTGTGCATCAAGAAGGCTGGGCAGTATTATTAGTCTTTTGGTTTTTAATTTTTTTCTATATAGCAATGTATATTTTATACTGTATTTCCTCTGAAGTAATAGCCACTTAGAGCTATTGCAAGACCAGGGGGATAATCTTGTTTGAATCACATGATTCATCTGAATTTAACTTTACTGTAATTGATTCTAATCGTTTTTATGGTTTTGCTGCTGCTGCTGCTAAGTCGCTTCAGTCGTGTCCGACTCTGTGCGACCCCATAGACGGCAGCCCACCAGGCTCCCCCGTCCCTGGGACTCTCCAGGCAAGGATACTGGAGTGGCTTGCCATTGCCTTATGATTTTGACTTTTGTTAATTTTATGCCTCTTTTAGCCAAGTTGTTTGTTTCTTCCTTTGTGTGTATTCTATTGCATAGCGCTTCCCTGGTGGCATAGAAGATGTTCTATATGCTCTCATCTTTTATAATAATTGGGAAAATGGAGAACTTGATTTTAATTTCATTAGTTGTAAGGTTAGCAATTTTTATAGATTTCTTGAAGCTGTGTTTCTGATGTTATTATGAAAACTAAATATTACAATTTAACTCCATTTTATGGAAAAGTAAGAAGAATATATGCTCTTTTGCTCTTTTCCCTCTTTATATACTTTTTGTTAGTTTAATCTGGGGTTGTAGGCCCTGTTGTTTAAGGTAAATAAATGCTTTTATTAAAGCATATTTTGTCATTTGTGTCCTATGTTAGTTACCATAGTTACGCAAATTATTTCAGACATAAATCTTTCTCCTTTAGTGTTTGGTGATTTCTTAAGTTTTTTCTCTTGCCATTTTCAGGGTTTATTGCTAGTTCTTTTCCATCCTACTATGATTTCCCAATGATAAAGTTTTAAATTTGATTCATTTTCATTTTTCAGTGGACTGATTAACAACTTTAAAGTAATCTTTTTCATAGATATATCTGAGTTTGTCATTTTGCTCTCAACAATGACTAGCAAATTGACTGGTCACCATATTTTTTGTGCCATCACCTCCCTATATCTTTATTACTAAAACCCAAAGGCATTTCTCTACTATTTTCTGCAGAGAAACAAAAATAGAAACTTTATTGATTATACATTAATTCTTGGAAAATTACTTTTTTTTTTTTTTAATTTTTTTTATTAGTTGGAGGCTAATTACTTCACAACATTTCAGTGGGTTTTGGCATACATTGATATGAATCAGCCATGGATTTACACGTCTTCCCCCATCCCAATCCCCGCTCCCACCTCCCTCTCCACCCGATTCCTCTCGAAACATCCCACCCTCGCCTTCTCCCAGAGAGTTCAAAAGTCTGTTCTGTACATCTGTGTCTCTTTTTCTGTTTTGCATATAGGGTTATCGTTACCATCTTTCTAAATTCCATATATATGTGTTAGTATGCTGTAATGTTCTTTATCTTTCTGGCTTACTTCACTCTGTATAAGGGGCTCCAGCTTCATCCATCTCATTAGGACTGGTTCAAATGAATTCTTTTTAATGGCTGAGTAATATTCCATGGTGTATATGTACCACAGCTTCCTTATCCATTCATCTGCTGATGGGCATCTAGGTTGCTTCCATGTCCTGGCTATTATAAACAGTGCTGTGATGAACATTGGGGTGCACGTGTCTCTTTCAGATCTGGTTTCCTCAGTGTGTATGCCCAGAAGTGGGATTGCTGGGTCATATGGCAGTTCTATTTCCAGTTTTTTAAGAAATCTCCACACTGTTTTCCATAGCGGCTGTACTAGTTTGCATTCCCACCAACAGTGTAAGAGGGTTCCCTTTTCTCCACACCCTCTCCAGCAGGAAAATTACCTTTTTTAAGTTTAGAAGATTTCAAGATGACTTTTATTTTCTTGGATTCAAAGAACAAAGTTAACAAGAAATACATTGCCTATTAAACCTTCCAGGAACACAGTGACACTTCTTTATTTCTATTGGTGTCAGGTCCTTTTCTACTATGAAGATATATATATATATATATATATATATATACACATACATATACATATATATATTTATCTATTTATTTATTTCAATAGACTTTGATCCACTTTTTTCCTTTGAAGATGACCATAGTTTGTAATTTGAGTCTCTGTCATCTTAACTTCCATTTCTGTTGTCTTCTTTTACTTTCCTATGTCTTTATTTTGAATTGTATGATTCCATCTCAAGCTTATCTTGTCTTCTTCAAAATTTATTTTTCTGCTATGTCAAATCTGCTATTTAGTACTTCCAGTAGAGATTTTATTTCAGTTCTTAAATTTAGACTAACTCTCTTATTTTTGTCTATTTGGTAGAAAAAAGTGAAAGTGAAGTTGCTCAGTCGTGTCCGATTCTTTGCGACCCCATGGACTGTAGCCTCCCAGGCTCCTCTGTCCATGGGATTTTCCAGGCAAAGGTACTGGAGTGGGTTGCCATTTCTTTCTCCAGGGGATCTTCCCAACCCAGGGACTGAACCTGGATCTCCCACATTGTAGGCAGACGCTTTATTGTCTGAGCCATCAGTGAAGTCCATTTGATAGAATCATGCCTTTATATCTCATTGAGAACATAAGCCAAAAGTTAATTTTTTTTTCTTATTTCCTGGAGTAAATGTATTCCTGGGGAAGGATTTATTTTTAAAATTTTATTTTAATATAAAACACACAGAGAAAATTGCATAAATATGCACAGCATAAAAAGTTGTGAGAAGTTAACACCATATAATTCAAATCTAGGTCAAGAAATTCAATATGGTCAGACTCCCAAAAGCTCTTTGCAGAAGCAACTATATAATTTGTAGGGTTCAGTGAAAAGTCAGAATGTGGTGCTCTTGTTCCAAAATTAGTAAAAATTTCAAGACAACAACAACAGAGCATTAAACCAAGTGCAGAGCCCTTCTGAGCATGCAGCCATGCCCAGCTGCACAAGTTCACATGCTTAACTTTTGAAGATGCTGTGAGGAGTAAATGAAGTCATGTTTATGTGGCCGCTGTATTGAACTGCATCAAGATGCAATTTTATTTTCTTGTCTTGCCCATTCAGCCACAGCTATCTTCTCCTTCCCTGGAAGAAGACTCCAGCAGGCCTGTGATAATAGAGTCTTGGATAAGGCACAACTGCAGAGATTTTAAGTTACCAATATTGTCTCATTTAAGTAATTGAAATGGGTACTCTTGTATAACAATTGGAATTCCTAGCTTTTGTAGCTTAGTTTTCCACGCTTGGCTTAGGCCTGCTTAGGGCTAGAGACCTGTAACAGGAAGGTGAGTTCCTCCATCTGAGCCCACTTGCTGCTATTTCACTCTGTCGTCAGTTAAGTGGGGAAGAGATTCAGAGGATAGGAAGGTCTTGCTTTTTTTAGTGACTTAGGTTGTAGGCCATGGCAGGTTGTCCGTGTTGCCTTTCTTTTCCTGTGCATTTAATGGGTACTCAGCCAAGAGGCTGACTCTTGCGTCCTCTCCTGCAGTCATCTGGAGGTTGCATCTCACTCCTGTGGTGCCTTAGGATTTAGTTTTAGCTCACCTGATATCTGACTTTTGCTCTTGCTGCACCTTTCAGCTGTAGTCTCCAGCTACTATTCAAGGGGGAGGGGACATGGGTAAACCTATGGCTGATTCATGTTGATGTTTGGTGAAAATCAATGCAATACCTTAAGGCAATTATCCTTCAATTGAAAATAATTACATTAAAAAAAAAAGTAAAGACTGAAGGTAAGCTGAACACATGGCCCACATCTGTTTCTGAGACAAGGCTCATTTTCTCCTGTTTGATGAACTCAGGGAGGTAGTCCACTTCCAACAGTCTGCCACCCAGTGAGTTAAGCTGGTCCTTCTCCAAGCCTCTAAGTTGCCCAGGTGAGAGTCGGTGACCAGTTCACAGTCTGCTGTGTGCACGAGTCGGCCCTGGACCTCGGAGACTCTCACCTGTTGGAATACACTCCCCAGCACCTTGACTAGTCCTGTTGAGGACCATCATCTCTTCCTACTAGACATGGAGCAGAGTTGCCTCCATGCATAGTAAAATTTCCATGGTAGTACAAAAGTTTGCTTCTAAAATGCAAATCCATAAACTGCAGAAGTGTGTTGTTTTGAGTCTAATGAAAAACTTAAGCTTTTGGTCAGGATAAAGATAGTGAAACTTACCTTATAAAACTGACCCTACATTTTCACAATGGATTAAGAGTCATTCATGCACTAGTCACCTTCACATCACCTTCTAGGCATTTTGAGAATGGAGAGTTAGGTTGAGGGTGGAGCCAGCTAGTAGTAGCATAGAATTTACATTATCTTGGGTATCTTATATTTTACAGTATTCCTATCAGTCTCCTCACATTCCTATCTGATTGCTTTCTGTAAGATTAAGTTCTCTACGAGTCATGGAATAAATTTTCCTGCAGCCCTTTATATATCTAGCATAATTTGGAATGAGAGTTGTTTTACTTTCACTTTGCTATCTGGTAACTTCTAATATCCTGAAACATATGTAGCAGTTTAAGAATACTCAATAAATCATATGTTTACCTCCATAGGTCCTATGCAACTTTTTTTTCCTACTTACTCATCTTTGCATATATAGAGTCAAACACACAGATTCATTGGGAGAGTTGCTGTAAATCATTTCCCAGTGGATCTGGGTAGAAAAGATGTTCCTTTAAGAGCTTAAACAGAAGGGAAGTTATGAAACAGTCCTGGTGTCTAGTAGATATTTTTAAAGTGCCACTTCCTCTTTCTAGGAAATATAAAGAAACTTATGGTTATCCTGGGAGGAAAAGATGGGGGAGCTTATACTTGTGCAGCTTGATGAATTCCAAAATTCCTGCATAAAGAAGCAAAAAGAAGCTTCAGGTAAGAGACTTTATATGGAGCCTGAGGGAAAAATGCAAATTTGGTTTAAAGCAACTGAGTTTCCATCCTAAGAGATGCAACTCCAAGAACCAGTTAACTTGAAAAGCTAGTGGAAGTAGAGAAGTTACATTTAGACAGCAGATTCCAAAAGGGGTCCTATCTCATGAATAAGACATAAGGAAAATTGTATTAAACTCTAGAAAAATGTAGCATTTTCTTGATTTTTTTTTTGTCATTGACCTGCATAGAAGGCTCTCTTCAAATAGCTTTATGAGTAATTTTAATAAAAATTTGGTAAGAAAGTTCTAAGATACCTTCTCTAGAATTCTCATGCACCAGAAGCTGTTACTTACAGAGAAAAAAAAAAAAACAAAAAAAACACGAATTTTGCATCATTATACCTAATACCAACACTTACTCATCATTTATTGTGATGTTTGTGTATATAAGAAATAGTTCCCCAGCCTCTACCGTATCATGCACTTTGTAAAAACTGAGAATGCAAAAGGAAGTGAGACCAGATGATAGCCCTGTTCTTACAGTTTGCTTTCTGCAAGGGGAGGGGGGATTTGAGAGTAAACAAGTAAACACACATATATGTATATGTGTGTGTGTGTATATATATATATATACAATATTTCATTTGATTACAAGTGCTAAGAAGAAAAATGAATCAGGAAAAGGGGGTGGAGTGGAGAACAATCAAGGGTAGAAAGAAAGGGCAGCATTATTTGAAATAGGTTGGTCAAAGAAGTGATGTTTACTGTGGTACAAATTCTCTTATCTAAATAAAGTGAAGAAGTTGACCATGAATACATCTGAAGGAAGAGTATCAGGCATGAGAGCAAATGCCAGTTCAAAGTGTTAAATTCAGGACAACATTTATGGAAGTAGTAGTAACAGTGGCAGCAATAGCAGACGCAATATATTAAGTGTACAATATATTTTCACCCCTTGTTCTGAATAATTTCTGTATATCTTTATGCTAGTGTAAGAAGGTTTTTTTCTTTTTCTTTTGATGCCCATAAGGGATTTTGTGTGTGTGTGTATGCAGAAGGGACTATTCAGAGATCTACTTTTCTTTTTAATTATATTTTTAGAACTCTAATTGTAGATTCATATGCAGTTCTAAGGAATAATACAGAAGATTCCGGGTATGCTTCATCTGATTCCTTTCAGTCTTGTGTGTGTGTGCTCAGTTGCTCAATCATATCTAACTCTTTTCTACTCCATGGATTGTAGCCCACCAGGCTTCTCTTGCAAATCTGGAGTTCAGTAAGACAACAAGGTTACTAGCATTGGTACTTCAGTTTTACTCAAATTTCACATTTTACTTGCACTCATTTGCATGTGTGTGTATATAGTTCTATGCAGTTGTATCACATATGATTTGTCTGACTACCACCATGTCAAGATACAGACAGTTCCGTCTCTCTAAGAATTCTCCATGCTGCTTTGTATCATCTACCTATTCATGATGCCAGTCCCTAACTCTTGGCAAGCACTAATCTGTTCTCCATCTCTATAATTTTCTCATTTTAATAATGCTACATAAATGAAAGCTTGCTGCTTATAATCTTTTATGGTTGGCTTTTTAAAAAACTTAACATAATCCACCCAAGATTCATCCAAGTTATTGCATTTATCAATACTTCATTCCTTTTTTTTCTGTTAAGTAATATTCCATGCTATGGGTGTATTACAACTTGCTTAATCAGCCATCAGTTGAAGGACATTTTGATTGTTTCCAGTTTTTGCTACTTTAAATAAAGATACTGTAAGCATTAGTTTGTGAGTATTCAAGTTTTACATGAAACTAAGTTTAATTTCTCTTGGATAAGCGCCCAATGATGAAATTGCTACATCATATGGTGAAGGTATATGGTATATTTAGCTTTGTGAAGGACTGCCAAGATGTTCTCCAGAGTGGTTGTATTATTTCATATTTGCAATAGCAATGTGTGAAGAATTCAGTTTCTTAGCATCAACTCCAGAATTTGAAACTGCCATTTTTAAAAATTTTAACTATTCAAATAAATGTTACTTTGGTCTTTTGAATCTTCAGATTACCAAATTTAGAAGTTCAAAAGACATACTTCATCTTTCAGCATATATCTGCAACTTGTGTGGATTATTATTCTATTGATATATCTATAAAATTTTAAAAATAATCTTTGAGGGGTGTTTTAATAGTATTTTGTATCACTTACACATTTAGTTAATCACTTTTAAAGATTTTAAAGTGAATTATACATTCAATTGATCAATTTCTTTTTAGTTATCTGACTAACAAATAAAATCTTTGGAGAACTTCAAATCAAATCAAGCTGTACTCCTTAAATATATATAATTCCTATTTGTCAATAGAACGTGATGTATCTCACTAAAACTGAATAAAACAAAAGAAAAAAAAAGGTAAATTAAAGATTCCCCTCACTCTGAAAAAGTCTTATAAATCTAACAAACTAAAGTTATCTCAGATATTATAATATAACGCATACTTGCTCTGGACTTATACTTTTAAATTGAAAGATTATTAACCTTATTTATGTTGAATTGAAGTTACAGTTTCTGAAAAAGGTGCAAAGTAATTGAATGGAGAAAGTGTAGTCTCTTTAACAAATGATGCTGGAATAATTGGATATCAGTATGCAAGTACTCAAGAAAACTGAACCCAAAATGGATTTTTATGACTTAAATGTGAAAGATAAAACTACAAAACTTTTAGAAGACATTATAGTGAAAATCTTTATAATTTAGTGTTAGTTGACTAGTTCTCAGATAATATATGAAAGGCATCATCTATAAAAGAAACATTGAACCTCATCAAAATTAAAATCCTTTCTTCTGTGAAAGACCCCATTTAGATAATGAAAAGACAAGCCACCAAATGGAAGAAAATACTTTCAAATTATGTATTTGGTAAATTATTCACTTTAAGAATGTATAGGATACTCTCTAAATTCAAAAGTAAAAAAGCAAAAAATTCAATCGGAAAGTGGGCAAAAGAACAGAACACTTCACCAAAGAAAACATATAAATGGCAAATATGCATGTGAAAATATGTTTAACAATGCTAGCCATTTGTTCATTGTTCATTTGCTAAGTCATGCTGATTCCTTGTGATCCCATGGACTGCAGCATGACAGGCTTCCCTGTCCTTCACTATCTTTCTCAGAGTTTGCTCAAACTCATGTCCATTGAGTCAGTGATGCCATCCAACTAACTCATCTTTTGTTGCCCCCTTCTCCTCCCACCCTCAATATCTTCCAGCATCAGGGTCTTTTCAAATGCGTCAGCTCTTCACATCCAGTGGCCAAAGTTTTGGAGTTTCAGCTTTAGCATCAGCCTTTCCAATGCATATTCAGGGTTGATTTCCTTTAGGATGGACTGGTTGGATCTCCTTGCTGACCAAGGGACTCTCTGAGTCTTTTCCAACACCACAGTTCAAAAGCATCAGTTCTTTGGTGCTCAGTCTTCTTTATGGTCCACCTCTCACATCTGCACTTGAATGCTTAGAAAAACCATAGCTTTGACTATATGAGCGTTTGTTGGCAAAGTGATGTCATACTTGAATGGCCTAGTGGCTTTCCCTACTTTCTTCAATTTAAGTCTGAATTTTACAATAAGGAGCTCATACTGTGACCACAGTTGGCTTCAGGACATGGTTTTGCTGAGTGTATAGAACTTCTCTATCTTTGGCTGCAAAAAATATAATCAATCTGATTTCGGTATCGATCATCTGGTAATATCCATGTGTAGAGTCGTCTCTTGGGTTGAGAGAAAAGCATGCTTGCTATAACCAGTGTGTTCTTTTTGTGAAACTCTGTTAGCCTTTTCCCTGTTTCATGTTATACTCCAAGGCCAAACTTGCCTGTGGCTCCATGTATCTCTTGATTCCCTGCTTTTGCATTCCGATCCCCTATCATGAAAAGGACATCTTTTTTTGGCATTAGTTCTAGAAGGTCTTGTAGGTCTTCACAGAACCATTCATCTTCATCTTCTTCAACATAAGTGGAGGGGGCATAGACTTGGAATACTGTGATGCTGAATGGTTTGCTTTGAAAGGGAACTGAGATCATTTCATCATTTTTGAGATTGTACCCAAGTACTGCATTTTGGACTCTTTTGTTGACTATGAGGGCTATTCCTTTCCTTCCAAGGGATTCTTGCCCACAGTAGCAGATATAATGGTCATCTGAATTAAATTCACCCATTCCCATTCATTTTAGTTCACTGATTCCTAAAATGTTGATTTTTTCACTCTTGCCAACTCCTGGTTGAGCACTTCCAATCTACCTTGATTCATAGATCTAACATTCCAGGTTCCTGTGCAATATTGTTTTATAAAGCGTTGAACTTTACTTTCACCACCAGACACATCCACAACTGGGCTTCGTTTCTACTTTGGTTCAGCCTCTTCATTCTTTCTGGAGCTTTTTTCCCCACTCTGCCACAGTAGCATGTTGCATACCTATGGATCTGGGGCAGGGGTGGACTCATCTTCCAGTTTCATACCTTTTTGCTTTTTCATACCGTTCATGTGTTCATGGCGTTCTCAAGGCGAGAATGATGAAGTGGTTTTCCACTCCCTTCTTCAGTGGACCATGTTTTGCTGAAGTCTCCAGTATTACCCATCTGTCTTGGGTGGCCCTGAACAGCATGGCTCATAGTTTCATTGAGTTACACAAGGCTATGATCCATGTGATTATTTTGGTTAGTTTCCTCCGACTTTTGTTTTCATTCTGGAGGCCATGAGATTCCTGTTCTTGCTTCCTCTGGACGTTTTTACTTGTATGCATTTGTTATTCTTCCTGGCCTTGGATAATTTTTTTCCCAGAGACCTCCTTTGCCAGCAGCTCTCTCCACTCTGGTCACCAGAGCTATATGTTCCGCAGTCCCCCCTCTGAGGGCTGCATATGCCCTGCTGTTGTGTTGGGGTAACTACTATGGGTGGTCTTGTAGGTGTGACTGGTCCCTTGGTCAGATTGGTGCCAGGACTTGGCTCTGCAGAAGCTGCTGGCTGATTGTGACCAGGCTGAATAACAAGCCTGGTGGCTGCAGGACCCCATGAGGATAATGTTGGCCCACTAGTGGGCTGAGTTATCTTCTGGAGTTGGGTGTTGTGGGGCTAGCATCCCTAATCTAGTACTGGCTTGCTGGTGGGTGGAACCAGTTCCTGACAAGGCCTGCTTGAGGGACTTGGGGTGTTTGTAATATGTTGGTTCACTAGTGAGTAGTATTAGGCCCCTGGAGTAGCTGGCTGAGGAGTCCAAGATATCTCAGAAGTGGTGACCACCTACTGGTGGGTGGAGCTGAGACTTAGGGTTCTTGAGGTTGGTGTCTACTCTCTGGTGGGTGACCCTGATTCCAGGGCCTCTGGCTGCAAATTCCTGGGGGTTACTGGGGCTAGTGCTAGTGCTATGGCTGTCCTGGGTCATCTGGTGGATAGATCCAGGCCCTGAGGTGGAGATGGGCTCAAGTTGCCTTTGGGCAACAGGCCTACTGGTGGATGGGGTATGTCACTGTCCAAGCAGTTGCTTAGCCCTAGGTATTCTAGAACTAGTGCTGGTAGACTGGAGGGTAGGGCCATGTTCTGGAGCTAATAAGTTAGAAAGAGGATTTCAAAATACACCAGTTTACTTTTGGTAGAAGGAGCTCACCCAAATGGCTCCTGCCAGCATCTCCAATCTCAAGGTGACTTAAATTGTTTCCTGCTTCTCTGGGAGACTCTCCAAGATGGGCAGGTGTGTCTGACTGTGGCTCCTTTCAAATGATTGCTTCTACCTTGGTCCCAGAGCATGTAAGATTTCATGTGTGACCTTTAGTACTGGAGGCTATATTTCCTAGAGCCCTCTGGCTCTTCCTGAACTTATCCTTAGTGGAAAACCACTAGGCCATTCAAGTATGACATCACTTTGCTGACAAAAGTCCATCTAGTCAAAGCTATGGGTTTTCCAGTAGTCATGCACAGATATGAGAGGTGGACCATAAAGAAAGCTGAGTGCTGAAGAATTGATCCTTTTGAACTGCAGTGTTGAAGAAGACTCTTGAGAGTCCCTTTGACTGCAAGGAGATCCAACCAGTCCATCCTAAAGGAAATCAGTCCTGAATATTCATTGGACGGACTGATGCTGAAGTTGAAGCTCCAATACTTTGGCCACCTGATGTGAAGAGCTGACTCATTGGAAAAGACTCTGATGCTGGGAAAGATTGAAGGCAGAAGAAGAGTGCAAAAGAGGATGGGATGGTTGGATGCCATCACTGATTCCATGGACATGAACTCAGGCCAACTCCAGGAGATGGTGAGGGACAGGGAGGCCTGACATGCTGCAGCCCATGGAGTCGCAAAGAGTCAGACATAACTTGGCGACTGAACAACAACAACAAAGACAGGTGATTGTTTTTTTGTTTTACTTTGTAAGCTGCCTTTATTACTTTTTGATATTTCCTGGGCATTTCTTCAGTTCAGCAAGTGTACAACTTTGTCATCCTATTTATAAAAATGGTAGATGTCACTACATGGTTATGTCACAACTTACGTGACTAGTCCCATGTTGATGGAGATTATTTTCCAAGTTTGAACTATTGTAAGTCACCTTTTGATAAACATCCTTTGAGAAACCAGAGTGTGCTGGCTTACTTTCAGACTATTAGGTATCCAGTCTGACCAGTTGCTTGATATTTTGAATATTATGACTGGTTAGACTCATAAATGTCAACCCTGACAGCTACCTTAGCGATTATCTGGAATAGCATTTCCTACATATCACTGAATGATGTCCCTGTAAATGCCTACTAATATGAGCATTTCAGCATTGTTTAGGAGAAAGGGATCTGTTATATGCCTAAATTGGATTCAGAGTCTGGCTTTGTTTCTTACCATCTGTATATCATTTGCAAGTTACTTAATGTCTCCAAGCCTTGATTGACTCATCTCCAACCAAAGACTTGGTTAAATAATTTTGACACACAAGTACAGAATTTTCTACTGAACATGTTCAATAAATGTCAGTTCTTACTATTGCTGAATTATCTGAAAAGTTACTAGGCATTTCTTTGTAACAGCATCAGCAGGCATTCTGCTAAGAAATCCCAAAGTAGAAGGTTGTGACCCTCCAGTCCCACCTAGCATGACAGGAAACCATGCAGTCTTTCAATTCAAACTACCCAACCCCTCTCACTAAGCACTTACTTAGCAGATGCACAGCAAGAGGGTAGAGAGAGCCAAATCAGAGCCTGCAGAGAGCTACTTCACACTTCTCTGGGATGTATTAGACAAAAGACATAAACCTACCTCAGAATAGATTTCTCAGAACCAAACTTGATGCATTAAAGTTGATTTTTGTCTGGGTCACATCACAGATGTACTTGGTGGGGTAATTTGGGACATTTGAATATCTACTCAGTATCATAACAATGCCATTCAAAGCATGGTCCTTAAGGGGATGCTAATCCGTGAGCTGATATTTATTGTTCAACAAGGAGAAACATACAGAATTAAGTAGGCAATTAGAAATTTCTATAGTAACTAGACATTTTTGTGATATACAGGTGCTTGCTCATTTTTTAGTAATTCTTTGTTATTTTATTTCATTAAACTATTATTTCTCAACTGATTGGAAATAGGGAATACTGATCCCTTTCCCCAAGTAACTTAAGAAACCCTGTATTAACAAATGTTGCATCAATGGTTTATTTCTTGAGTGTGATAAGGGTACTGTAGCTATGTAGGAGGATGTTCTTGTTTCCTGTTTCTTAAATGATGCAAGGTGGAATATTTAGTATTTAGAGATGAATGTTATAATATGTGCAGTTTAAAGTGGTTCAGCAAAAACTAAAATAAGTTTGTATGTTTGTGTGTGTGTGTGTGTGTGTGTGTGTGTGTGTGTGTAGACAGAGCATTTGTGGGCAAAATGTTAAAATGATTGATGAGTTTAGGGAAAGGGAACATGATATTCAGTGTACTATTTTTATGGAAGCTTGATATTTGCACCAAAAGATCCTTGGATTTTTATAGCTTTCCAAGTGTATCCCACTTTAATATTTCATTAGCTTTTACATTCATTGCCTTGTTTCAGAGTTATGGGTTTTAAGATAAATAGTGAGCTTAATAACTTCAATGATTTATTAATTATTACAACCTAAGACATCTTAGGTAATCTCAGAAATGTATTCAAGAACTAGAAAAATAAATATCAACTATGATCTGGATATAATGCTGTTAAGATAAATAGGAGAAATTGAAATAACTTTGACATTATTTCTATAGATGCTTTGTTTCTGTTTTAAGTTCCTGTTGAATCCAGAATGATTTTAATTATAATCACTTTGTACAAGTCAGAATCATCCTCATTAATCTCTTTATAGACTTCATATTATAATTTGCCTCATAGTTGGTTTCTCCCAACCTTACTATAAGGTAAGTTAGAAAACTTTTTACTGCTAAGGTATAGAGAGGTTGAGTAACTTCTGCATCATGCTGAGGGCTAGTTATGTAGGCAGAATTTAAAGACATAACCTTTGCAAAGTGAGTCAACAGGATCATAGGAATACTAATGAGAGATATCACATTTTAAAATCAAAGTTTCATCTTTCCAAAATAAAATATTGATATCAATAATACTGGTTTTATTTGCTTTTCTGGCCTGAATGACTTAGCAAATTCAAATACAAATTTCTTATTTTTTTTTTTTGTAGGAAATCGTATTATGTGGGTAACAAGTTGTGTAAGACAAGGATCTTACTCTCCAGATGATCATGGCAGGTTAAGACAGACTTATGAAGGAGTACGTAAACGTGTTATGTGCTATGACAGACATATGAATGGGGCATAAAGTGGGGTGGGAAATTTCTGGGGGGAAAGGAGAGCTAGACACCTCCAACTTTCCACAGCCGTATTCACTGAGATGATTTTTGAGAGTTTTTAGTGGTTGCTGAAGAAGTACAAATACTTTACTCAGTGACAATAATGATGCTCAGTTGATTTGAGTTCAGCTCAACTTTCTAATTTCGTGATTTTGGCAGCACACACCAAGGGGTGAAAAACCTAAAGCAACATTTTAAAAAACATCCGTAGCAACAGTCCTTTCACAGTTGGCAGTAGGTGACTCTTCCATGGTCACAAGCATCTTGTGTGCTGTCTCTTTCCATCACGGCGGTGCTCCCTATGGGCGAAACCGTCCAGGTGGGGCTGGCTGCCTTCTTTCTCTGGGGCCCACTCAGTCCATCTTGATTCTTGGTGCCAGGGTGACATTTCTCTAGTCTTCTCACTTCTTACTTCTTATTCACAGTGAATAAATCCACACATCACGTGCCCATCTCAGCAAATGTTGTTTCTGGTGTATATCATATATATATGCAAAACCAAATCTTACAAAAAAAAAAAAACAACACAAGATATGTATCTATTGACATTTCTTTTGATAAGAATGACTGGTGCAGATTCTGACACATAGTGGGCTTTCAAAAATTCTTCCTGAATAAATAAGAGACTGTCTTAGTAGGTGTAGCTGTCTGTTTAGTATAAACAAAAACTTTTGTCAATAAGAAAGCCTGTTGCTAGTTTAAAAACTAGCCGCAAGCTTTCTTGATTGCAGGAATTAATTTCCTAGTAGTATTTTTAGGATTATAATCTGTTATTTGACACTGCATACATTTAAAAATAATTGTAAATATTGATGTTTACTGAAGACTAATTAACACAGGCGTTTTTCTGAAGATAACATATAATGTCTTCTTCTTTTCTCCGTTTATTCCCATCTAGTCCTCTACTCTTTACTTTGTGGGACAGTTTCGCTAACACTTTGTGTGACTTAGTTGTCTTTTGCTACACATATTTAAACATGATTGGGGACATGAAGGGTTAAGGGCAGTAGTATAGAAAGCCTTTTTCAAAAAACATACTATTTCAGAAGCTGAAATTTTTTGTGTCTGGCTCTGTTTTCATTTTTATTTATTCACTTTCACAATTTTTACTTTTGGCATGATAAATAAAATGTATGCCAATATTTTCTCTGCTTTTTTCATGACTGAAAAAACTAACCACTGAAGGTGGTGGGAGGAGAATTTTAAGGAACTTTAACTATTAAAATGTGGGTGGTTACACTCAGAGATTTGCTAACATCTGTGGAAATAGAATAGTTAACCAACTACCCATAGTTGCAGCGAAATTTATGTCTGCTAATTTTTCAAAAAAATTTTTAATTCTCTTTTTCTTGTTCAGTAGCTGTTGACTGCATCTGTATTTTCCTTAAGAATCACTTTACAACAGCTGTTCATCCTGATATCAGGTTACGTCAAAATGCTTGCTGACTTTAAAGGTCTTGCAATACACTTTATTGTATACCTAATGAGAACTGACATATTACTACTGAGAAATAGGGCACAGCATCAAAACAGCTTCTAGATTTGTGTGCTTGGATAGATTTGCTGAACTAATGCAACCTCACCGTGAACCAGGACTATAGTTTTCTTGAACATAGAATTACTGATTAGCTTTAGGTATATTTTTTGCTCAGAAGTCATAAATTTTGACATGGTCATGAAAATAAATTTATTAAAAGAATGAAAAATAGTAGCAGGGATAACTAATCATCTCTCAAGAAGGTTTTCTAATATTATTTTTTAATGTGGTCTTTGTAGTGATCTGGTTGTACCCCGTGGGATAAATTTAGGGTTGGTGAGAGCTATGAGCTCTGTGTGTATTTCCCAGGTATTTGAGGCAGCCAGCCTCATGACAGTTGTGAGCTTAACTGTGGGAGTTGTGAATTGCTTTCAGTGATGCAGATTTTAAACAAAGCCACAGGCGCTTAACAAACCATGATTAACTTGGTCTCACAGATTAAATAAGTGATTTCCCAGAGTGTTCGTGTGGTTGGACTAAATTTTTTTCTGAAAGGAGTTTCTTTAACATGGTTAAATAATGTTAATAAAAGAATTTTCAAACCCAACTTATATTTTGTGAGCTAGTGGAGGTCCAAATAGAAATGTGAGAAAAATCCTCCTACACAGTCACTGTTCACTTTCACTAAGGATTTTTGGATGGCTCTAGATTCAGTATGTTAGAACTGCCAAAACGTATACAACAGCCAAGAAGTCCTGCAACATGCTAGAGAAAAGATGAAAAATTGACATCATATTCCTTGGTGTTTTGAAAAAGAGTTAAAGAGATTTTTTTTGAGAGACTTGTTGATGGAGCAGTGCTTTTCCTTAAATATGTTATATATGCAGAAAGAGCCATATTCATAGGTATACTAATAATCTTGGGCTTTAAAATTGAGAGAAAAAATGTTTAAATAATGAATTTTTTGACTAATTTAGCTTTGCTGTTAAGTGATATGTTTCTGTTTCATGTCAATGAATAGTTTACATAAACCCTGTACTTAATTAAATGTGATCCCACACTTCTGCCTGGAAGAGTAAAGTGTTTCATCTTTTCTGTGAGAACAATAATGTAGATTAGGGAATAGACAATTGATTTGTTGAAAATATAAAAACTATTCAATTCATTACTGATGCAGAGGAAGGAAACACAAGGTCCATTGAGCCATCTAAAATAGGCATAGTCCTTTGTTTTAATAATTATTAAAAAACACTGGAAATGTAATGATGCTAAACCTTATATCTTTTGGAGAGCTTTGCAGAATTAGTCACACATAATTACTTACCTACCCTGTAATTGGAAGGAGACTGCACTTTGGCCCTGAGGAGAAAGTCATGTTAAGCATATACCAGCATTAGCCACTCTGAGTGAAGGGAGAGGAAATCTACATTCACGAGCACTATTACTACAGTTTCTGCAGATTCTTCTTCAACCAGAGATGGAGCCTTCACTTTGAATACTAAGCTTTGATTTTTACCAAGAATATACCTTTTTTCATGGGACTATTACAGGAAATACTCAGTGGTGTGCATGCCAGGAGGGTAGGTATGCTCATCCCATGTACATAGTTATTTCTTATTTCCCTTGTTTAAAACATTTCTTTAGTGGTGTATATCTAAGAGATTTAGCTTGTTCAAAACTTGTTTTTCAGTGATAGAATGGTGAAGAATGGTTAACTTCTGTTTGCCTTATATGTGGTCACTGTTTTTTTCCTTACACTTTTTTATAAGTATTCATTTTAAAATATTTAAGATGACTACATAGGAAGTAGCATAAATCTGCTCCCAAATACTGTTGGGAATACTTGAAAAAAGGCTTTATTTTGAATAGGAAATTTTGGTTTGAAATTATTTCAAAAATTTCGCAGTACCCCCCCCCCCTTCTTTTACCCTTTACACAATGATCCTAGATTACTTGCAATTTTATGTCTCTGTGCCTTTGGTCATGCTTTGTTCCATTCCGTGGCATGTCCTCTTCCATCTCAGGAAATATCCTATGTTATTCTGTTCCTCTAGGTACTACTTTAAACTTTATAGGGTCTTTATTTTTATTTTCTAAGAGGTTATATTTAAAAAATATTATTGGAGTCTAATTAGTTTATGATGTGCTAGTTTCAGTTGTACAGCAAAGTGAATCAATTATGTGCATATATCTATCCACTGTTTCTTTTTACTTTTTAAGATTCTTTTCCCATTAGGGCATTACAGAGCACTGAGTAGATTTCCCTGTGCTATATAGCAGGTTCTTATTATCTACATATTTTATATATAGTAGTGTATATATATCAGACCCAGTCTCCCAATTTTCCTTCCTCCCTCGTTGTTTAGTCACTAAGTCATATACTACTCTTTGTAACCCCACAGACTGCAGTATGCCAGATTTCCCTGTCCTTTACCATCTCCAGCAGTTTGCTCAAACTCATGTCTACCTCATCCTCTGTCACCCTCTTCTCTTCCTGTCCTCAATCTTTCCCAGTTTCAGGATCTTATCCAATGAGTCAGCTCTTAGGCATCAGGTGGCCAAAGTATTGGAGCTTCAGCTTCAGCATCAGTCCTTCCAATGAATATTCAGGGTTGATTGCCTTTAGAATTGACTGTTCTGCTCTCCTTGTAGTTCAAGGGACTCTCAAGAGCCGTCTCCTACACAATTTAAAAGCATCAACTCTTTAGCACTCAGCCTTCTTTATGGTCCAGTTCTCATGTTTGTACCTGACTATTGGAAAACCCATAGCTGTGCCTATATGAACATTTGTTGGCAAAGTGATGTCTCTGATATTTAATATGCTGCTTAGGTTTGTCACAGCTTTCCTTCCAAGGAGCAAGCATCTTTTAATTTCACGGCTGCAGTCACCATCTGCAATGATTTTGGAGCCCAAGAAAATAAAATCTGTCATTGTTCCCACTTTTCCCCCATTTATTTGCCATGAAGTTATGGAGCCAGGTGCCATGATCTTAGTTTTTTGAATGTTGAGTTTTAAGCCAGTTTTTTCACTCTCTTGTTACACCTTCATCAAGGGGCTTTTTAGTTTCTCTTTGCTTTCTGCCATTAGAGTGGTATCATCTGCTTATCTGAGGTTGTTGGTATTTCTTTTTGCAATCTTGATTCCAGCTTGTGATTCATTCAGTTCAGCATTTTGCATAATGTACTCTGAATATAAGTTTAAAAAAAAGCAGTGTGACAATATACAGCCTTGATAAGCCCCTTTCTTTATCCTCTAGTAACCATAAGTTTGTCTTCTACATCTGTGACTCTACATGCATTTTGTAAATAAGTTTATTTGCACCATTTTTGATTCCATATATTAATATCATATGATATTTGTTGTTCTGTGTCTGACTTACTTCACTCAGTATGGCAATCTCTAGGTCCATGCATGTGGCTGCAAATGGCATTATTTTATTCTTCTTCATTGCTGAATAATATTCCTTTGTATATATGTATCACATCTTTGTTCTAGAATGGAAATAGGTTGCAATGAACATTGAGATGTATGTATCTTTTTGAATTATTATTTACTCTTGGTATATGCCCAAGAATGGAACAGCTGGCTCATATGGTAGTTCTACTTTTAGTTTTTTAAAGAGCCTCCATACTATTCTCCATAGTGGCTGCACTAATTTACATTCACACCAGCAGTGTAGGAAGGCTCCCTTTTCTCCACACCCTCTCCAACATATATTGTTTGTAGATCTTTTTAAGAGTGGCCATTCTGATTGATGTGAGGTGATACCTTGCTGTAGCTTTGATTTCCATTTCTCTAATAATGAGCAATGTTGAACATCTTTTCATCTGCTTTTTGGCCATCTGTATGTCTTCTCTGGAGAAATGTCCATCTAGATCTCCTGCCCATTCATTGATTGGGTTGTCCTTTTTTTTTTTTTATATCGAATTGTATGTGCTATTTGTGTATTTTGGAGATTAATCCCTTCTGGGTTGCTTTGCTCCACCTTTGCTTTGCTATACCACCTATAATGGTATAGGTTTTTCTTAAATTGCATTGAAATCCTCTGATTTCTCCATGCATGAAATGACCTTTACATTCTTCTGCAAGAAAGCACCTTTCACAAGGCATTAGTCAGAGATGAGAACTTTATTGAAGAATTTGTAGGAGAAACTGAGAAAATCTTCCCTACCAACACGTATTACAAGCATTTCTCATGCAAATATCCACTGGCTATCTCTTCTGTGATGCCAGTTACTGTGTTTCCCTCTTTTTCAATCTTTACCCAACCCTCCAAATTGTCCAGATTTCTCTATACATTCTTCCTCTGATAGATCAAAATGTCATGTACTTGATTTTCGTGCCTGAAAATCTTAATTATTAGCCCTGACTCTAAATGGACTTATCAAAACATTTCATGAATAAATGATAGACTCCTCTTAAGATGTTCTTTCTCTCCAGCTGCTAAGAAAAACAAGATTTTCCTGCATACTGATATCATGATGTAGACTGTGATAATGTTTCTTGTTTATTAGATTGTATGCTCTAAAAACACAGAAACACATGGCACTCATCTCCACAAACACTTATTCCTCCTAATGTGACTGCCGTGCCAGTAAGTGCTCTCATAATCCACTTAGTTGTCCAGCTAGCATCTTTGACTCTTTCTGTTTTCACCATGTCCTTGGAGTGCATTTCAGTTGGTCAGCAGATTGTGTTTTTCTGACCTTCAAAACTCTCTCTACATTATTTCTTATTGCTCTAATTGGCATTAGCAGTAAAGAACCTACTTGCAAATGCAGGAGACATAAGAGACACAGTTCAGTCTCAGGGTCTGGAAGATCCCCTGGAAGAGGGCATGGCAATAACCCACATCAATATCCTTTCCTGGAGAATCCCATGGACAGAGGAGCCTGGTGGGCTACAGCCCATGGGGTCGCAAAGAGTTGGACATGGCTGAGTGACTTGGCATGCTTGCAATTATAACTACATCGTCTAGTATTGGTCTCTTGGCTTCTCATATAACACCCCTTTCCACTTCACTGCCCATATTGCCACTCATTATCTTTTGCAAACACCTTGAATCATCAGAAAGAGAAAGAGAGGAAAGGAGATCCAACTGTATTCAGAAAAAGTGAAGTCTAAAGTCCTTTGCATAGTATTTCAGATTCTTTGCAGTTTTATCCTAGCCTACTATGAAGAACTATGGATGAAGCTCTATAACACTGTATAGGAGGGGGTGACCAAAACCGTCCCAAAGAAAAAGAAATGCAAGAAGGCACAGGGGTTGTCTGAGGAGGCTTTGCAAATAGCTGAGGAAAGAAGAGAATTGAAAGGTAAGGGAGAAAGGTGAAGATATACCCAAATAAATGCAAAGTTCCAGAGAACAGCAAGGAGAGATAAGAAAACCTTCCTAAGTAAAAACTGCAAAGTAATAGAGGAAAAGAATAGAATGGGAAAGACTAGAGATCACTTCAAGAAAACTGGAGATATCAAAAGACGGTTTTATGCAAGGATGGATGCAATAAAGGACAGAAATGGTATGGACCTAAGAGAAGCAGAAGAGCTCAAGAAGGGGTGGCAAGAATACACACCAGAACTACACAAAAAAGGTCTTAATGACCTGGATAACCACCGTGGTGTGATCACTCACCTGGAGCCAGACATCCTGGAGAGTGAAGTCAAGTTTGCCTTGTGGGGGTGATGGACTTCTAGCTGAGCTATTTAAAATTCTAAAAGATAATGCTGTTAATGTGCTGCACTCAATATGCCAGCAAATTTGGAAAACTCAGCTATGGCCACAGGACTGGACAAGGTCAGGTTTCATTCCAATCCCAAAGAAAGGCAATTGTGAAGAATGTTCAAATTACTGTACAATTTCACTCATTTCACATGCTAGCAAGGTAATGCTCAAAATCCTTCAAACTAGACTTTAGCAGTATGTGAACTTCCAGATGTACAAACTGGATTTACAAAAGGCAGAGATCAAATTGTCAACATTTGTTAGATCATAGAGAAAGCAAGGGAATTTCAGAAAAATATCTACTTCTTCTTCACTGACTATGCTAAAGCCTTTGACTGTGTGGATCACAACAAACTGTAGAAAATTCTTAGAGATGGGAATACCAGACCACCTTACCTGCCTCCTGAGAAACCTGTATGCAGGACAAAAAGCAACAGGACATGGAACAATGGACTACTTCCAAATTGCTAAATGAGTACATCAAGGCTGTACATTGTCATCCTGCTTATTTAACTTATATGCAGAGTATATCTTGTGAAGTGCCAGGCCGGATGTATCACAAGCTAGAATCAATATATAAATAGCCTCAGATATGCCAACAATGCCACTGTAGTGGCAGAAAGCAAAGAGAAACTTAAGAGCTTCTTGATGATGGTGAAAAAGGAGAGTGGAAAAGTTGGCTTAAAACTCAACATGCAAAAAACTTAGATCTCGGCATCCATCCCATCACTTCATGGAAAATAGATGGGGAAATAGTGGAAACAATGGCAACTTTTATTTTCTTGGGCTCCAAAATCATTGCAGACAGTGACTGCAGTCATGAAATTAAAAGACATTTGCTCCTTAGAAGAAAAACTATGACAAACTTAGACAGCATATTAAAAAGCAGAGATATCATTTTGCTGGCAAAGATCTGTCTAGTCAAAGCTATGGTTTTCCTTGTAGTCATGTACTAATATAAGAGTTGGACCATAAAGAAGGCTGAAAGCCAAAGAATTGATGCTTTTAAATTGTGGTGCTGGAGAAGAATCTTGAGACTCTCTTGGATTGCAAGGAGATCAAACAGTCAATCCTAAAGGAAATCAACCCTGAATATTCACTGGAAGGACTGATGCTGAAGCTGAAGCTCCAACATTTCGGCCACCTGAGGTGAAGAGCTGGCTCACTGGGAAAGACCCTGATGCTGGAAGATACTGAGGGAAGGAGGAGAAGGGGACGACAGAGGGTGAGATGTTTGGATGGCATCACCGACCCAATGAACATGAATTTGAGCAAACTCCAGGAGAAGGTGAAGGACAGAGAAGCCTGTGGCACTATAGTCCATGGTGTCGCAAAGAGTCCCCACAACTTAGAGACTAAACAATGACAAAAACCTGTTCCAAACGCCACATGTTCCAGCCACAATGTAACATTCATGCCCAGTCACTTGTACCTGATGTGCATACCAGTTCCTTTTAGACTTTGTTCATATTGTTCTATATGCCTAGGATCTCTTTTTCTCAATGTCTTTACCTCACTAACTTCAGATCATCCTTCAAAGTGCAGAGCAGATGTCAGCTTTTCTTTGAAGTCTGTCTGCCCTGTCCCTTCCTCATAAAATTAATTGGATCTTCCTCTCCACAAACTTGTGTGGTACAAGTTTTTAATGTAATACTTATCAGGCTGCATTATACCTTTAATTCTTTGCCTAGGTTTCCTTCCCATCAGCAAGGACAGCAGGAATCTGAATTCACTTATCTTTAAATCTCTGTCACCACCCTGGTACCTAGTACATATTAATTGATTAATTATTTACACTTTCACTCATAATATATTTTAGGCAATAAAAGGATTATAGCTATAATTTAAAATCACAACTGTGAGAAATACCCTGAAAGAAAAGTGAGGGTGTTGTGAGACTTGGTCTGTGCTGGAGGAGATTTAGTTTTTAAAGGTAACATAAGTGATATATGAAAGTAAGTGAAGAGGGAGGAGCCAAGATGGCGGAGGAGTAGGACGGGGAGACCACTTTCTCTCCTACAAATTCATCAAAAGAATAACTGACCGCAGAGCAAACTTCGCAAAACAACTTCTGATCGCTAGCTGAGGTCATCAGGCGCCCAGAAAAGCAGCCCATTGTCTTCGAAAGGAGGTAGGACAAAATATAAAAGATAAAAAGTGAGACAAAAGAGCTAAGGACGGAGATCCGTCCCGGGAAGTCTTAGGCCGCATTGCTTGGGGCAGGGTCCGGGCCTGAGTGCCCTGAGGACAATCGGAGGGAGCTTCTGTGAGTTGCCAACTTGAACTGTGGGAGACCAAAAGAGGGAGAGTAAATTAACCGGCCCGAACACACTGCCGGCCGTTCGCAGAACAAAGAGACCGAGAAAGTCCAGAGAGGAGCTCGCAGGCTGCAGACCGGCCAAGTCCCGCCGGAGGCGGGAGGCAGGGGGGAGGGGAAGGTCGCGGCGAGACACAGGGCGCAGGCACCCGACCGGCGCGGGCGGGGACTGGGGCTGGGGACGCGGAGGGCAGAAGGCGCGCGCACCCGACTGGCGCCAACGGAAACTGAGACTGGGTCCGCGGAAGGGGAGGGGGCGCGCCACACCTGGGGAGAGTGCGCCCACCGAGCCCCTGGCTGCCTGGACCGCTCTGACGGGGAAGGCACAGAGAGCAGGCGCAGCTTTTCCTTCCGCGCTTTTGTGGAACACCCGAGGGCTGGAACCTCGCGCAGCGCGGGGCGCGCTCCATATAGAACAGCCGGGAGCCTGAGCAGCGCAGACGGAGAGAGCAGCGTCAGCCCCTCCCGGCAGCGCCAGCCCATCCCCGCGGCGCAAGCCTGTCCCCACAGCGCCAGCCTCTCCCTGCAGCGCCAGCCCCTCCCCGCAGAGCTACGGAACTAGCTACCTGAATAAGAGTCCACCTCCGCCCGCCTGTGTCAGGGCGGAAATGAGGCTCTGAAGAGACCGGCAAACAGAAGCCAAATAAACAAAGGGAACCGCTTCAGAAGGGACTGGTGCAACAGATTAAAATCCCTCTAGAAAACACTGACTACACCGGAAGGGGCCTGTAGATATCGAGAAGTGTAAGCTGGCTCGAGGAGCTATCTGAAACTGAGCCGAACCCACACTGACCGCAACAGCTCCAGAGAAACTCCTAGATATAATTTTACTTTTTTCTCTCTTTTTTTAAATTTTTTCTCTTTTATTTTCCTTTAAAATCCCCTATTACTCCTTAACTTTCATTTCCATAGATTTTTATGATTTTTTTTTAATTAGGGAAAAAAATTTTTTTTTCTTTTTTTTTCTTTTTCTTTTCTTTCCTTTTTCTCTTCTATTTTCTATTTTTCTTTTTCTCTTATTTCTTTTAAAGTCTTCCAGTACTCCTCTACTACTCCTTAATTTTCATTTTCAATACACTATAACCTTACAAAAAAAAAAAAGAAGAGAAGCCCTATTTTTAAATCGAAGATTATTCTCTCCCAATCTTGACTCTCCATTTTCTACCTTAGAACACCTCTATTTCCTCCTTTCCCCTTCTCTTCCCAATTCGATTCTGTGAATCTTTGTAGGTGACTGGGCTACGGAGAACACTCTGGGAACAGACAGCTGCGTAGATCTGTCTCTCTCCTCTTGAGTCCCCTTTTTTCTCCTGCTCATCTCTATCTCCCTCCTCCCTCTCCTCTTCTTCATGTAACTCTGTGAACTTCTCTGGGTGTCCCTAACGGGGGAGAATCTTTTAGCCATTAACCTAGAAGTTTTATTATCAGTGCTGTATAGTTGGAGAAGTCCTGAGACTACAGGAAGAATAAAACTGAAATCCAGAGGCAGGAGACTTAAGCCCAAAACCTGAAAACACCAGAAAACTCCTGACTACATGGAACTTTAAGTAATAAGTGACTGTCCAAAAGCCTTCATACCTACACTGAAACCAACCACCACCCAAGAGCCAATAGGTTTTAGAGCAAGACATACCACGCAAATTCTCCAGCAACGCAGGAACATAGCCCTGAACATCAACATACAGGCTGCCCAAGGTCACACCTAACACATAGACCCATCTCAAAACTCATTACTGGGCACTCCATTGCTCTCCAAAGAGAAGAAATCAAGTTCCACGCACCAGAACACTGACGCAAGCTTCCCTAACCAGGAAACCTTGACAAGCCAATCGTCTAACCCCACCCACTGGGTTAATCCTCCACAATAAAAAGGAACCACAGACCGCCAGAATACAGAAAGCCCACTCCAGATACAGCAATCTAAACAAGATGAAAAGGCAAAGAAATACCCAACAGGTAAAAGAACATGAAAAATGCCCACCAAGTCAAACAAAAGAGGAGGAGATAGGGAATCTACCTGAAAAAGAATTTAGAATAATGATAGTAAAAATGATCCAAAATCTTGAAAACAAAATGGAGTTACAGATAAATAGCCTGGAAACAAAGATTGAAAAGATTCAATAAATGTTTAATAAAGACCTAGAAGAAATAAAAAAGAGTCAATTAAAAATGAATAATGCAATGAATGAGATCAAAAACACTTTGGAGGGAACCAAGAGTAGAATAATGGAGGCAGAAGATAGGATAAGTGAGGTAGAAGATAAAATGATGGAAATAAATGAAGCAGAGAGGAAAAAAGAAAAAAAGATCAAAAGAAATGAGGACAACCTCAGGGACCTCTGGGACACTGTGAAACGCCCCAACATTCGAATCATAGGAGTCCCAGAAGAAGAAGACAAAAAAGAAAGGCCATGAGAAAATACTCGAGGAGATAATAGCTGAAAACTTCCCTAAAATGGGGAAGTAAATAGCCACCCAAGTCCAAGAAACCCAGAGAGTCCCAAACAGGATAAACCCAAGGCGAAACACCCCAAGACACATATTAATCAAATTAACAAAGATCAAACACAAAGAACAAATATTAAAAGCAGCAAGGGAAAAACAACAAATAACACACAAAGGGATTCCCATAAGGATAACAGCTGATCTATCAATAGAAACCCTCCAGGCCAGAAGGGAATGGCAGGACGTACTGAAAGTAATGAAAGAGAATAACCTACAACCTAGATTACTGTATCCAGCAAGGATCGCATTCAGATATGAAGGAGAATTCAAAAGCTTTACAGATAAGCAAAAGCTGAGAGAATTCAGCACCACCAAACCAGCTCTTCAACAAATGCTAAAGGATCTTCTCTAGACAGGAAATGCAGAAAGGTTGTATAAACGTGAACCCAGAACAACAAAGTAAATGGCAACGGGACCACAACTATCAATAATTACCCTAAATGTAAATGGGTTGAATGCCCCAACCAAAAGACAAAGATTGGCTGAATGGATACAAAAACAAGACCCCTATATATGCTGTCTACAAGAGACCCACCTCAAAACAAGAGACACATACAGACTAAAAGTGAAGGGCTGGAAAAAAATATTTCATGCAAACGGAGACCAAAAGAAAGCAGGAGTCGCAATACTCATATCAGATAAAATAGACTTTCAAATAAAGGATGTGAAAAGAGACAAAGAAGGACACTACATAATGATCAAAGGATCAATCCAAGAAGAAGATATAACAATTATAAATATATATGCACCTAACATAGGAGCACTGCAATATGTATGGCAAACACTAACGAGTATGAAAGAGGAAATTAATAGTAACACAATAATAGTGGGAGACTTTAATACCCCACTCACAACTATGGATAGATCAACTAAACAGAAAATTAACAAGGAAACACAAACCTTAAATGACACAATGGACCAGCTAGACCTAATTGATAGCTATAGGACATTTCACCCCAAAACAATCAACTTCACCTTTTTCTCAAGTGCACACGGAACCTTCTCCAGAATAGATCACATCCGGGGCCATAAATCTGGTCTTGGAAAATTCAAAAAAATTGAAATCATTCCAGTCATCTTTTCTGACCACAGTGCAGTAAGATTAGATCTCAATTACAGGAAAAAAATTGTTAAAACTTCAAACATATGGAGGCTAAATAACACGCTTCTGAATAACCAACAAATCATAGAAGAAATCAAAAAAGAAATCAAAATATGTATAGAAATGAATGAAAATGAAAACACAACAACCCAAAACCTATGGGACACTGTAAAAGCAGTGCTAAGGGGAAGGTTCATAGCATTACAGGCTTACATCAAGAAACAAGAAAAAAGCCAAATAAATAACCTAACTCTACACCTAAAGCAATTAGAGAAGGAAGAAATGAAGAATCCCAGGGTTAGCAGAAGGAAAGAAATCTTAAAAATCAGGGCAGAAATAAATGCAAAAGAAACTAAAGAGACCATAGCAAAAATCAACAAAGCTAAAAGCTGGTTTTTTGAAAAAATAAACAAAATTGACAAACCATTAGCAAGACTCATTAAGAAACAAAGAGAGAAGAACCAAATTAACAAAATTAGAAATGAAAATGGAGAGATCACAACAGACAACACTGAAATACAAAGGATCATAAGAGACTACTACCAGCAGCTCTATGCCAATAAAATGGACAACTTGGATGAAATGGACAAATTCTTAGAAAAGTATAACTTTCCAAAACTGAACCAGGAAGAAATAGAAGATCTTAACAGACCCATCACAAGCAAGGAAATCAAAACTGTCATCAAAAATCTTCCAGCAAACAAAAGCCCAGGACCAGATGGCTTCACAGCTGAATTCTACCAAAAATTTAGAGAAGAGCTAACACCTATCTTACTCAAACTCTTCCAGAAAATTGCAGATGAAGGTAAGCTTCCAAACTCATTCTATGAGGCCACCATCACCCTAATTCCAAAACCAGACAAAGATGCCACAAAAAAGAAAACTACAGGCCAATATCACTGATGAACATAGATGCAAAAATCCTTAACAAAATTCTAGCAAACAGAATCCAACAACATATTAAAAAAAAATCATACATGATGACCAAGTGGGCTTTATCCCAGGAATGCAAGGATTCTTTAATATCCGCAAATCAATCAATGTAATACACCACATTAACAAATTGAAAGATAAAAACCATATGATTATCTCAATAGATGCAGAGAAAGCCTTTGACAAAATTCAACACTCATTTATGACTAAAACTCTCCGAAAAGCAGGAATAGAAGGAACATACCTCAACATAATAAAAGCTATATATGACAAACCCACAGCAAGCATCACCCTCAATGGTGAAAAATTGAAAGCATTTCCCCCGAAATCAGGAACAAGACAAGGGTGCCCACTCTCACCACTACTATTCAACATAGTGTTGCAAGTTCTGGCCACAGCAATCAGAGCAGAAAAAGAAGTAAAAGGAATCCAGATAGGAAAAGAAGAAGTGAAACTCTCACTGTTTGCAGATGACATGATCCTCTACATAGAAAACCCTAAAGACTCTACCAGAAAATTACTAGAGCTAATCAATGAATATAGTAAAGTTGCAGGATATAAAATTAACACACAGAAATCCCTTGCATTCCTATATACTAACAATGAAAAAACAGAAAGAGAAATTAAGGAAACAATACCATTCACCATTGCAACAAAAAGAATAAAATACTTAGGAGTATATCTACCTAAAGAAACAAAAGACCTATACATAGAAAACTATAAAACACTGATGAAAGAAATCAAAGAGGACACAAACAGATGGAGAAACATACCGTGTTCATGGATTGGAAGAATCAATATTGTCAAAATGGCTCTTCTACCCAAAGCTGTCTATAGATTCAATGCAATCCCTATCAAGCTACCAACGGTATTTTTCACAGAACTAGACCAAATAATTTCTCAATTTGTATGGAAATACAAAAAACCTCGAATAGCCAAAGTAATCTTGAGAAAGAAGAATGGAACTGGAGGAATCAACCTGCCTGACTTCAGACTATACTACAAAGCCACAGTCATCAAGACAGTATGGTACTGGCACAAAGACAGAAATATAGATCAATGGAACAGAATAGAATGCCCAGAGATAAATCCACGAACCTATGGACACCTTATCTTTGACAAAGGAGGCAAGGATATACAATGGAAAAAAGACAACCTCTTTAACAAGTGGTGCTGGGAAAACTGGTCAACCACTTGTAAAAGAATGAAACTAGAACACTTTCTAACACCATACACAAAAATAAACTCAAAATGGATTAAAGATCTAAATGTAAGACCAGAAACTATAAAACTCCTAGAGGAGAACATAGGCAAAACACTCTCCGACATAAACCACAGCAAGATCCTCTATGACCCACCTCCCAGAATATTGGAAATAAAAGCAAAACTAAACAAATGGGACCTAATGAAACTTAAAAGCTTTTGCACTACAAAGGAAACTATAAGTAAGGTGAAAAGACAGCCCTCGGATTGGGAGAAAATAATAGGAAATGAAGAAACAGACAAAGGATTAATTTCAAAAACATACAAGCAACTCCTGCAGCTCAATTCCAGAGAAATAAATGACCCAATCAAAAAATGGGCCAAAGAACTAAACAGACATTTCTCCAAAGAAGACATACAGATGGCTAACAAACACATGAAAAGATGCTCAACATCACTCATTATTAGAGAAATGCAAATCAAAACCACAATGAGGTACCATTACACGCCAGTTAGGATGGCTGCTATCCAAAAGTCTACAAGCAATAAATGCTGGAGAGGGTGTGGAGAAAAGGGAACCCTCTTACACTGTTGGTGGGAATGCAAACTAGTACAGCCGCTATGGAAAACAGTGTGGAGATTTCTTAAAAAACTGGAAATAGAACTGCCATATGACCCAGCAATCCCACTTCTGGGCATACACACTGAGGAAACCAGATCTGAAAGAGACACGTGCACCCCAATGTTCATCACAGCACTGTTTATAATAGCCAGGCCATGGAAGCAACCTAGATGCCCATCAGCAGATGAATGGATAAGGAAGCTGTGGTACATATACACCATGGAATATTACTCAGCCATTAAAAAGAATTCATTTGAACCAGTCCTAATGAGATGGATGAAGCTGGAGCCCCTTATACAGAGTGAAGTAAGCCAGAAAGATAAAGAACATTACAGCATACTAACACATATATATGGAATTTAGAAAGATGGTAACGATAACCCTATATGCAAAACAGAAAAAGAGACACAGAAATACAGAACAGACTTTTGAACTTTGTGGGAGAATGTGAGGGTGGGATATTTCAAAAGAACAGCATGTATAGTATCTATGGTGAAACAGATCACCAGCCCAGGTGGGATGCATGAGACAAGTGCTCAGGCCTGGTGCACTGGGAGGACTCGGGGGAATCGGGTGGAGAGGGAGGTGGGAGCGGGGATCGGGATGGGGAATACGTGTAAATCCATGGCTGATTCATATCAATGTATGACAAAACCCACTGAAAAAAAAAATAAAAATAAAAAAATAAAAAATAAAACATAGCCAATAACTCAGGAAAAAAAATAAAATAAAATAAAAGCATCAATTCTTCAAAAAAAAAAAAGAAAGTAAGTGAAATATGAATAAGATATAAGAGTTGAGCAAAAGTTAAATAGTTGTAATCGGTGTCCTGGAAAGGCATTTCAGCTTGGGGTTGAAACAGCATGCACTCTGGAATGGGGAACACATCACCTAAGATATTAGAAGAAGGTTAACAATCCTTGAGTAGAGGAAACCTATAGAGATGGTGACAACGGAAGTGGAGAGAGAGGCAAGGGCTATAATGTTTTAGAACACATTAAAGATATTTAACAAACTAATGGAAATCCCTTTCAGGGTTTCTAGCAGATGATGACACGATCAAACTTGCATTCTGAAAATATAATTTTGGTTGCAGAAAGGACAGCAAGTTGGGGGGAGGCAAGGGTGAGGGCAGAGAGACCTGGCAAACTGTGGCAGAGCTGGGAAGAAATGAATACATTTTAGGAGGTGAAGATCAGCCAGACTGGGTGTTGGGCTGGTTAAGGAAATAATGAAAGCTGTATTATGAATAGTGTTTAAATACATGGTGTGTGCAGTTTAGAGGTGGTAGCATTCAGTAAGATAGAAAACATAATAGAGAGAAGTTACAGGTGGTGGTCGTGAGTGGTGTGGGTGTGATAGATCTTGAATTTGGTGTATTTCTGAGGCATCTTTTAAACATTCTGTTAAAATAAGAGCTCAAAGAAATGGCTAGAGCTTGAGATAAAAATTGGTAAAATTCTTACCAGGCAATAATTAAAGCTATCAGCATGAATTAAATCACCCAGGTGAAGAGGGCAGATTGTTATATATAAAAAGCAAAGAATCGAGATCCAAGCCAACATTTAAGGATCTGGCAGACAAATTTGATCATATAGAGGAGACAGCAGGAATTGCTCAATTTAGAAAATTTAGTCCAAAATTATGGAAGCTGAAGGCTAGGAGTGTTTCCTAAAAAGGGAGAAGGATAGGGGAGAAGCAAAGATACATATTAAAGAGATATATAGTAAGATAAGCTACTAAAAAATATCCCTTGGATTTAACCACATGAAGGTCATTTAACAGAGGAATGATTGGGAGAAAATGAAATGTAGATGGAAACTATAGACAAGTTTGTTGAAATGCTTTGTTGGAAAGGGCAAAAGAGATACAACATTTGCTAGAAGGCATGTGAAGTCAATGGAGGATTTTGCATTTACTGTTTTTTGTATTGATTTTAAGGGAGGAAAAATTCAGCCCACTTTCTTGGTGATGGGAAAGTTAAGAGTGAGAGTTAAGATCTTAACATGAAACAAAATTGATATTCTAAATAGAATTGCAAGGAATTCTGAGGGAACACACTGAGTAAAACAGTGGTAGGAAATAACAGATTTAGAGGCAACTTAACCTTTCCGGAGGCTGGAAGACTTGACTCTGCTGGCTCAGTTGGAAATGATGTCAATCCCAATGGTTGTGATCCCAGCTTATTCTGCCTGGGGTACTGACTATGCCAGTAGTATACTCTATAGGTATACAGCTTGAGGCTGTCAGGGCTTCAGAAACTGCAAAAACAGCTTGTGATGATAGGATCCCCATCAGTTAAAATTAACTGGGCTTCAAATATAAGATAATCACAGATGAACTTGGAACTTGCAAAGAAGCTCAAATATAATTTTGTCTTGATCAATCCATTGCATCAATTCACTTAAAAGCCAGTAGTGTACTTTTTACCAAGCACAAATATATACATATGTATGGTGGTTATAGGTAAATATATATATATATATATATATATATATATATATATCTGCATATATTTCATAAACCATTCTCATACTTAATGATGAAGTTTTTTAACTTTGTGGCATTCTCTATGCTAATGCAACCATATATACAATAGCCATCTTCAGTCACACACAGCCCATTTGCACAGTTGTTCTACAGAAAATCAGAAAGCTTTTCATTCTTTAGGTTTATCACAACTTTAGCAACTCTTTATTTTAGATTGTATTTTTCCTATTTATTCTGTGCTTTAATAAGACAGTGTTCTGTTATTGGTAAAAGAATGATCAAAGGTAAAAATCACAAAAGAAATAAACACTTGTTTTGAAAATTTGAAAAATATTCAAAAGTATGAAAAAGCAAAGGAAAACCTCTTAGCCTAAGAATCCTCTCCAGGTTTATATACCTTTGTCTACTTTCTTTGTCTAAATATACACAGGGAGAACTAGAGAGAGACCATAGGAATTCTAATGTACATATAATTTTGTGTTTGACCATTTTTCTCCTCAGGGTTTATTATGGGACTTTATCATGTCATTGATCATACTTTGAAAACACCACTATTTGAACAGCTGCATAATGTTTCATCATGAGTATGTGGCATCATTAACCATTTCTGGACACTTGGAATAATTTGAAATTTTTACTATACTAATACAATATCTGGTATATTTACACTAAAATGTATTCAGATTTCTAATCATTTCAGTGGGACAGAGTCACAGGAACAGGCTTACTAAGAAACTATTAATGTGTACTTCTGCTTCATTGACTATGCTAAAGCCTTTCACTGTGTGGATCACAACAAACTGTGGAAAACTCTTAAAGAGATGGGAATACCAGACCACCTTACCTGCCTCCTGAGAAATTTGTATGCAGGTCAAGAAACAGCAGTTAGAACAAGACATGGAACAATGGACTGGTTCCAAATTGGGAGATGAGTACATTAAGGCTGTATATTGTCGTCCTGCTTATTCAATTTATATGCAGAGTATATTATGTGAAATGCTTGACTGGATGAAGAACAAGCTGGAATCAAGAGATTCCAGAAGAAATATCAATAACCTCAGATATGCAGATGACACCACCCTTATGGCAGAAACCAAAGAGGAGCTAAAGAGCCTCTTGATGAAAATGAAATGGTGTGAAAGACCCTGATGCTGGGCAAGATTGAAGGCAGGAGGAGAAGGGGATGACAGAGGATGAGATGGTTGGATGGCATCATCAACTCAATGGACATGAGTTTGAGCAAGTTCTGGGAGTTGGTGATGGACAGGGAAGCCTGGCGTGCTGCAGTCCACGGAGTTGCAAAGATTCAGACATGACTGAGTGACTGAACTGAACTGATGAATGTCTATGCCTTTACAAAAAGCTAGACCAACTTATGGACCTACCAGCAGTTTATGAGATTCTTATCCCATGACAGTCTCACCACACTGAGGAGTCCAGAACTCACACATGCATTAAGTACTCTTGCTTTCTTTTTCTGTTCTCTAGAATTGTTGATTTTTTTGCTCATTTTTATATTAAAGTGTTTATATATATATATATATATCACGTTGATTTATAGGAGCATTTATATTATTATTAAATTTTTTATACTCATTGTGATGTTTGCCAATTAACTTTTTACCTTTAAACCTTTAAAATATTTGAGCTATATATATTTCCAATATCTTAATAATATCTTTCCTTTCACCTTAATTTGCAGAATATTTTCTCTTCACCTGGGCTTACCAGGTGGTGCTAATAGTAAAGAACCTGCCTGCCAGTGCTAGTAATGCAGGATATGTAAGTCTGATCCCTGGGTCAGGAAGATCCCCTGCAGAGGGCATGGCGACCTACTCCAGTATTCTTGCTTGGAGAATCCCATGGACAGAAGCCTGGTGGGCTATGGTCCATAGGCTCACAAGGAGTTGGACAAGACCAAAGCATCTTAGCAGCAGCACCTGGTGAGGAGAAAAATTTTTTATTGGTTTCTTGTCAACATTTATTGAAGCAATTTTTAATATTGAGTTCTTTATATTGGCTTTATTTGTGTGTGTGTGTGTGTGTGTGTAAGACATGAGCTCTTATATTTTAGGATTTCAAGTTTGGTAAAATATTCCTGTTGGTTTCCTGGGCACAGAATCAACAAATCATATCACATTTCACAAGTCATCTACTGAGTCCAGACTTAGCACTTACATTTTGTGCAGAATTAGCTCAAAAGGTAGAATCAAGCTTCTCATGTAGTTTTCAAGAAGAAAATCCACTCACACCAAACCCTTTATGATTTTTGTCGTTTGCTTAAAAATGCCGTGGTCACTCATTGCTATTCATAGAATCCACTACCTCACTCCTTTCTCTGTATTCTCTATATTCTTTCTTTTTCCTTCCTTCTTGGTCTGCCTTCTTCCCCTCTCCAGCTATGCTGTGAATTCTCATCCTGGACTTTTGTAACTTTTGTTATCTGAACTTGCCCAGTGGTATCACCCTCAACCCAAGTTATTAATACTTGCCAAACTATTTCTTCCAATAAACACACAGCTTTTCCTAAAAAGAATCCTGGTAAACTAAATTTTCTCTATTGGTTTTAAGGATTAATTATGTGAAAATGATTCTCGGAATTCCTCATCATTTATTTACATCAAATATTGAGTAGAAAGTTGAGAACTCTGTAGTTGGCATTTCCAGGGTAACATTTTCAGACAAATTACATCAGTGTCTTTGATTTTCACTCCATCTAAGAGAAGTCCATCTTGAAGTTAGTGGTGTTGTTCACCCACTAAGTTGTGTCTGACTCTTTGTGACCCCACGGACTGCAACATGACAGATTTCCCTGTCCTTCAGTATCACCAGGAGTTTGCGCAAACTCATGTCCATTGCATCAGTGATGCCATCTAATCATCTTGTGCTCTGTTGCCTCCTTATCCTCCTGCCCTCAATACCTCCCAGCATCAGGGTCTTTTCCAGTGAGTCAAATCTTCATATCAGGTGGCCAAAGTATTGGAACTTCAGCATCAGTACTTCCAGTGAATGTTCAGGGTTCATTTCCTTTAGAATTAACTGGTTTGATCTCCTTGCAGTTCAAGGGACTATCAAGAGTCTTTCCCAGCACCATACTTTGGTAGCATCAGTTCTTTGGTTCTCAGCCTTCTTCATGGTCCAACTCTCACATATGTACATGACTAGTGGCAAAACCATAGCTTTGACTATATGGACCTTTGGCAAGTTGATGTCTCTGCTTTTTAATATGCTGTCTAGGTTTATCATAGCTTTCCTTCCAAGGAACACAGTTGGTGATATAATTAAATAACAAAGAAAAAGCCTAAGTTTTCTTTTAATGAATAAATGTCTTCACATTCTACCATGATGCTGAATCATACTAAGGTAGGAGACAGCTGGACCCCAGGATGAGCTGCAACTAGTCTCTTGCTTCTACATCGAGATAATTGTGATTGGGTGGAAGACAAATCAACTGCATTATTCTAATTCTTTTGGTTAAGGGAATTTCCCAGCTTGACAAAATGCATGAAGAATTGAAAGGTTGTTGCTGAATCACGCAAAGATGTTGGGGTTCTTGGCCTCCAGAGGAGAAGAACTCAATCTGGTGCCAGAGACGAGGCTGGATCGCACAGAACTTTTGTGTAATAAAGTTTTATTAAAGTATAAAGGAGATAGAGAAAGCTTCTGACATAGACATCAGAAGGGGGTAGAAAGAGTACCCCCTTGCTAGTGTCAGCAATGGAGTTATATACTCTCCAATGAATCCAAAGAATGTCTGGAGGTTGTAAAGACCTCACCAGACCTACTCCCATAATTTATGTTTTAAGATAACAGAATTAGCCAGAAGGTTTAATCCAGAGACTGTCCTCAGGCAGGATACATTATTGTTATATAATCTTAAGGAATGTAGCGGAAAACAACAACAAAAAAAAGGTAGAAAGTTTGTTCTTTCTTCCTCCTTGAGTATTCCAGACCTCTCTCTTTGGGGACCCATTGACCTCTTATCATCCTGCCTAGGAAATGACTCTTTCAGAATGTCCCCAGTCTAGGGAAAGGCCAAAGAAAGAGGATCTGTCATCCCATAATATGCCCTGCCAACCTCCCAGAAGCCTTCATACTGGAATCTATATTGCCTAAGGGATGTGCATGCACCCACCAGGGAAGACCCTAAAGACAAACATGGGGACAAGCAAGGTGATTGGACAGAGACCAAAAGTTGCCCCCACATACACAATCTAAGCCATCCCACTGATTCCAACTCACTCCAAATGTTGGCCTATGTGTTCTTCCACACATACTTTGCTTCTAATAAGTGCTTTTTCTGCTTCACAATTTCTGTCTGTTGAATTCTTTCTTCAGAGAAGAAAAGAAGACAAGGAAAGAGATCCTGCTTCAAGCCACTGCATCCCTCATCGCCCCTCTCCCAGGTTAATACCTGTAGGAGGTGAATTTGTGTCATTGGAGACCAACGTGAGGATTGTTTCTAAGTAGTTGCTGTCTTCTGATCTGCATTGTTATTACGCTACACAGAGTGCAACCATCATTCAGCTCAGGAGCTCAGATTTAGCCACAAATGCCACAAGCAAGGAGACATCAATTGTCTACTTTTCAGTAAGCCATTGCTTGGGAAGCCAGGCTTTCACAAATAATCTTGTGAGCTGGCTATGCATAAAGCACACATTTTAAAGGAAAGAAATGACTGTGTTGTTCTCAAATGAAGTGATTGCGTTATGTTTGCCACACTAAACGCACACATCCTGAAGTGTTTGCATAAAAGCTTTGGCTTTAAAATGTAGCTGGTCTTGTGGAAGTGATTCTGTTACTTAAAAGTCTTTAAAGGTGTTTAACACATACCAATTTGCTACTGTAACAAGTCCAAAGCACTTTCCTTACTGGGCAGGGGGACAAAGAAGCCATGGTTAAAAGCTCAAATTCTTTGGCTGGATCATTCTAGAGAAAACAATTTATGATTCTGGGAGACTGATCAGCATTCCTCCAAGAGCTCCTAGCCCTAAATTAAATCTCTTCTGCCTGGGCACAGCTGCCTCTGTGTCATTTATTTGCAGCGCCTTAGATTGACAGACATTATTGTTTCTGTTTTTTTGCCTCCGTTGGGTTGAGGAACCTGCAGACAACCACCTTATCTAAACTGTCACAATTGTGCCTCATCACCCTCAAACAAATGGTGGGGCTTTAAAGCAGGACACAGATAACTGAAGGCCTTCTGAAACAGATTGTTGAAGGACATTGGCCAAGAAGACTTGCCTAATTTCTCTCACTGTTTAACCTTTCGTCCACATTCAGTAAGAACAACCCACCCTGGTAACGGCTTGACATTGTTAGTTGCTTTGAACATTATCACCCACATTTCACTAAAAGCATATAGGAGAGATAAGAACATTTGCAAGAAACATTTTTGCCCCACACTTTTGCTTATGTAGTTTTTACAGCAATTGTAAGTCTTCGCTGATTACTAAACAAGTGGATTCTTTTGACTCTGGGAGGAAGCTATGGTGCTGTGTTACTTTAAGTCTAGAGTGTCTAAAATTAGCAGCTGGGTGATCTGGATGATTGGAACAGTAGGGGAACTTTGAGACCAATGGCTTTTATTTTACAGTTATATCTGATGTCAATTCACAAGGTCAAATATAAAGAAGCAGCAGAGAAGATTCTTCTCTGACCATTCAGAAGCTGGATGGCATCACCTGCCATCTCCATAACTTCTCTGCAGAGCAGAGAGAGAGAGAGCCCCACAGCAGTCTCCTCGGTTACTGCTTGAAAAATAATTTCAGCTAAGGAGGATAGGATGCCTTGTTTGCCAGCGGGCACCATGGTCCAATGTGTGTTTATCCCTTTTAATTTAATTTGTCTTGTTCTTTTTAGGGCTCATGACTGCTTCAGGGTTGTGGATATGGCTTAACTATGAGTGAGATTTGTCATAATAAAGTACTATCTTTCTGAAGACCCTTTCACTCCTTGAGTGACTACTAACAAAAAACAAGCTAATATGAGGATAAAAACAAACAGCCAATGATATTTGTAAAGACTTCAGCATAGCTTTGTTTTTAGATCTTCCTATCAACACCTAGTGAGAAATTCATTTCCCTTTATTTCTCTTCCTTTTGTTTTCTCCTTTCTAGCCCCATTTCAGATAATCAGAATATTATATATTTTTCCTAATAGCCTCTGAGAACATTGGAGAGAGCCCTCGGGTATTTTAACCTATACCAAGGAGCTGAGAGTTCCTTTGGAGCTGGAAATGGCAACTCACTCCAGTATTCTTGCCTGGAAAATTCCATGAACAGAGGAGCCTGGCAGGCTACAGTCAATGGGGTTGCAAAGAGTCAACACGACTGAGTGACTGAGCGCTGAATACACGCTGAGCCTAAGGAGCTGAGAGGGCCTGGTAGGGCTGGAGGACGTGGCATGGAGGGTGGGAGGCCAGTGAGACACGGAGCCCATCTGTTAATTCAGCGACTCTTAACCCAGGATTCCTCCTCTCCCTCACGCTCACATTAGGCTTCTGCTTAAGCTTTGGTTGAAAGCAAGTGAAGAGAATCACAGAAGTAGCCCATAGAAAGAACTGTATACGCAAAGGTCACCTTGCCTCCGGACCGGCTCATGGCGGTTGCCGGCCTCTATGTGCATGACGGAGGTATGGCAGACGGAGACGGGGAGCCCGTGGGGGTGAACGTACTGTGTCACCTGCAGACCACGTCAGCTGGCACAAATTCTGGTTCATACCCCATGGGGACGTGTGTTTGCTCTGAGGCAGATGGAACATGGGCGTGTGAGAGACAGAATGGGAATGTGCAGGACGAGGTGTAATGGAGCGTGGTGGGGTAAGGAGGTGGCAAACGACCACCAAGACAGTCAAAGACTTGCAAAAATTCCATGGGGTGCCCATCGTCTCTTTACAGAGGGGATTAGATGGAAGAATGACTTTTCCAAGATTCATGGGACGGGGCACCTCAATAAATGAAAGACACTAGCTTCACTTCAGCGATAATTGAAATAGAATTATCCAACCAAATGTGGGAAGCCCAATTCACTTGTGAGAGGAAAAGAAATGACAGTAAAAACTGCTATGATTTTCTCAGTCATATGTGGCTGGAATGCAAATGCTTCTGCTCAGGAAAAGGGAGTCGAGGAGGTGGCAGCAGTTACAGGGGAACAAAGCTTTCTCCAGAGGTCGTCCTCTTCCCGAATGGAAGGGCCAGAGGGATACTGGAAGCAGCGATACTGGGTGAATGCTGACATGAGAGAGGGAGCACGGTGAGGAAGGTCAGCACAGTCACTCTTGTTGAGGGTCTTCCCCATCTGGAGGGCAAGTGTGCTATCCCAGTGCCTGTTACATTGGTGGCCTGGATTCCTCAAGTTACAAGTGAAGTTCTTTTGTCTCTTTGAAGACAGCAAAACGGGAAACATAGACTACAGTTACTGTTTCAAAATGTTTATCCTGACCATTAGTGGACAGTGAAATAATTATTTTATTGGGTCTTGATCACCATTAAAAAATGTTATTCTATTAATAATGAAAGTGCAAGTGTTAGTCTCTCAGTCCTAACTCTTTGCTGCTCCAAGGACTGTGGCCCGCCAGGTTCCTCTGTCCGTAGAATTCTCCAGGCAAAAATACTGGACTGGGTTGTCATTCCCTTCTCCAGGAGATCTTCCTGATTCAGGAATTGAACTCGGGTCTCCTGCTTTGCAAGGCAGATTCTTCTACTGTTTGAGCCAAAAGGGAAGCCATGTCATAATATGATAGAAAGGAACTAAGAATTCCTTGGTGTATCATATGTAATAAATATTGTGTCAAGAAACTTTTGTCAGTTCTGTGTGTGTAGTAATGATGTAAAATATATTTCTCACCTTATCTCAGAAAGTTTGAAAGCCATTGACTTTCTTTGGTTCACAAAACAAAAATACTGGTAAGCGTGACGGATGGGGAGGGAAACAAAAAAAATAGAACAAAAATTGTTGATGAAAAATCAGAAGATCTGAGTTTGACTTATGAATACCTGACTTACTACACTGATTCACTTTACTCAAATATACAATTAAGCATTTATAGTTCTGGAATTCATAACTATAGTTTTTCTAGTTCTGAAATTCAGACATAATCTTACCTTTAACTGAATGAATCACATGGTGATGAATGAAGAATTGTTCAGAGACTAAGGATCTGAAGCAATGCTTGCCTCATCCAAAGTGATTCTCATACTGCTATTACCCAGAAGAGGAAGAAAATTTCAGCCTCTATTTTATTTTAATAAGTGAACAGGAAGACTAATAATATTCCCTTTATAGGTTCTTTAAAATCTCAACATTGAGTATTCAAAAGTTTTATATTGATTTTTATATCTGGCTAATAAGTCTCTCGGTAGCCAGACCCTGATATGTTTTTAGCTTTTTTTTTTTTTTTTTTTCCTTGTATTTTAACCACCTTGTCACTCCCTGGGGCTGAATCAGCAGGCTATTAGTTTGCCCAAGGTATAACCTCAAGTCCCACGGAACAAGGGCTCACAGCTACTAGATTTTTCTGATGTGGAATTTACTTTTCATTTTTATTCAGAGCACTGTCAGCTCTGCCTTTAAGACTAAAGTGAAAACATAACTGTCTGGTAACGAATTTAAAATCTCATAAGGAGATTTGCTAGTGTTGAAAAATACATCAGTGTTTATTGAAAATGTGTCAAATTCTTATTTTTTACATTATGCTTATGATATTTCAAATGGTAATCATTTTAATTTGTCCCTAGGTCAAGTGATTAGTATTTATTTAAATATTTTCTTAAAAGAAAAAGAAGATACTTAGTCTTCAAAAGTGAGGAATGGATGAACAGCAGGAAGAAAAAATTAACTATCAGCAGGGCAAGAAATATTGTGCCAGTGCCCTTTTAAAGTTGCATTGGGGAAGCAGTTCTATTGTCATCATTAAATATTCCGTAAATGGAGTTTTTGTATGCTAATGAAAGTAAATCCTAGCGATTCTCCACTAATTGAGACTGTACCCTGCAAAATATAGTTTCAGAACCCTGTTGGATTTATATTCTTGAAATGACTTATTTTGGGGGAATCAGAGACCTATTTCTAAGGTTGCAGTGGTTGGGATTTTACATATTTTGGCATTTTGTTTGATTTTCTTTGTACATCCTAAAATTCAACACAGTTATCAACTAAAAGTTGTAACAAGAGTTATCAACAGAAAACGTGAACCCAGCATACTCTGCCCTCCATACCCAAGGAAATTCTGCAGTTAGTACTAAGATTTCAGAGAAAAGAAACAGTGCCTTAATCTGCCACACAAATGGCTCAATTGTTTGTGCTTTTAGGTTAAGTCAGACAACTGTTTCTCTAAATAAAAGTTATCCATTTCTCCACATTTAGTAATTTCCCATGCAAGCATTTGCATGCAATTTCCCATGCAAGCATAATACAAAATTATGCACAAGAAAGTCACATGGTTAAGGAAGACTTTTGGTCAGTGTTGAAAAAGCCGAGATTTAAGTTTTATTCCAAATCAATGGTTCAATTGATTAATTCAATTGAAGCCTCTTTTTCTGAGAACATATTGGATTCTACTCTTTGAGTTTGGCTCTAGTGTCGTAGCCATTTCCATTCTGGGAAACAAACTCACTCAGGACAGTGTGGTTAGTGGAATGCAGTTTATTACACCAGTGGGTTCAAGGCAGAGTTTCCTCTCAGCTAAGGACCCTGACTGACCTTGTGAAAACCTTATATACCTTAAGCATACTGCTCAAGTCCACATCCCAAAATTCCTTAAACCTTAGCCTGGGAAGTGTTAAAGGGAGATACAATCAGGTTATAGCCATGATTCATAATCAGAAGGGGCAGCTGGTTATACACTGTAGCCTACACCAATGGGGGCCATAGAGATTACAGAGGGGATTGACTACAGGGGGATTGTTACGTTCTTTTTGATGACAGGAAATCTTGGTAGGCCATCTGGTGTGTATCAGTCCGGGAGCCTAGTTTGTCTGTAGGTATGCTATCCCCACGGCTACCAGGCGCCTAGTCCAAAGCTCACTGAAAGTGCAAGATGCCGTTTCCGTCTTTTTCACAATGGAGTCAGCTCAGCCTGTTCCTTTCCTCCCTCACTAGAAATATAAAAATGATTGCAAGATCCTGTCCCAGGACAACAGACTATTACAAGTAGTTTAAAAATGAAACAGAGTAAAAAGGCATATCTCTCCTCTCTGCAGGTCTAGATTTTATCTTATGACTACTATGCATTTATTTCTACAGAACCTTTCAATGTGTTATATTTTTATTTATTTATTTTTCTACTCACTTGTAAAAAACTTGAAACTCGGCCTGATGAAAATTAAAAAAAAATGGTATACTTGGTAAATTTCCCACAAGTTCTACAGCTGCAAATAAAGAACACGCCAATTACTTTCAAAACTACCTCCCTGTGTATTAGATTAGAAAACCACTAATGGCTTTTGAGCATGATGGTCTAATATTTTATTCAGGTCTTGCTTAGAAACACACTGAAATCATTACCTGACTTTTAAGAAAGAGGAGTTCTTTTTCCAATTAAAAATAAACCCACTGGCACACCCTAGCTCTTATTTCTTTTGCCTAGAAATGCTCATTTGACTTTCAAATTAGAGTATAAAGGGATATCAACCAGAGAAAAGTGATGTTCCTGGAGGTGACATTTTTCAAATTTGGTTTGGGCAGTACTTAGCCACAAATTTGACCTTTTTGTTTTCATGGTATGGTCAACAAAATAAACAAACAAAAATACATAACACATAATACCTAGCATTCCGCTTTATATTTTTCAGGAAGTAATAGTTTTGATTGGAATAATAGCAAGCAACACAGAGGTTACTTTTGGAAATTTTAAGCTAATTTAACACAATCTGTGACAAAGCAGTGAATCTCTATGTAAGCGAACTGTGAGGTCATGACACAAACTAGACACACTAAATCTCAGCGTGGTAATAGCTGCCTTGCAATTGGAGGACATTAGAGGCAAATTTTAGCTTTGAAATTTTAGTTCTAAAAAGATAAAGAAAAACAGATGGCTTAATATATTTTGTGGTATTTACAGGACACTGGTGGAATTACAAGCCTTTGTTTACATGTACAACTCTGTTTGAGAAAATAAACTTTTATTAACGATATTTGACCCAGAATATGTTGTTTGATTCCTCCTACCCCCATTCAACTGGATGCTTTGTATAAAATGCAGAGAATCAAAGAAAAATGCAACACAAGTTATCTTGTCTATTGCTTTGCCAAAGCAGGTAATTCACAACATGTATTTCAGAGATAATTTTATAGTCTAGAATGACACAATCTTATTTCAGACTTAAAAGATAGGTGCATGTGTCTTAGAAGATTGAGAGAGCACGAGATAACTATGAGCTGTTTTGGTGTGCAAGGTTCAGCTTTGCTCTGGCAGACAGATGCTTTTGTAAGATCAATGACTATACTATACAATTCTTGAGCTTGTTTTCTATTTTCATACAGTATGCTTCATGTCTATGGCCTAAAGATACACTGCAATTTTGCCATTTCATACTGGATGGAATAACACTATAAGAGTTCTATTAAGTTTTGTTAAAGTTTTTTGGAATCTTAGTCTAATGCAATATCTCAATATGACATTACAGACATACAAGAAATTCCAAATCAGCTCACCAATCACTGAACATATTCTAATGACCTTTTGAACAAACATCAAAATAAAATTCATAACCAAGGAAATTATTCCAGTGAATTTTATTTTGAACTTCTAAGTATTTTAAGAGTCAGAAAAATCAGGAAAACATTTGAAAAATAAATAAATGCATGAATCCTCTAAGACCATAAATTGCTGGGAAAAGCCAAGTTTTGAACAAAGACTTTGACAAATATTTGTGTTTAATTTTACATTAGTTATATACATTTTTAAATGTGTAGCTAGTTTTTCCCTATGCAGTTTTTTTCCTTGATATTTTTAATAGCAGTCTATTTCTAATTTCTTCTTAATGGTTTTTATTAGGCTCTATAAGTTATTTTTGCTTTCATTTTGTCTTCTATGATTAACATTCCCTTAATTAACAATTTGAGTGCCACATGGTTGGTTTATTAATAACATTAATTGTATTAGCTGTTATATGTACTATCTACTGGTTCACTTTCTTACTTTTAAATCAATTAAAATACATTAATGATTTATAAAAGTAAAAGAACAATATAAAATTATTCAATATATTATCTTTCCCCAAGTCTCAACTGATTTCATTGTAGACCAGTACATTTTTCATTTTTAAAAATTTTTTTAAATTTATTTGACTGCGCTGGATCTTAGTAGCAGCACATGGGATCGTCAATCTTATTGTGGCATGTGGGATTTTTCATTTTTCATCATGAGGACTGTGAAATGCAATATCTCCTGCCATATCAATAAACAGCCATTAGTGATTTCAAACCTGCAAATTTGAATTTCTGCACCTGGAGGGGGCCCCAAAAGGGAGAATGATGCCTGTGACCCAGCAGCTGTCAGCAGCCTCCACTCCCTACATGACCAAGGATGTAATGAAAAGCAAGAAGCAGGATCCTGGCCCCAGATAGCTGAGATGCATATGAAAGGAATGGTTTCAGTGCACCCAGATGCTTGCATCTTTCCATACATAGAAGAGAGCCAAATTTCTTAACTTGAGATATCTGGTTTTCCTTAATTAACAATAATCTTTGATGTTCAGATTATCTGCCCCCTTCGTTGCAAACTTCTGTATAACCTGCTCCTTCCCAGGCTCCTTGGAGCAGGCTCTTAGGGCTACTTGAGATGCTGCCTCAGAGGCTTAAAGTCCTAAGAATTCCCACCGAATAAACATAACTCTCAACTTTCATGCTGTAACTATAATTTTTTAGTTGACAGAACTCTTAGTTGAAGTATGTGGAATCTAGTTCCCTCTCCAGTGACTGAACCCGGGCCCCCTGCATTAGAAGCATGGAGTCAAGCACACATTTTTCAACTGTGCATTAATGAAAGAATCAATGTCACCAGATTCTTCTTTTTCTCTTATAATGTACTACTCTATGGTCTGGCAGGAAAGTTGGATAAAATTAAAAGGCAAAATTGAGGTGCCTTATGAGGTAATGAGTTTTCTGTCTTGAGAAAGTTTGAGCATAAGCTCAATGGCTTTCCAGGAGCAACATGGTAGGAAAGAATGCTGATAAGGTAGAAGAAAGGGAACAATCCCTTTCATCCCTGAATTTCCATGATCTTTTAAAATTCCACAACTAACTTTGGGGCAATTGTTTCCTCTTGTTGATGGTTTATCCAGAGAGGTTAATAACAGAATGCATGGAGACAAGATGCTTCACCATCCCACGTGTCCTCATTGGACACTTTCAAGTTTAAATTTGAATATCTTCCTCTACAAGTGGGACTTCCCTGGTGGCTCAGATGATAAAGAATCTGCTTGCAATGTAGGAGACCCAGGTTCAATCCCTGGCTGGGGACAAATCCCCTGGAGAAGGAAATGGCAACTCATTTCAGTATTCTTGCCTGGGAAATCTTATGGACAGAGAAGCCTGATGGGCTACAGTCCATGGAGTGGCAAAGAGTTGGACACAACTGAGCAACTAACACTTTCACTTTCACTTTTCATTTACAAATAACAACACACCAGAAAAAAGAACAAGAGCATTGAAGACAAAGGAAATTTATAGTTTTGCATAACAAGAAGTCTGTAGGTAGCTAATTTCTGGTTGGTTGAGAATGCCATGAATAAAGGAGTGGCAGGCTACAGTCCGTGGAGTCACAAAGAGTCAGATATGACTGAGCAACTAACAATTAAGCAGTAAAGATCAGGGCTCTTTTGTGTTTCTGTTAGTTGTCTATACAGCTCATCGTTGGTCTGTCTTCCTGGCTTAAAAAGCTATAGCATCTTTAAGCCTCAGTCCTCAGGCTCCTTTTCTCCTGCTCAGTCACTCAGTCACGTTCAGCTCTTTACAACCCCATGGACTATAGCCCGCCAGGTTTCTCTGTCCATGGGATTTTCATGGTAAGAAATACTTGTTCAATTGTTGAGTTATGTCTGACTCTTTGTGACCACATGGACTGCAGCACACCAATCTTCTCTGTCTCTCACTATCTCCAGGAGTTTGTATCAAATATAGGAAGCAAGGTTGAATATTGTGGTGGGAAAGAGTGATGCTTATGTCTTAGCAAATATGCTTTTATCAGAGAGAAGCATATTTCCAGGCACCCTCCAGTAGATTTTCTTTTAGGTCTGTAGTAGCTTCCAGAAAAATTAGAAATTAAGTATATTAAGATTCTTCAACCTCAGAGCTTTAGGGCTTTGCCATTAAGGAACAAAGAGGCAGAAATAGCTAATGGGTAGGGGATAAGTGTGTCTTCAACAAGTGACAAGAACACAGCAGCTCACCAAATAGATTCTCAACATGATTTCTAATTAGAAACTGATTGCTTCCATCAATGGAGTTGAAAATGTTCCTGTAATTGTTGTCAAAGGATTGGCTACAAGACCGAGAGCACAGAGGTTAGAGGCAACTGTCAGACAAAACAAACACATCAGATGTAGTCTTGGAGTCAGTAATTGGTGACATGATCATCTGTTTATAAAGTTCCTGGATAAATGATAACATGCCTCAGTCTGGGGTAGTGATTCTCCCATTTAGTTATCTGATCGTACAGTAACTGTGAATCATTTCAGACATGTGGAGGTTATCTCCCTAAGTTAGCTTTTGCTCCCCACACTGCTCTTCAAGTCTCTGTCCCTCATTGTTTATTCCCCTTTCTCTCTCTGTGGGTTAATCAAATAATCAATGCTCAAATACCACAAGCCAGAGGGAGAGAGAGAGAAAACAGAATGGACAAGCAAGAAGGGGCTGGGAGACAGGTTTACCCTGGGGTTTTAGAGCCAGGATTCTGGGCTTTTTTCCTCCCTCCCACCCCAGGAGCATGAGACAGCTGTAGATAGTGTGGGTAAATCAGAAGCTAGTTCCAGCAGGTGAGGTGGTAACTGATGGATGGCAAGTTATTTAACTGAGACACAAATATAAGGTGAAAAGAGGAATGCAGAAGAGTACAAACTGCACCTACCAGTGGTCAAGGTGGAGGGCTCATTTTGCCAGAAGACACGCAGGCTTGGAATATTCCCAGAAATAAAGGAACTCTCGGGCATGGAGAGGAAGGGCAGTGAGGGTGTAAGAAGGTTTTGTCCCTTTCCCATTTACCTGATCCTGTTTCCTTTAAATGTTAATTATGAAAATGAGATCACTAGGTAACATTTAACCTAACGCTTGACTTATGCTCTCCTAAATGCACACAGTGCCTTGACTAATCTGTCAATTCTTTCCCTAGATTAAAAGAAGAATGAAGAATTAAGTAAAGAACAACTATCACTCTACCCCCAGGAGCCCTCTTAGCAATCCTGCTGGTAGACCACATGGATGAGGTAACATATGAAGAAAGCCCATGGGGAGTCAGTCAGCCTGGGCACAATGGAAAATGGATGTAGAACTTGACCTCTTGCCTTGATTATGCACTGAGATTCTTTCCCCCTTTCCTCTTAAAAACTGTCATGGCTGATCAGAATCTTTGGAGTTGATTTTGAGGACATGAGTCTGCCTTCTCCCCAGATTACTGGCCTTCTGATTAAAGCAGACTTTCCTTGCTACCAACTCTTGCCTCTGAAGTACTGGCTTTCTAATGACAAGCTGTTGAATATGAATTCAGTAACAGGGATGACCTGAGACAAATTTAGGAGAGTGTGACATCTGAGATTCACTGTCAGTCCTGGGTGTGTTTGTTCTTCCAACTAGCAAATGTGTTTTAGATGGTTTTTTTGGGTAGCCCCTAACTTGACCTTTGATAACTCAAAAGGATGACCACTACCCAATAGAAGATAAGTTGTCAAAAATGTAGCACTTTTTAAAAACTCCACTGGAAGACCCACTACAGCCCCTGCATTTGACAGCAGCCCCAGAAGACTCTCCACTCACCCCTGAACATAGCCCTGCTTCTCCTCTTGGAAGATTATGGGCAGTCATTTCTTGTGGAGATTCATGAAACAGGTTCTCCTTAGTTTGGCTGAGTAGCCTTCTTTTCCACTGTATTTATATATATATATATATATATATATATATATATATATATATATATATATATATATATATATATATATATATGAAGTGAAGTGAAAGTCACTCAGTCAGGTCCAACTCTTTGCGACCCCATGGACTATACAGTCCATGGAATTCTCCAGGCCAGAATACTGGAGTGGATAGCCTTTCCCTTCTCGAGGGGATTTTCCCAACCCAGGGATCAAACCCAGGTCTCCAGCATTGCAGGCAGATTCTTTACCTGCTGAGCCACTAGTGAAGTCCATATTTAATTTTTTTGTATATTATGGTGTTTTGACTTCTTAAAAATTTATTTTCTGGTGGAAATGTCTGCCTTTCCAGAGGCAAACCAATTCTCATAGCCAGCAAAGGGCCCAGCCAGGTGCAGGTTGATATGCAAACTAACAAATCCACAGCACCCTCTTTCTCTGGCTCTGACACCCCAGGAGGCAACATTCTTCTGCCTTAATCCTCCCAGGGTCAGGGGCCAAGAAATGAGGGACCACCCCTGTAACCCAAAGCACCCTGAGGAAATACTCAAACCAGCCAGTCCTGACTATTCCGTCTGCCTTACCTCGCCTTTCCCACAGAAACCTCAATAAAGTTTCTAGTCTAAACCTCCCCCTCACTCCTATTTTCTACCTCCACTCTACTCTGATGCTTTCCCATGTGGCCCTGCATGACATGCAAAACCTTCTGTCTCTAGGATCTAGAGTGCAATAACCTTTGTTTCCTCCTGAGTCTCTACTCTGTTCCTCTTGTCCTCAGTCTTTTATAAGACTGACCAACTTATCAAAAACATGACACATCCACCCCAAAATATTTTTACCATAATACAGCTAACTCCCTGATATTTAAAATAAGTGGTAGGATTTTGGAGCAGGCCCTCACCTCTCTGCACAGATACTGATCTAGGAAAAAAATATCCTAGGAATGAAGTGTGTGTTGGATTTGGTGTTGGAATTTATATCATTAATTTGTGTTACTGCTATTGCAATTGATATGTACCAATGCGGGGTGGGGGGGGGGGGGGTGTTTAAACAGTTTAACCATCAGTGCTGCCGTAACAGTGCATACTGGCTAGCAGTAGCTATGGTTGTACCTTAGGTGAATATTACCATCAAGATTCTGGTCCCTTCAGCACAAAGTAGGCCAATGGCAACTTTTAGACAATACTGCCTTCTCAATGATAAATCATAGCCTTCTGAATTTTGATGTTCTGGGAATTCTTTCAAGGTGTCTTTAAATAAATAATCAATTCTTAACTTTCTATGAGTCCTAATAAGGGTGAATTTGGGATCACTGTTTAAAAAATCTCTATATGGTTTTGGATACTTGTTGACAAGGAACCAGATACTAGATAAAGCACTAGATATTTTATCGCTATAATAAGACCTAGCCTTTAATTTCATATGATCTCATCATTTTGACTAAAGTCTATTACAGAATAACAAGTGTGACATTGTCTCATGTTACATATGAAACTTTCTACAATCATAAGCCAATGTTTAGTTTTGGAAAAGATCACCTACCCACCTACTCCCCTTCCAAAATATTCAGAACCTGAGGGAAAAGAGTAAAGGCAGTGGAAAGAATATGACCTTGCACAACAGAAAGACCCAGGTCTGAACACTGTCTTTACCACTTGCTTGTTCTGTGAGTAGAAAGAGATTATTTAAATTCTCTTAGCCTTCATTTAGGGCTTTATGGTGGCTCAGATGGTAAAGAATCCACTTGTAATGAAGACAACCAGGTTTTGATCCCTGGGCCAGAAAGATCCCCTAGAGAAGGGAATAGCAACCTACTCCAATATTCTTGCCTGGAAAATGACATGATGTGTCTATGAGGTCACAAAGAGTCAGACACAGCTGAGCAACTAACACGTTACTTTAGCTTTAGTTTATTAATATTTTCTTTGTTATAATTTTCCTTTTTAAAGAGTGTTTATTTTAAAATTGAGATATAAATGGCATTACCCAGTTTTTTAGTATGTCATATGGCCATGTATATGTACAGTTTTATTTGTTTACCTTGTTTGGGCAGTATAAAAGACCATCAGGAGGCACTATGGACCGAGCATGGGCCAAGAACTAGAGTGGACATCTGCATACCACCTGAAATAAACCCTGCAGACTGAAAAAGAAAAGGCAAGGGATTTACTCTGGCAATTTGAAGTGAGCTTGGTCAGCCTTACATTACTAAGAGTTAACTATGTATAAGAAGAGTTAACTAAATATAATCACGGCATCTGGTCCCATCATTTCATGGCAAATAGTTGAGGAAACAATGGAAACAGTGACAGACTTTCTTTTTTGGGCTCCAAAATCACTGCAGATGGTGACTGCAGCCATGAAATTAAAAGACGCTTGTTCCTTGGAAGAACAACTATGACAAACCTAGACAGTGTAAAGTAGAGGCATTATTTTGCCGACAAAGGTACATCTAGTCAAAGCTATGGTTTCTCCAGTAGTCATGAACAGATATGAGAGGTGGACCATAAAGAAGGCTGAATGCCAAAGAATTTATACTCTTAAACTGTTGTGTTGGAGAAGATTCTTGAGTGTCCCTTTGACTGCAAGGAGATCAAACTAGTTAATTCTAGAGGAAATCAACTCTGAAAATCATTGGAAGCTGAAGCTCTAATACTTTGACCACCTGATGTGAAGACCTGACTCATTGGAAAACATCCTGATGCTGGGAAAGGTTGAGGGCAGTAAGAGAAGGGGGCAACAGAGTACAAGATGGTTGGATGGCATCACTGACTCAATGGACGTGAGTTTGAGCAAGCTCTGGGAGATGGTGAAGGACAGGGAAGTCTGGTGCGCTGCAGGTCACGGGGTCACAAAGAGTCGGACGTGACTGAGCAACTGAACAACAACAATAACAACAGCCTGAAATGAACACTGCAAACTGAAAAAGAAAAGGCAAGGGATTTATTCTAGCAATTTGAAGTGCGGTGATCAGCCTTACATTACTAAGCATTAACTATATTTAAAAAGTAAGGAGAGATATACACTGCCCATTTTCCCTCATGGAGGCACATATATTTAGATCATTACTGTACACTTAAAGGTCTACCTCCCAATGGACCATTTTAATTTTTAACTAGATAAAGGGATCCCTTATTCCTGATCTTTTTCTTGAGCTCTACTCTGCTGCTCTTTGGCTTTTGCTCATCCTTTAGCCTGTTCTTTTCTTCCTTTGAAAGTTTCTTATTGAAAGCATTTTCAAATTTAAGTTGAAAGTGAAAAGTGAAAGTGAAGTTGCTCAGTCGTGTCAAACTCTTTGCAACCCCACACACTGCAGCCTACTATGCTCCTCCATGGATTTCCCAGGCAAGAGTACTAGAGTGGGTTGCCATTCCGAGAACATCATCCAGTTTTATTATTATTATTTTTTTTGTCCCAGGTGACTCTACTGGTAAAGAACCTGCCTGCCAATGCAGGAGATGTAAGAGATGGGAGTTCATTCTCTGGGTTGGGAAGATCCCCTGTGGGGGAGGGCACAAAAACCCACTCCAGTGTTCTTGCCAGGAGAATCGTATAGACAGAGGAACCTGGAGGGTACAGTCCATAGGGTCACAAAGCTTCAGACACAGTTGAAGAGACTTAGCACCAATAAGCTTATATGCTTTGTAACCTATGTCTACCTCCTCTTGCACCAGAGTCTATATGTAGAGGAGGAAAATTTGCTCTGTATCAGCAACAAAAATACATTTCCATATACCTGTTAGTGAATGAAACATTGGTCTCAAATTCACCCCTCTCAGCACTCATGGAAATTTAAGATCTGATTATTTACTTAAAATGAGCTTGAAATTTCATAAAACATCAAAATCCAGAAGGATAATTGTGTCTTGAGACTATCTATTTACCTATTATCTATCTAGCATCTCTCTCTCTCCATATATATATATATATATATATATATATATATATATATATATATATATATATATAATGTGTGTGTATATATATAATATATATATATATATATGTATATATAAATATATAAAGAGCTGACAGTAAGCCGTGATGAAATAGTGACAAACATGATCATAGATGTGCTTATCCAGATTTTGTTATGTGCATTGCCTATCTATATCCTTGGCAAAGGCAGAAATGGGTGGGTCTGCCCTCACAGGGCCATTTGTGTGTGTCTGTGTGTACATGTTAAGGATTAGGGGCAAGTACATACAGAGGTGAGATGTGAAATAGCTTGAGATCAGTGAAGGAAAATTTGACATATATCTAGTTTTAGCTTTCCAGAGTCAAAAGTCTAGAAAATCTACCTTCAACTTCATATCTATCTATCTATCTATCTATTCATCAATGTTAATACATGAACTGCTCTGTCCATGGAGGAAAGGAAGTAAAACAAATATCATGATTTTTGATATCTCATTTTGATTTTTAATATCTCATCTCAGATCTGATTTCCAAAAATCACATTTTATTTTTTTCTTAAGAATGTATACATATACAGTGTATCTTATCTTTAACTGCTATTATTTTTTAAAAAATTGATTGCATTATGTTTGAAAATTCGGGCTTCCCCGATAGCTCAGTTGGTAAAGAATCCTCCTGCAATGCAGGAGACTGCGGTTTGATTCTTGGGTCAGGAAGATCCGCTGGAGAAGGGATAGGCTACCCAGTCCAGTATTCATAGACTTCCCTTGCGGCTCAGCTGGTAAAGAATCTGCCTGCAATGCCGGAGACCTGCGTTTGATCCCTGGCTTGGGAAGATCCCCTGGAGAAGGGAAAGGCTACCCACTCCAGAATTCTGGCCTGGAGAAGTCCATGGATTGTATAGTCCATGGGGTTGCAAAGAGTTGGACATGACTGAAAGACTTTCACTTCACTTAACTTGAAAACTCACTTAGCTTAAGGGCATAAATCAGATAGAATCTGCTATGCATTAGGCTTGATGAAACTGGGGAATTTAATCTCATGGAAGCAGGGAGTTTTAAAGTTTCTATTAAAAACTTTGAAATCCTTAGATATATCTTGACCTTTTACTCAGTAGTATCCACGTTTTATGTTAACAATGCACATGAACTTTCATAAATAGTAGATCTTGTGGGACTCCTACTATAGCAAGATATTAACTGGCACTGGCTAGCCCACTCAATATAAACTGTGATCAAAAGAAACAATATATGAAGCAACTATCTCAGACTTTCAACAGGAGGCAACCCAGGACTGTGACCTCTGAGAGGAAAGAAACACCAAGTGAACCCCATAATCACCATTGTTATCTCTAGGAGGTAGTTTCCAGATTATAAAAAAGGAAGGCAGATCCCAATCAGAGAATGATGGTCTTCCTGAATTTAGAAGGCAGAAACTGAAATTCGGAAGCACTAAATGGGTTGAAGTTTATACGAACAAGTACTCTAGAGAAAGGAGTTGTGCAAAGAAGGAAATCAGCCAAGGAATCATTTTAAAGTTTTTCACCAAATATTAATTTTCTTGTGGCTGCACAAGAAAAGCTGGGGAGTTGTAAAAGGAAATATCGACTGTGGAGGACACATATTTCTGAGAGCGTCAGGAGTTGTGACTAGCTAGACCCTTGCTAAGCACCATGGCATTCAGTGCAGATCTCTGAAAGTTTATATATTAGGAGTAGGGCAACTCTAAACTTAGAACAAAAATAACACAAACTGGCCCTAATAATCAAAGTGATCCACTATTCAATTAATTTTCTGCCAAAGTAATGCTTTATGCTTTTAAATTTTTTTATTTTTAATTGGAGGATAATTGCTTTACAAAGTTATGTTGGTTTCTGCGATACATCAGCATGAATCAGCCATAGGTAGATGTATGTCCTCTCTCTCTTGAAACTCCCTCCCATCTCCCACACCATTCCAACCCTTTAGGTTGTCACAGAGCAGTGGGATGAGCTCCCTGTGTCATACAACAAATTCCCACTGGCTCTCTACTTTATATATGGTAATGTACATGTCTTCACTGGCGGCTCAGACGTTAAAGCGTCTGCTTCCAATGCGGGAGACCCAGGTTCGATTCCTGGGTCGGGAAGATCCCCTGGAGAAGGAAATGGCAACCCACTCCAATATTCGTGCCTGGAGAATCCCATGGACAGAGGAGCCTGGTAGGCTATAGTCCACGGGGTCGTAAAGAGTCGGACACGACTGAGTGACTTCACATCAATGTACATATTTCAGTGCTACTCTCTCAATTTGTCCCACTCTCTCCTTCCCCCACTGTGTCCACAAATCTGTTATCTATGTCTGCATGTCTACTGCTACCCTACAGGTAGATTCACTGATACCATTTTTCTAAATTCCGTATATATGTGTTACTATACACTACTTGTTTTCTCTTTCTAAATTATTTCATTCTGTATAACAGGCTATAGGTTAATCTACCTCTCTAGGACTGACTCAAATCTGTTCTTTTTTATGGCAGAGTAATATTTCATTCTTTATATACCACTACTTTTTTATCCATTTATCTGTCAGTGGACACCTATGTTGTCTCCATGTCCAGACTCTTGTAAATAGCACTGCAGTGAACATTGGGATATATGTGTTGGTTAGAATTGTCATTTTCTCAGGTTACATGCCCAGTAGTGGGATTGTTGGGCGATATGGCAACCTACTCCAATATCTTGTCTGGAAAATTCCAAGGACCAAGGAGCCTGGCAAGCTACCGTCCATGGGTCTCAAAGAGTTGGACATGACTGAGCAAGCATACATGCATGGTAGGTTTATTCTTAGTTATTTTTTTATTTTATTTTTTAAAATTTTTTAATTTTTTTTTATTAGTTGGAGGCTAATTACTTCACAACATTTCAGTGGGTTTTGTCATACAGTGATATGAATCAGCCATAGATTTACATGTATTCCCCATCCCGATCCCCCCTCCCACCTCCCTCTCGACCCGATTCCTCTGGGTCTTCCCAGTGCACCAGGCCTGAGCACTTGTCTCATGCATCCAACCTGGGCTGGTGATCTGTTTCACCATAGATAGTATACATGCTGTTCTTTTGAAACATCCCACCCTCACCTTCTCCCACAGAGTTCAAAAGTCTGTTCTGTACATCTGTGTCTCTTTTTCTGTTTTGCATTTAGGGTTATCGTTACCATCTTTCTAAATTCCATATATATGTGTTAGTATGCTGTAATGTTCTTTATCTTTCTGGCTTACTTCACTCTGTATAAGGGGCTCCAGCTTCATCCATCTCATTAGGACTGGTTCAAATGAATTCTTTTTAATGGCTGAGTAATATTCCATGGTGTATATGTACCACAGCTTCCTTATCCATTCATCTGCTGATGGGCATCTAGGTTGCTTCCATGGCCTGGCTATTATAAACAGTGTTGCGATGAACATTGGGGTGCACATGTCTCTTTCAGATCTGGTTTCCTCAGTGTGTATGCCCAGAAGTGGGATTGCTGGGTCATATGGCAGTTCTATGTCCAGTTTTTTAAGAAATCTCCACACTGTTTTCCATAGCGGCTGTACTAGTTTGCATTCCCACCAACAGTGTAAGAGGGTTCCCTTTTCTCCACACCCTCTCCAGCATTTATTGCTTGTAGACTTTTGGATAGCAGCCATCCTGACTGGCGTGTAATGGTACCTCATTGTGGTTTTGATTTGCATTTCTCTAATAATGAGTGATGTTGAGCATCTTTTCATGTGTTTGTTAGCCATCTGTATGTCTTCTTTGGAGAAATGTCTGTTTAGTTCTTTGGCCCATTTTTTGATTGGGTCATTTATTTCTCTGGAATTGAGCTGCAGGAGTTGCTTTTATATTTTTGAGATTAATCCTTTGTCTGTTTCTTCATTTGCTATTATTTTCTCCCAATCCGAGGGCTGTCTTTTCACCTTACTTAGAGTTTCCTTTGTAGAGCAAAAGCTTTTAAGTTTCATTAGGTCCCATTTGTTTAGTTTTGCTTTTATTTCCAATATTCTGGGAGGTGGGTCATAGAGGATCTTGCTGTGGTTTATGTCGGAGAGTGTTTTGCCTATGTTCTCCTCTAGGAGTTTTATAGTTTCTGGTCTTACATTTAGATCTTTAATCCATTTTGAGTTTATTTTTGTATATGGTGTTAGAAAGTGTTCTAGTTTCATTCTTTTACAAGTGGTTGACCAGTTTTCCCAGCACCACTTGTTAAAGAGGTTGTCTTTTTTCCATTGTATATCCTTGCCTCCTTTGTCAAAGATAAGGTGTCCATAGGTTCGTGGACTTATCTCTGGGCTTTCTATTCTGTTCCATTGATCTATATTTCTGTCTTTGTGCCAGTACCATACTGTCTTGATGACTGTGGCTTTGTAGTATAGTCTGAAGTCAGGCAGGTTGATTCCTCCAGTTCCATTCTTCTTTCTCAAGATTACTTTGGCTATTCGAGGTTTTTTGTATTTCCATACAAATTGAGAAATTATTTGTTCTAGTTCTGTGAAAAATACCATTGGTAGCTTGATAGGGATTGCATTGAATCTATAAATTGTTTTGGGTAGAATAGCCATTTGACAATATTGATTCTTCCAATCCATGAACATGGTAGGTTTCTCCATCTGTTTGTGTCCTCTTTGATTTCTTTCATCAGTGTTTTATAGTTTTCTATGTATAGGTCTTTTGTTTCTTTAGGTAGATATACTCCTAAGTATTTTATTCTTTTTGTTGCAATGGTGAATGGTATTGTTTCCTTAATTTCTCTTTCTGTTTTTTCATTGTTAGTATATAGGAATGCAAGGGATTTCTGTGTGTTAATTTTATATCCTGCAACTTTACTATATTCATTGATTAGCTCTAGTAATTTTCTGGTAGAGTCTTTAGGGTTTTCTATGTAGAGGATCATGTCATCTGCAAACAGTGAGAGTTTCACTTCTTCTTTTCCTATCTGGATTGCTTTTACTTCTTTTTCTGCTCTGATTGCTGTGGCCAAAACTTCCAACACTATGTTGAGTAGTAGTGGTGAGAGTGGGCACCCTTGTCTTGTTCCTGATTTCAGGGGAAATGATTTCAATTTTTCACCATTGAGGGTGATGCTTGCTGTGGGTTTGTCATATATAGCTTTTATTATGTTGAGGTATGTTCCTTCTATTCCTGCTTTTCAGAGAGTTTTAGTCATAAATGAGTGTTGAATTTTGTCAAAGGCTTTCTCTGCATCTATTGAGATAATCATATGGTTTTTATCTTTCAATTTGTTAATGTGGTGTATTACATTGATTGATTTGCGGATATTAAAGAATCCTTGCATTCCTGGGATAAAGCCCACTTGGTCATGGTGTATGATTTTTTTAATATGTTGTTGGATTCTGTTTGCTAGAATTTTGTTAAGGATTTTTGCATCTATGTTCATCAGTGATATTGGCCTGTAGTTTTCTTTTTTTGTGGCATCTTTGTCTGGTTTTGGAATTAGGGTGATGGTGGCCTCATAGAATGAGTTTGGAAGCTTACCTTCATCTGCAATTTTCTGGAAGAGTTTGAGTAAGATAGGTGTTAGCTCTTCTCTAAATTTTTGGTAGAATTCAGCTGTGAAGCCATCTGGTCCTAGGCTTTTGTTTGCTGGAAGATTTTTGATTACAGCTTCGATTTCCTTGCTTGTGATGGGTCTGTTAAGATCTTCTATTTCTTCCTGGTTCAGTTTTGGAAAGTTATACTTTTCTAAGAATTTGTCCATTTCATCCAAGTTGTCCATTTTATTGGCATAGAGCTGCTGGTAGTAGTCTCTTATGATCCTTTGTATTTCAGTGTTGTCTGTTGTGATCTCTCCATTTTCATTTCTAATTTTGCTAATTTGGTTCTTCTCTCTTTGTTTCTTAATGAGTCTTGCTAATGGTTTGTCAATTTTGTTTATTTTTTCAAAAAACCAGCTTTTAGCTTTGTTGATTTTTGCTATGGTCTCTTTAGTTTCTATTGCATTTATTTCTGCCCTGATTTTTAAGATTTCTTTCCTTCTGCTAACCCTGGGATTCTTCATTTCTTCCTTCTCTAATTGCTTTAAGTGTAGAGTTAGGTTATTTATTTGGCTTTTTTCTTGTTTCTTGATGTAAGCCTGTAATGCTATGAACCTTCCCCTTAGCACTGCTTTTACAGTCTCCCATAGGTTTTGGGTTGTTGTGTTTTCATTTTCATTCATTTCTATACATATTTTTGTTTCTTTTTTGATTTCTTCTATGATTTGTTGGTTATTCAGAAGCGTGTTATTTAGCCTCCATATGTTTGAAGTTTTAACAATTTTTTTCCTGTAATTGAGATCTAATCTTACTGCACTGTGGTCAGAAAAGATGACTGGAATGATTTCAATTTTTTTGAATTTTCCAAGACCAGATTTATGGCCCAGGATGTGATCTATTCTGGAGAAGGTTCCGTGTGCACTTGAGAAAAAGGTGAAGTTGATTGTTTTGGGGTGAAATGTCCTATAGATATCAATTAGGTCTAGCTGGTCCATTGTGTCATTTAAGGTTTGTGTTTCCTTGTTAATTTTCTGTTTAGTTGATTTATCCATAGTTGTGAGTGGGGTATTAAAGTCTCCCACTATTATTGTGTTACTATTAATTTCCTCTTTCATCCTCGTTAGTGTTTGCCGTACATATTGCAGTGCTCCTATGTTAGGTGCATATATATTTATAATTGTTATATCTTCTTCTTGGATTGATCCTTTGATCATTATGTAGTGTCCTTCTTTGTCTCTTTTCACATCCTTTATTTGAAAGTCTATTTTATCTGATATGAGTATTGCGACTCCTGCTTTCTTTTGGTCTCCGTTTGCATGAAATATTTTTTTCCAGCCCTTCACTTTTAGTCTGTATGTGTCTCTTGTTTTGAGGTGGGTCTCTTGTAGACAGCATATATAGGGGTCTTGTTTTTGTATCCATTCAGCCAATCTTTGTCTTTTGGTTGGGGCATTCAACCCATTTACATTTAGGGTAATTATTGATAGTTGTGGTCCCGTTGCCATTTACTTTGTTGTTCTGGGTTCACGTTTATACAACCTTTCTGCATTTCCTGTCTAGAGAAGATCCTTTAGCATTTGTTGAAGAGCTGGTTTGGTGGTGCTGAATTCTCTCAGCTTTTGCTTATCTGTAAAGCTTTTGAATTCTCCTTCATGTCTGAATGCGATCCTTGCTGGATACAGTAATCTAGGTTGTAGGTTATTCTCTTTCATTACTTTCAGTACGTCCTGCCATTCCCTTCTGGCCTGGAGGGTTTCTATTGATAGATCAGCTGTTATCCTTATGGAAATCCCTTTGTGTGTTATTTGTTGTTTTTCCCTTGCTGCTTTTAATATTTGTTCTTTGTGTTTGATCTTTGTTAATTTGATTAATATGTGTCTTGGGGTGTTTCACCTTGGCTTTATCCTGTTTGGGACTCTCTGGGCTTCTTGGACTTGGGTGGCTATTTCCTTCCCCATTTTAGGGAAGTTTTCAGCTATTATCTCCTCGAGTATTTTCTCATGGCCTTTCTTTTTGTCTTCTTCTTCTGGGACTCCTATGATTTGAATGTTGGGGCGTTTCACATTGTCCCAGAAGTCCCTGAGGTTGTCCTCATTTCTTTCGATCCTTTTTTCTTTTTCCGTCTCTGCTTCATTTATTTCCACCATTTTATCTTCTACCTCACTTATCCTATCTTCTGCCTCCGTTATTCTACTCTTGGTTCCCTCCAAAGTGTTTTTGATCTCATTCATTGCATTATTCATTTTTAATTGACTCTTTTTTATTTCTTCTAGGTCTTTATTAAACATTTATTGAATCTTTTCAATCTTTGTTTCCAGGCTATTTATCTGTAACTCCATTTTGTTTTCAAGATTTTGGATCATTTTTATTATCATTATTCTAAATTCTTTTTCAGGTAGATTCCCTATCTCCTCCTCTTTTGTTTGACGTGTGGGCATTTTTCATGTTCCTTTACCTGTTGGGTATTTCTTTGCCTTTTCATCTTGTTTAGATTGCTGTGTCTGGAGTGGGCTTTCTGTATTCTGGCGGTCTGTGGTTCCTTTTTATTGTGGAGGATTTACCCAGTGGGTGGGGTTAGATGATTGGCTTGTCAAGGTTTCCTGGTTAGGGAAGCTTGCGTCAGTGTTCTGGTGCGTGGAACTTGATTTCTTCTCTTTGGAGAGCAATGGAGTGCCCAGTAATGAGTTTTGAGATGGGTCTATGTGTTAGGTGTGACCTTGGGCAGCCTGTATGTTGATGTTCAGGGCTATGTTCCTGCGTTGCTGGAGAATTTGCGTGGTATGTCTTGCTCTAAAACTTATTGGCTCTTGGGTGGTGGTTGGTTTCAGTGTAGGTATGGAGGCTTTTGGACGATCACTTATTACTTAAAGTTCCATGTAGTCAGGAATTTTCTGGTGTTCTCAGGTTTTGGGCTTAAGTCTCCTGCGTCTGGATTTCAGTTTTATTCTTCCTGTAGTCTCAGGACTTCTCCAACTATACAGCACTGAAAATAAAACTTCTAGGTTAATGGCGAAAAGATTCTCCTCCATTAGGGACACCCAGAGAGGTTCACAGAGTTACATGAAGAAGAGGAGAGGGAGGAGGGAGATAGAGATGAGCAGGAGGAGAAAAAGGGGGACTCAAGAGGAGAGAGACAGATCTGCACAGTACTCTGTTCCCAGAGTGTTCTCTGTAGCCCAGACACCTACAAAGATTCACAGAATTGGATTGGGAAGAGAAGGGGAAAGGAGGAAATAGAGGTGTTCTGAGGTAGAAAACAGAGAGTCAAGATTGGGAGAGAATAATCTTCGGTTTAAAAATAGGGCTTCTCTTCTTCTTTTTTTTTTGTAAGGTTATAGTGTATTGAAAATGAAAATTAAGGAGTAGTAGAGGAATACTAGAGGACTTTAAAAGAAATAAGAGAAAAAGAAAAATAGAAAATAGAAGAGAAAAAGGAGAGAAAAAAAAAGAAAAAAAATTTTTTTCCCTAATTAAAAAAAATCATAAAAATCTATGAAAATGAAAGTTAAGGAGTAATGGGGGAGTAATATGGCATTTTAAAGGAAAATAAAAGAGAAAAAATAAAAAAGAAAAATAAAAAAAATTTTTTTTTCTTACTTAAAAAAAAAAAAAGTAAAAATATATCTAGGAGTTTCTCTGGAGCTGTTATGGTCAGTGTGGGTTCGGCTCAGTTTCAGATAGCTCCTCGAGCCAGCTTACACTTCTCGATATCTACAGGCCCATTCCGGTGTAGTCGGTGTTTTCTACAGGGATTTTAATCTGTTGCACCAGTCCCTTCTGAAGCAGTTCCCTTTGTTTATTTGGCTTCTGTTTGCCGGTCTCTTCAGAGCCTCATTTCCGCCCTGACACAGGCGGGCGGAGGTGGACTCTTATTCAGGTAGCTAGTTCCGTAGCTCTGCGGGGAGGGGCTTGTGCTGCAGGGAAAGGCTGGCGCTGTGGGGTCAGGCTTGCGCCGCAGGGACGGGCTGGCGCTATGGGGAGGGGCTGGCGCTGCTTTCTCCGTCTGTGCTGCTCAGGCTCCCGGCTGCTCCATATGGAGCGCGCCCTGCGCTGCGCGAGGTTCCAGCCCTCGGGTGGTCCACAAAAGCACAGAACGAAAAGCTGCGCCTGCTCTCTGTGCCTTCCCCGTCAGAGCGGTCCAGGCATCCAGGGGCTTGGTGGGCGCACTCTCCCCAGGTGCTGCGCGCCCCCTCCCTTCCGCGGACCCAGTCTCAGTTTCCGTTGGCGCCAGTCGGGTGCGCGCGCCTTCTGCCCTCCGCGTCCCCAGCCCCAGTCCCCGCCCGCGCCGGTCAGGTGCCTGCGCCCTGTGTCTCGCGGCGACCTTCCCCTCCCCCCTGCCTCCTGCCTCCGGCGGGGCTGGGCCGGTCCGCAGCCTTCGAGCTCTTCTCTGGACTTTCTCGGTCTCTTTGTTCTGCGAACGGCCGGCAGTGTGTTCGGGCCGGTTAATTTACTCTCTCTCTTTTGGTCTCCCACAGTTCAAGTTGGCAACTCACAGAAGCTCCCTCCGATTGTCCTCAGGGCACTCAGGCCCGGACCCTACCCCAAGCAATGCCGCCTAAGACTCCCTTCCCGTCCTTAGCTCTTTTGTCTCACTTTTTATCTTTTGTCCTACCTCCTTTCGAAGACAATGGGCTGCTTTTCTGGGCGCCTAATGACCTCAGCTAGTGATCAGAAGTTGTTTTGCGAAGTTTGCTCTGCGTTCAGTTATTCTTTTGATGAATTTGTAGGAGAGAAATTGGTCTCCCCGTCCTACTCCTCCACCATCTTGGCTCCTCCCAGCTCTATTCTTAGTTTTTAAGAAATCTCCATACTGTTCTCCATAGTGGCTGTATCAATTTACATTCCCAACAGCAATGCAAAAGGGTTTCCTTTTCTCCACATCCTCTGCAGCATTTATTGTTTGTACATTCTTTGATGATGGTCATTCTGATTGGTGTGAAGTGACATCTCATTGTTGTTTTGATCTGCATTTCTCTAATAATAAGTTATGTTGAGCATTTTTTCATTTGTCTGTTAGCCACCTATATGTCTTCTTTGGAGAAATGTCTATTTAGGTCTTCTGTTCATTTTTTGCTTGGTTTGCTTTTCTGATATTAAGCTGCTTGTGTTGCTTATATATTTTGGAGATTAATCCTTTGTCAGTTGCTTCACTTGCAATTATTTTATCCCATTCTAAGGGCTGTCTTTTCATCTTCTTTGGTTTCTTCGGCATGCAAAAGCTTTTAAGTTTAATTAGATCCCCTTTCTTTATTTTTGTTTTTATTTCTGTTACTCTAGGAGATAGGTGAAAGAGAATCTTGCTATGATTTATGTCAAAGAGTGTTCCTGTAAGGGTTTTATAGTTTTTGGTCTTACATGTACTTATTTATTCTATTTTGAGTTTACCTTTGTGTATGGTGTTAGGAAGTGTTCTAACTTCATTCTTTTCCATATAGCTTTTCAGTTTTCCTAGCAACACTTAATGAAGAGACTGTCTTTTCTCCTTTGTATATTCTTGCCTCATTTGTCAGATATAAGGTGCCCATAGGTGTATGGATTTGCCTCTGGGCTTCCTATCTTGTTCCATTGGTCTGTATTTCTGTTTTTGTGTCAGTATAGCATACTCTTTTGATGACTGTAGCTCTGTATTATAGGCTAAAGAGAGGAAGTTTGACTCCTCCAGCTCCATTCTTCTTTCTGAAGATTGATTGACTATTTTGGGTCTTTTGTGTTCCCATACGAATTGTGAAATTTTTTTGTTCTAGTTCTGTGAAAAACACCATTGGTAATTTGATAGATATTGAACTGAATATGTAGACTGCTTTGGGTATTATAGTCATTTTCATAATATTGATTCTACCAATCCAGGAGTATGATATATCTCTTCATCTGTTTATGTCATGTCATCTTTGATTTCTTTCTTCAGTATCTTATAGTTTTCTGTGGCTCAGAGGGTAAAGCATCTGCCTGCAATGTGGGAGACCTGGGTTCGATCCCTGGATCCTCCTGCAGAAGGAAATGGCAACCCACTCTGGTACTCTTGCCTGGAAAATCCCATGGGTAGAGAAGCCTGGTGTAGGCTACAGCCCATGGGGTCGCAAAGGGTTGGACATGACTAAGCAACATCACTTTCATAGTTTTCTGTATTGTTTTCTGTTTTCTCTTTTGTCTTTTTAGCTAGGTTTATTCCTAAGTATTTTATTCTTTTTTGTTGCAATGGTGAATGGGATTTATTCCTTAATTTTTCTTTCTGATTTTTCATTGTTGGTATATAGGAATGCAAGGGATTTCTGTATTGATTTTGCATCCTCTGATTTTATTAAATAGTAAAGTATCTTTAGGGTTTCCTACGTATTACTATACATAGTAGTCATGTCTTATGCAAACAGTGATGATTTTACTTCTTTTCCAATATATATTTCTTTTATTTCTTTTTCTTCTCTGATTGCCATGGTTAGGACTTCCAAAATTATATTGAATAATAGCAGTGAGAGTGGGTACCCTTGTCTTGTTCCTGATCTTAAAAAGGATGCTTTAATTTTTTCACCATTGAGAATAATGTTTACTGTGGGTTTCTTGTATATAGCTTTTACTGTGTTGAGATAGGTTTCTTTTAGGCCCATTTCCTGAAGAGTTTCTATCATAAATGGATGCTGAATTTGTCAAATTTTTTTATGCTTCTATTAAGTTTATCACATGATTCATATCTTTTAGTTTGTTAACATGGTATATCACATTGATTGATTTGTATATATTAAAGAATCCTAGCATCCCCTTGGATAAAACCAGCTTGATCATGACGTATGATCCTTTTAATGTGTTGTTGGATTCTGTTTGCTAGGATTTTTGAGGATTTTTGCATTTATATTCAACAGTGATACTGGCCTATAATTTTCTTTCTTTCTTTTCTCTCTTTTATCTGGTTTTTATATAAAGGTGATGTGGCCTTATAGAATGAGTTTGGAAGTGTTCCTTCCTCTGTAATTTTTGGAAAAGTTTGAGAAAGATAGGCATTAGCTCTTGTCTTAACTTTTGATAGATAGGACTCACTTCTGACATCATCTTGCCCTGAGATTTGTTTGTTGGGATATTTTTGACCACAGTCCCCCACATTGGAGGCAGATTTTTGATCATCTGAGCCACAAGGGAAGTCCTATGGTCACCTGAATTTCCCCCAAAGGCATTCCCCACCACTATCTCCTCTCTTCCATCCCCTCAAATTATCTCCCTGTAGTCAGTAGCAGTCCTTACTCTGGGATTGCTCTCCAATCACTGCACTCCAGCTCCCAGATGCCACACATTCCAGTGGACTTACATCCCTGTCTGGGGCACATAAGGCTGTGGCACAGATTGTTTGTGTGGTTCGCACTCCATTCAGACAGTCACAGATGAGCTGCTTCACTCTCTGACAGTCTCAAATGCTTCCCTTCTGTCCCAGCATGTTGTCCCAATGTGGAGAACTCATCCCTGCTTCAGTTCCCACATCATGTGGGTGCAGGTCTGGTCCCACTCACTCTACTCCTCTTTCTTCTTTCCTTTCTTTGTCCCACAGGGTTTTATGTGTATCTGTGTATTCCTTTCTGGTGGTTAAGGACTCCTGCCAACTCTGAGCGTATGCTCTGTGAGATCTGTATCTGAAGATGTATTCCTGAGGCAGCCATGGAGAGAGATGTGCTATACATTCACCTGCTCCTCTGCCATCTTGTCTCTCTGCTTTATGTTTGTTAAAGAAATAGTAAAAAAGTCCCTTACTCTCAACAATGTAGCATCCATCCATGTTTAGCTTAAAATAAAATGCTGCTACATAGGCAAAGAAGCTAGAAATTCTGTGTTCCATAATGAGGGAAAAAAGGATAGTAGAGGCAGATTCAGAGAGTACAGAGATGCTGGAATTAGCAGGCAGTTTAAAATAGCAATTTAAATATGTTTAACATTTTAAAGGAAAGAATGAACAAGATGAATATACAGATGGGAAATGCTGGTATAGAAATAGAAATTAAAAAAATGGAAATATGAAACTGCAATAACAAAATGCAATAACAAAATTTGATAATTTTTACCTCATAAATATTAAAAATTTCTGCTCACCAAAAGACTGGTTAAACATATTTGCAATAAAATGGACTTAATCTGACTTTCTAAAGAACTTCTATAAACCAATTTAAGAAAAAAAGAAAAATGTACTTTTTAGTAAAAGGGTGAATGTCCTGAACAGCCATTTACAAACAAAGATAAGCAAATAACATGTGAAAAAATATTCAGCATCATTAGACTTATGAAAATTGAATCCACAGTGAGTTGGTATACATATTTACTACAAACACTAAATTTTAAAAAGCTGAAATGACTATATATATTGACAAATACTTATAGCAATTAGAACTCTAACACATTGTAAATAGGTGTGTAAAATGATACAACTAATTTGGAAAACCATTTGACAGTATATTTTAAAGCTATAATTACATTCAGTGTGAAAGTGTTAGTTGCTCAGTCCTGTCCAACTCTTTGTGATCCTATGGACTGTAGCTTACTAGGCTCCTCTGTCCATGGAATTCTCCAGGCAAGAATACTGGAGTGGGCTGCCATTCCCTTCTCCAGGGGGTTCTTCCTGACCCAAGGATGAAAGTCAGGTCTTCCCCACTGTAGGCAGATTCACAGATTCTTTACTGTCTGAAGCACTAGGGAAGCCCTTTCCACTCCTAAGTATTTCTCCAAGAGAAATAAGGTTGAAAAAAGTCTTGCATAAGAATATCTATGAAAAGAAAGTGAAACTGTTAGTTGCTTAGCAGTGTCTGACTCTTTGCGACCCAATGCACTGTACCCTGCCAGGCTCCTCTGTCCATGAGATTTCCCAGGCAAGAATACTGGTGTGGGTTGCCATGCCCTTCGTCAGGGGATCTTCCCAACCCAGGAATCGAACTCAGGTCTTCTGCATTGCAGGCAGATTCTTTACTGACTGTGCCACAGAATATCTGTAAGATAAAAGATATCTATAATGGTTTAAATAACTGAGAAAAGAAGAGAAGCAAAAGGCAAAGGAGACAGGGAAAGATATACCCATCAGAAAGTCCCCCAAAATAGCAAGGAGAGATAAGAAAGCCTTCTTAAGTGAACAATACAAAGAAATAGAGGAAAACAATAAAATGGGAAAGACTAGAGATCTCCTCAAGAAAATTAGAGCTATCAGTGGAACAATTCATGCAAAGATGGTCACAATAAAGGATAGAAGTGATAAGGACCTAAAGATACAGAAGAGATTAAGAAGAGGTGGCAAGAATACGTGGACGAACTATACTAAAAAAACTGTACTTAATGACCTGGATAACCACGACGGTGTGATCACTCACCTACAGTCAGACATCCTGGAGTGTGAACTCAAGTTGGCCTTAGGAAGCATCACTATGAACAAAGATAGTTGGAAGTGATGGAATTCCAGCTGAGCCATTTCAAATCCTAAAAGATGATGTTGTTAAAGTGCTGCACTCAATACACCAGCAAAGTTGGAAAACAGCAGTGTTCCCAGGACAGGAAAATATTAATTTTCATTCCAATCCCAAAGAAGGGCAAGGCCTAAGAATGTTCAAACTACTGTACAACTGCACTCTTTTCACATGCTAACAAGGTAATCCTTAAAATCCTTCAAGCTAGGCTTCCACAGTAATGAAACTGAGAACTTCCAGATGTACAGGCTGAGGTTAGAAAAGGCAGAGAAAGCAGAGATCAAGTTGCCAGCATCTGTTGGATCATAGAAAAAGCAAGAGAATTCCAGAAAAAAAATCTACTTCTATTTCATCAACTACACTAAAGCCTTTGACTATGTGGACAATAAAGGACAGAAATGGTATGGACCTAACAGAAGCAGAAGAGATTAAGAAGAGGTGGCAAGAATACACAAAGAACTGTAAAAAAAGATCTTCATGACCCAGATAATCACGATGGTGTGATCACTCACCTAGTGCCAGGCATCCTGGAATGTGAAGTGGGCCATAGGAAGCATCACTACGAACAAAGCTAGTAGAGGTGATGGAATTCCAGTTGAGCTATTTCAGATCCTGAAAGATGATGCTGTGAAAGTGCTGCACTCTATGTATAAACAAATTTGGAAAACTCAGCAGTGGCCACAGGACTGGAAAAGGTCAGATGTCATTCCAATCCCAAAGAAAGGCAATCCCAAAGAATGCTCAAATTACTGCACAATTGCACTCATCTCACATGCTAATAAAGTAATGCTTAAACTTCTCCAAGCCAGGCTTCAGCAATACATGAACCGAGAACTTCCAGATGTTCAAGCTGGTTTTAGAAAAGGCAGAGGAACCAGAGATTAAATTGCCAACATCTGCTGGATCATCAAAAAAGCAAGAGAGTTCCAGAAAAACATTGATTTCTGCTTTATTGACTACGCCAAAGCCTTCAACTCTGTGGATCACAGTAAACTGTGGAAAATTCTGAAGGAGATGGGAATACCAGACCACCTGACCTGCCTCTTGAGAAACCTGTATGCAGGTCAGGAAGCAACAGTTAGAACTGGACATGGAACAACAGACTGGTTCCAAATAGGAAAAGGAGTACATCAAGGCTGCATATTGTCACCCTGCTTATTTAACTTATATTCAGAGTACATTATGAGAAACGCTGGGGTGGAAGAAGTACAAGCTGGAATTAAGATTGCCGGGAGAAATATCAATAACCTCAGATATGCAGGTGACACCACCCTTATGGCAGAGAGTGAAGAGGAACTAAAAAGCCTCTTGATGAAAGTGAAAGAGGAGAGTGAAAATGTTGGCTTAAAGCTCAACATTCAGAAAACTAAGATCATGGCATCTGGTCCCATCACCTCATGGGAAATGGATAGGGAGACAGTGGAGACAGTGTCAGACTTTATTTTTGGGGCTCCAAAATCACTGCAGATGGTGACTGCAGCCATGAAATTAAAAGATGCTTACTCCTTGGAAGGAAAGTTATGACCAACCTAGATAGCATATTAAAAAGCAGAGACATTACTTTGTCAACAAAGGTCTGTCTGGTCAAGGCTATGGTTTTCTAGTAGTCACATATGGATGTGAGAATTGGACTATAAAGAAAGCTGAGCCCCGAAGAATTGACGCTTTTGAACTGTGGTGTTGAAGAAGACTCTTGACAGTCTCTTGGACTGCAAGGAGATCCAACCAGTCCAATCCTGAAGGAGATCTGTCCTGGGTGTTCATTGGAAGGACTGATGCTGAAGCTGAAACTCCAATACTTTGGCCACCTCATGTGAAGAGTTGACTCATTGGAAAAGACCCTGATGCTGGGAGGGATTGGGGGCAGGTGGAGAAGAGGACGACAGAGGATGAGATGGCTGGATGGCATCACCGACTCGATGGACATGAGTTTCAGTAAACTCTGGGTGTTGGTGATGGACAGGGAGGCCTGGCGTGCTGTGATTCATGGGGTCACAAAGAGTTGGACACGACTGAGCGACTGAACTGAACTGAAATGAACAATAAAACACTACTTAGCAATAACATGAAAGAACCACTTGTACATGTAAAAACTTAAACTTTTTTGAAAACTGAATGAAATAATTTGATTAAAACTACTTATTCATATATTTTAGAGCAATTTTATCACAGGTGAAATTGAGATAGATTTTAGAACAGTGGTTGCCCCTGGAGGTGATAGATTTAGGGAAGATTGAGTGGCAAGAGGGATGCAGGAATTTTCTGGGATGATAGACTTGTGGGTTACAAAAGTGAGTGTATACATTTGTCTACATTTATTGCTTATATACTTTAATGTGTGATTACTACACTTGAATCTAAAATAAAAATACATTTTAGATTACTCACTTCCTTTTCCTCATTTTGTGGTTTCAAATGAATTTTGCAGTTATACATCTGTAGCTGTATGAAGTCTGTAGGCTAAATGACATATTTTATTTGTTTATTTTTACTAATTTTTTTGACAATATTAAAAGTCATTTAACAATGATCTACTTAAAGTCTTAGGCAAGTCTAATAGATACACAAATTCTACTAACACACCTAATTACAAGATAGCAAGTAGCTAACTTACAACACAAATTTAGTTGGCAATGTACTAGAGGCCCAGCATAGGCTCAAAGAAAGTAGCTTTAGACTTCTGCAAAATGATCAGAGCCTAGTAGATTGCAGTGGGAAATATGCACTCACATGTATGGTCACTCAACAAGGACTGAAAAATTGCCAAGGATCACAGTTCTGGCGTTTTCATTTCAGATCACTTTAGCAACTTTTACTTGGAGATTCTGCTTCAACAAATGCTGCCACCCTTTCCTTTGATACAGCCTCAAAGGAACAGTCTCTCAAAGGAATCTGAGAAGTTTGCTAGAGAGGAGAAAAGGGAAAGAAACAGAAAAAAGAATCCTGTTAATAAGTAAATAAATAAATGAAACCTACAATAAAAGAAAAAAATAATCAAGCCAGAAGTCGAGATTGATGTGAGTCCGTGACGGCTGTCACATACCACCATCCAACCATGATATGGCAATGTGGGCAAACATGTCTCATACTGGACCATTATTGAGACAGCAGTTTTGCCCAGTCTTCAGCCTCCAAGTGTTTCCATTATAGTTCCCTATTTTTAGGAGTTAATAGCTAGGCTATAATAATTTGCTTTAGGCTGGCATACCAGGTCTCAGTCAGGGAGCACATTTAGAATAATAGAAGATTGCCTGTTTCAGATGTTTTTATTGTGTGTGTGTTTGTGTGTGTGTGTGTGGGGGGGGGGGAGGTGTATTCATATAGCCTAAAAATGTTGGCTGTTGCAAAAATTACTTTTGATAACTGATTGCTCTCTTATGAGATACAGTTTTCCTTGCCTACCCCAAATACTAGAAAAAAGATCAAGTTGCTGAAAAGATGTCTTTTTAGAGAAGAAATGTGTTAATTCATACTCATTTCCATTAGTTCCAGTACCTAGTGGGTGTTTAATAAGTGTTCACTGTCAAGAGCAAAAACAACAATTCTATTTATTAAACATGGCATTGTCTTCACCAGCCTTCTATAAATGTGCTTCTGGGAATGTGACATTCTAAAAAGAATAAGCTAAAATAACTGTAATATTCTAAACAATGTTTATGGCACATCAAGCATCTGTTGAATGCTAATCTCAGGAAATAGAATTTCATGAGTTTCATGGAGTTGCAGTTTGTTTTAAGGGATCTGCTTTTAGGAGAAGTGAGTTACTTGCTTACATTTTTTAAAGATATTTTATTGAGCATTGATTATTTCTGGAAGCCCATGACATGCAGCACACTGCTTTGCAGTCAAACGCTGATCCTGTGTGAAACTGGTTGTGTAACCCCATGGGTAAGCGTGTGATGGCTGAAGGGGAAATCCTTAGATTCAGTTCCTCCTGATGGTTTAGGGAGGGGGAATGGTGCATGGTGGTTAGAGAAAGGAGTCCCACTGATGGAGAAGGAGAGTCCAAGCCATACAGCAATATCTGCTTTAAGTCAACCATTAGTGAAGCTAAGTCACTCAGTTGTGTCCAACTCTTTGCAACCCCATGGACTGTAGCCTACCAGGCTCCTCTGTCCATGGGATTTTCCAGGCAAGCATACTTGAGTAGGTTGCCATTTCCCTCTCCAGGGGATCTTCCCAACCCAGGGATCAAACCTGGGTCTCCCACATTGCAGGCAGATGCTTTACCATCTGAGCCATCAAGGAAGCCTCAACCATTGGTTGCATATTATCCTGAAAGTTAGCAAAACTTGTGTACTGTAGGTAAAATGTCCCCTACATAGAGGAATCTGAACTCCAGACAGATAAATAACTTGCCCAGGATCAAACATCTAGTAAAGGAGTATTACTTTGCTGTCAAAGAAAAAACAAGAATAATTGGTAATATATATATATAAGAAATTATGATCCTTTTATACAATCCATTTTCAGGGAAATAAATTTTGGAGAATGTATTTCTCGGCTTTCCCTGGTGGCTCAGTGGTAAAGAACCTGCCTGCCAATGCAGGAGACATGGGTTTTATCCCTGGTTCAGAAAGATCCCACACGCTGGGTGGTCACTACGCCTGTGTGCGGCAGCTATTGAGTCAGTGCTCTGGAGCCCAGGAGCTGCAACTGCTGAGCCCAGGCAAGTCAGCTTCTGAAGCCCCACACCCTAGAGCCCGCGTGCTACAAGAGACGCTACCACAGTGAGGAAGTCAGGCGCCGCAACTGGAGAATAGCCCCCGCTCGCTGCAGCTAGAGAAAACTCGCATGCACCAGGGAAGAACCAGCACAGTTAAAAATAAAATAAAGAAATAATTTAGAAAACAGAATACATTTCTCTGAAGATTTGAACCATAACACTGGAGAGAGATTAAAGCCTATCTTCTGCTTTCCTTGTGGCTCAGCTGGTAAAGAATCCACCAGCAATGTGGGAGACCTGGGTTCGAGCCCTGGGTTGGGAAGATCCCCTGGGGAAGGGAAAGGCTACCCACTCCAGTATTCTGGCCTGGAGAATTCCATGGACTGTCGCAAAGAGTCAGACATGACTGAGCGACTTTCACTTCCTGCTTCCTTCCTTTTGCTAAAACCTATTTTTCATTCATCTAAAGTCCAAAGATGTTTTAGAGACTTTATTTCTTTCGCTCAGAACATGAATGCATGAATGTTGTTAAATCTAATTGATGCACTTCGGTTCTAATCTTGCCTTTTCAGTACTTTTGGACACAGTTGATCAGTCTCTTGAAACACATTTTCGCTTGGCTGCGATGATGCAATACTACACCTCCCGTCTCCCTCTTAATTCCTTCTCAGTTTCTTGGCATTTGCTCCTCCACCTCTTCGATGTTAGAATTTCTCAGAACATTCTTCCTCTTCCATTTCTCTTCTTGCCTGCTGATATCCTCTGCCAATTCTGTCCTTTGTCCCTCAGAGCTTAGCCGTTCTGACTCCTGTCAGCTCCCCTCACAAGCTAAGCTCTTTCTTGAGAACTTTCCCATCTGCATGGAGTTCTTTTTCTCTTCCTCTTTGCATGGTTCAGAATTCACCACCAGTTACACTGCAGTATGGTATATAATGACCTAGTCATTTTCTTCTTCTTCTTTTTTTTTTCCTTTAAACATTTTTTCCTCCTCTTATCTGTTAACATGGCCACTTACATTGCTTTTCTAAAATTAAACTAACCTTGTTTTCTGGTATAACCAACTTGATTAAGACGAATTATCCTGTTTTAGCCAATTCCTGGTTTCAATCTGTCAACAGACTTTTAAAGATTTTTGTACCTATGTTCAAAATGAACTTGTACTGTATTTTTCTCTCATACTTTCCTCAGAAAGTTTTGGTATCAAGGAAATACCAGCCTGATTCAATTAATTAAAGTTTATCCTATTTTTTTTTTTTTTTTCTGTTCTCTGGAAATGTGGAGGGTTGAAATTAATTTCTCCTTGAACTTGTTAGTAAGGTCACTTGGGCCTGGGGTGTGGTTTGAAGAAAGTTTTGTTACTGGGTTCAGTTTCTTTATGTTCATCTCAGGTGTTTACCTCTTTTGAAAAATTTGTAAGAATTTCTAGGAATTTTCAAGGAAATTTTTACTGAATTCCAAATTTATTGGAATAAATTTGTTATCTTTTTAATATCTGTAAGATCTTATTTATGCTCTTTCCCCAATTTTATTCCTGAGTAAATTGTCCCTTCTTCATTGTTTCATTGTCAGTCTTCTTGTATGTGTAATTACATTTTTTATTTCTATTAAAATGCATTTCCTTTCACACACTGTACTTTTTGAAGTTTGATATGTCATATTTTCATTTTCAGTAAGTTCAGTATATTTCCAAATTTCTCTTAATTTCTTTTGACATATACTTTTATAATGCCTAAACATATAAAGATTTTATATTTATATTTTAATTATTCATAGTTGTCAAAGAACATATACCTTATGACTACAATCATGTTTACTGGCTTTATGGCATGAAATAGTGTTCAATTTTTATAATAATTATACTTTTCTTAGAAGAATTTAAGGGCAGTATAGGGTTCTCTTAGATCCAATGAGTCAACTTTTTTTTCTCTATATCTTGAGTTTATATGTGCTGTCTCCAAATGACTGTATTTTGACTCTTTCTCCTTGTAGTTTTTTTTTTTAATAACTTTGTACATTTTGAGATCATGTTATTGATTGTATACTTATTTTAAATTCCTAGTTTTCTCAGTTATTTTGAAATTATTAGTTTCTTTACTTTTAATTTAGTATTTGATACATTTGCCATGTATCTAATTCTTTATCTTTTTGATTTCTTAAATTTATTGTTTTTTGCAGTGAATATTTGGGTTTCCCAGGTGGTGCTAGTGGTAAAGAACTCAGCTGCTGATCCTGGAGGCATAGAGATGCAGGTTGGATCTCTGGATTAGGAAGCTCCCTGGAGAAGGAAATGGCAATCCACTCCAGTATTCTTGCCTGGAAAATCCCACAGACAGAGGAGACTGGCTGGCTCCAGTCTATGGGGCTGCTAAGAGTTGGACACAATTGAGTGCATGTGTGCACAGTCAATACTTATGTAGAAATGCCTATAATTTTACCTCTTTATTTGCTCTTCATATCCTCTTACACTTCAACTTCTTTTTTGCAACAACAGTTTTGTTCTGCCTGATGAAAATGCCTTTGTTGCTCTCCTTTAGACCTTTTTTTTTTACTGAAAGAATATAACTTTATGGTGACCATCAGGGATTGCCAATACCTTCTTCATATTTCAAGCTAAATGAATCAAAACAAAACCAAAAAAATGTGCACGATTATTGTCACACCAGGGGTTAGGGATAGAGCAATGGTCAATAAATCCAGGAAACTTTAAAATAATAAATGAAAAAGTCAAGACAATAAATGTAAGCACTGTAGTTGTCATAACTGCTATAAAGGATAAAATAAACTGTGAAAAAGAATAAAGTGAGAGGGATCTGAATTCAGGTTAAAGAGCTCAGAGGAGCCATAGTCTCTAAGCGTGTTTGTGCTAAGTTGATTCAGTTGTGTCTGACTCTGTGCAACCATTAGGACGGTACTCCCAGGCTCCTCTTTCCATGGGATTCTCCAGGCGAGAATACTAGAGTGGGTTGCCAGGCCCTTCTCCAGGGGATCTTCTGCACCACGGGGTAGAATCCACCTCTCATATGTCTCTTGCATTGGCATACAGGTTCTTTACCACCAGTGCCACCTGGGAAGCCCTAGTCCCTAAGAGCAGAAGATAAATTACAGTATTCTAGATAGGGAAAACCACTAGACTATTCAGGTATGACCTAAATCAAATCCCTTATGAATATACAGTGGAAGTGAGAAATAGATTTAAGGGACTAGATCTGATAGACAGAGAGCCTGATGAACTATGGATGGAGGTTTGTGACATTGTACAGAAGATAGGGGTCAAGACCATCCCCATGGAAAAGAAATGCAAAAAGGCAAAATGGTTGTCTGAGGACGCCTTACAAATAGCTGTGAAAAGAAGAGAAGCAAAAAGCAAAGGAGAAAAGGAAAGATATTCCCATTCGAATGCAGAGTTCCAAAGAATAGCCAGAGAGATAAGAAAGCCTTCCTCAGTGATCAATGCAAAGAAATAGAGGAAAACAACAGAATGGGAAAGACTAGAGATCTCTTCAAGAAAATTAGAGATACCAAGGGAACATTTCATGCAAAAATGGGCTCAATAAAGGACAGAAATGGTATGGACCTAACAGAAGCAGAAGATATTAAGAAGAGGTGGCAAGAATACACAGAAGAACTGTACAAAAACGAACTTCATGACCCAGATAATCAGAATGGTGTGATCACTCACCTAAAGCAAGACATCCTGGAATGTGAAGTCAAGTGGGCCTTAGAAAGCATCACTACGAACAAAGCTAGTGGCAGTGATGGAATTCCAGTTGAGCTATTTCAAATTCTGAAAGATGATGTTGTGAAAGTGCTGCACTCAATATGCCAGCAAATTGGGAAAACCCAGCAGTGGCCACAGGAATGGAAAAGGTCAGTTTTCATTCCAATCCCAAAGAAAGGCAATCCCAAAGGATGCTCAAACTACCGCATAATTGCACTCATCTCACACGCTAGTAAGGTAATGCTCAAAATTCTCCAAGCCAGGCTTCAGCAATACATGAACCAAGAACTTCCAGATGTTCAAGCTGGTTTTAGAAAAGGCAGAGGAACCAGAGATCAAATTGCCAACATCTGCTGGATCATTGAAAAAGCAAGAGAGTTCCAGAAAAACATTGATTTCTGCTTTATTGACTACGCCAAAGCCTTCAACTCTGTGGATCACAATAAACTGTGGAAAATTCTGAAGGAGATGGGAATATCAGACCACCTGACCTGCCTCTTGAGAAACCTGTATGCAGGTCAGGAAGCAACAGTTAGAACTGGACATGGAACAACAGACTGGTTCCAAATAGGAAAAGGAGTATGTTAAGGCTGTATACTGTCACCCTGCTTATTTAACTTATATGCAGAGTACATCATGAGAAACGCTGGGCTGGAAGAAGCACAAGCTGGAATCAAGATTCCCAGGAGAAATATCGATAACCTCAGATATGCAGATGACACCACCCTTATGGCAGAAAGTGAAGAGGAACTAAAGAGCCTCTTGATGAAAGTGAAAGAGGAGAGTGAAAAAGTTGCCTTAAAGCTTAACATTCAGAAAACTAAGATCATGGCATCTGGTCCCATCACCTCATGGGAAATGGATAGGGAGACAGTGGAAACCGTGTCAGATTTTATTATTTTGGGCTCCAAAATCACTGCAGATAGTGATTGCAGCCATGAAATTAAAAGATGCTTACTCCTTGGAAGGAAAGTTATGACCAACCTAGATAGCATATTAAAAAGTAGAGACATTACTTTGCCAACAAAGGTCTGTCTGGTCAAGGCTATGGTTTTTCCAATGGTCATGTATGGATGTAAGAGTTGGACTGTGAAGAAAGCTGAGCGCCGAAAAATTGATGCTTTTGAACTGTGGTGTTGGAGAAGACTCTTGACAGTCCCTTGGACTGCAAGGAGGTCCAACCAGTCCATCCTGAAGGAGATCAGTCCTGGGTGTTCATTGGAAGGACTGATGATGAAGCTGAAACTCCAATACTTTGGCCACCTCATGTGAAGAGTTGACTCATTGGAAAAGACCCTGATACTTGGAGGGATTGGGGGCAGGCGGAGAAGGGGACAACAGAGGATGAGATGGCTGGATAGCATCACCGACTCGATGGGCATGAGTTTGAGCAAACTCTGGGAGTTAGTGATGGACAGGGAGGCCTGGTGTGCTGCGATTCATGGGGTCTCAAAGAGTCAGACACGACTGAGGGACTGAAATGAACTGAACTGAGATAGAGGATAGAGTTTAGCCTCAGGGTATTTGTTAGATGGCTATTTGCTTTGGGAGAGACAGAAAGCTTGTGTGGTGAAATGTAGTGAGCAAAGAAGAAAGTGAAATTTGATAAGATAGGGGGTCAAGAAGGAATTCATAGGTCTTGGCAATGAGTTTGGCTTTTAGTTGTAATGCTTTGGAATCAGTTGGAGGAATGAAATAAGTTGACAAGAAGTTCATTATATTTTATAAAAGATTATTTTTGCTATTGTGCAGAGTAGGAACTGGAGGACAATGGACTTGAAAGTGTCTTATGAGCAGTGATGTGTTTGAACAAGTTGGTGGGGATAGAAATAAAGATAATTGTACCCTGATATTTAATGTACTTTAGAGTTAGACTGGACAGAATTTATTGATATTAATACATCCAATTTTATTAGCTTTTTTTCTAGGGCACTGAAGTAAAATGGGATAGTATTTATTAATTGAGCCAGATTACAGGGAAAAGGTACAGAGAAATTTGATATTTCAATTTTGGGTGGGTTAAGCTTAGGATTTAATGAAGTGAAATGTTAAGGTCAAGATGTCAAGTTAGCATGTGGATACAGACACCTGGATTTCAGTGAAGCCGTGGGCTGAACTTAAAAATTTAGGTGTCATCAATGTTAAGGGTTTTTAAAGCTTTGAAAATGGATGAGATCGCTTCAGGGGAAAGAAGGATGAGAGAAAAGAGCTAGGACTGAGTCCTGAGGAATTTTAATGTCTAAATGTTGGATGCAGAAGGCAGACAGCCCAGGGAGGCCAAACGCCAGATAGTTTCAAAGAGAAGTATGGGTTTTTCCCATATCATAGAAGTGTTTACTTATTTTATTTTACAAAAGGGAAAATGACCCTCCTTCTTTCTTGACTAGCTTAGCTTCAAATCGGATAACAGTGTCTACTGTGATCTTTGGCTTTCTGAAACCTGTGCTCAAATGACCAGGCTATTGGCCTGAATGAAGACATTTAGGCCATTAAGACTTTTTGGAGGCCAAAAAGATGACTTTTGGACTCCACATCAAGATAAAATAGGTCATCCTAGTTTGAAATAAGTAATAAAATGGTAATCAAAAGTCTATTCTGAAAATTCTTGAAAAAGAGCTGAAACTTTTCTTTTTCAGTTTCTCTCTGTTAAAATCAGCAGGAAAATCACTCTGAATTACATGGTGTTAAAAGGAAAAGATAAATTTCCTTCAGATTTCTTCATGGCCTCATTGATCTCAGTTAGATAAACTTTGGTGATGGCTATCTTTAAATGAATATTGTCAGGAATACCATAGGTTTTGGCTGACACCTAAACTGCTTGAAGGTGATTACATTTAAGTTGTGAGCACCTCCTATTAGGCTTTTATAAAACCTCACCAGTGATCAGAAATGCCAGTGCTTAGGGGAAAAAATGTCTATTGTTGGTCAGAGCTTTAATTAAAAACTATACTTTGTTTTCAATCCAATTTTGGAAAGAATATAGGAGGAAAAAGCAAGATGTAAATTTTACAATGCCTTGGCAATGTAGCCAATTCTCAGCCGAACAAAGAAGCTTATATGCAGAAAACCTTGTAGGAATAAAGCATGTAAAATAAATAAAAAGCTTCCAGTGTTTAATTCCAATCTTCTCTACAGCAACTGGAGCTGCTGATAAGACACCTACTCGGAGTAATGATGCATAATGTGAAAATGCAATAACCCAGACCTCATAAGTACAGACGAATGCCATCTTTTTAAAGGAAATGGTGGCAAATGTGAAGTGCAATGTGCTGAGCCATTTTCAGAAGTATTTTCATAAACACAGCAAAAAAATCAAGATTTGGTTTTTCCAAACATGATAGGAAGAGCAAGGAATATAACTATTATTGGGGCAGCCGGTATTTGTCCACATTGTATCATATAAATGTTTCCGTGCTGTCAATTCATTATTGGTAGCAGTGTTAATGGGAATATAAATATTATAAAGTGTGTTTACTACAGATAAATCATAGGGGTGCTGAAGTAATTTGCAGTACTAAAGCTCATTTTGGATAATTACAGTGCCCCTGAAGAATGTGTTTTGTATCACAAAAAAGTGGATTGTTAAAAAGAAACTGTTTGGGTTGGTGACATTCTGGAAAGGGTAGAGGGTGATCCTGTTTGGGACTAGTTTAAGATTGTGTGAGAATATTAGTGAGAAAAAAATACATTTTTTAATCAGAAAGAGAGAAAAACCACAGTAATGTCATTTCCGTTGTTGGGCTAGCCTCATTCAGTCACATTTCATGCAGATGACTTTCTGTAACTACAGAAATAACATAAGAAATGATTAGTTAAGATTATGCTGGCAGTAAAGATACTAATATTTTATTGCACATTGAATTCTAGCTTTCATTTTTATGCAGAGGTAAATTAGACTGCAATGTTGTTTATCCTTGTTTTATGAAGGCTATTTTCATCACAGTATTAAAGGTTATTATTGGTTTACCTCCTGCTTCCTCTTTTATTGGAATAAGGAGATTTTCAGCTTCTTTTTTTTCCCTGAAAACCATAAGACAGTAAACTTTAAACATAATGAGTTAACAAAGAGAATTAAATAATTGTGTCCTAGGCTTTGGAAGGTCATATTGTAATGAGATTAAAATTTCTTGCCTTCAGGTATTGCTCATTTGTAAACTAGCCTGACTTGGTCTTCTTGTAAATAGTCTGCTGATTAGATTAATTTCATATGAAATATAAATTCCTTTCCTTTCTGACAAGCTGGTCAGAATTTGCCAGTTTGGTGATTGTTCAAGAAAAAATGCAGCATAGAACGAAAAAAAAAAAAAAAATTCTTCAACAGAGTGAAATGAGCATAAAATTAGATTTAGCTGAGATTGAGGTGCCTAGGCTGTTATTTAAAAGGGAGTTCAGCAGCCATTGGGTGAGAGTTGTGTTTAGGTTTGGAAAGGGAATAGCAGCTGGATTGAGAGAAACAATGGGCTTCTCTCCTCTGGGTGCGCCTCCATGGCTGCCTGCCTTCTGGAATGACTCCTCTGCCTTGCTGGGCTGTATGGTTTGGCTTTCAGGGGTCCATGCATGAGTGCACCCACACGTGTGCACTGGGGCAGAGAGACCAAATAGAGTTCCAAGAAAGAGTGCTACTTGAATAAATTTGTTATTTATGTTACTTGCTTCAAAGTGTTAGCTTTCTCTCAATATCAGTCTTTCCTCGGGGAAAGAATTTAATCAGTTTTACCTAGCAAAAATAGTCACATCCTTTACTAGTAATATTTCCTGGTTTTTCTGACTTTGGTTGAAATTTAGGAAGCCTGGGATAATCCAGATGTAATAACAGATATTTGGGTTCTTCCACTTATCTCATTCAAATTTGGTTTATCTAGAAAGGCTTCAAAGCTCTTGATAGCATCTGATGCACAGATTTCATTTCACAACAGCCCTCTGCCATTCATTCTTTACAGAGTGAACGTTAGGAATAATGCTAATTTTCTTAAGAAAAGAGGCTCTGAGGTCTTGGCCCTTTCACACCTGTTTCAATTTTCTTCAGATTCAAATATGATAGCCTTTGCCTTTAAAGTGGTTCCAAATGTCAACTTGGGGTAGTGAAATGTTGAGAACTGAACTTTTATGTTTCATTAGTGTGTAGATGAATGCCAGCCAACCTGGTTGGAAAAATAGTTCCTTAAAAGTAAATCAGATTTCTCCACTGGTTATCATGAGAAATTGGAGTTGCCTTCCCTTAAGACATAAAAAGAAACTGAGACTGTATTGAAAACTTTGGATAGAGATAGAGGATGTCAACATTATATGCCAGACATTGTGGTAAAATAGCATGGGTTGGAAATTTTGGAAATTGCTTCTGTTACTGAACAGAACTGGAGTCCACTCCCCCATCACACAGCAAAATCAAACCATAGACACCACTCGGTGAAGAAAACTACAACTTTTATTGCAGGGCCCTGAGCAAGAACGGGCAACTCATGCTCAAAACATCAAACTCCCTGGGGGCTTTCAGGGTAGGGATTTTAGAAGCAACATTTGGGGTGAAGTGAGGGTTGCAGCTTGTGGACTTTCTGATTGTTTGATGGTGAAGCAACAGGGTAATATTTTGGGATCTTAATCATTAAGCCTCTAGTTTCAACCAGTCTGGGGGTCTACTGCTTGTGATTAGCTTATCTTCACTGTTTTCCACCTGTTCTGCAGGAACAACTCAAAGCTATGCGTCAGATTGCTAGATAAATGCCCTGAGGACGGACTAGGACTCTGTATTCTCACTGAACTATTCAAACTAACTTGCTTCACTGCTTTCTCTTTGTTTCTGCAAGTCCATCACTTCTCTAATTAGTAACTGTTTCAGTCTGCTTTTTGGAGCTCAGGGAAGGCCTGGGAGACTAAAGCCTTATTCTATAGACAAGGAACTGAGACAAAGATGGATTTTTTGTACCTGGTAGGGTCTCCCTTTTCTTGATATTCCTCGATCCTGGGGGTGACAAGGATGGGACAAGAAAGCGAATAAAATATATGCTAGAGAAGTTTATCTAAACTCATCAGGGAAACTTGGTTTTAGGGGTACTTGGCTTCCCTTTATCCACTCCTTTTTTTTTTTTTTTTTTAATTACTTCTCCTACTCTAGGAATATACTCTCCATGCTAAATAAATTTTCTAAATCCAAAGAATTTCTATGATGCTTAAGTACTCATTATATACATATGTATGACTTCTAGGATAGTTTTCTTACATATTCTCCAATATCCAACTGGTTCATTGTTGTGTTCATCATAAATCATTACATAGCTAAACTTGGAGGCACTTACACATCTTCAATAAAAATTCGAGGATGAATCTGTGTCCTCTTGTAGTAGGATACAGTTAGTGCAAGAGCCGTATCAAAGTCCTCATATGGAAGCCTCTGCATTGCAGGTTAGTGAGCGAGAGTGTCATCACTTGCTGGGAGGGTGGAGCATCCGAAACTCCTGGGGACGGAGGCTCCTGTGCTTGAGACCTTTCCAGACTTTATCTTACATAACTCTTTATCATTCATGAACTCTTTGTTCATTCATTTCCTTTAATATCCTTTGTAATAAACCAGTAATTTATTCTACTCTGCCTAAGAAAAGAGATCAGGAAATGAGATGATGAAGTAGCACATGTCAGAGTTGTCTAAGGTGGACAAGGTAGTGGGGAAAGATTTTCCAGATGCAAATGCAGAGCTGAGAAGTAGCCTGGTTTCTATAGACAAGATTCCTGGAGGAGAAGCAACTAGTATGTATCCATGATGATGAAAACCATGGAACAAAGGTGACTGAGCAAGGAGACAGGGAACTTGATGATGTTTTTCAACAGTGGTGGTGATGCTAAAATCTTAGCTTCTGTGCATCGGTGCTGAATTGAATCTTGGAGACAGAGCTTTGGGGGAAGTAGAGAACAATAGCTTTATTGCTTTGACAGGAAAAGGGGGACACAGTGGGCCTCTGCCCTTGAAAACTTTGTGTCCCAACCTGGGAGGATTAAGTGGAAAGTTTTATAGCAGTAGTTCAATGGTGGGGTCACTGACAAGATTAGACTGTGTGTATTTGCCTGTACTCCTCTAATCTGGCATTGGGTAATCTTCTTAAAGAACTTCTCATGTTCCTTTAATCTGTCTTTAGATGGTCTCTGGAATGAAGGGTGCTGACATCTTCCACATTTTGAGATTTAATTCTATAAAGAGCTTAAAAATAGGTTATGAGTGTCCCTTGAGGCAGAACCAGGAAACTGACCCAAGAATGCGTTATTGTTTCATGACTGTCCCTCCCTTGTCTTCACATCCTTTCCCTTCCCAGATTAGCAACAATTTGAAATATGTCCATTGGAGCTCAGAGAAGGTGTAGCCTGTTCCCTACAAGAAACAGGGACTCGGAAAGTCTTCCATGGCCAGCAACTCCACAGGGGCCTGTTTGATTTCAGAGCCAGCCATGGATGCTTTTCCTCAGAAGTTCTTGTTAAACAAAATATACCCACTTCTTTCCATTTAACCCACTGGAGTAGAATTTTCCATTACAGTGACTCTAATCCTAACAGACAATACTGGTTTATTAATATGTATCAACACTTATTAAGTAGTAATAGTGTGGTTCCAAGCATGTTATATAAATATTAACTCCTCAAATTCTCACAATTACCTTATGAGACAAGCCGAAGGTTCTCAAAGGGTGGTCCTTGGACCAGTAGCATCAGCATTACCCAGAAATGTGTTAGGAATGGGAAATTTGGGGTGTCAGCTCAAACCTTCAGAATCAGCTACTCTGAGTTGGGGACTGAGCAGTCTACTTGTTTTTATAACTCCAGGTCATTCTGTGTATACTAATGTTTGGCAAACACTGAGATAGAGTGTTGCTATCTCCATTTCAAATAAATTGACTGGGCTGAATTTAAGTCACTTGTCCAAGTCACTCAATCAGCAAGACTGACTCCTAAGTCTGCATCTGTAACCACTACTTTAAACTCCTGCTGTCCAGCCCATGCTAAGAACTTCTGTGTTAGAGAAGTGGTTTTCAAAATTTGAAAGCATTCTCTTTTGAAAAAGTTATGTACCTCCTTGTACATTTTTAAGTTGACATCTAACAATTTCACATGACAAGGTTAAACAATTGTAAATAATCTGATTTTCAGTATATTTTAACTTATGACATTTTAAAATGCATTCTGTCAGTTTTCTGAACATATCCAGTGGAACCTAAATAGCAGAGTGATTTAAATCTACTATCATCCATTAAAAACAAACACACAAACTATTCTCTAAAGTTAAAAAACTATCCTTACAATATTTCAGTCCCATCTACCTGTCCAAAGAAGGATCACAATGAATCACAGATGAGATATGGGTATAGACAGAGATTTTATTGTCAATTGTTCATTATGTCATTTGGACATGCCATTTTACCTCTGTGAAGCTCAATATCTCATCTATTAAAGATCATATTAATACTTTACATGAGTTGTAAGGATCAAATAAAATGTAAAATGTTTAGCATAGTCTCTGCTACTTAATAGATGTTTTGTTTCCCAAATGTATATACTAATTTATATTTTTAAATGTCTATATGCATATATATATATTAACTTCTTCATTGACTTGGTTGCTTTCTTTACCTCCTTCTTCTCTTCTTTTCCAAATCTGTACTATTTTATCATGGGTTTTTGCCTCATCTGACCTTGGAGGAGGGCTTCACTGATAGCTCAGTTGGTAAAGAATCCATCTGCAACGCAGCAGACCCTGGTTCGAATCCTGGTTCGGGAAGATCCACAGGGAAGGGATGGGATCTTGGAGGAAATCTTCTTTCGCTTGACCTCTCCGTGTTCTGTGTTCATGAGTGGTATTAGACTCTGCTGGTGATGGAGCTGGTTGGAGCACCTGCTAAGTTAGGAAGAAAGGCAGGTCCACCTGGCTTTACATCCTACACCTCTCATCATATGTCTGTTTTCTCCTGTCACCGCTACATGAAACCCAGGTACTTTCTACTCAGAGGGCTCCAGAAGTGGTGTAAGGGTGAGTGGGCAGCAGGGGACCAACACTCAGGAACAGCCAACCATGTGCCTTGATCTCCATTATTTTACTTAATCCTCACAATAGTTCTAAGAGTGGGATGTTACATTTCCCATTATAATTCAAATAATATAAATATTTTGTCCTGGTTTATGCAGCTGACAACATCAGAGCTGGATTTAAGATGAAGATTTTCTGATTTAAAGTTTAAGAACTATCACATGGAGTTTGGCCTCAGGGAGTAACAGCTTCAAAACCAAGAGGTGTGTCCTTGAGGGGAATGAGCTCTGAGGAGAGCCCCAGATGTAAAGATGTTAGTCAGCTGTGAAACTCTTGGCTTTACTTCTGTCTCCTCTATTCCCACTTGGTTTGTTGCCTAATTTATCCCATATAGTCTATGACTTTCCATCAAATTGGTCTTCTCAAGCATCTGGTCCTTTCTATGTGTCTGATTCTTTTTTTTGCCTTAATGATCATGCTTTTTTCATCTTGCTCACCAATTTTTGGATTTCAAACACTACTTAAGATATAATTTTGCCTTAACTCAGTGGTCTCAGATTCTGTACTCCACATGGTAGAGTTGGGAAATGTAAGCTCTAAGAATCCTACTTTAGGATAAGCTTTTTGAAAATAAATTCAAAGCAAAGAGTTCCTAAGCTATTCCTTAAATTATACATGTAAAAATTTATTTATATTAATAATACAATATTTAATTGTCCCTTCATTATTAATGGGGATCCTTGGTGACTCAGCTGGTAAAGAATCTGTCTGAAATGCAGGAGACCCAGGTTCAATCCCTGGATTGGGAAGATCCCCTGGAGAAGGGAATGGTAACCGACTCTAGTATTCTTGCCTGGAGAATTCCATAGTTGGAGGATCCGGGCCGGCTACAGTCTATGGGATCACAAACAGTCAGACATGACTGAGCAATTAACCCTTTTTTTCCTTTCATTATTAATGATAAGCTAAGTACAACTGGTTAACTGAGTCATGAATATTAAACACTTTTTCTTAAATTAACTGTGGCTAGTTTACTTGACTTTGCTTGGTTCTTAGCTGTTGTTTGCACACCCACACCCTCAAGATTATATAATTTTAATAGTCGTTATGCTCTATGGTTAAGATTTGCATGCGTTCTGAGTACTGTTCTTCATTTTCAGGTCAGCTTGTACTTAAGTCTAGTGTAGTCTGAAGAATTATTCCTAGAGTGAAGCTTTTTGCGCTATAGAAAAAAACTGCTGTCCAAGCTTCTAAAATATCCTTTTATACTGGAGTACTTTAATGAAATTTTTTTTTTCATTCAGACCTTCCTCTCCTGTAATTGCTTTCTGAATGACTTCAACAACTTACTCTTTTAAAAATCGGGTTTCTTTAGAACCATAAGTGGCATTATCTTCTAAGGTGTAGCTTTTACGGCCCAGGTAGCTGCTGACAGATGGGAGACAAGGAGAATGTGGCATCTGCAAGAGACTAACCTATAGTTCCAGCTGCAGATACAGGAGGAAGGGAATTTGGACCTGAGAGCTGGAAACCATGCCCTGCAGAGCAGCAACGATTTTGGATGTTGTGCTCTTGAAAACTTACATGTGGACAAAATCCACTAGGACTTTATGGAAAGGAACCAAACAGCGAGTGGTATCATCCTAAGTCTGGAGTCTAGGGTCAGATTTCAGAGAGGAAATGGTAGCAGTGAAGGTCTCTTCTTTGTAGGGCTGATGTCTATGAAATACACACCAAGCAAAGGGAAAACATTAAGGCTGAGTTTCAGGAATATAGCTCAGTTCTCAGAATGGGGCCAAATTCTACAATGTCAGGAAAAATACTACTTGTTTCAAAAGTCCCTTTTGCTTGAAGCCTGAATAGATCCAGAGATATGTCTTCATGCAGAAGTTAGCCATGGAGGGTGGAGGCATGTGGAATATAGGAATTAAGGCTTGACCTAGTCAGCATTTTAAACTCAGGGTGTAGTTAACTATACAGTTCAACTAGTTCATGGATAATTATAAGCAAAAATGTTTCTTTACTACAGCTATGTACAGATACTCTTGGTGTTCCACCTAGACTGCCCAGGGCCACTTCTGTATGTTCTGCTCCTTCTTTAGAGCTTTCAAACTTCAGCTGCAGGAATCACTTAGCTAAAGGCCAAGGCAAACTCTGTGGTGTAATTTATGCTCCAGAGCTCCCTGCAGACTCTGGATAAGCAGGGGGTTCATTTAAAAACCACATTGTTTTCTATATCTCCTGGAAAAAATTCTTTAATGAATCACTTGCAAGTGAATCTTTCTCTTTTGCACTTCTTCTGGGGAAACTGAGCTAAGATAACCCATTCTTTTGATATTTTGAGAAATAATAACAAATATGCTCATAGGAACACAACGCTAGGTAATGGAGAGTATTCGTTGCAGTTTTGAGAATGTAAGAGCAAAATGAAATTTGAATGCATCAATGACTTGTTTCATAGCTCTGCAACTAATCTTTGTTGTTTTTCCAGGCCTTTTCCCATGATGGGACTGTCACTGAAATACGTCAATCTAAATCCCAATTTTACAGTCATTATAACAGATTAGTGTTCGACTTGATGTTTGGTAATGTGCACTATAGCAGCTTACAAATAGACTGCATCCTTTCAAGAAAACTTTCTTTTTTCATATAAAAGGAACCAAGAAATGTTAGCTTCTTGCTATTGTATTTGATAATCCTTCCATATTATGGCACTGTTGTTGCTGGCTTATTATTGAAAATTTAATAGTATTTAATTAAAATCTGGAAATGTGCTTTCAATTCTATTACCCCAAAAAGTGAAAAGGAAAAAAAAAAAAAAAAAAAAAAGGCTGATCCTTACCATTTGCATTATACTGGAAACTGTTAAACACTTAATCTTCTTGCATAGTGGTTCTGTGCTTTTAAGAGGATTATATTATTAATTGTTTAATTATTCATTATGCTGCATTTTGCCATTCAGTACAAAAGCTTTTTTAAAATTAATTTAATGTTTTATCCTTCTTAGCCGTCATTCTTTGTACTGGGCTTTCTGTTCTTTCATGATAGGATGTCACAGCAAAGAATCAAGAGGATGGCTTGTTGAAAACTAAGCCTGTACTAACAAATAGATCTTTTGCCAGAGCAATGACTCAACACACCATCCGGCAACTGAGTCTCGCTGCGCCCCAGAGACAGCAGTTAGAAATGTGTCACCAGCGGGAGCATCATTAATCATAATTGTAGGAGTGACAGTCAGTTTCTTGACCTCATTGAGACAGGCAGGGAGGTCAGCGCCTCAAGCAGTTCATCCTTCAGGCAAGGAAAACTTTTGGGAAGATTTCCTTTTTGTTATCGCTGGCATTTTTATTTAATCCCGTCCTTTTCCCCACAGTCTGGGCAGAAGTACAACAGCTTCTAGCAGGCACAGTCTGGCCCCTTTCCTTTTTCTCTCTGCCAAAAGTAACCTTGGCAGTTGATGGCTTAGGAAAGCTACCACACCCTTTCTCCTTGGCGGGGCTTTCTCTCCTCTGCTCTGCTCTCTTTTCCCTCCATGTTTCTTCGTGGGTCTAACGATCAGGAGGGGAGTCATTGTAAAGTAACCTGGAGCGAGCAGCCCTAGCCATTTCTCCGTGCTGATTGTAGACGTTTGCAAGCTACCTTCCCATGTGTAACGGTGCCACGAGCCTCTCCCCAGTGGTCAGGATGGCCACCGGTTGCTGGGAGGGACCTGGGACTCCCCTGAGACCCTATTGCAGCCAGTGAATTTCATCCCAGGCACCATGGAGGACTCTTCATAAAGGAAAAACACAAAGAAAGAAAAGAACTCAAGGACCTTGGTTTTACTACTGAATCAATATTCAGACATGAAGACATTTGGTTTTATACAGCATGATGTTTTAACAAAAGAAAAATGTTATATCAGTGAAAAGAATTCATTCAGTTAATATGAAAAGAACTTTATTTTCTAATTTTTTAAAACTTTATTTTGTATTGAGGTATAGCCAATTAACAATGCTGTGACAGATTCAGGTGAAGAGTGAAGGGACTCAGCCATACATACACACGTATCCATTCTCCTCAAAGGGGCTACGCTGGTGCCTCAAACAGTCAAGAATTTGGCTGCAGTGCAGGGGTCCTGGGTTTGATCTCTGGGTGGGGAAGATCCCCTGGAGAAGGGAAGGCAACCCACTTTAGTATTCTTGCCTGGAGAATTCCATGGACAGAGGAACCTGGTGGGCTGCAGTTTTTGGGACTGCAGAATCAGACACAACTGAGTCACTGACACACACACACACCCCCTCCTCCAAATTGCTCTGGCATCCAGGCTGCCACATAAAATTCAACTGAGTTCCACGTGCTATATACTTTACTTTAACTTTTTGTCACTTTGTCGTGTCCGACTCTTTGTGACCCCAGGACTGTAACCTACCAGGCTCCTCCGTTCATGGGATTTTCCCAGCAAGAATACTGGAGTGGGCTGCCATTTCCTTCTCCAGGAGATCTTCCCAACCCAGGGATTCAACCCGGGTCTCCTGCATTGTAGGCAGACGCTTTACCATCTAAGCCACCAGGGAAGTCCCAATGTGCGCTATAGTAGGTCCTTATTGGTTATCCATTTTAAATATAGCAGTGTGCACATGTCCATTCCAAACTCCCTAACTATCCCTTCCCCCATCCTTCCTCCTGGCAACCATAAATTCATTCTCTATGTCTGTGAGTCTCCTTCTGTTTTGTAACTTCATTTGTATTGTTTCTTTTTAGATTTCACGTATAAGAGATGCCATACAATATTTCTCTTTATCTGATTTACTTATTATGACAATCTCTAGGTTCATCCATGCTGCTGCAAATGGTATTATTATCATTCTTTTTAATAGCTGAGTAATATTTGAAAAGAATTTTAAATAATTCATTGTGTTTCTACTATGCCATGCACATACTAGAGTAGTGGGGTACAAAATTTACCAAGTTAGACGTGGTCCAACGTTTATAGCATGTGCGCTCCTGGAGGAGAAGAGGTGGATAAATGAGTTAAAAAAAGAAGAAAATTTTAAATAGTGGTAAGAAAAAGGAAAGAAGTACAAGAATGAGGTGAGAGAATGTGGTAGTGGGGTGGATATTTTAGATGTGATGATCAAGGAATGTTTCCCTGAAAAGATGTAATATACTATAATATTATGTAAATATGTAATATTATGCAAAATATGTAATATTGTGGGTTTTTCTTGTGTATTTTAAGAAGATTCTGAATGTGTCAACTCATCAGTAAAGCAATAAGAGTATGCCTGATAAGTGTTAATCATTATTAGAAAATGATTAATGTTTTTCAAGAATTTTTAGATAAACTCCTAATATATTTGTTTTTCCTTTCTTTGATTCATAAAATAAACATTTTTAAAACATTCAGAAACTGATCTTAGATCAGACCTATTCTGTAAACAGAGTTTTACTTCTCTTGCAATTTAATTAATTTCTGATAAATACCTATCTTGAGTGATCTAGTTTTCAGTGTGATGCCATGCCCTTTATTCCAGTCCAAAGAATATGTAGGTGTTTGACGGCTTGTAATGCCACTGTCATTGAAATCAGAGATCTGATAAACATATTATATGTCATGATTTTTCTCTCTATCTTCAAATCACTTTACTTTAAAAGCTATGGATAGGTTCAGCCATTCTCTTCAAAGAGATTTAAACAATTGAGGCTACTCTTTTTCTTCTTCCTTTTTTTTCATTTCTGAATTAACTAACTTTCCCTTCTCCATCATAGAGATGTGTTGCAAGATCTCTGTGAGGTCATGTTGAATGCTTGTGGTAATATTAATGCTTATCGTAGAAACTCCAAGATCCACTTTATCAAATACAGCAATTTAAAATTCCAATTAATGTAAGCTTTGTGCATGAACACTAACACTTGAACATATGAAGATAGTGAATTAGTTTGTATATAAATAATTGCAAGAATAAAAGCAAAAGTGTTTATTTTCAGTTTCTCTTGTTGTCGTTCAGTTTTCAAATTGTGTCTGACTCTTTGTGAACCCATGGGCTGCAGCACGCCAGGCTTCCCTGTCCCTCCCCATTTCCTTGCCCAAGTTCATGTCCCTTGAATCAGTGATGCCATCCAACCAGCTTATCTTCTGTTGCTCTCTTCTCCTTCTGTAAGTATATAGTAGAGGTTTATTTTGTGAAAAGTTTTGCTCTTATTTTTATTAATAATGGGCTGGTATACAACATTTATTAAACAATAAAATTAAAATGTATTCGCTCTGACTTCTTTCTCAATTTTGTGTATTTGCAAGTGTTGTTGAGATAGTTCAGTTCAGTCTCTCAGTTGTGTCCAACTCTTTGCGACATCATGAACCACAGCATGCCAGGCCATTCTGTCCATCACCAACTCCCGGAGTTTACAGAAACCCATGTCCATTGAGTCAGTGATGCCATTAAACTGTCTCATCCTCTGTCGTCCTCTTCTCCTCCTGCCCTCAATCTTTCCCAGCATCAGGGTCTTTTGAAATGAGTCAGCTCTTCACATCAGGGGGCCAAAGTATTGGAGTTTCAGCTTCAACATCAGTCCTTCCAATAAACACCCAGGACTGATCTCCTTTAGGATGGACTGGTTGGATCTCCTTGCTGTCCAAGGGACTCTCAAGAGTCTTCTCCAACACCACAGTTCAAAAGCATCAAGTCTTCGGTGCTCAGCTTTCTTTATAGTCCAACTCTCACATCCATACATGACCACTGGAAAAACCATAGCCTTACTAGATGGACCTTTGTTGACAAAGTAATGTCTCTGCTTTTTAATATGCTGTCTAGGTTGGTCATAATTTTCCTTCAAGGAGTAAGTGTCTTTTAACTTCATGGCTGCAATCACCATCTGCAGTGATTTTGCAGACCCAAAAAATAAAGTCAGCCCCACTATTTCCACTGTTTCCTCATCTATTTGCCATGAAATGATGGGACTGGATGCCATGATCTTAGTTTTCTGAATGTTGAGCTTTAAGCCAACATTTTTCACTCTCCTCTTTCACTTTCATCAAGAGGCTCTTTAGTTCTTCTTCACTTTCTGTCATAAGGGTGGTGTCATCTGCATATCTGAGGTTATTGATATATCTCCCGGAAATCTAGATTCCAGCTTGTGCTTCCTCCAGCCCAGCCGTTCTCATGATGTACTCTGCATACAAGTTAAATAAGCACGGTGACAATATAGAGCACTGAAGTATTCCTTTTCCTATTTGGAACCAGTCTTTTGTTTCATGTCCACCTCTAACTGTTGCTTCCTGATCTGCATACAGGTTTCTCAAGAGGCAGGCTGGGTGGTCTGGTATTTCCATCTCCTTCAGAATTTTCCACAGTTTATTGTGATCCACACAGTCAAAGCCTTTGGCATAGTCAATAAAGCAGAAATAGATGTTTTTCTGAAACTCTCTTGCTTTTTCAATGATCCAGCACATGTTGGCAATTTGATCTCTGGTTCCTCTATCTTTTCTAAAACCAGCTTGAATATCTGGAAGTTCACAGTTCACGTATTGCTGAAGCCTGGCTTGGAGAATTTTGAGCATTACTTTACTCATGTGTGAGATGACTGCAATTGTACAGTAGTTTGAGCATTCTTTGGCATTACCTTTCTTTGGGATTGGAAAGAAAACTGATCTTTTACAGTCCTGTGGACACTGCTGAGTTTTCTAAATTTGCTGACATATTGAGTGCAGCACTTTCACAGCATCATCTTTCAGGATCTGAAATAGCTCAACTGGAATTCCATCACTGCCACTAGCTTTGTTCATAGTGATGTTCCCTAATGCCCACTTGACTGCACTTTCCAGGATGTCTGGCTCTAGGTGAGAGTGAGTGATCATATCATCTTGATTATCTGGGTCATGAAGATCTTTTTTGTACAGTTCTTCTGTGTATTCTTGCCGCCTCTTTTTAATATGTTGTGTTTCTGTTAGGTCCATACCATTTCTGTCTTTTATTGAGCCCATCTTTATGAAATGTTTCCTTGGGATCTCTAATTTTCTTGAAGAGATCTCTAGTCTTTCCTATTCTATTGTTTTCCTCTATTTCTTTGCTTTGATGGCTGAGGAAGGCTGTTTTTTTTTTGTTTTTTTGTTTTTTTTTTTTAATCTCTCCTTGCTATTCTTTGGAACTCTGCATTCAAATGGGTATATCTTTCCTTTTCTCCTTTGCTTTTCACTTCTCTTCTTTTCAGAGCTTCTCAGAGAGTCATTTTGCTTTATTGCATTTCTTTTTCTTGAGAATGGTCTTGATTCTTGATTCCTGTCTCTTGTACAATGTCATGAATCTCTGTCCATAGTTCATCAGGCATTCTGTCTATCAGATCTTGTCCCTTAAATCTACTTCTCACTTCCAGTGTATAGTCATAAGAGATTTGATTTAGATCATACCTGAATGGTCTAGTGGTTTTCCATACTTTCTTCAATTTAAGTCTAAATTAGGCAATAAGGAGTTCATGATCTGAGCCACAGTCAGCTTCCAGTCTTGTTTATGCAGACTGTATAGAACCTTTCCATCTTTGGTTGCAAAGAATATAATCAATCTGATTTCGGTGTTGACCATCTGGTGATATCCATGTGTATAGTCTTCTCTTGTGCTGTTGGAAGAGGGTGTTTGCTATGACCAGTGCGTTCTCTTGGCAAAACTCTATTAGCCTTTGCCCTGCTTCATTCCGTACTCCAAGGCCGAATTTGCCTGTTACTCGAGGTGTTTCTTGGCTTCCTACTTTTGCATTCCATTCCCCTATAAAGAAAAGGACATCTTTTTTGGGTGTTAGTTCTAGAAGCTCTTGTAGGTCTTCATAGAACTATTCAACTTCAGCTTCTTCAGCGTTACTGGTCGGGACATAGACATAGATTACCATGATATTGAATGGTTTGCTTTGGAAACGAACAGAGATCATTCTGTCATTTTTGAGATTGCATCCAGGTACTGCATTTCGGACTCTTTTGACTATGATTATCCATTTCTTCTAAGGGATTCCTGCCGACAGTAGTAGATATAATGGTCATCTGAGTTAAATTCTCCCATTCCTGTCCTTCTTAGTTCACTGATTCCTAGAAAGCTTGCCATCTCCTGTTTGACCACTTCCAATTTGCCTTGATTCATGGACCTAACATTCCAGGTTCCGATACAATATTGCTCTTTATAGCATCGAACGTTTCTTCTATCACCAGTCCTGTCCACAACTGGGTGTTGTTTTTGCTTTGGCTCCATCCCTTTATTCTTTCTGGAGTTATTTCTCCACTGATGTCCAGTAGCATATTGGGCACCTACCGACCTGGGGAGTTCATCTTTCATTGTCCTATCTTTTTGCCTTTTCATACTGTTCGTGGGGTTCTCAAGGTAAGAATACTGAAGTGGTTTGCCATTCCCTTCTCCAGTGGGCCACCTTCTGTCAGACCTCTCCACCATGACCCATCTGTCTTGGATGGCCCCACATGGCGTGGCTTAGTTTCATTAAATTAGACAAGGCTGTGTTATTGAGATAATTACATCTTTATCTGAGAAGTAAGGGACAGAGGTTTCTGAGTATTCACCAACAACTCACTTCAAGGGACAATTTTATTATTAATTTATACTTATTAATCAGAAAGCATTTAGGTAATTATTAATAGTGAATTAATTAGCAATTATTAATCACAATGGTCCAGGCGCAGGCTGAAAAAGAATTTCCAGACATGAGACAGAATGAGAGAGAAATAAATTTTATTAGAGTGGGAGACGCTTTTAGAACAGCGGGCCAGCTCAAGGGGGAACGGACGTTGATCAGGGGTCCTTAGTCCACGTATGCTCAAACTACCGCATAATTGCACTCATCTCACACGCTAGTAAAGTAATGCTCAAAATTCTCCAAGCCAGGCTTCAGCAATACATGAACTGTGAACTTCCAGATGTTCAATTTGGTTTTAGAAAAGGCAGAGGAACCAGAGATCAAATTGCCAACATGCGCTGGATCATTGAAAAAGCAAGAGAGTTTCAGAAAAACATCTATTTCTGCTTTATTGACTATGCCAAAGGCTTTGACTGTGTGGATCACAATAAACTGTGGAAAATTCTGAAGGAGATGGAAATACCAGACCACCCAGCCTGCCTCTTGAGAAACCTGTATGCAGATCAGGAAGCAACAGTTAGAGGTGGACATGAAACAAAAGACTGGTTCCAAATCGGGAAAGGAGTACGTCAATGCTGTATATTGTCACCGTACTTATTTAACTTGTATGCAGAGTACCTCATGAGAAACGCTGGGCTGGAAGAAACACAAACTGGAGTCAAGATTTCTGGGAGAAATATCAATAACCTCAGATATGCAGATGACACCACCCTTATGACAGAAAGTGAAGAAGAACTAAAGAGCCTCTTGATGAAAGTGAAAGAGGAGAGTGAAAATGTTGGCTTAAAGCTCAACATTCAGAAAACTAAGATCATGGCATCCGGTCCCATCATTTCATGGCAAATAGATGAGGAAACAGTGGAAATAGTGACTGACTTTATTTTTTGGGTCTGCAAAATCACTGCAGATGGTGATTGCAGCCATGAAGTTAAAAGACACTTACTCCTTGAAGGAAAATTATGACCAACCTAGACAGCATATTAAAAAGCAGAGACATTACTTTGTCAACAAAGGTCCATCTAGTAAGGCTATGGTTTTTCCAGTGGTCATGTATGGATGTGAGAGTTGGACTATAAAGAAAGCTGAGCACCGAAGACTTGATGCTTTTGAACTGTGGTGTTGGAGAAGACTCTTGAGAGTCCCTTGGACAGCAAGGAGATCCAACCAGTCCATCCTAAAGGAGATCAGTCCTGGGTGTTTTTTGGAAGGACTGATGTTGAAGCTGAAACTCCAATACTTTGGCCCCCTGATGTGAAGAGCTGACTCATTTCAAAAGACCCTGATGCTGGGAAAGATTGAGGGCAGGAGGAGAAGAGGACGACAGAGGATGAGACAGTTTAATGGCATCACTGACTCAATGGACATGAGTTTCTGTAAACTCCAGGAGTTGATGATGGACAGGGAGGCCTGGTGTGCTGCGGTCCATGGGGTCGCAAAATGTCGGACACAACTGAGTGAGTGAACTGAACTGAGTCCACTTTTATACCCACGGTACAAGGAGTGGGATAGGGGTCTTGTGGGTCTTTTGCCGATTGGATAAGGCACACTTACTGAGTGGCAGGGAGAAGAGTAAGTCAAATATATATTCTCTGTGGGATAGGAGGGGAAACAAGTCATACTGCTCAGGAGGACCTGAAATCCATTAATAGGTACAATGTGGGGAAGGGAAGGACAATCAGGGTGTGGGTTTCTCTGTTCCTGCACTCCTAGACTCTCCTTGGTTTTATCTGCTCTTTCGTCCTTGGATCACCATGTTCCTCCCTCTCTTTAATTTTAGGGCCGATTCTTTGGCCCTTTTTGATACCCTGCTCATATCTATCTACCCATTTCCCTTCTCAGGCATTTGGGAGCCCAGTCTCAAAGGTAAAGGGGCAATGACCCTCCCACTTCTTCAGGCTGTACAGGGGCATCATGGGGCTCTGGTTTCCTTTGGCCTGCTCTCTGTCAGGGTGCATTTACAGAGGGAGATGAGAGTCTGTGAAATATAAGGTGACTTGTTTCAGCATCATCTGGGTGTTGGTCACAGAATACTCTTGTTGTACTACCACTTGGAGATTTGTTGTATTCTAGAAGAAACAGACTTAACAAGAAAGTTAAAAGTACATAGACCAAAGATTAATAGCAGTAGAAAAGTTGCTCAGGGGTAAGCCAAGAGAACCAGGACCAGACACTGGTTTGTGATGTTGACGTTAGTGTTTCTCCCGGTACGAGAAAATGCAAGAATTTCAGCTCATAAAATCTTTACCTGAAAACATCTGACTATCTGAAGGCTGGTTCTTCTGGGTTTTTCCCAGAGCACAGAGTGCCTTATCTCTGATCTCTACCTTAAACTCCTTTCAGGGGGTGTTAAAGGTCAGCAGCTTGCGTGGTTATGATGTAATCTTTGTAGAGGCAGCTGGCAGGATCCAGTCAGCAGGGTCCCTTCATAGCCCTATATTCAACCATGCTTTGGGGCATTTCATGGCCATTGTGTCCCATGGTGCTGGGAAGGCTCATTCCCAGGTCTACCAAAGATTTCATTGATGGGCCACTCAATATGTTGTTACTAGACCAGGCCTTGCAAGTGGCAAAAGTCTCTGGACCATACCTGTCTTACCAGCCTCTTGGTCCAGGAAAATAATCCCTCTTGTGCTTTTACCCATATCTAGAGTTGCATTATTAAAATCAATGATCTCATATGGAGCTGCATATCAGCATTTTATCACATGCTCAGTTACACACTTGGTAACATAAGAAACAATCTTCTGAAACAAGCAACATAGAAAATAATATAACTAGAATTTATTAATAAGGTCACAAACAAGAATTTAAGTCAAAAACTTTCATTAGGTATAGCCCAGTATACTGCAGGTCTTCTGACTTCATTTGTTAGATGACTATACCCTGGTGTTAATCTCCTGGTTGTACATCATGGAGCATCTGATCTTTATCTGAAGATTGCTTACTGAGATAAGCTTTAGAAACAAACTTATAGTGTCCTTTTTAATAACTTAATCTTTTATCAATATAACATAACAACAAGGAACTATCTCAGAAGTGAGTCTTAGTAAACACTAGACCTTAATTAACAAAACTAGAAACTTAGTTTAACAATTAACAAAACTTCAGTGAAACATGATTTTTTCACTATGAGGGCATTAACCCTATAGCCAGGGAAGGCTTTAACCCATCAAATAAAAATGAGGTTTGTCAGGGAGCCAGGAAAAGCCAAGCGGCCGTCTTGGATTTCCCATAGCCCTGGCTCTGATTTACAGCTATTTTTTCATGCATTTTTAATTCCTCAATTTAGGAGTAGACTATTGCCATGTATTAAGGACATCAGAATAGCAAAAGTCTAACAGTGAGGGGTTATTTTTTTGTAGAAGCAGAATGAGTTTTACATGTACCATAATCTTAAAAAATGTTTATTTACTTTACCAAAGTAATAAAAGATTTTCAAAACAAATATAAATCACTTAAAGGCAAAGAAATTCATAATCTGTTGTTGAAAGCTTCATTCTAAGAAAGCTTTGTTCTCTTAACATAGCGAGTAGACTAACTTCCAGTCTGTTACCAGTTTACCAGATAACAAACAAACAAAATTTGTTTATTGCTTAATTTTAGAAAAGTCTTTTCCATAAATCTTGAAGTAGCAGCATTCTTACAATTGTATCAGAGTGAAACCATAGAAGGCACATTTAAAACCTTATTAAACTGCAACTGACAAAGTAACCTGGTCATTGCTGTGACTTGTAACACTATAACATGAAAACTAGAATTATAACTGACCTCATTTTATCAGGGCATATCAGATCTATATAAATTCCACATAATTTTAGGATATCTATATTAGTAACATCAACCATACAGTATAACCTGAGAAGATTTATCACTCCTTCAATAGTACTTCCCATGTAATTTAACATGTCCAATGAACTCAGGTAGTTTAATAGCTCTTTGGGATGTCTCAGGGGCCCTCTGAAATATCCCAAAGTTAGCTAGAAGTCAAGTTATTTAGGAAGTTTCTTTGATAAATGTCAAAAGGGTTTATAACACTCAGTCAGATGCAATCATTTAAGATCACTGTGAAACTATATATTCACTTAGTCAAAGTAACAAAGAAGATTTCAAAGGTAAACATAGAACAGATTACTTCAGAGGTAAAGAAACTAAAAATCCATTATCAAAAGCAGTTCAATATCTCAAGAAAGCTTGTATTTATGCACAAAACTCTTCCCTTGGGGTGCATTGTCCATCAAACCTTCTTATCACTTTCTGTATCCATTACTGTGTTCTCCCACCCTGAAACAGCCACCTGTAAGTCAAACCTACTTCCTTTTCTCTCCATAAAATGTAATTTTATTCCTCATACCTTCTTTTCTGAAAACGCACATGGTACTTTCCTTAAGCAACCAAGAACTGACCTTTATATTAGCATTTTATAGATTGGTGAACATAAATGCCAGTACAATTTCTAAAAAATAATTCCAGAGAATATCTCAGGATGTCATCAAATATTATTCATTAATAGTCCAAAATCTCTTTAGTTTCTGTGTAAGTGGAAGTTAGTGTTAAGTAGCGAATGTTTCAGAATCTTATTTTATTTGGAGATGACCTAGCTATTCATTAAACTTCCATCACTTAGTTAAGCACTACCCTAGGAATTCAGGTTATCCAAATCAAGAGAGACTGTTTTAGACAGACATTTCTAAAGTATGATTATTCTTAATAGAGTTTGTCCAAAAGCTCATATCTCATGTACATTTTTTATTTTTTTTGGTTTCTTCACTCGAGGTACTCTCCTTGTTGACAAACTTGTAACAGATATAACAATATAACAACATTTAACTTATAATAAACCTAGGTACAATGAAAATACTATGCTTAATGTTAATGACTCTTGGACATGTCTATACTAGATTAGCAAACAAGCACTGATACTAGATATTTAATATTGAATATTTCCCAGTTCACATGAATCTGATATTCATATAGGTTAATTTCTCTTGTATTTAGAATTGTCTGATTTATAAGCACTTACTTTTCTTTAGACCAATTATATTAGAACTCGTTTATAACTTCAGCAATATTATCAAAAAATCCCAAAAGACACACACTGAGACATACATAAATCCAGACAGACAGACATAGATCTCATAGTTTTCTTTCTGAGATTGAAAATGTCTCTTTGACACCTCCCTCCTTTTTTTTTTTTTTTTTTTTTTTTCTTTTTGCTTGAAGTTCTGATTTGCCCAAGGCTGAGATCTCAGGCAAAGTGGGCTGTGTATTTCAAGGACATGGAAAGGGTTAACTTCAAGCTTTTCCCTAGGCAGAGCTTTTAACAAGCTAGTTGTTTTTAATTACATTTGCAAAAAGAATTGGTTTTGCAGTTTCCAAGACAAAAATTTCATTTTAACCAGTTTTCTCTGGAGTGTAAAGAATGTCATGGCTACCTTGTGTCAAAAAATCATCTTTCCTTTCTGTAGTCATAGTTTTATACCTAAATTATAGACCAAATAGTGCTCAAATTGACTCTGATATCAGGGGCAGATCAGCTGATAAAAATCTTGAATTGTCCCTCTGGTGGGAAGTGAGGTCTTTGTTCCAGCAGAAAAATCTGAAGAGCTTGGGAATTTGCAGGAGTAGAGGAAACTTGGTCCTTCCCCGCCCTGAGAAACAGGAGTAGTTAGCAGGGAATTCTTTAGCATGTTTAGGAGTGGGGGAAACTTGGTTCCCTCCCCAACTGAGAGATAAGCATAGAGGAGAGTTTTTGATCCTTCAGACTTTTGAATATTGGTGAAAGACCTGGACCAAAAGGAACCTCAGAATCCTTTCCTATAGATCATGTGGATATGAAAGGTGGAGTAGGGGTTGTCTAGGAAATCTGATGGAAAGAGATCGAGGGGGACAGGAGATAGGGAGGGAACAGAAAGACATATGTCATGAGTCGCTCAAACCCGGAGTCTGACTGAGGGCCATGAAGGACTGAACGTAGGGAAATTCTGAGTCCTTTGCCTGCTTTTGGCAAAAGCTACTGTGCCTTTCAGAGGCTTTTTTTTTGGGGGGGGGGGTCCCCCAGTTTGTATTGGGGCCAGACCTTTTGGAGGGTCAAAATCTTCCAGCTTCTGAGAATGTAGCCAAGGGGTGAGTCTGAGAGAGGCTCCCAGGACGTGCTAGAACCCACTCTTAGCCTACCTGCCATAGAATGGGGGTACTGGTAGTCACTGGCTGACAGAGAGTCATCCCTTTGGCCCCAGTGATCTCTCTGGGCAACTAACGGCACAAAAATGGCCGACCGTCCCAACAGTCACATCCAACAGTGAGAGGTGACCCCTGGGAATCATGCAGCTAAGGCACCATGTGACCTGGGCAGAGAACGACAGAGATTCCCAGAAGCAACACGGTGACTCACCGTTTGGTGATTCCCTGAAACATGGAAGGGACTCTTGGGATGTCTCAGAGGCAACACCTAGGATCCTGTAAATCAATCCAGACCAAAAGGGAGAGAAGTGAATGTGACAGGAAAGAAGGCTGAGGAGCATGCCTTACAATCCTACTGGGGAGGCGGTGGCCAGGGGACGATAGTCTCTGTTTTGCTCCAACCACTATGTGCCTGACACAGTGCACAGATGTTGTCTTGCTGGGGGCGGATGCCCTTGTGGCCTGATCGGTTCTGTGTCCCCCTTATCCTCACACGGGAGCCTTCATGTGGCCGGTGCCCTAAAGGCTTTTAAGTGCCTGACTCGTGCCCACACAATATTGCTTGGCCTAAATCTCAGTTGGAAAGAAGACAAAGGAGAGACCCTCACCCCTTCAGGCAGCAGCTACTGGGGCGCGGTGAGCAGTGGAGCCTTTGGAACACACCAGAGGGTGAACCTGGCCAGAGTTCCCTGAACTGAAGTTCCTCAGTTGCTTCCACAGCACTCGCCTGTTCACAGAAGGTTCCTGTGAGAAGGGAGATGCAAGGAGGTGTGGAAGAGGCCCCAGGTTCTCTCTATGGGCCACCAAAAACGTGGTCCGGGCGCAGGTTGGAAAAGAATTTCCAGACATGAGGCAGAATGAGATGGAAATAAAGTGTATTAGGAGTGGGAGATGCTGTTAGAACAGTGGGCCCAGCTCAAGGGAGAACAGACGCTGAAAAGGGGTCCTTAGTTCACTTTTATACCCAGGGTACAAGGAGTGGGATAGGCATCTTGCGTGTCATTTGCTGATTGGATGAGGCACATATACTGAATTGGGGGAAGAAGAGTAGGGCAAATATCTTCTTCCTATGGGGTAGGATAGATGACGGCTCAGATGGTAAAGCATCTGCCTACAATGCGGGAGACCCGGGTTCAATCCCTGGGTCAGGAAGATCTCCTGGAGAAGGAAATGGCAACCCACTTCAGTATTGTTGCCTGGAATATTCCATGAATGGAGGAGCCTGGTGGGCTACAGTCCATGGGGTCACAAAGAGTCAGACATGACTGAGCGACTTCCCTCCCTATGGGCGAGGAGGGGAGACAGATTACACTGCTCAGGAGGACCTGAAATCCATTAATAGTTACAACCTGGGGGAAGGAAGGATGATCAGGGTCTGGTTTTTCTGTTCCTGCATTCCAAGACCCTCCTTGGTTTTATCTGCTCTTTCGTCCTTGGGTCACCACAACAACATCTTTTAGGTGAATATTTTATCACATGAGCAATTTTCTGCCTTACAGTTGGCTTATTGTTTAACTAGCAGGGAATTTGGTAAAAAAAAAAAAAAAAAAAAAAAAAAGTCTAGTGACAGGAGTGCCAAAGGATCTTTGGAAAGAATTTTACTAAAACCCAGAAAGTGTATTTTCGCTAAAAGATATCACTGAAAAAACTTTGGAGTATTTCATGGTATCTTTTAGTGCTACAAAATAAAAGTTATTACAGAGTTTAGCTTAGTACAAGGACTCAAAACTCTGAACATGTGATGTTAGTGAAATTATTCTTTTAAAACATTTCATTTTTCTAAAGGTAGAAGATAGGAAAATGAACTTTTTCCAAAATGTCTTTAAAGAGAAGAACTTGAATTACAAGATTTTTAGCATACATACATTTGTTTTTATAGGAGGGGACAGAATTTGGTAGGAGAATATGGTTAGTGTAAAGTAAGTGTGGTCACAGGATGAAAAGGAGGAAGAAACATAAAGAAAACAATCAGTAAACTTGTTTTGACCTCAAGTTGTCTATGTTAACTATAAAGTAACTTGTGGACCACTTTAATTACATTGTGCTTTCCTGTTTCTTTAATGGCCGGCATGTTTATGACAATGAAGAAGAATTTTCCATACAATCTGGCTTCCTTTCTCTTTATTTCTTTTATACAACATTTTATGGAATAAGGGAGTTACTTTCAAAAAGCATCTTTCTTATGATAGCATTCTCATTTTTCTGAAACAACTGTTAGAAATTACCACCATTTACTATACTAACCAAAAGAAAACAAAACAAAAATTACTCTTTTTTTTAACTATAGAAATCCTGAAGATATGTGAAACAACATAGGCATATTTAATATGGAACATATTTTTTTAAGTGAGAAGTCTTATAGCATTTTAAATTTATCACATTTACACTTATAAGATTAATGGATAAATGATAAAAGTCCTTAAGCACAGAGGAAATCTCCAATATCAGATATGTTTTAATACACTGAGTCATCTTTCTTCAAAGAAAGACCTTCCTAACCTTTAGTGCTGCTCAGAATGAGACTAGGTTATTTGGTAATTTTTATTTCTATGTTCTGGAAATCAGATGGTAGCCCTATAATTGGAATCCCTATGATAGAATTGAATAAAAAAATGCAACTTATTTCCCTAGGAGTGAAATTTCTAGCCTTTGACATATATGAGATCTTAATGACAAAGTTTTGTTTAGGGATATATGAAGGCAAGTAGGCAGTATGGTAATGTTGAGGCTATTCAAAGGACATCATTAGCTCGGTTGTTTGAAATGTTTGAGTGAGTTTTCAACAAATCAAAGAATAAGAAAAACAAATGCCTACGAAAAATGTGCTTCTTTAGCAATTGTTTCTTGAACATCTATAGTGTTCTGGGCAAAAATGACACTAAATTGACAAATGTCTAAATTGACAATTTAGATATTAAAACAAAAATTAATACTTACATTTTAATTGAGACAAAGGACAAGCAATAATTATAAATTGTTAGTGTGTTATGAAAGACAAAGTTGTTCTGGCAGCACAGGGAGGCCTAAGCTCAGTCTGAGGCAGAGTTTCTGGAAAGAGTGTGGACCCAACAATCCTTCAAGAATGACAGGTGAAGAAAAACATACTTTCAGGGAGTCAGAGAGGTCTGTGAGAAGGAAACGCTTAGTGGAACTTGAGGCACCTTTAGAGAACTTCCAGTTCTACCATGATCGGGTATTAGGGTGTGAATGATGAGGAGCTGGAGGGGAGATGGCTCCAGAAGGAATCTAGATCTGGGAAGCCTTCATGGAGTAATTCCAATTTCACCCTCAAGAGGACTGCAGATTAATGAGGGATTTCAAGCAGACCGTGTGTTTAATGAAAGCATTTTGGCAGCACTGTTGAGGGATAAGGTTAAGTGTAATGAGGAGACTAAAATTAAAAAAAAAAAAAAATAGTTGTTAGAAATATTAATACTTCCCTCAATTCAGGAAGCAAGAGATGAAAATTTAAACCTTAACAATTTCAATAGTGATTGATATAAAAAATATGGCACCAAGCAATATTAATGACATAGAATTAGTAAGGCTGGTGACCAGCTAGGTAAAGATGATAAAGAGAACGTTGATAGTAGTGGTCAGCAAGTTCCAGCCTCTAAGAAGGTGAATGTAAGAAAGTTGGCAGATTTCAAGAAGCAGAAGAGTGTATTTCTGATTTTGACTTGTGGAGCTTGGGGAAGCAAAGAATGACTCTAGAATGATTCATGAGTAGTGGTGGTGGTGGCCAGCTGGTTTGCAGTGGGGTAGAATTTCAAACAAGAAGTGGAAATATGGGTGTCAGCAAGACATTGGTGGTAACTGAAGTTAAAAGTTGAATTTCAAGATTTTCTGGATGATTGATCCTCTTAGAAAACAAAGGGAAACTGAGCTGGGGGAGAGTGGAGAGAAAAAAACCCCTAGCATTTATGTAGATACTTTGTAATTCAAAATTATTTTAAAATATATCAGTTTAGATGCTCCAAATACTGTTATGAAGGAGGTATTATTATGCTCACCCTCCTCTTTTTATTATATGAGGACTCAAGCTCACATAAGTTGGGAGACTTCCACAAATAGCAAAGAATGGATCCAAGTCACAAATCCAGCTTGGTCTTCTGCTTCAAATTTAGTATGAATTTTATTATATCAGAATTTTATTGTGACCACCTAATCTCATCTAATATCTCATACATGTTTTATACTCATGACACAGTTGAAAAATTCTCTTTGCTTTTGGGCTTTCATTTTTACCAAAGGGAAGGTTTCTAAGGTCAGAGCTACGACAGGCAAGAAATAGCATCTCAGTTACAGTGGGGGCAGTAGCCTAGCCCGAGGGAATTTTGAGTTCGTATTTTCAACCAACGTGGTCAGCTCTATTTCACATTTAAGACGGTGGAAAGTACAATATAGCCATACTGAGGCCTATTTTGCAATGATTTAGCTTCTTTTTAGGCCCCACTTGTTATGTGAGGTTAGATAATTAAAATTTGATTTAGGTAAAGAAGAAAACACAAAATACCACCCTCTGACTTAATGTCCATCCAATCTTATTAAGGCAGAATAGTCTATCTTTGGAGAACTGACAAACTTCCTCCTTCACACAGGATAGGTAAATTGCTGAAGAATGAATAGTAAGATCTAGCAGGCCTTTTAGAAAGGGCTGAAAGCAGTCAGTTGATAGTTTTCTTATCCCCAATACCCTGAAAAAGTAGACAATCTCTGATATAAACACACTGGGAAAAGAAATGTCTTAATAAAGAGAAACACTTGCCAGAATTAGCATAGGGCCAGTCTCATGGGATATAGACTTGCTAATTTCATATTCTTCAGCCACATGTCTATGAAGACACTTTAAAAATCTTTAATGCTATTTACTTGAGATTTCTGTCTGAAAGAAATAACAACCTTGAAATTTCTTTGGGTAGAAATAGAACTATCAATACATTCTGCTGCATTTTTAGTAATGTTGCATTTAATATGCAAAATGATAGGCTTCTAATATTAGTGAGAGGGGACAGTAGAATATGATTTTAAAAGATGAGAAAATGGCTCTCTTCTAAGTATGGCCACTGCCTAAGTACAGTTGGCTGATCATAAAATGTGCAATTCAAGCTTTCATATAGATATTTTAGATTGACAGTACCCTTGGGTTAGTGGAGAAGCTTCATTTATTGAGAAGTCATAGAAAGTCAAGTTGAATGTCTGAGAAGGTGGCTGTACTTGAAGGATAATGCTAAAAGGCAAGAGAATAGAAAAGCTAGTACTTATGAGAAGTCCTCCATAGTCTTCTAACTGACATGCACAGCAGAGGGAGAAATGGGAACTGACCTCACTTGGGATTCCATCAGGTTTTAAATATTTCTGCTTTAATGTTGTAAGTGTTAGTTCTTTTGTTTCATCAAGTACACAAAAATGGTGCACTTTTCACTCTTTTGTGGACAAAAGATGACCAGTTACACAATAGAAAAATTCCTGCTTGTAATCCTATTGCTCATTTCTACTGCTTCTTACTGAGCACTTACTGAGCAGAGACAAAGATTTGTGTATTAAAAGTGACTACAGTGACAAAATGTTTGTTTATTCAATTTCAGAAAGAATGTTTATTTTTCTGTGGCTGTAGAGCCAAAGATTATGGTAATATTTTTAACACACACTCACAGACACATGCACACATATATATGAGTTATCACTAAGGCAACCTCTAGATACTCTGTTCTCTCTATCACCTAAGAAGGCTGAGCAAGGGCTTGTGAAATATTTTGCAGCCATATTTATTGCCATATGGCCATTTCCAAATTACATTGTGCTGTAAGTTGAGATTGTCTGAAGTAATTTGGCTAACTTCCAATTTAGGAATACCTTTCACAGAAGCTGATGCTAATGGCAATGTGATCGCTGGGTAATGTAACAGTATTAATATTGTTTTTATTGAGTTAGCTAGACTACTAACTATTGTGTGCCAGGAAAAACAGTTTATGGCACAATGGTCTAATGAAGCTGTCTAGCCAGTCACCTCTTCTGTTAAGGATGTAATTCACCTAAGCAATCCAGCCAGGTTGGATGACTTTTTTGTGATGGTACAGACCACTTTTTAGCAAAACTTTCGAAAACTGATGTTGAAATGAAAAGAAAAAAAAGCATTTGGAAGTTTATCATATTCTACAGTCAGCTTTATATAGTTTATGGTTACCATTTTATGTGTGTTCACAGAACAAAGCTATTCTTTAGATCAGAAATTCTTCAAGTAGTGACTGGACTGATAGTATCACCTGGGAATTTGTTAGAAATGCATATTCTAAGATGCCATCTTAGTCCTACTGAATCAGAAACTAAGGGTGAGACCCAGAATCCTGTTTTTTAACAATCTTTCCATGTGATTCAGATGAAGTTTGAGAACCATTGCTTTAGATCTTTATGTTAAACAGCTATTGGAATACAACAAAAGACGAACATGTATTAACTTTGGAGTGATAAGCTGAACTCATACATGATACTCCCCTAGAACCTTATATGATCTAAAATTCCTTTACATTAAGCAAGTACAATACGCACCACATTCTCTTGAAAGTGGTGGCTACTTTTACATTTATTTAATATATAGAAAGACAAAGAATAAAAAAAAAATCCCAAGGGACATGAGGTTAATTTATTAAATGAAAAGTCCAGTTCTAACCAGTTGACTTCTACTCTATTATGTCTTGATGGTTAAGACAATTCTAATAACATAAAACAGGATTCCTGATAAGCAGGCATTTTTCTCCACTTTTATGTAACCCTAAAAGTTCTAAATGATGAAGTTATAATTGAAAAAGAATCTGTTTAGAAATATAGATATTTATAGAAAATATTTTTCTATAAAATTTTTAATTTATAGAAAATATTTTTCTATAAAATTTTTAATTTATAGAAAATATCAATTACTTATCAAAAATATCAATTACTTGGTCATTGATATTGATAATAAAATAAGAATGTATTTACACTGCCTTTCCTTTTTCACTCTCCAAAAGTCATCTATACACTCATAGAGTCACCAACCTTAAACATAAATAAATGACTAATAAGGGAACCTGCTCTTCAGCGGAAAAAAAAATGCTCTTTAGAACTAAATAAGCTATAACAAAATGATTTTTTAGAGGCATTTTGTCTGCACTTTTCTGATAATATTGCATAGCTGAATATGATTTTCAAGAGGATCAGCGAGTATGTTCTCATTTCAGTTCTAAGTTTAATCACACCTTTGATGTTTTGTCATATTTCAGTTTTCTTGCTAGTCAGCCAGCAGTATCTTGTGTGATAAGCCACATCCATACCAATTCTTTAATCAACCTCGTTTGTGAATTCTAAGTGTGGAGGAGAAAATAATAAGAGGGGGTTGCCTTTTTGCTAGAGCCTGCAGTGTTAAGTTCCATGACAGTAAAAAATAAATAAATAAGGAAGGAGTTGTCAAGGTTGTAAGTCAGCGGCAGAAGCAGGAATTATTGCTACTCAGGGACTATAAATTTTGGGGTATGAATGTGACTTACCATACATGAATTTTTAGAAAAATTAAAATATTTAAAATATCCAGCCAAGAAATAGATTATCCCAAAGTTGCTGAAAATTTACTTTCAATATATTTTGGACACTTCTAACATTAATATTTTGGCTACTTTCTAAGCAACTTGAGATTCAAGACAGAAGCCAGAAGTAGCCAGAAGTATAAGCAATTGTATAAGGTAAGCATGACCAGTTGTTTACTTTTTCTTTTAAATTTATTTATTTTTTAATTGAAAAATATTTGCTTTACAGAATTTTGTTGGTTTCTGCCAAACATCAACATGAATCAGCCATAGATATACATATGTCCCTCCCTCCTGAGTCTCCCTCTTACCTTCCTCCCCCACCCCACCCCTCTAGGCTGATACAGAGCCCCAGTCTGAGTTTCCCGAGACTTACAGCAAATTCCCACTGGCTATCTGTTTTGCATATGGTAATGTAAGTTTCCATGGTACTCTCTCCATAGATCCCACCCTCTCCTTCCTTGGTCATAAATCTGTTCTCTATGTCTGTATCTCCACTGTTGCCCTGCAAATTATTTCATCAATACCATCTTTCTAGATTCCATATATACGACTTAGTATACCATATTTGTTTTTCTCTTTCTGACTTACTTCACTCTATATAATAGGCTCTAGATTCATCCACCTCATTATAACTGACTCAAATGCATTCTTTTCTATGGCTGAGTAATAGTCCATTGTGTATATGTCCCACAGCTTCTTTGTCCATTCATCTGTCAGTGGACATCTAGGTTGCTTCCATGTTCTAGCTATTGTAAATAGTGCTGCAATGAACAATGGGGTACATGTGTCTTTTTACATTTTGATTTCCTCAGGGTACATGCCTAGGAGTGAGATTGCTGGGTCATACGCTGATATTAATCCTAGTTTTTTAAAAAAGAAATCCCTGTGTTGTCTTCCATAGGGGCTGGTTCAATTTACATTCCCACCAACAGTGCACAAATGTTCTCTTTCCTCCACACACTGTTCATCATTTGTTTGTAGTCTTTTTGATGATGGCCATTCTGACCAGTGTGAGATGATATTTCATTATAGTTTTTGATTTACATTTGTCTAATGAGCGATGTTGAGCATCTTTTCATGTATTTGTTAACCAAGTGTATGTCTTTGGAGAAATGTCTCTTTAGGTCTTTTCCCCCACTTTTTGATTGGGTTACTTGTTTTTCTGGTATGAGCTATATGACTTGTATGAGCTGCTTGTGTATTTTGGAAATTAAACAAAAATAAACAAGTGAAACCTAATTAAACTTAAAAGTTTTTGCATAGCAAAGGAGGCAATAAACAAGATGATCATTTATTTTTGAATCAACTTTTTTACCAAATTCAAATTCAGCTACATGTTCTCTACCAACATCCTAACTCTTTAAAAATTCATTCAGTGCTAGCAATCATTTCAAAAGTAAGCAAGCTGGTTGCTGTAGACACAGACAAGTTCAAACTCTCTTACTTTTTGTACATTATATATATATATATGCTTCCCGGTAGTGCAGTTGATAAAGAATCCACCTGCCAATGTGCCAATGGAGGAGATCTAAGAGATGCAGTTTCAATGCTTGCTTCAGAAAGATCTCCTGGAGGAGAAAACAGCAGCATATTCCAGTGTTCTTGCCTGGAGAATTCCATGGACAGAGGAGCCTGGAGGGTTACAGTTCACGGGATTGCAAGGAGTCGGACACGACTAAACATGCATGTGTGTGCACACACACATCATTATATATATATATATATACACACACACACACACACACACAATTACAAATTAAAAATAACTTTACTTTTATAAACTTACATTACAAATTATTAGCAATGTTCTCAAGGATGCAGAATCTACCAAAGCATACTGGCAGCTGAAGTTCCACCTTTTTAATATCTGGCTTTTGAAACTGAAAATGAAAAAAGCAATTAAGTCGCAGTCACTAATTTTAGAGGTTGCCCCAAAAGGTAGATGCTGGATGTCTCGAAAACTCTCAGGTGGAAAGTGGATGGATTGAGTGAAAGTCAAAGAGTTAGTCTCTCAGTGATGTCTGACTCTTTGTGACCCCATGGACTGTAGCCCATCAGGCTCCTCTGTTCATGAAATCTTCCAGCAAAAATACTACAGTGGGTAGCCATTCTCTCCTCCAGGGGATGTTCCCAACCCAGGGATCAAACTGGGCCTGCTGTACTGCAGACGGATTCTTTACTGTCTTAACCACCAGGGAAGCCCAAATGGACTGAATAATTTAAAAAAAAGAAAAAAAATTCTGCTTTATGGCACCTCAGTCTCTGTCACAGAGAATTTTTGGGTATATATTAGGTGCATATTAGGCCATAATCCATCTCTTGATATAAGAAACAGAACTGTATAGAGTGGAGTATTTTTGAAATAAAAAATTTCATCTCTGTAGAGATTTCTAAGCCAACATATCTAAGATTCATTTCTGCTGGTCCACTTTTCAAAAATCTAGTAATTATGACTGGACCTTTGGAAAATATGAAGCTGCTTGAGGGAAGGTACAGATGGTTACTATTGTGAAATGTTTCATATATCAACAAGGAATCCCTAGGATTCTTACCTACGGTTGAATAAACTGGTACATTTTATGATAAATGTCAATAACACTATACTTGGAATTGTTAATTAAAGGAAAAAGTCAGTCAAAATAATTATTTGACCTCATGCATGGAAGCCACTGTTTAATCGGGAAGTCAAAACATCTTATTTGTGTGTGGTTTATTGTATTTTTTGGTATTGTCTGCAGAGTTATTCTAAGTTAGCTTTAAGATATTTTTATAAAAATTTAAACACACTTTTTTCCTGAAAAATAGAATGTTATTAACTCCCTTTTTTTATGAGGTTCTGAAGATAAGATGCTTTAAATAGCAAGTATCTGAATAATGAGATTACTAATATGCCTTTTCAGAACTGGGCATTTGTTTCCCATTTTCAATATATGGTCTCCTCTCCCTTGCTTCAGATTTTAAAAATCTGCTCAGTATTTCAAAAGTTTCTGATATTTACGTATCTCATAAAGAAAATTTTTTTTTGAATGGAGTGAAAATAAGCCAAGTCATATAAACTATTCCCTATTTATATTGTTGTAACATGCACTTTTTCTCCAGGCAGACTTGGAATTCCAATTCAAAATTTCTATTTAGCTTATGAATATTTTATTGTACAGAAAGCCTGTGAGCTATAAAATAAATAATTGTGGGCTGCACTCCCACTGCACTTTGGTTTATAGGATACATATCTCACCCTAAAGAAGAGGGTGATATTGCCTGAGGACACTTGCCCTGTACCATTGGGCACTTGTCACATATAATGTACCATGGCACACATATAAAGTCACTTCAGAATCTGTCATTCCACAGTAAGACACAGGTTAATACAAATTATATTTACCCCTGCTGAGTGATTAAATTCTTTGTGGATCTGAAATTGTATACTTCTTTTAAAATGTATATTTGAAGCATGTTTAGAAACTCAAAGAAGTTGAAATTTATACATAAAAAGCCAGATGTACACAAATGAATCTATAACTGACTTGAACTTTGTTTTAAAGCACCATCCATTGAGTGTTAGATAAAATGTGAACTTACTAAGTAAATGTATGTGAATGCCATCTAGCTTAAACCCTTTTCCTTTCGAATCCATATTAAGCCAATACAGAGGTCTACCCAGTTTCAGAACTGTTTTTCCTTGGGAAATATTCCCGAGTGCAACATGGGCTGCAGGGGGAGATTTCTGCAGCCTTTCTCAGTGTGTGGGTAGAGAGCTCAACCTAAGCATGGGCCCTTCTGAGGCCTTTTGATTTCCCTGTTAGCCTCTGTGATAGGCCTTTTGTTCTGTGTGGCTATGGGGCTCCCAACCATCATTTTGGGCAGAGCTGGGAAACTTGGGGACACTTGGAATACCTCTTGGGGTGAGTTGACTTCTCTTTGGTTTTCCTTGCTTCTATGAATCCTCTTAGTCTTGACCAAATTCTTTGTTCTTGGCTTTACACTTTTCATCCCGGCCTCCAACATAGACTCATCATGATCTGTACAAACACAGTGCCCCATGGTAGGCAGGCTAGCTTTTACTTCCCAGACATGTTCAGTGTCCCCTGTTGGTATATCACATCTCACCGCAGCTCGGGCAGTCTGTGACCCTGACCCCAGGTCTTCTTTCCCTACACACATCCTGCCATCACTTCTCTGAAGCACTCAGTTCTTATTGGTGGCAGACATTTCTTTCCATCAGGGCATTCAGCCTCTTACAGGACCTGATTTTGGTAGATTAGTTTCCTCCTAAACTGCCCAGTGCCTTTTTACCACACCTCCCTTCTACTCACATATGCTAGGAGAGCAGAAAACAAGGATTAACCCTTTTCTTTGAGTCTCTTTTCATCTTCTACCCTTGGTAAAGCTCCTGTTCCTCCCTCCCCTCCTTTTCTTTTGTCTACCAGAATGTTTCCTATGTCATCTGGTTCACACTTCAAGATAACATTTCCTAGGGAGGTATCTTATTACTGTGAGGAAAACTATGTCAGGAAATATTAGAAAACATTATCCTCATTTTTCACAGTATTGAGCTGACATGAATTACTGAATTATATCTTAGGGAAAAATTCTCTAGTGCCATTAAGTTGATATATTTTTATATATTATATGTTTTAGTTCAGTAGTTACAAAATAGCCCAATCATCAGCAAAGCAAAGAAATTTTGTGCTTTTAAAATTTTAATGACAAAATTTAGAAATGCTTGTGAACAGATGCTTTGCTGAGACCTATCACTGTTGTAAATATGTGCCACATGATTGAGTTTTGAAAAGTATTACAAAGTATTATTTAATACTTTTAAAATTAAAATTAATACTTTTAAATTAAAAAAGTATTTTTAATAACACTTATTTGAGGCTCTTTGCTTTTCAAAATACCTTATGTTCATGGTCTTATCTGCTAACCTTCACAACATTCTTGTGATGTAAGCAAGGTAGCAATTATTATTCCACTTTATAGGTGGGGAAATGAAAGTGAGAAATGATTAACTGAAATGCTCTGTATCTCATGGTAAGTTGATTTGTGTTTGAGCAAATGGATCTATAGTCTCTGATTCTGCTTCTGATTTGGTATTATTTCCTTGAAGTTATGTTTGCAATATTTTATTACTTGACAATTAAAATGAAGAGAGAGGAGGCAAAAGGAAAATTAAGCTAGCCTTTCTCTTATTTTCTTAAAAAGAGAATTCCTAATATGCTTGCTTTTTCTGCACAGCGCTTATGTCTTTGTGAGAGTCTTTAACTCAGCTTCTCTTCCTCCAAATGCAATAGGCTTCTTTTGTTCTGGCAGCTGTGCCTGTTCCCAGCTGCATCCATTCCATGGTTTCTCTGGACATTCTCATCTCTTCCTTTCTTGACCTTCTACTTGTTTACAGTCTTTATTTATCATTTGCAAGTCACATTAGGTATTGTCTCTCCAACTCTGACTCTGTCCCCTCCACATTTAATCACATTTAATGTTGAATTCATTACTGCATTTTCAGTTGTTCTGCTTACACACTTTTCTTACACACTTGCTGAGTTTGCCCTGGTCTTTGATCTTCCATAATTTCTCATGAACTAGTTCTTCTCTGATCTAATCTGACATGCATGTAAATCACTCCAGAAGCTTTATTCTATGCTTCAGATGAAATGTTAAATTTATAGATGGCCTGGATGACTGCATATGTTGAGAATGTGAGACACTGATTTCCCTTGTTATTCTCAAATCTACATAGCTTTCCTAAGTTCTGGTGAATCTTGGAAACCAGCACATTATTCAGAATGAACAGTAATGCATCACAGTGGGTAAGAGAAGAATGATTAAATTCCCTTTATCACCCTTCATATCAGTCAGCATTGAGGAAAGAAACAGATGCACACTCAGAGGGAATCATTTACAAAGGTGTGGCAGCATTTAAGGAACAAAACAAGAGATATGGTCATCAGCTCCTAAGATGACCCCCAACGTTCCCACCTTTGTGTGAGTACTGCCTTATGTAATCTTCTTCTTTTCCTTAAATTGTTTATAATCCATAGATCATCTTGACTTTGAGGGTATGCCATGTCTATGATTAAATTACAAAAGTTCTGGTTTCTCTGCTGCTAGCAAACTCTTTCCTTTGCCAGGTTTGATGAGGCAAGTAGTCATGTTGGGGAGGCCAAGTAACTGAGGATGGTCTCTGATCAACAACCAGCAAGAAACCCAGGCTGACAGAGCAGTGGTTTGAAAGGAACCAAAGGCAGCCAACAACAATGTAAATGAATTTGAGGTAGATTTTTCCTTAGTTGAGCCTTCAGATGAGCTCCAGCCTTGGTCAACGTCTTGATCTCGGCCTTCGGGGAGACACTGAAGCAGAGGTTCAGATGCCTGATTCCACAGAAACTTTCTGATGATAAATGTACCTTGTCTTAACCCAACCCTAACCCAATTACTCATGTAGCAATAGGTGCTTAGAATGGATGGTATAGGCACTAGTGGTAAAGAACCCACCTGCCAATGCAGGAGACATAGAGATGCGGGTTTGATCTCTAGGTTGGGAAGATCCCCTGGAGGAGAGAGAGTCAGGAAGATACCCACTCCAGTATTCTTGCCTGGAGAATCTCATGGACACAGAAACACTACAGGTGGGCTACAGTCCATAGGGTCGCAAACAGATATGATTGAAGTGTTTTAGTATACACATGGATGGTATAAGCTGTCAACTGCTACCACCCAGATGCCTGAACGGGAAAGGATATAGGGCAGTTCCAGACCCAGAAAGCACAGGTGTGTGGAGGTGGGTAATTGTAGTCTTTTGGGGAGAAATGGCCATGTCAAAGCAACTAGCAGCAAGGAGAGGAGCTAGGAATGAATGCCTGTCCTCACTCTTTGACTGCCCCTGGATCACCTGCTAGACTTTTATTTTGGCCTAACTGAATCAGTTGTGAGGGGAAGCTCACGGCTGCAGCCTGGATGGACACAAAGTGGGATGGGCAGTTCATATGTTTCTTAAGGCTGCAAAGGGCTACAAACTGGGTGACTTCAGTTCAGTTCAGTTCAGTCATTAGTCCTTTCCAACTGTTTGAGATCCCATGGACTGCAGCACACCAGGCCTCCCTGTCCACCACCAACTCCCTCAGTTTCCTCAAACTCATGTCCATTGAGTCTGTGATGCCACCCCAACCACCTCAATCTGTCATCCCCTTTTCCTCCTGTCTTCAATCTTTCCCAGCATCAGGGTCTTTTTTAATGAGTCGGTTCTTTGCATCAGGTGGCCAAAGTATTGGAATTTCAGCTTCAGGACGAGTCCTCCCAATGAATATTCAGGACTGATTTCCTTTAGGATGGACTGGTTGGATCTCCTTGCAGTCCAAGGGACTCTCAAGAGTCTTCTCCAATACCACAGCTCAAAAGCATCAATTTGTTGGTGCTCAGCTTTCTTTATAGTCCAACTCTCACATCCATACATGACTACTGGAAAAACAATAGCTTTGACTAGACAGACCTTTTTTTGGCAAAGTAATGTCTCTGCTTTTTAATATACTGTCTAGGTTGGTCATAGTTTTTATTCTAAGAGCAAGTGTCTTTTAATTTCATGGCTGCAGTGACTATCTGCAGTGATTTTGGAGCCTAAAAAAATAAAGCCTGTCACTGTTTCCACTGTTTCCCCATATATTTGCCATGAAGTGATGGGACTAGATGCCATGATCTTAGTTTTCTGAATGTTGAGCTTTAAGCCAACTTTTTCACTCTCCTCTTTCACTTTCATCAAGAGGCTCTTGAGTTCTTTTTCTCTTTCTGCCTTAAGGGTGGTATTATCTGAATATCTGAGATTATTGATATTTCTACTGGGAATCTTGATTCCAGCTTGTGGTTCCTCCAGCCCAGCATTTCTCATGATGTACTCTGCATATAAGTTAAATAAGCTGGGTGACAACATACAGCCTTGACGTACTCCTTTCCTGATTTGGAACCAGTTTGTTGGTCCATGTCCAGTTCTAACTGTTGCTTCTTGACCTGCATAAAGATTATTCAGGAGGCAGGTCAGGTGGTCTGGTATTCCCATCTCTTGAAGAATTTTCCACAGTTTGATATGATCCACACAGTCAAAGACTTTGGTGTAGTCAATAAAACAAAAGTAGATGTTTTTCTGGGACTCTCTAACTTTTTCTGTGATCCAACAGATGTTGGCAATGTGATCTCTGGTTCCTCTGCCTTTTCTAAATCCAGCTTGAACATCTGGAAGTTCACCATTCACATACTGTTGAAGCCTGCCTTGGAGAATTTTGAGCATTACTTTGCTAGTGTGTGACATTAAATTGTGCAGTTGTTTGAGCATTCTTTGGCATTGACTTTCCTTGGGACTGGAATGAAAACTGACCTTTTCCAGTCCTGTGGCCACTGCTGAGTTTTCCAAATTTGCTGGCATATTGAGTGCAGCACTTTCACAGCATCATCTTTTGGGATTTGAAATAGCTCAACTGGAATTCCATCACCTCCACCAGCTTTGTTCATGGTGATTCTTCCTAAGGCCCACTTGACTTTGCATTCCAGGATGGCTGGCTCTAGGTGAGTGATCACATCATTGTGGTTAGCTGAGTCATGAATATCTGTTCTGAATAGTTCTTCTGTGTGTTCTTGCCACCACTTCTTAATATCTTCTGCTTCTTTTAGGTCCATACCATTTCTTTCCTTTTTTTTTTTTTGCCAATCTTTGCATGAAATATTCCCTCAGTATCCCTAATTTTCTTGAAAAGATCTCTCAGTTCAGTTCAGTTCAGTTCAGTCGTTCAGTCATGTCCGACTCTTTGTGACCTCATGGACTGCAGCACTCCAGGCCTCCGTGTCCATAACCGACTCCTGGAGTTTACCCAAACTCATGTCCATTGAGTCAGTGAGACCTCTATTCTTTCCCATTCTGTTGTTTTCCTCTATTTCTTTGCATTGATCACTGAGGCAGGCTTTCTTACCTCTCCTTTCTATTCTTTGGAACTCTGCATTCAAATGGGAATATCTTTCCTTTTCTCCTTTGCCTTCAGGTTCTATTATTTTCTCAACTATTTTTTAAGGCCTCCTCAGACAACCATTTTGCCTTTTTGCATTTCTTTTCTTATGGATGGTCTTGATCACTGCCTCCTGTACAATGTCACAAACCTCTGTCCATAGTTCTTCAGGCACTCTGTCTATCAGATCTAATCCCTTGAATCTATTTGTCACTTCCACTGTATAATTATAAGGGATATGATTTAGGTCAGACCTGGATGGTCTAGTGGTTTGCCCTGCTTTCTTCAATTTAATTCTGAATTAGGCAATAAGGAGTTCATGATCTGAGTCACAGTCAGCTCCCAGTCTTATTTTTGCTGACTGTATAAAGTTTCTCCATCTTCGGCTGCAAAGAATATATTCAATCTGAGTTTGGTATTGACCATGTGGTGATGTCCATGTGTAGAGTTTTCTCTTGTGTTGTTGCAAGAGGGTGTTTGCTATGACCAGTGTGTTCTCTTGGCAAAACTCTGTTAGCTTTTGACCTGCTTCATTCTGTACTCCAAGTCCAAATTTGCCTGTACTCCAGGTATCTCTTGACTTTCTACTTTTCCACTCCAGTCCCCTATAATGAAAAGGATCTTTTTTGGGGGGTATTAGTTCTAGAAGGTCTGGTAGGTTTTCATAGAACCATTAAACTTCAGCTTCTTCAGCATTACTGGTCGGGGCATAGACTTGGATTACTGTGATATTGAATTTTTTTCCCTTGGAAACAAACAGAAATCATTCTGTCATTTTTGAGATTGCATCCAAGTACTGCATATTGGACTGTCTTGTTGACTATGATGACTACTCCATTTCTTCTAAGGGATTCTTGCACACATTGGTAGATTTAATGGTCATCTGAGTTAAATTCACCCATTCCAGTCCTTTTTAGTTCGCTGATTCCTAAAATGTCTATGTTCACTCTTGCCATCACCTGTTTGATCACTTCCAATTTGCCTTGATTCATGAACCTAATATTCCAGGTTCCTATGCAATATTACTCTTTACAGTGTTGGACTTTACTTCCATCACCAGTCCCATCCACAACTGGGTGTTTTTTTTGCTTTGGCTCCATCTCTTCATTCTTTCTGGAGTTATTTCTCCACTAATGTCCAGTAGCATATTGGGCACCTACCAACCTGGGGAGTTCCTCTTTCAGTGTCCTATCTTTTTGCCTTTTCATACTGTTCGTGAGGTTCTCAAGGCAAGAATACTGAAGTGGTTTACCATTCCCTTCTCCAGTGGGTCATGTTTTGTCAGACCTCTCCACCATGACCCATCCATCTTGGGTGGCTCATAGTTTCATTGAGTTAGACAGGGCTGTGGGCCATGTGATCAGATTGGTTAGTTTCCTGTGATTGTGGTTTTCATTCTATCTGCTCTCTGACAGATATGGATAAGAGACTTATGGAAGCTTCCTGATGTGAGAGACTGCCTGAGGGGAAACTGGTTCTTGTTCTGATGGACAGGGCCATGCTCAGTAAATCTCTAATCCAATTTTCTGTTGATGGGTGGGGCTGCGTTCAGAAATATTATCTTACAGTTCTGTAGGAGTCAGAATGCCACGATTTCTGCAGGACTGTGCTCTCCTTGAAGCCTAGAGAGGAGGATCCTTCCTCGTCTAGTCCCAGGTTCTGGTGTTGCCCGCAACCCTTGATGTCCCTTGACTGACAGCTGCTTCAGTGTCTGCGTCTGCACCACATGAGGCTCTTTCACGTGCTTGTGCCCTCTCTTAAAGATGCCAGGCACATTGTGTTAGAGCCACTCTCATGCAACTTGGCCTCATATTCATTTCCATTACATCTGCAAAGACCACACTGACAAATACTGGGGATTAGGATGTCAACATCTCTTGCAGGGGATGCAGTTCAATCTCTAACAGACAGGGGACGATGTATGTCTAGAGGGGCAAGTAGAACACATGGAGGAAAGTTATGTTCTGGATTTTTTTTTATGATGTTGCTATTGATGTCATAAATAGATGTAAGCTTGTCACTAATGAAATGGACTGAATGAACATTTTCTCATCATTCTTGAGAACGGCCTTTTTTTTTTTTTTTTTTTTAATAATCTATGCTCTGTACAGAAAAGCTATCACAGGAAAATGACTGTGCAGCTGCCTGAACACAACAGGCATAGAAGACAGGTTTGTGGCTTTCATTGAAAGTACCACCCTGGACTTTGAAATTGGCATGTCTTTTATAAATCTTCCCAAATCACTAGAAAAGACCCATGCAATTTTGAAAGTTATTGGAAGAGAGAACTATATCACCTATAGTAACTACATCTTACATGGCAGGATATCTAGACTTGTGAAATGGATTTTATAAAGGATAACACTTTATTCAAGGTTTTCATTTGTTTTCATTTATTAATTTTGCATATTTACATCAGAAATAATAGTTCCTAGTGGGAAAATTTTGCTGTGGATTCCATTGTTATATTTTTATTTTGCATAAACTTTTCATGGCCTCCATACAAAAGTATCTGCTCTTTAGTTACTGTGTTTTGCTTTGTTTTTTTTTTTTTTTTCAGAGACACTAAAAATGACTTTCTTCTAGTAAAAATAATTTGGTAAATTTCAGTGACATAAGAAAGTAGGAAATACCCCATTCTCCAATATTAGGGCTTTCCATGTTTAAATTTTAATTGCTTAATCTGGAAGACAAGTATAGTGATTTAAAGTTGTGGTGAAAGGCACTGCAAGCCTTCACATCTACAATCAATTTACAAAAATATGCCAGTTCTGAATTTATTGACCATCTGTCAGTCTTCACTCACTACTAGCTAGCTGTCAGTATTTATTATTTGATGCACTCTATAATGACTCACTGTAAGGAACAACCCATCTCTCCATCACAGTGATTAATGAGGTCATTGTCTATCCACAGCCACCTCAGCCATCAGTCTTTTTTTCCAGGCAGGAGTAAATGGCAATCCCCAAATCAAAAGGCAATTCCCAGAGCCATCCCAAAAAAACAAAGTTGCTTGTGTACTGTGCTAATTTTACTAGCATGAATCAGCGCAGCTACACTCAGTCAAACCTCTTCTATGACAACACTTTTCAAAAATAAGAACTAAAAGGGACATCTTAAAAACTCAGGGCATGGTTTTTACACACACAAACACACAATGTATAGTTATTATTTGTATAAAATATGCATCAGGTTTAAAGATGATTAAATCTTAAACTGACCACTGAAATCTTGGGATACTGCTGGCTCTGACGTTTGTGAAGCACCACAGGTAGACTAAAGCATGCAGACACCCTTTTCATGGTGAGACAGTCTGTTACAGTGGAAGGACATGGACGTTTAAGTCAGACAGATCAGGATCTGCCATCGATTAGCTGTGATACACTGGACAGCTACAGTTCTTTCATCTTCACCGCCTCTGCATGTAAAATATGGATAATTTTCACTGCCTGGTATGCTTGATAGTAATATTAACTGAGATGAGATTGCAAAGCACCTGGCATACAGAGGCCCTCAGCAAATATCTGTCCTGGGTCTTGGTACTAGTGACAGGAAAGCAGAGTACAGGGAACCAGGGGGAAATGATTTGGGGAAAAAAAAAATCTCAAGTCCAAGTTTCAACCAGGTTAACCTCCAAGTAAGAAAGTTGTAAAAGTTTATATCTTTTAAAAGAGCAAGCTGTTATGGTTTAGGACAAGGAAATCTAGGATTTAGGAAGATATAGTGCTAAGTATTTGATAGTTGCCTTAATCTGTTTTAAGGGAGACAAAAGCACTTAGGAGAAAGGGCAAAGCATAGGACAAAATGAATATGAATGATATATGTCTATTTATCTATCTCTTATCTATCTATCTATTAATGTATATAAGTATATACCTGGTGTGTGTGCATACACTTGTGCTCTTCTTAAAATAGACATAGATCTATTGTATTGGAGATGGGCAGCATCCTGAGAGATAAGCAAAACAAAAACAAAAAATAAAAACAGAATGAACAAATATGGTTGCATCTAGATGAGAGCATACTACACCAACAAGATGATGACAGAGGACACATTTAATATGAATTAAACTATCAACAAGGCATCCCTTGTGGCTCAGTGGTAAATAATATGCCTGCAATGCAGGAGGTGTGAATTTGATCCCTGGGACAGGGAGATCCCTTCGAGAAGGAAATGGCAACCCACTCCAGTATTCTTGCCTGAAAAATCTATTGGAAGAGAAGCCTGGAAAGTTACGGTCCATGGATTCTCAATACTTAGTGATGAAACCACCACCAAACTATTAACACACCCCTATTCTTTTTAGTAATATATGACAAAGACCCTGCTTCCAGATGAGTGATTGTTATTACTTTCACTCAACTCACATGCTAGCAAAGTAGATCAAAATTCTGCAAGCCAGGCTTCAATAGTACATAAACCATGAACTCCCAGATGATCAAACTGGATTTAGAAAAGGCAGAGGAATAAGAGATCACATTGCCAACATCCACTGGATCATTGAAAGTGAGAGACTTCCAGAAAAACATCTATTTCTGCTTTATTGACTCTACCAAAACCTTTGACTGTGTGGATCACAACGAACTGAAAAATTCTGAAAGAGATGGTAATACCAGACCACCTGACTTGCCTCCTGAGAAACCTGTTTGCAGGTCAAGAAGCAACAGTCAGGACTGGACATGGAACAACAGACTGGTTCCAAATCAGGAAGGGAGTATGTCAAGGCTGTATATTGTCACCCTGCTTATTTAACTTATATGTAGTGTACATCATGAGAAATGCGGGGCTGGAGGAAGCACAAGCTGGAATTAAGTTTTCCAGGAGAAATATCAATAAACTCAGATATGCAGATGATACTACCCTTATGGCAGAAAGTGAAGAAGAACTAAAGAGCCTCTTGGTGAAAATGAAAGAGGAAAGTGAAAAAGTTGGCTTAAAGCTCAACATTCAGAAAACTAAGATCATGGCATTTGTTCCCATCATTTCATGGCAAATACATGGGGAAACAGTGGAAACAGTGAGAGATGTTATTTTGGGGGACTTTAAAATCACTGCAGATGGTGACTGCAGCCATGAAATTAAAAGATTCTTGCTCCTTGAAAGAAAAGCTATGACCAAACTAGACAGCATACTAAAAGGAAGAGACATCACTTTGCCAACAAAGCCCATCTAGTCAAAGCTATGATTTTTCCAGTAGTCATGTATGGATGTGAGAGTTGGACTGTGAAGAAAGCTGAGTGCCAAATAATTGATACTTTTGAACTGTGGTGTTGGAGAAGACTCTTGAGAGTCCCTTGGACTGCAAGGAGATCCAACCAGTCCATCCTGAAGGAAATCAGTCCTGAATATTCATTGGAAGGACTGATGTTGAAGCTGAAACTCTAATACTTTGGCTACCTCATGTGAAGAGGTGACTCACTGGAAAAGACCCAGATGCTGGGAAAGATTGAAGGCAGGAGGAGAAGGGGACGACAGAGGATGAGATGATTGGATGGCATCACCTACTCAATGGACATGAGTTTGAGTAAACTCCAGGAGTTGGTGATAGACAGGGAGGCCTGGCGTGCTGCAGTCTGTGGGGTCACGAAGAGACGGACGTGACTGAGGGACTGAACTGAACTGATTTCTTGGGTGTACAGGTTCATAATATAGAATAAACTAAAGTAGGTAATGGCAGAAGCGCGCTCGCTGCGATGGACCGCACTCCAAAATCACTGCAGATAGTGATTGCAGCCATGAAATTAAAAGACAGTTACTCCTTGGAAGGAAAGTTATGACCAACCTAGATAGCATATTAAAAAGCAGAGACATTACTTTGCCAACAAAGGTTCGTCTGGTCAAGGCTATGGTTTTTCCAGTAGTCATTTATGGATGTGAGAGTTGGACTGTGAAGAAAGCTGAGCACTGAAGAATTGATGCTTTTGAACTGTGGTGTTGGAGAAGACTCTTGAGAGTCCCTTGGACTGCAAGGAGATCCAACTAGTCCATCCTGAAGGAGATCAGTCCTGGGTGTTCATTGGAAGGACTGATGCTGAAGCTGAAACTCCAATACTTTGGCCACCTCATGCGAAGAGTTGACTCATTGGAAAAGACTGTGATGCTGGGAGGGATTGGGGGCAGGAGGAGAAGGGGATGACAGAGGATGAGATGGCTGGATGGCATCACCGACTGGATGGACATGGGTTTGAGTAAACCCCGGGAGTTGGTGATGGACAGGGAGGCCTGGCGTGCTGCGATTCATGGGGTCTCAAAGAGTCGGACACGACTGAGCGACTGAACTGAACTGAACAGAACTAAAGTAGGTAATGAAAGTATCATGGTAGGAAAAGTTTGGTCCAGAATGAGGATTTCTATTTATTCTGACAAGGCTAACTGAAAATTAGATGCAGAACTTCTCATAATGGAAAAATTCCATCATTTAGGGTGAACTGGTTCTTCAGTCTATGTGCACAGAGTCATCTCTGGTAGATTATCTGCCAGGTTCTGGTGTTAGGCATATACCTGGTTAGATAAGCTTGGATATTAGATACAATTAATAATTTGAGCTGGAGTTCTTCCATCATTCAGTTTTATTCCTGGACCTGGTGTTATTCCTGGGATTAGGTGTTAGCCATTATGATTATATCTTTCTCACATTTTCTTAATATTTAAGTGGGAAAGGTTGAATTTTATGATCAGTGACTCTTATCTAACACTATTTTTCTATCAAGTAAATCTCCAAGAATTAGGTTTAAAATTACTAGAGCTCATTTTTACCTAAACAGCTTTGATAGTTGACTTGAAGCTTGCAAAATGCCCTAGGTAGATGAAAGAAATAACGCAATCCAAAAGAATCTTATGGTGAGGTGGGGTTATCACTGAATCGAAGTCTACTATTATTGGACTTCTACCATCATATCTCATCAAGAACTCTGGGTAAATTTATCAGGGCCCAGCCATGAGCGTTTGCTTGATCCCATTGTATAGAATCTGATTTTTGCCAGTATTCAAGAAATATCAGAACTTGAAAGGGTTGGTTCACATCAACCAAACTCACATGAGAATAAAATATTCACCAGATTGTATTCTTTGATATTGTGGGAATTATCAGTAAGATCAGGATGTTTTTGAAGTCCCTGTATGAAAGCAAATTTTCATGGAAGTGACATTATGATCAGAGATAGTTTGGTGAAAGAAGAAAGAGGGAAAGATTTAGTTTAATAACACAAATGCTTACTAACACAAAGAAAAGCATGCACAATAGAATTTCATTCTTCGATGTTGTTAATTTGAATTTGTGACACTTTATTTTGGACCATGACCAATGCAGAGTTAATAATATTTTAAGCTGAAGTTATACGCAGCCAATCTATTAAAAATAACACACACAGAAAGTTAAGTTAAATATATATAACGAGCAAGTGGTTTGATAAACATACAAAATAGAACAACATAATTTGAATACAATGTGCCTATTAGAAATGTAACCAGAATCACAACGGTTTTTTTTAAAATGAAAAATTTTAGGTCTAAAAAACCCTCAAGAGATCACACCACCTCTTTCCTTTTACAGATAATCAGGGTAAGTGATGGTTATTAACTTACCCAAGATCACATAGCTAATTAGCACTGAGTTGAATCTGGGTGCCAGGTCTCCTGATTATTAGACTAATAGAGCTTTACTCAATTTACTTATTCAAATCATCTCTAATCTGTACAGGCAACAAGATACATTTATCAGGAAAAAAATAGATTGTTTTAAAGTATTTGAAAGCTGTAAATTTAAGTTATCAACAACTACTATGAAATTAAAACTTTCTGTTAATTTCTCAATCAGTCCAAAACAGTAAAATTTTGCTATACAACCAAAAAGTAAATATATTTCCTATTGTCATAAAATAGTATGTGCTGGTTAATTTTATGTGCCAACTTACTCAACTGGCCTAAGTGATGCCCAGATTGCTGGTAAAACATTATTTCTGGGTTTGTCTGTGCTTTTGAAGAGATGAACATTTGATTCAGTAGACTGGGTATGGAGATTCACCCTCCCAGTGTGGACAAACATCATCCGGTAGGCTGAAAGGCTGAATAGAACAAAGAAATGGAGGAAGGATGAGTTGACTTTCTCTTTGCTTGAGCTGGGACCTCCATCTGTTCCTGCCCTCAGATATTGACATTCCTGGTTCTTTGGCCTTTGGACATGTACTGAATTATATTTCCTGGTTCTCCAGCTTGCAGAGGGCAGATTGTAGCACTTCTTGGCCACCATAACTTCATGAGTCAGCTCCTATGATGAATCAATCTCCCTCTCTTTCTCCAAATATATATTTCCTATTGATTCTGTTTCTCTAGAGAATCCTGCATGTATACTACACTTTGCATTTTCTCATGACTCTATTGTGCTGTTCAGAAAATTTGTGTTGGGAATTAGAAGCGAAGTGTTACTATAAAAGTCAAAATATAGTGGCCCTGAGGAATAAAAGTATAAACAACAGTGTTTTTTTTTTTTTTTTTCTTTTAAAACTGAACTCCCAAGCATTTAGAAAACCACCTTTGAAGAAATTTCTCCACATCTTTTTTTTTTTTTTTTTTAACAAAAAAGAGTGTTCTCTACTATTTCTCTACTATCTGCCAATAACAAATCTAATTATAAAATTATAAAGTGATTTCTTCAATTTTCTTTTGAACTTCACAATAAAGACAGAGATTTTTTTCAGAAGTAGGGTGGCTTTAAAAAGAAAGAAGAATCAGCCATTAAGACATCTTCATTAATATATCTAGATATACTCTTAGTTCTCAGGAATACTCAGACACTGTCATTTGACTAATTGTGTTCTTGGCAGTTTTGTTTCCTGGTTCCTATTAGAGACTGTCAGTTTTGTTAGGATTAAGTGTTCTTTGTTCTAAAGTTTTAATGCAGTTTTAGAATTATCTTTCAATCTGACGTTGTCTTGATTATTATTACCTAGCAAAAAGATGTATATATATACATATGCTTATATACATAGACAATTTTCCTTTAATGTTTAAATCAGTGCTTTTTCTTTTAGTTAAATAAATAAATTAAATATTAGTTTGTTTATAATTAATAATGACTGCTGCTAACATTTGATCAAATAAATATAGAAGGAATCAGAAAATCACCATTTGGCAATGGTACAGTGTATACCACTTATAAGGTAAAACTAGTGGATATAAATGTACTGAGTAACAGGACAATTACAGAGTCACAAAGTCTCTTTATAAGACACTTATTGATTACAAAGGGAGATGTCTATTACATCATCAAAGGTAGCATCACCATTTATGGAACAGGTTGACTTCATGTGCCTTTTGATATCTTTAAAGAGGAGAATACAATATCACTCTATGTATCACTCTGTAATATCACCCAAAAAGGTGTAAACTGAATCTAATTATGAGGAAGTCTTGGGGAAACCAAAATTAAAGAGCATTCTACAAGATCACTGGCCTATATCTTGTTCTTTCAAGGAGGTGAGAATTTATTAAAGGATACATATAATTAAATTAAAATTTCAACAAAATGCTTAAGAGAAGGCCTTATGACTAGATTCAAAAGTAGCATAGATGATGAATTCTGTCCAGGGTCAAGGAAAGGATCATTAAAAGGAGATGTACATTGAGTCTAACATAAATAAGGGTTCTTATGTCGGGTATATAGTGGGTCAGGGATATTGCAAGAAGAGAGTTCTGTGAGTCATTCTAGTGAAGTACCACACCCAAAACAGGGCACAGAAGCCCCTAGATTTGTATCTAGTTGATAAGAAGTGCAGGTGGCCTAAAGAATCCCTATGTGGCTGGTGTGGCCTTTTTTATTTTTTTCTTAGTGTCCAGGTTAAGAAAGACAAAGAATATATATAAAATTTTCCAGATTGAAGAAAACTAAAGTGACCTGATAGCTAAATGAAATGTATCATTCTGAATTGGACTTTGAACCATAATTTCTTTTTTTCTTTTGCCATGAGGGCCATTAGTGGGACAAGTGGCGGGGATGAGTAAGGTCTATAGATTTGTTCTTGTTGTTGTTCTGTCACCAAGTTGTGCCCAACTCTTTGCAACCCATGGACTGCAGAATGCCAGGCTCCTCTGTCCTCCACTATCTCCTGGAGTTTGCTCAAATTCATGTCTATTGAGTTGACGATGCTATCTAACCATCTTATCCTCTGCCACCCTCTTCTCCTTTTGCCTTCAATCTTAGCATCAGAGGCTTTTCCAAGGAGTCGGCTCTTCACATCAGGTGGCCAAGCTATTGCAGTTTCAGCTTCAGCATCAATCCTTCCAATGAATATTCTGGGTTGATTTCCTTTAGAATTGACTGTTTTGATCTCCTTGAAGTTCAAGGGACTCTTAGGAGTCTATGGTGACAATATTTTATCAATGTTAGTTTCTGAATTTGATAATTCTACTGTGGTAATATAAGAAAATGCTATTATTCTTAGAAAATATGTATTTAATATCAAATGTTTCAGAAAAAATATTATGAAATATTATTTATATTAAGAAAATATATAATTTTCAATATCATAGTGGAGTGTATGTGAAGATTTTTTGTATAGTTTTTGCAACTTATTGGCCTTCTTGTTGTTGTTCAGTCATTAAGTAATGTCCGACTCTTTGTGACCCATGAACTACAGCCTGCCAGACTTCCCTGTCCTTCACTCTCTCCCAGAGTTTGCTCAAACTCATGTCCACTGAGTCACTGATGTCATCTCACCATCTCATCCTCTGTTGCCTCCTTCTTCTCCTGCCCTCAATCTTTCCCAGCATCAGGGTCTTTTCCATTAGGTCCATCGTATTAGATGGCCAAATACTGGAGTTCAGCTTTTGCATCACTCCTTCCAATGAAGTTATTTCAAAATAAACAGGTAAGAAGTTATTGCATGATTGGCATTTAATAGGCTGATTTGATCATGATTTGACTAAAGTAACATTTACCAAGTGCTTACTATGTGTGCTCAGTCACTCAGTCATGTCCAACTCTTTTGGACACTATAGACTGTAGCCCGCCAGGTTCCTCTGTCCATGGGATTTTCTGGGCAAAGATGCTGGAGTGGGTTGCCATTTCCTACTCCCAAGTGCTTACTATGGAGCAGCAACTGTGTTGTTTTTTCCCTTGAGGTATTTGAAACAGTCTTCACATGGTCCTGAAAGGAGGGCATAGTTATAACAGTTGCATATATGAGAACACTCATATTTAGGAATAACTGCTTAACTGAGACCTGTTCAAGTCACATAGCCGGAAAATGGCAGGGATGAAATTTGAACTGATATTACTTAATTTCATATCAACACTTTCTGTCCCCAATAAGATCAGCAGTCTATATTGTAGCAAACTACTTCATCTTCTAAGAGCATTGAATGGCTTTAGCGATATATGTGTGGAGAGTTCTAACTAGGAGTGACTTTAATCTCTTGGGATATAAAGCCAGCACATCATTAAAACTGCAGATTCTGAAAGTTTTTGAGTTCCTTGGACAGGAACTGTATTATCGTGATGTCTTTTTTTTTTAAGAACAAAAAAGCATATTTTATCACTCAGTGAATAATTGTTGAATAAACAAATGAACATGAAACAAAACTTTGATGTAAGAGATATAGAGGCATGGTGGAGAACAGGTCAAGAAGGTTATCAGAGGACTCTGATAATCACAAGATTAGAGTTAGAGGAAGTAAAAATTAGATGCTGATTTCCAGTCAATAGAAACAACTTCTCCCTCTGATCTGTACACAGATTGTTCTGGCAACATGCATCTCTTGAAGGAATAAAGACAAACACACCCACTTTGAGACCCATGGCTTAAGGTAGGAATCCAGGCAGCAAACTAAACTACCCCAGAGAACCAAGAGGAGAGATTAGCTTTGAGGTTAGAATGAAGGGAATTACTGCATTTCAGTGTGGTGGAGTCCTAGGAAATTACGGGAAACTGAAAACACTCAAAATGTTATCCAAGGTCTCCAATTTTTCAGGGCTGCAGAAAGCATCATCGCTAGCTGTCAATGTGGTAAATTAGTTTGGAGGTCAAGCATTCCCAGAAATTTTCACGGTTTATTTGTATTCTCTTCATGATATCTCTGACATCTGTGTAATCTGTTTTGTTTGGGGTTTTTGTTGTTGTTGTTATTTAAACAAAACTTCTTAATTTTGTTTTAAAAAGTTAATCATTCAAATATTGGGAAAGATGGGATGAAGCAAGCATGGCATAATAATATTCGCCTGTGGAGGCTTATGAAAAATTGAATTCATGGATGTGCTACAAATGAATGAATTTCAATCATGACATATAGTTTGGATCTAAACCTGGGCCAAACCATTTTGTCATTTTTAGGACGTCACTTTGTGGCCAGTGTGCTGAAAAATGACTATATTCCGTATCATTCTTTCAGTACTGGACAGCTACAATGAACTCTGGGTTCCTTTCTCAAAGCAACAAGTAAAGTGGTTCCCACATCAAGGTTTCCTATGGTTATCCTACATACCCAAGTGTCACCCTGAAGCTTGTGACAACTCGGGGTGCTGAGAATCCCCAGATAACATTATGTGCCAGAGCCCAGACTTGAGACATTTAGGTCCAAGTGGATCATCTGTTTTATTATTTCTGATATCAACTTGAATAGGTGGGAAAAAACAGACTTTTAAGTCACAACTAAAGTTGAATGATGACTTCATGATAGGCAATGCAGCGACCTATAAGTCAAATAGTTAGAACTTCCATTTACTTTCTACTTTTCTAGTATTTTATCATTGAAAATGTTAATCAGTGGTTATCACCTTTTGGTAAGCAATACATTTGTAAATTTAAAAGTAAAAGTCTACTGAAACTAGCTCCAATGACATCAGTATCCTTAGAAGTAAAATGAAAAACATCACCACTTTGAGACAACATTTTCAAGAATTATCAATGTACTATTCCACTCTAAATAACTACATTATAATATACCTTTGGCTACCAGTTCAGTAGAGGAGACACAAGTAACAATATGGTCTAATTATAACAGTGGCAACATCACTAACATTAATAGGTTTATCTAAATGAGAAAAACTTAGAATAACAACAGACTGTGAGATGTATTATGAATCCATTGAATTTGAGAAAATGACCTACTGGTCTTAGCTATATAACCATCCATTTTATGAACTCAGTAATTAAATATCGGTTTCCCATCAGTAAAATGTTTGAGATTTTACAAGATCTCAAAAGACTAGTTTGTAAATTCTGTTATTTGGAGGATGTCTTCAATATGCTACAAAGTCATGTTAAATATGATGGAATCAGTGTTTCTACCCCAGGAGGTATGTGTTTGCCTTCATCCTCCTATTCCTCACCCTTCCATTTTGCCCACAGATACCATACAATAGAGGCCCACTGCTGGCCTTGTAAGATGAAGAGTAGTCAGTTATTCCATCTTTACTCTGCTTTCTGACACCCCATCCTTCTGAGGTACAGGACTTTTTGTTTTCATTTTGTCATTAAATGCTCTTGCTCAGATTTTTTAAAAAGTAGAATATTACTAAAATCAATATTCTTTTAAAATAGTAAAAAATATTGCTGGTTGTATTTTGAACATTACATCTGGTGGTAGATATAGTTTGGTGCATGGTGAAAGTCGTTCAGTCGTGTCCAACTCTTTGCGACCCCATGGACTATACAGTCCATGGAATTTTCCAGGCCAGAATACTGAAGTGGGTAGTCTTTCCCTTCTCCAGGGGATCTTCCCAACCCAGGGATCAAACCCAGGTCTCCTGCATTGCAGGAGGATTCTTTACCAGCTAAGCCACAAAGGAAGCCCAAGAATACTGGAGTGGGTAGCCTATCCCTTCTCCAGGGGATCTTCCCAACCCAGGGATCGAACCCAGGTCTCCTGCATTGCAGGAGGATTCTTTACCAGCTAAGCCACAAAGGAAGCCCAAGAATACTGGAGTGGGTAGCCTATCTCTTCTCCAGGGGATCTTACTGACCCAGGAATCGAACCTGGGTCTCCCACCTTGCAGGCGGATTCTTTACCAGCTGAGCCACAAGGGAAGCCCAAGCATAGTTTGGGAAGGTGGCTTATTAGGCTTGTAAGCCAAGTCCCTTCAGCAATAACCAACTCCATGTGACCCCAGGGACCATAGCCTCCAGGCTCTTCTGTCCATGGGATTCTCCAGGCAAGAATCCTAGAGTGGGTTGCCAAGATCTCCTCCAGAGGATCTTCCCAACCCAGGGATCCACCCTCCCTCTCTTACCTCTCCTGCATTGGCAGGTGAGTTCTTTAGCACTGGGAAGACCCTGCTTGCTATGTTTGTCTTCTTGGATCTCATTGTAGGTAACCTGTGTCCTTTACATTTGTGAGAGCATCCCTGATTTACACTGCTTCCGTGGTTTTCAAACTATGAGTATTTACTGTCTATTGCATGCAGCACTCTAGACAGATAGTTCTGCTTTTTTTCTTATTGCCTATTTGTTGTTAGACTGTGCTCTCTCTTGAATGTCACTTAGTCATAAAGAAATTTTATAAGGCAATGTTTGCAAAATGATCAGAAAGTTTCTACTTAGTAGATACAAACTATTTTTTCCCCTTATTTCTTTGTCATAAGTCATACTCCTCATTTAAGAAAATTAAACAATTGTGAATTAATGTGAATTAATGACAATGAAATATAAATTCCTTTTTTATTAACAGTGGATTTTTTCCCCTTGGTATTTCTTCTGAGAAGTTCTCATTACAAATTTTTAGCCGGAGGTCTGCTGAAAATCATTCAAGCCCTTTAGAAATTTAGGTGTCAAATCCTTCAAGATGTATATTTTAACACTCCAGCCTTGTTTGAAACATTTATTCCCTTTGGACCTTTAAGTGTCATGCTTTTAATCACTTTGCCTTGAAGAATTTACTTTTTTTTTTTTTTTTTTCATTCTCTTTGACTAATGGCCCTGGATTTTTATTTTATTCCCTTTGCCCTTCCGTGTACAAATTCACTCTGCCAGTTCCTTTCAATATCAAGGGGAATAAACATTATATCAAATAAGCCCCTCTCCTCTTTAAAGAACAGGACATTTTTGTGAGGTGTTAGTGATGGTATTGGGCTTCCCGGTAGCTCAGCTGGTAAAGAGTCTGTCTGCAACACAGGAGACCCAGGGTCAATCGCTGGATTGGGACGATCCCCTGGAGGAGGGCATGGCAACCCACTCCATATTCTCGCCTGGAGAATCCCCATGGACAGAGGAGCCTGGCGGGCTACAGTCCATGGGGTCACAAAGAGTTGGACGCGACTGAGCGACTAAACACAGCCCAGCAGTGATGGCGATGGGTATTATGACTTCCAAGGCATTATGAAAACCGCACCTGGGTTACCATCACCACATTTCTTTCAGGTTTACTCTTTACCTAGAGCCATCTGGGAAACCTTTGCAGCAATAGAATTGTTTAGATACTTCTTCACATATCTGAATTATGATGAAATTTTATTGAATTAGGAAAATCTTTTAGAAACTAGTTTACCATTTCATGTTGTTATTTAAAATTTTTCCTTTGTAGCATTTGAAATATTTCTGTATTCAGTAATCAAAGTGTTCCCTCCATACGTGAACTGACCTTTGTCTCTTCATTCAGTCATTCCATGTCTTTGGATTATTACCCTTTTCTCGGGATATCAATATGTTAGGTGTAGCTAACTAGTCATTAGCCACTTTTCTGGCCTATCTTTGCTAAATTCTTTCCAAATACCGTTCTTGTGTTTCTAAGCACTTATAGATTCGTAGTGTCTCCCCTTGAACTTGTTTCCTGTTGGGTGTTGAGTGGAGTCAGTGCCTCAGCAGAGATGCTTCTGGAATGCTGCAGTAGGGACTCCTCTGGACGGGACGTGTGTGAGAGATGGCAGACAGCTGGATGCTTTAGCAGCTGCTTGATGGCAAGTGGAGGAGGGCGTCTTCAGATGTGTGGGCGGAAGGACACAGTGAAGCAAAACTCAAGCCATGAGCATGACTGTGAAACCCGGGGACTTGTCAGCAAGACCCGCCGTAACTGGAAATCAGGACTTCGTTTAGAAATTCAAAACAGCAGCTAACTTCACTGTCTCTGAAGGCACATCTTTTCAAACAAGGTACATTAACTGCCTGGTTTGTAATCAAGGGCATACTTCTGTTCGCCAGATGAATGACCTTTGTTGGCTATCAGTTTCCTTAATTCCAAAGGTAAAACTGGATTCAAAACATCTTATAACTGAATGTTTTAGTCAGTTGCATGTTTACAAAGAGGGGCTTCTCTGGTGGCTTCGTTGGTAAAGAATATGCCTGCAATACAGGAGACCTGTGTTCCATCCCAGGGTCAGGAAGATCCCCTGGAGAAAGGAATGGTAACCACTCCACTAGTCTTGCCTAGGAAATCTCATGGATGGAGGAGCCTGCAGGGCTATATTTCATGGGCTCACAAGAGTCGGACACAACTTAGCAACTGAAAAACTACAATGCTTACAAATGTGTACTTATGGTGTGAAATGCTCTTACTTTTGGTAGGTTAGTAGGTATATATCTGCTGAGATGATATTAGTGCCTTCTAGGCAATTTACAGAAAGATTTGAATAAAATTTTAAGCACAACAACTGTGTAAAATAACTAGTTCAAGTATACCTATAGTCAGACAAAAACAGAATATATGAGCTCAATACTAAGAAATTTGGCATTCTAGAAATACTATATATGAATTTAAGATTTTATATGTTTAGGGTTGAGCTTCCCTGGTGTCTCCATCCCTGATGATTAAAAAAAAAAAAAAAAAAAATCCTCCTGCAATGCAGGAGATGCTGGTTTGAATCTTGGGTCAGGAAGATCCCCTGGAGGAGGGCATGGCAACCCACTCCAGTATTCTTGCCTGGAAATTCCCATGGACAAAGGAGTGTGGCGGGCTATAGTCCATAGGACTGCAAAGAGTTGGACATGACTAAAGTAACTGAGCACATGTTTAGGGTTAAAATAAAGAGCTACTCGATATTTAAAACCTGAGTACCTTTATGTTTCCTGTATTACCGCCAAATTAATATCTATTTGTTGTTGTTCAGCCACTCTGTCATGTCTGACTCTTTGCGACACCATGGACTGCAACACGCCAGACTTCCCTGTCCTTCACCATCTCCCGGAGTTTGCTCAAACTCATGTCCATTGAGTCGGTGATGCCATCCAACCATCTTATCCCCTGTCATCCCCCTTTTCCTCCTGCCTTCAATCTTTCCCAGCATCAGGGTCTTTTCTAATGAGTTGGCTCTTCACATCAGGTGGCCAAAGTTTGGAGCTTCATTTCAGCATCAGTCCTTCCAATGAATATTCAGGACTGATTTCCTTTAGGATTGACTGGTTTGATCTCCTTGTTGTTAATCCAAGACAAATATTTACTCAGTATAAAATTTGTGGGTTAAGCATCTAGTGGGATAGCATAATAAACAATATGAAGTTTTTTAAAGTACACCTTTAGAAGATATAAAAAGCATATCAAAGTGTGGCATGAGAGAGATACAAACTAAAACTCCACATTTGAGCTAGTAAACAGTCCTGGTAGTCTTCAGGATAAACCAAAGTTGGAAAACTGGATAAAATATGTCTCTCTTCTAAGAGTGGTCAGTGCCATCAGGAGCTCTCTGACCCTTGAGTCTGAATATCATGTCCTCAGAAGGAGTTTAAAAGGGCCACGAGATTATCTGAGTACCATGCTCAACAGTGACAGAGTCCAGATCATGACAAACAAGCGGTTCACCCTCTAGAAAGATTCAGGGTTCTTTAGGAGCCTGATGAAATCCTTCCCTTTTGTGAGGGAGTCAGTTATTAGAGAAATCAAAGCAGAGACAGATGGCAAGTCCTAGGTAGAGCCCAAGGAAATAGAGAACCTCAGGACACCTATACTGGACCTGAGTGCTCCCATTGCAGGCTCATAGACATTATGGAGCCCAATATTATGTAGAATCCCTGGGTGTCCACAACTTGACCTACAATTTTTAATTCCCAGAGACTGGGCATATTCATTTCATGATTGCTGATGCTGCAGGGAGTTGAAGACTGTCTCTGCTAGGAAAATGCCTGGGATCCCATTGACCATGGGCATCCTGATACCCAAACTGATCTAAATGCACTTTCTTTCACTCATCACCTCATGACCTATAGATGATGTGCCAGGCACTGTGAGGTTTTATTTATGGAAAACTCAACTCAGCTTGGTGTTACTAATTTTAATTTTAAAATTTAATAAATTTTAAAATTGTTATATCTTCATCAGACCTATGTATATATGTATGTTTGTATGTATATCTATATTTACATCTATCCATCTATCTATTTCTGCTTATATCATCATCTGTCTAATCTGGCAAATATTTGCAAAGAAAAATTACTAGCTTCTGAAGGGATGGCATATTTAAATTTTGATACAAACTATCCAAATCTCTGGGGCTTCCCAGGTGGAGCTAGTGATAAAGAACCCCCCTGCCAGTGCAGGAAACATAAGAGACGTGGGTTCAACCCCTGGTCAGGAAGATCCCTTGGAGGAAGGCATGGCAACCTGCTTCAGGATTCTTGCTTGGAGAATCCCGTGGACAGAGGAGCCTGGTGGGTTACAACACATAGGGTTGCAGAGTCAGACACAACCAAAGGGACCTAGCACACAGCCAGTATCTCTACAGAAAACTTTTATACATTTATATTCTAACCAACTGTGTCTGAAAGTGCCTGTGACATGCACCCTCACAATCATTAGGCATTTTTGGGCAATTTGATAGGTATGTTAGGTAGGAATTTAGGCATGAGAAATTCCACCCCAGTGTGGCCCAGGAGAGTGCATAGGTCAGTTTAGTTCAGTCCCTCAGTCGCGTCTGACTCTTTGCGACCCTATGGATTGCAGCACACCAGGCTTCCCTGTCCACCACCAACTCCCAGAGCATACTCAAACTCACATCCATTGAGTCGGTGATGCCATCCAACCACCTCATCTTCTATCATCCCCTTCTCCTCCTGCCTTCAGTCTTTCCCAGCATCAGGATTTTTTCCAATGAGTCAGTTCTTCCCATCAGGTGGCCAAAGTATTAGAATTTCAGCTTCAGCATCAGTCCTTCCAATGAATGTTCAAGACTGGTTTCCTTTAAGATAGATTGGTTGGATCTCCTTCCTGTCCAAGGGACTCTTAAGAGTCTTCTCCAACACCACAGTTCAAAAGCATCAGTTCTTCAGCACTCAGATTTCTTTACAGTCCAACTCTCACATCCATACATGACTACTGAAAAAACCATAGCCTTGACTAGACAGACCTTTGTTGGCAAAATAATGTCTCTGCTTTTTAATATGCTGTCTAGGTTGGTCATAGCTTTTCTTCCAAGGAGCAAGCATCTTTTAATTTCATAGCTGTAGTCACCATCTACAGTGATTTTGGAGCCCCCAAAAATAAAGCTTCTCACTGTTTTCATTGTTTCCCCATGTATTTTCCAAAAAGTGATGGGGCTGCATGCCATGATCTTAGTTTTGTGAATGTTGAACTTTAAGCCAACTTTGTACTCTCCTCTTTCACTTTCATCAAGAGGCTCTTTAGTTCTTCACTTTAGATGCATATCTGAGGTTATTGATATTGCTCCTGGCAATCTTGATTCCAGCTTGTGCTTTATCCAGCCTGGCATTTTGCATGATGTACTCTGCATATAAATTAAATAAACAGAGTGACAATGTATAGCCTTAATGTACTCCTTTCCTGATTTAGAACCAGTCTGTTGTTCCATATCCATATTCTCACTGTTGCTTCTTGACCTTCATACAGGTACGCATAGATGTGCTACAAAATAACCCACAGAGACTTTTCCAATGCCAAACATGTGTCCTTGATGCACAGCTTTGTCTTCAAGTGACCTTAGGCTGCTGGGAGCCTATTAAGGGTTTATAAATATTCTATACATACATTCATCTGATTGTAACAGACTGAATTATAGGAAAGACCTGAGCAATAGAGCCTATTATTATGTAACTTGCAACTGTCAGTCAAAACCTTCAGTTCACACCTGCCTAAATGAATATGTAACAGCCCTGTCTTGAAAAGTCCCGTATCTCATCATTCTGGCACCAGAGCCTCTGTTGGCTTGGCCCACCTCTCCCTTGAGGTGTTCTTTCCTCAACAAACTTGTTTTTGCTATGGGTCAGACCTCAGATTCTTTATGTCCTTATCAAGAACCAACACCCAGGAGGAAGGGTCTTTTTTGACTGTACGTATCAGGAAAATGTACTATATCACTATATCTCTATTGTTTTAGTTTACTTTTTTCCTGATAAATATTTAATCCTTACATATGTTTTGCATATTTATTGTAAGGACACTTATCTTTTAGTAAGTTTTTAGTTTATTATCTTTGCTTCTTTCATGATATCCATATAATCTATAAATTTAGAAATGCACTTTATAGAAAAGGAATGTATGCTCTGTCAAATGAATCCATGTATTCAACAAATATTTATTGAGCACCTTCTTGGTACTAGGTACAATGCTAAGAAGTTTCATATTAATTTTCTGATCACTAATTGTAGTTTGATTTTGGCATTTTTTCACACATAAAAGTTATTTTTATTTTATTGTAATAACATATATTGATTTAATTCTGGCTTTGTTCTTATGTTAGAGTGGCTAGTAAGCCACACAGAATTATGAACAAATGTAAACATAAGCAGACAATATAAATGACATTATTTATTTATGTGTTATGTATGTAATCCATTGGAATTTATTTTGCATTGAGAATGAAGTAGAAATCAGATTCTAATTCCAATAACATCTCAGTAATAATAATTCTTTTGATTTATTAATAAAACTGTTGTCAACCATATGAAATATTACCTTGTCATATATTTGATTTCCCAGACATATTTGGGATTTTTTTTTTTTTTTGTCTTCTATCGTTTTGTCCATCCTTGTATTCATCCATGTGTTTATTCCTCTGTGTTATTTGATGCTATTCTACTTAGACATTTTAATTTTTTTATTCAATGATTTTCTTTTTCCTCTTCCTTGCCATTTCCTCCTCTAGGGATCTTCCTGACCCAGGGATCAAACCTGTGTCTCCTGCATTGGCAAGTGGATTCCTTACCACTGAGCCACATGGGAAGCTCTGTTCTGAAACTTACCACATGTATGATCCTGAAAATATTATTTGTTTAAGATTTATTTCCTCATTTATAAAATGAGAGCAATGACACCTATATTATATAATCCTGATAGAAAGAATTTAGTAAAATGAGTCCCTGACACATAGCAAATAGTTGCAAATGTTACAATACTGTTGACAGTACTGACAATACATTAGGACTATTTAGCACTTGGAAAGTGTCCTTTTCCTTAAGAGTCCTGTGTACTCTGACTTCTTGGAATTTGCATTTGGCTTTGGAGACATTTTATCTGTAGCTTTCAAATATCATGATTTGCCAGTATTACTGTTTAACTTTTTAATCTGTTATTATTTCTGACATTCTGTTTTATTTTAGGACCACATGGCATCTTTCCTCTGTTTTTCTGTTATTTTTAAAAAATTTATTGTGCTATTGACTTCATTTAGGATTTCTTAGATTTTTCTATTAGTACATCTTACAGTTTTTTAAAGCATGAAAAATAACATATCTGGATAGCTGAATATACTCCCAAAGTCATTAGGAGGTGAGCACCAGCAAACACAGTTCACACTACAACAGGAAAAGCTTTCAGGAGGCACTGAGAGAAAAAAAAACTTTGATGAACTCTCATAGTTTGCTTCAGCTTTCTCTAATCCAACAGAATATTTGCAAACCATTTGAAATCAATTTTCTAAAACAAAAATCTGTTGGTTTTTTTTTTTTTTTTTTTTTATCACTGCCTAACAAGTTTAGTGATGTAAAACAATACCTCTAAACTGTTTCACTATTTCCATGGGCTGGTCAGGAGTCTGGGTATGGCCGTCGAGGGCCTCACGAAGTGTCTTCAGGGCTGCAGTCTCATTGGAGAACAGGGTCCTCTTACAGGGTTTATTCAAGTTGTTGGTAGAATCCAATCTCTTGAGGTTTTATGCAACTGAGGGTCTCAGCTCCTAGAGGCCATTTCAAGTAGCCTGTTATGTGACCTTGTTTACAGGCAGCTCATACTATAATATACTTCTTCAAGGTCATTAAAAAAGCCTCTTTTGTGGGAGGTGGCCAAGATGATGCAGTAGGAAGACCCTGAAGGGGTTTATTAACAGATATTGAATATAATTCCCCTGCTATACAGTATAGACAAGTTTTCAAAATAAAAAAAAAAAAAATACAAGTTTAAATCTCCTTGAAAATTAAAGATGTATGTATCAAAGTCTTTGTTATTTTTGCTGTATTTTTCTTAAGAGAGCAGTATTTGAAATTGACAGCTTCAGTTCAGTTCAGTTGCTCAGCTGTGTCCAACTCTTTGCAACCCTTTGAATCTCAGCACCCCAGGCCTCCCTGTCCATCACCAACTCCCAGAGTTTACTCAAACTCGTGTCCATCGAGTCGGTGATGCCATCCAGCCATCTCATCCTCTGTCATCCCCTTCTCCTCCTGCCCCCAATCCCTCCCAGCATCATGGTCTTTTGCAATGAGTCAACTCTTCGCATGAGGTGGCCAAAGTACTGGAGTTTCAGCTTCAGCATCAGTTCTTCCAATGAACACCCAAGACTTATCTCCTTCAGGACAGACTGGTTGGATCTCCTTGCAGTCCAAGGGACTCTCAAGAGTCTTCTCCAATAACACAGTTCAAAAGCATCAATTTTTCGGTGCTCAGCTTTCTTCACAGTCCAACTCTCACATCCATACATGACCACTGGAAAAACCATAGCCTTGACCAGATGGACCTTTGTTGGCAAAGTAATGTCTCTGCTTTTTGATATGCTATCTAGGTTGGTCATAACTTTCCTTCCAAGGAGTAAGTGTCTTTTAATTTTATGGCTGCAGTCACCATCTGTAGTGATTTTGGAGCCCCAAAAAATAAAGTTTGACACTGTTTCCACTGTTTCCCCATGTATTTCCCATGAAGTGATGGGACCAGATGCCATGACCTTAGTTTTCTGAATGTTGAGCTTTAAGGCAACTTTTTCACTCTCCTCTTTCACTTTCATCAAGAGGCTTTTTAGTTCCTTTTCACTCCCTGCCATAAGGGTGGTGTCATCTGCACATCTGAGGTTATTGATATTTCTCCCAGCAATCTTGATTCAAGCTTGTGCTTCTTCCAGCCCAGCGTTACTCATGATGTACTCTGCATATAAGTTAAATAAGCAGGGTGACCATACACAGCCTTGACATACTCCTTTTCCTATTTAGAACCAGTCTGTTGGTCCATGTCCAGTTCTAACTGTTGCTTTCTGACCTGCATATAAGTTTCTCAAGAGATGGGTCTGGTGGTCTGGTGTTCCCATATTTTTCAGAATTTTCCACAGTTTATTGTGATCCACACTGTCAAAGGCTTTGGCATGTCAATAAAGCAGAAATAGATGTTTTTCTGGAACTCTCTTGCTTTTTCGTAATTCCAGTGGATGTTGGCAATTTGATCTCTGGTTCCTCTGCCTTTTCTAAAACCAGCTTGAACATCTGGAAGTTCACGGTTCACATATTGCTGAAGTCTGGCTTGGAGAATTTTGAGCATTACTTTACTAGTGTGTGAGATGATTGACAGCTTATTACATCCTAATTGTTTCTTCTTCTTCTTCTTTTTAAAGAATCAGTTTTCTGCATCTTATTGCAGTCTTCCCAAGTCTTCACAGCTTTAGACCATACCTATCACATTGAACCATTCCAGGACAACTCTCTTAGAGGCAATCTGCAGCCACATTCAGTGGACACAATTTGGAGTTATTAGGATTTGTTTAATTTCCAAACTTGACTTAGAATTTCCATCATTGTTGGGTTTTCTACCAGCAGTCACTGGTAGTAGAATCACCAGGTAAAAAAGAGGTTTACTCACTCTGGGCATTAGGTTCAGGGTTAGTGCTTATCTCAAAGCCTTTAAAAAGTGAAATCATCATTCTCTTAACACAATTTTCATCAATAACTGACCAAGGTTATACCAAGCTTCACTTCTCACTAGCATCCCCAGAATGCCAATTTGGAAATCTTGTGTCTTGGTTCCATCTCTGCTTTTTCTTTATGCCCCAGGAAATATTGTTTCATAGTTATCATTCCTTTATGTCCTTATCTTCTTCCTCATCTTGGAAAAGAAAGTAGTGCTCCCATGCTACATTTTCCTCTTTAGTTTTTCAAAGGATTCTTATGTATTCTCCCAAAATTTGAAACTCAGAGTCAGCCATAGGATTAGGTTCTTTGTCTCTTTTTTGCATATAAATACACTTATCTCACTATGATTTCTAGAAAGTTCTGCTCTCCTCAAATTTACACCATTTAACCTTCTCCCTTGTCTCACACTGTCATTCACTGCCGGGAGCCAACACACGAGACCCTACCCATGACAAGGCCATGAGGGAGAAAACCTGACAGGCAAGGCGGATCAGGTTTTCAGGGGTTTTGAAAAAGTCAGCTCACGAGACCCTACCCCTAACAAGGCCATAAGGGAGAAAACCTGACAGGCAAGGCGGATCAGGTTTTCAACGGTTTCGAAAAGGCCAGCAGACGAGATCCCACCCATGACAAGGTCATGAGGAGAAAGCCTGACAGGCAAGGCAGATCAGGTTTTCAGGGATTTCAAAAAGCTGCCCCCGGCGCTCACCTTAAAGATGATATCTGTCTTTCTGATGCCTGCTTCAATGGACTACTCCCTAATTTCTGTGACACAGGTAGAAGGCCTTCCCCGATCTCTTCCCAAATAAGAATCAATTTAGAACTTTAATCAATAAGTTTCCCAGGTGGTGGTATTTTATGAGATTATTCAGGGTGAAAGGAGTGTTTTAATTCAAACTCCTTTGCTGGTAGTTTGTTAGCCAAATGCATTTATACCCTTGGTACTAATATGCATGATTGCTTATAATATCTTAATCATAAAATAGCATAAAGAACCTGATTATATAAAAGCCCTAATAGATATAGAGCCCTTTTAAGGGGTAAAGGAGTCCTATCAGGAAACATAAGAAAAATTACTCTATAGGTGGTTATTGGGTTGTGATTTGCTTGCTGTGTTTTTGCTTGCCGTATTTTTGCCTTTAATGTGCTAAGGTTGTGTTATAAAAACCATTGTTAATATAGTTAAAGATCTAGAGAAATAGAACTTAGCCCTAGTGTGGTAACAATGAGATGGTTGTTAACTAGGCAGAAGCTGCCTCACCAAAATCGCAGAGTCAGTGTGGGGTAAACTTCTTCGATAAATGCAACTGACAACTTCTACAGAAGGATTAATTTTTGTATTAACAAGGATATACTTCTACTCTGTACTGTTGCCCTATGAGACTGCTACCTTTCAGTTAAGGTCACCATAGAAACAGAAAATAGGTTTACATTCACCTGACTTGCATAAAATGTTAATAGGCCCCCAGGCCAGAAGATAATGTACAAGACCCTCATAAACAAAGAAGTATGCAGAAAACACCCTGGTTTTGTGAAGGACAAGCTGATGTAATGTTAAACTATCTTCCCCTTAGAAATGTACTAACTTAGGGTATAAAAGCCACGGTAAAAAATAAAGCATTGCCAGACTCTGCCAGACTCTCTGCACCCCCGTCTGGTCATTCTCTCTCTCTCTCTCTCTCTCTTTCTCTCGCTCTCCCTCGCAGACTTGGCCCTATCAAGGCTGGTCTCACGTGTCTTCTATCTCTCACCTACGCCGTTCATCCTGAGGGTACCCCCTGGATCCTGCTGGGGCTGGACCCCGGCAATTCACCAAACTCTGTCACTCTTTCTCATCAAGTAGACACTTTAATGAGCTTTTTGGGTCCTAGTCTTCCTGTCATCCTAAGTCTGCCATTATTCTGACTGATTCTGTCACTCTTATAGACACTCCATTCAATAAGACTGCCCATTTTCTTCACCTCTGTGTCTCCAGCGATAAGAACATTTGGTTTACTTCAGGTGTGCCATCCCATAGTTTTACCCTGCACCTTGTTATCATCTGAAATTGCTCTACTTCCAAAATCACTAATCAAATTCCTCAACTTCTTATCACTTCTCCTCTTCTAGCCTACACATCACTATTTCCTCAGTTACCATATTTCCATATTAGATCCTCCACAATCAACTGACATGTAATTTTCCTCAATCTCCCTTCTTCACTTTCTTTGTTTTTCTTCTTCTAATTTTAATTTTTATTTTATATTGGAGTATAGCCTATTAACAATGTTCTGATAGTGTCATGGTTTCAGGAGGACAGCAAAGTGATAGTTGAGTATATGTATATATATATATATATATATATATTTTTCTTTTTCAGATTCTTTTCCCTTATAGATTATTACAAGATACTGAATATAGTCTCCTTTGCTATAAGTAAGTCCTTGTTAGTTATCTGTTTTATACAGTAGGGTGTATATGTTAATGCCAAACTCTCCTATTTTGCCTCTCTCCCACCCGTATCTGTGAGTCTATTTCTGTTTTGTAAATAAGTTAATTTGTATCATTTTTTCAGCTTCCACATACAAGTGATATCACACAAATTTGTCTTTCTCTGTCTGACTTATTTCACTTAATATGAAAATTCCTAAGTCTATCCATGTTGCTGCAATTGGCATTATTTCATTCTTTTTTATGGCTGAGTTATATTCCATTGTGTGTATGAATCAAACTTTTAGCAATAATTTTGCTATTATCATAAGCATCCTTACTCATATTTCATTTTCTTGGCTCCCCTGAAAAATTCTAAACTAGGTTAAACCCTACTATCATCTGCCTATCTGAGTATCTGGGCCTTGGAGGAAGGCATCACAGAGAAAGTTACCATCAGTATAAAATCATGATCACCAGCCTCAGTCTGGCTCTTAATCTTGCCTAGAAATTCATTAGCCATCAGTTACTTTGGGGTCTTCTAATCTCAACAAAACTGTTTCATGTCTTCCCCACTACCATCAAACCTCATAATTCTCACATTTCCTCTTGCTTTCTCAATAGATAACTTTTCTTTCTTTTTTCTTTTTTTCAATAAAGATAAACCTTTATTCATTCTAATGGGTCTTTTGGGGGTAAAATTACAAAGTTTATGTGTGCATGCTAAGTTGCTTCAGTCAGCTCTGACTCCTTGCAACCCCACGGACTATGGCACACCAGGCTCTTTTGTCCATAGAGATTCTTCAGGCAAGAATGCTAGAGTGGGTTGCCATGCCCTCCTCCAGGGGATCTTTCTGATCCAGGGATGGAAACACGTCTCTTATGTCTTCTGCTTTGGCTGGTGAATTCTTTACCACTAGTGCCACCTGAGAAGCCCACAAAGTTTATAGAGTACTGTTACAACTAAGACTTTTTTTTTTTTTTTCATCTCTGTCGCTCTGTCTCTTTTTTTAAAATTTAGTTTTACTTGAAGGATAATTGCTTTACACTATTGTGTTGGCTTCTGCCATGCATCAACATGAAGCAGCCATAAGGATACATACGACCCTTCCCTCTTGAACCCCCCTGCTGTCTGCCACCCCATCCATCCTTCTAGATTGACCACAAAGCGCCGGTTTGAGTTCCCTGAGTCATATAGCAAATTCCCACTGGGTGTCTATTTTACATATGGTGGTCTACGTATTTCCATGCTACTCTCCACTCATCCCACCCTCTCCTCTCCTCACCCTGTGTCCACAAGTCTGTTTTCTTACTTTACAAAGCACGTAGAAATCCAGTCTCTAAGTTCCCTGCTTCCCTTAGTCTACCTTCGTCTGTCCCGCTTCACCCAGCCTGCCTTCCTTTGCTCCCAACCTCTCATCCTTAACCTCTTCTATAACAGAGAAGCCCTCTCAGTGACTCTCTTAGGCTGGACTTTCCAGTGTGCCTTGGTTCTCTTTGGTCGTCCTATCTTCTCAGGACCTTTTCACTATCAATATTCATTCTTCCTTTCCTCTCTCTCTTCCCCTCTGCTCTCCTCTGCTCTGCTCCCTTCTCCTCTCCTGTCTTCTTTCCCCTCTTCCTGTTTTCTCCTCTCACCTCTCATCTTCTTTCCTTCTTTCTCTCTGTGTCACATAAGCATATACATTTATATATATACACACACACACATATATATAAATGCACATGTGTGTATACATACATACACATGTGTGTATACTTGGACACACTAACATTTAATACTTCACTATCAGTCACTATCAATCTGTATTTTCATATAGGCATCTAAACATATTTAAATCTCTTATTTAAACAAGCAAAAAAAAAAAAAAAAAAACTGTCGCAGTTTAAGCAAAGCCTTCTGTCTTTGTATTCTATTCAGTCCCTCAAGAGATTGCACAACACTCAGCCACATTGGTGAGAAATATCATTTATGCTCAACCTGCTAACTCAAGTGCTAATCTCATGCAGAAATATCCTTACAAAACACCCTCAGAAATAATGCTTTACCAGCTATCTGGGTGTCCCATAACCTAGACAAGTTGACATATTAAATTATCCATCACAGCCTAGCATTGACTCCTAACAGTTGACTTGTCCCCTGTATTGTATTCTTTTTATTGTAAACACTATTTTTGTTTATTATTTTAATTAATTTTTGGTTGCTCTGGATCTTCATTGCTTCCTGCAAGCTTTCTCTAGTTGAAGTGAGAGGGGCTACTCTGCACTGTGGTACGTAACTTCTCACTGTGGCCCCTTTCGCTGGGAGCACAGGCTCTAGTGCACGGGTTTCAGTAGTTGTGGTACATAGGCTTATTTGCTCATGTGAAATTAGCACATGTGAAATCTCCCTGGATCAGGGATGGAAACTGTGTCCCCTCATTGGCAGGAAGATTCTTATCCACTGTGCCACCAGGGAAGTCTGCAACCAGTATTTCTAAAATACTAGTCATGGAGACCCTCACCAAGCTTAAAGTATTTAAATCAGATATCACTGATCTTAGAAAAAAATAAAGACAACATTCTTATAATAGCCAGCAAGACCCCCGTGGCTGACCTCCTGCTACCCCTGCAGTCTCTGGTCTCCCACCTTGGTCCCTGCTTTTCACTACATTGCCCTTGAGCGTCTGTCTGCTCATTTCCACATAGGGTTATATATACACTGCTCTTCTCTCTTAGGGACACTTCTTTCCTCTTGCCTCTTTGTGTGTTAACTCATTCATTCTTAATATGATAGCTAATTATTTCTCAGGAAGCCTTACTTGCTTTCCAGTATAAATCAGATATATATGATATATTTCCTCACAGAACTGTGATTATTTCCCTCAGTAGATCTATCTCAATTCAAAGCCATACATCATCATTGTGATTATTTGGTTAACATATAACTCCTAGAATTTAGACTCACTGAATATAGGGATTGTGTACTTTTTGCTCAACAATTGTATCACCAGCAAGTTACATTATGGCTATCACATTAAAGGCATTCTATAAATATTTGTCTAATTGATAAATTATTCTTGACAGATGATATGAAACAGAGGATTGGCTACTTAAGATAAACTAATTTGGAAGGAAAATTTACCTGGCCAGATAAAAGTAATTACTAAATTCAAGTCCTGATGAAATGATTTTTTTTTTTTTCTGCTTTTTCTACTTTGTCCCAACATTTATGTTCAGTAAGGTTGGGTCTATATTGATGATTTTTAAGTAAGACAGAGGAATAAAGAATTACTAGCAGTTTTTCCAAATACTCATTCTTTCCCCTACTCACACTCCCAAGGAACAACATAATCTTCATGTGCAATGAAATGAGGTGGGGGATAGGGAAAATAACTGAGAAATTGGTTGTTTTAGGGTGGCTTGTAAGTGATCTATAGATCAATGAATAAAATACTTTTACCATGACATCTTGGGAAACTGAATAAAATCATGTGGAGAGCAAATGATTGTTAAGTTCAACTACTCAAAACCACTAAATTATTGAAGATGTGTGTATATACGTAACACACACACAGGGGTTCTGTAATGCTGCAGGTGACAGGATGAGACAGGAATTACTGAGTTGAAGTTAGTGACATAAACATAGATCAGATGGCTGAGAGCTATGTGTGACAGCTTAAGGAACTGTTTACAGGTTTTCAACAGGGAAGTAACAAAGTCAAATTTTTGTCTAGAATTCCTGATTTTCAACTAATAGGAGAGCGTGGGAATAGAACTAAGAGTCAAAGCTTCAGAATTGCTTGTGGGGTTCATTTAAATTCCTTTTGCCTCTATAACATCTGGAAGATATTGATCATACATCTGGCAAGCAGGGTATCTTGCTTCCCTGTATAGTTAAGAGTTTTTGAAATAAGTGAAAATGAGCTCTACCTTTGAGATGCGGAAAGGATAAACAATTATTGAGCTCTAGGGACCAAAAGTGCTTTGCTATATCCCTGAAACTAACACTACATTGTTCATCAACTATACCCCAATATAAAATAAAAATTAAAAAATATGTTCCTTCTATTGACTGAATGGAATGGGTTTGAGAAAGTAGAGACCATTTGTTCATTCCACAGATATTTGTTGAGGGTCACCATATTCCAATTAAAATGTACCTCCTGCATGACCATGGCATAGTTTTACATATGCCTTCATGGAGTTTGCATTCTGATGAAGAGATAAATAAGACACAGTGAAACTATTAAAAAGACATTTTATGTAATGATAAGCACAATGAAAGAGAGTCCTATAATTGAGATCATAGGGAGAGGTGGAAACTTTATAATGGAAAACCTTTGGGAAGAGGAAATATCTAATCTTACAACAGAAGGATGAAAATCCAAAGGAAATATGTGTTCAGAGAGAACAGTTGAGACCAAAGATAAGCCACGGGTAGGAAATAACTGTACTTTAAGAACTGAAAGGCTATTGTAGCCTGTGGCCCAGTGAGCTTGAGCTGCAGATTCAGAGAGCAAGAGTCATGCCCTGAGGTGGAAGGGTGACGGGGCCAGGTCATGCAGGTTTGGTTCATGGGGACAGACTTGTACTAAGTTCTAAGTGAGAGATGCAGCTGCAGAAGTGTTTCCAGGAGTGCGATAAATGGCATTTTAGCTTCTGTGTGGAGAATGACTGAAGGGGGCAGGAGTGAAAGATCAGTATGGAAGTATTTCAGAATTCCAGGAGAATTATAGATGGCGCTTGGGCCATGGTGGGAACATTGGCAGTGAGTCGTTTTGAGATTTCTGTTAGATCTTGATTCTTCACTCTTGTTTCTTTGTTCCCTAAACAGGGGGTTTGGCTGTGACTCGTTAGAGAGCAATGGCAGAAGTGGCTATGGGAAGAAAGGCTAAGGTTTTAACTGAATGAAGAGAAGAGCTGATATGTCAGGAGACTACAGAATTATAGTGGAAAACTGGTAAAATGACTAACATGGCTTGCACTTCAACAAGCAGAGCTTCGCAGGCAGAAAGGGGAGAGATGGTCTGGAAGAAACAAGAGAACAAGGACACCGACTCTGACTCCTTGCTGACCCTGAGAAGAGGAACATCCTCTACTGGAAAGGGCTAAAGGGGAAACAGTGACCTCAAAGGATATCCAGGTGATAGTTAAGACAAGGAGGTGTAGGGATTATTTAGAGAGAAGGGTGAGGATTCAGAGGAGTTTGCTAATCCTTCTCTGGGAGTTAGAGAGCAAGAGAGGAAGTGTGTGCGACTGGATATTCTTGTGTTTCTGCACAGCCAGGGCTTTCTGAGAAAATCTTACTGAAACTTAGCATCTGAACTAAAAGACAAATCTGAAATTAAATTATGACTGAGTAAGAAACCGTCTAGCGATACTGACCTTTTTGGAGGCATGCATTTATACTTTAAGGGAGGATGAGACGTGGGACTGTGGCAACACCTCTGGGTTTTGGATATAGGGTCTTACCTTTCCCCTGAAGAATTTATTTATACTCCAAAGGGTTAGAACACAGGCTCCTTTCCCTCACATTTCTCAGGAAACTCTCCCAGGATGGGAAGCAGCATCTCTTTCTCTCTCTCGAATAAATGTCCAGATTTTTATTATTTAAGTTCTTCTACATAAAGATGCCCTATATGTATCTAGCTTTAACCATATTTCCCAGAAGTAAAAATTGGGACACAAGAGAACTACGTATTTATTATGTGTTGTAAGTACATAACAATAATTTGTTCTGCTTCAGAAATGTTGCATGTGCATACAGAATTTTAATAAATATAGGTATAAAAAGTTAAACATTTTGTCAGGAAAAAGAAAAGAGTGTGAATTGTGTCAAGTTCTGGCAATTTAAGAATGAGTCCTTGTGATAAAAGGGGAAATGAAGAATCTTATTATTACAGAGATGACTTCAATAAATTTTTGCTTTAGTTAACTAAGAGAAGATGAGAGTCTACACTTGGCCACTTGCTAAAAGGAGGGGAGGAATTTGAAGACTTATTTCTGAGATTTAGATTGACTGGAGTTGATGACGAATTAGGTGTGGAATGTTAGGAAGAGAGAAAAGCAATTTTAGATTTCTCCTTATATAAATGGAAAATTGATATAAATTAACATTTAAAGTAGGAAATAGGAAAATATTAGATAAGAAAATAATGAATCTGAATTCATTTCATATTTTGTTTCCAATATCAGGGTTGTTAAAATCTACATGAAAGAAAATAAACTCTTTGGGGAAGTATAGTTCTATAAGTCTTGACAAATATATATGGTCATACAATGTCCACCAAAATCAAATTAAAAAATACATTCACCATCATAAGTCCATTTTACAGTAAATATTTCTCATATACCTCCTTCATCTGATAAATACTAAACTGATTTCTGTTCCTAAGCCTCTGTATTTGTAGAACATTATTCAAATAGAATCATACAGTGGATAACTTTTTGTGCCTCATTGCTTTTGCTTAGTATCATGCTTTTGAGATACATGGGATGTTTATTTCGTATTATCAGTATTTTTTCTTTTTATTTAATTATTTATTTAGTGCTGAGTAGTGTTCCATTGTATATTTAAATTACAATTTGTGTATTTATTCATTAGTTGATAAATATTTGTGTTGTTTCCAGTTTTTAGTGATTATGAATAAAGATACTATAAACAGTCATGAAAAGGCCTAAACTTAGAAGAGAAACCTGAGCGAGTTAAAACTTTCGGAGCAATAAGCTTATGGGGAATATATAAACTTTATAAAGTATGCATAGATTAAGGTGATTAAAGGGCAAAAAAAGAAATCCTTAGAAAATAAGCTTTTAAGAGGCAAGCAAATCAGAGGAAGCTCTGACAGAGACAGGAGAAGGATGATATGGAGACATAGGATGAACCATTAAAAATGTTGGATCAGAGAGACCCAGAGAGAAAAGTTATAATAGGTCAAATAATCTTTAAAACAAAAAATGTGAAGACTGTCTCATAAAGCAAAAGTCAGGTTAAAGTTAACAATGGTGAGCTGAGTTGAGTATATTCGTCACTGTTAGAGAAATGAATTGAAGATAATTGAATGTAGGGAAATAGAGAGATCTTTAGCTTTAGGTGTGGGTTTCCCTGGTAGCTCAGAGGGTAAAGTGTCTGCCTGCAATGCGGGAGACCTGGGTTCAATCCCTGGGTGGGATAGACCCCTGGAGAAGGGAACGGCTGCCCACTCCAGTATTCTGGCCTGAGAATTCCATGGACTGTGTAGTCCATGGGGTCACAAAGAGTCAGACACTACTGAGCGACTTTCACTTTCAGTTTCCTCTGCTTTATTGTCCAGCAAGCAGAATCACTGCTACTAAATCATCATTTTAAGTATAGCACTGATACTTAGCATTTTACTGAGTGCAAAATTCCAATTATTATTTAAATACCCTGACTATGATGGAAAATTGCCCCAAACAGAAATCTCTAGAGCATTAAAAGATTAGTTTAGATTAAAACAATAAAAAGGAATGAATTTATTCTCTTAATGAAATTAGCAAGCAGGATTTGTCTAATAGCAAGTAAATATGCTACATTCATTTCAAGTTGCTTTTCTTTAATGTGGAATATTCTATTTTAAATTCATGTACTATTAATGATAATTGTGAAATAAACTTCACATTGCTATCTTTGTATTAAAATTAGAGAAGCATTTTGCATCTCTGAATACTTGTTTATTAATTACAGCTATGTATACATTACTCATCATTTGTGGTAGCAAACTGTTCCTTTTAGAAAGATTGAATAATAGAGTATTTCCACAAGCAAGGAAGTACAACATCGACATATTCAATGCTGGAGTAGCTAAGTATATTAACACTCAGGGAAGCATCCAGGCAGCCAGGTAAATAGTGTCAAAGGTGTCAGCCTGAAGCAGAACTTGGGAATTCAGAAACAAACCTTTCCAGTTCATGGGGTGAGAAGAACATGAATGGCTGGTGAAAAGAAAGGAAAACCCATGTCACAGAAACTAGAAAACTGGTCATATTATCAAAGTGTTAGTAGTCACTCAGTTGTGTTCGATTCTGCGATCCCACAGACTGTAGTCTGCCAGGCTCCTCTGTCAATGGAATTCTCCAGGCTAGAATACTGGAGTGGGTTGCATTCCCTTTTTGTAGGCAGATCCTTTACTGTCTGAGGAACCAGGGAAGCCCATTATAAAGATGGGACTAAGGCCAACAACAAAAAAAAGGAGGAGGTGGGAAAGCTAGACTAAGCAAGATGACAGAAATTCAGTTCTGTAGGTGAGCTGAATGCCAGACCCAAGCTGTCCATCTTACTCCCGAGTATGGACACAGCTCCTTCAGTGTCCCCCGGCTGCAGAGCCAGGGCTGCCCTTGGAAGAGCGAAGCAAAGTTGACTCTGCAGTGAGCGGTCAACGTGCTGAGCTGCAAAGAAAAGCAGATGGTTGAGGACAAACTGATTTCATGGTCTAAGCCTGAATTTAAGTATTTATGTGTTACTGCTCTGAACGGTTTATAAGTGTTTTTGCTGTCATCTCTATGGCAAAAAAAAAAAAAAAAAAAAAAATGAAGACTATTGATGAAATTAAACATAAAGTTACTTCGTCCTGTTCTCTTTGCACTGGAAGACATGGTATCGTTCCAGTGGTCTCTATGTGAATGCACGTGTCCTCAGTCACTCCAGGTGTGTCTGACTCTGCCGCCCCATGGACTGTAGCCTGCAGGCTCCTCTGTCCATGGCATTTTCCCAGCAAGTGGGTTGCCATGACCTCTTCCAGGGAAGTTTCATCACTCAGAGACATCTCTGAAACTAATCATCATCTCTGATGATGAACCTACATCTCCTGCGTCTCCTGTGTTGCTGGCGGATTCTCTACCACTGAGCCGCCAAGGAAGCCCACAGGGCAAGGAAAGGAAAGGGAAGTCTCAGTCGTGCCTGACTCTTTGCGACCGCATGAACAGTAGCCTGCACCAAGCTCCGTCCATAGGATTTTCTAGGCAAGAATACTGGAGTGGGTTGCCGTTTCCTTCTCCAGGGAATCTTCCCGACCCAGGGATCGAACCCAGGGCTCCCGCATTGCAGGCAGACGATTTACCGTCTGAGCCACCGGGGAAGTCCCAGGGAAGCCCATAATGGTATGCAACAGAAAGTTAAGCATTATTCTAGTAACTTTTTTTTGTCCTTAATTTTTGGTTTCAAGTATTTCTGAGCATATTTGAACTAAGTACTTTGGGGTGATACTTTTTATAGGCTGATTCTTGGATTAAATGGCTCCCAGGATTTAATTAACTTGTCTCTTCTTTCCTCCTTATCATTGATGAAGCTGTTAAAAGACCCTAATATCAGTCCGTGACACATACAAGACTTCCAATCAACTCAATAAACTCTATTTGTCACTACTCTTTACTAACCTTTCAAACAGCTTTCAGTTCATGTGTTAATGTCAGCATGTAAATTAATGTTTATTTGTCAAGTATGATTTCTTGAGACACCCTGTCAAAGTAAAACCCTAAAAACAAATTTATCATCTCCAAAATATTACTTCTGAAATAATTAGCATATTGAAACAAAAATATAAGCTTTGTTTATTTACAAAGATTTTTAAAAATTAAACATGTAATTTTATAAATTAATATTTAAAAATTCTCATAAATTTTATCAATTTGTAATAATACAACAAAAGATTTAATCTTATAAGAAGATTTAAAAAGCAAGCATCATGAAAATGCAGACATTCTGATTCTTGATTCAGCATTCAATCTAACAGATGAACTTTGAAGTTGAGAGAAAGATGTTTCATTAAAATTTTTAGATATAATTTGGAAATCAGAAAATTATTTGAAGAATATTTTCTATGTAATAGTTCTTAAGAAGACCTCTTTTAAGCCACATGTCCTTCTTTTCCAGTTATCTAAAATTCCCAGAGTCCTTTTAGGTAGTAAAATAAGCAGATATTATACCCATAGATATTTTTGGTGAAAATTATAAGTTGATTCATAATTGCATTTCTGAAGAAAAATAATGACATTTGTTGCACCTAAGATTATGCCATTTTTAATGTTTTCTGTTTGTAAGCAGAATAAACTTGGTATTAATTATGAATAGAAATTCAGTGTTTTTAAGAATTTGTAGAATGCCATCTCTCTGTCACTACTCTGAGTTGACTGATGCAGCCATTTTGCAAATAATGATATTTTATTTCAGAGGCATAGTTTATTAGTTTGTGTAGTCAAGTATTAGTCTACATTAAGCATTAATATCTATTTTCAGGTTTTATATTCCTGTGGTTTTAAAATATACTCTTGGCTATTTTCCAAACTGATACTATTTTAAGAACAAAGTCTTTGCCCAAGTTAGAATATTTATAATGAAATGAACACTTTCTACTGTTATCAAATGACAGTATTTTCCACTAGTTATCTTCTTAAATTATAAATACTGCTTTCTATGTTCCTAGCAAATAAGTAATCATATCCTAAAATAAATTTTAAGCCCATGCCGTTGAAATTATCTTTCCAAGATTTTTATGGCTGCTCATTTTTCTGTGGATAAGCAATTTATGGCCAAAAGAGATTTAAGCTATTAAATAATTATACTATGTTGGTTGGTAAATCTGCTAACTTCCAAGTGGGAAAAGAAATGGAAAACTTTAGAAAAGGACTTGGTAATGGAGGAAAGGAAAGAAAATTTTTAAACTCTTATTATCAAATACAACAAGGTTTGGTGTTAGTAAACCCAAACAAGGAAATGTTTTCAACCTTGTGTAGACATTCTTTCCTCTGTCTCAGGATATCTTTTCATGAATCACAAGGGAGACAATACTAATGAGCATCATGCTAACTGACTGGGATATTCTCACTTTGTTAACCTGGCCAATCACATTGAGTTTTGTCTCATTATCCAAATACTCCCTCACAGAGAAAATTGTCAATAATCAGACAAAAATCAAGGTAGAAAATTGATGTTTTTTGGACAGTTGGAGCAACACAGGTCAGAATGCCCTTCGGGAGTGCGTTAACAAGATCATCTAGGAAAGGTACCACCAGTTTAGTTGTGGAGTGTCATTTGATCATTGTCAAAGCATTCAAAAGACTTGAAAGCCAGACAGACTGTATTCTTAAGATGGCTATAGTCCCAGGATTAACTTTTCACTGTCATCTTTTTTACTGTTTTTTTTTAATTATTGCTCTTTCAATAAACATGAAATAATCTTACACATTTGCAATTGCATAAAAGAATTGAGGATATTTTATTTTCCTCTTTAAATCAATGTTAAGCAGCATGAGAATGGAATACTTTTTCATACACATTTGTTACATGACCTTCAGGCAAAGCACTGGGATAACAGTATAGCTTTGTGACAGAGGAGAAAGCAAAAATAGTTCTAATTAGTTTACAGCCCCATGTGCCATCAAGCAAGTCACTCAACCACTCGAGGTTTCAATTTCCTTATATGTAAATAAGAGATAGCAAGATAGACCTTACAGAATTTTTATAAGGATTTAGTAGACAAGAAATGCATAGCATTTGGTATATTTAAAGTCATTTAATTAAGAACACACTTCTTATTGTTAACGGTGTTGTCAATTTCTCTGTTCTGTAGTTTATATTGCAAGAAGTTGACAAAGAATTTCAATCTCATCTTCAAATACTAAAATCCTTAAACACAGCACAAATACATAGGAAGAAAGGCACATGCAAATTATTAAAGTATAGAAAAAATACATGTGAACACTTAATTCTTCAACACTGACTTTAAAATCATAATAGAGACATGTCCTTTGGATCGTCCATGTTCACGTTCCTTTATCTAGGATTTGTCACTGTAATCTTAATAAGCACACGTTCCCATGATTTGTTTTATAACACCTTATGGCTTAAATGTATAAACAAAATTATAAAGTGCATTTGAAGTTTGAGCTGAAATCCATTTCAAAGTTGAAATCCATTTTTGACATATGTTGTAAGTGTTAGGAGAGTGAGAGCCGTGTGATTTGCTCAGGAGACCTAGAATTTCATCTGTGTTACAACAGTTGGAGTGTTCTTCGGCTGCTGAGAAAGTAACACATAACACGTGGCACACCTCTCACTTCAGTAATCAACACGCACGTAACAGTACCGCTGCCTGAACAACACCGAATGGATCGGTGCCATACGGGTGTCACACTGCTGCTCCAGAAATGTCACTGATTAAAATGCTCTTCAATCAGAGTTTGTCCAATTCAACAGGCAGTCTCATACAGTACCTACTCTTTACATTTTAAATGACAGCATCATGCTGCTTAGACAAAATTTTTATTGAGAAAAAAAAATATGTACCATCATAGCATAGTTCCACAGATAATATTCTCATCCTGAAGCACTGCTCATTTTTGCAGCAAAATTTGTGAAATTTTAATAAATAATGTCACAGAAACATTGTTGACCTGTTGGTATAGGATTTGTTTTTGCGTTGAATTTATAAGTGCTCAAAGATATTAATATTCATTAGAATTCATTCAAAGCAAATATTGTTTTTTTTTTTTCAAAATAAAGATATAAGGACTTAAAACTTTTAGTTATATCGTTACCCATCAGCTTCACTTGATATAAAAATCAGGAGATTCTCTCTGAAAAACTATACCTTCTCCTCATTTAAGGACTTGATATTGAACAGCTGTTTTTAGCAATCATGCTTCAATAATCTAGAAATCAAAATCTGACCAATATCAAACACAAAAAGAAGCAATAATGACTAAAATGTGAATAATAGGGACTATAGACTATCAAGAAATATTCTGACTAAAGCTTCAAATTTGGTGTATAGAAAAGAACATAATTTAGAACTTGGGGATTTTTTTTCACACATGAAATTATAATCATATTACCTATTTAATTTTTGATCTATGAATCTAGTAATTTGAGACTGAATATTTAACAAAACATTTTAATAACAGAAGGAGAATTACAGGACATATAATAATAATGCATTCAGCAAATTGCTGTGTGATTCTACTGTATATAAGAGCTGAGATGCAAATATGAACAGTATCTTTGGAATTAAAGAAATTAAGATTTATTGAATTTTGCTAGTTTTCTTTTTACAGTAGTCATGTATGGATGTGAGAGTTGGACCATAAAGAAGGCTGAGTGCCAAAGAATCGATGCTTTTGAACTGTGGTGCTAGAGGAGACTTGAGAATTCCTTGGAGAGCAAGGAGATCAAACCAGTCCATCCTAAAGGAAAGCAGTCCTGGATATTAATTGGAAGGACTGATGCTGAAGCTGAAGCTTTAGTACTTTGGCCACCTGATGTGAAGAACTGATTCACTGGAAAAGACCCTGATGCTGGGAAAGATTGAAGACAGGAGGAAAGGAGGCATCAGTGGGTGAGATGGTTGGATGGCATCACCAACTCAATGGATATAAGTTTGAGCAAACTCAGGGAGATGGTGAAGGACAGGGAAATGTGGCATGCAGCAGTCCACGGGGTCGCCAAGAGTCACACATGACTTAGCCAATGAACAATAACAATCTTCTTTTAAGGAAAAAGAATAAAAACTTGACATATAGAACAAATTGAATTTTATTATCTGTACAATTTTCCTAGGTGAACATCCTCTCAAGAATCATACAAATTAGGTGATAATGTATACTTAATGTCTATTGCTATACGTGACACTAGATAATGCCACAGCATTGTACCTTAGTTTCCTTCACAGAAATTTGCTTATAATACTTCCTTTGTCGTTGCTGTTTAGCCCCTAAGTCATGTCCAACTCTTTTGCGACCCCATGGACTATAGTCTGCCAGGTTTCTCTGTCCATTGGCTTTTCCAGGCAAGATTACCAGAGTGGGTTTCCACTTCTTTCTCTAGAGGATCTTCTTGACGCAGGGATCAAACCCACATCTCCTGTGGATTCTTTACCACTGAGCCACCAGGGAAGACCATACTTCCCATGGATATGCACTTATGCAATGTAATGATAAATCTGCCATCATTTTAAGGTCATAATTCCTAAAAGTGAGCTTTCCTTAATCACTTTATCTGTTCACTGTATGTATTGCTTCAGCCATCTCTCCTCACAGGTTTCTGTTTTTCCCAGATACTCTAGTGGGTTCCAAAGAGAAGGAACACAAATGAACAAAATGGAATTTAATTCTAGAAATTACTCTTAGTCTAGATGTGGAGACTAAAATAAATAATAAAAGCTATAATAATCTTCTCTGCTTGCTTTTTAAAATAAAGCACTTATATTTGTATTTCCACATTTTGGATTCATTATCTACATGATGTTTTTAGGTCCTGCAGTTTTTCAGGTAAGAAGCAAAATCTCACTTCAATACATTTAGTTTTGAAGTGATGAAGCCAAATCTTTGATGGTCTGTATTAGAGGAACAAAATATGAAATATGTATGTATTCACAGTGTGAATGTATTCACATTTTGTGCCTTGAATCACTTTGAAAAGTATCTCAGAAAACCTGTAGAATCAGCCCTCTTCTATGTTCACAAGAATTTTATTTGTATTTATGAAAATGATTCTGTAAATTTACTCTGGTAAGTATTTTGAGGCATGAAATAAAAGCTACAATAAAGATATAAAGGAAATTATTGGTGAGAATGATAAATATTTCCAAAACTTCATAGGAGATAGGAAAATTGAGAGGGATATTGAAATACGAGTAGGAGTTTGCCCAATAGAGAACAATTGGGAAGAAAGCATTCCAGAATATAGAACACAGAGTTTGGAAGTAACAGCAAAAATTGATAAAATATTGAGGATTCCAGATCTTTTGTTTAGGCAAATAATCCTAGAAATGAATTTTTAAAAAAATGTAGCCAAAGGTATGGATTGTTTTATAACAAAGAATTTGCTGTCAACATAGCTTTCAGTTAGGGCAAATATCAAAGAGACTATTGAAAAGCTATTGTCCTCCAACATTCTTATTAATTTGGAAAAAGGACCCCATAAGTCCCTACTCTGGCTCTCACCTAGAGCCAAACATCCTGGAATGTGAAGTCCAATGGGCCTTAGGAAGCATCACTACAAACAAAGCTAGTGGAGGGGATGGAATTCCAGTTGAACTATTTCAAATCCTGAAAGATGATGCTATAAAAGTGCTACATCAATATGCCAGCAAATTTGGAAAACTCAGCAGTGGCCACAGGGCTGGAAAAGCTCAATTTTCATTCCAATTCCTAAGAAAGGCAATGCCAAAGAATGCTCAAACTATTGCACAATTGCTCTCATCTCACACACTAGTAAAGTAATGCACAAAATTCTCCAAGCCAGACTTCAACAAGACATGAACTGTGAACTTCCAGATGTTCAAGCTGGTTTTTGAAAACACCGAGGAACCAGAGATCAAATTGCCAACATTCACTGGATCATTGAAAAAGCAAGAGAGTTCTAGAAAAACATCTCTTTCTGCTTTATTGACTATGCCAAAGCCTTTGACTGTGTGGACCACAATAAACTGTGGAAAATTCTGAAAGAGATGGGAATACTAGATCACCTGACCTGCCTCTTGAGAAATCTGTATGCAGGTCAGGAAGCAACAGTTAGAGGTGGACATGGACCAACAGACTGGTTCCAAATAGGAAAAGGAGTACGTCAAGGCTGTATATTGTCACCCTGCTTATTGAACTTATATGCAGAGTACATCATGAGAAACTCTGGGCTGGAAGAAGCACAAGCTGGAATCAAGATTGCTGGGAGAAATATCAATAACCTCAGATATGCAGATGACACCACCCTTATGGCAGAAAGTGAAGAATTAACAAGCCTCTTGATGAAAGTGAAAGAGGAGAGTGAAAAAGTTGGCTTAAAGCTCAACATTCAGCAAACTAAGATCATGGCATCTGGTCCCATCACTTCATGGCAACTAGATGGGGAAACAGTGGCTGACTTTATTTTGGGGGGCTCCAAAATCACTACAGATGGTGACTGCAGCCATGAAATAAAAACACACTTACTCCTTGGAAGAAAAGTTACGAGCAACCTAGACAGCATATTAAAAAGCAGAGACATTACTTTGCCAACAGAGGTCCATGTAGTCAAGGCTATGGTTTTTCCAGTAGTCATGTATGGATGGAGATTTGGACTATAAAGAAAGTTGAGCACCGAGAAATTGATGCTTTTGAACTGTGGTGTTGAAGAAGATGCTTGAGAGTCCCTTGGACTGCAAGGAGATCCAACCAGTCCATCCTAAGGGAAATCAGTCCTGAGTGTTCATTGGGAGGACTGATGTTGAAGCTGAAACTCCAATACTTTGGCCACCTGATGTGAAGAACTGACTCATTTGAAAAGACCCTGATGCTGGGAAAGATTGAAGGCAGGAGGGGAAGGGGACGGCAGAGTATGAGATGGTTGGATGGCATCACCAACTCAATGAATGTGAGTGAGTAAACTCCGCTAGTTGGTGATGGACAGGGATGCCTGGCATGCTGCAGTCCATGGGGTCGCAAAGAGTTGGACATGACTGAGCCACTGAACTGAACTGAACTGAAGTCCCTACTCTAAGCATGAGCATCTCTTATTCAAATTATTACAGATAGCAAACTCCAAGTTTTTAAGGTATTTTTGTTACAGGAAAGTTCTATCAGCTGCTAAAAAAACTCCTTGGATCTTATATTTCCAGCATAATTAACACCTTCCTAGGGAACAGAAACAAATACCATGTAGGAATAGGGACCTAAGATCTGAAGGTCTGTCCCTTAAAAAAAGACACATACTTATTAGTACTTCAGATAATAAGATTGTTGGGCAGCTATTTATATGATGTCTGTGATATACCAAGAAATATACAAAATATAGAACTAAGAACTCTTAGAGTTAAAAGAAAAAAAAAAAAATAGGGGTCATGAAGTCTTACTTCTCTCACAAGAAATTTTTTCACAACTTCCTGACAAATGGTCATTCAGCATTTTATCAAAGTTTCCCCAATATTCACTTCTTATAAGGAAATTCATTTACCAGTCTCTACCATTTAAAAGCATTTTTAAATGGAGATGTAATCTGCCTCTCTATAACTTTACTTACAGACTCTAGTTTTAACCTCTGATAATGTTTAGAATGCTTGCTTCCCTTTATACACAACAGACTTTCAAACACTTATAGATTTCAGTCATTCACTCATCTCTCCAAGCTAAATATTCCACATTCATGGCACTCTCATAGACACATATTTTTGGACCCATTACCACCCGTATCCCCATTCCCTGCTCGCTGTTAACTCCATGAACGACAGGCATAGCAGGCTTGCACTATAACCTTGTTCCTCATTTTGGGATGATTTCTATTGATTTCAGTTTACTTAAACCTCTTACATTTTTGTCCAAATGGCAACCAATTGCACTCTCCTCCAGCCTGAAATTTTATACATTATTGTTGAACCATGTAAAATTTAAGTGAAAACTTTACATGCCATGTTTCTGATACCCAAAAATTTAGCCATCCCGCTAAAATGATTGCATCCTGAAAATATACTGTTTGTCTTCTATGGTTTTATCTGACCTGTGATTAAAAACCCTGTACAGGACAAGACCAAGGATACCTTCTTGGTCTTATCCTTAGAGGCTGACTTTCAGATTGAACATGAGTCAACTCTGCTCAGCTATTTGTGAGTCTACCTATGGGGGCGTGCACACACGCTGAGTCACTTCAGTTGTGTCCCACTCTTTGTGACCCCATGGACTGTAGCCTGCCAGGCTCCTCTGTCCATAGGATTCTTCAGGCAAGAATACTGGAGTGGGTTGCCATTTCCTCCTCCAGGGGATCTTCGAGACCCAGGGATGGAATCTGCGTCTCTTGACACTCCTGCATTACAGGCGGATTCTTTACCGCTGAGTCACTGGGGAAACCCCCAGCCATGGGGACTATTGTTGAATATCATATAGAAATACCGTGAGAAGTTCTGTCAAACACCACTGTCCCAAATTATTTCATACTAAACCTGATGACTGGTTCTTCTCCATTCATGAGGTGATTGGCATTTTTTGCCTTTTTCCTTGTTTTTAACAAGTTTTTTGTTCATTCAGTTTTTACTAAAAGGGATGGAAGCTAGGCAAGAGGTGACCTTACTATGTAAATGATACTATTAAGCAGAAATGCAAAATATCCATTCTTCAAAATATTTAAAATAGCATCAAAGAGATTTGAAGACACTTGAAAGAAGAAACATATACAAAGAAAATTCCTAAAATTAAAAGTCAGATTCATGTTAGTGAAACATACCTATTGAACTTGTACATCATAATAAACTAAGGCATTCAATTTGGCTTACTCTTGTCTGATCAAAGCAAATGCTCAGCAATTGACTTTTTTCTCTCCTTAGTCTTATACTATAGTATCACTCTAGAGAACTTATATGATTTTGGCATTCTATATCAGCATATAAGTTTCTTAAGGCCAGAGGCTGAGTTTTAATCATTAAGCGACCTCAGATTCTTCCAAGCACAGAATATGGCACTTGGAATCTTTTTTTTTTTTTTTCCAGCAAAGATGAAATAAATTAGTGTTTATGAGTTTCTTGAAATGCTAACTACAAGTTGTATCACTCCTACCACCAGCCCGTATAGCTAAACTAATAATCCTTTTGGATGGACTTCACTCATATTTTTTATCTGCATGTCATGAGTGTCTGTCTAAAATAATTTTTATTTTAGCACAGTAGATATTAAACTGACAGTATTTAGCCAGCAGGCTAGTGGCTTATTAAGGCAGCTCCTCAAACCTAATGAGAAATCTAAGTCATCAGTACAGAAGTAGGTGCTTGTCTTCTCATTTCCTGTGGCAGGAAGATATTCACTCAGATCATTTGAAAGCTGTATCAAATTATTTTGAAATAAATTAAAAAGAAGGAGGGCTAGGACACAAGTCTCTTTCTTGGCTTTTGATTGGAATTTGATGTAGAGAGTCTGTTCCTACCTTCTCTGATTCTGACAGTGGTATTATGGTTCACACTTTGAAGGAACCTTCACAGCCTGAGATCTGTGCTGAGATCACATAGTTTGGCCCATAGTGATTCCCTTCTATAGAATCAAAGCTTAACTGTAGATCAATACTGCTGACAAAGACTTACATTGTTCTCAAATATTTTCCCAGTAAGGTGAGAATTTCTCCACAAAGCACAAGGTGTAAAATTGGGTAGATGCTTAGCAATGGTCAACAATGGAATAGCTTTATCTGAGACCCACACTTCTCTTCTAAAGGATACGCTGTCAAGGGACTCAGTTCTATAGGATTCTAAAGCAGAATCCTGTCTAAAATTCACCCTGTCTAAAAAAGAGTTGTCTGAACATATATGCAGTTTTAAAATATGCTTTTATCAAGCACAATCCTCTCAAGTCAAATCATTTGGATTCATCTTTCTAAATCCTAGAACCTGGCATGATACCTTTGTACCCGCAATTAACAGATGCATTTAATCAGGTCTGACTCATTGAGATATAAACCAACATTAAAACAAAGAATGTTCTGGCTCACTTTTCTGAAAATTTCTGAGGCAAGGTTAATGTAAGTCTAAGCCAGATCTTCATAGCTCACTTGGTAAAGAATCGGCCTGCAATGCAGGAACCTGGGGCTCGACTCCTGGGTCAGGAAGATCCCCTGGAGAAGGAAGTAGAAAACCACTCCAGTGTTCTTGCCTAGAGAATCCCATGGACAGAGAAACCTGGTAGGCTACAGTCCATGGGGTTGCAAGAGTTGGACATGACTCAATGACTAAATCACCACCACCGAGCCAGCTCCAGTGGCTCAGATGATCCTGCCCATTTCTCTTTCTACTCTGCGCCCTATGCCCTGTTGTGTTGGCTTCATCTTGATCCTCCTACAGTCTTGCCTCTAGTCCACTGAAATGCTACCCTTCACTTTCCTCTTGGTCCTTCCTTTATCCAGAGATAAGTGACTCTTTACACTGAAAAGAGTTTTTAGTTTACAGACTTTTTTCTCAAATGAGCAACAGTTACTTGGCAGTTTTCAAGGCACTTTTAGATCCAAGATTTTATCTGATCCTGACAACTATCCCATGAAGTTAAGTAGAGCCATATTGCTGTCTTCATTTCACAGAGTCAGGGAGTTAATTTCCTGATTGAGGTTACAGTTAACAAGGGTCTAAACAGGGATTAAATTAAGTTTCTCATCCTAGATCTTATGCACTTTTACCTCTATCATGATATACCTGAATTGTTCGGGAAATGTGGTGACATTATCTTGCAACAGGGGTCCAGTTTTGATTGGGGTTGATTGTACTGTTCTGGCATATGTTAGCAATGAACCTGACTGCTTGTCTGATGTTGGCATCTCCTGCTTCACGTTTGAAAAGGGAAGAATAAAAAGGTGCGTGAAAATAAATAAAACAAAGATACATTGACAGATAGTACTTTAGAGGAAAATGAGATGAAACAGTAAAAGTAGACAAGGTGAAAACACATAATTCAACTGAACAGACAGAATATCCTCAAAGGGCTGAGTTAAGTTTTTTGTCTGAATTTAAAGTAGTTAAAAGCAAGAAATTAGGGTGCTGCCAGAGCCAGACGAGGGCTATTGTAGCATTCAAAAGGTAGGGTTGTACTGAAGATAATAGGTGGAATTTCCTGATCTAATATCAGCAAACATGTGTGGCAAGTGAGGATAAAAAAAGGGAAATAACCAAAGGCATGAAGAAGTAAAAGGTTTTTACAAAAGTTGAACTTAATCAGAGGTGAAAAGAGGAAACATAAGTTCCAAAATTTTTGCAAATTTGAATTTCCTACAGTTTGAGTCAATTTAACCTAAATTTTAGCAACAAGATAACTGTAATTAACATTTTGCTTGAGTGAAAGCATTACCTGCTATCAGAAAGAAGAAACCCTTTTAGGAATGTAGGTATTACCTAATAACAGTGGTTTCTAATCCCAACTAGAAAACAGAAGCAGTTGGAACTCCTGTTAGAAATATGAATGCTGTAGGTCTATCCTGGAAAGTTTGATTCAGTACTTTGAGCAGTAGAGACGAATTTGTATTTTTAATCTGGGCCTTAAAAATTTCTTAGGGATTAAGTCTTTTCTTGTGAATATTGGGTTAAGTGAAGTCTCATGTATGAAAAGAAGGAAATATACAAGATGGCCAGTGCCCATTTTTGTAAAATGACTTTTAATTTAGAATTGAGATTGTGCTGTGCAGTTCTCAGGTGTCTATCCATATGGTTATCAACACATGCAAAATCTTTGTTACCATTTTATCTATGACTCAGGTAAACTAAGACTACGATAAATTTCTATTTTTTTTCAGAACACTGATTTATCCATTTCATCAAATATTGACAAATGTGAAGGCAAATGCAATGTTTTGTCATCATCAGGCATCCTGATCATCTCTACAACATATTAACATGTCTGTGAGTTGAGCTTAATGTGCTTCTGTGCTTATCTTGATCATTATAGCAAAGACCCTTAGTCTCTTCTCCTTACCTTACATGTCCTTACTCTCTTCATCTCCAAAATTCTCTAGAAATATTAACTAATTTATGCCACTCTGCAAAAAATGTAATATAAGCCTTAGCACTGCAGGGGAAGAAAACCTGTCAGAAATCTGCCCTGGGAGCTGTTGCACCTCTTGCCATGGGTCCCACAGAGCCAACACTTTGTCAAACTGCCAGTGGACATTGACAGAGAGCAGAAAGGATTTGGCAAGAAAAGGTAAGAGGGCCTCAGAGCCGGAAGAACAGAGGCTGTGAGTTCGATGTTATGCACAGATGTCTTCCTTTGATATTCTACTTTTTACCAAATTTGGTATAACACATGTATAATGTGATAGGTTCAAGTCCAAATCAAGAAAAGGACCCGGCCATTAAGAACTGTTAATGTCTCACTATAAAATCTTGTTGACTTTTCCAAGGAGAAAAATACTTATACATTTAAATGAAGCTTTTCTTTTAAATGGATATTCTCATTCTTTTGTTTTAACCATCATATTAACTGATCCAAATGTTTCCCTTCTGTGGGAGCATAATAAAAATATTCTAGAGTATTATTATGGATTATATCCTCAAATTACCACAAATTCCTATAAGTCCCTATCTGTGTTTCAACATTGTTTTCTCTCAGAAGTTTTGCTTGACACTCCATTGCCACCTTCATGTTCCAGTTTATCTTTAACAACCTCTTGAAACCAATAGTATAGAAAGGTGAAATTTAAATGAGGTATGATTTTGAGTATTTCTTCTGTGTAAGTATTCCTTCACTAATACATTTATTCATTCTTTATTCAATCAGAAATTTCTAAGTGAGTGCTCAGAAAAAATGCTTCCTATTTCAATTATTCAATGTGTACTGAAAAATGTTAAGTGCATAATATGTGCCTGTCATTAATAAGCTGAATCATTTCTTTACATTTACTCATAATTTTTCACTGTTCTATGAAGAGCCTCAGGGCGGAAAATAATTATATAAACATGTTGAGACTGCCATCTACTTCTAGATCCTGTATCCTTCTAAGCTTGACCAAACTCTTTCCTTACTTTTTGCTTATTCTACAAATTCCTTAGTCCTAGGGTATGCTGGATACTTTTACTCAACCTGTTGTTTCTAGAGCTATTACCTACATGAGCCATGTTGCCTAGCTGGATGTCACTAATTTCTTATTCCTTTCTAAACTCATCTGTTTGCTTCAGATCTTGACTTTTGTGTTTTATAGTTATGTGCTTCCTGCAAAGTGAAGTGAAGTAAAAATTGCTCGGTTGTGTCCAACTCTGCGATCCCGTGGACTATACAATCCATGGAATTCTCTAGGCCAGAATACTGGAGTGGGTAGCTGTTCCCTTCTCCAGGGGACCTTCCCAACCCAGGGATTGAACCCAGGTCTCCCACATTGCAGGCGGATTCTTTACCAGCTGAGCCCCCAGGGACGCCCAAGAATACTGGAGTGGGTAGCCTATCCCTTCTCCAGTGGATCTTTCTGACACAGGAATCGAACCAGGGTCTCCTGCCTTGTAGATGGATTCTTTACCAGCTGAGCTACCAGGGAAGCCATTTACATAAGCATTTTAAAATATAAAGTGACACTATGAAGCAGTGTGACAGGTTGCCTCTGTCACTTTTAAATTGGATTAGAAGGCAGTCCCCGGGAGTCCAGTAATGCTGTGGAAATATTACCATTTTCATTTACAACCAGGATAAACTGCATTCAGCGAGGAGCCAAGGGATCTAAGTTCTAGTTGCCATCTTGCACCAAGTGATCCTGAATACTCTCAACTTCTGAAGTCAGAAGCCTCATCACAAAATGAAAGGGGCTGAATCAGGCCATCCTAAATATCCTTTCCAGCTCTGTACTTTGTAATTCTGTGAAATCAGAGTAACATGGCCCAAGCTGTTTGGGATCAGGTATTTGAAAATCTAAGTTCCATGTCCAGTACTTTTAATCTTCATACTTCTTTTTTTGAGTCCTGTTCTTATTAAATTTATTTCCCCATTCTGTGTATTTAAGTATATTTTAACAGTCTCTCCGTCATTAGCAATAAAAAAAAAAGTTTCTCAAAGACGTACTTTTCTTTTCGGGCTTTTATTTATTTATTTTCAACTTGCTTTTTCAATTTCTCCAAGATCTCTTCCGGAGGTGTGGAGGCCAAAAGTTTCACCACTTTGTCACAAGATTTACCGCCCTTATCCAAAAACCACATCGCTCTTCTGAGTTCTAAGACTTCGGAAGGACAGCGGCGCAGCTCCGCACTGGCCTCTCCCTCCGTTGGAGGCGCTGCGATGTCTACACTCACAGCTCGGTTGTCACGTCTGTCACGGCATTTTGTTTGGAACCAGCTCTGGCATGGATGGCCATGATGATACCGCCTTTAGGAAAGACTGCTGCAGGACCTGAGGGGAAAGTGGGCTCTCTGGCTCCCTGCTCTGGCTCTTAGCCCACGGGCCGGCGTCTCTCCCGCGCTTCCCGCCCCGCATCCCTGCGGCCCCGCATCCCTGCGGCCCCGCATCCCTGCGGCCCCGCATCCCTGCGGCCCCGCATCCCGCGGCCACAGGAACTGCCGCGGGCCTTGTTCGTCGCACCAGCTTTCTTAGGCGTGTCGGTGCCCAAAGGGGGCCAGGTGACAGCTGGAGAACCAGATCAGCTCGATCAGCCTCAGCCCCTGGTCTAGCCGTGGCATCCGGCCAAGGAGGCGCTTCCTGCAAAGCTGATTCCGTGCATCCAAAACCGACGTAAGCCAATCAGTGCCTGGAGTACCCTGGCGACGCTTAACCTCTGGAGGTAAGCTTGAGCTTATATCTTAAATGACCCAACTGTACTGAAAGCAAAGAGTTTAGAGGGAAAAACCTATGAAACAGGAAGCACGCTTCCTCAGTTGTTGCTGGCAGCCATTTTAGAACCATGAGGAAAACTCACTTAGGGTGAAAGCAACCCTGCTGATGGAAGATGAAATAAGAAATTTCCTGGATAATATCTCTAAAGCACTAACCCTAATGTATTTTTGGATTGTTATGGTTAGAATAATTGTATTTGTTTATTAACTGAGCCCGTTTGAGTAGAGGTGATTATCACTTCAGTAAAACACTTTCTAACAGCTCCATTGTGCGACACTCCTAGACTCCTAGAATCTTCAGCCCCACTAACATGATACTTGCCATCTGCTGAAAGATCCTTCTAACCCCAACTGTCTGATAATTGGGGATAAGATCATAGACTGATGGATCTAAATGTTTCCTCCAACAACATTTGGCTCTCTGGTATTTGATTATTTTCTATATCAGTGAGTGGACATCCTTTCAAGATGATACGTTTTATCTTTGAGAAGCACAGCTCAAAAGAGTTTTTTTAAAAATTGAGCCAAGAAAGATAGATCACTATGCTAAGAACTTTTAATAAACTTCCATTTAATCTTCAGACCCACCGTATAAAGAATGTTACTGTTACTGTTGTTTTTAGATCTATTATAGAGTTAAGGAAATAAAAGCTTTGAAGAATGAAGTTGTCCATGGCTATAAAAGGGTAAAAACACCACAGTTTATACTTTAGAATGGTTCTGTCAGATTCCCAAGCTGAATGATGTTCTTTGTAATTATTCTTCAAATATGGTATCAAACCAGTTACTAATTCATTTTCTTTTTTTTCTTTCACAGAGCTTTTACTATTATATCCCTCCTTAATTTCCATTCTACATGAGAATCTTTGTCAATTGCTTTGATAAACACTGATATACTATGTCTGTCATAATTTTTTTCAATCACAATTCTATTAACTTAGCAGAAAAGATTCTTCTGATAGAATCTATAGTAAGATCAGTGATTTATCTTTGAGGCGGACAGCTGGAAGGAGAAGTCAGGGACAGGATCTAATAACCTCACACTTGATTTGAAACAAGATAATCATCTAGAAAGGGTGTGAGTGTATGTATATGTGTTTGTGTGAGAGAGAGAGTGAGGGATACTGTGAGTATGTGAATGAGTTTGTGACTGTATTTGTGTGCATGCATACAAGAAATTTGGAGCTAGCAAGAATCACTCTCTATCTTGTCTTTTCCAAATTTTAATAGTTCAGATGTATATCCAGAAATGCCTAGGTTTTGCTCCCTTTTTATTGTCTCTACATGGAAATGAACAGACTAGCAAATCTGAAGTTCCATGCATAGGCCAAGAAAGATTCAGAATTAGTTTCTCTCTTATACCCTAAATTAGCTGAGAAGTGTCAGACTGTTTCCACAAATTGGCTGAAATTCCCACAAATTATTTTTGAAAGCAGTAAGCATTCCAGCTTTTCCATCCCCTTTCAGAGTTCATTTTCAGCCCCCAGACAGCTTGCTGAGCCAGTCTGCTGGGTCCTAGTCCTATTGTCTGTCCTCAATACATTGCAAGAATTTCTGCCTTGCTGCATTCCCCAGACCTCTCTTGAGGCATTGACTCTCTATGTCAGTTGTAAAATTCAGCTCCTCTGGCCTGCAACTTGCCTTGTTTCTCACATCTTTGGTCAGGTCCCACACTTTATTTTGTATAGGTTAATTCTTACCATCCCCTCAGCTTGCCTTGAAGTCAAACTGGGTAAGTGATTAATGGTGATCCATAGCCAATTAGGGGCTTCCCAGGTGGTGCTAATGGTAAGATCCTGTCTTCCAATGCAGGAGACCTAAGAGTCACTGGGAGCTTGGGGTTAGCTTTAAATACTGGAATCCCAAACAGAAAAGAAGGTAGAAACCCAGGCATAGTTACTGGCCTAACATGGACAATTTAAGAAAAGGCTACAGCTTTGGGATAAGAGTAGAGACATGGAGAGACATCAATTTTTATTATCCAAAGATAAAAATGAAATCCTCGTTAAAGAGACTGAAGAAGAAATGACCTTTAAATATGTATATATTATCTATTAACAGGGTACTATGGTTCACAAACAGGGGCCCTACCTCACCCTGTCTGAATATCATCATTGTCATGATATTCATTAGTCTGAAGTGCTATTTCTTGATTACTGGCACAGCTCTTTTTATGCTCCAGGGTGTCTACTTTTCAGCTGTGAGAGTCTGAAAAAATTACAGTTGACCCTTTAACCATGTGAGGGTTAGGGGCACTGACCCTCCATGTAGTTGGAAGTCCAAATATAACTTATAGTTGTCCCTCCATATCCACAAGTATCAGCGCTTACTATTGAAGAAAGTCCCCATGAAAGTGGGCCTGTGCAGTTGAAACCCTTGAGTTCAGGGGTCAATTGTACTCATCTTTTCTGGGCTTCACTTTTGTCATCTATAGAGAGGACTAAAAAAATTGCACAACTCTCTGTATACTTTGTTTTCTTGGTTGTCTACCAGCTCTAGGAAGCATAAAGTGAAGTTTGGGAAACTTGAGTAAATTTTTCAAGGTTAAATAGGTAAAAGGTGGCCAATTACAGTCAACATGGGGCTTTTGAATATTAAGGCTGTGTTGGTAATTACCTTCTAAGTGATTAGAAATCACTCCCTGACATACACCATGCTTTTTGTGTTTATCTCTAGGATGATATCATGCTACTTAATCCTTCTGTGTTTCACTTTTTTCATCCTAAAATCAAGATGACTGGACTTTCCTTAAAGTAATTTTACAAGCAGTAAATAAATTATATTAGTTGACAGTTCTCCAGAGAAACAGAACCAAGACATTTATTATAAGGAATTGCTTAACATAATCATGGAGGTTGAGAAACCTCAAATCTATAGTCAACGAGTTGGAGACCCAGAAGACCCAGCACTGTGGTTTCATTTGTGTTCAAAGGCCTGAGAACCAGGGATGCTAAGGGTGTGAGTTCCTGTCTGAGGGCAGAAGATGGATGTCCCAGCTCCAGCAATCAGGCAGAAGAGGTTCCCTCTTACTCAGCATTTCTGTTCCACTCAGGCCTTCAGTTGATTGGCTGGGGGCCACAGACTTTAAAGAGGGCAGTCTGCTTTACCCAGTCTTCAGAATCATATGTTAATCTTATCCAGAAAGACCCAGAATACTGTCTGACCAACTTCTGGGCACTTTGTGGTCCAGTCATTAATATTTATGAAGCTCTTTGTACAGTGCTTGGTATAGGATGAGAGACAGGAACTGCCAGATTTACCTAACAGCATGAAGTTCACAAGCGCTGAAAGAATGAATCAGAAACAAAGGGTGTGAGCAGTACATGCTTTCAGGCTACTTTAGAAAAGAGAGGACATTCTATCTTTGGAAAAGCCTCAGTGAATTATTTTATGTGTGTCTCATTCAAGTGTCTGTATGTTAACTGGCTAATTGGGCTTTGCTCTCATCATTAATTTGAGCCTGACTCTGAATCTTCATTGAACACATTTTTTCTTCTTCTTTTTTCCATCCTATATGGCTTTCAGGTATGTCTCCGCCTCTTCCCAATTCTGCATGATTCTCTGTTGGACCAATTTGGTTGGATTCTAGGTGCTCGCTTGTCTAAAGTGGTGTCCTGATCATTCCTTCAACAGCTGCCTGAGCATTTTCTAAAGCAAGTCTACATCCACATCACTTCTTTGCTAAGAGATCTACAATCTTGCTCCATTGCTTACCAGATGAAGGCCTGACACACTGACATGAGATTGTTGTTCAGTCAGTCAGTCGTGTCCAACTCTGTGACCCCATGGACTGCAGAAACCAGGCTTCCCTGTTCTTCACCAACTCCTGGAGCTTACTCAAACTCATGTCCATTGAGTCTGTGATGCCATCCAACTATCTCGTCCTCTGTCGTCCCCTTCTCCTCCTGTCTTCAATCTTTCCCAGCCTCAGGGTCTTTTCCATTGAGTCACTTCTTTGCATCATGTGGCCAGAGTATTGGAGCTTCAGTTTCAGTCCTTCCAATGAATATTCAGGATTGATTTCCTTTAGGAATGACTGGTTTGATCTCCTTGCAGTCCAAGGGACTCTCAAGAGTCTTCTCAAACAGCCCAGGTCAAAAGCATCAATTCTTCAGCATTCAGCCTTTATGGTCCAGCTCTCACATTCATACATAACAACAGGAAAAACCATAGCTTTGACTAGAGGGACCTTTGTTGATAAAGCAATGTCTCTGCTTTTCAATAAGCTGTCTAGGTTTGTCATAGCTTTTCTTTCAAGGAGCAAGCATCTTTTAATTTTGTGGCTGCAGTCACCATCTGCAGTGATTTTGGAGCCCAAGAAAATAAAGTCTGTCACTGTTTCCATATGTATTTGCCATGAAGTGATGGGACCAGATGCCATGATCTTAGTTTCTTGAATGTTGAGTTTTAGGCCAGCTTTTTCACTCTCCTCTTTCACTTTCATCAAGACGCTCTTTAGTTCCTCTTAGCTTTCTGCCATAAGGGTGGTATCATCTATATATCTGAGGTTATTGATTTCTCCCAGCAATCTTGATCCCAGCTTGTGCTTCATTTAACCTGGCACTTCTCATGATGTACACCGCATATAAGTTAAATAAGCAGGGTGACAATATACAACTTTGATGTACTCCTTTCCGAATTTGGAACCAGTCCATTGTTCCAGATCTGGTTCAAACTGTTGCTTCTTGATCTGCATACAGGTTTCTTAGGAGACAGATAAGGTTGTGGGTAGTCTGGTATTCCCAACTCTTAAAGAATTTTCCACAGTTTGTTTGACCTGAAATAGAAGGCTTCAAAATTTGAAGCCTCACACTGACTTTCCAACTTGATTTTCAACCTCTCTTAATTATACCATGTCCAGATCTATCACATCCATCTTACAACCTATCACTGAAATCTCTCTTCCTTCTTTGTTTACTAAACTAAACAATTGTTTAGTTACTCAGGCATGCCCAACTCTTTGCAACCCTATGGACTGTAGCCCACCAGGTCAGGCTCCTATGCCTTTGGGAATTTCCAGGCAAGAATACTTGAGTGGGTTGCCATTTCCTTCTCCAGGGGATCTTCCCAACCCAAGGATCAAACCTGCATCTCCTGCATTGCAAGTAGATTTATTTATTTATTTTTACTGTTGAGCTACCTGTGGAAGCCCATAAACTAAGTAATACCTAGCCTTTAATATTTTGCTCAAATATCACTCTTTTGCACTCTCCAGGTAATGTGACTTGCTGTTTTGTATATTTCATATCTCTTAATACATTGGCAAAACCCTTTGTTATCCACACCTTGTAGTTTAACATTATATTATTAATTACAAATACATGCACTTATATTTATGTCTGAGTCTGTTTGGACCTTCTCAAGGATAAATGTTGCATTCTGCTTACATACACTTGATCATCCCCTCTCTCATTATAGATATCTTATGCCTGTTAAAATAGTTGGCACATAATAAATGTTCATTAAGTATATGCTGAGCACTTGTGGTCCATGGGGTTGCAAAGGGTCAGACACGACTGAATGACTGAACTGAACTGAGCACTTGTACCCTGGGCTCCCCGTGTTGTTCAGCCCCTCAGTCGTGTCCAACTGTTTGCAACTTCATGGACTGCGGCACTCCAGGTTTCCTTGTCCTTCACTGTCTCCTGAAGTTTGGTTAAACACATGTCCATCGAGTTGGTGATTCCATCCAACCATCTCATCCTCTGTCATCCCCTTCTCCTGCCTTCAGTCTTTCCCGGCATCAAGGTCTTTTCCAATGAGTAGGCTCTTCACATCAGGTGGCCAAAGTATTGGAGCTTCAGCTTCAGCATAAGTCCTTACAATGAATATTCATGGACTCCCTTATTCTCTCTGTTTTGAAATTCACTGACCACCCTGTCCTTTTCCTCCATTTACTTCATTCCTTGCATTACTGTGTCAATCTGGCATTGCTTCTGGAGGTTTCCAGAGGGCTCCTTCAAACATAAGAACTTGCATTTATCAACCACTTTTCCAAATCTTCCCTAACCAGTGGTTGGGAGTGATGGAGATAAGGATGTGGCAAGAAAGTTTCGCACAAACATAGAGGAGCAATCCTTAATATATTAGAATCAGTGAAAAGCACCTTAACACTTCATGAATTGTCCTTCTGTGAACTTCAGCACAGACAAAAATCTCAGTAAACACATGTAGATGCAACTTACTTCTTTGTCCTTATTTGTTCATTTTCCAAAATGTGTAAATAAAAACTGTGATCACAGTGGAAAATTGTGAAGATAAGCATTTTCCCCTCAAAAACTCTGGTCAAGGGAAAAAAAAAACAACAATAAAAACGACTGTGCACTGTGCTTTTTTTTTATATCAGACACACATGCCGACTGATTTATATACACTGTCTTCTTTAATAAACTAAGCCTATGAGGTGGTCAGTTTAAGATTCCCATTTAACAGGTACTTATGTACAGAAGACCTGGTGCTTACTGAGAGTGAGGAATGTGCCAGACTCACAAACGCAGAAAAGACATTTATGGTTGTGAAAGGGGGAGGGGCTAGGAGAGGGATAAATTAAGAGTTTGGGATTAGCAGATACAAACTGCTGTATATAATATAGATAAATAACAAAGACCTCCTGTATGACACAGGAAAATATATGCAATATCTTATAAAAAATAGTAATGGAAAAGAATACGAAAACTAGTGTGTATGCATAACTGGATCACGTTGCCATGCTCTTGAAGCTAACAAAACCTTGTAAATCAATTACACTTCAATTTTTTAAAAAAGAGAAACATGCAACAGCTATAGAGGAAGAGAACATTATCTTGAGATTTTATTTATTTTGAAACAATTTTGACAATAGACTTATTCTGCTTTTTTTTTTTTTTTTTAAGCATAAACATGAAAGAAAATAATACAACTGCAAGAAAAGGGATGCAACTGCCATGTTCTTAGCTTAGGAACAGACTAGCTTGATCAAGGTTGCCAATGATGGGTTAAAGGAGTGGGAGATTTGTGTCACAGTTTGTTTGCTCACTAAATTAGCCATTAAGGTCTTTATATAAAATGTCTGCCTCTCTCAGTATTACACATCTGTCATGTGAAGGTGGTAAGACAAGAAAAATAATAGAGTCTACAAGGATAGGAAAAAGTTAATTTCACTGCGGCTCTCTTTGTAGTGCAAGTTCCTTGATTTAAGATCCGAGGCACTTCAAAAGCATTGTGAATTTGGAGAAGTAATACATCAGCTAAAATCTAGAGGCTTAAGACTTGCACTTCTTCACCCCATCAGGCTTTGTGTGATATGTAACAGAAAATGTCTTTTCATTAGTAGAGTTGATAAAGTTAAAACTTCTCTTGATTAATATTCTCTTGCGAAAATCAGTTACTGCCATGGATTTACACTGCAGATTTGCCATAGCAGTTCTAATTTCTTTTGTGCTGAAGATACAGCTGATACAGATTTTATTTAATAAGGATAATTGTTGTTGAAGGACTGAGTTGGTTAATATTCCTGAGGTATCTCTGCTTGCAAATCTAAAAAAAAAAAAGTTAGAATCTCTGCTACTTGACAGTGACCTTCAGTGATATTATGGGGATTTTTTTAAGTCCCGTTCAGGGAGCTGATGTGGGGAACAGGCTGTAGCACTGTTGAAGGCAATGCCGTGTGTAGCAAAGGTACATGCCAGATAACTGAAATAAATCCTGAAAAAGAACATAGAAAGTTTCTGGTATTCCGCTTAGCTTTTCAAATTGGCCCTTTGTAATAATATATCTATGAGTGTATTTAATCTCATGCATAAATCAAGCTTATTTTTTCAGTCTTATGTAAAATATTTTTAGATGTAACTTTTTATTATCCCTGTATGGTAAATTAACCCTATCAAGGCATTATTTGTTGCAATGGGATAGCTAATTCACAGGTGCTCCATGAGACTGGACTGATTTCCCATAATAGATCACTGGCTTTTCTCTTCATCATCCCGCCCCATTTCTAGTCTTCTCTCTCATTCTCCAATTGTGATCATTTCTTGCTATAGCTTCTTCTGAAGAAAAGTGTATTTTTCCTAAAGACAGATTTATGAAAGGAAGAATGATGAATTCTTCAAAGGAAGGCTCACTTTTAAGAAAAGTTATTTATAATATTTTGAAGGATATCTAAAGCTTGTGATCAATTATCTTAAATCTTTAGATATATAACAATCAGGCCAGAAAAAAAAAAAAAAGTGCATTAGGTAGGAAAACATGACTTTTTCTTGACAAATTCACTCCAAATTGGGTTTGTTCTTATTTTATAGAATCAAACATTCTTGTTTTCTTTTCCAAGGAGGGTCAAATATACTCTTTTTGGGAGGAGAGAACTTTGCATTCACCTCCCAATTTATCATTTAAATTGGGAATTGAGATTCATTAAAGAAATCAGCTTTTCTAAAGAGGCGTTTTCTCTATTATTTTAAAAGCTAACATTATTTCTCTGTAGGACCTGCCTTCTCCTATCTATCAGGTCATCCAGATTGTAACTTTGTATTAATAATAAGCATATTTTCTTTTCCCACTGAACTTCCTGAAGCATTTTTTTTCCTTCAAAAGCAGAAGATGTACATTGACTATCTACAGTAATCCTACCAAGAAGCTCCTCAGGGCTCATGGTCAATCCATTTTTGAGTTAACCTCTTTGGAGTCCCCTGAAAGACTGATAAAAGCAATAGACTCTCTCCTGAGTTCATGTTTATATTATGCTAAATAACCTCAGATACGCAGATGACACCACCCTTATGGCAGAAAGTGAAGAGGAACTAAAAAGCCTCTTGATGAAAGTGAAAGAGGAGAGTGAAAAAGTTGCCTTAAAGCTCAACATTCAGAAAACTAAGATCATGGCATCTGGTCCCATCACTTCATGGCAAATACATGGGGAAACAGTGGAAACAGTGACAGACTTTATTTTTTGGGGCTCCAAAATCACTGCAGATGGTGATTGCAGCCATGAAATTAAAACATGCTTACTCCTTGGAAGGAAAGTTATGACTAACCTAGATAGCATGTTAAAAAGCAGAGACATTACTTTGTCAACAAAGGTCCGTCTAGTCAAAGCTATAGTTTTTCCAGTGGTCATGTATGGATGTGAGAGTTGGATTGTGAAGAAAGCTGAGTGCCAAAGAATTGATGCTTTTGAACTGTGGTGTTGGAGAAGACTCTTGAGAGTCCCTTAGACTGCAAGGAGATCCAACCAGTCCATCCTAAAGGAGATGAATCCTGGGTGTTCATTGGAAGGACTGATGCTGAAGCTGAAACTCCAATACTTTGGCCACCTGATGCGAAGAGTTGACTCATTGGAAAAGACTGTGATGCTGGGAGGGATTGGGGGCAGGAGGAGAAGGGGATGACGGAGGTTGAGATGGTTGGATGGCATCACCGACTGGATGGACATGGGTTTGAGTAAACTCCAGGAGTTGGTGATGGACAGGGAGGACTGGCGTGCTGTGATTCATGCGGTCGCAAAGAGTCGAACACAGCTGAGCGACTGAACTGAACTGAACTGAACATAATTTGAACGCTACTTCAGGAAGTCCATCTTCAGAAGGCTATCTTTGAACTCCAATTAGGAACTGCCATTTTAGGACTCAGTTCTGTCTAGAGTGGGGTCCTACACTGGGCTCAGTCTGGAGTGAGGTCCTAGGATGTCTAATCTGGAGTAGTATTGGGAGAGGAGGAGAAGGAGCTAAAAGGATGTTATTATTGTTAAGCAATGCCACGTTGCTGCTGCTGTTGTTCAGCCGCTCAGTCATGTCCAACACTTTCGACCCCGTGGGCTGCAGCACGCCTGGCTCCCCTGTCCTTCACCATCTCCAGGAGTTTGTTCAAACCCACGTCCATTGAGTCAGTGATGCCATCCAGCCATTTCATCCTCCGTCACTCCATTTCCTTGCCTTCAATCTTTCCCAGCATCAGGGTCTTTTCCAATGAGTTGGCTCTTCACATCAGATGGCCAAAGTATTGGAGTTTTAGCCTCAGCATCAGTCTTTCCAATGAATATTCAGGGTAGATTTACTTTAGAATTGACTGGTTTAGCCTCCTTGCTGCCCAAGGGACTCTCAAGAGTCTTCTCCAGCACCACAGTTTGAAAGCATCGATGCCATGGCAAATGACAAATGACGATAGCTACCATTTCCTGAACCATTATTAATGCCAGCTACCACTGCCTGGCATTTCTGTGCCAGACATACCTACTTTATGCATATTTTTTTTAATTAACTCAACAATTCCTGCAAGTTTCCAGCAATATACACATTTAAAAATAATGATAATGGAGTTTTGAAGACAATAAGATGCTTTGTTTAAGGCATGTGGTGAGAATGTCTTCAATTGCAAGAACAGCACCTAACTAAAATGTGCAGTGTAATAGAGGACTTTTGTTCCCTCACAGTTAGAAGTCTGTCCACAGGCAGTTGCTGGCTTTGAGAAACAGCGGCACAACACTGGGGCTCTGAATCAGCAGACCAGCTATGTTTCTGACTTTCTTCTCATGCTCAAAGCATGGCAGACGCAACTCTAAGGAAGACAGTGACAAAACCAGAAAAAAGAGGGGCTTTCCCAAGGGAGGACATTCGTTTCCAGAATTTTTTCATCATATTTTCCTTACATCTCGTTGATTAGAACCAGGTCACCCATTCCTCCCTAAACTAGGAGGGATATTGGAAAAGTTAATGCTTGACTTATTTATCTGAAGTGGTTCTAAACCAAGGGCAATTCTGTTCTTCAGTGAAACTTTGGCAATGTCTGAAGACATTTTTTGCAAACTTTGGGGTGAAGGTGATAAGTATTGGATGAGACATCACAATGTTTTGTGTTATAGTTTTTTTTCCAGTGTCTCACTTAAGTGATCAAACTTCTAACAGTTTCCCTTTTTAGTTAGTACTGAATATCTGCTTGAAAATCTTTTTGGCATCTTATAGAAAACACAAGCCTCAGTTAAGACTTGGAGTTTACTTCCTAAGCACAATTTTCCTACTGTATTAAAAAGGTTCTGTTATGAAGTACATACATAAGGGTCACTATATTTAGGCTAAATTTAATTAATTTATATTAAATGAGAAAAATGCAGAAAAATATACCATATACAAATCTCAAAAACCATGAAACAGGTTTTATTAGATCACTCTTTAGCCTTATCTTGGGGCTTCCCTGGTGGCTCAGATGGTAAAGAATCTGCCTGCAATGCAGGAGACCTGGACTTGATCCTGGGTCAGGAAGATCCCCTGGAGGATGAAATGGTAGCCCATCGTGTTCTTGCCTGGAGTGTTCCATGGGCCATGGAGGGCTACAGTCCATGGGGTTGCAAAGAGTAGGACATGACTGAGCAACTAACACTTGCACTTTCTTTAGCCTCATCTTAAGTACATCACTTTTAAAACTATTTCTATGGATTCAGGGAGTACTTTTCCTGGAATAGCTGCAGTAACTCTGACTAAAATGAAAACAGAGAAAATGAAGAATCAGAAGCACATAGGGCAGTAAAACTATTCTGTGGATGCTATAATGATAGATACACGTTCTAATGAAGCTTTCCAAACTCACAGAATGTACAGCTTCAAGAGTGAATTCTAATGTAAGCTATGACTTCCAGTGATAAACATGCATCAGTGTAAGTTCATCAGTTGTTGCCAGTGTGCTAGTGGGGAATGGGTGTTGATAATCGGGGGGACTATGTGTGTAGGGGCAGAAAGTATATAGGAAATCTCTGTCCTGCTGCTCAGTATTCCTGGGAACCTAAAGCTGCTCTAAAAATGAGAATCTTTTTAAAAATGAAAGATCAACAATAGGTCAGCTAATAGAATATATAAGTGGCGATGGGTACATAGAGACTTCTTCCATGATATTTAATCATGGGTTTCAAAAAGGATGCTCATTGTCTTAAGATATTCCTGAGAATCATCTACAGATAATGAAAACAAGGAAAGTTTCAGAAGACCAAAGACCTATTGATTTCATCATATCATTAGAAAGGAACAATTGCTGGTCACACACACAAAAATATGTTTTAACTTTACATAGTATATTATTCAGATATTCCTGATTCTTTTGAATTGTGTCAATTACTCTATATTTTCACTAAAAACATTAGAATTTCATACTTTTAATTTTTATTTTTCCAATTCTCCACCAATTTAGTTGGTTTACAGTGCTTTGCAGCATGAGAAAATTGTGCATGGGGAAAAACTTTATTGTGTGAGTTTCTGAGGTCACAGGTTTTTGTGTCTGTTGGACTAGTACATGAATGGATGATTTAATTATTCTTTTTGGTGGTGACCTATTTATATGAAATTTTAACTTTGCAATTTAAAAAGACTAGTCTCTCTCCTTTTGGGGCAATCATAAAAATCAAGCAAAAGAATGATAGGGAAAAAATTCCAAAACTAAAAGACAATGCTGGGAAACAAACCCAACTCTTCTGACAGTAGCAGCCTTTCATGCCAAACTCTTGCTTCCTCTTGTAAGTCATGTCTTATAGCATTTTTTCTTTTTGTCAGAGTGTTTCATGATAATAGAAAGTTTTCTGAGAGTCCCTTTGTAGCAGGTGCATTTGTTAGGATTCATTTACTGTTTGTATCAATCCGAGGTACAATGAGGTACCAATTCACCCCATAATGCAGATATAGTCACAGAAAAAGGAAAAGGAACTTACACATGTTTATTTAGCTAGCAATTCACTGGGAGAGCTAGAATTTGAAAGAGGGCAAGGTCTTGGGTTATATCTTTTCTTATTTCAGTATGTTATGAAAATGAAATGTTTGCAAAGTTGTTTTGTACTTTCTCCTCTTTCTCATCCCCTTGCAGTTGATTAATCAACAAATCCTGTTACTTTGACCTCTGAAAGTTTAACATCTTTTTCCTTTAACCTTTTGCTAGAGTTTCAATATTTCTTCTTTCCATCTTCTGCTTTCTCAAATCCATCATCTCACTGTTATAGATCCTGAAGTAAAACTGAAATCATGTCACAACTACCTACAGTGCTCAATAGCTCTCGATGGCTTTCAATGACTCTCCTTCAACCTCCAGACCCCAATTTGGACTTTCTCTGTCCCCAGCGATCTGTTCCAAATGAACTTTCAAGTTGATGGTCCATGATTCTTTCTTAGATTCCTGAGATATATTACTCCTATTTTCTTGAAGATGCTCTTTCCTTTCTGACTCTGCTTCTACTTATGTTGTTTCTTTACCAACATCTGTCTTTGTCTTTCTACAGAAAAGTGCTTGAAATACAAAACGCACTCAACAAACATTTCCCTGTTGAAGAAATAAAAATTGAGCTCAAATGTCCTGTCCTTCATAGAGTCTTCTGAAACTGTCTCCCTGACCTCACTTACGTATTTCCTTCCTTTTGTTAATTCCTGTGGGCATAATAGCACTCACTGTGTTTTAAAATGTTGGTATTTCCTTCAGAAGGCAAGAGAGGAATAAAATGATATTTTCTAGTAATCATTAGAGTATCCTCAAATTATAATTTATTACTTTAAGAAACTATAGTACAAATAAGATAAAGATACTGGAATTGTATTCAGATATCTTAACTTTGAGTTTTGATTCTGTCAAATAACTTTGAAAATTCCTCAAGCATCAATTTTTTATAATCAATAAATTAGAGTCAATAATATTTTTGCCATGAGGCTATAGTGATGACTAAGGTGATATTAAATAAAACATTTTATAACTTATAAAGTGCTGCATGCTTTCAAAGCAATGTTGGTATTCTCAGATTTAAAATTTTACTACCATTCTTGAAGGCTTCTCTAGGCCAGGTACTTCACACACTTGATCTCATCTGGTCTTCCCAATAGCTTCATATTACTGCTCCTATTTTACAAATATGTACTGTAAAGTCAAGTGACGGACTCAGAAATCATAAGGCCAGGAAGTTAAAGCATTTACATTAAATCAGTCTCTTTATTTTAAATCCTGCATTCTTTCTGCCACTCATAGGGACATCTTCACTTGGCAAGCATTCATAGCATGGAATGTAGAGTTTTAACCCATGATTTTTCAATCTCTCGAGCCAGCAGTGCCTAGGATCAAAGTCAAAATTTACCATTTGGGTGCGTGAGCTGGGTACCTCATCCATGCTCTTAATCTCTCTGTGCCTCAGTTTCCCCATTTGTGAAATGGGTATATTAATAGTAATTTCCCTATCAGGCTGTTGAGAAAATTGAATGAGTCTTAGACTTCTGTGTTTTAGGTCTAGTTTTGAGAAGCAGAGCTACAGGCAGAGCTTACTACACAAATGATTTTTTGAAAGAGAGAGAAAGATCCCAAAGAAAGGAGAGAGGGTAGGAGGAAGGAACAGGAGGAAAAAGCTAGACAAAGTTGGATTCCCAGCAAAAGACTATAATGCCAAACTGACCCCACTGACAGTCATGAACTACAAGGGAGGCCACAGAGTTGGCCCTGCCTTGAATGAAGGTGGCCTTACCGTGTCAGCTGTTGGCTGTGTGTAAACTCCTAGACTCATTGGCTTGCTTTCTAAGGAGAGCACTTTTGCGGGGAACAGTAAGCTTTGAGCAGTTTGCAGCCAAGGCAAGTGGCAGCTAGGTGTTGGGTGTATCATGCCAATGATGCAGTTCTGGGCAGCTCACCAACAGAATCCGCTGCAACATACAAAGTGCTTACAGCTGTATCTGGCTCGTTGGAAGCTGCCAATAAAAGTTAGCTCTCATTACATTATTTTGCTCGTAAGTCTTCTCACACTGTTTCATATGTTTAGGTTTGGCTTTCTAAACAGAATGTAAGTTCTTTAAGGTCAGGGACCAATTCTAATTCTACCTACTATGCCTCTCACCTGCAGCTATAAATCGATGCCTTGTGATGACCGCCTAGCAGCTCTGATTTATATCTGGAGCTGAGGGTACAACCTAAGCCTACTTTCTTTTTTCCTACTCAAATGCATGCTTTTTATTAAAAACATAATAATAAATTAGAAATTTATTATAAAGTTTGATTGGAGAGGGGAAGTCTCCCCTTTCAGAGGTATGTGTAAAAGGATATAATTGTATTTTTATCTGCACCAGACACATTTTCGTCTGACTTTGTGCTCAATAAATTCTTCAAAATTTGTTATTTTCTTTGTGAACCAAGTTTGTCAATATTTAAAGTGGAAATGATTAGACAAGGCAGACATACCCTTATTTTTGCCAGTGTAGACTTGTTCTGGAATAATTGCTTTTTAATATCTAAAGCAATTCAATTGATCAGAATATTGATCCTGTTCTCGTTTTTGATCATTGTGCCATTGATTTAACATTATCACCACCTTACCGAGAAGAGTAGAATATGAGGTGTCTTGTGCATTCATCTTTGTTAAAAGATAAATGCATGAGACAGGCCTTAAAAGCTTTTTAAAGTGCAAGATGCTGGAACTGCATTTTCAATCTGCATTCTCTCCTGCTGTTTTATGGAATTTATTGAAAATGTGCCTCTTAGAGGTCAGATCATTTCTTTCTTCAAGTGGAAAAGAAGATATAAGTAATATATTAAAAGTCCTCTAGGATAATATCTTGAAATTAGAACAACCTCATTCTATATTCATATACCCCTCCTCTTGAACATTATGACTAATCAAAAATAAGAATCGCAATTCATCTGTTTCTAGCTAACTTCAGACTTTTGCATTTTAAGGTTTTATTGGAACCAAGCATATAGGACATCTTTTTTTCCCTTGTTTTCTCTGAATGGTCCATTTTGTCTGTCTCCTCCCACAAAAGGAAACTTTTACTGTCTTATCTAATTTGAAATCTATTAATTGATTAAAATGCTTCTCAATTCTTCAATTTTTCTGAATGTTTTAGTGTATTACTGTTTTTTTAGTAAAATAATCTCTGTATGGACAATATTTAGAATGATCATTTGCATGGTGTTTTTAATAAGTGTAATATACAAAGAGTTGGTGTCTAAAATTTTCTTTTGGTATTGAAAAAAATTACAGTGTTTTTTAAAATAAGAAAATAGCTAGTCTACATTACATATCATTCTAGTTTTCTTATCTACGGATGTGCTACCAAAGATTCTTTTTATGACTAAGATAATATATAAATATGCATTAATTTATTCAGGGCTGAGTGCTGTTCATTATTAGCGCTTCTAATCTGCAGAGAAGTTCTTAATGATTTCTGGTCACAGTTTGAAGAAAATATTTCCACCTTTTTTTGATTGCCTATCTTACAATTTGAAGTACTTTAGTAAGTCCTCCCTAAACACAAACCATTTGCTTTCATCTAGGCAGGGAGAGTCCCCTTTCATTTATTCTAATTAATTGTTAATAGAGTGTCTCTCTTATTTATTAAAAAGCAATGATAATGATTCAAGAGCCCCTTAAGAAAGGATCCTATTTTTAAGTATTACAGATGAGCCGAACATGAGAAAGTTTGTAGCCCAAATAGGAGTAGCGGAAGTCCTCAATAGGCGGTGGGATTCAATGGGAGTTTTTAAGCTGGGGGGCTTAATAAAGCAGTGCTTGAGGGAGACCCGCCTGGTTGATGGGGACAAAATTCTAGATAGAGAGGAATATAGAATAGACTAATGCTGGGTACCAGGATGTGAAAATGGAGCTCTTTCTGTTTCACTTTCGGCATTAAGTCCTAAGACTGAGAACAAGGATGCCAAGTGCCTGTAGGACTTGGTTATAGCACTTGCCAAGGAACTCTCCCCAGACTGCCTTGTGAGGCTCATCACCTCTCTGAGGGATAGATAAAGTGTGTCTAGGACTGGTCAGGAGGGCAGCGGAGCAAAGACATTTAGTTCTTTTGGAGGCACTGTTAGAACTCGGAGCATTTCCTCTTTCATCTGAAATGCTTCCATTCCAGCTTAAACCCAGCCTGTAGAGCTTCATGGGAACATCTTGGAGGGCTTGTTATGTATCATCGGGGGTTTGAGGACTCCAAGGGAATGAATGCTTTTACACCTATCTGATAAATTTTAAGGTGAGAAATCGTGGCTATCAATCTAACAGCAGACTTTTGAGGGAGGGAGCAAGGAGGGTGGACATGGCAAGAGAGAGAGAGAGATTTTGAGTGCCGTCTGCTCTGGAAATGAGCATGAAGCCGCGGCGAGTGAGGGTCGCGGGGCTTTCCCTGGACCGGGTGGGCCTGTGGGAGGGTGTTGGCTGTGAGCGGGCCTGAGGTCTGGGTGTGCAGCGGGCAGTGACCCAGCGGGGCAGTGGAGCCGCCTGAGGCCCAAGGACTAAAGGAGCGCGTTATGCTAGGCTTCCCGGGGGAGCCAGAGCTGAATGACCCCCGAGAGAGAACGGATCAGTTTTGAATGCCCTCTTTCAAGCCAGAGGATCCAAACACGGACTTCGGCAGTTCTGGTCCCTACTGCTTCCTTCCCCGGGTCTAACGCTGGAGGTGTCAACAGCAATAACTTGCAGGTTGAGCGGGGAGCCGGCGGACTACACAGAACGAAGCCAACCAAACCTCAGCCCGGCTTGGCAGGTTTATAGATTTGAAGTGCTGTCCAGTTGGTGATGGGGGAAGCTCCAGATGAAGTAAGAGCTTGAACTTTTGATTATTACATCAAACTAGGTATTAGTACCAGAATGAAGTGTTCTTGTGAACATTTGAAACGCTAGTCAATCTGACTGAAATATTTCAACAGGCAAGGATAGAATCACTGTACAGGTGAGGAGACAGTTAAAAAAAAAAAAGAAGAAGAATTAAGTGACTTCATAAGTTTGTCAAAAGTCCAGTTCATTGAATAAGATGCCTACCCAGATGTGAATGGTCTAAATTCAGAGGCAGGATTAAGACACTGGGAAGGAAAAAGTAGAAATGGACAACATAGAAATTATGAGTAACAATAGATGATATGTGATCCATAGTTGATATGTTCCAGGAAGTCATCTCATGTACTTTTTACAAAACCCTGTGATGTAAGAACTATTAGCCCCATTTTAAAGAAGAGGAACCTGAGACACAAAAATAATCTGCCCACAGCTGCAGATTAAGTGACTTTTTCTTTTTATTTGAACTCAGCCTATGTTGCTAACTACTCTCTGGTACTATACTTGCTTTTGAAAAGAATTCAACAGAATTTTGTGAAAAAGCTGATGTCTGGAGGGAGGCAGAGGAACAAGTCCATGAAGACTCACAGGTTTGCAGCTGGTCTGGATAAAGAAACATTGATGCTATCACTGTGAATTAGACAACAAAGAGGTTAATGGTGGTGTGAGAATGAAGTGTTTGAGTTTAAACACTGTTTCTTCAACAGCATTGAGGGGCAAGTATCCAGCAAGGAGGAAGAAAGGTGGGCCCAAGCTGTACAAGGGCAGAGATGAAGACGATAGGGGAAGACATGCTTGGGAAGTGAGGCTGTCTTGTCTTCCAGGCAATCAGCTACTGCCTTGGTCTGTGGTCCCCTCCCATCTCTTTGATGATGTCAGGCTGTGCATGGCTATCTCTGTGCACTTTCTGCTTGATTTTATGCCACATCTCTGTTCCATGTTCTTTCCTGAAGGACCCTGAGTAACCTGAGGGTGGGGCCTATGTCTGTCTTACTTTTTTGATCACCAGGTCGTAGCAGAGTGCCTTCTGTCCAGTAGTCAATCAGTTAATACATGTTGAATAAATGAGGGGGCAGGTGAACAAGTGAATATGAAATAGTGTGTCAGTGACCTCATTGAGGAAGAACATAAGAGAAAAAATAGGTTTGAAGACAGAACTATAGGAGTGGATACCAGAGATGAGGTAATAGAGATGCAAAAATGGATGACAGATCAAGTGAAGGAAAATAGGAAGAGTTCTGGAAAAGGAATGCAGGAAGAGCTTCCAGAAGATCTATGATGCCCTTGCTTCAGAGCAGTTCAGGAGGCTGTGGGCTCAGAAGCCCATGGGACTTAAGGAAGTACAGCTTGTGGTTTTCAGTAGTGTAGGGGCTTCCCTGGTGACTCAGACGGTAAAGAATCCGCCTGCAATGTGGGAGACCTGGGTTTGACCATGGGTTGGGTAGATCCCCTGGAGGAGGACATGGGAATCCACTCCAGTATTCTTGCCTGGAGAATCCCATGGACAGAGGAGCCTGGTGGGCTACAGTCCATGGGGTTGCAGAGTCGCACATGACTGAATGACTATGTACAGCTACTACGGAGGGATTTTCCAGGTGGCACTAGTGGTAAAGAGCCTGCCTGCCAATACAGGAGACAAAGAGATGTAGGTTCTATCTCTGGGTTGGGAAGATCCAGGAGAAGGAAATGGCAACCCACTCAAGTATTCTTGCCTGGGGAATATCCATGGACAGAAGAGCCTGATGGGTTATAGTCCATCAGGTTGCAAAGAGTAGGACATGACTGAGTGACTTGCCCTCATGCAGCGGCTATGGAATGATGGAGACAGGACTCAAAATGCTCTTAGAATGAGGGACTGACTACAGCAGTGGTAGAATTAAAAAAACAAATACAGTTGATGAAAGAGATATAGAGAATGGTGGAAAAGTGGACTAGTCAAATGAAGGCTGAATTACTAATTAATTGAAGAGGAAGAAAATAGCACAGAGGGAAAGAGCCACTGTAACAGGGTGAAATAAAGATGCTGCCAGGAAGACTTATATAAGACTGAAGTCTTATCACTAAGGAATTATTCATTTTAGAGTGGCTTGCTTTTGTTTCCACACACTTTTTAGAGAGTTGCACCTGGGCAGAATTAAGGCTTGTGAGAGCAGTGTTCTGTGAGGTGAGTTCAATTTTTACCATATTTGGTCACTTAGCATCTTTTAATCAGGCTCACTGTATTTTGTTAATTCCCTACATCAATAGTCAGTCTCATCTTTTCTGCCTCTGTGACAGCTGGGATGAAAGCTTAGGATCTAGATTCAACAACTTAGATGTACCTGAGCTCAGACACACCAAGGCATCAAGCAGGGCTGTGTGGGGCCTGCTCTGCTGTCACCCTTAAACAAGCAAGGCTGAAGAGGTGTCTGGTTCCAGCTGTGGTGGGGTGATGGCTTCAGCTGTGGGGAGGTGATGACTCCAGCTGTGGGGAGGTGATGACTCCAGCTGTGGGGGGGGGGGGGGGTGATGGTTCCAGCTATGGTGGGAGTGATGGTTCTAGGGACCATGTTCTGGCTTCACTGGCCATGGAGCAAGATGTGATCCCTTTGCTAAAGGGCAGTGGAAACATACCTGCCTGCAGTTCTTAAGTGTGACTTACACATTCAGTTCAGTTCAGTCACTCAGTCGTGTCTGACTCTTTGCGACCCCAAGGATGGCAGCATGCCAGGCCTCCCTGTCCATCACCAACTCCTGGAGTTTAAACTCATGTCCATGGAGTCAGTGATGCCATCCAACCATCTCATCCTGTCATCCCCTTCTCCTCCTGCCTTACATATTGGCTCCAACCAATTATTGGCCTCTTGACAGCTTGGATCCCCATTCTCTGTGACCCTTCATTCCTTTTCTTCTAATTGGAGTGCAACCATTTGTGTTCTTGATTTTACCCATCTTAAGCTCCAGAATCTTTAAATATATATCCAGACAATGTTCACCAGGCCAGACAATTAATTATCAACAGTCAACAAATATTTTCCTAGTCTCTACTCCAACTGCTGGTTGTGGGGACTGAGGAATTTAAAACATTATGGAGAGCTTAGAGTCAACAGGGAAATATGTGTCATTTTTATCTTACGAAAAATATTTTACCTAATAAAGTATATAAATATTGATAGCAAATTTTATAATTTTTGGTGTACCATTCATTCTTCATCTGCTAGAAAGTCTTTGAGATCTTTCTCTTCTGTATTAATGAAATGTTTCTAATTTATTTTTCTTTCTTATGCAGACTGAAAGCCTGTTGCATAGTCCAAATATGGATCTTGCAAGTCCTTCCTCAATGTGTAGGATTATCCTATCCTAGCACTGCTTAGAGACCCTCTGTATCCAGATGCTATCTTTCCTTATATACATGGCTATTCCTACAGTGTTTTTAACAAGAGCTGAAGTTCCTATCTAAGTCCAATATTCCCTCACATTTTCTTTTTCTTTTAAAGTTTTATTAAAATTTTCTTTTTTTATTAAACTTTTATTTTAAAGTTATTTAAAATAACCTCTTCATTTCCTCCACTGTTCACTTTAGCTCATTGGTCTTCTTACATCCTTCAGTTAGTTCTCTCTTTTAAAAATAGTTCCCAAGAGGAATGGAAGAGTGACTTTTGATGGACTATAGCATAGTTATATGTGTGTGTGCCATACAAGTATATGTGTAACTCTGTGTCTATGCCTATATCTATCTCTGTGTATATGAAGGGGGAGGGTTGGTATAAAACTTGTATTTTCTTTTCATTTAAGAATTGGTGAATATCCTACTGAACAGAGCTAGGATGATACATTCAGTTTGTTTTAGTCTGGACTCATTCTTCTTCTTGTATTGTAAAAGTCAGATGTTGTTCCTCTGTTGATGCCAGGTTATGCTCGCACTACCACTGTCTATGAGAAATGTCACGTCCTTGTATCACTATTTATAGGGAATGTTTGGTTGTCACTTATGCATTCACTCAAAGGTTATAAAAGACAAATTTGATAAAGGTCACAATGTTTTGTTGCTATTCCTTTCAAAATACTGTTTTGGATAGTGACTTTAAAATTGTTTTTGTTACAGTTCACAGAACAAGAAAATTATTTGAACCTTGAGTCAGTAGAAATAAAATTATGTATGTGTTCATGCATTCATTTATTCAATCAACAACAACTTATTTAAAATTTACTGATACTTATTTGGAGGTAACAATGTAATTTTTAAATGAAAAATTATTATAAAAAATCAGCATTTCATAAGCCTCAGAGGTTCTGAGTTTGAGAATTAGGGCGATTTGAAATAAAACTTTTAATCCCATGATGACAGCATCAGTGCTTGAGTTACTTCCTATACATCAAGAATTCATCAGTCAGGGGATTTCTTTTCTGGTCCAGTGGCTAAGAATCCACCTTCCAAAGCAAGGGACGCAGGTTCAATCCCTGGCTGGGAAACAAAGATCCCACATGGCACAGAGCAACTAAACCCATGAGTTGCAAGTACTGAGCCCATGCTCCCTGAAGCCCATGTGCCATAACTAGAGAGCCCATGCACCACAATGAAAGATGGTGCATGAAGCAACTAAGATCCTGCATACCACAGCTAAGACCCTGCACAGACAAATAAACAAACACCCACTGTGTCTGTATGATGTTCTTTTCCTTTTAAGAGGGAGATTTCATATATTCCATCATGTTTTTCTACAAATCCACATCTCAAGAATATTATGAACATATAATATAATGTAGCTTAATAATGACATAAAAATTCACCAAAGTGTCTTTCATTAATTTATTTTATCCAGCATATTTGGATTTCTTTGTTGAAATTCTAGAAATTCTTAACACAAAAAAAACAAAAAACTATAACTTCCATATACCTTCCAACCCTTTCCCTCCCATTATTAAATATTTTGATAAAGAAGGAAAGAGCTGGGAATACATATTTGATAATAAACATCAGTGTTACCATCTAAATGCTTGGTTTCCACTTTGAGAATGAGCTTACAGCTGCTGAGGGGAAGGTTAAGGGGAAGGGATAGTTAGGGAGTACGGGATGGACATGTACACACGGATATATTTAAAATAGATAACCAACAAGGACCTACTATATATTACATGGAATTCTGTTCAATGTTATGTGACAGCCTGGAAGGAAGGGGAGTTTGGGGGAGAATGAATACATGTAGATGTATGGCTGAGTACCTTTGCTATTCACCTGAAACTATCACAACATTATTTGTTAATCTGCTGTGTTCCAATACAAAATAAAAAGTTTAAAAATACATAAATAAGGGCTTGGTTTCCTAGCCAGTTGCCTTATTTTCTGTCCTTGTGCCTTCTATCCTTGTGAAATAAAAATCATAGCATTATTCCTCATCTGCTACTTTGGATCTGAGCAGAAAACAGCTAGCCCACAGGGAGCAATCTAGATTTCTTGCTTCTTATGTGTACACCTGTGTGAGATGTTTCCAAGTTCCAATGGTTAAGGATGCTATTTTTATAAATATTTCTATGCCTGTTTTGTGAAAATATATTTATAATATTGTTTTTATATTTTTATTAACATTTTTGGGGCTTCCCTGGTGGCTCAGATGGTAAAGAGTCTGCCTGCAGTGTGGGAGACCCATGTTCCATCCCTGGGTTGGGAAGATCCCCTGGAGAAGGAAATGGCAATCCACTCCAGTACTCTTGCCTGGAGAATCCCACGGATGGAGGAGCCTGGCAGGCTACAGTCTCTTATTACCATATTCAATATAGTACTCAGACTGTCTGAACTAAAGGGAATAAAAGGAATCAAAACTTGATGATTACTTATTATGGTTTAAATGCTGAGTTAGATATTTTACATGTACAATTGTATTCAATATTTGTAATAATGCTATGATATGGATGTTGTTTCCCTCATTTCATAAATGAAGAAACAGATTCATCAAAATTATTGACTTGTGTGACATTTCTGAATGTCTGAAATATTTGAAAACTGTATTGAGTTGGATTTTTTCATTAAAAAATTTTAAACACGGTCTCATTTAAACATGAAAGCCATCAAGAAGGTATTCACTGAACCTCCTTATATTTTCCAGAATCAGTAATTAACTAAAATTTAATATGTGATGATAAAATCATGAAAGAATGAGAACCTTTATGGGTGATGATTTAACTTGAACTCAATATTAATTATTCTAAGGTATAAGATCACCAGTTAATTAATTTCAAGTTTTCTTTTTTTCCCCAAGTTTTTGTCTTGCATTGCAGAGTGTTGCAATGATACTGCACAAATTTCAGACTTGGTGTGCCAACTCTGTCTAAGGTTTGCAATGAATTCACATGCATTCTTTATCCTATTAGGAAGAGAAGAATAATTATTTTGCAGAACAAGTGAGGGAAAACGTGTTGCTGGAAAGGGTACAGAGAGAATAAAGCTGTGAGTGGCATTCTGCCTTTGCTTTGGATGATGTTGGTGCATCAGAAAGAACAAGAAGAGCAGTGACTAATTTTACCTCCTAGCCCATGGTTTCATCACATATTTTTTTGTTTGCTATTCTGTGACATCAGTGAATTATACTTCTGCACCTTTTCCTAGGTAATTACAGAGTAAATGCAACTTAGATTATGAAAGCTACTATAATCTTGTCAGTATGTTTGGCTAAAATCTTTTTATTTATTTTTTTTTTATTCAAAGAACTGCATTTTTTAAACGTTGTTATTTTTTATTGACCTAATAATGGGGAAAACACAAAAATTCAATTATTTGAAAAATAAAAACTTTTTGAGATTAAAAAAGAAACGTTTATCCTAGAACATCATTAAATGATATCCTTTTATAATTTCACAAAGACTTCTGATCTGTTTTCCTCTTTATAATATAAAATTGTCTATATTCAAATACCTAAGTGCATTTGAGGAGTTCACACCAAAATTGATTACAATTATTATTCATATGGTTTGAAAGAGTATCAAACATATTTTTAAGCTGAACATCTCAGACAGTAACATACACTATAAAGTTCCCCAGTTCAACAAATAAGCCGTATTTATTGATATCACATAATATACAGCAGCAAGCACTCTGATTGGCCATGGGTGGGGAAAGGGACACAGCACCTGTTTAAAAGGAGTTTAAGATCTAAGGACACTATAGATATAGAGGAAATAAATTTAGGTCATTGTAGGGGGTGATCAAATAGAGGTCTGAATTTCAAATAGAACTCCTCACAGCCCACTTCAAGTTGCAGAATATCACTGCCTTGCTCTTCCTCCCCAACTTGGCTTCAGTCTATGCAGTGAGTTATCTGATGTCATCTGCTTTATGGATTGGGTTTACTTTATGTATTGGGTCTGCTTTATGTAGCGCATCAACTGAGTAAGACTTTTAATCTAGAATGTCATGACTAAACCACTGACTTTCATGGCATTAGGGAATGTTCTGAGTTTACAAAACAGAACCTCAAAATTTTTTTTCTTTTATAAAACTGTATTGTGATGGACCCTTTTGTATATCTATCCTTACTTACTGGTGCTTTTAGTAATATGAGAAACACACACACACAGACAAGAATTAGATTCTTGGAATGAAGGGTAAGCACATTTTGAATTTAGCAGGTGTTTCAGGATTACTTTCCAAAACTGCTGCAACAATGTATGAGTTCTTTTCAGCATTAAGTGCTTTTTAAATTTGATTCATATTTTTCTGACATCTATAAACACTGAGCATTTTTTCATATGTTTATCAGCAACTTGAATTTGCTTTTCTGTGAATTGTCTACTCATATCTTTTTCATTTGTATGTTTTAGGTTGTTAAACTCTTTGTAACCATTCTGCAAAATATCTTTATACATTTCAGATAGTCTTTTGTCTATCATTTGCATTGCAATTTTTTCCAAATTGATATATGTTTAGAAGTTTTAATATATTTTGCATAAAAACATTTTATAATATCTTTATTTTTTTTCTTAGTTTGGAAAGATCTTTTCAATCTCTAGGTTGTAAATAGAGTCTCCCAAATCTTCTTCTAAGATATTTTTATTCAGTCTAAATTTGTTGGATGTTTAAGTAGTTTCCTTTTTTGTTTATTTTTATAAATAGCAGTGTATTCTAAAATAAGTTACATGATTATTACCCCCCAGACCACTAACATGGTTAGTTATTAATCAACCAATCAACAAACAAATTTTCAATAATAACAATTTCTCACATTAATGTACTTAAACATTTTTGAGAATCTATCCATCAAACCAATGACAGGGGACCCTCTAGTCATCATGGCATAAATGAAATACTCAAATCTCGTGATTTAGCGTTATCTCAAGGGCGAATGTGTTACTGAACTTGGAGATAGAGATATGCCTATGAGTTCTCCTTTTGTGTATGTGTGCTCCTATAGTACTTTCTCAATTTCTCTTATTATGTGGGTCATAAGTCTATATTATGACTTCATGCCTATAAATATTTGAGCTATAGTTTTACATTCTTTGCATCCTTGGCACACAGAGGGGTATCTGAAACATATTAGAAGCATAGTAGATGTTTGGCTAGACTAATAAATAAGTTGAAATTTAACCACTGATAAGATTTGATACCAATAGTAGTAAACGAACTTATATATGATTAAGGCTCTTGAAGACAACAATTATAAACTCTGAACAATCAAGAATAATAAGTTTTCTAAGGCACTAAGGGTGATTTTGAAAAGGGCAGAAATTGAAGGAGAAATCAAACTCTAGACAAGGGAATTAATTAGATGGGTAAAATTTGAAATTACATAAGTTTTCATTTGATGGAGGCTGGAAATGGAGAAAAACTTAAATCTTGCTGGCTTTTAGAAGAAGTTTGGAGCCTCCAGGTCAGCTGAAAAAGTAAAGAGGAAAATGCTGACAATAAGAGACACATAGAAAGGAGAGTTCCAAAATGTGTCTATAGCCTCCATCTTATCCACTCAAACCCCCAAGGAACACTCCAGCTTTTTGGAGTGTTCTGCTTTCTGGCAAAAGCAGAAACTGGAAGTCTGAAAGAAATGGAGAGATTTCAGCACTTGTTTCCTGTAAGGGGGAGAGAATTTGAAGTCTGGGTACATTCAGTCTAACCAACTAATAGAAAAGAAGCAATACTGTTCTATTCAATGTTTGGTATAGAATAAAACATTGCTAGACATGGGAAGAAATGAGAAAAAAATGCCATTTATAGCCAAGACACAAACAATGAATAAAACTGATCATAAAAGACCAAAATATTGAAGTTAACAGGAAAGAATTTAAAAACAGGTATGTTCAAGAGCTTAGGAGAAAATATATTCATAATGGTAAAATAGATGGGGAATTTCAGCAGAACAATAAAAATTATAAAAGAGAATCAAATGGAAAATCTAGAACTTAGAAGTATCAAACTGATAATGAAAATTCACAGGACCACCTTAATTGTAAACTGGAGACAACAGAATAAAGGATCAGAAGATAAATCAAAATATATTATTGAATCTACAGAGAGTAAATGTTAGAAATCCAGACAAAAAATCAGTAATGGAATAGATGTGAGCAAACCTTCAACCACCTTGACCTTAATTATATTTACAGTACTTTAAACCTCAAATATTTATAATACATACACTTATTTAGTGTAAAAGAAATTTTTATTAGGATATACTATATTTGGTACTCTAAAAAGAGTCTGTATATATTTCAAATGATTGAAATCATGCACATATGATATCTGACCTAAAACAAAATATAAATCAATTATAAGGCACTTGGCACTGTCTTAATGTTTGAGATTAAGCAACATACTTATAAATAGCAAACACTGAATCAAAAAAAAATTTTTAAAGAACTTTAGGAAATATTTCAAACCAAAAGATAAAGAAAATGCAATATATCACAATATGTGAAAAGAGCTACTACAGCAGTACTTATAAGAAAATTGATGACATTTAATTAAGTTTAAAATGAATTATCTAAATTTACAACTTAATCTAGGAAGAGAAGACAAAATTAAACTTATTAATAAATAGAAAGAATAAAATAATAAGAGCATAAGTCAATGATATCAACGCTAGTGTGAGTTTAAAATAGTACAAACGATAAGGAAAACAAGTTTCTTATAAAGTTATATATTTACCTTAGGACTCAGCAATGTGTTTCTAGGTACATTTGGTTCTGCTATAGTGCTTATTTTAAAAATTGAAAATTTAGTTTGATACAATTGATATATTAGGGAACAATTTGAGTATAATACATGTATTTTACTTGCTTACTTATAACTGTGTCTATAACAAACACAGAGCACAAAAAACATGAAGTTCAGCTGAAATGAGCTGTATAGAAATATACAAATACACACATGCACACATATCAAACACCTACAAGTTACTACACAGTTCAGCTCTGTGTTACGAACCGCATTGATCCACATCTGGTATTACAGTCTTCCTTCTTATTTTCAGTAATCCTTAAAATAACTCTCAGACTACAACCTTTTGAATGCCCACTTCTACAAGCCACCTTCTTTTTCCATGAGAAATGAGATTCATGCTTACACTTTTTGTACTCTTAGTCATGTGTTGTTGTTTGGTTGCTAAGTCATGTCTGTCTCTTTGCAACCCCATGGACTGCAGTCCACCAGGCACCTTTATCCATGGGATTTCCCAGGCAAGAATACTGGAGTGGATTGCCATTTCCTTCTCCAGGGGATCTTCCTGACCCAAGGATCACATTTGCATCTTCTGCATTGCAGGCAGATTCTTTACCACTAAGCCACCTGAGAATGTGTAAAAAAAAAACAAACAGCATAACTGACTTCATAAAGGTTGTTGTTGTTTTATTGACAACTGTATTGAGTTTTGGTATTGAGTGTTGTGCCCTTAATCTCATTTCCCCCATAAACCTTGTCTCTTTTTTTTGCACAATATCCCATAACATGGTAATTTTTAAAAACATGTATGTGACATTATGGGGCTTCCCTGGTGGTGCAGACAGTAAAGAATACACCTGCAAAATAGGAGACCCGGGTTTAATCCCTGGGTCAAGAAGATCCCCTGGGGAAAGAAATGACAACTGACTCCAGTATTCTTCCCTGGGAAATCCCATGGAAGAGGAGCCTGTCAGGCTACAGTCCATGGGACTGCAGAAGAGTCGGACACAACTTAATGACTAAACAACAACGATAGCTGATTAAGTACAATAATATATATTACAATATACAATATACAATTGTATATATTACAATATATAATAATAGATATTATGGTGAGCAAAAAATACTAGACAGAAAGTAGTACACAATGTATTATTCCATTTGCATGAATTTCCATAGCAGACAAAACCAGTTACCTATTGGGAGAGAAGAATTGTATAGGTAGAGTACTAAGGAACTTTTGGGGGGGTAATGGACATTTTCCATATCTTATGAGAGCATGGCAATTAAATGAGAATGTCAAAACTCACTCAGTTATAGATTTAAGGCATGTAGTTTTCTGAATGTACATTCCCTCCTAAAAGAAAGGATATCCCTGTCTGCTGGGATATCCTGAAAGTAATGACATACCAGTAACTAAGCTCACCTAATGACCAGATTTTGGTTTCTAACTGCTATTTACCAGGGCAAGTGTTAGGCATTCAGTCATGTCCAACACTTTGCAACCCCATGGACTGTAGCCCACCAGGTTCCTCTGTCCATGGGATTCTCCAGGCAGGCAAGAATACTGGAGTGGGTTGCCATTTTCTTCTTCAGGAACACTAGGGCTGGAATGGGGGAAATACAAACTAACCCTAGAACATTGTCTTGCACAAGAAATATGGTGACATATCAAAGGGACACTGAAGTCAGCTCCAAAGACTCTCGCTAACTAAATACAGGAGTTAAGCACCAAAGTAAAAAATGATACCAAAGCAAGTTTCAATGGAAGCATCGATGTTCATGAATTAAACAATTAAATGCAGATAAATTGATAAAATTGTAGATTCAGTAATGATAGTAATGATGAAAATAAGAATCTATGAACTCATATTAATACGGTAAATAAGTGAGTAAATGTTGAATGAATAAGTTCAAGGAAAAGCTATTCTTTACAATAAGAAGTAAACTAATAATTATGAGATGGACAGAGTTAGAAAATCAATCAATGCCGTAGTAAATAGGTGAAAATTTGAGAAGAGACACAATATTTTCATTGTATCAAGCCATGAGTTACACTCAAATTAGCAATTGATTACAAGAGGAAAAGCTAATAATGTTACAGCAGAAAATTCTTGTGGACATCATGTCAACCATTCAATCAAAGTTAATATCAAAAACATTTGGAAAAACTAGTATCAGATGTTTCCTAATTGGGTACACTGTGGTGTTACTTTTAGGAATGAATGAGCTAAATCTAGACTTGAGGAGATGTCAGACCAAAAAATTGAGAAATATTCTATAAAATTGCTAGCCTATAGCCTTTGAAATTCCAAAGTTAAGAAAGACAAAAGTGGAGGAATTCTTCTAGTTTAAAGTTCAAGGAGATGCATCAACTAAACACGATGAATGATCTGAATTGGATCAGTGACAAATTTGAATACAAACTTTATAAAACAGTATTTCCTGATTTTGACAATTATACTATGGTTATGTAAGAGAGTGTCTTGCTTTTGGAAAATATTGATACATGCTGAAGTATTTAGGAATAAACGAGATAGATACCCTCAATGAACTTTCAAATCATATAGAGAAAGAAAATTGTGTGTGTCTTTGTGTCTGTGTGTGTGCCTGTGTGCATATGTCCGTGAGTTTATGGGTTGGGAAGATCTTCTGGAGAAGGGAAAGGCCATCCACTCCAGTATTCTGGCCTGGGGATTTCCATGGACTGTGTAGTCCATGGGGTCGTAAATAGTCAGATGTGACTGAACGACTTTCACTTCACTTCATAAAGAGCATGATAATGGGGTAAATTGCAAAGCTGTTGAATCTGAGTAGAAGCTATACTGAACTTGTATTATTCAACATAATTTCTGTAAACTTGATTTGTTTTAAAATAAAGAGATTAAAAATAAGCCAGGGACAATAGTCAAAAATAAATGTATTAATTTATTTTATAAAGCCAGTGACCTGTCAACAGAAGCCATTGAGTTTTGAATAACAACTATTTGCTGGAAAAGTTGAGCATCATATAAATTGGCAAGTAAGCGTGAGTGAGCAATATGAGGTGGAGGTGCTTCGTCTAGATGGCTATGGAATTCGGTAATGATGCTATATTAAAGAGCTCTTTTATTACCCAGTTGTGAATTATCCCTCCTGAATAAAGCAACTTGTTTTTCAATAAGTTTTCTACTATTATTTTTTATTCAAAACACAATCTCATTCTTGATTAAATTGCATAAATGGGGATATAAACCTAAAATTCAGCTTATAAGGGATGCCTGACACTAATAAATGATTTTGATTCAATGCCTGCATTTTAACTGCAGGCTGGTTTGGTTTGGAATCATAGACTATATGAGTTGAAAGGGATCTGAAAAGGTTATCTGGTAATCTTCCCTATTTGGTGTTTAAATTACCTATTCACCTTCCTTGCAAAGCAGAATACGTTAATATTTCTCCAGACACATTATTTTATAAAGTAAGAATGTGTTAGAAAAAAATTCTGTTTTTATTAGACACAATTCCCTCTCCTCAAGAAATTCCTAAAATCTGCTTTTAAAAAAAAGTATATCCCACATCCCTAAAAAAATGAAAATGTTTCAGTAGGGCAATCCTTAGGTGAACCATTTGTAATACCCTGTAACACTGTGTTATGACTATCATTATGTTTTGTTTAGATGGCCTAGACAGGCTTTCTCATTTTACATTAAGAGAAAATTTGCACATAATTACTTCTTGGTCCAGTTTGTGTTAGATTTATATTTAACATCCTACCTTCATAATATTTTGTTGTTGTTGTTGTTGTTGTTGTTATGGAGAATGAGATATCAATGCTTGGATCCGTTTATCCTGGGAAATTTTAAATATCCAGTCTTTAGTTGCTTATTCCCTTTGGAATCTAAATGGTTTGGAAAATATTAACCAGCAATTAGGAATGTACACTGGACCTGGGCCTCAGAGTCCCACTGAGGTCTGTTACAACATCAGTGTTTACATCACTGTTCTTCCTTATGTGTGCCTTTTTTGACTTAAGCATGCAAATCCAAATTCTTGTTTATGTTTTAAAATATAAAACTAGTTAATTAGTTCAACACTCTTTTCTGCCTTTAACTGCCTTCATAGACCTTGTATTGATATTTTAATGAAGAAGACCTGTCTCTTGTGTTAACTTACAATTCATACCCTAGGTATTTTTGTCAAGTACCTGAGCTTATTTTGCATTTTGGGGACTTGCAACACTTCTTCCTTTTCTTGAGATGTCCTTACTCTCTATTTCAAATTTTCCCAGTGTCTTCCTAAGGAAGGAATCCCAAATCACTCACTTTCAAATATAATTAACCATTACTTAAAGTTCTATATACTTAGGGCATTACACATTTTAGTGAAATTGTAAGTTTAAGCCAAAGGCAGATACTCTTTCAGCCATCAGTTTGTAGATCAGTTAAATATTTTTGGTATCTTCCCCTTCCATAGCAGTTCCATTGCTATATAGTCTATAGCAATATAGACTATTGCTTACTCTGCTTTTGCAATAATAATAATAAACCAGGAAAATTGCATAATTACTAAAGTAGTTGGCTTTTAGAGATGATTAATTTAGGTTTCTGTCAGATAATCCTTTCAAAAATATATTTTGATTTTTAAATGCAGAATAAATGAAAATACTTACATTGAAAGATCCAAACATTTCAGAAATAATATGGAATAAAACATCTAAATTTTATTCAAGTCTTCCTACTTTTAACTTCCCCCTGGAAAATTTGATATTCAAACTTGGGTACATTTCCAGTGTATTTATTTGCATGAATTCTTTTGCATATGTAATTATTTTTAAAATATGAATTGGAACATACTTTCCAAATAGCTCTGCAACTTGCCTTTTCATATAAAAATATGTCTCAGAGATCTGTCCATGTTATTAAAATTGCAGACTATTCCATATTAAGAATGTACATAAATCTTTTTAACAACTTCTCTGAGGCAGATGGTAAAATCCAACAGCCACAGACCACCAGAAATACACCTGTGGTCCAAAAATAAGTAGTTATACTGAGTTTGCTGCAGCTAGGGTGAATGCACCTCACAACATTTGTAGGTTGTTTTTTTTAAATGAAGTAGGATAGGCTTAATTTTTTTAGATGTTCATATTTCAAAATCTAGAGGAAGTAACTATATTTCAAAATTTAAGTTTTTAGTTTCACTAAATTTTTGTATATTTTCAAATGATCAGACATTACCCTGCTTTTAGAATATACTATATATATATATTCATACACAAACATATATGTATACTGCTCTCTTTTATGTTATTAATTCACTTAAGTCCTTTCTTTGTCTACTGGATTATTGTTTCATTTTTACTTTATTTTTTCCTCCTATAGGTTTAGTATAGTAAATCCAATAATATTGCTAGACTATGTCTTAATGTTGATTGTTAGGCATATATATTTCCAAGGGATATTATTCCCCTAATGTGCACATTAAATTTCTCCTTTATTTCAGAAAATACTTTTTCTATTCTACCTTTGAAATTTTTTCTTTTTCAATTTTTGTGTTATTTTAATTTGCAGTTCAAAAATTTTGTGAATCTATTTATGCTTTTATGAGCCTGTTGGTCTTTTAATTTACCTGAACTCATTAAAGATAGTGAAAATTAGGTTTTCTTTTTAATAAGCACATTGATCATTTATTTTTCAAGTTTTATTGTGCTTCCTAAAACTGCTCTTAAAATAGTGAATATGGCATTGATAATCCCAATTTTAATATGTGTGTTAATCACTCAGTGGTGTCCAGCTCTTTGCAACCTCATGGACTGCAGTACACCAGGTTCCTCTGTCCATGGAATTCTCCAGGCAAGAATATTGGAGTAGGTTGCCATTTCCTTCTCCAGAGGATCTTCCCAACCCAGGGATAGAACCCAAGTTGCCTGCATTGCAGGCATTCTTTACCATCTGACCCACCAAGGACAATGCCAAAATTTTTATTAATAGATTTTCTAGTATACCTTTCCATATATTCTGGGTTACTATGTTGTTTTATTAATTTTAAAAATTCATTTACATTTAATGTATTAACATTTTATTTTAGTTTGTAAATATGTGATTAATCTATTGTTTTTTAGGTGGTATATTTACAGCTTTAGAATTGGATTTCTGTTAGTTTCTTATGACAGACTTGGAACTTTTCTATTTTTCTGTTCTGGATGTTTTCATAGACATAGGAATTAGCTGTTCATTATAAGTTCAGCTGTTATTGCTGGTACTGGTGGTGGTGGTGGGAAATAATTGGTGTTCCTTGGCTTGCAGCTGCCTCAGTTTGATTTCTGTTTCTGGCTTCATATGGAGTTCTTCGTGTGTGTCTTTACTTCATGCTTCCTCTGTGAGCATCTGCCTCTGGGCCCAGATTCCCCTTTTTAATATGGCACTATCCAGATTACCCTTTCAGTATGACATTAAGGCCCACCTTAACCTCATTTTAAATTTGATTACCTTTTAAAGCCCGTATTTCCAAATAAGATCACATTGTGAGGTTCTAGGGATTAGGACTTCAACATATCTTTTGGGGGGAGCATAATTCAACCTATAACAAAGGCACATTTGACCTATAAAAGGGAAATTATCCAGATGGTCCTAATCTAATCATAGTAGCCCTAATAAGCACAGAATTTTTTCTGTCTAGTGGCAATAGAGGAAGTCAGAGATATTCAAAGCATGAGTAGGATTTGATATTATTTTACTAGCTTGAAGATGAAGAGGGTCCTTAGTGAAGGAATGTGATCAGCCCCTAGGACATAAAGGTGGACTCTGCTTGGCAGCCAGAAAGGAAAGGATACCTCAGAATAATAACTGCAAGAAAATAAGTTCTGTCAACAATATGGATGATTTTGCAAGTGAATTCTTCCCCTGAGACTTCAGAAAAGAAATTATCTACAGTGAAACAGATCACCAGCCCAGGTTGGATGCATGAGACAAGTGCTCGGGCCTGGTGCACTGGGAAGACCCAGAGGGATTGGGTAGAGAGGGAGGTGGGAGGGGGGATCGGGATGGGGAATACATGTAAATCCATGATTGATTCATGTCAATGTATGACAAAACCCACTACAATATTGTAAAGTAATTAGCCTCCAACTAATAAAAATAAATGAAAAAAAAAAAAAAGAATCTCACCCAGTCAACACCATCAGCCCTATGCAGAGTATCTAGCTGAATTTACCTGCACTTAAGACTATGATATAATAAATGTGATATAATAAATGGATATTGTTTTAAGTAACAGTGTTCATGGACACTTTTAATACAGCAATAGAAAATTAACATGGTAAGGTATAAGATGCTACAAATGGTTCTCTAGAGTTGACGCTGAAAGAGCCATATTGGGATGCTGAACCATTTTTTACTTATTTAGTTTTTCAAATTTAATTTTACTGTGGTTAAGATTGAGTATAAGATCATCCCTATCAGCAAAAGTTTAAGTGTACAATACATTACTGCTTACTATAGGTACAGTGCTGTATAGCAACTCTTGTTAAACTGAAACTGTGTGCTCCTTGATTAGTAACTCTCTATTTCACCCTCTCCATCCCCTGTGTGTATGTTCTTTGTTGATCAGCTGTGTCCGACTCTTTGAGACCTCATGGACTGCAGTCCGCCAGGCTTCTCTGTCCATGGGGATTTTCCAGGCAAGAATACTGGAGTCAGGGTCCCTAGCAACCATCATGTCACTCTTTGCTCTATGATTTTCACTAGTTTAGATATCTCACACAAGTGGAATAATGAAATGTCCTCCATGTTGTTTCATTTTCAGGTGATTAACTGCTAATAGAAAGAATTATAATTCACTTTTATATGCTAATTTTTTATCTTGCATCTATATTAAAACTTTTTATTAGTTCTAACAGTTTTTTATTGGAGTCTTTAGAGTTTTCTTTATATAAGATCATAGCATCTGCCAAAAGAGGAGATTTTACTTGTTCCTTTCCAGTTTGGATACATTTTATTTCCTATTCTTGCCTAGCTGCAGTGACTAGGACTTCCAGGACTATGCTGAAGAGAAGTGTGTTAGTGGCATCCTTGCCTTGATCTAGATCTTAAACGGGAATCTTTCAGTTTTTTTCCATTGACTATTATGCTATTTTTTAATTTTTCCTACATAACCTTTACGAGGCTGAGGTACATTTCTTCTATACCCTCTTTTCTGAACAGGTGTTGATTTTTGCCAGATGTTTTTTCTGTATCTATTGAGATGATGTGATTTTAATTCGTTATTCTATTAACAGTGGGTATCACATTTATTGATTTTCATATATTGAATAATCTTGGATCTCAGGGATTAATCCCACTTGGCTATGATATATGACCTTTTCAATGTCCTTTTGGATCTTGTTTGCTAGTACTTTGTTGAGGACTTTTGCACCTATATTCATTAGAGAAATTGATCTGTAATTTTCTTTTCTTATTATGTCTTTGGCTTAGGAATCAGGATAATGCTTATTTCATAAAACACACTTGAAAATGTTCTCTCCTGTTTAATTTTTGAAAGATTTTGATAATGATTGACTTTAATTCTTCTTTAAATGTTTGGCAGAACTCACTAGTGAAGTCACTTGGTCCTGGACTTATCATTGTTGGGGGTGGGTAGGTGAGGGTTGATTCCTCACTTAATTTCCATGCTATAGGTCTGTTTAAACTTTTATTTCTTCATGAGTTATCACTAGTTGACTGTATGTTTCTCAGAAGTTACCCATTTCTTCTAGGTTATACAGACTGTTGGTAAATAATTATTTATAATAGTATCTTATGATTCTTTCTATTTCTGTAGCATTAACTGTAACATCATTGCTTTTATTTCTGACTTTATTTGAGTCTTTATTTTTTAGTTACTTTAGTTAGGAGTTTTGCAGTTTTGTTTATATTTTTTAAAAAACTCCATTTTATTAAATTTTCTATTTTGCTTATTTCTTCTTTAATCTTTGTTATTTCCTTCCTTGTACTAACTTTGGGCTTACTTTGTTCTTCTTCCCTAGCTCCTTGAAATTTTAAGTTTAATTGTTTGAGATCTTCCTTATTTTTTAAATAAACACTTATTATAATAAATTTCCTTCTTAGAACAGCTTTTATTATATTCTATAAATTTTGATTAAAGTGTTTTAATTTTTACTTATTTTGACATATTTTCTGATTTCTCTTTTGATTTCACTTTTGATCCAATAATTGTTCCAAAATATATTACAAATTTTCATGTATTTGTGAGTTCAATTTTCCTTCTGATATTGATTTCTAGTTTCATTAGTGTGTTTAATAAAGATATTGATACAATTTCAATATGTTACAATTCATTGATATTTCTTTTGTGATCTAACTTGGAGAAATTTTTGTGCAAAATCTAAAGAAGAATGTGCGTTATGCTGCTGTTGGCTGATATAGTGTGTATATGTCTATAAGGTTTAGTTGGTCTATAGCGTTTTTAAATTCTCTGTCTCCTTCTTAATCAGCTATCTGTATATTCTATCAATTATTGAAAGTGGGGTATTAACGTCTTCTACTTTTATTGTATCGCTATCTATTTCTCCCTTCAGTCCTGTTAATGTTTCCTTTGTATAAATATAAAAAGCTTGGGTACATGTGCATTTTGTAATTGTTATATCTTCCTGGTGGATTTACCCAGTCATCACTATACAATGTCCTTCTTTGTCTCATGAGATAGTATGATTTAAAACCTATTTTCTTCTGAAGTAAGTATAACTATCCCTTCTCCCTGTTGATTACCATTTGCATGCAATATCTTTTTCTATCCCTTTATTTTCAGAATATTTGAGTCCTTAAGACTAAAAAAGTATAGCATATATTTTTTTGTTATTTTTTAAAATCTATTCAACTTCTCTGTGTGTTCTAATTGATGAGCTAAATCCAGTTAAATTTAAGTAATTATTGATAGAGACAGATTTAGTATTCCCATTTTTTCCTTTCTGTTAGTTTTGTAGTTGTTGAGTTTATCTTTTCCTCTCTTGCTTCAATATTTAGTGTTCTGTTGAATTTTTAAAATTATTACCTTGATTCTTTTCCCTTTTTCTCTTGTGTAACTTCTACAGGTGTTTGTGTGCGTGTGTATGTATGTGGTTACCTTTGGACTTATGAAAGTATCTTACAGTCAAAACAGTGTATTTTAAACTGATAACAACTTAATTTCAATTGCATGCAAAAATTTGCACTGTAATTTACTTCCCTCTATATTATCGTGCTACAATTTATATCTATCTATATTCTGTAGGTTAACATACATTTTAGTTGGTTATTTTTAATGCCTTTGTTGTTTAATTTTTATACTAAAATTAAAAGCGATATATCCAATACTACTACAGTAATAAGTAATACAATATTTTTGTCTATATATTTACCTTTAAGTCTTAGATGCAAATTAAAACAGCAATAAAATAAAAATATCTCTTTTGGGAACTCTCCTGGAGTCCGGTATTTAGTACTCAGGGATATCACTGTCTGGGAGCATGTTCAATCCCCATTCAGGGAACTAAGATCCTGCAAGCTGTGTAGTGTATCAGGAAAAAAAAAAAAAAAAAAACCTCTTTCATCAGTTTTTGAGAACAGCCAGACCTGCCCTATGAAAGCAACGTTAAGAAAATCCAATATTTGACAATCTTATACTTTTTTATGATTTATACTGCTATTTAGTGCCCTTTTATTTCAGCTTGAAGAACTTTCTTTAGCATTTCTTATAAGGTTTACCTACTGTTGATGAATTCCCTTAGTTTTTGTTTTCCTGGGAAAGTCTCTTATATCTTTAAAAAACAGTTTTGTCAATTACAGTATTCTTCTTTAGTGGTTTTTCTTTTAGTATACTTTTTTTTTTTTAGTATACATCTTTGTATACGTCATCTTACTCTTTTCTGGTTGGCAAGATTTCTACTGAAACATCTGCTAGTTGTTTTATGGGAGCCTAATTTGTATGTAACAAGTTTCAAAAATTTTCCCTTCACTTTGACTTTTGACAATGACTTTTTATTTTTTTTTTCCAATTCATGATATTTTAAGTCCTTTAGGCTTCTTGGAACTGAATGTCCATTTTCTTACTCAGAGTTGGAAATTTTTCAGCGATTTTTTAAGAATGATCTTTCTGATTTCTTTCTTTTATTTTTTCTGTTGTTTATTCCTTCAGAGTTTGTTTATTCCTTCCTGATAATGTATGCATTTCTGTTTAATGGTATCTCATAAGTTCTTTAAGTTTTTTTTTATTCTTTTTTTTTTGAAATTTTTACTCCTTGAATTTTTTCCAGTGTCTTGCCCTTAAGTTTAATAGTCCTTTCTTCTGCCTGATTTAGTCTGCTTTTGAACTTCTCTAGTGAAATTTTCAATTCAGTTATTGAATTCTTTAGCATTGAAGTTTCTGTTTGGTCCTTTTTAATATATTTTCTATATCTTTGTTTAAAGTCTCACTTTGTTCATGAATTAATCTCTTGACTTCAGTGAGCATCTCTATGACAATTATTTTGAGTTTTCTTTGAGGTAAATTACGTAACTCCATGTCATTAGATTCAGTTTCTGGAGATTTATTGTGTGCCTTTGTTTGGAACTTCTTTGCCTGATTCTTCATTTTCCTTGGTTCTGTATGTTGGAGTCTGCACATTAGTCAAAGCAGGGACCTCTCCTAATCTTTACAAGTTGGCCTTATACAGGAGAAATTCCCTACTAATCAGCTTAGCCAGATTCTGGAGTGGTTTCATTTTAAAATTATAAATATACATATGTATATATATTTATAATATATATATTTGTTTGAGGTAAATTCTTGGATAAGTCTTTGCAGGAGAATAACATGGGGGTCAAGGTAGAGTCATGTTTCACACTACAAGGTATTCTGATTCATAAAGAAGCTTCCTTTGTAACAGCATTAAGTAAAATTTTTTTTTTCTGGTACTGAGTTGTATGAGCTGTTTGTATATTTTGGAAATTAATCCTTTGTCAGTTGTTTTATTTGCTATTATTTTCTCCCACTCTGAGGGTTGTCTTTTCACCTTGCTTATAGTTTCCTTTGCTGTGCAAAAGCTTTTAAATTTAATCAGGTACCACTTGTTTACTTTTGTTTTTATTTCTGTTACTCTAAGTGGTGGGTCAGTGAGGATCTTGCTTTGATTTATGTCATTGTGTGTTCTGCCTATGTTTTCCTCTGAGTTTTATAGTTTCTGGTCTCACATTTAGGTCTTTAATCCATTTTGAGTTTATCTTTGTGTATGGTGTTAGGAAGTGTTCTAATTTCATTCTTTTACATGTAGCTGTCAGTTTCCTCAGCACCATTTATTGAAGAGGCTGTCTTTACCCCATTGTATATTCTTACCTCCTTTGTCAAAAATAAGGTACATGGGTTTATTTCTGGGCTTTGGATCTTGTTCCATTGGTCTATATTTCTGTTTTTGTGCCAGTGCCATACTGTCTTGATGACTGTAGCTTTGTAGTGTAACCTGAAGTCAGGAAGCTTCATTCCTCCAGCTCCATTCTTCTTTCTCAAGACTGCTTTGGCTATTCTGGGTCTTTTGTGTTTCCATATAAATTGTGAAATTTTTAGTTCTAGTTCTGTGAAAAATGCCATTGGTAATTTGACAGGGATTACATTAAATCTGTAGATTGCATTTGGTAGTATAGTCATTTTCACACTATTGATTCTTCCTACCCAGGAACATGGAATATTTCTCCATCTGTTTATGTCATCTTTGGTTTCTTTCATTAGTGTCTTATAACTTTCTGTGTACAGTTCTTTTGTCTCCTTAGGTAAGTTTATTCCTAAATATTTAATTCTCTTTGTTGCAATGGTGAATGGGATTGATTCCTTAATTTCTCTTTCTGATTTTTCGTTCTTACTATATAGAAATGCTGGTGATTTCTGTGTATTGATTTTGTATCCTGAAACTTTACTAAATTCATTGATCAGCTCTAGTAATTTTCTGATACTATCCTTAGGGTTTTCTATGTACAGTATCATGTCATCTGCAAATAGTGAGAGCTTTGTTTCTTTTCTAATCCAGATTCCTTGTATTTCTTTTTCTTCTCTGATTGCTTTAGGTAGGAATTCCAGAACTATGTTGAATAATAGTGCCAAAAGTGGACACCCCTGTCTTGTTCCTGATCTTAGGGAGAATGATTTCACTTTTTCACCATTGAGAATAAAGCTTGCTGTAGGCTTATCATATACAGCCTTTACTATGTTGAGGTAGGTTCCTTTTATGCCCATTTTTCAAAGAGTTTTAATCATAAATAGGTGCTGAATTTTGTCAAAGGCCTTTTCTGCATCTATTGAGATGATCATATGGTTTTTATATTTTAATTTGTTAATATGGTGTTTTGCATTGATTGATTTCCATATATTGAAGAATCCTTGCATCTCTGGAATAAATCCAACTTGATCGTGATGTATGAGCTTTTTGGTGTGTTGCTGAATTATGTTTGCTAAAATTTTGTTGATGATTTTTGCATCTATGTTCATCAGTGATATTGGCCTGTAGTTTTCTTTCTTTGTGTTGTCTTTGTCTGGTTTTGGTATCAGGGTGATGGTGGCCTCGTAAAATGAGCTTGAAAGTCTTCCTTCCTCTGCAAGTTTTTGGAAGAGTTTTAGAAGGATAAGCCTTAACTTTTTTTCTAAATGCTTGATAGAATTCCCCAGCGAAGCCATCTATTCCTGGGCTTTTGTTTTCAGGAGATTTTTGATCACAGCTTCTAATTTCAGTGCTTGTAATTGGGTTGTTCATAATTTCTATTTCTTCCTGGTTCAGTCTTGGAAGATTGAACTTTTCTAAGAATCTGTCCGTTTCATCCAGGTTATCTATTTTATTGCCATAAAGTTGTTCATAATAGTCTCATAATCCTTTGTATTTCTGTATTGTCTGTTGTAACCTCTCCTTTTTCATTTCTAATTTTGTTGATTTGATTCTTCTCTCTTTTTTTCTTGATTAGTCTGGGTAAGGGTTTGTCAATTTTGTTTATCTTTTCAAAGAATCAGCTTTCAGTTTTATTAATCTTTACTATTATTTCTTTCATTTCTTTTTCATTTATTTCTGCTTGGATCTTTATGATTTCTTTCCTTCTACTATTTTTTTTCCTTCTTTTTCCAGTTGTTTTAGGTGTAAAATTAGGTTGTCTATTCAATGTTTTTCTTGTTTCTTGAGGTAGGATTGTACTGCCATAAACTCCCCTCTTAGAACTGCTTTTGCTGCATCCCATGGGTTTGGAGTTGCTATATTGTCATTGTCATTTGTTTCTATACAATTTTTTATTTCCCTTTTGATTTTTTCAGTAACCTGTTGGTTATTTGGAAACTTGTTGCTTTATCTCCATGTGTTTGTGTTTCTTGCAGTTTTTTATTTTCCCCTTTAATTGATATCTAGTCTCTTAGCACTGAGTTGGAGAAGATGCTTGATACAATTTCAATTTTCTTAAATTTACTGAGGTTTGATTTGTGACCCAAGATGTGGTCTATCTTAAAGAATGCTCCATGTGAACTTGAGAAGTTGTATTCTTCTGTATTTGGATGCAATGTCCTGAATATATCAATAGATCCATCTCATCTAACTTATCATTTAAGACTTGTGTTTTCTTTAATAATTTTCTGTTTTTGTGATCTGTCCATTGGTGTGAGTGGGATGTTAAAGTTTCCTACTATTATTGTGTTATTTACTGTAACATTTATTAAACCTATTAAGAATAAAGATTTGTGCTCATAGTAGCTTGGAAACAAAATTACACCTTAATGTTTACCTATTACATATTCTAGCAATTACAGTTGTATTTCACCTTTTTGTTAGATTATAAATAAAAACATGAATACATATAAAAAAGAAATAATTAAAATTTTCTTCAAGTAAATGAATTTTTTTCTCTAAAATAGAATTTTCAGTATATATACAGTTATATTGATTTTTAAAATAAAAATATCTACAGGCCATTGATGCATAATTTCAAAAGCAAAGTATTCTAATATTTTTTTCAACCTTGTTGGCCCCATACTGATTTTCCATACTGTATTTGACTTCCTTTTTCATTGCCTATTCTGTTCCAACAGTTTAACAGATACATGTACATTATCAAGTTCACTGTCTTTCTATTGACATTAATAGTGCTTATAGGTATGATATGATTGCTAAAGCATTTCTCTAAACTGGCAAAAAAACTTTTACCTTCTTTATAACAGACTAGCTTTAAAATATTCACCCAGCAAAAGCGACTTTAGAAAATGTTACATTCTGCCTTAGTGCCATCAGCAGGAGGAAATTCACAATTAAAGATCAAACTTGCAAAACTCAACCACAGTAGGACACTCAGCAGATAGCGTGAAGATGACACCTCATTGAGACTAGGTACAAGAAGCTTTGAGCCCTGGATGTAAAGTTGTGTTGACTTTGCTCAGAATGTGCATTTTTATTTCATGAGTCTTCTGATGTGAATTTCTTTCATTAAATTTTACCCCCTTCAAATGAACAAGAGACCTTGCTGTTCTAAGCCAGAAGCTTCTTGCATATCTATGTTCAATGGACCTAAATCTATGATTCTTTTAATTTTAATGCTTGAAGACATCTCTGTTAATTACTCTATTTTCAAGGTTTTTAGGACCTTTATGAGAATCTCCATGAAGAATCATTCTTTCAAGCAGATGATAACTTATTTCCCCAATCACGGGGTTTCCTGGAGGTTCCTGAGTTGTCCCACTAGGTAACATGCAATTTTTCCATATTTGAATTTGGGGACCTCTGTCCACTCCTCTGCAGGGAGATCCAGTGTTGTCACAACATATTTTTTAGTTTATGTGTAAGCCACTCAATGGCTCATGTACTTAGCCTGGTCTTCCCCTTCCCTGTGAATCTACATGTGAGTGAAGGTTTGCTCACCACCTTGGTTTCTTTCATTCATCAAACATTAGCTACTGCCTAGGCCCACTAGCTCCGACAGGAGCTACCCCACATCCAAGGTCAGGGGCGGCTGCCGAGAGGAGCTACCCCGCGTCCAAGAAGCAGAAGCTGTGCGGGCGCAGGAGGGCTGAGAGGAGCTACTCCACGTTCAAGGTCAGGAGGGGCAGCAGTGAGGAGATGCCCCTCATCCAAAGTAAGGAGCAGCGGCTATGCTTTGCTGCAGCAGCTGTGAAGAGATACCCCACGTCCAAGGTAAGAGAAACCAAAGTAAGGCGGTAGGTGTTGTGAGAGGGCATCAGAGGGCAGACACATTGAAAACATAATCACAGAAAACTAGCCAATCTGATCACAGGACCACAGTCTGGGCTAACTCAATGAAACTAAGCCATGCCGTGTGGGGCCACCCAAGATAGATGGGTCATGGTGGAGAGGTCTGACAGAATGAGGTCCACTGGAGAAAGGAATGGCAAACCACTTCCATATTATTGCCTTGAGAATCCCATGAACAGTATGAAAAGGCAAAATGATAGGAAAAGGAACTCCCCAGGTTGGTAGATACCCAATATGCTACTGGAGATGAGTGGAGAAATAACTACAGAAAGAATGAAGAAATGGAGCCAAAGCAAAAACAACACCCAGTTGTGGATGGAAGTGGTGATAGAAGCAAGGTCCAATGCTGTAAAGAGCAATATTGCATAGGAACCTGGAATGTTAGGTGCATGAAACAAGGCAAATTGGAAGTGGTCAAACAGGAAATGGTAAGAGTGAATGTTGACACTCTAGGAATCAGTGGACTAAAATGGACTGGAATGGGTGAATTTAACTCAGATGACCATTATATCTACTACTGTGGGCAGGAATCCTTTAGAAGAAATGGAGTAGCCATCATGGTCAACAAAAACAGTCTGAAATGCAGTACTTGGATGCAATCTCAAAAACGACAGAATGATTTCTGTTAGTTTCCAAGGCAAACCATTCAATATCAAGGTAATCCAAATCTATATCCCAACCAGTAATGCTGAAGAAGCTGAAGTTGAATGGTTCTATGAAGACCTACAAGACCTTTTAGAACTAATACCCCTTTTCATTATAGGGGACTGAAATGCAAAAGTAAGAAGTCAAGAAACACCCATAGTAACAGGCAAATTTGGTCTTGGAGTACAGAACGAAGCAGGGCAAAGGCTAATAGAGTTTTGTCAAGAGAACGCACTGGTCATAGCAAACACCCTCTTCCAACAACACAAGAGAAGACCCTACACATGGACATCACCAGATGGTCAACAACAAAATCAGATTGATTACATTCTTTGCAGCCAAAAATGGAGAAGCTCTATACAGTCAACAAAAACAAGACTGGGAACTGACTGTGGCTCAGATAATGAATTCCTTATTACCAATTTAGACTTAAATTGAAGAAAGTAGGGAAAACCACTAGACCATTCAGGTATGACCTAAATAAAATCCCTTATGATTATACACTGGAAGTGAGAAATAAATTTAAGGGACTAGATCTGATAGAGTACCTGATGAACTACAGACAGAGGTTCATGACATTGTACAGGAGACAGGGATCAAGGCCATCCCCATGGAAAAGAAATGCAAAAAAACCAAAATGGCTATCTGAGGAGGCCTTACAAAGAGCTGTGAAAAGAAGAGAAGTGAAAAGCAAAGGAGAAAAGGAAAGATATTCCCATCTGAACGCAGAGTTCCAAAGACTAGCCAGGAAAGATAAGAAAGCCTTCCTCAGAGATCAATGCAAAGAAATAGAGGAAAACAAGAGAATGGGAAAGACTAGAGATCTCTTTAAGAAAATTAGAGATACCAAGGGAATATTTCATGCAAAGATGGGTTGATAAAGGACAGAAATGGTATGTACCTAACAGAAGCAGAAGATATTAAGAACAGGTGGCAAGAATACACAAAGGAACTGTACAAAAAAGATCTTCACAACCCAGATAATCACGATGGTGTGATCACTCACCTAGAGCCAGACATCCTGGAATGTGAAGTCAAGTGGGCCTTAGGAAGCATCACTATGAACAAAGCTAGTGGAGGTGATGGAATTCCAGCTGAGCTATTTCAAATCCTGAAAGACGATGCAGTGAAAGAGCTGCACTCAATATGCCAGCAAATTTGGAAAACTCAGCAGTGGCCACAGGACTGGAAAAGCTCAGATTTCATTCCAATCCCAAAGAAAGGCAATGCCAAAGAATGTTCAGACTTCCACATGATTGCACTCATCTCACATGCTAGTAAAGTAATGCTCAAAATTCTCCAAGCCAGGCTTCAGCAATACATGAACCGTGAATTTCCAGATGTTCAAGCTGGTTTTAGAAAAGGCAGAGGAACCAGAGATCAAATTGGCAACATCCACTGGATCATCAAAAAAGCAAGAGAGTTCCAGAAAAACATCTCTTTCTGTTTTACTGACTACATCAGGCTTTTCACTGTGTGGATCACAATAAACTGTGGAAAATTCTGAAAGATATGGGCATACCAGATCACCTGACCTGCCTCTTGAGAAACCTATATGCAGGTCAGAAAACAGCAGTTAGAACTGGACAAGGAACAACAGACTGATTCCAAATAGGAAAAGGAGTTCATCAAGGCTGTATATTGTCACCCTACTTATTGAACTTATATGCAGAGTACATCATGAGAAACGCTGGGCTGGAAGAAGCACAAGCTGGAATCAAGATTGCTGGGAGAAATATCAGTAACCTCAGATATGCAGATAACACCACCCTTATGGCAGAAAGTGAAGAGGAACTAAAAAGCCTCTTGATGAAAGTGAAAGAGGAGAGTGAAAATGTTGGCTTAAAGCTCAACATTCAGAAAACTAAGACATGGTATCTAGTCCCATCACTTCCTGGGAAATAGATGGGGAAACAGCGGAAACAGTGTCAGACTTTATTTTGGGGGGGGCTCCAAAATCACTGCAGATGGTGATTGCAGCCATGAAATTAAGTGACACTTACTCCTTGGAAGGAAAGCTATGACCAACCTAGATATCATATTAAAAAGCAGAGACATTCCTTTGTCAACAAATGTCCATCTAATCAAGGCTATAGTTTTTCCAGTGGTCACGTATGGATGTGAGAGTTGGACTGTGAAGAAAGCTCAACCCTGAGAAATTGATGCTTTTGAACTATGGTGTTGGAGAAGACTCTTGAGAGTCCCTTGGACTGTGAGGAGATCCAACCAGCCCATCCTAAAAGAGATAAGTCCTGGGTGTTCATTGGAAGGACTGATGCTGAAGCTGAAACTCCAGTACTTTGGCCACCTCATGCGAAGAGTTGACTCATTGGAAAAGACCCTGATGCTGGGAGGGATTGGGGGCAGGAGGAGAAGGGGACGACAGAGGATGAGATGGCTGGATGGCATCACTGACTCGATGGGCATGAGTTTGAGTAAATTCCAGGAGTTTGTGATGGACAGGGAGGCCTGGTGTGCTGCGATTCATGGGGTTGCAAAGAGTCAGACATGACAGAGGGACTGAACTGAACTGAGGCCCACTTTGTTTTCTTTTGCTTAATAAGTGCTATGAAAAAAAGTCTTAGACCCTTTCACTTAACCATGATTCTACTGAGTTTTCTGAACTCAACATTTTAATCCTTTTTGCCTCCTTAATATTTAAGTGATGGTCCCAAATGTATTAGCAGAATATTACCAGTCTAGTAGCAGACTACTAAATTTTTTAAGGGTAGTGATGAGTCATTGTGACATCTTCAAACATATTTAACAGTCTGATAAAGAATTTAATTTAGAAAACTTCCATTTAGTACCTACTGATGCAGTGTTCTAATTATTTCTTCTTCATTTTTTAGAAAATAGGAGACCTTACTATTACCTAATGTAATCTAGCACAGAATAAACCAAGAAAATGAATATTACATAATATATAATATATATACAATGTATAATACATAATAATATGATAAGGGGAGGAAAAAATATTAAAATAACTTCTTGCATCTTTAAAGGTTTTTATTCACTTTTTCACAGAAGCAATAGTGGCACTTTTAGTTAAATTTCACAATTCAAACTTAATTCTCAAACATTGTCTAATTTATCTTTCTGCCAATCTTTTTTCTTCCTAACATTCTAGATATTTAATTTTAACACCCCATTAGTTTTCAAAGGAAGTTAAACATCCTTTGACAACACTCATGTTTGTTTGTCCCTTTGGCAATTGCTTGCCTTTTAAAACAGTATCATGCTTATGGTTAGTTCAATTCAATCACTCAGTCATGTCCGATTCTTTGTGACCCTATGGACTGTAGCATGCCAGGCTTCCCTGTCCATCACCAACTCCCGGAGTTTACTGAAACTCATGTCCATTGAGTCGGTGATGCCATCCAACCATTTCATCCTCTGTCATCCCTTCTCCTCCCGCCTTCAATCTTTCCCAGCATCAGGGTCTTTTCAATTAATCAGCTCTTCACATCAGGTGGCCAAAGTATTGGAGCTTCAGCTTTAGCATCAGTCCTTCCAATGAATATTCAAGACTGCTCTCCTTTAGGATGGACTGGTTGGATCGCCTTGCAGTCCAAGGGACTCTCAAGAGTCTTCTCCAACGCCACAGTCTGAAAGCATCAATTCTTTGGCACTCAACTTTCTTTATAGTCCAACTCTCACATCCATACATGACTACCGGAAAAATCACAGCTTTGACTAGACGGGCCATTATTGGCAAAGTAACGCCTCTGCTTTTTAATATGCTGTCTAGGTTGGTCATAGCTTTTCTTCCAAGGAACAAGTGTCTTTTAATTTCATGGCTGCAGTCACTATCTGCAGTGATTTTGGAGCCCAGAAATATAAAGTCAGCCACTGTTTCCACTGTTTCCCCATCTATTTGCCATGAAGTGATGGGACCAGATGCCATGATCTTAGTTTTCTGAATGTTGAGTTTTAAGCCAACATTTTCACTCTACTCTTTCACTTTCACCAATGACTCTTCCGTTCTTCTTCCCTTTCTGCCATAAGGGTCATGCCATCTGCATATCTGAGGCTATTGCTATTTCTCCCAGCAATCTTGATTCCAGTTTGTGCTTCATCCAGCCCAGCATTTGGTATGATGTACTCTGCATATAAGTTAAATAAGCAGGGTAACAATATATAGCCTTGACATACTCCTTTCCTGATTTGTAGCCAGTCTGTTTTTTCATGTACAATTCTAACTGTTGCTTCTTGATCTGCATACAGATTTCTCAGGAGGCAGGTCAGGTGGTCTGGTATTCCCATCTCTTTCAGAATTTTCCACAGTTTGTTGTGATCCACACAGTCAAAGTCTTTGGCATAGTTTATAAAGCAAAAGTAGATGCTTTTCTGGAACTCTCTTGCTTTTTCTATGATCCAGTGGATGTTGGCAATGTGATCTCTGGTTCTGCTCCCTTTTCTAAATCCACATTGAATATCTGGAAGTTCACGGTTGATGTATTGTTGAAGCCTGGCTTGGCAATTTTGCACATTACTTTGCTAGCATATGAGATGAGTGTAATTGTACGATAGTTTTAGCATTCCTTGGCATTGCCGTTCTTTGGGAATTTGAGAAGGAAATGGCAACCCACTACAGTACTCTTGCCTGGAAAATCGCAGGAACAGAGGATCCTGGTAGGCTACAGTCCATGGTGTTGCCAAGAGTTGAACACGACTGAGTCACTTCACTTTCACTTTTCTTTTGGATTGGAGTGAAAACTGACCTTTTCCAGTCCTGTGGCCACTGCTGAATTTTTCAGATTGTTGGCATATTGAGTGCTGCACTTTCACGGCATCATCTTTTAGGATTTGCAATAGCTCAACTGGCATTCCATCACCTCCCCTAGCTTTGTTTACAGAGATGTTTCCTAAGGCCCACTTACTTCATATTCCAGGATGTCTGGCTCTAGGTGAGTGATCACACCATTGTGGTTATCTGGATCATGAAGATCTTTTTTGTGTAGTTTTTCTGTGTATTCTTGCCAACCCTTCTCAATATCTTCTGCCTCTGTTAGGTTCATACCATTTCTGTCCTTTATTGTGCCCATCTTTGCATGAAATGTGCCCTTGTTATCTTTAATATTCTTGAAGAGATTTCTTGTCTTTCCCATTCTATTGTTTTCCTCTATTTCTTTGCATTGATCACTGAGGAAAGCTTTCTTATCTCTTCTTGGAACTCTGCATTCAAATGGGTATAATTTCCTTTTCTCCTTTGCGTTTATCTTCTCTTCTTTTCTCAGTTATTTATAAGGCCTTCTCAGACAACCATTATGCCTTTTTTTTTTTTTTTTTCTCGGGGATGGTCTTGATCACTGCCTCCTGTACAATGTCATGAACCTCTGTCCATAGTTCCTCAGACACTCTGTCTATCACATCTAATCCCTCGAATCTATTTGTCACTTCCACTGTATAATCATAAGGGATTTGATTTAAGTCATACCTGAATGGTCTAGTGGTTTTCCCTACTTTCTTCAATTTAAGTCTGATTTTCGCAATAAGGAATTCATGATCTGAGCCACAGTCAGCTCCTGGTCTTGTTTTGGTGACTGTATAGAGCTTCTCCATCCTTGGCTGCAAAGAAAATAATTAATCTGAGTTTGGTGATATCCATGTATAGAGTCTTGTGTTGTTGGAAGAGGGTGTTACTCCAGGTAGCTCTTGACTTCCTACTTTCGCATTCCAGTCCCCTATAATGAACTGGACATCTTTTTTTGGGTGTTAGTTCTAGAACTAGCTAACATGTAACTATTAGTTCTAGAACTAACTAACATGTAACTATGGTTACATTTGTATGTATTTAAGACTTAGGACCAAGTAAATCCTGAAAAGTTAGGGACATTAGAGAAGTAAATATAGCCTGTTGAAGAATTTAATAGGTGAAGACAGATGAAGAGAACAAGGATTGGCTGGTAACTGATTGAAAAGATAAGGAAATGAACAAAGGCAAAAATTGCAAGGTATGGAAGAAGTAGGTAAATGTTCTGATGAGCAGTCAGACTGGTCCAAATGCCAGAATATTTCTTCCAGCAACAATGAAGAGAATGTGTGGCTTCTGTTCAAACCCTGGTTGGCTGTGGGAGACTAGAGGCAGTCAGCTGACCTAAAACCCATTAGTTAGTGTGATTTTTTATATTACTTATAGTTTTGGCTATATTTGTCTCTCTTGCATACTTTGCTTTGCAAAATGTTCTTTTATTAGTCATACAGTTTCATTCAGAGGCTTGATAATTTTATTATCTGAAAGCCATCACTGAAATGTAATATATTTTCTTTACAAAAATATGTATATATTTACATCACAAACATAAAATCTACATTAACCATTTAATACTTTCAGGAATAATTTATTAACTGTGCATTTCTCCATGCTATTTGGGTTGAAGGTATATGTTAAAAGGCAGACTTATTACATATTTAGATTTTTATGTATTTAGATTTAGGACTTGTTATCAACTTTGAAAATTGAGACATTGATAGAGGTAAAAGCTTTGGTGCACTTTGTCTAACATAGAGGTAAGCAAAGGGAGCCATTGCAATAACTTAATACCACTCTTTACACACACACCCCCAGCCACCCCAGAAAAGATCTTTGTGGAGTTGCTTGTTCCTGCTTCTGTTTTCCCAAAGATTGATATTTTCTTATCACAGGAGGGCTTCTTTCCCAATTCTTGCACTAGTGGCAATTACTTAAGATCTTTCACCAAGGACTAAAATATTGAGAAGCATTAGGGAAAACTGAAGAGGATGCATCAGAGAATATTATTAGCAGACACAGAAAGTATGTAAAGCATTAGCCCTGTTAACTCATCTTTATTGTTGCTTGAGTTCATGAGCTGTGTGTGTATGTTGGTGTTTGTATATACAATAGTGTCTAATAAGAGTGAGAACAAAAGACATATGCTCTTCATAGTCCATCAATAGTTGTGTCAGCTGAGAGCCAGAAAGAGCATCTGGCACATAGTAGTGGATTAGAAAAATATGTCACCCCAGAGGCAGACTCATTGTAAGCATTAAGTTAGATAAAGGCAGAAAGTCTAAATCTGGACAAAGTCAATATTCACAGAACTAAACATTGTAATACTGACCAATGGTTTATGCTGGGAATAAACCTGGGCAGTTATCAGCTGTGCTGCGCTTAGTCACTCAGTCGTGTCTGACTCTTTGTGACCCCATGGACTGTAGCCCGCCAGGTTCCTCTGTCCGTGGGATACTCCAGGCGAGAATGCTGGAGTCTGTTGCCTTGTCCTCCTCCAAGGGATCTTCCCAACCCAGAGACTGAATCCGCATCTCTTCCACCTCCTGCATTGGCAGGTGGGATCTGGTGCCACCTGGGAAGCCCAGATCATAAAACAGATCTTGCCAAAGTGGATAAACTGGCCCACTTTAACTATTAACTCTGTAAATAACCATGCTTTCAGAAGACACACATAGTTTTATCAACTTGAAAAACCAAGGAGATAACTCATGAACCAGAGAAAATTTTCAAGATATGGGGATAATGAAATTGCATAAAGCATCGTTTGTATTTGAAACAAGTTCACTTAGTAGTTTTACCTCTTTGTGTAATTTTCTGATTTTTTTCCTCAAACCCTAGTCCTGCAATTCTAAATTCACAATAGCATTTTCACCTGGGGGGAGGTTTGCTAAAGCAGCTAACACAACATACACCAATGCCACTCATCACTTTCACCGTACAGTTTAGCTCCTCCCTCTGATTTCTTGCTGATGATTTCCAATATTCATTTTTAGTCACAGAAGCTCAAGATCTATGAGTGTTCTTTGATTTATCTCTCGCCTTCCTCCCATTACCAATGATTCATCAGGGGCTGTCAATTTCTTCTGCCTACTGCCTCACAGCGCCCTTTCCTCTGTACATTACCCTGGCCCTAGTTAACAGTCTTATTACTGCTTACCTAAACTACCGCTATAACTCTTCTCCCTGCCTCCAGTCTTTGCCTCTAATCTACTCATTCTGCATTTGGCTGCCAAATTAATCTTCCTAAAGTACAGCTTTGATTATGTCACCCCTGCTCAATAACCTTCAAATCTCTCTTTGCTTACCAAATAAAGTTCAGACTTTTTAGTCTTTGTCATTATGATCTAGGCTTATTTTTGTGGGTTTAGCATTAATATTTTCCTTTAGCTTAAACTCTAACAAAACTGAACAATTCAAATATTTTGCAGCCAAGCCTGGATACTTTGTTCTACCAAAGGTTGTAATAATTATGTTTTTCTGCCTGGAGTGTTTTTAATTCTATCTGTTAAAACCCTCTTCAGCTTTTCAATGGGAGCTTTGGCCTTCACTGAAAGATCTTGAATACACAGACTGGCATATTCTCACAAGCACACATGAGGACCTACAAGGAAATGGCATAAAACCAGAGGTGGGAAAATAGAGAAAGAAGATGGAGCAGTAGTGGGCAAGGAAGTCTGAGAATTACAAACATGAATCCAATCTTCCAGGTCATTGTGAAATTATACTCATCAAGGGCTGTGTGTGTGTGCTCAGTCATGCCTGACTCTTTGCAGCCCCCATGTACTATATAGCCTGTGAGGCTCCTCTGTCCATTGAATGGAATTTTCCAGGCAAGAATACTGGAGTGGTTTGTCATTTCATACTCAAAGGATCTTCCTGACCCAGAGATTGAAACCACATCTCTTGTGTCTCCTGCATTGGTAGGCAGATTATCACTAGCACCACTTGGAGAGCTCAAGGTAGGATGATGAAATATACTTTATTTAATAGTTTGTTAGTCCAATTTCTAAATATTCAGATGTGTGATATTGAGACCTCTATTCTTGCACTGGGCTGGACAAATATTAGAAGCAGGCCTGTTTTTTAATCCATGAAATTCAAGGCTCAAATACATTGTCTGTTATCTGGTAGATCTTTATTAATATTTGTTGACTGTAAGAAGCAGTTTGCTACTCTTTCCTTGAAATGCCAGAGAATGTTTTACATTTCTTTGGTATGAATCACAGTCTTTAATTTCTTACATTTTGTGTATGTGTTGGCATCTGCATGTGTAATCTCTGTGAAAGGAGTATGTGGTAAAACTATACATTTTGCATTGCTTTCAGAGAAACGGGGGTTAAAATTACTTATTGGATGAAAGATAGAAACCCAGATTTTGCTTTAGAAGAGATGTAAGTGTTCATGGGATTTGAGAACTACAAGGTAGTTTAGACATTGGGAAACTGACTCTGGAAAAGTTAAATGGCTTATACAGAGCTCATGACTGTTAGTAGACATTGTGGGACTAGAATCCAAGTATTGTGATGCCCTCCTCTCCCAGTGCAAGCTGTGTTAGCAGAGTGAATTAAACATTAACTGAAAAGTGTCATTAAGAAAGACATGGCTTGAATATTGTCAGTATCTGTAGCAGTATCTTCTTTCATGAATGCTACAATCAACTTGTGAAGTAGAATAAACTCAGATAAGATGTTAAGCTTATAAAGACAGAAACTTTCCAGAAGAGCGTAGTTTGGACACATCCATAATTGCCAGGCATTGAGAATCTAGCCAAGTGGATTCAGTGTTGACACATAGTTAATTCAACAGACTGCAGCAGTTATATAGATTTAGTACAAATGTCATTTAGAACACCCGACCTGCATTTGTGTTTGTATAGGGCATTAGTGTGAGCGAATAGTGTCAGCTTAGGTCTAATTTCTAAAGCAATAAGACACTTGAAAAGAAGGTTTACACCCTAAAATCTGTTTAGGTGTATAAAACACAACAACCCTAAAATCTGTTTCAGCACATGAAACAAAACTATTACAGATATGCATATATAATATCCACTAATTGCAATATACCCATCTAATGGGCAAGGTGAAGAAACATAATATTTGGTATTGTAATGGTTTGTGAGAGCGATCTCAATACTGGTCCTATAGCACTTGATAAATCACTTATTGAGTAAAATAAAACATAGTTGTTTCAAGCTGTTATCAAGAGCAAATAATATTAGAGTGTTTGGCAACGTAAATACATTATTTGTGCTAAAAAAGTATTAAGTGAAGGAAACTTCATGGCTAGAGAACATGATATGGCAATTATTTCCAAGAGGGATATTTCCTTCTAGCAAGTTAATACTGTGATGGCACTTAGCTTAGGTGTTGAAGATACACATTGAATTGCACTGTTTTACTTCTAACACCTTAGTTCAGATATCCTTTCTTCTTGGTAATACTTAGTTATTAAAAACAAAAAAAATGGGATGGAGTTAGGAGTGCTTCTGAAACATAAGTGAGACTGGAAAACAAGGTGTCTTGATAAGTCACCTGATTGGACACTTTAAAGCCATTCTTGTCTGGAATGAGATTGTGACCTCTGCTTACCTCATAAAAGAGGATAAACCTTAGTTGTCTCTTACAGTTTTGATTGGATGATGCCAAAGTATGTTAGAAGACAAGACAGGAAAAAAAGGTGGATTATATAAGGGAGTGTTCACAATTGTGATTTCAATCACTGTAACACGGATTCTGGAATAAAGTGTTCCTAGGTTTGTGCTTTAGTGTGAAGGTTTTGAACTTACTATGGATTGAATCAAGGCCACTGACGTGCCATGCTAGGATGGAAATAACAGTAGAACGGATGCATCTCCAGGGCGTGTTTACAGCGCACCTTGCAGAGACCGTGGCCAAGGGAAATGGAGCAGCGCTCTTCAGGGAGCATTGCCGCATCCCTGTCCTCCCTGGGGTAGCAACCTTGTTTCCAGCCAAGAGCTGCTATCCTGAGGTCCCTTGGAGCAGCTTGCTCTCTCAGGGATCAGGCTGAACACCTGCTGGGAATGGTTACATGAGCCTCAGGAGGCTCCTGTGCAAATCTAGGGAACTACTAATTGTATCTCTTGCCATCTAACTTAGACACCTGTTTCCTTTTCACTTGGCTGATCTCCACCTATGCCTTGAGACTAATGGCTTTAGTGTGATCTCATCTTTTTCAGTTACCCTCCTGGTGTTGCAATTAAGTGATACCCTGATATGCTATCTGCCATAGAGAGGAGAATTAGACATCATTTTGGACCTCATTGCTCAGCACTTAGATGTCTGGTTACCAAAGACTGCTTTGTAAGAGGGGACAAGGAAGTCCAAGTTCAGATGAAATAGCACCACTCATCTTAATGTCTTGAAGCTCTGATTTATTGAATTTCATCCATTTAAAATTAGATATTGTTATTCAGTAGAGGATAATATATTTCTATGTATAATTATTTTCCATGAAAAGTGACACAACATAGATGAAATGAAAAAAAATGATAAATGCCAACCTGGATACATAATTATAGCGGTGTCAGTGAGCATCAGCTATGGCCCTGAATGATCTAGGTTTGAATATTCTCTCTTGTACTGATTAGCTGTGTGACTTAAGTGAGTTATTTAACATCCTTGTGACTTACATCCTCATTTGTAAAATGGCAGTAATAATGGTACTTATCTCATGGGGTTGTTAAAGGGCTTAAATGAGTTAACATATTTAAAATACTTAGAAAGATGGCTGGTGCATCAAGAACCATTTTTAAAAATGTTTATCATTTTGTTCTATTTCCTCTAATTACTTTTCCTGTTAATCTTTGCATAAATCACATTTTGGTTGTATTTCATTTTAATTATGCAATATTACAAATAGTTTCATGTGTAACATGTTTCTCTAAGCATTATTTTAAATAGCTAAATAATTTCCAATTGAACATAGGTGTTAAAACTTAATTTAACCATTTTCTGCTTGCTGGTTTGCTATGTTGTTTCATATATTTTGTTTCAACATATAACCAATTGATGTGTTTCTTTGGAGATAAAATTGCTTTGATATTTGAATGAATTTGTAGAAATGGAGTTTTTGAATTAAATGCTATGAATATTTTAAAGATTTTTAAACTGCTTGATTTTCCTCAAATGTAGTGGCACTTTAACTTGCCAGTAGCTATAAATAATCATTCAAATTGAAAAGGGACAAATCATGCAGAGGGATATAGTTTAATTGTTTTATTTTATTTCTAAATTGAGAAAGTATATTTGATAAGTATGTCAAACATGCCTATGTTTAATATATTGCATTCCCAAGAAGGGGCATTGAGCAAGATGGCAGTAAATGAAATGTCCACATTGAAACCGAAGTACATCCTTCACTTTAAATATACTGCTTTTTCTAGCATGAGGCTCAAGCATTTGAAGTTTATTATGACCTAATTCTTCTTAAATCTGACCTTAATTTAATGGTTTTCTGATATTTGTTTAAAAATTGGTGATAGTGCATTTTGGAATTATTTCATGAAACTCTTTACTTCAAAATCTGTTGAGTTGTTCCTATTATCACAACAATGTTATTGCAGATTTTACTTCTTTATTCATTCAAAAAATATTTCTGGAACTTCACTGGTTGCTAGGGTCTTAAGACACAGGGATAAACGAAAAGTGGTCCTTGTCCTCAGAGAATTTTCAATCTAGTGAGAGAGAGACACATAAGTGGAAGAGGAAGGTGATCAGTAGAAGGCTATCTACAGTGGATAATCCAGTACCTGAGAGATAAGAGATTATCTCCTTTAAGAGAGTGAGATGGAAAACATTCAAAAAAGAGGAGAGAGAACACTGCAACTTTGTGTCCTGTGGAGAACATACTATTTCTATTTTCTTCTAAGATATTCTCTTTAAAGCTAAAAACCATTTCATAACCCTGCTGAAACTATGTTAACACACATTACTGGTTATACTTTGAGACCTGTGGGGCTTGAGTGATAACAAATACTTTAATTCTTAAACCCATTGACAAGATTGATTTTCTAAAGCAAAATCAGAGTGAGCAGGGGATTGTTAGTATCATGTTTACTACTGAGATTTCATCTGGATTCTAATCTCCCAAGCCTCCTCAAGACTGCTGTCAATCACTCCTCCCCTCACCACCTCAACAGACTCTGTTGGCATTTAAAAAGTGTACATTCCTAAGTGCAAGTACATAGTCTCTAACCAAAGCTTGGAAATTAGTTATAGGTCTCTATACCATTTCCTATCCTCCCATTATAATAGCCCATGAGTAACATATCACTCTTGCCCTTTGGTCCAATCTAAAGTTGACAGTGCTAGAAAATAAAAAACGTAGGAAAAATACAGGGGAAAAAAAAAAAAAAACAACCCTGAATTTCAGATTAAAAAGTGTATAATCTTTAAGTATTAAGTATGTCCCTTACAATATTTGGAACATACTTATAATTAAATAGTGTTTATAGTTTACTTGAAATTCAAATTTAACTAGACATCCTGTGTTTGGCATCCTGAATCTGGCAATTCTAATTCAATCCTTAGAGCAAAACTCAAACTGCCCATATCACGGCTGCTTGCTCTTCATTCTACCTTCAATAGGGGAGAGCTCCTGCAAAGTGGACATTTGCACTGGGTTTATCTAACAGAGAGAAGAGGGACTGGTGAGAAAATGCAGAAGAAAGTATCGCTTCAGAAAGACAGAGCTTCCCCACTTCATTTCTCCCACAGAAGCTCCCCTTTTTACAAATTGTGTTTTTGAATAATATGAGGATTGCTTTATTTAGAGACTAGTTGTATTATCAAAGATACATTTTCTAAGGTGCTTTCTCTCCTTCTAACTGCAAAGTAAGCAAAACAGACCTAGAGGTGAAATGAAAGGAAAGATACCTCCTCCCTAGTTTGCCTTGTTGCTAAGAAAGTGAAAAATAACAGCCCTGAATATTCCCCAAAGAAGTGCTGCTTTGAGAAAGTGTAACAACTGGGACTCACATGACTGAAGATGTAGGCAGGCAGCCTGTGCAAGTCCTCTGGAATATTCATTTTGACCTCTTGCAGGGTGTAATTGTTGAGAGAAGTGGGAATCACAGTTATAAAGAGTCTCTGCCAGTGACAAGTTCCTGGGTGGCCCAAATCACAGAGGCAGAACCATATACCAAAGCCAAGGGAACAAAGTCAGACAGAAATCAAAGCGTGGCATTATGTACCTGGGCGGTGGGTGGGGCTCCATGGCAGGAGGGTCTTTACTTGTAGGTGACCTAACTTAGGGTACAAAAAATGACCTTTATGTTTCTGAAGATGTTTAAGTACAAAAAGAAGAAAGTCTGTATTCACCTATCACCCTGAGCAACGATTTAGCAGATGAAACCACAGGTGTTTGACTCAAAAGAACATGAGGGGAAGACTGGAGTCAGTTAAATGTTTCATTTGTTCCTCATAAAAAATCTCTAGTCAGGGGCATTCCTAGACTTTTATAGATTTTATAGAGCATTCAGTCTGAGAATTGTGTTCCAGGGCTTCTGTCTATTATTAGATATTTATGCTGAGCTCAATTAAACCTAATAACTTAAAATGCACTACATACTGTACAATTCTGAATGCAGATTGGCCAGTACTTGACCATTTTTAATCAATGTTGGTTGCTAGAATCTTTTATTATTGTAAGTAAATCACTCTACTCATTTCTTGTGAAAAGAAAATTCTCAATTATGCAAAGACTCCAAAAATTAAACAAAACAATAGCTTCCAGATTTTAAGAGAAGAAACAAAAGTACAATCTTAAAATAGAGAAACATAAAAGGCTTGTAATATATATTACTTGTGATTAAACATTTTTTCAAGTATAAATAAGATAGTTCTGTATAAATATCTTTAAAATAATATCTGTGACTAAGAGCGATGGTAGCTAGGAAGTAAGGACAGAGGTGAGAAGAAATCCAAGGGGATGGACTGAAAGGGGCATCCTGATTTTGGTATTGACAATCAAAGATATGTAAGTGAAAGCGTAGTTTCTAAAATTTTTGAATTTTTTATCTCTACAGTAAAATGCCTACCTATGAACAAGTTTCATTTGGAGAGCATATTTGTTGAGTCCAGGTTATTCATAAGTTCAACATATTAGTCTAGGTGCACTACTAGCGCTGGAGAAGGCAAGGGCACCCAATTCAGTATTCTTGCCTGGAGAATCCCCAAGGCCTGAGGAGTCTGGGGGCTGCAGTCCATGGAGTGCCAAAGAGCTGGACACGACTGAGCAACAAAGCAGTGCTAACACAACTGGCTAAACAGTGCTGCGCTGTATGATACTTCTTGCAGAAATGATGCATTAAAACGCACACACACAAATAATTTTACAGTACAATACTTTGAAAAGCACAGCAATATAGTACAAAAAAGTGGCATACAGAGGTTGGATTGAGTGAACAGGCAAAGAAAGCTACTGACTGAAGAGGCAGAGAGGGTGGGAGATGGTAGAGCTGAAGGATGCTCAGCGATGGGAGACGGGGGGCAAGCCGCAGCGTTACTGATACCTGATGCTCATGGCACAGGTTCTGCTTCCTTCCTGAACTCAATTCTATCCACTTTCTTCAAAAACCAAGCTAGTAATGTCTGGGTAGTAGCTTTTTTTTTTTTTTTTTAATCTTTATAGATGACAAGGCAGCACTGGATTGCATTCTGAATGGCTGCTACAACCTTCACGTGCAGTTTTATGTTCAGATCTTGTGCCTCAAAAACGAACAGTACCTCCTTCTTAGCAGGACTAGCTATATTACCTCTACTTGATGCTTGCCTCGGGACATCCTGGGCTTGAGATAAAGATACTGGACTGCTGCCCTCTATATAGTGTAGTAAAGCACACAGAAGCACAGCCACGCCTACAGTGAATGCACGAATGTGACAATGTGTGACAGACCCGAGCACTAATGTAGGGACTGGACGTGTGAACACACTTCCACATCTTTCAAAGCACGAATTTTGAAGACTTGTATGTAACATAAGGGGAATTACTGTATAGCCTTGAAACTTTAAACTGATAAAGAAATATCAGTCAGTCAGTCAGTCACTCAGTCAGTTCAGACACTCAGTCGTGTCCGACTCTTTGCGATCCCATGAATCGCAGCACGCCAGGCCTCTCTGTCCATCACCAACTCCCGGAGTTTACCCAAACTCATGTCCATTGAGTCGGTGATGCCATCAGACAGAGTGCATGATGAACTATGGACGGAGGTTCGTGACATTGTACAGGAGACAGGGATCAAGACCATCCCCATGGAAGAGAAATGAAAAAAGGCAAAATGGTTGTCTGAGGAGGCCTTACAAATAGCTGTGAAAAGAAGAGAAGTGAAAAGCAAAGGAGAAAGGGAAAGATATTCCCATGTGAATGCAGAGTTCCAAAGAATAGCAAGGAGAGATAAGAAAGCCTTCCTCAGTGATCAATGCAAAGAAGTAGAGGAAAACAACAGAATGGGAAAGAGTGGAGATCTCTTCAAGGAAATTAGAGATACCAAGGGAACATTTCATGCAAAGATGGGTTGATAAAGGACAGAAATGGTATGGACCTAAGAGAAACAGAAGATCTTAAGAAGAGGTGGCAAGAATACACAGAGGAACTGTACAAAAAAGATCTTCATGACCCAGATAATCACGATGGTGTGATTATTCACCTAGAGCCAGACATCCTGGAATGTGAAGTCAAGTGGGCCTTTGTTCATCACTATGAACAAAGCTAGTGGAGGTGATGGAATTCCAGTTGAGCTATTTCAAATCCTGCAAGATGATGCTGTGAAAGTGCTGCACTCAATATGCCAGCAAATTTGGAAAACTCAGCAGTGGTCACAGGACTGGAAAAGCTCAGTTTCATTCCAATCCCAAAGAAGGGCAATCCCAAAGAATGCTCAAACTACCGCACAATTGCACTCATCTCACATGCTAGTAAACGACTTCACTTTCACTTTTCACTTTCATGCATTGGAGAAGGAAATGGCAACCCACGCCAGTGGTCTTGCCTGGAGAATCCCAGGGATGGGGGAGCGTTGTGGGCTGCCATCTATGGAGTCACACAGAGTTGGACACGACTGAAGCGACTTAGCAACAGCAGCAGCAACATGCTAGTAAAGTAATGCTCAAAATTTTCCAAGCCAGGCTTCAGCAATATGTGAAACATGAACTTCTAGATGTTCAAGCTGGTTTTAGAAAAGGCAGAGGAAGCAGACATCAAATTGTCAGCATCCACTGAATCATCAAAAAAGCAACAGAGTTCCAGAAAAACATCTATTTCTGCTTTATTGACTATGCCAAAGGCTTTGACTGTGTGGATCACAATAAACTGTGGAAAATTCTGAAAGAGGGCATACCAGACCACCTGACCTGCCTCTTGAGAAACCTGTATGCAGGTCAGGAAGCAACAGTTAGAACTGGACATGGAACAACACACGGTTCTAAATAGGAAAAGGAGTTTGTCAAGGCTGTATATGGCCACTTTGCTTATTCAACTTATATGCAGAGTACATCATGAGAAACACTGGGCTGGAAGAAGCACAAGCTGGAATCAAGATTGCTGGGAGAAATATCAATAGCCTCAGATATGCAGATGACACCACCCTTATGGCAGAAAACGAAGAGGAATTAAAGAGCCTCTTGATAAAAGTGAAAGAGGAAAGTGAAAAAGTTGGCTTAAAGCTCAACATTCAGAAAACTAAGATCAGGGCATCTGGTCCCATCATTTCATGGGAAATAGATGGGGAAACAGTGGAAACAGTGTCAGACTTTACTTTTTTGGGCTCCAAAATCACTGCAGATGGTGACTGTAGCCATGAAATTAAAAGACGCTTACTCCTTGGAAGGAAAGTTATGACCAACCTAGATAGCATATTAAAAAGCAGAGACATTACTTTGCCAACAAAGGTCCATCTAGTCAAGGCTATGGTTTTTCCAGTAGTCATGTATGGATGTGAGAGTTGGACTGTGAAGAAAGCTGAGCACCGAAAAATTGATGCTTTTGAACTGTGGTGTTGGAGAAGACTCTTGAGAGTCCCTTGAACTGCAAGGATATCCAACCAGTCCATCCTGAAGGAGATCAGTCCTGGGTGTTCATTTGAAGGACTGATGCTAAGGCTGAAACTCCAATACTTTGGCCATCACATGCCAAGAGTTGACTCATTGGAAAAGACCCTGATGCTGGGAGGGATTGGGGGCAGGAGGAGAAGGGGATGACAGATGCTGGATAAAGAAATATACCATGCTACAAAAGACAGAATAGAGAGAATTAAAAAAGATGTTTAAAGCCTTAGGGTACACATATACAAAATTTTTCTTATGGTGGCTCAAAAATAATCTCTGTACTCTTCTCAATGAGGAAAGTCTGTATTCTCTAAAATTTGAAGAGTCTATGTTCTAAAATTTGAGGAGTCTATATTCTCTAAAACTCAAAAGTAATGTTAAAACTTCAAAAAAGCTATTCAGATATTAAAAATACCTTGAAATACTTAGTTGGTGAAAATGGAGATGTAAAATAATATTAATGACTTTTGACACACTTTTTGTAAACCAATTAAAAGACTGTTAAGATTGTATGGACTGAGTAATGAGCACATGTAAGATAAATATGCAAACATCAACTGCTATCAACCAGAGGTGACCGTTAGAAGATAAGCAGGAAGCACTGTTTATGCTCAACAACAAAAACTTACGTATTATTTAAATATAACCCTAGCAAGAAAATGGGTAAGACTGATAGGAAGACGTTTATAAAACTTTACTGAGTTAGATAAAATATTTAGGTAAACAAAGAGCTATATCATGTTTCTGAATGCAAAACCTGAATAATGTAGAGGTATTTTCTTTCCAAATTAATATATGGGCTTGAAATGGGACAAAAAGCTCTTAGAAAACACTCAGTCTCTATATTTTTCTTACTGCTTATGTTATATTGATTCTACTAATAGTCCCACTATCAAATGGAATTATTAAAAATCTTTAATATGTGATCATATCTTGAGCAATATTACTGAATTATTAAGTAACAACTGTTCAATTAAGCCTTGGAATGTCACGTACCTGTTTAAAGTGTATGTGTTTGGAGGGGAGTGGGGATCAAAACTCATCAGGTTCTCTATTGCACAGAAATGAAGAAAAATACAGGATTTCTATAGTGGGATTGTTTGCCCAGACAATAGTTCCTTTTACCTCTATGATATCCCATAGCACCTGATTTGAGCTGCCCACATCATAACAGTAAATTTCCCCTGATGATCTAATTTTACATATGGTAATGTATATGTTTCAATGCTACTCTCTGAAGGGTGGGACAAATTGACAGAGAACTTCAAATTTCAAACAACCTACTGAACAAAGCCTGGCATTCCTTCTCCAGGGCAAATGGGTGAAATAATTGGGACAGATGGGTGTATCTTTGTTTATTTGGAAACATTGATTGTGACCTCCTTCTGTGCTGCTAGGTCTTTTCTGGAATGGACAGCAGTGCAGCCCAAGATGAGGTCAAGCACCTCAGCAGTGATCTGAAGAGCTTATCTCAGCTCAAACAGGCTTTCGTAGGTCTTGGCATGTGAGAAAACCCTGCCTCTAAATCAGAGAGGAGTGGCAAAAAGAACAGTCATCAGTTCAGTTCAGTCATCAGCTGTGTCTGACTCTTTGCTACACCATGCACTGCAGCACACCAGGCCTCCCTGTCCATCACCAGCTCCTGGAGTTTACTCAAACTCATGTCCATTGAGTCGGTGATGACATACAACCATCTCATCCTCTGTCATCCCCTTCTTCTCCTGCCTTCAATCTTTCCTAGCATCAGGGTCTTTTCAAATGAGTCAGCTCTTCACATCAGGTGGCCAAGTATTGGAGTTTCAGCTTCAACATGAGTCCTTCCAATGAAAACCCAGGACTGATCTCCTTTAGGATGGACTGGTTGGATCTCCTTGCAGTCCAAGGGACTCTCAAGAGTCTTCTCCAACACCACAGTTCAAAAGCATCAATTCTTCAGTGCTCAGCTTTCTTTATAGTTCAACTCTCACATCCATACATGACTACTGAAAAAACCATAGCCTTGACTAGATGGACAATTGTTGGCAAAGTTATATATCTGCTTTTTAATAAGCTGTCTAGGTTGGTCATAACTTTCCTTCCAATGAGTAAGCGTCTTTTAATTTCATGGCTGCAGTCACCATCTGCAGTGGTTTTGGAGCCCCCCCAAAATAAAGTCTGACACTGTTTCCACTGTTTCCCCATCTATTTCACATGAAGTGATGGGACCAGATGCCATGATCTTAGTTTGCTGAATGTTGAGTTTTAAGCCAAGTTTTTCTCTCTTCTCTTTCACTTTCATCAAGAGGCTCTTTAGTTCTTTGCTTTCTGCCATAACAATGGTGTCATCTGCATATCTGAGGTTATTGGTATTTCTCCTGACAAACTTGATTCCAGCTTCTGCTTCTTCCAGCCCAGCGTTTCTCATGATGTACTCTGTATATAAGTTAAATAAGCAGGGTGACAATATACAGCCCTGACCTATTCCTTTTCCTATTTGGAACCAGTGTGTTGTTCCATGTCCAGTTCTAACTGTTGCTTCTTGACCTGCATACTGATTTCTCAAGAGGCAGAAGGGGTGGTCTGGTATTCACAGCTCTTTCAGAATTTTCCACAGTTTATTGTGATCCACAGAGTCAAAGCCTTTGGCACAGTCAATAAAGCAGAAAAGGTATTTTGCTTGAACTGTCTTACTTTTTTGATGATCCAGCAGATGTTGGCAATTTGATCTCTGGTTCCTCTGCCTTTTCTAAAACCAGCTTGAACATCTGGTAGTTCACAGTTCAAGTATTGTTGAAGCCTGGCTTGGAAAATTTTGAGCATTACTTTACTAACAGGTGAGATGAGTGCAACTGTGTGGTAGTTAAAGCATCCTTTGGGATTGCCTTTCTTAGGGATTGGAATGAAACTGAGCTTTTCCAGTCCTGTGGCCACTGCTGAGTTTTCCAAATTTGCTGGCATACTGAGTGCAGCACTTTCACAGCATCATCTTTTAGACTTTGGAACAGCTCAACTGGAATTCCATCACTTCCACTAGATTTGTTCATAATGATGCTTCCTAAGGCCCACTTGACTGCACATTCCAGGATGTCTGACTCTAGGTGAGTGATTACACCATCGTGATTATCTGGCTCATTAAGATCTTTTTTGTATAGTTCTTTTGTGTATTCTTGCCACTCCTTAAAATCTTCTGCTTCTGTTAGGTACCTACCATTTCTGTCCTTTATCAACCCATCTTTGCATGAAATGTTCCCTTGGTATCTCTAATTTTCCTGAAGAGATCTCTAGTCTTTCCCATTCTGTTGTTTTCCTCCATTTCTTTGCACTGATCACTGAGGAAGACTTTCTTTATCTCCTTGGTATTCTTTGGAACTCTGCATTCAAATCAGTTTATCTTTCCTTTTCTTTTTGCTTTTTGCTTCTCTTCTTTTCACAGCTATTTGTATGGCCTCCTCAGACAGCCATTTTGCCTTTTTGCATTTCTTTTCTTGGGGATGGTCTTGATCCCTGTCTCCTGTATATCAGAAACCTCTGTCCACAATTCATCAGGTACTCTGTCTATCAGATCCAGTCCCTTAAATCTATTTCTCACTTCCACTGGATAGTCATAAGGGATCTAATTTAGGTCATACTTGAATGGTCTACTGGTTTTCCCTACTTTCTTCAATTTAAGTCTGAATTTTGCAATAAGGAGTTCATGCTCTGAGCCACAGTCAGCTCCCAGTCTTGTTTTTGCTGACTGTATAGAGCGTCTCCATCTTTGGCTGCAAAGAGTATAATCAATCTGATTTCGGTGTTGACCACAGTCATATAATCTCATTTTTCTCTACTTGATACTGGATCCAGAATAGCCTTATATTTTAAAAGAATGCATTCCCATCTTTTGGTAATGGCCTCTGTCCAGTAAATTTCAGTTAAGCTCCCTGAATATCTGGACTGAAAAGCCTTTGGGGTGGCATCCAAACAAATACAACCTAAGCCTCTTTGCCTGGGCTGTACTAATGATATCACATTCACCTTATTCTCTGACACAGCATCTTTTTAGTTTACTTCATCTCTTATCATCCTGCAAGTAGTTAATAATTATTCTAATTTTGTGTGTAGTTATTTTTGTCTATTTTCCCCCAATAAATTCTCACCTTTTTGAGATAGTAACTATAGCTTGTTCTCCACTATATTCTCAGTTTCTGGCAAGGTTGATGAACCAAAGTAGCAAACTCAAGAGTATTCATTAAATAAACAAATGAATAAATGGACATTAAAGAGATGGTCTATTTAATAGATGGTATGGGGAAATTTGGCTTTTGAGGTAAAAGGAAAAGTCATTTTAGTCACATAATCTCTATATAACCATATAAATTTGTAGTCTGGATACTTGTTACAAAGATACACAAAAGAAATGTATAGACTGCCAGCAGAGTTTGAAAGTATATTTGGTGTGGTCTGAAGTACATTCTGCATACTACATGGACCTGATCTGGGCAGCCCTGAAGGCACCCCAGGGTCGGTGAAGCTGAGGACTGAGAAGGCCGCTTAGTGGTCTGTCCAGAAGGATGAGCCACACGTACTAGAAGACTCTAAAGAAGGCCATTGTGGATATAGCTAACGACATAACTGTGAGATTGTTGAGACTGAAACCGTGCGGAAGACCCGACGATCCAGGGGTTAGTCACGGTCTCCTGCTCTCTCCCTCTCTCTCTCTCTTCACTCCCCCGCTCCTCTCCTCACACGTCCACAAAGTGAATATTTATGTACGTGTTTATTTTCTGTTTCTTTAGTTACAAGCTCACTTATCAACAGTGTCAAAGCATTTCCTTTCTTGGCTTCTTCCTGAAGGAAATGTTTATTATGAATTTTTAAAATCCACAACCAAAATAGGATTTCATAAGAGAAGTGCTGACAGAAACTTATTTATTCTCTTGAGAATGCAACACTGTGCATAATAAACATTTAGTAAATTGTTAAACAGGGTATGATGAAATGTTAACATAAATAAAAGAGAGTACTTAAATGAATTTTCATTCCTTTTGTTTTCCCCTTGCTGAGCTACAGAGCCATTTCAATAAATAAAAGGAAAATAGTGGGAGAAGTGAGAGCAAAATTCACGCAAAAAGACTAAGTCCATCCCCCACTAAAGTTCTGTCTCTTTCTTCATGTCTTTTTGTTCGTAAGAACTTGTTTTTTCAGTGAACAACAATTACAACCACCACTATAACAACAAAATCAACAATAACAACAACAAAAGGTAATTTTCAAAGACTAAAGCAGTTTTAATAGGCACTTAGTGCAAATGTGGACAGTTTAATTTCCTCAGGAATCTCTTCATTCAGAGAAACAGTACTCTATCAGACATGAAGGAGCCCTTTTTACGAGCAGTCATTAAACATGCTCCTGTGAAGATTTGCTAGAAATAGAAACCAATAGGCACCACTTGGCATGCTGACACACTCACTGTAAAACATAATTTAAATATTATCTTTAAAAACACATAGGTAGCCTGTACAATGAATTTTAAGTGTTCAAAATATTTCAAAACTCTCCTTTAGAATTATATTTAAAAAAAAAAAATACAACTGGCAAAATTCTGCTAAGATTTCAGTGTTCACAGAGGTGCATTTGTTGAATTTTCAGAATAATAAGCAACTGTCTTGGCAAACTTATCTGATTTTAAATCTACTATTATTGCTATTTGGGAGCCAGATGCTAACTTTGTCTCATTTTCCTTCCTTACTTGATTTAAGAATTCAGTTGTGAGGGGTCTTGGAGCTCATTTTCTGAAAACACTGGGACAATATTCCTACTTGAAGATTGTCAACTCAGGACTTAAGGGAATGTGTTTCCTTCACTTGTTGCTGGTGAGGATTTCACACCTAATTCATTCTGAGTTTTAGCACTTTTTTTTTTTTTTTCCCCCTAAGTAAAAGCTATACTTTCTGAAGTGGTTTCAACTAGCTAATGTTTAAAACAATTGCAGAAATGTGATCAATTCTAGGGTGCATATGTCATTAAAGAGACAATATTTCATGTCTTATGGAAAACTTCCAAATATGAAAAGTGGCTTTTCTTAACATAGGGTTGGTAAGTTGCTGCCCATCTGCCTCACCAATCCATTGGCTGAATGAGCATCTTTGTCCCTGCACTTCAGGACTTTTGCAGCCTGAGACCAACAGCACTTTCTTTAAAGGGAAATAAGACATTTTCACCCCCAAGGTGGTGGGAGTGGTAAAGGACCTACCTGTCAATGCAGGAGACCTACGAGACCAGGGTTCGATCCCTGCATTGGGAAGATTCCATGGAGGAGGGCATCGCAACCCACCCCTGTATTCGTGCCTGAAGAATACCATGGACAGAGGAACCTGGCAGGTTACAGTCAGTAGAGTCACAGAGTCAGACACAACAGAAATGACTTAGCATGCATACATGACATTTTCTCCCTCTCACATGTCATATGAAGGATTTTTTTTTTTTTCTCCCAAAGTTTATGAGCAGAATTTGACTATGTGCATCTTTCCTTTTTACTGCTCTAAGCTGGCGTGGACTCCATCACAGACAGGATATACTTGGTCTCACAAGGGGTGGTAGCCTGAGGCAAGGGGGTAGTCTTCAGTCTTCACCACCTGCTAACTATAAGACGTTAATGAGATACATTTCCCATTCGGATTTTCATTTCTTAATATGTAAACATAGTATATATACTATAAATATATATTGAAGAATAAAATAAATACTCCATGTAAAATGCATGGCATATAACAAGTGCTCTTGCATATGACCTCTCTATCTCCCTTTCTTTTTTTTTTTTCCCCTACAGAATAATAGAATTATCTTCACTATATATACTAAAAAAATAGGCTTTAGGGCTAAATCACTTTTTTTGTGTATAAGTTCTTCAAATTTCTTTAGATAATATATATGTGTTTATATGTTACCTTCAAGGAGTAAGATAATCTTTATTCTTTCTTAAACCTATGTTTCCTATCTCAGTTTTCCATTGACACCTAATAACTGTCTCGTAAGCCATGGAAGTTACCACTAAGAACTTCGGGGAGGTTTCCTGGTGACACATGTAATTTAGTGTCTCTAGACTATTAATGTTACATCATAATCTATGAAGTGTTTTGCTTCATAGCAAACATGAAATTGCTTACTTTTTCTCCCACTCTCACATGAATGAAAGAAATAATAGCAGAAAATATGGGAAAAATTATAATTTTTCAAAAAGGTCCAGGAGGTAGAGACATGCTTCATCACTAGGGAAGGAAGGCTAGAGGAGCATCTTTGAATGAGACAGAGTCTTTGCTTCAGAGTAATTCATAAGCAGCCATTCCAAAGTGGAAGCTGTCAGTGAGCAGAAGATGGATAAGATATGGTAAGTGGGAACAAGACTGCTGCTCCATCACTTAGAATTTACTAGGCTAATAACATTCTTATATTCTTCTTTGAAATATTAAAAATATGTATAAAATGGATCTGAGTGTCATTCCACTATAATGTAGTTCTGCGAATTCAGGTTGATATGTATCTGGGGATTTTATTTGCTGATGTTTTGACATATGAGATTTTGGTTGTTGCTGAATGATAACATAAACATATCACTCCGCAGTTCAAACAGATTGGGCATGGCTTCCTTTTATACTGATGGTGATTGTTTCATAAACATTTATTGTTTGATTTTTTACATATTCTTATTTTGCTCAGGTACTTCAAAGTGAAGTCTGAAGTTAGCTTTTCTACCCAAGAGGGACTATTAAGAAATCCTGGTTACAGTGAGCAGAAAGTTTTGTGCACGGATTATAGTGACTAAATGCCTAATTAGTGAGAGTCAGTAGAAAATGAAAAAATTGTTTTGGTTCGGGAATTTGCTGACTAGAGTAGAAATAAGTGCCACAATTTAGGGACTTTTTCTCTCTTAGGTCCCCTGAAATGAAAACATTCTTAGGCACATGATGATTATCAAAGAACATTTGTTAAATAACCATAGTATTCATGCTTGATGCAATCGTCTATATAATATAAAATATATATTTAATTGAATATAATTGTAAGGTATAATCATATAATATTATTATTCACTATTAATTATATATTAATATGGTTAATCACATAATAGTATTATTTCATTTTTTAAAATGAGCTCAGAAATTTTTTTTCATTTATTTTTATCAGTTGGAGGCTAATTACTTAACAATATTGTAGTAGTTTTTGCCATACATTGACATGAATAAGCCATGGATTTACATGTGTTCCCCATCTGGATCCCCTCTCCCGCCTCCCTCCCCATCCCATCCCTCTGGGTCTTCCCAGTGCACCAGCCCTGAGCACTTGTTTCATGCATCCAACCTGGGCTGGTGATCTGTTTCACCCTTGATAGACTTGTTTCAGTGCTGTTCTCTCAGAACATCCCACCCTCGCCTTCTCCCACAGAGTCTAAAAGTCTGTTCTGTACATCTGTGTCTCTTTTTCTGTTTTGCATATTGGGTTATCGTTACCATCTTTTTAAATTCCATATGTATGCGTTAGTATATGGAATTGGTCTTTATCTTTCTGGCTTACTTCACTCTGTATAATGGGCTCCAGTTTCATCCATCTCATTAGAACTGATTCAAATGAATTCTTTTTAATGGCTGAGTAATAATTTAAGGTGATTTTTCTCAAGGTCTTGCAGTAATGCTTAATCACCTCAGCTACAGTACCCCAAAGTAGCTGAGACTGGTGGATTTTTCTTTTTTCAAGAGGAACTGAATAGTCTCTTTGGGAAGAATACATCTAAGGAAGGAGAGTTCCAGGCAGGACGAATCTACCCTCAGAAATTTCTGAAACTGGAGGAGTTCACTATTCTGAATTCAGCTTGATGGCTCTGATTTGAAACTGTCCCTATTCCAGCCTCATGGATTCATGGAGAAAGGTCAAGAAGAACAAACCAAATTTAGCTGTTTCACAAAGAGTTAGTTAGTTACTCAGTCATGTCTGACTCTTTGTGACCCCACAGGCTGTAGCCCACCAGTCTCCTCTGTCCATTCGATTCTCCAGGCAAAAATTCTGGAGTGTGTAGCCATTCTCTTCTCCAGGGGATCTTCACAACCCAAGGATAGAATCTGGGTTTCCTGCATTGCATGCAAATTCCTTATTGTCTGAGCCACCAGGAAAGCCCCCTATTTCACAAAAGGTCTATATAAATTTTGGGGCATAGTGGAATGACTTTGAATTACAGTTAACAGTACAGAGTATAATACAGTATTACACAGAACTATTTTGTTAAGATCATTTCTATTATAGCTGTGGGGAAATTGAATTATTAAATTGCTAAATACTACATAATAGAAATGTATAAAACAGTCAATATAATTCACGATTCATTTTCAACAATTAAGAAAATATGTAGATTAAGTGTCTGATAAATAAAACATATGGTCAACTATATTTAGTGACTTATTGATACGAAAGGCACAGTGTTCCTGCAGAAAATTTATTGTATTTATTTATTTTATAGAAAGATGGATTATATGTAGAGCATTATAGAGAAAAATTATATAGTAAATATATTAAAAACATATACATGCTCACAGATACATGTTGGATTTCAATAAATACACTTAATTTATGCTTGTTTGGATCATTTATTCATTTTTTTGGAATGCTATCAATTTTATTTCACAATACATTAACTTGACTTGATTAAAGTGTAGGATTCTTTTTTTTTTTTTTGGATATGCTTTATTTGATTAGGAAAATTCTCATCTAGTTCTCTAAACACTACATCTATAAACACTAGGAAGTGTTTATATTTTTTCTAAAATCTTAAAGAGTTTGTGCAAAATGTTATTTGTATGTTAAATATTTAATACATTTCACCAATGAATCCATGTAGGCCATTAGTAATTTCCTTAATAAATCCATTACTAATTTCCTTAATAAATCCATTTCTATATTTCTCTTCTAATTTCCATTTGGGAAATTGAACTTTTCTGGATATTGGTCCAGTTATTCTACATTGTCCAATATACTGGCAGAAAATTAACCACAGTATGCTTTTATTTTCCTTTTATTGTCTATGGTGCTTATAGTTATTTCACCTGTTTGATTCCTGTTATTGTTATTTTGAATTCTCATATCTTTCTTGATACTCTTTCTATCCATTTATGAATTTTATAAATATTTTTATGTACCAATTTTGACTCTGCTAATGTCACTTTCCCAATATATTTTAAATTTCATTTATTTCTGCTTTTATCTTTTTTCTCCAATCACCAAGAAGCAGTTTACTTATTTTTTCATTTTTCCTTCCATTTTTATTGAGATATAACTGACTTATAGCACTGTGTAAGTAAGGTATACAGCATAATGATTTGACTTAAATGTATCATGAAATGATTATCACAGTAAACCTGTTGAACATATATCATCTCATAAGATACAAAACAAACGATTTGCAACAACACAGATGGAAGTAGAGAATATAATGCTAAATGAAATGTCAGACATAAATAATACTGTATGATTTCACTTATGCATGGAATCTAAAAAAGCAAAACAAATGAATAAACATAACAAAACAGTAATAGAGAACAAACAGGTGATTATCAGAGTGAGGGGTGAGGGATGAATGAAACAGGCAAGATACAAACTTGTAATTTCAAAATAAAAGAGTCATAGGGATGAAATTACAGTGTGGCATGTGTGTGTTAGGCACTCAGTCATGTCTGACTCTCTGTGACCCCATGGACTGTAGCTCACCAGGCTCCTCCGTCCTTGGAATTTTCCAGGCAAGCATACTGGGTGGGGGTGGGGGAGGGGTTGCCATTCTCTTCTCCAGGGGATCTTTCTTTTTTTTTTTGAACATTGAACTATCTCTTTTATTTATTTTTTTTTCTTTTTTTTTTTTTTTTTTTTTTTATTAGTTGGAGGCCAATCACTTCACAACATTTCAGTGGCTTTTGTCATACATTGATATGAATCAGCCATGGATTTACACGTATTCCCCATCCCGATCCCCCCTCCCACCTCCCTCTCCACCCGATTCCTCTGGGTCTTCCCAGTGCACCAGGCCCGAGCACTTGTCTCATGCATCCCACCTGGGCTGGTGATCTGTTTCACCATAGATAGTATACATGCTGTTCTTTTGAAACATCCCACCCTCACATTCTCCCACAGAGTTCAAAAGTCTGTTCTGTATTTCTGTGTCTCTTTTTCTGTTTTGCATATAGGGTTATCGTTACCATCTTTCTAAATTCCATATATATGTGTTAGTATGCTGTAATGTTCTTTATCTTTCTGGCTTACTTCACTCTGTAGAAGGGGCTCCAGCTTCATCCATCTCATTAGGACTGGTTCGAATGAATTCTTTTTAATGGCTGAGTAATATTCCATGGTGTATATGTACCACAGGTTCCTTATCCATTCATCTGCTGATGGGCATCTAGGTTGCTTCCATGTCCTGGCAATTATAAACAGTGCTGCAATGAACATTGGGGTGCACGTGTCTCTTTCAGATCTGGTTTCCTCAGTGTGTATGCCCAGAAGTGGGATTGCTGGGTCATATGGCAGTTCTATTTCCAGTTTTTTAAGAAATCTCCACACTGTTTTCCATAGTGGCTGTACTAGTTTGCATTCCCACCAACAGTGTAAGAGGGTTCCCTTTTCTCCACACCCTCTCCAGCATTTATTGCTTGTAGACTTTTGGATAGCAGCCATCCTGACTGGCGTGTAATGGTACTTCATTGTGGTTTTGATTTGCATTTCTCTAATAATGAGTGATGTTGAGCATCTTTTCATGTGTTTGTTAGCCATCTGTATGTCTTCTTTGGAGAAATGTCTGTTTAGTTCTTTGGCCCATTTTTTGATTGGGTCATTTATTTCTCTGGAATTGAGCTGCAGGAGTTGCTTTTATATTTTTGAGATTAATCCTTTGTCTGTTGCTTCGTTTGCTATTATTTTCTCCCAATCTGAGGGCTGTCTTTTCACCTTACTTATAGTTTCCTTTGTAGTGCAAAAGCTTGTAAGTTTCATTAGGTCCCATTTGTTTAGTTTTGCTTTTATTTCCAATATTCTGGGAGGTGGGTCATAGAGGATCTTGCTTTGATTTATGTCTGAGAGTGTTTTGCCTATGTTCTCCTCTAGGAGTTTTATAGTTTCTGGTCTTACATTTAGATCTTTAATCCATTTTGAGTTTATTTTTGTGTATGGTGTTAGAAAGTGTTCTAGTTTCATTCTTTTACAAGTGGTTGACCAGTTTTCACAGCACCACTTGTTAAAGAGGTTGTCTTTTTTCCATTGTATATCCTTGCCTCCTTTGCCGAAGATAAGGTGTCCATAGGTTCGTGGATTTATCTCTGGGCTTTCTATTCTGTTCCATTGATCTATATTTCTGTCTTTGTGCCAGTACCATACTGTCTTGATGACTGTGGCTTTGTAGTAGAGTCTGAAGTCAGGCAGGTTGATTCCTCCAGTTCCATTCTTCTTTCTCAAGATTACTTTGGCTATTCGAGGTTTTTTGTATTTCCATACAAATTGTGAAATTCTTTGGTCTAGTTCTGTGAAAATACCGTTGGTAGCTTGATAGGGATTGCATTGAATCTATAGACTGCTTTGGGTAGAATAGCCATTTTGACAATATTAATTCTTCCAATCCATGAACACGGTATGTTTCTCCATCTGTTTGTGTCCTCTTTGATTTCTTTCATCAGTGTTTTATAGTTTTCTATGTATAGGTCTTTTGTTTCTTTAGGTAGATATACTCCTAAGTATTTTATTCTTTTTGTTGCAATGGTGAGTGGTATTGTTTCCTTAATTTCTCTTTCTGTTTTTTCATTGTTAGTATATAGGAATGCAAGGGATTTCTGTGTGTTAATTTTATATCCTGCAACTTTACTATATTCATTGATTAGCTCTAGTAATTTTCTGGTAGAGTCTTTAGGGTTTTCTATGTAGAGGATCATGTCATCTGCAAACAGTGAGAGTTTCACTTCTTCTTTTCCTATCTGGATTCCTTTTACTTCTTTTTCTGCTCTGATTGCTGTGGCCAGAACTTGCAACACTATGTTGAATAGTAGTGGTGAGAGTGGGCACCCTTGTCTTGTTCCTGATTTCGGGGGAAACGCTTTCAATTTTTCACCATTGAGGGTGATGCTTGCTGTGGGTTTGTCATATATAGCTTTTATTATGTTGAGGTATGTTCCTTCTATTCCTGCTTTTTGGAGAGTTTTAATCATAAATGAGTGTTGAATTTTGTCAAAGGCTTTATCTGCATCTATTGAGATAATCATATGGTTTTCATCTTTCAATTTGTTAATGTGGTGTATTACATTGATTGATTTGCGGATATTAAAGAATCCTTGCATTCCTGGGATAAAGCCCACTTGGTCATGGTGTATGATTTTTTTAATATGTTGTTGGATTCTGTTTGCTAGAATTTTGTTAAGGATTTTTGCATCTATGTTCATCAGTGATATTGGCCTGTAGTTTTCTTTTTTTGTGGCATCTTTGTCTGGTTTTGGAATTAGGGTGATGGTGGCCTCATAGAATGAGTTTGGAAGCTTACCTTCATCTGCAATTTTCTGGAAGAGTTTGAGTAAGATAGGTGTTAGCTCTTCTCTAAATTTTTGGTAGAATTCAGCTGTGAAGCCATCTGGTCCTGGGCTTTTGTTTGCTGGAAGATTTTTGATTACAGCTTCGATTTCCTTGCTTGTGTTGGGTCTGTTAAGATCTTCTATTTCTTCCTGCTTCAGTTTTGGAAAGTTATACTTTTCTAAGAATTTGTCCATTTCATCCAAGTTGTCCATTTTATTGGCATAGAGCTGCTGGTAGTAGTCTCTTATGATCCTTTGTATTTCAGTGTTGTCTGTTGTGATCTCTCCATTTTCATTTCTAATTTTGCTAATTTGGTTCTTCTCTCTTTGTTTCTTAATGAGTCTTGCTAATGGTTTGTCAATTTTGTTTATTTTTTCAAAAAACGTGCTTTTAGCTTTGTTGATTTTTGCTATGGTCTCTTTAGTTTCTATTGCATTTATTTCTGCCCTGATTTTTAAGATTTCTTTCCTTCTGCTAACCCTGGGGTTCTTCATTTCTTCCTTCTCTAATTGCTTTAGGTGTAGAGTTAGGTTATTTATTTGTTTTTTTTCTTGTTTCTTGATGTAAGCCTGTAATGCTATGAACCTTCCCCTTAGCACTGCTTTTACAGTGTCCCATAGGTTTTGGGTTGTTGTGTTTTCATTTTCATTCATTTCTATACATATTTTGATTTCTTTTTTGATTTCTTCTATGATTTGTTGGTTATCCAGAAGTGTCTTATTTAGCCTCCATATGTTTGAAGTTTTAACAATTTTTTTCCTGTAATTGAGATCTAATCTTACTGCACTGTGGTCAGAAAAGATGACTGGAATGATTTCAAATTTTTTGAATTTTCCAAGACCAGATTTATGGCCCAGGATGTGATCTATTCTGGAGAATGTTCCGTGTGCACTTGAGAAAAAGGTGAAGTTGATTGTTTTGGGGTGAAATGTCCTATAGATATCAATTAGGTCTAGCTGGTCCATTGTGTCATTTAAGGTTTGTGTTTCCTTGTTAATTTTCTGTTTAGTTGATTTATCCATAGTTATGAGTGGGGTATTAAAGTCTCCCACTATTATTGTGTTACTATTAATTTCCTCTTTCATACTCGTTAGTGTTTGCCGTACATATTGCAGTGCTCCTATGTTAGGTGCATATATATTTATAATTGTTATATCTTCTTCTTGGATTGACCCTTTGATCATTATGTAGTGTCCTTCTTTGTCTCTTTTCACATCCTTTATTTGAAAGTCTATTTTATCTGATATGAGTATTGCGACTCCTGCTTTCTTTTGGTCTCCGTTTGCATGAAATATTTTTTTCCAGCCCTTCACTTTTAGTCTGTATGTGTCTCTTGTTTTGAGGTGGGTCTCTTGTAGACAGCATATATAGGGGTCTTGTTTTTGTATCCATTCAGCCAATCTTTGTCTTTTGGTTGGGGCATTCAACCCATTTACATTTAAGGTAATTATTGATAGGTGTGGTCCCGTTGCCATTTACTTTGTTGTTCTGGGTTCACGTTTATACAACCTTTCTGCATTTCCTGTCTAGAGAAGATCCTTTAGCATTTGTTGAAGAGCTGGTTTGGTGGTGCTGAATTCTCTCAGCTTTTGCTTATCTGTAAAGCTTTTGAATTCTCCTTCATATCTGAATGAGATCCTTGCTGGATACAGTAATCTAGGTTGTAGGTTATTCTCTTTCATTACTTTCAGTACGTCCTGCCATTCCCTTCTGGCCTGGAGGGTTTCTATTGATAGATCAGCTGTTATCCTTATGGGAATCCCTTTGTGTGTTATTTGTTGTTTCTCCCTTGCTGCTTTTAATATTTGTTCTTTGTGTTTGATCTTTGTTAATTTGATTAATATGTGTCTTGGGGTGTTTCGCCTTGGGTTTATCCTGTTTGGGACTCTCTGGGTTTCTTGGACTTGGGTGACTATTTCCTTCCCAATTTTAGAGAAGTGTTCAGCTATTATCTCCTTGAGTATTTTCTCATGGCCTTTCTTTTTGTCTTCTTCTTCTGGGACTCCTATGATTTGAATGTTGGGGCGTTTCACATTGTCCCAGAAGTCCCTGAGGTTGTCCCCATTTCTTTCGATCCTTTTTTCTTTTTTCCTCTCTGCTTCATTTATTTCCACCATTTTATCTTCTACCTCACTTATCCTATCTTCTGCCTCCGTTATTCTACTCTTGATTCCCTCCAAAGTGTTTTTGATCTCATTCATTGCATTATTCATTTTTAATTGAAGAAGAAAAAAAGGAAAAGAAAAAAAAAATTTTTTTTCCCCTAATTTAAAAAATCATAAAAATCTATGGAAATGAAAGTTAAGGAGTAATGGGGGAGTAATAGGGGATTTTAAAGGAAAATAAAAGAGAAAAAAGAAAAAAAGAAAAAAAAAAAGAAAAGAAAAAAGTAAAATTATATCTAGGAGTTTCTCTGGAGCTGTTGCGGTCAGTGTGGGTTCGGCTCAGTTTCCGATAGCTCCTCGTTCCAGCTCACACTTCTCGATATCTACAGGCCCCTTCAGGTGTAGTCCGTGTTTTCTACAGGGATTTTGATCTGTTGCACCAGTCCCTTCTGAGGCGGTTCCCTTTGTTTATTTGGCCTCTGTTTGCCGGTCTCTTCAGAGCCTCATTTCCGCCCTGACACAGTCGGGCGGAGGTGGACTCTTATTCAGGTAGCTAGTTCCGTCGCTCCGCGGGGAGGGGCTGGCGCCGCGGGGAGGGGGCTGACGCTGCGGGGAGGGGCTGGCGCTGCAGGGAGGGGCTGACACCGCGGGGAGGGGCTGGCGCCGCGGGGAGGGGCTGGCGCCGCGGGGAGGGGCTGGCGCCGCGGGAAGGGGCTGGCGTTGCGGGGAGGGGCTGGTGCTGCGGGGAGGGGCTGGCCCTGCGGGGAGGGGCTGACGCTGCTCTCTCCGTCTGCGCTGCTCAGACTCCCAGCCACTCTATATGGAGCGCGCCCCGCGCTGCGCGAGGTTCCAGCCCTCGGGTGTTCCACAAAAGCGCGGAAGGAAAAGCTGCGCCTGCTCTCTGTGCCTTCCCCGTCAGAGCGGTCCAGGCAGCCAGGGGCTCGGTGGGCGCACTCTCCCCAGGTGTGGCGCGCCCCCTCCCTTCCGCGGACCCAGTCTCAGTTTCCGCTGGCGCCAGTCGGGTGCGCGCGCCTTCTGCCCTCCGCGCCCCCAGCCCCAGTCCCCGCCTGCGCCGGTCGGGTGCCTGCGCCCTGTGTCTCGCCGCGACCTTCCCCTCCCCCCTGCCTCCTGCCTCCGGCGGGGCTGGGCCGGTCCGCAGGCTGCGTGCTCTTCTCTGGACTTTCTCGGTCTCTTTGTTCTGCGAACGGCCGGCAGTGTGTTTGGGCCGGTTAATTTTCTCTCTCTCTTTTGGTCTCCCACAGTTCAAGTTGGCAACTCACGGAAGCTCCCTCCGATTGTCCTCAGGGCACTCAGGCCCGGACCCTACCCCAAGCAATGCCGCCTAAGAGCTCCCGGGACGGATCTCCGTCCTTAGCCCTTTTGTTTCACTTTTTATCTTTTATATTTTGTCCTACCTCCTTTCGAAGACAATGGGCTGCTTTTCTGGGCACCTGATGACCTCAGCTAGCGATCAGAAGTTGTTTTGCGAAGTTTGCTCTGCGTTCAGTTATTCTTTTGATGAATTTGTAGGAGAGAAAGTGGTCTCCCCGTCCTACTCCTCCGCCATCTTAAAGTGTAGGATTCTTAATTACCCTTTAATAAAACTAAAATTCAGGAGTCAAAGTTGCATAACAATATTTTGCTGATATTTACTGCTCAACAAGGATTGAATAAAAACTGTTTTTCATAATTTCTTTAAGTCTATAGATTTACAAAATGATTATAAAGCAAGTAAAATATTGGTGATATTGGAAACCAAGTTTAGAAGATGTCAAATTAAGATAGGACCCCAAACCCTATATAATACAAAATAAAGTTTATCTATTGCTGCCTTTAAATTATCACTGTTTAAATGCTACCCTGTTCATTCTCATAGTATAGAAAAACATTTGCCTCAAATTGTATGGGTATGGAGACTTCAGAAATATAATTTTGTTCTCTCACCATCTCTCATAAAGTAATGGGTATAATGGGAAAAAGGATTAGTTTTAGACAGTATTGACCATTGTTCCCCTCTTGGGTTAAGGGCAGCAAGTGGGAAGGGAGGAAAAAAAGTGTAATGAAATGCTCATGGGCCCTGCCAACACACTGAACAGTTACAACTGGGAAGATGTATAGTGGTGCAGCCACTTGGGGGCTCTCAGAAGCAGAATTTCTGTCTTGATTAGAGCACTAGTAGCTCTGCATTAATGAATCCTCGCTACATACATATGGCAAAATGTGGCTTTAAAAGCTGGGCTTTTAAATATGGGACATATTCACTAATTAAAAAAAAAAAAACAAACCTCTTTTTTTGTGAGCCGTCCTGGCCCTCATGCTGCTGTGGAGGAACTGATAACCACTGTAAAGGAAGCCGTGGATCTCAGACGCTCTTCCATTTCTCTCAAAAGTGAACACAGCTGTATTATCAGTGAGTAAAAACTTTGTGGGGCTTCCCAGTGGCTGAGCTGTGAAGAATTCACCTGTGGTGCAGAAGTTGTGGGAAACATGGGTTTGATCCCTGGGTGGGAAAGATCCCCTGGAGGAGGGCATGGCAGTCCACCCCAGTATTCTTGTCTGAAGAATCTTATGGACAGAGGAGTCAACTCAAGCAACTTAGCATGCACTCATGCATGAGTTTTATGGCCAAGGATGTCAGGACCTTATGATGATGAAGTCTCACTGCTGAGCTTTAACATCACCACAGCAGTGGTAACTTGAATCACTAAATCCTCCCTATCTAAATTCAAGTCATCCCTTTATCTTTATCCCTTTATCCTAAACTTGGATCCTCATCATTAACAAATGCCAAATATGCTCAGCATTAGGTAAGAAGTGTGCATATATGCTTCTAGTTAAACATATGCTAAAATGTTCAAATATTATAATTCAACCATTATGAAGTCGCTAATCAAATTCCTTGCTGTTTGTACACGGATCTGGCATCATATCAATGAATCATATCATCTATTGTCAATCAACAGTCTGCCCCTAGATGGATTTGACGAAAGATGCATCTAAAGGAAGATCCTTGACTGGCAGCAGAGAAAAATTGCCCAGAACCACGACAGAAACCCCACTGTTATTTGAAATTTAACTGCCAGAAACTGATTAGGTTGTCACTGGTATTTTCCCTCAGGGGCAGAGCCTCATAACTAAATTTATATTTTAAAGAGCCAATATTAGAAAGCCAGGAAACGCTGAATTCAGTATCTTAATTATGTCTTAATGCTAGTAAAGCCATGTTATGCTCTGGGGGGTGGCAATATCAATTTCGATATAGAGAAAAAGGTAAAATGGGAGCTGGCAAAAGCAGTTCAAGTACAAATATAAAAGTAGGGGAGTTATTTTTTAATGTGCAAATGACAGCAAATATTAAATTAAAGGGGCATTTTACACTGCAAAATATATCATTTACTGAAATTCTTAGAGCTCAGTGAAAAATCACAAACCAGTGAGTGAAAATGAAAAGAACTATACTATGAAATAAACTTTCTAGAATACTGCTAAGCAAATCATCAGCAAAGAAGATGTTAAGGCATTGGCAAGATGGTGGGTAAATGCATTTTAAGTGGGAACTGTTGAGTGAGTTTGCATAGATTCAGAGGAATTATTAGAGGGGATTCCTTTCAGCTGCCTTGACTTACATCTTTCTAAGTATACTAATTTCACATCATTTCCTTGACTAAATACAGTCTTCCTGTCTCTTGCAGGGGTCTATATGTAAGGCAGGGGGTAGAAAGAGTCACAGTAGGTTGGAAAAGCTCATGATCCATTTCCACAGCTTAGCCTGGGGTAAAGCATAGCTATCCTGTGAAATACCACAGAGGAACTTCAGAAACAGAACAATTTTCTTTAGGAAGGAGAAAATCACAGGATGCTCCTCACACTGTTTTTAGGCCATTCATTGAGGATATGTTTATAAAACAGTGTGAGGAACATGCATGAACAATTTGGGAAATAGAGAAAGATTCTGGAACAATTGACTAGGTTATTTTCATACTGCTAGGGCACCAAATATAAACACTGAGGTTTACCCTCAGGTTATGGATTGAATTTAAATCGATAGCCAATTTTTATCTCAGCTACTTAGATGACTGCTGTGCTACGCTCAGTTATGTTCAACTCTTTGCGACCCTATGGACTGTAGCCCACCAGGCTCCTCTGTCCATGGGATTCTCCAGGCAAGGATACTGGAGTGAGCTGCCATTTCTTACTCCGGGGGATCTTCCAGACCCAGGGATCGAACCTGCATCTTTAGCATCTCCTGCATGGTTTGCTTACTCCCCACTACATTACTGTTTTGTCTTCTTGTTCTCAGATCTTTGTTTTCATTTTATTAATTTATTTTTGTTTCTTATTTTAAAAAATTTGCACTAAAAAAAAATTAAAGATATAAAATGTCATGAAAGAGAAAGTGTCAGTCGCTCAGTTGTGTCCAACTCTTTGCGACCTCAAGGACTGTAACCTGGCAGGCTCCTCTGTCCATGGAATTCTCCAGGCAAGAGTACTGGAGTGGGTTGCCATTTCTTTCTCCGGAGGATCTTTCCAACCCAGGGATCGAACCCGGGTCTCCTACATTGCAGGAAGATTTTTTACTGTCTGAATCACCAGGGAAGCCACTATAAAATGTCATAAAGGTCATTAATTGGATGTCAACATGACACTAAGCAGCATAATATATTCTCAAGATGAGCATTTAATCTGGTGACCAAAAGGTCTATATGTTTGGCATTTTCACAGAAGAGAAAAATGCAGACATTTTTCCACTTTATTACTATCATATTCAGAGAAATAAAAATTACTTTGAATTCATTTCATTTTTCCACAATGGAAATAGAGCTCCTGGCATAGAAAGAATTCCACCTCTCAAAGCTTCTGCAATGGAAGAAAAAAGCATGAGTTTGATAAAACTGAGCAAAATCCAATGTTCTGGGTTGTAGAGAATTTAAGTCACCTTGTGTTAGAAGGTCATCCTCCATGAACCCTGAGCATGTCATCCCATTCTTGCTGACCTCCTCAGGTTACAAGGCTTATGATTGTCACATAGGCCACTGAATTTGGATCAAAGTGATGGAAATGTACCTATCAGGTCATGCTCAATCCCAGGCAAGATAGACAGGTCAACTGCTTGGCCATACTATGTTGGGTTCTTGGCCTTGAGTTTCTTTCTTTTAAAACAACTTACTGTTTATGTAAATGTCATCTGCTCTTTTTTTATCTCTCTTCAGGAACTGAGCCTAGAGAAACTGGCCCAAATTTGTTGGCCCTTTAACTACTACTTCTGTTATTAAAAAAAACCTTCAATGTCTGATCCAAGAGTCCTGTATCTTATCTAAGTATCCATAAAGCTGCAGCCAACCAAGTTGTTAGCTTGCAAAGGAAATGACATCTATATCTTTTCCAGCTGTTGAAATATTAAAGAGTCAAAGATGAAAACAGAAAATGCATGAATAGAAATATCTCATCAATCTCAATATAAGATTGGAATCACATGTACATAGGTGGAAATTGAAGTTGTGGGCATAAGGACAGAATGCTGTCACAAAACGAAGGTGCTGGCATTTGGGGATTGAATAATGCTAATAGGCACAGGTTTGCTAGTAGAGCATGGGCTCAGACAAAGACTGGAGAAGAAGGAGGTTAAAGAAAAGAATGCTGTGTCATAGAAATCAAGAGGAGGACATTCTTCAAAAAAGGTAAATATGCAACACTACTGAGAGATGAGTGACATGAGAGTAAGCACCCACTGGATTTAATGAAATGAGAAAGAGAGATACAGGAAGTTACTAGAAGGGAGGAGTTAAATAAATGTTGGGGAAGGATCTTTGGACAAGTCTTGGTTAAAAACACCGAGGGAACAGATGATATATTCCCTGGAAGCCAGGATGGGATGTCATGGAATGAGGGAGTGTAAATTTGATGAGATTGCTTGGATACATTGAAAGAAGAGGTTAAGGAGGAGCCACTTGTTCATTATTACAGGAAGACAGGAAAACAGGATGGGTGTGATATTATAGAATTTAACATTTGTTAGCTGGAAGGTTAAGTCTTAATGGATTCATTTTTTCTAGAAATAAAGAAGTAAAACATGACTTGACATGTACTGGGCATTATGTGAAGTTTTAAAAACAAGTTTTGGTAGAATCAAGTGGAGTTTTAAAAACAAGTCTTGGTAGAATCAAGTGGAGTTTTAATAAAAAGTTTTGATAGAGTCAAGTGGAGTTTTAATAACAAGTTTTGATAGAGTCAAGTGGAGTTTTAATAACAAGCTTTGGTAGAACTTGAGCCAGAGAGTTAGAGGAGCATGCTTTGGCAGCGTTGGAGGCCCTTTCAAGCTCGTGACTTTGTAAGACAATTTCATGGGTAATGTTGTCTGTAGTATTTAGCTTTGAAGGTAGAGGAACTTAGCATATGGCTAGGTTTAGCAAAGACAGTGATTTTCAACCATGGGTTGTACATTAGTGTCAGGGGACACTCGACTTTAAGGAATCCAATATGTTGCACTTTTCTTCCTTTGTGGGCCCTTTTTCAAGGATTCTCTGTTCCTTATCAGTTCCTATTCTGGGAATGAGTAGAGCTGCATGCAGTTCTCAGGACTGAGATCGTGGGAAAGGGTACCTGCTTCTATTCCTTTCAGTAGCTCCCTTCAGTGACTCTTTTCAGCATCAACGTCCTTGTATGTATTAGACTATCCATTTTGTCGCAACTGATGGAATTTCATTCTTTGTAATGGCTGAGTAATCATTTTACTAAAGATATATAAGCGTGCATTTCTGCTAATAAAATACCCTTGTTCCCCTAGATACTTGGGTCCCCATGCCGCTCTTTCTCTTTCTCTCTCTCCCTCTGGCTAATTCTCTGGAGCATAGAAACCTGCCGAGCTCACTTTCCTGCCTGGGCTTTCAAGACCTCTTTGAGAGGACGCCCTGTGCCTGCATGAGCGGTACAAGCCCTGTCCTAGGGTTTTATTGGTTCTCTGCGTAACCCAGAGAATACTAGCCTCTTTCTCTCTTTTGCTTTCTTATCATCGACTCTGGACCACCAGGTTCTGGTCCAGTAAAGGACCACAACACATTAGCATCATCCTAGTAATTTTTGAAAATTTTAATGCCCAGGCCACATCTCAGACCAATTAAATGAGAATATTCACAGATAAGATAGACATCATATCTTTATAACTTTCAGATGATTTGAGTGGGAAAAAGTTGAGAATCACTAATGAAAAGAAAAAAAGAGGCAAAGTTTAAAAGTGAGATGCATAAGCTTCTTGGCATGTTAACAGGTAAGTCATATTTGAATCTCTAATTTTTCTTTGGTTGGAAGTCCTAAGTGAATCCTCAAAGTGTCTTCTGCATATAGGAAGGCATCAACCAGTGATCTTCCTTGGAAGCCAGGCTAATAAAATCAAACGATGAATACCACTAAATATTTTGTCAGAGACAGAATAAGACCCTTCAAAATTAATCTTTAATATGCCCCCTAAAATTTATAGTTTTAACCTATGAGTTATTCTCTTGCCATAGTCACCACCAGGGGCAGGCTGGTGGGATGATGGGGAGATACTGGCCGAGAGGTACAAAGTTTCAATTATGTAAGATGAATAAGTTCTAGAGATCTAATTACCAGTGTGGTATCTGTGGTTAATACTGTATTGTACACTGAAAATCTGCTAAGAGAGTAGATCTCATGTCTTCTCACCACAAATCAAAATGAAAGGTAATATATCAGGAGATGGTTGACCTTAAATATACACAATTTGTATTTTAAAAATAAATGCAAAAATAAATCCTGTATAATACTGAATTTAAAATGAATAGAATGAGTCCTTTTTCAAATATCATACAATAGGATGAATAATCATTTCATATTTGATCCCATACATCACTTGAAAATATTGTATTCTGACAAGTTTTCAACTGAGAAAAACAAAGCAGAATACATTTCATCTCATATATCTTGCTCTGAGTCCGCTGGAGTCATCAGATTCTATTTAGTCAGGGTTAGATACTTCTCTTACAGCACAAATACTGCTGACATGAATACTATTCTGTCAATCTGAATTTGCTTAAATCTTATTTGAATAATTTCATTAAATAAATTTTTCATTGAACCACAATTTTAAAGAAAAAATCCCATTAAACTTTGATTATATTTTTGATTGGGTTAATTTTAATTACTTTTTGCTTTCAACCTTACTGCTGCAAATTTTTTTTAAGTTGCTCCAATTTTCTGCTTGACTAAGTATACTGTCGTAAACAAATAGTCCAGTATCTTGCTGACAATCTCCTGCTCCTACACTGACTGCAGATTATAAGTCTATCAATTTTAATTGTACAATATTACAAAACTAGAATACTGGAGGGCATTGTATTAGCCACAACCTGCATCGAAGGCTTCTTCTTTTTTTTTTTTTTTTGTATTTTGTTTTTAGTTGAAATATGCCCTGATATTTGTTTATTATCTTATTACTCTAGAGGAGGCAAGTTAATTCAACTTCTAGGTATGTATACAAGAGGAATGAAAATATATCCACACTAAAACTTGTACACAAATGTTTATAACAACATCCTAATAGTCAAAAGTGGCAATAACTCAAATGCACATCAACTAATCAATGGATAATCAATTTGTGGTGACCATACAATGGAATATTATTTGGCAGTTAAATAAAACATGAAGTGTTGATATATACTAGATCATGCATGGGGCTTCTCTTGTGGCTCAGCTGGTAAAGAATCCATCTGCAATGTGGGAGACGTGGGTTATATCCTTGGGTTGGGAAGATCTCCTGGAGAAGGGAAAGGCTACCTACATCCAGTGTCATGCATGAAACTTGAAAACATGGTAAATGGAAAAAAAAATACAATAAACCAGTCACTAAAGACCATGCATTGCCTAATTCCACTTATATGAATTGTTTAAAATACTGAACTCCATAGAGGTTGCAAGTAGGTTAAGGGTTGCCTAGGGAATTGGGAGAAAATGGAAAGTGACTGCTAACAGGTATGGGGTTTCTTTGGGAGATGATGAAAATGTTCTAAGACTAGATAGCGATGATTGTATCACTGAATACACAAAAAGTACTGACTTGTACAATTCAGAAGGGTGACTTGTACCCTCAATAAAGCTGTAATTAAAGAAGAGGCAGGTAGTTTTAAAAATTATTGAGGATTTTTGTTAGTTCAAATTTCATCTAAATAGACATATTTTCTTCTTTTTCTCTTTTTTGCTTATTATAGCTAGAGTAGATTATAATTCTCCCCAGATGATGAATTTTTAAAACATTCTTTGATGTACTACTCCCAAATTTTCTTCTGACTCTTCTGTTACTTGGTACTTCAGCTTTTCTCTGTCAATAACTACAGTCTTGTGAATCACTTTTCTAAAATTTGTTTCTATCTTTCTTTTAAAAATAGTCTTCTGGAGCTGTTGCACATGATTTAGTGATAAAATTTTGGAAATTTTTATTACATAACTGTGGATTTGCTACTGTATGTACTATATTTCCCAGGTTTCTCTATAAATATTTCGCTCATCTTTTATTTTTGAAATATATTTTGAGAAACAGTGTGTTTACTAAAGAATAAGTATAAAGTCCAGAAAGAACCAATTCCAATAGAAATAACCAAGTTAAAATGTTGCATTCCAAATTTACGATTAAATGCAAATGCTTCATTAAAAAGCAAATCCTTCATTTAAAGTTGTTCACTGGAATGCAGCTCAAATATTCAATCTGGTTAAATTTGATATGCTGAAAAATCATATTAAAAATATTTAATGGGCTTAGAAAATGTTAGATTATCTGCTTCTAGCTCTAAATTTCTAGTAAACTAGTGACTCTGTTTACACAAGACCTTCTCATCAGCTGAAAGTCCTTGCTTATTTTCATCTATTTACATCATTTTCTGGAAAAATGTGGTTCAAATTTTATCTCATCTGGGATACCATTACTGATAAACCTGTTGTCATGATGTCTTGATATTACATGATTCAAATACTGAAGCATACCATTTGTGTGTTACACATTTCAATCTCACAATATCCTCCTTCTGATGGTTCTCAAGTATTTCACATTATATACTTTTATTATAATTAGATTTTAAGTATTTCAATGGCATATCTATGTGTCTTATTTGTTATGCATTTCGAAGAGTGTATAAAGTGGCCATTATATACATACTGGATTATTTGCAAGGCAGATGTACAAATAAACTATATTAAAATAACACATGTCAATATAGGTATTTTGTCTCCTACCTCCCTTGTCACTTTCTCAGTATTTCTTTTGTAAATATTGCCTTTCTAATAACAGTAACAAAGGAAACGCTAAAGAAATACATATGGAGATAGGGCAAAATAGTATGGGCCTGCAGAAAAGAGGTTTTCTGTGTAATAGTAAAACTTTTGTCCCAAACTGAGGGAAGGTCAGAGAGAAGCAACACTAAATAATGAATGTTAGCTTCCACGATATCCAAGTTTTCATCAGTAAGTGCAATGTTGCTCTTGTGGAAATGACAGGCCCATGGTGGCATTGCTCAGGAGAGAGCAACCATTAGGAAATTTGTAGCGCTGAGCTTCAGAGACAAACGCTGAGAGGGAAAAATCTGTTGTTTGCGCAGCATCCCGAACATATTATTCTCTTGAAAATCGGAGTGAACCCCTTGGAGAGAACTGGCAGGCTGACGAATGTATTGGAGGGGTCCTGCTGCAGCCCCCCTCCCCCCCATTTAATCCACTGCTCGGCTGACGACAGGGCGGCTACAATATGTGCCTCCCTTTGTGACTCTTCAGCTTTTGATGAAATGGATACGTTTTAGTTCTTGAAAGTGAAGTAGCTGTGAGGGAGCTGTCCACTGCGAAACAAGCAGGTTCTGCAGGAGAAAGTAAGATTTAGTGAAACGGAGTGTGTATTTTTACAACAGGAAGAAGATGTACAGTTGGATAGGATCCTGTGATGAAGGCTATATCTGGCTTACTTTTCCAGGAAGTTTTTGTGTATAATCCTCATCACATTTCATTGTCGGTGTCTTTTAAATCTTTCCGCTTTTTATTTAAAGGACTCTTTCATCCAACAGAGCTATTTATCCTAAAACCACACTGTGCCTTGTGTTAACACATCCTTCTCCACATGGATTTTGTTCACTTCATTTCAGCACAATGACCCCTTTATTTCAAATATATCCTGAGCACTAAGCCACCTTCTATCCCGGGGCAAGCCTGGATTTGAAATGTCTTCCTAAAGCAGACTACTGAGAATATGTCACCTTACCCTTTTTTTTTGCAATTTAATATTTTGTAATTTAAAAATTCAAAAAAGTAAAGGGCTTCTCTCGTGGTTCAGACGGTAAAGAATCTGCCTCCAATGCGAGAGACCTGAGTTTGATCCCTGGGTCAGGATCTTGGGGAAGAAAATGGCAACCCACTCCAGTATTCTTGCCTGGGGAATTCCATGGTCAGAGGAGCCTGGCGGGTTACAGTCCGGGGTCGCAAAGAGTCGGACACAACTGAGCCACTAACACACACACTGTTTAAACAAAAGTCACATCCTTCACAGGATATGTCTTTTGCACTCTGACGGAAACTGAGATTTGCCACGTGCTCATCTCCTGCGTCAAACTCATGATGTGTTTACTTTGCCTGGCTGACTGCTTCCTGAGTTTCCTTTACTCCACCTAGATGTTTACAATTGCTTCTTCCCCACTAAACTACTCCAGTGAAATCTTTCCAAAGTCCCCTTTCCTGCTCTCTTTTCCTTTTGTTATATTCTCCTTCTTAAACAGGGGAGCTGCGGTTACAAATGAGAGACTGCTGATGGATTTATTTCCGTTAACAAAACCCTCCAGTTAAAGAACATTCACTGGTAAACAAGGGATTCTTTCCATAATGTATCTTTTAAAGGGCATGGGCCCAATATTTCTTGGTATGCTGAAGGTTTTTTCTCCCTATATTTAATTTAGTTTCCCATTTGATGATTTGTTACCCTCTATTTTTTAAAAAGTGCCACAATCTAAATTAAAAAGAGATTCTAATTACCTCTCTTACAGGGAAAAAAAGAATCATCCAGTAATTTAAAAATATTTGAGCTATATTTTGATGTGTTAAGCAAATAGATCTATATATCATTTTAATGAAACATAGCAGGATGCTTTAAAACACATTTTCCTTAAGAGAGTTCTAAGCACAGCTCCAGACGGATATGTTTTCAGTTTAGTTTTAAAGGCAGGAATGACAGTGCTCTATGAATAAATCGAAAGTAAATTTCCGAGTCAGGGGGCCTACTTGCTGCAAACTCTTGTTCCATGGGACTTGAGATTATACATCGGACAAACTAATAACCTGCTGATTTCAACCTCAGTGAGTGACAGGAGACCCGTGGTGACAAAAGACCTAAAAATATATCAGGCTTTGGCCATTAAAAGCCTTATCAGCAAGGAACAAAAATCAACAGAGCTTTAGGATTGCCAATGCAGGGATTTAAAAAGGCTCCTAGCAAGGGAATATTACTAACCATCCTGATAATCTGTTGACATACAACGCAGGCCGCCTCTGTCACCACTTTCTGGCTGAGAGCTTTAGGTGATGAAAGGCAGAATGGTTGGGAGGGGGGCATCAGACTGAATACTGACAGTCAGCAGCCTCGCTGAGGCTGCGGGGAGGGACGCGGCTCTAAACCTGTGGCACAGTGTAGCCATAGCTCTGAAGGCAGCAGGTGTTCAGATCTGCATGCTTCTGAAAGAGGGCTTGCATCTATTTTCATATTCTCTATATCAACTTGATGGCTAATCATTAATTTTAATACTGTAAATACTATTTAGAGCCAAAACTTTTTCCATTAGTACAGTAAGCAATTTGTTTTTTTTCTTGTCCCCCACATGCCTCTTGGCACAAGAATCTGTAAGGAAACAGAAGTGCATTAAAATATTAAGTCACTATTTGTGAATTCTAACTGCTCCCCCTGAAGGGATATAAAAGCAGTGTGCCAAGGATATACTCGGGTAGAACCAGTAATTGTACAGTGTTTCCTGTTTGCATTTCCAGGTCTGTCTCCTGATAGATTCTTTAGTGACACATCAGAGATCTGTTAATGGGTTGATAAATGACCAAGGTTAGAAATCGTCATCTAGTGTAGTCTGTTCAGGCAGACTAGGGAAGGGAAGAATCCGAGATGGTTTCCTATTCATTCTGTCAAGGCAGGCACATTTATAATGTCTTTCTAGATACAGAATGGAGATGAGAATCAACCTATTTAGCTAAAGAAATAGAAAAAGGAATTTGCTGTTTGATGCCTGGAATAAGATACTTAGCTAGAAGTCTGAAAGGAAAAGAGAACTAGGGACAGATGAGAAGAGAGTCAAGTGGAGCTGATGAGACTGGGAATATGAAACAGAAGCCAAGATAAACAATTAAACTCACACTGATGTAGCTACCTCCAGATTCAAGGAGTCACTGTGTATCGTCAATAGCAGAGAATTAGTGGGGTAGACAGTTAAGGGAAGCTTTTAAGACATGCCTATATGGCAAGTCAGTTGCCAAAATTTTCTAAAGATAAATTGATGAATAGCAATAAGGAAATATTTGCCACACAAGTAATTATGCATTTTCCTTTTCATTTAAGGTATTTACAAGAGCTCCTCTAGTAATTTCTGTCAAGAACTGGTCAGGAGTCTTCAATCTGATGTACAGTAATGATGAGTGGGGAAAAATCAATAGAATCAAATTAAGAAGTAAAACACAAAGAACCAAATGAAAAATTCCACAAAGAATGGATAAAATACAGCTGAGGATGACCTGAGGACTCTAAGTGGATTGGTGCCAGAAATAATATGGTGTTCTCTCTCCATCGTCACATTAATGTCTCTCTCTTTACTTCCCCTTACCCTATTCTTCACTCATTTTTCCCCCCAAATGAAAAGATCAAAGGCAATACTGAGGTGAGGGGGGGAGGATTTGCACAAGGGCAGACTTCGGCCTGAATAGTGTGCCCAGGGTGAGCTGAGGGGCAGAGACACCCCACCGTGTCTGTCGTGGTGATGACAGAGAGATGGAAGAACTTTCAGTCTTCAGGGATGGAGGCCCCTGGATTTGTCCTCCTTCAGTACCATTCTTCATCTTTCCTTATCTGCCCCAACGTTGGAAATTCACAAATCCCAACTCCTTTGCTTCAACATATCTAAAGAGAGTTCTCACTTGGCTTTTGACCAGAGGTTGAATGGGTTATTTGATATTCACTGCTTCAAAAATTCAACAGAAATAACCCTTTAATAAATACTATCTTGGCTTTTACCCCTTTCTAACATATGTCTTGCCATGCTGGCATTGACCTGTCTTATTCTGTGTTCTATTGAAAATCAGAAAAATAATGATCTGTAACAATTTGTTTGCAAGATCTAAAAGAGAAAGGAGCCTTTAGGACAGGAAAGATACAATGCAGTGTGAAAGTGATGAACATGTCAAAAATTTAATTGCTTTTGATAACATTTGTCTGCTTGTTCCCATACATCCCAATTACTAGTAGAGTGTAGAGAAGAATTGTTTTCATGGACACAGGCTATCCTTAGCTGTGTCACAAGATGTGGTTGTGACACAAACCTTTCAGGATGCTTGCTGGCTCTCAGCCTTGTGATTCTACAGCTACACTTAAAAAACATGTGCACACTGTTCAAAGGGAAAACAGGGAGAGGGAGAGTGTGTCTGGAAAATTACTTTATTTCAATGGGTATATGTTATCACCTTTGAAAAAACCCTTTTTTACTGGTATTAAAATCAAGGATGAGTACATCCTTCAGAACGGTTTTGCCTTATGCTAACAATGTAACATAACCAAATTCTTTAGATGAAAGCTGTTTTTGTGAGATAAGAAAAAGAAATAAATAGATTAAAAAAAACAAACCTCAGCATTTACTATATCTGGAAAATAACATATTACAGTATATTCAACTCTGTTAAGTGTCTGTGAATGCAAAAATAACTTTTCCTCAGAGTGTTGGATGAACTATGAAAAAAAAAAATGAAGGAAAAATCCAGAAAACAAACAACAACAACAAAACCAGCAAAAAGCTTCAGTTTGACTTTAAACTGTAAATGTATCCAACAATCTTTAAAGATTTTGTGTTCATCAAATACCATTCTGAGCACAGACATGAAAGGTAAATATTCCTGTGATCTTTCGGTGGTGGCATAGGAGTTTTGTGGATCACTTTCTCAAGTTGTGACACACCACCGAGGTCAATTATTCAATAGAAAACATTCCTAAGTAGTCAATTATAGAGTGTTTGATTCTAAGCTTGTGTCTACAGAAAAAAAAAAAAAAAAAAGCAAACATATCTGGAAAGTAATAAACCAATGTATTCCAGAGCAAGCATTAGATTTTTAATGAGAGCTTCATGTCAGTTCAGGAAAATTTTCCATCTACCATTATTTTACAAATCTCTCTATTTTAGCCCTTTTAGTGAATAAATTAACTCACAGTAGTATTTAAAACCTAATAATTCTGCTTCTCTCTATGTGAGAATTCCAAAGGATAGTGAGAAGTGAATAACCTTACAGAATGATACAAAAGGCCAATTGGAGGCTGGATGAGGGTGACTTTTCAGATTATTAATCCCAAAAATAAATTCTGCTTTCAAAAAATACAGTTGGAATTTAATGCAGACATGCAGTAAAAAGAATATGGGTAGAGAAGGAACAGGGTTCTCATTGTTGCATCTGAAAAGACTTGTTTTCAGTACAAAGGATATTAAGACCTCACCCATCTATTTTACGCACAAAGATATTGTTGCTCTTGTTCAGTCGCTGAGTCTTGTCTGACTCTTTGTGATCCCATGGACTGCAGCACACCAGGCTCCACTATCTCCTGGAGTTGGCTCATGTTTATGTCCATTGAATGGTGATGCTAACTATCTCATCCTCTGTCATCCCCTTCTCCTCCTGCCTTCAATCTTTCACAGCATCAGAGTCTTTTCAATGAGTCAGTTCTTCATATCAGGTGGCCAAAATATTGGAGCTTCAGCTTCAGCATCAGTCCTTCCAATGAATATTCAGTGTTGATTTCCTTTAGTATTGACTGGATTGATCTCCTTGGAGTCCAAGGGACTTTCAAGAGTCTTCTCCAGAACCACAATTTGAAAGCATCAAGGTGCTCAACCTTCTTTATTATCTAACTCTCACATCCATACATGACTACTGGAAAAACTATAGCTTAGACTATATGGCCCTTCGACAACAAAGTGATGTCTCTGCTTTTTAATATGCTATCTAGTCTTGTCATAGCTGCCCTTTCAAGGAGCAAGCATACTTTATTTTCATGGCAGCAGTCACCTCAGTGACTTTGGAGCTCCAAAAAAGAAAATATGTCACTATCTCCACTTTCTTTGCTTCTGTTTATCATAAAGTGATGGGACCAGATGCCATGATCTTAGTTTATCAAATGCTGAGTTTTAAGTCAGTTTTTCACTCTTTTCTTTCACCCTCATCAACAGTGTCTTTAGTTCCTCTTCACTCTCTGCCATTAGGGTGGTATCATCTGCATGTCTAAGGTTGTTGATTTTCCCAGCAATCTTGATTCTAGTTTGTGATTCATCCAGGCCAGAGTTTCAATGATGTATTCTGCATATAAGCTAAATAAGTAGGGTGTTAATACACAGCCTTGATACTCTTTCCCCAATTTGGAACCAGTCAGTTATTCCATGTCCAGTCCTAACTGTTGCTTCTTGACCTGCACACAGATTTTCCAGGAGATAGTTTAGGAGGTCTGGTACTCCCATCTCTTAAGAATTTTCTACACTTTGATGTGATCCACACAGTCAAAGTAAAACCTTTGACTTTATTCTAGTTTATTAAGTTGAAGAAGTAGTTTTTTTTTTTTTTTTATTAATTCCCTTGCTTTATCCTTGATACAGGGAATGTCAGCAATTCAATCTCTGGTTTCTTTGCCTTTTCAAAACTCAGCTTGTACATCTAGAAGTTCTCAATTCATGTGCTGCTGAAGCCTAGATTGAAGGATTTTGTGTGTAATCTTGCTAGCATGTGAAATGAATGCAATTATACAGTAGTCTGTACATTTTTTGGCATTGCCCTTCTTTGGGATTAAAATGAAAACTGACTTTTTCCCATCCTGTGCCACCTGCTGAGTTTTCCAAATTTGCTGACACATTGAGTGCAGCACTTTCACAGCATTATCAGTTAGGAGTTTAAATAGCTTGGATTGAATTCCACCATTTTTACTAGCTTTGATCCTAGCAATGCTTCCTGATACTCACTTAACTTCACACTCCAAGATGTTGTGGAGACATTAAAAAGCAGAGACATTACTCTGCTGACAAAAGTCTGTCTAGTCAAAGCTAGTAGAATTTTCTGGAAATCATGTATGGATAGTTATATATTTGGACTATAAAGAAAGCTGAGCACTAAATAAGTGATGTTTTTGAACTGTGGTGTTGGAGAAGACTTTTGAGAGTCCCTTGGACTGCAGGATATCAAACCAGTCAATCCTAAAGGAAATCAGTCCTAAATATTAATTGGAAGGACTGATGCTGAAGCTGAGACTCCAATACTTTGGCCACCTGATGCAAAGAACTGACTCATTGGAAAAAGAACCTGATGCTGGGAAAGATTGAAGGCAGGAGGAGAAGGGGACAACAGAGGATGAGATGGTTGGATGGCATCACCAACTCGATGGACATGAGTTTGATCAAGCTCCAGGAGTTGGTGATGAACAGGGAAGCCTAACATGCTGCAGTTCATGGGGATGCAAAGAGTTGAACATGACTGAGTGACTGAACTAAACTGAACTGACCTGAGTGACCACACCATCATGATTATCCAGGTCATTACAAGCTTCTTTGTATAGTTCTGTATATTCTTGCCACCATTTCTTAATATCTTCTGCTTCTTTTAGGTCTTTACTGGTTCTGTCCTTTATTGTGCCCATTCTTGCATGAAATATTTCCTTGAAGAGATCTCTAGTCTTTCCCATTCCATTATTTTCCTCTATTTCTTTGCACTGTTCATTTAAGAAGGACTTCTTGTCTCTCCTTTCTAGTTTCTGGAACTCTGCATTCAGTTGGGTGTATCTTTCCCTTTCTCCCTTACCTTTTGTATCTCTTCTTTTCTCAGCTATTTATAAAGCCTCCGCAGACAACTACTTGACCATCTTGCATTACTTTCTCTATGGGATGGTTTTGGTCACTGCCTCCTATGCAGTGTTAAAAACCTCCGTCCATGGTTCTCAAGGCACTCTATCTAAAATATCTAATCCCCTGTATTTGTTCAGCATCTCCACTGTATAATCATAAGGGATTTGATTTAGATTATACCCAAATGATTTAATGGCTTTCCCTACTTCCTTCAATTTAAGCCTGAATTTTGCAATAGGAGCTCATGATCTAAGCCACAGTCAGCTCCATGTCCTATTTTTACTGACCACGTAGAGCTTCTCCATCTTTGCCTGCAAAGAATATAATAAATCTGATTTCTGCATTGATCATGTAATGATGTCCATATGTAAAGTTGTCTCTTAGGTTATTGGAACACGGTGTTTTCTTTCTTTCTTTTATTTTCTTTTCCATTTCAGTCGCTTCAAGTGTTTTCTATGACCAGCATATTCTCTTGACAAAACTCCATTAGCCTTCACCCTGCTTCATTTTGTACTGCAAGGCCAAGCTTGCCTGTTATTCTGGGTATCTCTTGATTTCCTACTTTTGCATTGCAATCCCCTATGATGTCAAGGGCATCATTTTTTTGGTGTTAGTTCTAGAAGCTGGTGTACGTCTTCATAGAACCAGTAAACTTCATCTTCTTTGGCATCAGAGTTTGGGGCATAGATTTGGATTACTGTGATATTGAGTGGTTTGCCTTGGAAATGAACAGAGATCATTCTGTTGTTTTTGACATTGCATCCAAGTACTGCATTTTGGACTCTTTTGTTGACTATGAGGGCTTCTCCATTTCTTCTAAGGGACTCTTACAAACAGTAGTAGATATAATCATCATTTGAATTAAATTCAACCACTCCTGTCCATTTTAGTTCACTGATTCCTAAGATGTCTATGTTCACTGTTGCCATCCCCTGCTTGACCACATCCAATTTACCTTGATTCATGGACCTGACATTCCAGGTTTCTATGCAATATTACCTTTATTGCATTGGATTTTACTTTCTCCAACTGACACATCTACAACTGAGCACTTTTTCTGCTTTGGCCCAGCCACTTCATCCTTTTCAGAGCTGTTAGTAATTTTCCTCTGCCTTTCCCCAGTAGCATATTGGATGCCTTCTGACCTGGGTGATCATCTTCTAGTGCCTTAACTTTTTGCTTTTTCATACTGTCCATGGGGTTCTGCAGTCAAGAATAGTGGAGTGTTGCCATTTCCTCCTCGAGTGGGCCAGGTTTTATTAGTACTCTTCACTATGACCTGTCAGTTCTGCATGGCATGGCTCATAGCTTCACTGAGTTACGCAGGCCCCTTAACCATGACAAGTCTGTGATCCAAGAAAGGGATATCCACAGATACAGGAAGAAATCGGATTTTTTATATAAAATGTTCTTAAGTGTACCCAATGCTCTGCAGTTCCTTAAATGGGAAGGAAATCTAAAAGAGAGGGGATATATGTATGCCTATGGCTGATTCACTTTGCTCTACACATAAAACACATATATAATGCATATAGCACAACATTATAAAGCAGTCATACTCCAATAAACACTTAAAAAGCAAAAGTGCTTCAGGGAAGTTTGAAGGATAAAGAGAACTGTTACCTCTTTCATGACCAGAAACACATTTTGCATGTATAAAAGACCAAACAAAAAAAAAAAGAAAAGAAGAAAAGAAAAATGACATCTACATTCAGGCTTTTGTTCCCCTCCTGGTTGTCCCAGATACCTTGAGAGTGATGATCAGGTATTTTTTTTGAGGGTGTTTTGAGTTCACAGAGTACACTTTTTAAAACAGCTGGGCACAGACTCCCAAGAACGCTGGTTCCCAGTATTCTAAAGCCCAACCATGATTTCTCCCTTAAGCATCATATGAAACTGTTTTGTATCATACATCAAGACTCATATAGACATAAAGAATCAAGAGATTTCAGCTTTCTAAAGAATTGTCTACTTTCTGGTTTTCATGTAAGTCAGAAGCTGGTGCCTAGAGGAAGGATGAGTTTGAACACTGTTACACTGTGAGGGCAGTGCGGGCATCTCTGAGGCATGGGGTGTGCATGCAAAGGCAGTGGTGGTGAGGTTGTTTGCCTCTGGCTCAACTCTTCTTTCTGTTGGGAGTAGTTTTGGACCATCATCATTGAGTATCAGCTTGAAGAAAGACTTGATGGTGATCCCCCCTTTTAAGAGGATTACATTTTGTCATATAATTATATAGGTATTTGAGCCATATTGCTTCACACATTGCTTGGGGAAGGGAAATGTGTATTTGTATGAGTGGATGGAATAAATAAAACTTGCAATTTTTTTTTATGTTCTTCTCTTCATGCTCAAATTTTCTGATCTATTTATTCCTAGGAATATGAATGGAATTATTTTCCCCATTTTTTTTTTCTTTTTTCCCCTTCCTTTTCTTTGTATAAACACCTTTTGAGCAGTTTGAAATGTGATAACAAATTTGAGAGTTGAAAACTCAGCATTTAATATCTTGTCTAGTCTCAGAAACTAGGTCAGAATCCAGATGTTTTATCTAATCCCCTCTTTTTGCTATAAACAATCAAGGGCCTTGAGCTGTGAAGTTTATCGTCATACTGACTGAGTCAATGCTAGAGTTGGAGTTAGCTTTGAGTCTCTTGTCTTCCAGTTGGTGCTACTCAAACTTGCCAAATAATGAACTCAATTATCACGTAACAATTTTAAAATTTTCTGTGTAATACAATCCTTGAGTGCATGCTGAGTCACTTCAGTCATGCCTGTCTCTTTGCAACCCTATGAACTATAGCCTACCAGCCTCCTCTGTCCATATGATACTGCAGGAAAGAATACTGGAGTGAGTTGCTCTGCCCTCTTTCAGGGGATCTTCCTGACCCAGGGATCGAACCCACGTCTTCTGTGGCTCCTGCTTTACAGGTGGATTTGTTACTGCTGGGCCATAAGGGAAACCCAATACAGTCCTTGAGCAAGTGAGCAAGTGAAATTCACTCAGTTGTGTCCAACTTTTTGTGACCTCATGTACTGTACAGTTCATGAAATTCTCCAGGCCAGAATAATGGAGTAGGTAGCCTTTCCCTTCTCCAGGGGACTTTCCCAACCCAGGGATCAAACCAGGGTCTCCTGCATTGCAGGCTGATTCTTTACCAAGTGAGCTATCAGGGAAGCCCAATAATGGAAAAGATAACTTTTCAAAGCTTAATATTTGCAACTCACTAAATGATGTGTCTGTGCTTTATATTATATGTGGTTGTTCCCTATCTTCAAAAGGAAATTACTTATTTTGATCATTCATCCTATAATTTACCACTTGAGTGTGGATTATTTTGAGTCAACAGGCATAGTCAGTTCATTCGTGTTTTATAGCCAAGTCTTTAGAACATAAAATTAATTGTTTTCCATGATGTGACTGATATGGTCAAGGCAACTGTGTTGGTTGACACAGTGAAAATGTGACTATGGAAGATGTCTAGGGTGCATAATTTTTTTAATGCATACTTTGTGCCTTTATGGTATCACTGAGATTCAGCCAGATTCATGGCTCCAAGAGCAACAGATCCAATAATTTCTTACCTTCACAGGTCACTGAGTTTTATGATGACCTCAAAAACAAAGAAAGTTTGTCCTCCTCTTGAGATAGTCTACATGTATGTTAGAAATTCCCATATTTTCTACTTCAGTGTCCTTCTTATTAGAGAAGAAATAAAATGAGTCTCCTTGTCATACACATATATACCTATGAATTAAATGATGCCCTAACATTTCACATTTCATACTTTTTTATGTGTGAAATGAATTTATGTTGTGTTTTTGTGAATGCATATAACATTCTAAATATATATGAAAATATCCACATGCAATTTTTTTCATTTGTAAATCTAGACAGCCTGTTACTTTTCAATTTTCCTGATTTATAGTAGAAAATGATTGCACGTCTCCTTAAAATCACTTGGCTTGGTTCTTCTTTTATGAGTTGTTTTCCTAAGAGCTATTGTTGCTTGAACCATTAAAAGTTAATTTTGTGAATAAATCTTTATTTTCCTTGGTCTTACGTACAAACTATCAAGTAATCATTAAAATAAAATGGATATAAATTTAGAAAGTTTGACCATCTATTAGCTATTATTCCTGATTGTGTGTATTAGTCACTTAGACGTACCCGACTCTTTGTGACCTCATGGACTATAAGCCCACCAGGCTCCTCTGTCTGTGGAATTCATCAAGAATACTGCAGTGGGTTGCCATTCCCTTCTCCAGGGGATCTCCCCCACCCAGGAATTGAACCCTGGTCTCCTGCCTTGTAAGCAGATTTTTTATTATCTGAACCATCAAGGATATCAGGAGCTAAAAAAGACCAAAAACACACAAATAAGAAGCTGGCCTGGCAGTTGATGGGTGCGGGAAGAGAGGCAACTCAGAGGAGGAGCTGTAACCAACATCACGCAGACTGAAGCTGTCTCTGAGAAAATGGAGGGAGGATTGTACCCAGCACAAGATTTATCTCAGCCTAGGCTGAGAGACAGGAATTTCCTCCTTCTCAGGTGCTAACATGACCTGGTCTTCCCCTGTAAGTCAGTGACCTCCTGCTAGGAGATCACTGACCATTGAATCAATATCCCCAATATCTTACATTCCAAACTGAGACTTCAGAATATATTTTCTCACGGCAACAAAATTCTGACTACATATCTATGTATTTATCATCTTTCTAGTCAGCTATCTTTCCTTGTTTTGTTGAAAAATGATATGGCATTATTTTCGAAGCTAAATACTTGCTCTAAAGCTACATATATGTGTGAGTGTGTATAACTTAGATTCTTGTATTAACTTTGACAGGTGTATGATGTAATGCAGTTACTTTTTTAGCAAGACTTAATGACCACCATCATTATGGGGCACTGAAATACAATAAATTGATAGTTTAGGGTAACAAAAGCCCAGGGAATTTTTGATGATTGCCTTAGCTTTGGGGAGATCATTTTCACTCTTTCTGTGCTGAATCATTTTCTTCAAGCTCTTTTTCCACCAACTCAAATATGTGCTTAAACTTCAGTGTAAACAGTTTATGTTGTGTACGAAGAAGAATCTGTTAGAATTCTCAACATTATAGCAATAACAACAAATGCTTAGATAGCAGTATATGCCAGACACAAATTTCTTTACCTAAATTAACTCTTTCAATTCTGACAACTCTATGAGGTAAGTAGTATTGTCATCCTCATTTTACTGGAGAGGGGACTGATGCATAGAAAGGTGAAATCACTAGCCCATGTCTCTATAGCTTGTAAGCATAAAGCCTGGATAACAACTGAGGCAAGTCAATTCAGAGTCTGCTCTTAACCAATTTGCTAATGGCTAATAAAGTGTTTTGCCTTTGATTCCTGCAGCAGTTCTCTTTGGCAAGTTCATGTATTTTATTTCCTCAATATGTAGATAAGGATACCGGGGCCCGGGGACATTTAACAATGTACTCATCATCACTCTCCCAGTCAAAGGAAGAACTGAGACCCAGGTGCGCATTGCCCACAGCAGAGAGTCATTTAGCTTTGATGTAACATAAAAACACATTTACAAAAGATGGTTGAATTAATCCACCCATCTCCCAGAGTCAGAATACTCCTCTTTTTCATATACTTTGTAGAGTTTGAAAAATTCATTTTTAAAAATAACAGATTTCTTCTGTGAATCTAGTAACATCACTCAAGGTTAAGGCTGGGAGATAAGTGGTGGTATGGATGAATATTAAGTATACGTACAACCCTTGGATTATTGCTTCCAATTAGCATGTTCCCACTTTCCTCTACTTTGCTGCAATATAAATAAGTGAATGACCTCCTATTTCTTGCATTCTTTCAGTTTATTTATATATTTCAGGGTCAAATTTGAATTTTAACCTCATTGCTATACTATTAATTGGCATGCTTGATTATATTATTATTATTATTATTATTTTGCCTTAATTGTACTTGACTAGTTCTTGACAACATGTAGTTACAGGATGTGGACATAGGACGTTGCACTGGCACTGACTGCATTCATTCTGTGGATTCGTCTTCATTTCTAAGCTTACACCTGCTTTTTAAAATTCTGATGGAGAAAATACCTTAAGAATAGCTTGAGGTTAAAATACATACACACAAATCATGATAAGTAAAGCATTTACTTTCAACATCAAAATCATTATTGCCCCTCACAATATAATTTGCCGTGAGCTCCATGCTTTGTTGCCTGTGAAGACAGCCAAGAAAGCTTAGCATGCAATTCCTTTTGGACTAAAGTGAGTAGACGTATCAGTGAATGGTTCCACATTAACCCTTTTTTTTTCATAGATTAATAGTCTTCAGCAGATGGTACAGTGCAGTTTATTGTATCCTTAAAAATGTAGAAAGGAAAAAATAATAAGTAATAAAATGATTTTTTGTTGCCCTGTCTTTCATTATTAGCTATCCTGTACTGAGTACATGCTTATGCAGTAGAAAGCATATCAGAAGGTCTCATTTGCAAAAACATGGAGAAACCTTGAGGGTGTCATGGTAAGCAAAATAAGTCAGAGAGAGATAAATACTGTATGATCTCACTTATGTGTGGAAACTTAAAAGCAAACAGATTGGTAGCTCCCAGAGGCTGGTGAGTGAGGGCTTGTAAAATTGGGGAGGTGGTTAGAAGGTAAAAGCTTCCAGTTATAAGACAAATAAGTCCTGGTGATGTAACATACAGCATGGTTATTATTGTTAAATATATCTGACAGTACTTTACTGTATATTTGAAAGTTTCTAAGAGAAAAGATCTTAAAAGTTTTCATCACAAGAAAAATATTCTAACTATGTGAGGCAATGCTAACTAAATTTATGATAATTATTTCACAATATATATACTTATCAAATCATTATGTTCTATATGGGCTTCCCCAAACTAACACAATGTCATATATCAATTATATCTCAATAAAACAATATAAAATAAAACATTCAAAAGTATAAAAGCAGAGACTAAAATGGTGGTTGCCAGTGGGGGGCGGGCAGAGGGAGGTGCAATGGGGTGGTGTTGGTTAAAGGGCGCAAAGCTTCAGTTAGGCAAGATGAACGCTTTCTGGATCTAACGTACAGCACGGTCACGAGAATTAGCAGTACTGCACTGTATATTTGAACTTTGTTAAGAAGATGGCTCTTGTATTAATGAAGTGAACTCTAATCTTTTATTCTCCCTCCCTCACTTATTACTGGGCAAAATGGTGACAAAACCACATTTTAACTACCTTACAGATAGTGTAGTTTTTGCAGCTGTGATGTTTCCAATGTAGATGTTTCCAGTATAGATAAGCCAGAGTAGCTCTCTAAAGATTCTTAAAAATCATCTTCAGTTCAGTTCAGTTCAGTCGCTCAGTCGTGTCTGACTCTTTGCGACCCCATGAATCGCAGCACGCCAGGCCTCCCTGTCCATCACCAACTCCCGGAGTTTACTCAAACTCATGTCCATCGAGTCAGTGATGCCATCCAGCCATCTCATCCTCTGTTGTCCCCTTCTCCTCCTGCCCCTAATCCTTCTCAGCATCAGGGTCTTTTCCAATGAGTCAACTAGAAGAACCCATTACGATGCTTATGTTTATTAACCAGCTATCAAAAATGCTAATGTGCAGAAAGACCAGGGAAGGCAACTTTAATTCATAAAATTTGATGCATTAAAGGAAGTGATGCCATTTTGATGAATTTTTAAAATATAGCTCACACTCAACAGTTTTTATTATTTAAGAGTAAGCTTGCTTTCTCTTAAAATTCACACTTCTCCTGAGACTTTTCAGGTTCTTTCCAGGGAAGAAAGACTAAAAAAGTTAATAGACATTAAAATGAAAGGTGGATTTTCCTATTCTATCACTGCCAGAAAGCTTCCACACAAGGAAATACTCTGCATGCATTATAAATCCATACAGATAGGCTATATAATCATGGAAAAGTGAGAAAAGAACAGAACTCAGAAATGGGGGAATGAAATTAGTGCTTTTAAACTGGGAAATTAGTGTTGAGTCTGCACTAAACAATTAAAAAAAAAATTTCATTAACATAGCAGCCGACTGTATAGCTGTCTGCAAAGAAACCAACACTGCTGGATTGACCAGGTTACCGTATTATCATTCTGTACATGGTATCTCAGACTTAGTTTTCCCGAGAGGGAAGCCATAAAAACACAACAGTGATGCAAATAAAGATGGGGGAATCCATTTTCACTTCACTTGTAATAAGATTTATATTAATTCAGGCTCTTTATTCACTTTATCATACTAGTCTTAAAAAGGATCACTTAGAGGGTGTTCATTGGAAGGACTGATGTTGAAGCTGAAACTCCAATACTTTGGCCACCTCATTCGAAGAGTTGACTCATTGGAAAAGACCCTGATGCTGGGAGGGATTGGGGGCAGGAGGAGAAGGGGACGGCAGAGGATGAGATGGCTGGATGGCATCACCGGCTCGATGGACATGGGTTTGAGGAGACTCCGGGGGTTGGTGATGGACAGGAAGGCCTGGCGTGCTGAGGTTCCTGGGGTCGTGGAGAGTTGGACACGACTGAGCGACTGAACTGACTGACTGACAGGTGTCTGAGTGTAAACCCACAGTCCACGTACTGAGGCTTGCAATAACAAACCCGACAGCTGGTCTTATCACTGGGTAAAGTAAACATGTGAGCTGCAGCTTCTGAAATGAAGTGCTGTGGCTGCCTCTGAAGTCACAGATTGACCACAGGTCATCACAGCTTCATTTGTGCCCAGGGGCAGTCACAGAGTGGTAGCTCTCTAGGGAGATAGAGGCTTGGCTTCATGCTTTCTCTCTGGCCTTCCTGGGCTCTAGAATGCTTTAATATTATTCAAAAATTGTCAAAGTTGCCTGCTAATGGGCAAGAGATATACTTAGGGCTTAAACTGACAAACTTAAGCTGTGGCCACAAGGAGTGGTTGCCGTGAGGAATGGCAAGAGAGCTGTAATGTAGCTGGATTCCCTAGCTCTGTTGCTATGCACTACAGACAGTTTGAAAAGCAAACCAGGACAAAACAGCTTTTGTTTCACACACCATAAAGTAACATCCTTTGGATGCCAGACAGTAGATTTTGCAGGAGTCAGATGCAGGGAAAAGTCCTACAAATACTTAACATTTCAACCTAAAGCATAAAGACTGAGATACTGAGGCAGGATACTGAGCTACTTTTACACTCTTGTGTGGTTTTTTTTTTGTTATTTTTCTTTTCCTTCTTAAAATCCTCCTCTCCTTCTTTTGTTCGGTTTTCATTCTCTTTTCTGATAAGCAAAGTCAGAGTTCAGATGCAGCAAAGTCTAAATCATCTAAAGCAAATCAGACCAGAAATGGGCTGATAATGAGGGGAAAAAAAAGTGTGCTTGCTTCTTACAGGTGAATCATCACTGCAACAATGGAGTCTAAAGATTCTATTAGCATTACAGAAGCTGTCAGGAAGCAATTTATGTTTTCTCTCAAAGATTTTTACTCTAGTAATATAGAACCTTGATTATTAATTGTGATTGGTGTAGCTGAAGCTCAGCATGATGATTTCCCCCCTCTTTTTTGTTTTTTAGTCTGTTTTCTCCAAAGAACTTTTGCATTAGTTACCGTATGTACAATTTCTTTTTCCAGATCTTATACAATGGAATTCTTTTTTATTTGATCATTCAACAAATGTTTATGCAGAACCTACTATGTCAGACACTAAACTGCTTGCTGGGAACAGATTTGATTCTATTTGATTCTATCTAATTGCCTTCACCGAGCATGCATTCATTTTCTGTATTTACTCTAAATATGCTATGTACAGTTATTCAAAAACACATTTCCACTGAGTGTCCAGTGTGGCTTCTAACTTATTAGTATGTCATGTAAAAAGTGCTCAACTTTTTCTTTCTTTTTTTTTTTATTTATTTTTATTAGTTGGAGGCTAATTACTTTACAATATTGTAGTGGTTTTTGTCATACATTGACATGAATCAGCCATGGATTTACATGTATTCCCCATCCCGGTCCCGCCTCCCACTTTTTCTTTCTGTTTAAAAGTAATTTGTTTGAGATTTTGATATTTAATAAACTAAATGATTTTATAAATTTTGTAGAGTTTTTAGATACTTAGGATGTATTTGGCATATAATTAACTGACATATCACATGTTTGTATTAAAATGAAGTAAAAATCAATACTATTCTTCTGGTTCTATTTTTCCAGAGTGGGAAAATGAGTTTCAGCTCTCTGGAGCTATATAGAAAATCAGTTTCACAATCCCTCTGACTCTCAGCAGTTTACAGAAGGACAAGGAGCAAGGCTGCCAGTCTGAGCGCCATCCACATTGAATTGTGCATGATTGATAACTGTCTTTTGTTAATTTAATGGAGGCAGACAGCAGGAAAGGAGGGAGGGAGTGGAAAAATGAGTGTATTGACTTAGTGAAGGAAAGAAAGCAACAGGAAAATGGTTTTAAATTTCATATTGTCTTGATCATTATGTGGTCCCTGACCGTTCTGGACATATTTTGATGAGCTGTCATTTGTCCATTTCCTATAATGTGTCAACATTTAGGGAATGAATTCAGAGCAAATTTTTGTGATGCTAAATTGGACACAACATTATTTGCTTCGAATGAGAGTGAGAGGGGATGACAGGACTGAAGTTATCCAAAGATGTCTAGATGTCTTCTTAAGAGCTAATACAAAAAAAAAAAAAAAGAAAAAGAGCTAATTCAACTATTAGGAGCAAGGGCCTGACAAGAGTCTTTTCCAGCTTTTTAAACCCAGTGAGTGAAAAGGAGGAATCTCTCAAATGAAAGAAACTAGGATGGAGTGGCCTGCTGTAGACTCCTGTCACTGTGAATGTGCACACACAGCTGGATGTACACAAACTCAACACCTTTCTTCCTTCCAAGCTAGTTATTTTTGTGGTGAGTCTCTGTGGTGAATAGCTGTTGACTCTGCCTTGCCAGGTTCCATTCTTCTTTCTTAAGTCAGAACCTGACTTCCGGTTGGAGATTTTCTCCTATTTCAGTGGTGCTGCATCTTCTTCTCCCAAGCCAGCACCCTCTGTGGGCAAACAATTCAGGCTGAGCCAATTCGCACACTCTATCCCCACTGGAGATAATGGTTCTGGGATAAACACATGCCTCAAGTCTGTCCAATAAGACTTAATTCTGGGATTTTCTTTTGAGCTCAAAATAAATAAACTTTTTTTCCTAATAAAATTCTCAGGATGATTTAAACAAAGAGCTACTAGGAACCTCAACTATAGACAGAAGTAACAAGAGAACAAGACCCTTCAGAGAAAAGGAGAGCAGGGAAAGAGAATAGTATTTGAGCTTTGATGACACTGTTGGAGACCCTGGATCAAGCTATGCCTGAAGCCAGTTACCACTGAAATTTTTGTCATGTGAGCCAAATAATCCTTCTCTTATTTTTCTTAAATTGAGTTGAAGTTTATTTTCTTGTAATAGAAATATTCTTACTCATACCAACATAAATCTCATTATCTTCTCTTTAGATCATTTTCCTTCCTTGTCTCCCAATTGCTTTTGGGAAATCAGTATGGAATTCTTTTAGTTTCTTACTTACGTTCAATAAACATGTCTCCAAAATGGCCTTCATCCCTCAAGAAAATAAAGTATTGCCAAAGGAAATTAACCTTCACAAGAAGAGGAAGCTGAGTATGTAAAATATCTGACATTTTTCCATTAACTTAATGCAAAATTACCTTTTATCTTACCTTATGTGATATATAGAGAGGGGAAAGCTCCTTGGAGGTATTTGAAGAACATCTATGCATACTTATATCTTCAGTATCATTTGCCTCTTTCACTCTTTTTGGTCATGCTTTCATCACCTCTTGAGTGAGTGAGTGAAAGTCACTCAGTCATGTCCATCTCTTTGTAACCCCATGGACTATACAGTCCATGGAATTCTCCAGGCCAGAATACTGGAGTGGGTAGCCTTTCCTTTCTCTAGGGGATCCTCCCAACCCAGGAATTGAACCCAGGTCTCATGCATTGCAGGTAGATTCTTTACCAGCTGAGTCACAAGGGAAGCCCAAGAGTACTGGAGTGGGTAGCCTATCCCTTCTCCAGTGGATCTTCCTGACCCAGGAATCAAACCGGGGTCTCCGGCATTGCAGGCAAATTATTTACCAGTTGAGCTATCAGGGGAGCCCCTCATCATCTCTTATATATGTGAAATTTCTTATTAGACATCCCTGCCTCAAATTCAGTATGCACACGTCAAAACCAATTATCCTTCCTTCAAACATAATACGCCTCCTCTTTTCTCAATTTTAGTTTGTGCCTCCATTATTCAGCCCTACACACAGTGTAGATATGGGGGAGTTGAGTTTAACAACTTCTAGTCCCATTCTCTGTCTTATTCAACTCAGGCTGCTATAAAAATAGTACCAAAGGCTAGCTAGCTTAGGCAATAGACATTCATTTTTCATAGAGTTCTCTCTTTTCCAGGCTTGCAGATGACCACTCTCACTGTGTCTCCATGTGATGGAGACAGACAGAGAGAGAGAGAGAGAGCATGCTCCTCTTATAATGGCACTAGCCCCAACATGGGGTACCACCTTCTTGGTGTCTTCTGAACAGAATTGCCTCCCAATAGCTCTGTCTAAACTAACACACTGGGGTTAGGATTGAATTTGGGAGAACACAAATATTCAAGTAATGACACCCTTCCCACACACATATCAAATGTAATCCATCTACCATCTTATGCTTGCATGAATTGATCTGTTCAACTCCATCTTTATTACCACTGCTTTTACTCAAGTCCTCATCATCTCCTACCTCAATAATCTTGATAAAGTCCAATTTGTTCTCATCGTTGGTTATGTTTCATGAAAATTTGTTCCCCAGATTAAAGTCCTTGTAATCTATCAAGACTGCAAATCTAACCATGTCAGTTCTCTGCATAAAATTTTCAGTGTATTTCATATATTTATTTACATAACAGACCTACATAGCTTGATCTGCATCTGCCTGTGCAATTTCTTGTGGTGCCATTTCATCATTTATACATCATGCCCTGACAGTCATGAGGCACTTATTCAAACTTAGACACACACACACACACACACTTCTGTTTTTCCTATCGGTGATTACAGAATGCTGTTCTGTTGGAACCCCATTCTTCATCACATCCGTTTTGTTAATCCATTGACCTTTCAAAAATCAGAGAGAGATACTTTCTTTCTGGGTTTCCATAATTCTCCATGCATACTGCCTTCACTCTACTTCTCACTCTCTGTATTAGAGTAATAGAATTTTATTTCCTATGTAACTATTTTCACCACTAGATTCCTTGCTCTTTGAAGACAGAATTTACATTTCACTTTAATTTTTTATCGTGTGCCTGGTATATTATCCAACACTGAGTAAGAGCTTGCTGAAGGTACCCTAATCCATAAGTGTCTTTAAAATCCAGTAATTTATTATGTAAATTAACTGCATATGTAATCACTCATTTGATGTGTTTGAACTGTGTGTTGGAGAAGACTCTTGAGAGTCCCTTGGTCTGCAAAGAGATCCAAACACTACATCCTAAAGGAAATCAGTCCTGAATATTTATTGGAAGGACTGATGCTGAAGCTGAAACTCCAATACTTTGGCCACCTACTGTAAAGAACTGACTCATTGGAAAAGACCCTGATGCTGGGAAGGATTGAAGGCAAGAGGAGAATGGGACAACAGAGGATGAGATGGTTGGATAGCATCACCGACTCGATGGACATGAGTTTGAGCAAACCCTGGGAGTTGGTGATGAACAGGGATGCCTGGCGTGCTGCAGTCCATGGGGTCACAAAGAGTCAGATACGACTGAGTGACTGAACTGAATTGAACTGAATCACTCATTTAGTTTTTCGTTTTAATTGTTGAGCTTATCTGACTTTAAATGAATCCTAAGAAAACAAATATTAAGCAGAAGTATGAGGGAAGACTGACCTTTAAACTGAAACATTACTTCAACACTTTATAAATATGAATTGTAAACAAAATACCAAAACTGTAAGGTACAAATGAATAAAAGAAAAGAAAGAATAGAGCAGATATTAAGCAGCTGAGAAAAAATGTGATGGTAAAAAGCTTATTAAAGATTGCTGATATAGCCCAGAGAACTGTGCATCAAGGATAGAAAAGAACTTTTGAGTTCTATGAGATTTCTGTTTACTATTACACAACCTTGTTAAACTGCTACCAGGCTTTACCTTCAAGTAGCATTTTTCACAGCAAAAGCATATTTTGAACAAGAACTTCTCTATTATCTTCATTATATTCCCCTTTCCCCATCAAATCTAAAATAGTTTTATAAAGTCATGCAATTATATTGGGACTGAAGAGAAAGGCAGGTACACACATGGATTTTTGCGTCAAATCAGTCCTGAGTCTTAGCAGTTTTATCAATCTCAGACAATTCTTTATTTTAGCAAAACAATATTTTCTCATCTACAAGCGTCTGTAATAATAGCACTTATTTCCTAGAGTGGTTATGATACTAAATGATACAATGAAGGTAAAGTGCTTAATGTGATCTATACTGCATTCAGTTCAGTTCAGTTCAGTTGCTCAGTCACGTCTGACTCTTTGTGACCCCATGAACCACAGCACACCAGGCCTCCCTGTCCATCACCAACTCCCAGAGCTTAATCAAGCTCGTGTCCATCAAGTTGGTGATGCCATCCAACCATCTCATCTTCTGTCATCCCCTTCTCCTTCTGCCTTCAATCTTTCCCAGCATCAGGGTGTTTTCCAATGAGTCAGTTCTTTGCATCACGTGGCCAAAGTATTGGAGTTTCAGCTTCAGCTTCAATCCTTCCAATGAATATTCAGGACTGTTTTCCTTTAGAGTGGACTGGTTGGATCTCTTTGCAGTTCAAGGGACTCTCAAGAGTCTTCTCTAACACCACAGTTCAAAAGCATCAATTTTTTGGCCCTCAGCTTTCTTTATAGTCCAACTCTCACATCCATACATGACCACTGGAAAAACCATAGATTTGACTAGACAGACTTTGTTGGCAAAGTAATGTCTTTAATTTATAATATACTGTCTAGGTTGGTCATAGCTTTTCTACCAAGGAGCAAGCATCTTTTATTTTCATGGCTGCAGTCACCATCTGCAGTGATTTTGGAGCCCAAGAAAATAAAGTCAGTCACTGTTTCCACTGTTTCCCCATCTATTTGCCATAAAGTGAGGGACCAGATGCCATGATCTTAGTTTTCTAAATGTTGAGCTTTAAGCCAAGTTTTCATTCTCCTCTTTCACTTTCGTCAAGAGGCTCTTTAGTTCTTCACTTTCTGTCATAAGGGTGGTATCATCTGAGGTTATGACATATCTGAGGTTACTGATATGTCTCCCAGCAAACTTGATTCCAGCTTGTGCTTCCTCCAGCCCAGCGTTTCTCATGATGTAATCTACATATAAGTTAAATAAGCAGGGTGACAATATACAGCCTTGACGTACTCCTTTCCCCATTTGGAACCAGTCTGTTCTTCCATGTCCAGTTCTAACTGTTGCTTCTTGATCTGCATACAGATTTCTCAGCAGACAGATCAGGTGGTCTGGTATTCCCATATCTTTAGGAATTTCCCACAATTTGTTGTAATCCACACAGTCAAAGGCTTTGGCATAGTCAGTAAAACAGAAGAAATGTTTTTCTGGGACTCTCTTGCTTTTTTGATGATCCATTGGATGTTGGCAATTTGATCTCTGGTTCCTCCGCCTTTTCTAAATCTAGCTTGAACATCGGAAGTTCACAGTTCAGGTATTGTTGAAGCCTGGCATGGAGAATTACTTTGCTAGCGGATGAGATGAGTGCAGTTATGCAGTAGTTTGAGCATCGTTGGCATTGCCTTTCTTTGGGATTGGAATGAAAACTGACATTTTCCAGTCCTCTGGCCCCTGCTGAGCTTTCCAAATCTGCTGACATATTGAGTGCAGCACTTTCACAGCATCATCTTTTAGGATTTGAAATGGCTCAACTGGAATTCCATAACCTGCATTAGCTTTGTTCATAGTGATGTTTCCTAAGGCCCACTTGACTTCGCATTCCAAGATGTCTGGCTCTAGGTGAGTGATCACACCATCACAATATCTGGGTCATGAAGATCTCTTTTTGTGTAGTTCTTCTGTGTATTCTTGCCACCTCTTCTTAATATCTTCTGCTTCTGTTAGTTCCATACCGTTCTTGTCCTTTATTGTGCCCATCTTTGCATGAAATATTCTCTTGGGATCTCTAATTTTCTTGAAGAGATCTCTAGTCTTTCCCATTCTATTGTTTTCCTCTATTTCTTTGTACTGATCACTGAGGAAGGCTTTCTTATCTCTCCTTGCTATTCTTTGGAACTCTACATTCAGATGGGTATATCTTTCCTCTCCTCTTTTGCCTTTAGCTTCTCTTCTTTTCACAACTATTTGTAAGGCCTCCTCAGACAACCATTTTGCCTTTTTGTCTTTCTTTTTCTTGGGGATGGTCTTGCTCCCTGTCTCCTGTACAATGTCATGAACCTCGGTCCATAGTCTTTAGGCACTCTGTCTATCAGATCTAATATCTATTTGAATCTATTTGTCACTTCCACTGTCTAGTCATAGGGGATCTGATTTAGGTCATATCTGAATGGTCTACCGGTGTTCCCTACTTTCTTCAGTTTAAGTCTGAATTTGGCAATAAGGAGTTCATGATCTGAGCCACAGCCAGCTCTTAGTCATGTTTTTATTGACTGTATAGAGCTTCTCCATCTTTGGCTGCAAAGAATTTATCATTGGTGCATTATCAATATAATTATCAATACAGTCTGTGGTGCATTATCAACTCTTTATTATTTCTAATGAATCACATGGTAAATGTCAAATAAAAAATGTTGGCTAACCAAGTTACAGAGATTTCTTTACTGTATGATTTATTGGGACTTAATATGCCAATGTGCACATTGACTTGCTAAATGGTAATGGATTTTGTAGTATTTTCCAGGCTAATATGAATATGGTTCCATTTTATTATAGAATACATCATGGCACTACTCTTTCATGCCACTCACTTAAGTAAGTGTTGCTTTAGGTGAACATTATTAAACTAAAATAGAATAAAAAATTGAGAAAGGATAAGGGAGTACAGGCAAGGAAGGTGAAAGTAAGAAACAATGGCATAGTTACCAGCTTAGAGCAAATAGATTTATTAATAAACTTCTATACTATTCTAACACACTGGCTGTCTTTACCCTATAGCCAACTAAAGTATTGAAGTCTTAAGGCTCATCACAAAATCCCCCTCACAGTTATAGTCACTCTCTGCAGGAATTACAGACAGACATTCAATCATGCAAATATCAGAACTGGAAAATTTCTTTGAGGGAAATAGTTTTTTAAACAGTTTTTTTGCAATGCAGTTTTTAAGAAATACTTGTTTCACTCATCCCTTTCTATTAGCTTTATCACTTTAAAATTTGTATGTAACTTTTTTCTTAGGACCTATTGATGCCGTAAGAAAAGGATCCATTGTCCCTGAAGTGTGTTAGAATAACCTGAGAGACATAATGAAATGTAGGCACAAAATCATATACCAATGAATTGCTTTTATTTACTAGCTCTATGATTTAGATAATGCTCAACTTGCCCGTTTATTTTCTGTGATTCACATAATTTATAAAGCTTTATTAAAGGACAAGATTGAAGCAGAGGATATTGGCTACTGAGTTGCAATTTAGCAATCATATAACAAAAGAGTTTGATAAGAATATATGACTAGTTATTTTTCTGAACTACATTATTTGAGAGCAAATTATATTGTGAGAGTTCTTAAAACTAGTATTATGTAAAATTATTAATATTTGCTACAACTACTTCTTTACCCCTTTTAGGATTAAACAGGTAAGGGCTGTTTAATGGGCTGTTCAATTTCACTATTTAGCAAACATTTATGGAGCAAAGTACAGTTTTAGGGGTTGCGAGTGATGATTCATCAATCAGTAAGACTCATAAAAACAAGAAAACGGCAAAAATCTATGTTAACACAAATTATGGTAGAATATAAGAATGATATTTGTATGGTGTTACATAAAAGAAAATGCCCATTTATTAAGAAGAATCATTGGGTAAGAAGAATAATGTAGAATTCAATGGGTATTTGAAGAATGGAAAAGATCCTGAAAGATGGAGCCAGTGGAGAAGCTTCTCCAAGCAGAAAGAAAATCTGGTTATGTTAAATTGTGTACTCTAGGGAGAGAAAGGTAGTTTTGTCAAAGTTACAGTTTTTTGAATTTTGGTTTTAATAAAAAGATATTTTAAGAAATACCAAAAATGATAAGGGTATGTTTCATAATATAAACCCAGCAGTAGTAGCACTAAAGAATGGCTGGTGAGGTTTATGATCTTCTCGGTTTCTATCACTTCTCTCAAATTAATGTGCAACTATAGCTTTCAGATAAATTCTGTAGTCCTGCTTTCAATTCATTTCCACCCCTTTTCATACATACATTTTGAAGTAAACACTGAATACCAGTCTACTTTCTAACAGTAACATATGAAGTTTCAAGTAATGATGAGATTAGCTACTTGTAGACATTATTTATTTCAGAAATACCCAGAACAGAAAGGGGCTATTCCCTGTGACTCTGTCTATGGCTTCCTGTCCACTGCTTAGAAATTCAGGTGAGCCCAGGGCCTGCCTCCTCCATGCTCCTACACTTTCTAGTTAGTACCTGTCAGGCCATTTTGAGATGATTTGGCATTTCATTTAATTTGAGAAGAATGAGCTCCTCAAAATTAGGAGACTGTCTTATTTTTCTTTACACTTTAGGTGGCACTTTATGTTTAACAGTTAGGAGTTGATCTGTAAATGCCTTATAAACAGAAGGGAGTTTATGCATGTGTGAAATAATAATATGTAAAATTTAAGGATGTCTTATGCTATATGTGGAAACCTACCACATTAAAGGATTTTCATCTCTTACTTCATTTAATCCTCAACAAATTTATGATATAACTACTTTCATTATTCACAATGCTCAAGTTCACTGTCCCAGTAATAGAACAAGAATCCAAGCACAAGACTCGGACTCGAGAACTCCAGTTTAGAAATCCTTTCTCTGTGTTCCTCCCAGACACTTAAACTTTGAAAACCTCCAGAGACGGTGAGCTCTCCCCACTACAGAACATGGTTAGGTATTATTATTTGTGCACACATAGGCTTCTGTGTCACTGGCTCCTCCTGACCACCATTCATTCTATGTACAAAAAACGAAAGGAAAAAAAAAAAAAAAAGAAAGAAATAACTCTATACTACAAAACAGCCATTCTAAATCTATCTTCTGCAAGTTTTCTTTTCTTGAGAATAAGCATTTCTGGTTTCATCAATGTCATTTTATGCATCATAGTCTTTAAAGACACAGTGTTGGTATTTTTTAATGAAGTCGTACACTTGTGCAGGAACACACGGCTGGTTTCATACTTTTTATCAAATGCAAAGCTGTCAGTCTAAAATCTTATTCCATTGCCCCCCACTGATGTCTAAGCTTATAACAGTTTACAAATTTAATTTATTTAAAAAGGACATAATAAATTTGAGCTTAAGGAGTTGTTAAAAACAAATGACTTCACAGGTGGCTCAATGGTAAAATATCTGCCTGCCAGTGCAGGAGATATGAATTCCATCCCTCAGCTGGGAAAATCCCCTGGAGAAGGAAATGGCTACCCACTCCAGTATTCTTGCCTAAGAAATCCTATGGACCGAAGAGCCTGACAGGCCACAGCTCATAGGGTGGCAGAAGAGTCAGCCACGACTTAGTGACTAAACAACAACACAAACAAATGATGCAATTTACTTGAATAAATTTTGAAAATAAAATGCATTATATTTGCTAAATTATTTATATTTCCTAAAATGTATTTATGAAAATTTCATAAATTTATTTACGAAAGCTTGTTTGACTTATTTTTCATAGCTATTTGCTTTTAGAGTTTGTTTAAGCTTTAATTTTTTGGTAGAGTATTTTTTTTTCTAAGATTATTTCTGTTTCTTTCAAAAAATGGATTAAGCTATTGAGGGCAGGACAGATCCAATTATTTGTGTTATACATCTGAATGACTTAATTATAAAAAATATGACTTGGAGGATAACCAAGACTTGAAATATAGTTGCCAAGTATGACAAAACATACAAAGACACTTTTCCCAGCACAACAGATTTTTCAACCGATAGTTGAATGCATTAATTTGTTACTACTGTAGTAATAACTCAGGTGTTTCCTGATCTTATGTCTAGTTAAGCCCTTGCAGACAAGACCTAATTTTAAAAAACAGTCATTATTATGATGTACGTTAGACCTCTCTCTCTCTCTCTTTTAAAACCATCGAGAGTTTAGTTAAGATGCATGTGGTACTTTGTGACAATTGAAATGAATAGAGAACTTATGAGTGCATACTTTATGACAAATGTATAATCAGATTTGTCTTCCATAACCAAGTCTATTGTATTCTCTAGTAATACAATATTGCTTTCAACAGAAGTATGCATCATGGTATAAATCTAATATGGTCCATTGGTTTAGCAGCATTTGACAATCCTTGATATTTCTCTGAAAGATTATCTGTGACACTGAATTAAGACAAATGGTTTTTCTCAGATATAGCAAACTTTACCATTTTATGCTTTATTTCTGATGGAGTTAAAGATAACTCAAATAATTTGAAGCTCAAAACTCATGCTCAGCTCTGAAGGAAGTCTTCGTGTTAAGTGCTAACTTAAAATCTCTATCAACATTAGTGAGAATTCTTTCTCAGATTACTTCCAGCTCATTAAAGTATAGGAAAAAATAATATTTTAAATAGAGGTAGGTTTTCATTCCTCTTACTTGTTATTGATTCCTAGAGTGACTTTCCTTATGGATCACTGGAAACAGATTGCTGGAAAGGAACTTGGGATCAATGGTGATCTGTTATAATTTTCCAGGTAACTCTAAAGCAGTTATTTATTTATTTTTTTTAACATACTGATTCCTATAGGATATTTTTTCATTCTCAGAAGAAACATTCCATTTTTATGTTATTTTTGAATCTGCTTTTTAAAAAAGCAGTTATTTAAAGGAAAAGCCCTCTAAAGTGTCATAATCATGTTTTGGAATTCATCACATTTGATGGGCAATGATATAGACTGCACCTCAAAGATATTCTGCCATTAAAGTGATTTTTCTTAAACCCTGTCAAAAAGGGGGCACAGCAACCCACCTTCCAGCTTGCACTGAAATAGCAAATGCTGACAAGCTACTTAATAATTCAAAAGTTTTTTTGGTAGATTGTATCTATCCCTAAGTTTCAGTTTTATAGAAATGTTCAAATATGTTACTTGCAGTTCTTTGCAATTTTATTTTTTTAGAATTTTGTATTCCCTCTTATCATAAAACAGACTGCTTTTGAAACTCATAGCAAACACTTCTGCTAAAGCATCTCTGTTATTTTTACTTCACTCTGCCTAAGTGTTTTCTCATAGCATCCAAGAAATAGACATCCCAGCTAGAATGAGATAAAGCCTATTGCCCGAAAGGAAGATATATCTTTAGTATTTTTCCTTTGAGGTAAAGAACCCATGTAATTTATTTCATAACTGGAACCATAATTTCTGTCTGTGATTTTAATCAAACTATTTAGCCTCTTTATCTCAATAGTTTTCATTTTTAGTTGAAAGTGAAGTTTAGATGGAAAAAAATAAAGGCATGAAAATGAGAAAAATTGTTTATTAATACTAACACAAGAGTTAATTTTTGAACAGTGTAACAGTCCAGGTTGGGGCTTATTCATGGAAATTATCAAAATAGCAATTTCTTCAGCTACAAAATGGAAGTTTGTAGCATAATCAGAGGGTTATACAAGTATTAATTGAAACATGAAGAGTTAAACAAGTCACATTAAGTGGGTCTTCAATTTCTCTTCATTTGCCTTTAGTTTAGTTTAGTTTTTTTTTTTTTTAATGTTAACACTTTGTTGTTTGCAAGTGTTGCTATTTTAACTCAAAGAATTAAAGGTTAACATTTTTCTTCTCATTTCTTATTCCCACCCAATATATTCTAAACTTCAGGAAATCAGATTTTTGTGTTTTCAAGGCAAAAATATTAATTAAAAAGACAGTGTTTTCTTTTTTTTTTCCACTTTGAGTACGGCTGAAAACAAGCAGTCTAAAGAACACAGTAAATATTTTATTTCAGAAACCAAAAGTAATATCCTTAGAAATGTGAGCCAGAAGCAAAAGAAGAATATGCACACTGAGAAACACACAGGTTAAGTCAACTACTAGAAGGAACTCTAGGAATTCAATTGGATTATTTTAAACTTTGAGTATTTCAGAGAATCTGATAAGCTTACTCGAATTAGATGTTACTTATCTTTGATTTCTTGAATCTTAAACTTTTTGATTTGGTTCTTTTCAGTTTCATGCTAAAACAATTTAAGAAATTGGTCAGTTAAGAGATAAAGGAGTTATATATTGACATCAACCAGCCACAAGAGGGAAGTCTTGGCTATATTAGAAGTAGTGTACATATAGGGAGGGGTCCAGTTTTGCAGAAAAACAGGAATAAAAACAAACAAAAGAAGAGAAAAAGTATTTTATCTTCTAGTCTTTATTTATTTATTTTTTTATATACCTAGATGCTGTACCAAGAAGAGAAAAATTATTTGTATGTTTGGTTCTTTATTAGACTTTACAAGTACTTTTGTCATACAACGTGTTTTCCTTATAACTTGAATCACATGTTCTCTGTGAAAGTCACTATAAATCTACTAAAATACATATATGTATATATATATACATGTATATATGATTACTCATACATCTATATTTTATTCATACAATATAATTCAAAGAGTAATTATTGCTTAGTTTTCTGAGCTGTACCTATTAGTTCTCTCTGTTATGCATTAGTGGCATCCTTGGAATGAATTCTGACTGTACTTTATCCTTCTTGAGAATCCTATGTGTATAATTATGGGATTTAGAATCTCATACATATATTGGCCAAGAAATAAATGAAAAGGATAAAGCATTTCTTAATAAGATCAGCTATTAAATGATTTGGAAATTGACAGTGAAGAAAGTTCTGAAATAAACACTGGACTCTGGAATGGTATGTTTTAACTGAAGGGTGTTTGGTTGGAAATTTTTGTTTGAGTTCACTGTTGGAGTGTTTCTATTTGAATTCATGACCACTCACCAAATAGTCAGCCTAATAACACATGGTGTAATTAGACAATACAATTATCATGTTATCTACAGAACAGAATGTTCTAGTGATTTCTGGCAAAGCATGGAAACAGAATTCTTAAATTCCAACTTCGGCTTTTAAGAATTTTAACTAATGACATACACAATAAGTACAAAATATTGTGAATGCTTCTGCTCTATTATCTTAAAAAGTGTGTAATTTTGTTCTTTAGCTTTTCATTGAAAGAAATAGTGAAGTTCTTTGAAAACTTGAAATACTTCCACTCATACAGAAAAAAAAAAAAAAAAACCAATACTAACAAGGCTTTTAAAACACATAGAATACATGCAAATTATGCTGTTTCTCTATCTGTAATCATCACTATACCCATTTCAGTTTGTGTGCTTTGACATTGCAGCTATATATAAAAAATGTTTGTTATTTTCTCCAGTTTTTTAAGAGTAATTCATTTTAGTTTAACTCTAGCAACTAGTTCAAGTTGGTTAGTGACCTGGTGGTAATGCAAATTAATAAATGCTATGTCTTTGCTTAGGTTTAACTTCATATTAAAGTGCATCTCTATACTCTCAACTGAAAATTGTAAGATTATATAATTTAATGTTGAGCAAAATCATTATATCTTTTGAAATAGAAAAAATATTCAACATATTGAATGTAATATAATAATCCCAAATGCTGAAGTCCTGTTTTGGCTAATATGTTAAAATTGACTTTTTCTTCCAGGTGAACAGTTTAATAAACTGTGAAGTGTGTACATTTTATTGGCATTGAGCTCATCAATTCCCACTTTTAATGGAGTCAATTCTACTCTCAGATTTTTTTTTTTTTTTTTGGCATACAATTAGCAATCATTCATGTTCTGAAGAACTTTTAGTGGCACGATAGATAGACTCTGTTATGTTTTCCTTCTATTAGGATGGATCACTTACAGATAATCCTGCTGTGATGAGGCATTTATTTTACAGTGCAAAATCTATATGGGGATCATTCTTGACATGTCTCTGGAGTTTGTTTTCATCATCAATCAAGAAATACAGAAGTGAAGAAGAACATCTAGAGAGGACAAGAGACTGTCTAAGCATAGTCAAACAAGTCTCCCAGAGAAAAATGCTTTTATGAAAGATACGTTGTTTCTTAAACTATATGGAATATTAAGTCCACACATGGCATTTTTATTTTTGTTTTAACCCTATTAAAGTTAAGCCATATTTAATGGTGGAACAAGATTCAGCATTCATAAAAGACATATTACAGTCACATTACTAATTTAGAATTTAAGGAAAGCAGGATTTCAGCTGCCAGTGTATGGCTGCATAAAGAATTAGTAAGCAGAACGAAGGCTGTTCAATTCCCAAATCACTATTCCAATTACTGGGGATTAATACTGTCTTATTTTCACCTTGTTTTCTGAGTGCATCGCATGAATGTGCATTTGTTGAAACTACAATAAATTATTATTCTGAGATGTATGTCTCCTTATCAAACAGAAATCAAACCCTCTTTCTTGGAGTGTTGTATAATGTATATTTTAATATTATACACAAGTATTTTAAAAATTTTATCATAAAGCAAATAATTATTAAGAGTTTAAGTAGCATGAGTTTAATGATTATTTTTCCATCAACACATTTGGTATAGCACAGGACAAGTTTTTTGTTACTATCTATGAACTGAGCTTGTTTTCCTTCCAAAATATCATCAATGGTTTTTGATCCTTTTTCCAAACTTCTATAGGAAATTGAATATTTCCATCATCTTCAATAAAGTGGTCATTAATTTATGAAAATAACATTCTGCATTTAAAAATCAAGCTGCAGCTTCACATTCGCAGACAAACACTTTTTAGCTAAGGATTACAAAAAATTTCAAACCATAGCATTCTTCTCATTTTACAAGGTTACTGCATATGCATAATAAATGAGTGTACTAGCAACAACATTAGGGTAATCCTCATATATTAGGGAAATGAATGTTTAATGGATAAATTAACATAAAATTTACAGAAATATTTACTATTGCATTATTCTAGTGCTTTATAGATCTGAAAGATCTATCAACAAATTTAGGGCATCTAAACTTGGCGTCTTGATTAGACTTGTAAAGTAATTTCTAGGCAACATAGGAAGGAGAAATTTAACCGTCTGGGGTTGTTTCTCCCACTTAACTGATGTCTGTTTATGTCCTTATGGGACACATGTTGTCACATCATAATAAATTCAACACATTAGAGATAAGTCAAAAGGAAGAGAGATTTCGATTAATTTTTTTAAACTCATTATCCTCTGAACCCTTTTTCTGATGTGGTTAGTCTACCCACAAACTCAGGTTTGGAGGTAACACTGACTAAAAGAGTTGGATCATAAAGAAGGTTGAGTGTCAAAGAACTGATGCTTTTGAACTGTGGTGTTGCAGAGTTCTTTTGAGGGTTCCTTGGACACCAAAGATGGAGAAGCTCTATAGAGTCAGCAAAAAAAAGACCGGGAGCTGACTCTGGCTCAGATCATGAACTCCTTATTGCCAAATTCAGACTTAAACTGAAGACAGTGGGGATAACCACTAGACCATTCAGGTATGACCTAAATCAAGTCCCTTATGACTATACAGTGGAAGTGAGAAATAGATATAAGGGACTAGATCCAATAGACAGAGAGCCTGATGAACTATGGATGGAGGTTCATGACATTGTACAGGAGTCAGGGATCAAGACCATCCCCATGGAAAAGAAATGCAAAAAGACAAAATGGTTGTCTGAGGAGGCCTTACAAATAGCTATGAAATGAAGAGAAGCAAAAAGCAAAGGAGAAAAGGAAAAATATACCCATTTGAATGCAGAGTTCCAAAGAATAGCCAGGAGAGATAAGAAAGCCTTCCTCAGTGATTAATGCAAAGAAATAGAGGAAAACAACAAAATGGAAAAGACTAGAGATCTCTTCAAGAAAATTAGAGATACCAAGGGAATATTTCATGCAAAAATGGGCTCAATAAAGGACAGAAATGGTATGGACCTAACAGAAGCAGAAGATATTAAGAAGAGGTGGCAAGAATACACAGAACTGTACAAAAAAGATCTTCATGACCCAGATAATCACAAAGGTGTGATCACTCACCTAGAGCCAGACATCCTGGAAAGTGAAGTCAAGTGGGCCTTGGAAAGCATCACTACGAACAAAGCTAATAGATGTCATGGAATTCCAGTTGAGCTTTTTCAAATCCTGAAAGATGATGCTGTGAAAGTGCTGCACTCAATATGTCAGCAAATTTTGAAAACTCAGCAGTGGCCACAGGACTGGAAAAGGTCAGTTTTCATTCCAATCCCTAAGAAAGGCAATGCCAAAGAATGCTCAAACTACGACACAATTGCACTCATCTCACACGCTAGTAAAGTAATGCTCAAAATTCTCCAAGCCAGGCTGCAGCAATACGTGAACCAAGAACTTCCAGATGTTCAAGCTGGTTTTAGAAAAGGCAGAGGAACCAGAGATCAAATTCCCAATATCCGCTGGATCATCGAAAAAGCAAGAGAGTTCCAGAAAAACGTCTATTTCTGCTTTATTGACTATGCAAAGCCTTCGACTGTGTGGATCACAATAAAATGTGGGAAATTCTGAAGGAGGTTGGAATACCAGACCACCTGACCTGCCTCTTGAGAAGCCTGTATGCAGGTCAGGAAACAACAGTTAGAACTGGACATGGAACAACAGACTGGTTCCCAGTAGGAAAATGAGTGCGTCAAGGCTGTATATTGTCACCCTGCTTATTTAACTTATATGCAGAGTACATTATGAGAAATGCTGGGCTGGAAGAAGCACAAGCTGGAATCAAGATTGCCAGGAGAAATACCAATAACCTCAGATATGTAGATGACACGACCCTTATGGCAGAAAGTGAAGAGGAACTAAAAAGCCTCTTGATGAAAGTGAAAAAGGAGAGTAAAAAAGTTGGCTTAAAGCTCAGCATTCAGAAAACTAAGAAAATGGCATCCGTCCCATCACTTCCTGGGAAATAGATGGGGAGACAGTGGAAACAGTGTCAGACTTTATTTTAAGGGGCTCCAAAATCACTGCAGATGGTGACTGCAGCCATGAAATCAAAAGATGCTTACTCCTTGGAAGGAAAGTTATGACCAAAATAATATTAAAAGTTATGACCAACAGCATATTAAAAAGCAGAGACATTACTTTGCCAACAAAGGTCCGTCTGGTCAAGGCTATGGTTTTTCCAGTGGTCATGTATGGATGTGAGAGTTGGACTGTGAAGAAAGCTCAACCCTGAAAAATTGATGCTTTTGAACTGTGGTGTTGGAGAAGACTATTGAGAGTCCCTTGGACTGCAAGGAGATCCAACCAGTCCATCCTGAAGGAGATCAGTCCTGAGTGTTCATTGGAAGGACTGATGCTGAGGCTGAAACTCCAATACTTTGGCCACCTGATGTGAAGAGTTGACTCATTGGAAAAGACCCTGATGCTGGGAGGGATTGGGGGCAGGAGGAGAAGGGGACGACAGAGGATGAGATGGGTGGATGGCATCACCGACTCGATGGGCATGAGTTTGAGTAAACTCCGGGAGTTTGTGATGGACAGGGAGGCCTGGCGTGCTGCGATTCATGGGTTGCAAAGAGTCGGACACGACTGAGCAACTGAACTGAACTGAACTGGACACCAAAGAGTGTAAACCAGTCCATTCTAAAGGAAATAAACTCTGAATATTCATTGGAAGGACTGATGCTGAAGCTGAAACTCCAATACTTTGACCACCTGATGCAAAGAGCTGACTCATTGGAAGAGACTCTGATGCTGGGAAAGATTGAAGGCAGGAGGGGAAGGGGCTGACAGAGAATGAGATGGTTGGATGGCATCACTGACTCAATGGACTTGAGTGTGAGGAATCTCTAGGAGACAGAGAAGGACAGGGAAGCCTAGCATGCTGCAGTCCATGTGGTTGCAAATAGTTGGATGGATGGCATCACTGACTCAATGGACTTGAGTGTGAGGAATCTCTAGAAGACAGAGAAGGACAGGGAAGCCTAGCATGCTGCAGTCTATGTGGTTGCAAATAGTTGGAGACAACTTGGTGATTGAACATCAACAATAGCTGACTAAAAGCTCTCCCTGATTTCTGGCAGATATAGTTGAATATTTGGTCTTTATTCAACCAATGATATGCTCTTGTGTTAAATTCAAATTAGCCAGTGTTGTTTCTATTATTAATATTTGAAACCACAGAACCTGACCTATAGCAATTTATTTAGATTATATCATTGTCATCCTCTAACCCAGAATGAGAGTAAATGGGGCACCATTAAATGTTATGCCATGACAAAGGGTGTAAACCAGGACTGTCTTGGGTAAACTGCAATACCTGTTCACCCTTCTTAAAGTTAGATAATTAACTATAAGCTACATCAGTTTAAAGTACTGCCTTCCTGGAAGAATTTGGGTTTTACCTGGTGTCTTTAATTTGAAAAGCATCTGATACTTGAAGAAATTAGTCTATAATGGTGCAATTACCAGGGTTGATATTTTAGAGCAGATCTCTTATAAACTCCCTCAAAACACATGCAGAAGAATTCTTACTCCAATGATGCATCAAGTTCTCTCTCGAGGAAGGGAAATTTCAAAGAGAACCTTTCTTCTTTTCAGAGATAAAGAAACTGTGCTCTTGCTGTTAGTCACCACATTTCCAGGGTGACAGAACAGGGTTTTCCTGAGGATTTCTTCATCACCTGGCTGCAAAACTGATCATCTGGTGAATAGATAATTATGGATTGAACTAGGAATCATGCCGGGATGTAAATGTCTAGTAACCACATAGTGTTTGCACTGTAACTAATGAATAGTCCCTTGCCTAATATAACCCAACCTAATTACCCATAAAGCTTTGGGTAATTTTCACTTGACCCTAAACTTTGTACCTTTAGCTGCTTCTCTATCCAATACTGAATGATAACTCAATGAGAGAGTAGTGAGTGTGAAAAGGTTGTTCCCTCTGCAATATGTCGTTACGGTACAGTGGTTTTAGTAAGGTCTTATTCATGACCTAACCATCAGTTGTCATTTGGAGAAGATTTCAAATAGTTTTGCCATTTGTCTCTTTTGTTAATGTTCATCAACTCTTTTGTGTTAGCATCCATTGTAGAGAAAAAGGGTATTGAGGCCACTCTAATACATTAAGGAAGCTAAGAACTGAGTCTCACTGAGGGTGAAATGCCTTACTCACGTCTGCATCTCTAGTGCCTGGTACCTCACCTGAAGCATAAGATATGTCTCAATATTTGCAACTTATTTACTTTTACTCAATATTTACTTATTCACAAGATTTGAGATTGTTCCAGACCAATACCAGGGGTGATATCTAAGCATTAACATATGCTGTGTTGTTTTTAAATGTTTAATTTTCTGATAGAAATGTACACATTATACAGAAGCTGATTCTGAGAGTAACTTTAATAAGCAATAATAGAAAACTTTCAACAGAACAGCTGTTTTACAGCTGTGTTATCTAACATGCAGTATTAACGAAACTTTCACAGTATGCCCTCACCCACAATTCAGACACCGTGTTAAACCTAAACCAAGATGAGAAAGGAGAAGATGTACATCAAACTGTGATCATTAGGAATATGTCGAACATGTATGACACTAGTGATTGTTGATCTACATAAGTGATGAAGTTAATAAGAGGGCAAGTGAGGAGTTTGAGAGGGAGGCCTCTGAGACGCGAAATAAATCCTTTATATATACTTAGGTTTTGGGAAGAACTAAACATATGCTTGATACACTTCTGGGGAAATTTGAGATCAGCACCTCTGATGTGGCTGTCACTGAGGTCCTAGAACTTAATGTCTTTGTTAAAAACTTGTTTAAAGCACAGTTCAGAGATCTATCCTGATTATGCTGAGGATGATGGTGTATGTGAAATTTCTACCTAAAAATGTGGCCAGACCTGTGCCTGTGAAAATATTCTTCCTTTCACACACAGTGTTAGTGTTTTCTTTCTTTAATATAGTATACTGACTCACTCCATATGCCCAGAGGAGATATGAGGAAATGAATAAAGATGTCAGTAACTACATTGAGGAAATGGTCTACAACAGAAAGTCAGAAGCATTTTGTGCCAGTTTTTGGTTGGAATGATGACAAGTTGCTGGGATCCAAGCTTTAAAATGTTTGGAACAGGAATACAAAATCATCCACACTGTTTCTGGAATTGTATTTCTTTAAAAATTAGATTCTATCCTGCCACAACCTCATGCAATTTAAGAACTTCTAATCTGATCTTCCAGGATGAGTATGAGACTGGTGCTATTGGTGCTGTAACGGGAGTCAGATCAGGATCTGCTAGGACTAGGGAGGGTAGAGCATCTTTGTTCCATTCAATATTAGAGCTGAAGAAAAGTCTGTACATGTGAATTTAGATTCTAAATGAAGCTCTGCATGGTAATCAGTTGGATGTCCAGGTGATTAATTGCATTCACAGTTGTCTACTGTAGTGCGTGGCTGGTGGAGGGAATAACAACCCTCATGGGGCGGGGGTGCTGGCTTTAGCAGTTATCCTGAACCATCGAGGCCTGACTCTTGCTGACCATGCACCAATGCTGAATTGTCACCTCTCTCATAATGCTGGAAACTTTTATGCGATTTAAGTGGAAGACTGATCTCCATGTTGATAAAAAGATAGCACCTTTAAATCTGATGATATTGTCCTTGTCATCGAGTGTCAGGCAACCTCCTGTATAAAGAGATAATCTCAAGCTAGTCTTCCTAGGAAGTTTGCTAAGCTTGAGACTAACTGTAGCTTTGTTTTTTTTTTTTTTTTTTCCCCCTTGAAATTTATGAGAAGGCTATTGAGCTTCCTCATAAGATTCTGAAAAATGACTGCTAGTTCCAAAATTTGGAAAACATTTTGGGAGGAAACACATGCTTTGGCTATAACTCTATCTTATGTTTATGGCAGTACGCAGAAGAACCATACAAAAAAGATCTTCACAACTCAGATAATCATGATGGTATGATCACTCACCTAGAGCCAGACATCTTGGAATGTGAAGTCAAGTGGGCCTTAGGAAGTATCATTTTGAACAAACCTAGTGGCGGTGATGGAATTCAAGCTGAGCTATTTCAAATTCTAAAAGATGATGCTGTGAAAGTGCTGCACTCAATATGTCAGCAAATTTTGAAAACTCAGCAGTGGCCACAGGACTGGAAAATGTCAGGTTTCATTCCAATCCCAAAGATAGGCAATGCCAAAGAATGCTCAAACTACTGCACAATTGCACTCATCTCACACGCTAGTAAAGAAATGCTCAAAATTCTCCAAGCAAGGCTTCAGGAATACATGAACCGTGAACTTCCAGATGTTCAAGCTGGCTTTAAAAAAGGCAGAGGAACCAGAGATCAAATTGTCAACATCCTCTGGAACATCAAAAAAGCAAGAGAGCTCCAGAAAAACATCTATTTCTGCTTTGTTGACTATGCCAAAGCCTTTGACTGTGTGGATCACAATAAACTGTGGAAAATTCTGAAAGAGATGGGAATACCAGACCACCTGACCTGTGTCTTGGGGAACCTGTATGCAGGTCAGGAGGCAACGGTTAGAACTGGCCATGGAAAAACAGACTGGTTCCAAATAGGAAAAAGAGTACATCAAGGCTATATATTGTCAGCCTGTTTATTTAACATATGCAGAGTACATCATGAGAAACGCCGGGCTGGATGAAGCACAAGCTGGAATCAAGAATCCTGGGAGAAATATCAATAACCTCAGATATGTAGATGACACCACCCTTACGACAGAAAGTGAAGAAGAACTAAATAACCTCTTGATGAAAGTGAAGGAGGAGAGTGAAAAAGTTGGCTTAAAGCTCAACATTCAGAAAACTAAGACCATGGGATCTGGTCCCATCACTTCTTGGCAAATATGTGGGGAAACAGTGGCTGACTTTAATTTTTTGGGCTCCAAAATCACTGCCGGTGATTGCAGCCACAAAATTAAAAGATGCTTACTCCTTGGAAGGAAAGTTATGACCAACATAGATAGCATATTAAAAAACAGAGACATTACTTTGTCAACAAAGGTCCGCCTAGTCAACAAATGTCTGTCTAGTCAATGCTATGTATTTTCCAGTAGTCATGTATATATGTGAGAGTAGGACTATAAAGAAAGCTGAGCACAGAAGAACTGATGATGTTGAACTGTGGTGTTGGAGAAGACTCTTGAGGATCCCTTGGACAGCAAGGACATCCAACCAGTCGACCCTAAAGGAAATCAGTCCTGGGTATTCATTGGAAGGACTGTTGTTGAAGCTGAAACTCCAATATTTTGGCCACCTGATGCAAAGAGCTGACTCATTTGATAAGACCCTGATGTTGGGAAAGATTGAAGGCAGGAGGAGAAGGGGACGACAGAGAATGAGATGGTTAGATGGCATCATCAACTAATGGACATGGGTTTGGGTAAACTCTGGGAGTTGGTGATGGGCAGGGAGGCCTGGTATGCTGTGGTTCATGGGGTTGCAAAGAGTCAGACATGACTGAGCGACTGAACTAACTGAACTGAAGATATTAATCCTTAAAATCAGAACATTTCACTGGGAAGAAAATACCAACATCCTGACACTGAATTTTGAGGCCGTAAAACAAATTTAATGTGACTTTTAAAACACCAATTATGGTGTGGATGAATGAAGAAGAATTAAAGCACCTCTTAATGAAAGTGAAAGAGGAGAGTGAAAAAGTTGGCTTAAAACTCAACATTCAGAAAACTCATGGCATCTGGTCCCATCGCCTGTTGGCAAACAGATGGGAAAACAATGGAAACAGTGAGACTATTTTTTTGGGGGGGCTCCAAAGTCACTGCAAATGGTGACTGCAGCCATGAAATTAAAAGATGCTGCTCCTTGGAAGAAAAGCTATGACCAACCTACCAACAAAGGTCTATCTAGTCAAAGCTATGGTTTTTCCAGTAGTCATGTATGGATGTGAGAGTTAGACTATAAAGAAAACTGAGCGTCAAAGAACTGATGCTTTTGAGTTGTGTGCTGGGGAAGACTCATGAGGGTCCCTTGGACTGCAAGGAGATCAAAACAGTCAATCCTAAAGGAAATCAGTCCTGAATATTCATTGGAAGGACTGATGCTGAAGCTGAAACTCCAATACTTGGCCACCTGATGCAAATAACTGACTCATTGGGAAAGACCCTGATGCTGGGAAAGATTGAAGGCAGGAGGAGAAGGGGAAGACAGAGGATAAGATTGCTGGATGGCATCACCGACTCAATGGACATGAGTTTGAGCAAGCTCCAGGAGTTGGTGATGGATAGGGAGGCCTGTTGTGCTGCAGTCCATGGGGTCGCAAAGAGTCAGACATGACTGAACGACTGAATTGAACTGATGATGTGAATGACAACAACAAAAAAGGTTGAAGGTGTTCTGATTGTATGCTTATTCAGTAATTTTTGTATAAAGTGTTTAATATTTTCATCCACATTATAGGGAATGAAGTATAATACCACCTAAGAACTATCACAAGTTGTGTTTGCTGCCACTTTTGTAGAGAAAGTGTGCTAAAGAGACAGTGATTTAATAGCCAGGAGACTGAATTACTCTCCTACATCTGGAGTTGCTCTCTGAGGGTCAGGGTTGTGGTCTGTGGATAAGGTAAGGAACAGGGGAAGAGAAAGAAAAACCACGTACAACTGTCTGTGTTATAAATGCTCTGATGGCAAATAGGAAACATTTGTCCCTAAGGACTTGCAATCTGACACCTGTCAAGAACACTAAAGTCTTTTTTAAGAATAAAATGGGGCTAAATTGACTGCTTGTCTTGAAGATTCCTGAAGGAAGAAGAGAATAAAAATATGGCTTAAGTCACTTTGCTATAACTTACTGAGTGTGGAGTCCTAGAGGCCGTTGTACCATCTTTTCAAATGAAATTAAATGATCCCTTGAGTTTACTAGGAGTTTAAAAAAATGACAAGAATGTGTGGATTTTCTGGATAGAATTCCTATGGATTATTTAAATAGTATTTAAACTGAACATTTTTTCTAGTAAAAACAGCTGAAAACAGAAAAGCGAAAAAAAAAAAAAAAAAAGCATATATCAATGAAAATTCAAAGAGGAAACAGGGGAAACAGGATAAGCTTCAGATAATACAGTATGATGACTTAGGAAACAGAGAGGAAAATGTTTTATTTATTCATATAACACATTTTTAATGAATTCCTTCAAGTGCTGACAGTACTGATAAATATGGAGAGATACTTGTGTGAGAAAAGATAAAGGCATGTATAGTCAGGCCGTGGAAACAAATAGTGATTAAAGAATCACAAAAAATGGAAAAGTCCATCTCTAACAATGGCTCCAAAAGGATAGTGACTGGATCCTAGCTATCACATACAAGGGGAGTGTTGGTCTGATCTGGAAGGTCAAGGGAGACCTCCTTGAGGAATGATGGTGAAGAATGGGTCTAATTTCAAAATTATGCTGAACTGGGTGAAGAACTAGAGGAAGGTGACTGAAGCTTAAACTATAAGATGTAGTTAACTCTACATACAAAATTTTTGCACCTAAGATTATGTCAACCAAGAATAGCTGATTGAAAGCTGACATTTTTCTTCATAGAACAGTTTTATTGTTTTACATATTTTTGCCAATGCTGGAGCTGACTGAATTCATGTGAAAAGTGAAGGTAATTTTTAGTAAAGGCTTAAATACATGAGACCCTCATCTTGGTTTTGCACTGACCTTATGGATGTTGTTGGGAAAAATGATGGAAAGCAAATAGATGAATATAGTTCTTGATCTCTGGAATTTTAAAATACAAACCATTAAATGCCATTGACATAAGAAAACATGTGTCATATTTCCACCAAATAAAATGTAGAGTTATGATTTTTTTAAAAAGACACCTAGTGGGGTGAAATGAAGTCACTTAGCCATGTCTGACTCTTTGTGACCCATGGACTGTAGCCTACCAGGCTCCTCCATCCATGGGATTTTCCAGGCAATAGTACTGGAGTGGGTTGCCGTTGCCTTCTCTAGGGGATCTTCCTGACCCAGGAATTGAACCCGGGTCTCCCGCATTGTAGACAGACACTAAGTTTGGAATAAAAAGAAATGGTTCAATTATTGCCTTTGACACTGTCTTTGAAAATAACTTGGAAATTCTGATTGACTAGACTAAAACAAGGATACAAATGAAAATAAAAACTGGTAGCTCTGAACAAAATTGAGACAGGACAGCTAATTCGTGCTGTGTTACATTTTACATAATAGTGTAAGCCACTATACTTTCATTTGTACAACTCAACAATATAACATTACACTGCACTCTTATTCTCAGTCTATTGGTCATAAACAGAGTGTACTGCTTCTCAACTGATACTCTCATATTTCACCTCTCTGCGTGTAACTTTCAGTAGTTGCCTGTCTAGCTTTCTTAGTGAGGCACTTGTGGACTACTAGAACTTGAACTTTGCCCACCTTTTCACATTTATAGCTTCACCGCCTGGAACATATGGTTCCTCAGGTTGCTGGCAGAGGAAGAGAGGATGTGGGGAATGAGCACTTATTTCATCTTCCCAGCACCGTAGGTGACATACTGCTTCCTCTCATATCCTATTGATGAAAGATAAATCACAAAGCTCTTCTAGATGCACTGCTGAGATCAGCAAAACATTTCATTTTACTAGGCCCACAGCTACACTACACTTCCCAGTCTAGCAATATCTCCGGTGAGATGAAATGGGTTAGTAAAGATATATTTCTCTAGCCCAATATCAAAGTTTTAGTTACAGTGAAAAATGACTTTCCAAGAATGAGAATATTTATGTGTGCACGATGAACATATTTTCTCCCTATTAACAAGCAATATATAATATAGTATTAAGCCTGATGTATAAAACTCCATTATGATTAAGGAATTGAAGAAAAGAAAATGGATTAATGAAATGCTTACTAGTTGAACTAAGATAACTTGATAATTCAAATGGGGAAGGATTTGCCAGTAGGGCTAGAGATCTAAAGTCTGTTGGAAAAGAATCTCTGTCTGTTGAAGAGAGCCTCAAGGTCTCACAAGCTATACTTTCCTTCATTCTTTATTAACTTCCTTATTCTTTGCTTTCTTACAGAACAATCCCACCCTACCCTCAACCATAGTGCTGTGATATAGTCTTTCTTGAAATATACTAGTGCCTTTGGTCATGTTACAGCAAAATTTTACTCATCAACTCTTTTGAAGATAATTATGTACATACATGATTATGTGTTTGTTTTAGGGGTCAAGTCTTCAAATACTATCTACTAGTTCTCATTTCCAAAGTTTTAGAAATTCTACCCTATGGACTCCATATAGTACAAGGCCAAAGAGATAATGTTTACTGTCAAGATAAGAGCTACCATTCATGGAATGCAAATCTGTTAAGAGAATGCATGTAGTATCAAGGCATTACTGGCACCCACAAATCATGCTACTATATTGCTCTCTTCCAGACACATGCACAGAGAACTCTGTCATCTATGGAAAAAGGAAACAAAAAGTAATATTGAATTCAATTACTGTTGGAAGAGTTTTCTAACACACACACACACACACACACACACACATAAAAGGAATGAAAAGAAAACAATGAGAGACTAAATATATTGACAGACAGATATTACCCACAAATGCTATTAAGGAAAACAAATCAACAAAGGGCAAAGAATTATTTCTAAACAAAATATACATAAAATGGGACCACTAATTACCAAGATGGATTGTGTATTCTCAGAAGAGCTAGCAATGATCATTAGAAACCAGCATAGGTTCACTAAGAATAAGTGTTAGTCACTCAAGTCATGTTCTAGTCCTTGAGACCCCATGGACTGTAGCCCACTAGGCTCCTCCATCCATAGGATTTTCCAGGCAAGAGTACTGGAGTAGGTAGCCATTCCCTTCTCCAGGGGATCTTCCCCACCCAGGAATCAAACCTGGGTCTCCTGAATTGTGGGCAGGTTCTTTACTGTCTTTTAAATAACTTTCTTGGGGCAGAGGGATCAAGTAAATATGAAGGAGAAGCATTCAATTTTATTATTATCTTTGACAGCTTCTCAGATTATTTTTGTAGGCAAGACAAAGAATGTATGTTAGAGATAGCATATTAGATGAATTTTAAATTGATGTAGTTGGTTAAACATTCATGCTAGAAGAATGATAGAAAGAAGTTTCTCCAAGACTCTGTCTTCAATTCTATTCTAATCAATGTTTTAATTAATTATTGGAAAGAAGATATGTGAGGCAGAGTTTATTCAGTTTACTGATTGAACAGAAAACTAATTCAGCAAATTAAATATTTATTAGGTACCTATTATGTTTCTGGCATTGTGCAAGAAGAAAAGAAAAAAAAAACTAATAGTGTGTGAAGACTACCAAGGAATTTTAATTTATTATAAATTCAATTTAAATATATGAGTGGTTGTTAAAACCAGAAAACACAACCTGAGCTTGCTTGAATAAAATGCATTTAAAACAAAGGAAAAAAAAAAAAGTGGACTGTGGTTTCAGACTATTTGATGTTTTATATGGTCTCCACTACAACTTAGCTGTGTGACATTGTACAGGTTAATTTTCCTAAGCCTCAGTTTTCTTTCTCTAAAATAGGCTAATATCTTTCTCATGTTTATTTGTAAGAAATAGTGAAATGCACAATGTAAAGTATTAAACGTCACTGTGGAAAAAGATTATGACTCAGCTCGTGTGTGCTAAGTTACTTCCGTCGTGTACAACTCTGCGATGCTATGGACCACAGCCCTCCAAGATCCTCTGTCCATGGGATTCTTCAGGCAAGAATACTGAAATAGGTTGCCATTTCCTTCTCCAGGGGATCTTCTGGGAATGAAACGTGTGTCTCTTATGTCTCCTTCATTAGCAGGCAGGTTCTTTACCACTAGTGCCACCTGGGAAGCCATTGCTCAGTAAATAGCTACAATTATTCTTAGTTCACTGTACAGATCAACAGATACATATACTGGATCAGGAGACATGAAGCTTGGGTCTCTGTCTTAATTCTTCCTATCATTGACAATGACACATTCAATCTATTTCTAAGTGATCATTCTTCATTCTTGGTATGTCATTTTATTAAGAGTTTTGAAAAAATGGAATCCATTCAGAGAAGAGGAACTGAGATGGCAACAAATCTAGAAACCATGCCATGAAAGAAGGATTTTGAAATATTCAAATTAATTAATGAACACTTTGCTTTGTTCCACACAAAGTTATAAGTTACTGAGAAAAATGTATACTGTGCAATAGGATAAAAATAGCTAAAGCAGTGAAGGCAAAGAAGGAAGAATATCATGAAACAGGGATTACTAAATGAATCACAGTTGCATTAAAAGATGAAGCAGGGAATATTTAAGACCAGGACAGCACATAGTTGTTGCTAAAAATTGCTTCCTTTACTCTCACCTTTACCTCCTAGTATTCCAACTCACTTACCCAAATGCCTCCAGAGCCATAATACTTTGACCCCATTGAGATATCTCACCCTTTTACCCCACAGCTTATAACCTGTCAGCCTCGTCTCTTCATTTCCGTGTTCTCTAGTTTAGATGGTGTGGTTTTAGTATAAATACAATTGCTTACTCCTTTCTCTGTCAGTCGTACTCTGAAGCCAAACCAAAACCCTGGATAAACCACAGTATTTGTCTTAGCCTACAACCACACTGACCAGCCACACTTGAAATCAATAATCATTGAGTCTGCTATGTTTTCTTTATCAGCTTGATATTCCTGCTTAACTATTTCATTCCTGCTCATATATTATTAGAAGTCTCTCACCCTCTTCTTACTCTTATTTTACACTTACTTCAATGAGGGACTCTCAAAGTCACTATCTTTCCATCACTCAGTCTGTAAAGCTATCTGCCCCTGAAGCACCATTGTCTGCCCCAGTCAAGTAAAGATGAAGGAATAAATTGACCTTTTATTAAAGTCCAGTGTCTTCACATGTGCTCTGGGTTCTGTCCCTTTTCATCATCTCAAGGAATTCATGCCTATGGCTATAATTTTTTTCTAGTATGTCATAAATCTCCTTCCTAATATAGATTATTTCCATCAAGATGAAACAAGCTTTGGTGCCTCATATTCTTTAAACATCCTCCACAGATGCATGACACTTTCCAGGAAATTTCTTATTTCTGCTCTTCTTTTCAATAGCTTCAGTTTGCTAAAGAGAGGCACATATGCCTTTTTGACTGTAACTCATGTAACCCTTCTTGGTCCAGATTCTTCCTTCACTGACTATTTTCAAAATCTCTAAGAGTCTCTCATGTCACCAAATTTAATAGACACTATTTTTCTCTAACTCACTTGGTGTCTCAACAGCATTTGGTAGATGTGACAAATCACTCTATTTTAGAAAGACTTAATAATTCCTGTTATATCATTTTCATGCATTCTCCTCTTTCTCAAAATGGATTCTTTTCTGTCCTCTTCACTGGCATTGCTCCTTACTAAATTCCTGGTGGACTGATGTTGTGCAAGGCTCAATACTGGGTTCTCATTTTCCTGCCTATACATGTTTTTCCTAAGAAATTATAATCATATTTATGCCTTTAAATGGTATTTACATTGTAATAATTCACAAATTTATATTCCCAGCACAGATATTACCCTTGAACTTCAGTCATATGTACTCAGTTGTCTACCTGACATCCATTTAAACATTTCAGAGCAAAACAAAAACTTATCGGGTGGGCCCAAATTTGAATTCTCCATTTGCACTCACCATAATATCTTTAAAAAGCCTGTACCTATGCCATTCTTTCAGGAAATGGCACACCAAAGTTACTCTTTATTCTGTACTTAATCTCAAATTTTATTCTACTCCATTGGCAATTCCAACTGATTCCATTCTCATATTAAATTTTTCATATGGCCACAATCTTGGTGGCTCTTGTCCTAGTCTAAGTCCCCATATTGTTTTCCATGATTACCTCAAAGATCTCTTAGCGGTTTCTTCTCCTTCCACCCCTGTAGAGTAGTCAGAGTGATCTTTCATATGTGCACACCACATCTTTGTCTACAGTCCTACAGTTGACTCATTGCTTTCAGAACTCATTGCTATTAACTATTCAACATTCCTAGCTCACACTGACTTCCTTTCAATTTTTGACATACATCATGTTCTTTTTTCCCTTTAGCTTTTTGATCATATTTTCACTACGCTTGATCCATTCTTACTTTATTCAAAATCTCCCATACTTTGATAATTGTCATATTTTTCAACCTTTAGTATAAATTCTGTCTCCTTACTAGAGGGCTTTTAAACACAGTATCAGTCTCTATCTGTCCACTCCTATCATATTATATAATCAGTTCCATCCATTGCATTTATCTCAATCTCTAATTCTTTGTTGTGTTAAAACATTAAAAATAGGTTTCTTTTTCTAATGTAAGTTCTACACAGAACTTATATGTCTATCTTTTTTAGTGCTTTTATTAGATTCCCAGAATCTAATAGTGATTGGAGATGAAAACCTATCTGGTAATGAACAAATAAGTGAATTCATTCACAGTGCTTCAGGAGAGAAGAGACTAAGCTGCACTTATAAACAACAACCACACGTCTGTGACTAAGAACACAAAGGCTTATTTCTTGCTCATGTTGCAGTTTTTCTCGATATGGTTTTTATTGCAAGAACCTCACTAACATAAAAGTGAGAGGAGACCTGGAAAAATGTGAATTACAATTGCTTCTTAAAGACTCTGCTTACAAGCAACATATTCAATTCCATGCACATTTTATTGGCCAAACTAAGTCAAATATCTGTTTCCAAGTTAGATCCTACAGGTAAGGGGGGAAGTAAGGTCAGCATCCCAGAGAAAGACTGTGAATATTTTCAACAAGTATACAATTTATTATATGTACCACTGATCATCCATAGGCAGAAGTTGCCCACAAAACTTAGTAAAGAACTCTAAAGTTAGATCTAGATTCAACAAGGAAACTGGTTTGAATTACATGATCACAGTATGGGGGAGTGACAGCTGATGTGCTGACATTTTCAATCTCTGACATATATGTAATTTTATTGTTGTAAACAATTGAGGGAATGTCATGTGGAAAAGGAACTGAGCTGAAATAACAGATAAGAATAGAGTTCTTAATGACAGGAAAATTTAGTTAAGCATGACTTACTTAGTTAAGGTAAAAACATTCTATATTTCTATCTGTTTAAAAATGATACAATGCTTTGTTAAAAAAAAAAAAAGTGAGTATTTTTAAAATCACAAAAAGTATTCACAAAGTAGCTGCATGCCAGGCCATCAACTAAGGTATAAATGTCTACTCTGAGTGTTGAGTAACTCCATTTGCCTCTAAGTTTAAAAGTCTATGAGTTCAAACCTAATACAAAGGACACTGGACACTTCCTGTCAGTGTGGATTCTAGTGTGATCTTGTTATGCCATCCACAAAGAAAGCATATTGAATCATCAAGGGTCTTTTATGCTTAAAATTTGAGATTTTTCTTTCATATCAATATCTATTGAATATCTACTCTCTACAAAATTTTGTGGTAGGTCCTAATAGTACCTAATAGGTTAAAAACTGTGAATAGAAATTATAACTTCAAAAACAACTGAGGGAAGAAGATAATATATATGAGCCATGAGAAAGGATGTGTTAAGAACACCAGAGCTGGTGCAGTGAATGAGAAGTTCTATTGAGGAAGCAGCTAGAGATGGCACAAAATATAGCCTTTGAAAAACAGCCCTTGAAAAGTTTTGTTAGACCAAGGAAGAAGAAGGGGAAGACAGAGTATTCCAGAAATTATATGACCTTAAACTTTTGGTTCAAGATGATAGACTAAGTGCAAGTTTTTTTCTCATCTCCAAACTTTACTGAAAGACAACAAAGGTACTAGACACAGGTTAATTTCTAATTCTGGAAAGCAGAGAGAAGGGCCATAAAGAAAAAGTAACTTTAAGTTTTTTTTGGAGGATAGAAAGTAGTTACGATATGACTGAAAAAATCCAATGAGCGAGCAATATCACCTGGAACACAGGCAGGAAAGTGTCATGGCCAAGGTGACAGCCATTCTTGTCTTTAGCTTTGTGACTTCAGTTTAGTACTTTCTTATATTTTCTGTCTCATTGTGGAAGTCCTCACTGTGTTCATCCATTCTTCTCCTGAGTTCCTGAAAATCCTTATGACCACTACTTTGAACTGTTTATCAGGTAAATCACTGATCTCCATTTCATTATTTTTTCCCGTTAAGACTTTATCCTTTACCTTTGTTTGGGACATATTTTCCTGTTTCATCACTTTGCTTGACGCAAAGTGTGTCAGTTTCTGTACTTTAGACGAAATAGCCACTTCTCCTAGTCTTGAAGAAGCGGCTTCCTGTAGGAGATGAAATGTGTTGTTAAACCCTACCCTACATCTTGGTTGTCTCTTAAACCTTTTTGGTTGTCCAAACAGCTTATTCTATTCTTAATGGCTCCCAGTAGTTGAAGCCGTGTGAAGACCTGTGAGTATCTCAAATGGGAGAATCTCAGTCAACATATAGATTCAGGCTACTTGGAACCTGTACCCTCAGGCACTAGCTTTTAAAGTATGCAGATATATACCATATGTGGGACCATGTAATCTCCATTAGCCGCCAGTGCCAAGGAGATTTAGAGTGTCCCCTGGCTGCAGTCAAAATCTCAGGGCTGCTGTGTAAGCTCCTGTCTGTGAGATTCTGGTGAGCTGGGGTGAGGCAGAGGGACAGTGCTTAGATGGTGTGCAGTGGCTTACAGGCCCCAAGAGCAGGTGTAAGTCCTTTGTGAAGTGAAAGTGAAAATCGCTCAGTCATGTCAGACTCTTTGCAACCCCATGGACTATACAGTCCATGGAATTCCCCAGGCCAGAATACTGGAGTGGGTAGTCTTTCCCTTTTCCAGGGCATCTTCCCAACCCAGGGATTGAACACAGGTCTTCCACATTGCAGGCGGATTCTTAACCAGCTGAGCCACAAGGGAAGCCCTTTAGATGTGATGTAGATATAAGTCTTTAGATGTGAGCAAACCCTGAAGTCTGTCATGCTGAAGCTTTAGAACAAGCAAATAGGCTTTTTCCGCAGAAAGACAGGGAGTGTATTTTAGTCAGCTGCGGTCTGTACAGTGCCCTGGGGGTGGCTGCCTGCTAAGAACTATTAATATTTTTCTGATTGCTACAGTCCCAAGGGGCCCTGGGTGCCAGAGCTAGGTGATCAAGGGGCACCTGCTGGGTCGGCGCTGCAAAAACCCGCGGCACCGGAAGTAAGAACCAGGACACTAGACAGGGATAAACTCTTCGCTGCGAGGGAAACTGGCACACAGGAGCACGGAGGAGGGAAAGCACAGAGATGTTCCTGCAAGCCTCCATTTCCGACAGGCCCCCAAATATGTGTCAAATGAGACCCCTGCCCCTCAGGCTGACGTGCTGAGGCAAAGTCTCGGCACAGATGCCCGTCAACACGCTGCCTCTCTACTTGGGATGGATGCTTCCAAACATGTGAACCCTAAAGAGCCGTTTCTAAGGTTGGACCGCAACAACTACATGGGTCTCATGGGCAAGAGATCTGCCAGATTTTCACATTTAGAAGTTTCGGCGGTTCATCACTCAGATACAGATCTTTAAATTTGGGGATGCCCAGTGTGATGCTCAAACCCTTCGCTCCTCATGGAAAAGCTCGGGATTTTGAGTTTCCTCCCAACTGTGGGTCACTGAGCTAGGGTGGGGTTTATGGTGAAACTGGGTTCCAGCCTCTTCTGCATGGTGTCCGTGTGGGGTTTCTATCTCTCAAAGTGCAATTTTCAGAGGAAGTTCTTCCATCTGTAGCTGTGCATTCAGTGTGTTTGTGGGGGGAACTGCAGGGTCCTCTTACGTGAACATCATGAGTTGGAACCCAGTTTTTCTCAATAAGAAGCTGATCAGAAGGACTGCCTAGAGATATCTCCCAGCACTGAAAACCTCAAGTGGTATGACCCTTGAATTGGTTATATTTATACGCAACAAATGTTGACAGTCTACCTGTGAAACTAAAAGTGATTGTTAGGATTCTGCCAACAGTAATGCAAAAGAGAATTATGATCCTGAAATACATGAAAAAATTTTGATAAAAGATTTGCTGAAGCTTTTCATAGAAGATACACATTTGAATATATATTTTAAAATCTAAGAGCATGTCATACAAAGGGACAAGAAGATACATAAATTTCAAGTTAGAGAGGAAGACCAAGAACAGTAATAATAATAAAACTATGCTACACTATGAAAAGAGAGATCCTCAGGTTCAGTAAAGTAACTTTGTAGATGAGTTAATCTATAATTTCTTATTTAGATTTGTATGTTGAGAAGGAAGTGAGAATCTACTCCATTATTCCTGCCTGGAAAAATCCCGTGGATTGATGAACCTGGCAGGCCACAGTTCATGGGGTCACAAAGAGTCAGTCAGGACTGAACAACTGAGCACAGATTTGTACATAAAATAAAATATACCAAAAAATAAAAATAAGAAAATAAGAGATGGACAAAGATACACATATCAAGTTCAAACAAATTGACAAAAGTGTGAATTTTAATATCAAGCGAAGCAAAAATAAGAGGAAGACTTTTGAACGGGAAATATGCTCGCTCTCTGCCTCAGTATGTATGAAAGTTAAAGTGAAAGCATTAGTTGCTCAGTCGTGTCGGATTATTTGAGACTCCATGGTCTGACCATGAGATTCTCCAGGCAAGAATACTGGAGTGGGTTGCCATTCCCTTCTCCAGGGGATCTTCCCAACCCAGGGATCAAACCTGGGTCTTCTGCATGTAGGCAGATTCTTTGCTGTCTGAGCTAACAGGGAAGCCCCTATATAAATACAACTACATTAATAATTTTAAGAAACTCAAACCCCAGAGCTTCTCCTAAGGAACAAACAGTTTGAACCCCACAGTTGGGGTTCAGCTTTTAAGACCTGACAGAGAAACTCCCAAAGCATCCAACTTTGAAAATTCATCAGGTCTCTTGCCCAGGAGAGCTTCTGAGTTGTTGTGATCTGAGGTGAGAAATGGCTCTTTAGGTGTCACATGCTTGGATTCATCCACCCAAACGTCCAGCACAAAAGTAGCCTACTGAGGGGTGCCTGAGCTCTATGTGGGGACTTTATTTGGTTGTCTTGGAATATCAGTCTGAGGGGCATGCACCTGACTTAACACACATCTGGGAACCTGCTGGAGAGCTATCTGAAAATGAAGGCTGGTAGAGACAGAGAGAGACAGGGACACGGACTGAAACAGAGGGGGAAAGAGAGAGATCCAAATAACAAATTAAATAGCATAAGTGAATCTGCTCAGTTTCTTATCAATGAAAATATTCCCATTTCTTCTCACATAATATGTTACCAGAGTAAATATTTTTGTGTTACTTAGATGTTGTTGTTTATTGCTATTTCATGTCTGACTCTTTGCGATCTGACACCAGGCTTCCTTGTCCTTCACTATCTCTTGGAGTTTGCTCAAACTCATGTCCATTGAGTCAGTGATTCCATCCAACCATCTCATGCTCTGTTGTTCCCCTCTCCTCCTGCCTTCAATCTTTCCCAGCACCTGGGTTTTTCCCAGTGAGTTGGCTCTTCACATCAGGTGGCCAAAGTATTGGAGCTTCAGCTTCAGCATCAGTCCTTTCAATGAATATTCAGGGCTAATTTCCTTTAGTATTGACTGGTTTGATCTCCTCGCTGTCCAGGAGACTCTCAAAAGTCTTCTCCAGTACCATAATTCAAAAGCGTCAATTTTTCAGCACTCAGCTGATCCAACTCTCACATCCATACATGACTACAGGAAAAATCATAGCTTTGACTATACAGCTTTTTGTCTGCAAAGTGATGCCTCTGCTTTGTAATACACTGTCTAGGTTTCTTATAGCTTTTCTTTGAATGAGGAAGCATCTTTTAATTTTGTAGCTGCAGTCACTGTTTGCAGTGATTTTGAGACCCAAGAAAATAAAATCTGCCACTGTTTACTTAGATACACATTTTAAAAAATAAAAGTTGCTCTTTAAATGCAAATCAATGACTTCATTCTGTATTATTCAAAAGTTCCATTAGTCTGTTCCAGTATGGTTCTACAGGTCACCAAACTAAAACATTCTTAAAGAATTTTCAAACAATACTAATTCTTATTATTTTTTGTGTTATATACTAATGATAGATTCAAAACCCTGGGTAAGATACCATATAACTATACGAGTTTATATGTGCCTTTCAACCCACACTAGAACTTTTCAAATAATTTGCAACTTAAAATAGTGATCATTAAAAAATATAGTCACAAAGAAAATTATAAATCATGTCTATTTTGTAAATCACTTTTGTTACATTTTATAATCATTATATAATAGAAAAATAAATGAATACCAAATCAATAAGAAAAGGGTAAGTGCTATCTTGACCCTGAAATATGCATGTGGGAGTTTAAATAACAATGTCTTAAGAAATGGTTAAGAGAGAGAAGTAAAGCAGATATTAGAGATTGTTAAAAGTGATTTCTAGTGGATAAATTTCAAAATTAATGGAAGATGATATTTAGAGCAAACTATATTACCTAAACATATTTATGAGATAATATAAAATATTTCAAATAATATCTGCTATTGTTTACATAGACATATATTTTTAAAAATAAAAAATAACATTTATCTTATTAACAAAAGTGATTTACAATACTGATTTATGATTTACAGTTTTCTTCATGACTATATATTTATAAAATAAATAAAATAATTTTCAAGTTCATGAAGACAAAAAACATGATGACAAGAACTTTATTGGTGGAGAAAACAGCTTGTGCAGAGGCCAAAAGGTGGCTGATGATTAAAATAAGTCAGTGTGTCTGTGGCACAGAAATCAAGGAGGAAGGGAAAGTCTAAGACATAAGATTGGGGGCCAATTGAATGTAGGCTTTTTTAGGCTAAGATATTGAGTTTGAATTTATTCTCAGAGTAGTGGTAGACATTGCAGAGTTCGAATCAGTAAAATGCTGAATTAGTTCTAAAGAAGCAAGAAGATCAATTGGGAGGCAATTGCAGTCTTTAAGAAGAGAAGTAATGAGGGAGGCCTTGGAGTAATGTGCCAACAGTGAAACAGAAAAATAAATGGTTAGATTCAAAGTTTATTTTGGAGCTGAAGTTAAGAGCAACTTGCAATGAATCAGATGAGGGCTGGGGGTGAGGAAGGGGTATATTAAATAAGACTAAGGCACAGAAGGTTTTTGGAAAGACAGCTCTTTTTGGTTTTGATATCTTTATGCTACCTAGTATTTATATAAGTTGAGATGTCAACTAGATTTTGAAAATATGAGTCTGGAATAGAATGAATTGATAAGAATAGGAGAAATATAAAGGTACAGTAGATATTTAACATGTATTGATAAATAAGTTTGTGGATACCTTTCTTCATAATGATCACAGATAAGGGAAAATACCTTTCAATTTCTAGGAAAACAGCTTGGAGTATGTGTTGTGTGGTCTCTTGTATGATAACTGGTCTTTCAGTGGTTTTGACACAAGGATTCCTCTACTCCTGGGTTTCTGTCTGACAGAGTAATACTTACTAGGAGTCCAGTTTGAATGGGAAGCAAAGTGCTGTTGTATCAATAGCTGGGCAAATCTTTAACAACTTCTGAGTTAGAGCTGTGATAAAGTTAAACTGGAGAACACTGCTTAAGCCAGGAGAACAAAACAAGACTTGTGTTTCCATCTCCTTTTCTTGAATCTAAAATGGGTGGGATTGTGTCCAGGTCCTTTGCAGCTCAGGAGTAAGAATCTGCCTGCAATGCAGGTTCCATCCCTGGGACAGGAAGATCCCCCAGAGGAGGGCACGGCAACCCACTCCAGTATTCTTGCCTGGAGAATCCCGTGGACAGAGGAGCCTGGTGGGCTACAGACCATGGAGTTGCAGAGAGTCAGACATGACTGAGGCAACTTAGCATGCATGTACCCCATTGTAAGTCATAATAAAGATGGAGAAGAAAGGGGGGAAGATAGGGACAGGGGTTTAAAAAGTACAAACTGCTATATATTGCCAGGAGCCGGCACACGAGATCCCACCCATGACAAGGTCATGAGGGAGAAAACCTGACCGGCAAGGCAGATCAGGTTTTCAGGGATTCTGAAAAGCTGCCCCCGGCACTCACCTTAAAGATGATATCTGTCTTTCTGATGCTTGCTTCAATAGACTACTCCCTAATTTCTGTGACACAGGCAGAAGGCCTTCCCCGATCTCTTTCCAAATAAGAATCAATTTAGAAATTTAATCAATAAGTTTCTTGGGTGGTGGTATTTTATGAGATTATCCAGGGTGAAAGGAGTGTTTTGATTTAAACTCCTTTGCTGTATTTTAGTCTGTTTGGCAAATGTGTTTATGCCCTTGGTACTAATATGCATGATTGCTTATAATACCCTAATCATAAAACAGCATCAGGAACCTGATCACATAAAGGCCCTAATAGGCACAGAGCCCTTCGGGGGTGAGGAAGCCCTATTAGAGAACATAAAAATATTATTCTAAAAGTGGTTATAGTTAAAGATTTAGAAAAATAAGAGTTTAAAATTGTTAATTTTAAACAGGAATGCTAAACAGGGGCTGCCTCACTGGAGCTGCAGAGTCTTTGTGTGGTAAACCTTTCAGATGAATTTAACTGATAACTTCTGCAAAAGGACTGACCTTTGTGTTCATTAAAGAATAGATTACCGAAAACAGCTTTGCATTCACCTAGGTCATAAAATGTCAATAGGCCCCAAGGCCAGAAGTTAATGTACAAGACCCTCATAAACAAAGAAGTATGCAGAAAACACCCTGGTTTCGTGAAGAACAAGCTGATGTAATGTTAAACTGTCTTCGCCTTAGAAATGTACTAGTTTAGGGTATAAAAGCCACAGTAAAAAATAAAGCATTGCCAGACTCTGCCAGACCCTGCAAACACCCCGTCTGGTCATTCTCCCTCTCTTTCTCTCTCTCTCTCTTTCTCTCTCCCTTGCAGACCTGGCCCTATCAAGGCTGGTCTCACGTGTCTTCTCTCTTTCTCTCTCTCTCTCTCTCTCTCTCTCTCTCTCTCTCGCCAACGCCGTCCATCCGTACATTGGACAACTCAGGGAATACAGCTAACTTTTATAACAATTTTAATGGAGTATTACCTATACAACTTTTGAATAACTGTGTTGTACACTTGAAACTAATATTGTAAATCAACTATACCTTAATAAACTAAAAAAAAAAAAAAGGCGCGAGAGGAAGATGGTCAAAAGAGAGCCACTGTTTGGATAGAAAACTTGCCTGGATATAATCTGAACACTATAATCTGAAAACTGCACTTGGCTCATGACTTCTAAAGTGCTAGTAAAACAGGCTGCCAAATACTGTCTCAGGCATTGACCCCTCCCCTCAGGAATGACTCCGGCCTTGGGAGCAAAAAGTAAAGGAAGTGAGTAGACATTTGAAAATAAAGGGAGACGGACACCTTTTCTTGCAGGTAGAATCTTAAAAAGCTGTTTTTCTGGTTCTATGATAAAAGAGCAAGGGAAGACTCAAAGGGATTAAAACACAACCAATTCCAAGTAAAATCCTAGGGAATACTTTTTAAAGCAATGTATAATTAACTTGTCAAATGCTTTACCTCACACATTATTCAAGCAAACAGCTTAGAAATATTCTATCGACAATAGAATGTAAATTGTTTTGTTGAATAGGACTACTTGTAACTATATTTTCAATGTTCTACCTGTATTATGCATTTTCTGTTGTGACATACAAGGAATGTGAATAGCATTTGTAGTTACATTAGCATAGATAACATCACAAAGATTATCAATCCCTATTCTTTATGACATACATTTGTTATAGTCTTTTGTGAAGATAAAACTACCCTTCTTGATAAAAGTGATGAAGATAATTTTATGGAACACTCATTTGGGGTAGGAGAGAGGTAGAGAAGGTAAGCAAAGGAAATATATTTCTGACCAATAAGAGATTCTCTTGTCATTCATGATTCTCATTTTTGATAATCTTAGAAGATGCTTCAAAATGAAATCCAAAGTGCAAAATAACTGACATAAATCTTTTTAGGGCAAAAAGGTAGGTATTGAATAGAATCTTACACATACACTCTCATATAAATAATTCTCTTCATATAATGCAAATGCCTCCTTTTGGCCTGCCTCTTACATTTCAGTCTTGTTTTACATTTGTTACATACCTAATGTATCAGTCAAAGTTTGCTACTTCAGGCTCTCCCAATCTAGCCACTCTGCACACAATATTTTTGAATATGTCTCTTAAGAATAGCTTGCAGAAGCTTAAAATTGCCATACTTAGCCCTCTCACTACCTACATGCTGCATTTTTTTTTTTTTTTTTTACATGCTGCATTTTATTTGACTGCATCTTGCTTGTTCAGGAGGATCCAAAGCTGAGATGTCATTCTCTGGGGATGTCTCCCCAGGTCTCTCTAGTCTCAGTTATCCTAAGCATCACACTACAGGGCTACCTTGAGCTTGCCTGTCTGTCTCCTCCAGTCAGCTGTTTTGAGTGGGGAAGGTATGTTCTAGATCCAGATATTCCTGTGTTGGGGGAGTTTGTAATTTCCTTGGTTCTGTCTCACCACAGCAAAAATTTGAAATGCTGGACAGACAAGTGTTACAGCTCAGTTTTATTTGACAAGCAAAGGAAAATACCTCCTCGAGGTTTGAGGGTGGGCTGACCCAAAAGATTCGAAGAGAAGAGAGGCCTGAGGCTCAATTTTGGCTCCTTTTTTAATGTTTTTCTCCTCCCCCTGAGTCTGCCATGTGTTAATTGGGCTGGCCAGGAGGGCTGTTTGTTTCCTCTGAGGTCCTCACTCTAGTCCTGGGACCTTTCTTTGTTCTATTTTCATGGGCTTTTCCCTTCTTTGTCTTTTTGAATATGTCTCTTAGCCACCGCCATTCTGGACTCTTTTCTCCTATTCTAACTACCTAACACCTGGAAATTGGCACAGTGTTGTTCATATGGTAAGTACTCAGGAAATATTATTAAATACATTAATACATCGCTGAACAGTGTTATTTTGAGAAAACTGTTTTAAGGAAAGCAAAATTTTTTCTAACTTTTCTAATTTTTTCTAACTAGAAAGATGATATGCAGAAATCTGTTTGTAATAAAAAGAATTAGAGTGAAAGACAAGAAATGATATCTATTTCCATATTCAGTATGATGTATAAAACTCTTCATATATATGATTTCAAATATTTATAGAAAGGATTATTGTTTGATATTATCTAAATAGACGGTTAATTGTTTATTTGGAAGTGAATGTTTGTTCATATTATTTGCTTCCTAATCATATCAGGAAAAATCAAACCATTCATTGAAAAATGTCCACTATCACCTAGATAAAGCAATCTTTGCCTACAGCAGATGCAAATATCAAACAAAATTGTATACATCATTTCATGTCAATTATCATTCAACTTATGAAGCAACTCCTTTTGCTGTTAATTTTATTATACTGATGGTCAGTTTTTCCTCTCTGGGTTTCTAGAACAAGACACACAATTATTACTTTAATTGATACTCTCTGTCTCCATACACACACACACACACACACACACACACACACACCACACACAGAAAAAAATCAGTCACAATTGTATATTCTGTTTACAGTTGCTTGTCCATTCTATGTAGTCTCTTTTCCATATACACACTTTGCCTATTTGCTGCATCTCTACAATGGGATTGCTGTATATGGCTGTGACAGTTTCTATTGCTAGTAGTACCCTTTCTGCCAACAATTGGCCAGGCTACCTTAAGTTAGTCTTTGAAACCTTCTGATATCTTAATGCTTCCATCTATACAATAGAGATAACAGTAATATATGAAGACAATTATATAAATTACATTATTGTTACATTATATAGATGTACTACATTTTAACAACATAAATGGTCATTACCCATTGATGTGTCTTCAACTAGTGTGCAATTTGTTAGTTAGAACAGACAGCATTACCAAAAATAAGCTTCTTTCTTGCTTCTGCGTAGTATGAGATGACAGGAGTATACATATACATCTTTCCCTTCTTTTGTATATTTATTTCCTTTCTATTTTTTTTTAAATAAAAGAGTTTCTTGACTACTTTTTCCTAGCACATCTGCATTAAGCTCAAAACAGGGTCTAAGGCTGCCAGCTACATTTATTTGCCAAATGATTCTGATTATTATGTATTCCTTTTCCTTACATAAATATGTGTAAAAATAAATTTAAAAGTTATTTATTTTGGCTTGTTAAAAACACGAAGCCTGGGAAGGAATGTTAACCAAGATAAATGTTCAATTTGTCCTTCAGCTGATTACTGAATAACTTGAAATGACTTTGGCTTTTTATTTATTTATTTATTTTAGGTATGCAGTGAACACATGATTTAAAAAGATTGGAAACCAAGTAAATCGATGTTTTGGCAAAGAGAAAAATTTTAATGGCACACTATGCGATAGTTATAATTATCCCTTAGCCCACTGTTTATGGGTAGGTATAATCTCAAGGCAAGTGTGAATGAAACAAACATCTATAAATTGCTCTGGGCAGATTTGTTTTACTTTATTTATTTATTTATTCTACGTTTTTCTAACTAGTGAAAATGTATTGTCTCAACAGGTGTCTGTAGGACTTACAAAGAAGGCACTCACTTGTACCCTGTGAACCCAGGGTGGGCGTCAAGGGCTCCTGAATCTACTAGGGGTCATGGGCTAAAGAGGAAGCTTCTACTTCTAAGCTGTCTAAACCCACACTTTCTTGGGAGACCTTTTAAAAATGACTCTGAAGTAATTAAACTGCACTTTCAGTAAATCTATAAATGCAGTTTAGATACTCATCCTTTCAATATAAGCACTGTTATCAGGCCTGAGAGTTGGCAGCTTTCTCTGTATAGGTCCAGTGCTAATCAATGAATTATCTTGGCTTCAGCTATGTTCTCATTATATGAACACAGAATACTTGAGTGAAATTAGTTCTTTTCACTATTTTTTATCAATAGAGTCAAGAATATTTCTAACAAGTATGTTTCCAGTCACACAAATAGTAGCACACAAATCAATAAGCATCATGCAATTTGAATATTGAATTCACCCTTTGAAATGGCCTTAGAAACCTAGCTTATTGATATGGGAAAGCTTTAATTGCAATTGTCATTAGAAGAACACAAAATCCAAATGTCAAAACTCCTTTGCAATTGGGAGAGCAATGAAGTTAAAATAGCCATGGTCATCAAAGTGATGAGTTCAGGAAATTCCAGGAAGTCACAGGAGTCCTTTGAAAAGCCAAGAGCAGTTGGGTCAGCATTAGCATACATTGTATGAATAAAGGACTGCTTTTATTCACTGTTATGTTTCATTTTTTTAATGTAAAGATATATTTCAATTAAAGTGCCAGGATGATAATGCTTAAGAACATTTGAATGACTTCTCTAATGTGCAAGATTAAAAACAGTTAACAGAGTTAAGTAGGCAGTTTAAGAGTCTAGATTTGAGGCTAGGAAGTCAGGGGTGAGGCTATCAAATACATACATAAATCATGGATTTCTGTGTCTGCAGGTTCCATAGCACTAAAGAGCTTAAATCTGTGATAAAAAATGGGCAATGGAATAATGGCATAATTTAAATTGCTGAGGAGTATATAACTTTGCATTCAGGTGGTTAGACTGGATTTGTGTAGATGGTGGAGGGGAAAGAATTAGGTGATAAAATTTCAACCTGAACTTTTAAAATTGATTGTCACTCTGAAGATTCATAAATTGTTTTTATTATAATCACTTTCACATAGTGGAGGCTCAATAAATATTAATGAAATTGTTTATAATAATGGTGTGAGGAGAGGGAAAAAAAATCCTTTTATTCTTTTAGGTTCTTAACTGAGAATCCTGTTATAAAAGATAGATTAATTAGTAAAAAAAGAAATGCATTACTGTGTTTATATGGCAGCAACTCAGGAATAAGTAAACTCAAAGAGGTGGCTAGAACTTGAACTCAACTATAATCTTTAATTAAAGCATAGAAAAGTGCAGAGGAGGCGAGTCCTGGGATGATTATCAAAAATAGTTCAGTAACAAGGAAAAGATTTGAGTCTATGCCTTCTCCATTGATAGAAATTGCTCATGATTTAGAGTCACCCTTCTCTTCCAGATACAGTGAGAGTTGTTGTTGTTTAGTCACTAACTCTTGTCTGACTCTTTTGTGACCCCATGTTCTGTTGCCTGCCAGGCTCCTCTGTTCATGAAATTTTCCAGAAAAGAATACTTGGAGTGGGTTGTCATTTCCTTTTCCAGGGTATCATCCTGACAGTAGGAATCAAATCCCCGTCTCCTGCATTAGCAGACAGATTCTTTACCATTGAGCCACCAGGGAAGCCCCAAGATGGAGAAATTCTTTATAAATGTAAATTTCCATTAGAAAAGGGTAGCTTACTGTTTCCAGAGTTTATGTTTCTACTGTTTTTCAAAATAATCAGACCAAACCAATCCTTAAGCCAAAGAGCCACGTTTTGCAGAAGCATACAATGACACAATCACAATCACAACTAACACAACTAATACTTGATGAGTATTATGATAAGCTGAGGCTTTGTTCTAAAAGTTCCTTATATGCCAACCTGTATGATTTCAACAAAATTATAAAGCAGATTTATTACTGTCCATGCTTTAAAGATGAACTTAGTGAATTTAAAATACCAAGTTATAATGTGATGGAGGTCTGCATAGCTCATCCTTATTCTCCAAGATCCTCCTGCGAAATTTAAAGTTGTTTTATGTATCTATTTATTTTATAATCACTACTGTAAGTTACTAACTTCAGATTCAGACAATTGAGATGTTTCTGTTTTCTATTAGGAGTTTTAATTCCAATAATTTTTACATTGCTTAATCACTATAGCTGCCAGATGCAACTGGGTAGTTTTTTTTTTTTTTTTTACTACATTTGTTAGTATAATTTCTCCTTTTTTCCTTTCCTTGGTTGCATCTTTTTTTTTTAAATTAATTTATTTTTTATTGAAGGATAATTGCTTTACAGAATTTTGATGTTTTCTGTCAAACCTCAACATGAATCAGCCATAGGTCTCATTTTTGATGACCACTTATTCATAAAAATCATCTAGAAAACTTAAGGACACGTTCACCTCTCTTTTACAAATTTGGTGCATTCACAGAGGAAATTTATATAATGTTTACTTCATGTATAGCAAGAAAGGGAGAAAAAGATGAGGCTTTGCCCTCAAAAATAAAGCAGCACAAAGACAATCTGTATATGTACAGCAAACAAAAGAGACATAATATATTCAAGTAGGAGCTAACTGAATTGCATTCAACTCCCAGAAAGTGTTGTCAATTTTTCTAGTGATTAAAAAGCTGCTATGTCAAAAGGTTGATGATGTTGTAAAATAAAATTCATATTTTGTGATAAGATTAGAAAAAATTAGACATAAAATATGTTCTCTTCCATTTGGCCTCCACTGTTCACATACTGTTGAAGCCTGGCTTGGACTAGTTAGAACCAGACATGGAACAACAGACTGGTTCCAAATTGGGAAAAGAGTATGTCAAGGCTGTATATTGTACCCTGCTTATTTAACTTATATGCAGAAATCATGCTAAATGCTGGCCTGGTTGAAGCACAGGCTGGAATCAAGTTTGCCAGGAGAATATCAATAACCTCAGATATGAGGATGATACCACCATTATGGCAGAAAGTGGAGAGGAACTAAAGAGTCTTTTTATGAAAGTGAAAGAGGAGAGTGAAAAAGCTAGCTTAAAACTCAACATTCAAAAAACTGTCATGACATCTGGTTTCATCATTTAATGGCAAATAGATGGGGAAACAATGGAAACAGTGACAGAATTTATTGTCTTGGGCTCCAAAATCACTGCAGATGGTGACTGCAGTCTTGCAATTAAAAGATGCTTATTTCTTAGAAGAAAAGTTATGACCAACCTAGACAGCATATTAAAAAGCATAGACATTACTTTGCAGACAAAAGTCTGTCTAGTTAAAGCTATGGTTTTCCCGGTAGTCATGTATGGATGTGCGAGTTGGACTATAAAAAAAATCTGAGCGCCAAAGAACTGATGTATTTGAACTGTGGTGTTGGAGAGTCCCTTGGACTGCAAGGAGATCCAACCAGTTCATCCTAAAGGAAATCAGTCCTGAATATTCATTGGAAGGACTGATGCTGAAGCTGAAACTCCAGTACTTTGGTCACCTGATGCAAAGAACTGACTCACTGGAAAAGACCCTGATGCTAGGAAAGATTGAAGGCGGGAGGAGAAGGGGATGATGGAGGATGAGATGGTTGGATGGTATCACCAGCTTGATGGACATGAGTTTGAGCAAGCTCTGGGAGTTGGTGATGGACAGGGAAACCTGGAATGCTGCAGTCCATGGGGTTGTAATGAGTTGGACATGACTGAGCAGAAAGTGAACTGAACTGAACTCATCTACTGTGTATTGTGTATCTGGCATTATGCCTCAACCAAACCTCCCTGACAGCAGAAACACATGCTCAGTCATAAAAAGCCACATTCTCATAGCATCAACAAGATAATTCCTTGGAAGACGGCATTCCTTCCTGCTCTTGTAAGGGGGTCACCATGGCCCACCACTTTGTACTTGCAGATCTGGATTGTATTAACTATTAACAATATGTCACATACAGCTGTCTGTCTCAAAAAACTTATATAACTGTGCTTTACCTTCTAATCGCAACCCACTCTAGTACTCTTGCCTGGAAAAACCCATGGACAGGGGAGGCTGGTGGTCTACAGTTCAGGGAGTCCCCGGGAGTTGGATATGACTGGGTACTTGTGCTGCCTTCTACCAGGTGGAACGAGTCCTAGAACTTTCTCAGATGCTGTTCCTGGGCTACAATCCTCAATTTGACTCAAATAAAAAATGTCACTTCTTTCTTCGATCGATTGTTTTGTTGACAGTGTTATACACTGGTCAAGGTACTAAGCAGTAATTGATGCTCGGTTATCTATATGGAGACTCACTTTATTTTGAGTGCAGCAATAAAATCTGGACAGGTTATCGGCACTGAAAGTAAGGCAGCAACACTTGAGACTATTACCTTCTGATGTGGCCACAGTTTATACTCAACATTAATTGCTAATATTTGTCATTTCACAGCTTATTGATTGGTTGTACTTCGTTGCTTGTTAAGACATGAGTTGTCAAGTGTTTGCCAATAAATTCAGCTAAAAAGGAATTCCCTCAGGAATTTGCAGAAAATGCAGCTCACAATTATAAAGCTGGGTCTCATTATCTAAAAAGCTGGTCTGTGATTTCCAATGACTTTATTCTCCTATGTTGTGTTGCTTTCTAAAGAGATTCTGTATGTTCTGTATGCAGTTCTTTGTAATGGAATGTAATCAGTAAGTAACTTAGCCTTTCTGTTATTTTTTACTACAAGTTATTCATTGTTTAATCTGGCTGTTTCCTGGTGGCACTAATTCAGTGTTTTTCCCTTCCATAAGCATTTATTAAGGGTTCACTATGAGTATGGAACTGTCTGCCAGGCTTTCTATCATTTTACTTATTTATTTTTATCAGGTGAGCAGCCCTCAGTTCAGTTCAGTCACTCTGTCCTATCTGACTTTGCAACACCATGGACTGTAGCATTCCAGGCTTCGCTGTTTGTTACCAACTCTTGGAGATTGCTCAAGCTCATCTCCACTGAGCCGGTGATACCATCCAACCATCTAATCCTCTGTTGCTCTCTTCACCTCCTCTCTTCAATCTTTCCCAGTATCAGGGTCTTTTCTAATGAGTCACCTCTCATCAGGTGGCCAAAGTACTGAAGCTTCCGCTTCAGCATCAGTCCTTCCAATGAATATTCAGGACTGATTTCCTTTAGGATTGACTAGTTGGATATCCTTGCAGTTCAAGGGACTCTCAAGTGTCTTCTCCAACACCACAGTTCAAAGGCATCAATTCTTCAGCATCAGCTTTCTTTATGGTCCAACTTTGGAAAAAGCACAGCTTTGACTAGATGGACTTTGTTGGCAAAGTAATGTGTCTGCTTTTTAATATGCTGTCTAGGTTGGTCATAGCTTTTCTTCCAAGGAGCAAGTGTCTTTTAACTTCATGGCCACAGCCACCATCTGCAGTGGTTTTGGAGCCCAAGAAAATAAAGTCTCCGTCTGTCTCCATTGTTTCCACATCTGTTGCCATGAAGTGATGGAACCAGAAGCTAAGATCTTCGTTTTTGTTTTTTTTTTTTAATATTTCTTTAAGCCAGCTTTTTCACTCTTTTCTTTCACTTTCATCAAGAGGCTCTTTAGTTCCTTTTTGCTTTCTGCCATATGGGTGGTGTCATCTGCATATTTGAGGTTATTGATATTTCTTCCTACAATCTTGATTCCAGTTTGTGCTTCATCCATCCCAGCATTTCCCACCATGGGAAATATAAGTTAAATAAGTTAAATCACTTAAGTTAATTATATATAAGTTAAATACATTATTTAAGTATAGGTTAAATAAGCAGGGTGACAGTATACAGATTTATGTACTCTTTTCCCAATTTGGAAAAGGCTTAACTGCTTAAACAACAGAAATGTTTTTTTTTTTTTTTTTTTTTGTGATTCTTGAGGCTGGAACTCTGAGATCAAGGTATTGGCGTGGTCGGTTTCCTGTGAAGAAAACAGCTTGTATTGGCCATTTGCTCACTTGTGTCTTCACATGATCTTCTGCCTGTAACTCTCTGTGTCCAAACTTCCTTTTTTTATAAGGACACCAGTCATAGTCAATTAGGGCCCAGGACAATCGTTTTTTAAAGTTAAGTGCCTATTTAAAGACTATGTCTTCAAATATGGTCACATTCTGAGGTGCTAAGTTTTAGGACTTCAATATATAAATTGCTGGGGAACACAGCTTATCCCATAACACCTATATATACAGTTTCTTCTCTAAGCATTATATTTAGCTCTTTCTGTGGTTTGAATCTAGCTTTCTCCTAAGGTCACTGCTTCCCCACAGGTATTTCTTTATTTTTAGTAGTTTTGATACATAGGTGTATACATACACAAGAGCGTCTGGAAGTGAAATAGTTATCTTCCTTCCTATGGTTATAGCCTAGACTTTATTGTAATCAAAACTGTAACACTTTCATTATTGTGATTTTGCAGAGTACACTCTCTGACAGCCCACTCTGACTGTGGTGTGTGTGCTAAGTCGCTTCAGTCATGTCCAACTCTTTGCATTACTCTGAACTGTAGCCTACAAGGCTCCTTCTGTCTCTGGGATTCTCCAGGCAAGAATACTGGAGTGGGTTGCCATGCCCTTCTCCAGGGGATCTTCCTGACCTCTTATGTCTCCTGCATTTGCAGATGAGTTCTTTACCACCAGTGCCACCTAGGAAACCCACTCTAAGACCTACACCTCTGCTGTTTCCCAACCAGTTCTGATTATCAGATTGATCCTATCATTTTCCCACTACCTACACACCTTGTCTTAGCTCTTTCCTTTTCAACTCAGTTTTGATTTCCTCTCTTGCTGCTTACTAACGTGGCAAAATCCCAGCCTGATTAAACCCAAATATTTTCTGACTACTCATCAGTATTTGAGAAATTAATAAGTCTGGAGGAATAATATACTGTGGTAGCTGCTGCTGCTGCTGCTAAGTCACGTCAGTCATGTCTGACTTTTTGCGACCCCATAGACGGTAGCCCCACCAGGCTCCACCATCCCTGTGATTCTCCAGGCAAGAATACTGGAGTGGGCATACTGTGGTTGAGGTGCTACTTAAATCAAAGGACTTAATTTGAGGTGACCCTTGTAACAGGCTTCCATGGTGGCTCAAATGGTAGGGAATCTGCCGGCAATGCAGGAGACCTGGGTTCAATACCTGGGTCAGAAAGATCCTCTGGAGAAGAGAATGGCAGCCCACCCCAGTATTCTTACCTGGACGATCCCATGGACAGAGGGGTCTGGTGGGCTACAGTCCATGGGGTTACAAAGAGTTAGGTATAACTGAGCAACTTTCCACAGTTTATTGTGATCCACATAGTCAAAGGCTTTGACGTAGTCAATAAAGCAGAAACAGATTTTTTCTGGAACTCTCTTGCTTTTTCTATAACCCAGGGGATGTTGGCAATTTGATCTTTGGTTCCTCTGCCTTTTCTAAAACCAGCTTGAACATCTGGAAGTTCTCGGTTCACGTATTGCTGAAGCCGGGCTTGGAGAATTTTCAGCATTACTTTACTAGCATGTGAGATGAGTGCAATTGTGCAGTAGTTCAAGCATTTTTTGGCATTGCCTTTCTTTGGGATTGGAATGAAAATGGACCTTTTCCAGTCCTGTAGCCTCTGCTGAGTTTTCCCAATTTGCTGGCATATTGAGTGCAGCACTTTCACAGCATCATCTTGCAGGATTTGAAATAGCTCAACTGGAATTCCATCACCTCCACTAGCTTTGTTCGTAGTGATGCTTTCTAAGGCCCATGTGACTTCACATTCCAGGATGTCTGGCTCTAGGTGAGTGATCACACCATCGTGATTATCTGGGTTGTGAAGATCTTTTTTGTACAGTTCCTCTGTGTATTCTTGCCACCTGTTCTTAATATCTTCTGCTTCTGTTAGGTCCCTATCATTTCTGTCCTTTATTGAGCCCATCTTTGCATGAAATGTTCCCTTGGTATCTCTAATTTTATTGAAGAGATCTCTAGTCTGTGTGGATCACAATAAACTGGAAAATTCTTAAAGAGATGGGAATATCAGACCATCTGACCTGTCTCTTGAGAAACCTGTATGCGGGTCAGGAAGCAACAGTTAGAATTGGACATGGAACAATAGACTGGTTCTAAATAGGAAAAGGAGTATGTCAAGGCTGTATATTGTCACCCTACTTATTGAACTTATATGCAGAGTACATCATGAGAAATGCTGGGCTGGAAGAAGCACAAGCTGGAATCAAGATTGATATTGAGAAATATCAATAACCTCAGATATGCAGATGACACCACCCTTATGGCAGAAAGTGAAGAGGAACTAAAAAGCCTCCTGATGAAAGTGAAGGAGGAGAGTGAAAAAGTTGGCTTAAAGCTCAACATTCAGAAAACTAAGATCATGGCATCTGGTCCCATCACTTCATGGGAAATAGATGGGGAAACAGTGGAAACAGTGTCAGACTTTATTTTTTTGGTTTCCAAAATCACTGCAGATGGTGACTGCAGCCATGAAATTAAAAGGAAAGTTGGACAGCATATTAAAAAGCAAAGACATTACTTTGCCAACAAAGGTCCGTCTAGTCAAGGCTATGGTTTTTCCATTAGTCATGTATGGATGTGAGTTGGATTATATAGAAAGCTGAGCACTGAAGAATTGATGCTTTTGAACTGTGGTGCTGGACAAGACTCTTGAGAGTCCCTTGGACTGTGAGAAGATCCGACCAGTCCATCCTAAAGGAGATCAGTCCTGGGTGTTCATTGGAAGGACTAATGTTGAAGCTGAAACTCCAATACTTTGGCCACCTCATGCGAAGAGTTGACTCATTGGAAAAGACCCTGATGCTGGGAGGGATTGGGGGCAAGAGGAGAAGGGGACGACAGAGGATGAGATGGCTGGATGGCATCACCGACTCGATGGGCATGAGTCTGTGTAAACTCCGGGAGTTTGTGATGGACAGGGAGGCCTGGCATGCTGCGATTCATGGGGTCACAAAGAGTCAGACACAACTGAGCGACTGAACTGAACTGAACTAACAAATGTTAGACAATTTAGAAAGTGATCATTTCTCTGATGGGAAGTGTCTCACTTTTGAGCCTCCCTCCCCCTCTGACCCCATCCCTCCAGGTCATCACTAAACCCCAGGCTGGCCTGTCATTGGTGTATAACAGCTTCCCACTAGTTTTCTGTTTTACACATGATCGAGTATCTATGTCAATGCTACTTTCAAAACTCATGCTACCCTCTTCTTCCCCCAATATGTCCACATGTCCATTATCTACAGTTGCATCACCATTCTTTCTCTGCAAATAAGTTCATTGGTACCATTTTTCTAGATGCCATTTTTATGTGTGTTATGTACAATATTTGTTTTCCTCTTTCTTACTTACTTAACTCTCTGTAACAGGTTCTATGTTCATCCACCACATTAGAATTAACTCAAATTAATTCCTTTTTATGACTAAGTAGTCTTGGTTAATTTAAGCAAATTGAAAGTTCAGTAAGCATTTTCTTCTGACCATAGAGCTATAAGGTTAGATATCAATCCCGGGGTGGGGGTTGGGGGGAGAAGCTAAAAAACACAAACACATGGAGACCAAATAATATGCTTCTAAATAGCCAAAAGGTCACTGAAGGAATAAAATAATATCTTGAAACAAATGACAATTGAAACAAGATGACTCAAAACTAATGGGATGTAGTAAAAGTAGTGGAAAGAGACGTTTATAGCAATAGAAGTCTACCTCAAGAAATGAGAAAAACATCAAATAAACAATCTTACAGATAAACTAATCTTACACCTAAAGCAACTAGGAAAAAAAGAACAAAAAAAATCCCAAAGTTAGTAGATAGAAAGAAATCATAAAGATCAGAGCAGAAATAAATTTTTTAAAAAAACAGAAACAATAGCAAAGATCAATAAAACCAAAAGATGGTTCTTTGAGAAAATAAACAAAATTGACAAACCTTTAGCTAAACCCATTAAGAAAAAAGGGAGATAGCAGCCATCCTGACTGGCATGTAATGGTACCTCATTGTGGTTTTGATTTGCATTTCTCTGATAATGAGTGATGTTGAGCATCTTTTCATGTGTTTGTTAGCCATCTGTATGTCTCCTAATAAATGGAAAAAAAAAAAAGAAAAAAGGGAGAAAACTAAAAACTATAAAATTAGAAGTGAAAAAGAAGTTAAAGCAGACAATGCAGAAAAACAAAGGATCTTAAAAAACTGCTACAAGGAACTATATGCCAATAAATTGAACAACCTGGAAGAAATGGACAAATTCTCAGAAATATGCTTCTCAGAAGTATAACCTTCCAAAACTGAACCAGGAAGAAATATAAAGTATGAACAGACTAATCACAAGCACTGAAATTGAAACTGGGATTAAAAACCTTCCAACAAGCCAAAGTCTAGAGTCAGATGGCTTCACAGGCAAATTCTACCAAAAGTTTAGAGAAGAGCTATCCCACTCAAACACTTCCTATCCCGCTCAAACTCTTCCAAAAAGTTGCAGAAGAAGGAACACTTCCAAAATCATTCTACAAGGCCACCATCATCCTGATACCAAAACCCAAATCCTCAACAAAATCTTAGCAAACAGAAACCAACAACACATTAAAATGATCATACACTATGACTATATAGAGTTTATCCCAGGGATGCAAAGATTCTTCAATATGCTCAAATCAATCAATGTGATACATCATATTAACAATTTGAAAGATAAAAACCATATGTTCATCTCAACAGATGCAGAGAAAGCTTTCAACAAAATTAAACACCCATTTATGACTTAAAAACAAACAAACAAACAAACGAAAACCTCCAGAAAATTGGCATTCAAGGAACCTACCACAACATAATAAAGGCTATATTCGAGAAACCCACAGCAAACATTATTCTCAATGGGAGTGTTCTTTTTGATAGACTTACTAGGATACCCTTTTGAAAAAAAAGATGACTTCACAGAGACCTGCATGATGAGGAGTCATCTATTTAAACTTCAGAGGAAAGACGCTGATGAATATGAGAACCAAGCAATTTGTACATTATGAAGTGCCTGTGTATTCCATTCAAGGGGCTTCCCTGGTAGATCAGCTGTTAAAGAATCCACCTGCAGTGTTTGAGAACCCAATTTGATTCCTGGGTTGGAAAGATCCCCTGGAGAGGGGATAGGCTACCCTCTCCAGTATTCTTGGGCTTCCCTTGTGGCTCAAATGGTAAAGAATCTACCTGCAATGCGGGAGACCTGGGTTTGATCCTTGGGTTGGGAAGATCCCCTGGAGGAGGGCATGGGAACCCGCTCCGGTGTTCTTGCTTGGAGAATCCCCATGGACAGAGGATCCTGGTGGTCTACTGTCTAAGGGGTCACCAAGGGTTGGACATGACTGAGCGACTAAGCACAGCGCACACAATCCACTGAAGAGGCAAAGCGTAGGAGAGAGACTGGATCGCAGATCATGGAGGCTGTTTGAGGCTTTGGCAAAGAGTTTGGACTTAATTCTAAGTGTGACTAGAAGTTAACAGATGGTTTTTAGAGGGCAAAAATATAATTCATATAAAAAATAATCTGACCTCTATGTGACAAATAAACAATAAGGAGACACTAGTGATTGTAGGGAGACAAATTAGAAGGCTATCATGGCAGTTCAGTGAGAGAAGATGATGGTTTTGTTCTAAAGTGGTAATGGTTAAGTTGTAGAACAAGAAGTATTTTTGGATTGACTGGATTGTAGGGGAAAAAAAAAAAAAAGAAAGAAATGAGAGAGGAAACCCGTGTAGTCTGGGGAAGTGGGTCTCCCTGAGAGCTCAGTATGAGTTGCCATGTAGGCTACCATAGAAGGATACAATCCTACTTGCATCTTGAAAAGCAGAAACAGAGGCAGACGTTGATGTGATAAGATGCAGTAGGTACTCCTGAGTCTACCCTTGAGTGGATTTCATAAAAATTATAATAATTTGAGCCCTAAATAAATACTTCCTTCACATATCCTTCTGGATTCTATGCAAGAAAGTCCTTTTTGATAAACTGACAATGCAGTCTGATATTAAGGGCTTCCCTGGTGGCTCAGGTGGTAAAGAATCCACCTGCAATGTAGAAGACCTGGGTTCGATCCCTTGGTCTGGAAGATCCCTAGAGAAGGGAATGGCTACTCACTCTGGTACTCTTGCCTCGAACATTCCATTGACAGAAGAGCCTGGTGGACTATAGTTCAGTCAATCAGTAAGCTCAGTCATTCAGTCGTGTCTGACTCTGCAACCCCATGAATTGCAGCATGCCAGGCCTCCCTGTCCATCACAAACTCCCAGAGTTTACTTAAACTCATGTCCATTGAGTCAGTGATGCCATCCAGCCATCTCATCCTCTGTCGTCCCCTTCTCCTCCTGCCCCAATCCCTCCCAGCATCACGGTCTTTTCCAATGAGTCAACTCTATGCACGAGGTGGCCAAAGTATTGGAGTTTCAGCTTCAACATGAGTCCTTCCAATGAACACCCAGGACTGATCTCCTTCAGGATAGACTGGTGGATCTCCTTGCAGTCCAAGGAACTCTCAAGAGTCTTCTCCAACAACACAGTTCAAAAGCATCAATTTTTCAGTGCTCAGCTTTCTTCACAGTCCAACTCTCACATCCATACATGACCACTGGAAAAACCATAGCCTTGACCAGAAGGACCTTTGTTGGCAAAGTAATGTCCATGCTATCTAGGTTGGTCATAACTTTCCTTCCAAGGAGTAAGCGTCTTTTAATTTCATGGCTGCAGTCACCATCTGCAGTGATTTTGGAGCCCCCCAAAAATAAAATCTGACACTGTTTCTACTGTCTCCCCATCTATTTCCCATGAGGTGATGCGACCAGATGCCATGATCTTACTTTTCTGAATGTTGAGCTTTAAGCCAACTTTTTCACTCTCCTCTTTCACTTTCATCAGGAGGCTTTTCAGTTCCTCTTCACTCTCTGCCATTAGGGTGGTGTCATCTGTATATGTGAGGTTATTGATATTTCTCCTGGCAAACTTGATTCCAGCTTGTGCTTCTTCCAGCCCAGCATTTCTCATGATGTACTCTGCATATAAGTTAAATAAGCAGGATGACAATATAGTTCACTGGGTAGCAAACAGTCAACATGACTGAGTGACTAACACTTCTCACTTTTTCTGATATTAAAGGCCAGGGGGTTACTTTAGCAGAATATTTGCTTGAATTGGTGAAATGTCAATGAGTGGGACCATGATCACTATAATATTTTAGTCATGACATGGATATCATGTCATACATATTCCTTTATGATATCTGTCAAGACTGCAGAAACTTGATTGAAATCAGTGAACTCATTAAGTCTTATTCCAACTTGGATGGGGATAATGCACTGTTTAAAGTCCCTATCCTGGGACTCTGGGTTAGTGTACATTATCAAACAGAAGTAAGATGACATAGGTAGTCAATTTTCAATTGTTTCCACTTGTCAAGCTTGTGATAGAAAAGAGAGATTCTTTGCAATTAACTTTATACAACATTGACTTCTCTAATTTCCTAGCACTGAAGAAATGATAGGGAAAATGAAAATGGGGGATATATACTAGGAATCAATGGTTCTTTCTCCATTAATGGGATATGATAACAATGAGAACAGAGTGAGTGTAGCTGCTAGTATTCAAGACATTCAAGGAGGATCACTCTGTCAAAGGATTTAAGGACCAGAGGAAATAAATGCTAACAAGTAAAATTATATTGAATTCTCAAGTTTACCACTATTCAGGGCACTATTCAAAAAAATCTAGAAAGATTATTATATAGTTGGAATTTTATATAGTTAGAATTTGTCACTAAATGCACAGGTGAAATCCAGATGTTCTTGCAGTCTTGTAGAGAGATAGCAGTTTTCAGTATTGGCTTTAAAGAATATTACCAGGTATCTAGTTTTAAGGATGACAACAAGATAATTTTTATCTGTCATGGACTGTTTTTTAAGTTCTATTATTAATTTTGAAGTTTGAAAGTACTTTTTTTTTAGCATCTCTATAAACCTCATCACCTTTCAGAGCTGTTGATAGAATAAGTACTTAGGGGCGAGGAGTGCCGGGAGAAGAGGTATGGTTGATTTAATCATTTTTGAAAGGAATTTATAAGACCATGACAAATGGCTCTTTAAAGTTTTAACCACAGTGAGAAAACAGTGCTGAGACTCATTTCTAATTGTGGATTATGGTATAGTTCACAAGTCTCTGAAGTAATTTATTGAACAGGAGTTGGGTAGGAGTTTTACTAAGCAGACATTCTGAATTCTTCTGAAATAACCAGCAAATGCTTCTGAATTTAATTTACTAACTTCAACCAACATTAATACCTGTCTGAAAAGACTGGAGACAGAATGATACCAGAAGGCTGGCGGGAAAAAAAGAAACTCAGAATTTTCAATAGTCATAGACAATTTGACAGAGAGCTGGGATACACTACTCGTTAAACTAGTATTGAGATTGGGCTGTCCCAGACACATTTAAGAACTTGGTGGATAGGATTTGAAGTGTTGACTGAGATGATTGCACTGCTTGATGTTCCCTTATCAGCCTCAGATTGGACATATTACTGGGTGGCAAATCTTGGTGACTGTCATCAGTATTTGTTGTTTATTTGGGAATGAACAAAGAGAATATACATGCCACTGGCCCTGCTCTCAATAAATGGATACCTTTATAGGTATTGTTAGGTAACTTGAGGTATTGTTAGCTATCTGGAAAGGCCAAGAGGATGATAGGCTAAAAAAGGGACAGCAGCCTGGCTTGTGTAACCAACGCCCTCCAGTGGTACTGCTCTATGCCTTAAGTAGATTGAGGGCAAAGAGAGCAAGCAGCCCTCTGTATCAGTTTGGAGATACAGGTAGTAGAGGATGGGAAGAGGAAGATCCTTCAAGTAAGGCTATGACCTTTCTGAGATGCAAGACAGTAGTTAAATCTTGAGAATTATAGGTTAATATCAGGAGTTAATGAGATATTCTATAAAACAGTGATTTTCAAACTGGGCACAAATCACAAACTGGACAATTGGCAATGCCTGGAGACATTTTTTAAATAATTTAACTAATTTGTATTGAAGTATAGGTGATTTAGGACTTCTCTGGTGGCTCAGACGGTAAGGCGTCTGCCTACAATGTGGGAGACCCGGGTTCGATCCCTGGGTGGGGAAGATCCTCTGGAGAAGGAAATGGCAACCCACTTCAGTACTCTTGCCTGGAAGATTCCATGGAAGAAGGAGCGTGGTAGGCTACAGTCCGCGGGGTCTCAAAGAGTCAGACACAAATGAACGACTTCACTTTCACATAGTTGATTTAGCATGCTATGTTAGTTTCGTTTTAGAGAAGTCAGTTAACCATTTGCATATATCCACTCTTTTTCAGATTCTTTTTCCGGGTGGGTCATTATGGAGTATTGAGTAGAGTTCCCTGTGCTGTACAGTCAGTGTTTATTAGTCACACATTTTACGTAAGCATGTGTGCTAAGTCACTTCTGTCACGTCTGACTCTGTGCAACACTATGAACTGTAGGCTCCTCTGTCCTTGGGATTCTCCAGGCAAGAATACCAGAGTGGGTTGCCATGCCCTCCTGCAGGGGGTCTTCCTGACTCGGGAATGGAACCCGCATCTCTATGTCTCCTGCACTGGCAGACGAGTTACTTGCCACTCACACCATCTGCGGGTACTGCGTACACGTCAATCCAGGCTCCCAGTTCACCCCTCCCCCACAGCTCCCTTGGCAACCACAGGTTTGTTTCTGCATCTGTGACCCTATTTCTGTTTTGTAAACCAGTGAATCTGCACCATGTTTTTTACATTTCACATATAATTGATACCATGTGACATTTGACTTTGCCTGACTTCATGTCAAATGATGACTTCTAGGTCCATCCATGTCCCTGCAGATGACATTATTTTGTTCTTTTTTATGCCTGAATAATATTACATGTATCTTTTCAAATTATGGTGTTCTCTGGGTTTATGCCCCAGAGTGGGATTGCAGGATCATATGGGAGCTCTATTTTTAGATTTTTAAGGAACTTCAATACGGTTCTCCACAGTGGCTGTATCATTTTACATTCCTACCAACAGTGTAGGAGAGTTACCTTTTCTCCACACTCTTTCCAGCATTTACTGTCTGTAGAATTTTTGATGATGATCATTCTAATTCATGTGAGGTGATATCTTATTATAGATTTTATTTGCATCTCTGATATATGATGATGTTGAGCATCTTTCTGTGAGCTTCTTGGTCATCTCTATGTTCTCTGGATAAGTTAGAGATGTTTCTTTGTGGTCACTGGTATCTGGTAGGCAGAGGTCAGAGATGCTGATAAACATTGAAGACAACTGGCTCCCCGCCTAAACATATCCCTCAAATAAAATCCTATAATGAAATGCATGGTGATGGGGTAATGGGAGGGAACACATTCTAGAACTCTTAGAACACCTGTCTTTTGCTCCAAATAAGAAGAGTATTTCCATCTACCAATGTAGGCAGCAGAAAACACTACCCAGTAGGTATAGGTAAAGGCAATAAAGACTAAATAAACCCTGTAAATATTGTTTTAGAACTGTATAGTCAAAGTATATGCAATATTGTAGCTATGGATCTTTTAACTCATTATTCTATGCATCTGTTTCATACTTGACAAAATAATGAATAGCTTTCTCCAAGGTTGGCCTAACTTTTAATTATTTTGAATAAGGCATAAAGAAGATATTTAGGAAAGCAGAAAGCTAGCCACTAGTGAGTCTCCTGTACCCTGGACATTGTGAATATTCTCTGCTAGATCTAAGCGTTGATGCTGAAGGCAAACAGTCAGTTTCCTATTAGATCATTTCAGGCAGTTTCAAAAGCAGGTCTCTTATTTTTCAATGACAAGACTAAACAAAATCTGTCACACATTTCTCCAACAAATTCTTATACAAACTTTGTAAGCTTCACATGTTTCACTTAATTAATTATATGGTATTCATCTTTCTGGGAAAGGTATACAAAGATTTTCTGGGAGTTCACTTGAGTTCCAGAGTTTAATCTGATAATTTTATGTTTTCATTTTTCCCCCAAGGTACAGGAAGCAATATTAAATATATGGTGTGGGTTTAGGAGACCTTGTTCTTCAAAGCAGGTTTTAGCAAAGGCTTTCCTAGTCTACCCACCTAGAATAAAAAGGCCTCTACTTTGGAGATGGCTATTGTGAGTTTTTGTGGGTTTTGTGGGTTCATGTTGGCTGCTTAGATCTGTTCAGAGCAATTGAGATGTTTTGCAATATGGCCACAGAGGGTATTGTCAGTAACCTAGAACAATAAGGGCATTGAGTGGGCCATATCTTCTCTAAGAGACTGGCAGTATTTGTCAGAACCTTACTAGATAGGCTAGAAACATTCCATCCAGAATGGAACCCCTTAAAATAATATGAATAACCATGAATAGTTTTTCAAAATGGTGTTGCCTGGTTTCTTAGCCCATTTGCTGAAGTTTGGATGAAGCTCTAAGTGATGCCACACTTACACTTTGAGTTAGGATACTGTCTTGGGTGGGAGTGAAGTGTGGCAATCCATATGGAGCTGAACACAAGGATCATATTGGTTGGTAGATGCTTTAACTCTGGGAAAGAATGTTAATGTAGCACCACTTACAAGTGGTGCTAGGAGCCTTAGAGTTGCAAAGGTCTTCAAGGTACTGTAACTTAGCAGACTCCTGGAAGAGGGTTCTGTTTTTGATAATCAGTAAGAGCGAGCCTGCCGAATGAGGAAGTGCAGCTGAGTTTGGGCTGTGCTTATAAGAATGTGTCACAAAACTGCTTTCTGGTGAAAGGTGGAGAGAAGTTAAATCTACAGTGTAGTATTTTTCTCATCCAAAAGGAAAACATCTCTAGCTCTTGGTGAGAATAGAGTGCTGGTGGGACAGTGAAGAGACAGGGCCCTTCAGACCAAACTATGGAGTGGTAAGGGCAATTTGGAGAAGGAAATGGCAATCCACTCCAGTACTCTTGCCTGGAAAATTCCATGGATGGAGGAGCCTGGTGGGCTACAGTCCATAGGGTTGCAAAGAGTTGGACACGACTGAGCGACTTCACTTTCTTTCTTTCTTTTGTGGAATGGTAACATGATTGTTTTAGCCATTAATGTCTACCTTGCTCATTACCCATTAAGGAGAAGGTGAAAGGAACCAGGCAGGAAAGAGGAGCCAACCCCAATGCCCTGGATCCACAGCGGCCGGGGATGAAGATGATGCATGGATGACTTGAGGAGCTGGACCCAAAGCAAAGTTGCATGTCAAAGAGGAGAAACAGCAGGAGTAACAGCAAGCAGCTTGGTTTGAAACATGTGTAGTAGATAACATTTCTTAATGCTTTGTGTTTAACTAGTTGGAGATCTGAAGGGTGGCAGGGAGGGGATCCAGAAGTGAAACTCAGTTCCTTCTTGTCTTCCAATGAGAGAGGACACATTTTGGAGGTAGAGATGATAAGTTTAGCTTTAACCATATTTTAAAATTTTGGTGATCATATTCAAATAAAAATGCCTAGAAGACATTGGAAAACACACTTCTGAATATTATGAAAAAAATCTGGGATCCAGCTATGCTAAAAATGAGGATGGAAGCCTTGAGGATAGATGATTTTCTAGGGAGATTGCAAGGTGTATGGACTTAAAACAAAGTAGATGACCTGGTAACACTGGCCTTTTAAGGCTGGGCAGAGGAGAGAAATCTGAACATGAACTAAGAAAAGGATTCAGAGGTACAGAAACAAGAAAAGCAGACTCCAGAGTCATGAGCTTCCAAGGAAAAAGCTTTAAGGCATAAGGAGCACTAGTGTCAAATACTACTTCAAGGTCAAGTAAGGTAAAGACTATGTCCACTTGATCTAGCAAAATTAATATTAACTTTGATAAGAGAAAGTTCAGTAGTAGATTGGTAAAGATTAAGGTCAGATTTCTGAATGTCAAGTGAGGAAGAGGGAACAATGTGAATACATGACTTTCAAAAGGCTGTAAAGAGCAGAAGAGAAATAAGGAATCATTGAGAAAAACATGGGGTAGATAGAGAATAATTCAGTTTGGGAGATGAGTTTGTATGCTCAGTGTTCTTGAGGGAATGGGCAGTAAACACAGCATACTGAAGACACAAAAGAGACTACAATATTCGTTAACAAGTTGATAAAGGATAGAAATAGAATAAATCAGGTTGTCATATTTAGTAAAAAAAAAAAGTAAAACAAAAGTCAGGGTGTCTAAAAAAATTTGGGTTTCAAATAAACAATAAATACATTTTTTAGTATAAGTATATATCAAATAACTCCAGAGACTTAGTTATACTAAAAGAAAAATCATCTGAAATTCAAATTTAATTGGGAATCTTATATTTTATCCAGCAACTCTTAGAGATACCAATCACAGATGAAAGGTTAGCTAGATTAAAATTTATATTTTTCATTGTGATGAGATGTCGATTAAGTTTAAGTCTCATAGCAGGAAGTTTTCACTGAATTCCTTTCAGCAATTTCTGTTTCCTCTGCGAAGTGAAAAATAGACCACTGGCTAGGAGAGAGGCATACTGGCAGTATTATAGATTTGAAGGAGATGTAGAAGGTTTGAAATAACTACTGTGGAGAATAGGAGAAGAAATTGATTAGGAAAACATAGAATTATTTTCAGGCACATTGCGAGCTTAGTTGACATCGGGGACCTTGAATTGATAGAGGTACCAGTTCATGCAGGTGAGTGTCACTAATCTGCTGAGGAGGGCCAACAGGCAAATGGAGCTGTCGATACTGAGAAGAGGGTGATGGACAGGCTGGAACAGTGATCCAAGGTGGATAGTGAGGGCGGGCAGTTCAGAGTGGGCGAGGGAACAGAGGAATCAAATGATGAGCAGTGCATGAAGACAGCAAGCAGAGAAGTAAGAATCACTGAATAACTGAGCTAACTGGGAGCTGTGATAGGAAATGGAATGTTAGAATTTAATCTCAGAGGTTAAAGTTCTAAGTTCTGAGTAATGATAAATTCTAGCTGGGACCATGAAAAAAGAGACTGAGGAGGCTATGAGGTGAAACTTACAAGAGATGGAAAGGTAAAAACCTAAAGGCATTATGATTTTTTTTTTTTTTTAAAGAGCATACAAAAAGCTTCTCATAGTCTTCAGGCACTATGATATGGGTAAAGGAACAATGCATTCACTAGTGCCCTTCTAGCTGCTATAACAGAAAAGCATCCAGAACTTCATGGCTTAACATAAAAAAAATATTTATGTGTATACACATAACTAACCCAGTCATCATCTCTAATGACCAAATTTCCTCCAAGAGATATTCAGGAACCCGAGTTCCTTCCAACTATGGCTCTATTATCATCTTACCAGGCAGTTTCCAAGGCTTCCTTGGAGGGGTCTCCATTGCAGTCAGAAGGAAAGGGGATGGTCCTTTGGAAGAGTAAACATAGGAGGTTTTGAACGGTTTAGTTTGAAGGCAACACTCAATGCTTTTCCTACATGAACTGACCTGAATCCAGCCACGTGGTCACACAACTGCAAGGGCTTCAAGGACCTGTGACCAAGAACAAAACAGAAATGTAGATGAGTGGGCAACCCGCCTCAGACGGCGTCTACCTGTGAGTGTTTCAAGGCTAGCACTGTCTTCAGGGAAGAATGCTTTTACTTAAGGAGAGATGTTAAATAAATAATTCAGTGAAACCAGAGGTCTGAGGGAAAGGTGAGGGAGGGAGAAGCCCTGTGAGGCCAGGTTAAGAAACAGGACACATGGACTGGAATGGGATGGCAGAGGCTCCTGGCGGTATTTGCATCCTGCCTGAGGATCAGCCACCTAGATCTGCTAGAGAGGCTTTTGGAGGACTTAGTCTCTGCTCCCGTGGTCCGAAGCATTGTTTCCAGGAACATAGAGTATCCTGGACAGAGGGGGTTGGGGTCAGACCCTCAAGGTGCGGGGGTGCTGGATCCCTAGTGTGATGGCCTGGGCTTCATGCCTCTGAAGCACTTTCACCCGCTCCACCATTCAGTCCAAATCTTTGGTTAAGTATTCTGCTGCACTCTATTACATCAAATTCAATTTTACATAATGGCTTGCTCTGCTGTTCTCCTTTCTCAAGGTGTATATCCTTGGAAATGAAAGCCACTCAGTCGTGTCTGACTCTTCACAACCCCATGGAGTACAGTCCATGGAGTTCTCCAGGCAAGAATACTGGAGTGGGTAGCCTTTCCCTTCTCCAGGGGATCTTCCCAATCCAGGGATCAAACCCAGGTCTCCCGCATTGCAGGCAGATTCTTTACCAGCTAAGCCACAAGGGAAGCCCTATATATCCTTTAGAAACCTCAGATTATGTGGGTATATCATCTATAGTTGATTAAATGTGATATTTGTGACTACTTCTATAAAAAAATGGGCATCCAGCCCACTTGGAGTTAGAAATGTGACTTCCTGTTATAATTTTGCTAGTATCATTATTCCAAATTGCAATTACTGTTCTAGGAATTTAATCTGCAATATATGTTTAAGACTATCTTTAGAGGATAATATGCTAAGATTTAAGTTTGTTTACTTATAATCAACTGTTGTTTTACATTCTCTCTCCCGCTGCCTCTTTCTCTCTCTCCCCTCAACTCCAGTATTGGTGTTTCAGTGTAAATGACACCCCGAATCCTGTTCACTTCTTGCTGCCTTAGCTCTGCTTAGTGATTTATTGTTCCCAGACAGTTCTGATTCTTGTGGCCTTCTAACATAGTAGATGTGCTTCCTCAGCTGTTTACATGATTCACTGACAGTATTATGTGTACTGCAAGCCAACTAAAAAGGGGCTTTAGCTTCTTAGCTTCTTCTAATCATTCTGATTTGTACTGGTTCAGAGTCAATTGAACAGAGGCAGACAGAAGATCAGTTTCAACATGTCTTTCTTTTAAGATTTATCTTTTCTTTCTATCTGTGTCTTACAAGAACAATATTCATTTTATTCTTTTAATATATAAATCATTCACTATTTTACTTCTTTTGCACTGTATATAATCTTTATTTTCCCTTCAATTTCCATTCGCTTAGTCCTTTTAAAATGAGATTTTGAAAAATATCCATGGATTTAATGGAAGTGGAGATGTTATTGGAGACATAGGCATGCCTTTTCTATCTCAGTTACATTCTTTAAATATTATTTGTGGAACCACAATATACAGAGAAGGTGATTGATTATGGCCATCAGCTGCTACAAAGAAGGAAGGATTCAAATTCAGTCAGAGTATACTTAAGTCAATTAGATTTTAGTTGGTAAAACCAAGACATAGAAGTTTGAGAAGAGTTTGGGAGAAGGAAATGGAGGTAGAAGTTGAAAATGTACGTTTGTGAGAATGAATTTTTGGTTATTATTTATCCAAACTTCAGAAAATGGGTGCCTGTGTGATATGAGTAAACACTGTTTTTTATTTTCAATTTGTTTTTGACTAATAGCTTGCTATTGTTCGCTAGTTCTTCATTTTCCTTCACTTGATTATAAATAAAGGCTTAAAGAACCTTGAATGTGGACAGCATCATATGTATAGTAATAACCCAGTGACTGAAGAGAAAGCATATGAATTAATAAATGGTTGTATGAATTTCTTAATTTCTTTAAAAAAATTATGGTGTTATTTAATTTCAAAATATAGTGAGTATATCATATGAGTCTTTGAAGTGTTTCCTATTCAAAAAAATTTAAACCTGAAAAAATTTTTCTCATTCAAGTAAGAACATAAACAAGTACTACTAATAACTTGTCTTATATCAAGTTAACTTTTATCTTCTTTTTAATAGTAAAAGGGAAACAGTGTATCATGAATGGCTTGATAAAAGAGTATGCTTTGTTTTCATACAGATTTCAGTGGTAATTTCTATTTTCATTGAGTGTATAAATGACATTGGCTAGAGCTTTGTTTTTAAATATTTAAAGGACAGCTTATAATTTTTTTTTTTTAATCCAAGTGCTATTACTGAAGATGAGAAAGAACCTCCTAGAAGAAAAGAAGAGCTTCATAAGCAGCCCATGGCTGGAATCTTTTTCAAAGCTTGTGCTTCATCTTTGAAATTCATGTGAAATGTTGCAGAAGCATTTAGTCTCTTTTTATAACGTGCGAAGTTGTGAATGGTAGCTGGTAGCATCCTTTTGGGGAAGAGCCTGGACAAAGAGAAGTTGTGAATTTTATTCTTGATTCTGCTTTTAACACATGATTCACCTTGATAAACTCAGTTACTTCAAATTCTCTTAACTTCAGTTTCTCCATCAACATAAGGAGATCATTCATCTCTTCTCAGACAAACTACATCGTGTGAGACAGAGTTGTAACAAAGGTTGTAGGGACTTGTAGCAAGTCCCCTCAAAATGTGTTACTTTTACATGGTGATTATTTTAAGCTACAGACAATTGAGATCCTTCAGGTTCAAGAGAAAACTGCTGCCCCTCCATTAACGAGCTAAAATAATTTAAACTGGGTATTTTTCCCAAGAAAGAGTTATTGCCAGAGATACATATTATCTAAGTGGTTCCATCTTTATTGCAAGTCCAAAAGCTACTTATCAAACATTTGTTCTTTTTGTCCTATGAATGATCATTCTGTTCTTGGAAGCCCCAGGTCCCCACCCCATTGTTTGGCTTAGGATGACTTCTATACCTCATTTTGCCCTACTGTCTTTAAACCTCTCATTTACATGAAGTTCCCAAACATGAAAAATTGTTTGATATTCTCCTGTTTCATGTCAGTTTAATTCTTTGACCAGTCAGAAGGACCTTGAAGTGTAGAGAACAGTTTTCTTCCTTCTTGACAGGGTTAAATGAGATCAACTATATTAAAGGAAGGATATTTCAGAACATACTGCTGCTATGAAGATCCATATTTATTCCACAGGTATGTACATATTATATGTTGTAAATAAAATGAATGGATATACAGTTACAACCTTAATGAGTTTGGCAAAATTACTGAAGTTTACTAGACCAAGGAAGCCCATGCTGCAAAGTGGTCATCTTGTGGGTTTTTCCAGGTTAGCTGAAATACCCAAACAACGAAACAACCAAGTAGACCCTATCCTCAGCGCTTATTTAGAATCAGGCGTGATTAACTTGAATAATAATGTAACTTTTATGAGACATGTCACTTCAGGCAAAATAATCCTCTAAACCTTGATTTTCTCATTGGTAGAACAGAATTATAAACAATCTATGCTAGGTTCCTTCTTTGTAGTCAACGCTGGTAAATTATTCAGTAAACGCAAACTTTTATTATAGCTCAGCAGTTTCAGGTCACAGTTAAAGCATGCAATGGAAAAACATACTTACTCCTGGCTAAACTGTATTTATTTGTTCCTGTGGTGTGTGTGAGCATTCAGCTGAGTCCATCTCTTCACAATCCCATGGACTGCAGCCCGTCCGGCTCCTCTGTCCGTACTGGACATACTGGAGTGGGTTGCAATTTCTTCCCCAGGGGATCTTCCCAACCCAGCGATAGAACCCACATCTCAGATGTCTCCTGAATTGCAGGCAGATTCTTTTCTCACGGAGCAATAACATAAAATTTACAGTCTTATCCATTGGGATTCCCTGGTTGCTCAGCTGGTAAAGAATCTGCCTGAAAGGCAGAATCCCTGGGTTTGATCCCTGGGTCAGGAAGATCCCCTGGGGAAGGGCATGGCAACTCACTCCAGTATCCTTGCCTGGAGAATTCTGTGGACAGAGGAACCTGGTGGGCTACAGTCTGTGGGTTGGCAAAGAGCCAGACCTGACTGAGCAAGTAACACTTTCACTTCACTTTCATACCAAGAAACAGAATGGCTATATGGTAGTTTTATTTACTTATTTTTGAGGAAACTGTTTTTCATAGTGGTTGCACCATGTTACATCAAGTCCAGAAGAGTTCTAATTTCTCTACATCCTTGCCAGCATTTGTTATTTTCTGCCTTTTTGTTGTTGTTGTTGTTTAATAGTGTTCATCTTAACAGATATGAGGTGATGACTTATTTTGGTTTGCATTTCTCTGATAATTTGTGACTCTGGGTATCATCTCCTATGCCTGTTGATAATTTGTATATCTTCGTTGGAAAAATGCACCTCTTTGTCCATTTAAATATCAGGCGATTGATTGATTTTTGTTTTTAAACTGCAAAAGTTCTTTAATATTCTAACTATGAACCATTACTAAAAATCTGTCAAATTAACACTTGTTAAGTGGAGAATAAGGTGAAAAATGGCAAGCAGTGGTTCAAAAACAGACCACAAAGTAAACTGAAATAGAGAATTTTATTATACATATGTCCTGGGGAAAGTAACTCACATTTCTTGAAAGGACACATTGAGAGTTCAATGGAAATGTAAACGGAAATATAAGATTCTGGGGGAGGTGTGGCCAAGATGGCAGAGTAGGAAGACCCAGAGCTCACCTCCTCCCATGAACACACCAAAATTTCATCTATTTACAGAGCAAGTACTGATGACTGATGAGAATGACTTAAACACTAGCCAAAAAGATTTTCTACTCTAAAGAAGGAACCACAATGAGACAGACAGGAAGGGCAAAGACATGGGACAGTTAAGCCCCATATCCCAGATGGACAACCCACAGAAGAGAGGATAACTACAAAGTTGTAACTGCAGAGGTTCTCCTGAAGCAGTGAGGGATCCAAGTCCCATATCTAGCTTCTCAACCCAGGAGCCCTACATCAGGAAGGCATCTGGCTTTGAAGGCCAGCAGGGATTGCTTACTTTCAGAGGTGGCAGAGGGCTGTTGGGAAATAGAGAGTCCACCCTTAGAAGGCTCACACAAAATCTCATGCACTTTGAAACACAGGACAAAAATAGTAATTTGAAAGGAGCCTGGGTCAGATCCACTTGCTGATCTTGCAAAGCCACCCAGAAAGACAAGAAGCAGTTGGAACTCACATTGGGGACATTTGCCCTAATAGCAACCATTTCTGAGTCCTTGTCCTATTAAAAGGAAACTGGTGCAGGCAAGAACCTTTTTAAAATCCCAAAGTCTAAAATCCTCCAGCTTATTAGCACCAGCACCTGATGATGCACATTGGTCCTGAAAATCCAGAGGCCAAGCAGCTAGCTGGGCCAGGACTCAGTCCACTCATCAGCAAGCCAGTACTAGCTCCAGGACCACTTGGTCCCTGGCCCTGCTCACTCTCAGGCTGGCACCAGATCCAAGAAACTGTGCCCCTCAGCCAGGGGCTCCAGGATTTTGCCCAACTCACCAGCAGGCTGACAACAACTTTGGGATGCCCCCAAAGCTTCAGCCAGTGGAAGGAACTGACCTACTCGCAACAGGATGACACCAGATCTAGGACCCACAGGCCTACAACCAGCTAACTCCAAAGCTGGCCACACCCACCAGTGGCCAGCAGCTTCCACATAAAGCAGGACCTGGGAACTAACCTGACCAGGGGCCAGCCAAACCTACCAGATCACCAACAGTAATCAGCCTGCTACAATAGAAGGACCCACACAGCTTACGCAGTGGGGGACCCTAGAGAATACAGCTCTAGGTGACCAGAGGGTAGTGCATTGTTGGGACATAAAGGATATGTCCCAACATACAAAATACCACTTCTACTACAAAAGACCACAACTACAAAAGACCACTTCTTTCATATTGGGAAACAGAGCAACACTACCAGATATGTAGAAATTAAAAACAACAAAAACAGCAAAATGAAGTGACACAGGAATATGCTCCAAAGGAAGGAAAAAGAAAATAAAAAAGAAGAACTAAGTGAAGTGGAGATAAACAATCTATCTGAGAAGAGTTTAAGGTAGTGATCATAAAAATGCTTAAAGAACTCAGAAGAAGAAAGGATGAACATAGTTTCACAGAGTTAGAAACTATAACAGATAACCAAACAAAGCAGAAAAATATAATAACCGAAATAAAAAATATATATACTAGAAGAGATCAACAATAGGTTAGATAATACAGTGCTCACTTTGGCAGCACATATACTAAGATTAGATAATACAGAAGAATGGATCAGAGAACTGGAAGAAAATGTGACAGAAATTACCCAAGCTGAACAGAAACACATTTTAAGAATGAGGACAGTATACAAAATCTCTGAGACAGCATCAAGTGTACTAACCTTTGCATGGTAGGGATCCCAGAAGGAGAAAAGAGAAAGTGAGAGAGAACATATATGCATATATGAAAATTATCTGAAAACGTCCTTAACCTGGGAAAGGAAACAGACATCCAGTTCTAGGAAGCACAGAGAATCCAGACAAGGATCAACTCCAAAAGGCCTAAACAGACACACTGTAGTTAAAATGGCAAAAATTGAAGACAAAGAAAGTATACTAAAGTCAGCAAGGGAAAAACAGCAGTTTCAATGACAGAAACTCCCATGAGTCTATGGACTGCCTTTTCAGTAGAAACTCTGCAGACCAGAAAACAGTGGCATAATATACTTAACTTGATAAGAAAGAAAAATATTACAACCAAGAATATTCTACCTAGCAGGGTTTAAAGGAATAATAATCAATAGTTTTACAGACAAGCAAAAAAATAAGAGTTCACTAAACCAATTTTACAGGAAATGTAAAAGGGATTGTTCTAAGTTAAAAAGAAAAGAGACTGCAATCAGAAATATCAAAATCACAAAAGGAAAAAACAAAATCTCACTGATAACAGCAAATAAACAGAAAAGATAGTGAATTAATCATTTATAATGCTAGTCTGTCTAATCAAGGCTATGGCTTTTCCAGTGGTCATGTATGGATGTGAGAGTTAGGCTGTGAAGAAAGCTGAGCACCGAAGAATTGATTTTGAACTGAGGTGTTGGAGAAGACTCTTGAGGGTCCCTTGGACTGCAAGGAGATCCAACCAGTCCATCCTAAAGGAGAGCAGTCCTGGGTGTTCATTAGAAGGACTGATGTTGAAGCTGAAACTCCAGTACTTTGGCCACCTCATGCGAAGAGTTGACTCATTGGAAAAGCCCTGATGCTGGGAGGGATTGGGGGCAGGAGGAGAAGGGGACAGATGACAGAGGATGAGATGGCTGGATGGCATCACCGACTCGATGGGCATGAGTTTGAGTAGACTCCGGGAATTTGTGATGGACAGGGAGGCTGGCGTGCTGCGATTCATGGGGTCGCAAAGAGTCAGACACGACTGAGCGGCTGAACTGAACTGAACTGAAGGGATTAAAACAAATAAGTGGTAAAGTTATTTATAAACGGAGTAAGAAGTTAAGGGATGCACAAAACAAAAAAATGTAAAATTCAAAGTCAAAAATAGTAAATGTAATGGGGGATAAAAATGTGGGATTGTTAAAAATGTCTTTGACTCTAAGACATCAACAACTTAAAATAATCACATGTATATTTGCATATACATAGTTATATATAAACTCACATAACCACAAACCAAGAATCTATAATAGAGACACAGATACACAAAAGAAAGAAATTAAAAAATAACACTATAATCATCAAATCACAAGGGGCAATAGCCCCAGAAGAAGGAAGTAAAAGACTAAAAAAATAAATAAATAAATAACAACAAAAACGTAAAAGCAATGAACACAATGGCAATAAGTACACAGTTATCAATAATCAATTTAATTGTAAGTAGAGTAAATGGTCTAATCAAATGACATAGAGTGGCTGAATGGATACAAAAATAAAATCCCTTTAAGCTGCCTACAGAAGACTCACTTCAGATCTAAAGACACACACATACATTGAAAATGAGAGGAAGAATAAAGGCATTCTGTGCAGGAAATCAAAAGAAAGCTGGGGCAGCATGACTTCCACCATGCAAAATCGAACAAAAACTGCAACAAGAGACATAAGAGCATTATGTATGATCAAGGGATCCACCCAAGGAGAACATGGGTTATTCTTACATGGCCATTGTAAACTTATTGCACTATGCACTCAATATATTAGCACCTACTTACACAAATAGCAATATATCTAAAGGGAGAAGTTGACTGTAACACAATAATAGTAGGGAACTTTAACAGCCCACTTATATAAATGGAAAGAAAATACAGACAGAAATCAACAAGGAAACATTGGTCTTAAAGCCATGGTCCCCACCTTTTTGGCATCAGGGACTGGTTTTACGAAAGACAATTTTTCCATGGACCAGAATGGGGGAAGGAGGGGTGGTTTCAGGATGATTTAAGCGCATTGCATTTAGAGAGTGGTTGTAAATATACTTAGCTAAAGTCTTGATAATTTTTTATCAGATATATCCATTGACACTATTTTCTCCATTTCATAGGTTGCTTTTACACTGTTGAATGTTTTCCTTTTGTGCAAGTTTTTAAGTTTGACATAATTTTGTTTTTGCTACCTATGTTTTTGTTGTCATATACAAGAAATATTTGCCAAATGCAATGTCATGAAGCTTTTCTCCTATGGTTTATTCCAGGATTTTATATGTCTTCAACCTTTGTATGACTTTAACGTTGGCTTAAAACTCAACATTCAGAAAACTAAGATCATGGCATCTGGTCCCATCACTTCATGGCAAATAGATGGGGAAACAATGGAAACAGTGACAGACTTTATTTTCTTAGGCTCCAAAATCACTGCAGATGGTTACTGCAGCCACAAACTTAAAAGACAGTTGCTCCTTGGAAGAGAAGTTATGACCAACCTAGACAGCATATTAAAAAGCGGAGACATTTTTTGCCAACAAAGGTCCATCTAGTCAAAGCTATGGCCTTTCCAGTAGTCATGTAGGGATGTGAGAGTTGGACTATAGAGAAAGCTGAACACCAAAGAATTGATGCTTTTGAACTGTGTCATTGGAGAAGACTCTTGAGAGTTCCTTGGACAACAAAGAAATCTAACCAGTCCATCATAAAGGAAATCAGTCCTGAATATTCACTGGAAGGACTGATGTTGAAGCTAAAACTCTAATACTTTGGCCACCTGAAAAGACCCTGATACTGGTTAAGATTGAAGGTGGGAGGAGAAGGGGCCGAAAGAGGATGAGATGGTTGGATGGCATCACTAACTCAATGGACACAAGTTTGAGTAAACTTTGGGAGTTGGTGATGGACAGGGAGGCCTGGCATGCTGCAGTCCGTAGGATCACAAAGAGTCGGACATGATTAAGCAACTGAACTGAACTGAATTGAACCTATTTTGAGTTAAACTGTGTTATAGTGTAAGGCAGTGGTTCAGCTTCTTTATTTTTCATGTGTATATTCAGTTTCCCTTGTTGAAGATATGGTTCTTTCCCCATTAAGTGGTCTTGATACCCTTGCTGAGGATTATTAGATCACATATGCAAGGATTCATTTCTGGTCTCTACTCTGCTCCATTGATCTCTCTGTATAAATGTTTTTATTCCAAAACCATACCATTTTGATTACCATAGTTTTGTAATATGTTTTAAAATCAGGAAGTGTTAGACTTTCAGCTTTGTTTTTCTTTCTCAAGATTGTCTTGATTACATGAATCTTTCAACCTACAATATGAATTTTAGAATTTTTTCTATTTATTTAAAAAATGACACTGAGATTTTGATAACTGTTCCATTGAATCTATTTATTGTTTTGGTGGCATTTTAACAATATTAGAAGTTTTGAAATTCATGAACAATATCTTTTTCATTTATTCTTAATTTAAGACCTACATTACAAATGACACATCTACTTTGAGAGATTTCAGACCCCTTGTTTAGTGAAACAAATGCACAAATTTCATATTAAGTTTAGAGACTTTTCTTGACTTTCAAATATTATCTCAAAATATGGTTGTCACTTTATTCAACAAGTACAACTGCATGATATAATATGACTCACTCTGTCCTGAGATTTGTTTCTAATAGATCTGTGATTTTTTACCCAATGGATGTTTTCAACTCCCTTCTCCCTTGTAACTGAACTCCTATTACAAACACTGAAGAGGGTGAATGTTCATTTCCCCAGTACCCATGACAGCAAGGCCTCTGGCAATTTACTCAGTGTTAGTTAAAAAGGTACAAAATGTGGGAATTGTAGGAAAATTTTCTTCCTCTATAGACTATTTCCCATTCTGTTGTTTTCCTCTGTTTCTTTGCATTGATCACTTAGGAAGGCTTTCTTATCTCTCCTGGCTATTCTTTGGAACTCTGCATTCAAATGGGAATATCTTTCCTTTTCTCCTTTCCTTTTTGCTTCTCTTCTTTTCACAGATATTTGTAAGGCCTCCTCAGACAACCATTTTGCCTTTTTGCATTTCTTTTCCATGGGGATGGTCTTGATCACTGTCTCCTGTACAATGTCACGAACCTCCGTCCATAGTTCATCAAGCTCTCTGTCTATCAGATCTAGTCCCTTAAATCTACTTCTCACTTCCACTGTATATTCATATGGGTTTTGATTTAGGTCATACCTGAATGGTCTAGTGGTTTTCCCTACTTTCTTCAATTTAAGTCTGAATTTGGCAATAAGGAGGTCATGATCTGAGCCACAGTGAGGTCATGATCTGAGCCACAGTCAGCTCCTGGTCTTATTTTCGCTGACTCTATAGAGCTTCTCCATCTTTGGCTGCAAAGAATATAATCAGTCTGATTTTGGTGTTGACCATCTGGTGATGTCCATGTGTAGAGTCTTCTCTTGTGTTGTTGGAAGAGGCTGTTTGCTATGACCAGTGTGTTCTCTTGGCAAAACTCTATTAGCCTTTGCCCTGCTTCATTCCGTACTCCAAGGCCAAATTTGCTGTTACTCCAGGTGTTTCTTGACTTCCTACTTTTGCATTCCAATCCCCTATAATGAAAAGGACATCTTTTTTTGGGTGTTCGAAAAGGTCTTGTAGTTCTTCATAGAACCGTTCAACTTTGGCTTCTTCAGTGTTACTGGTTGGGGCATAGGCTTGGATTACCATGATATTGAATGGTTTGCCTTGGAAACAAACAGAGATCATTCTGTCGTTTTTGAGATTGCATCCAAGTACTGCATTTCGGACTCTTTTGTTGACTATGATGGCTATTCCATTTCTTCTAAGGGATTCCTGCCCACAGTAGTAGATATAATGGTCATCTGAGTTAAATTCACCCATTCCAGTCCATTTTAGTCCGCTGATTCCTAGAATGTCAACATTCACTCTTGCCATCACCTGTTTGACCACTTCCAATTTGCCTTGATTCATGGACCTAACATTCCAGGTTCCTATGCAATATTGCTGTTTACAGCATCAGACCTTGCTTCTAAGAAACCTGTATGCAGGTCAGAAAATAACAGTTGGAACTGGACATGGAACAACAGACTGGTTACAAATAGGAAAAGGATTACGTCAAGGCTGTATATTGTCACCCTGCTTATTTAACTTATATGCAGAGTACATCATGAGAAACGCTGGGCTGGAAGAAGCACAAGCTGGAATCAAGATTGCCGGGAGAAATATCAATAACCTCAGATATGCAGATGACACCACCCTTATGGCAGAAAGTGAAGAGTAACTAAAAAGCCTCTTGATGAAAGTGAAAGAGGAGAGTGAAAAAGTTGGCTTAAAACTCAACGTTCAGAAAACTAAGGTCATGGCATCTGGTCCCATCACCTCATGGCAAATAGATGGGGAAACAGTGGAAACAGTGTCAGACTTTAATTTTTGGGCTCCAAAATCACAGCAGATGGTGATTGCAGCCATGAAATTAAAGATGCTTACTCCTTGGAAGGAAAGTTATGACTAACCTAGATAGCATATTAAAAAGCAGAGACATTACTTTGCCAACAAAGGTCCATCTGGTCAAGGCTATGGTTTTTCCAGTGGTCATGTATGGATGTGAGAGTTGGACTGTGAAGAAAGCTGAGAGCCAAAAAATTGATGCTTTTGAACTGTGTTGTTGGAGAAGACTCTTCAGAGTCCCTTGGACTGCAAGGAGATCCAATCAGTCCATCCTGAAGGAGATAAGTCCTGGAAGGACTGATGCTGAAGCTGAAACTCCAATACTTTGGCCACCTCATGCGAAGAGTTGACTCATTGGAAAAGACCCTGATGCTGGGAGGGATTGGGGGCAGGAGGAGAAGGGGCCAGATGACAGAGGATGAGATGGCTGGATGGCATCACCGACTTAGTGAGCATGAATTTGAGTAAACTCCGGGAGCTTGTGATGGACAGGGAGGCCTGGTGTGCTGTGATTCATGGGGTCACAAAGAGTCAGACACGACTGAGTGACTGAACTGACTGACTGACTCATAGACTATTTCTTCCTAAGAGAAGAAAAGTTGTCTTCCTTCCAACTTTTACATGTTGCCATATGAAAATGTGACTCTTGGAGCTCTGAAGTCTTTCTGCAAAGAACTGGAACTGGACCTCTCATATTGCAATGCTAAATTAATCAGACCTATAGTCACACAACTCTCAACTTCTTGAAATGTGAAATATGTTGATGCATTTTTTTATGTGTGTAAGTCCAAGAGAAAAACAAAACATATTTTAAATGATACAGTTCCAATACCTCATTGTTAGCATAACATATGCTTAAGAGTGAGATCTCTGTCATCTTAAGCAAGTTTTCTAATCTTAATATACTTTAGTTTATCATCAATGAAATATTGATAAATGATATTTATTACATAGGTTTGTTATAGGGATTCAATTAAACAAAATTTATGAAGCATTTATCCTGGCATGCATGAAGGGTTGTACAAACCTGAGATGAGCAGGCGTTATCTTTAATGTTTATGTTGTTGACACTCCTTTTCTCCCTAAGATAATTTTTCTATTTTTGCTATCTCCCATTGCTCTTTACCAATTTCTTCTTAAACATACATTAGTCTTTCATTCCCAATACTTCATGTCAAGATCACCAGTGATGTCCACATTGTTGATTATTTCTTATTTTATTTAACATACCAGAAGCATTAAACTGTCAATCCTCTTCCCTAAAACACTTTCTTCATTTGACTTTCAGATAAGTACACTCATTCTGCTTGTCTTCTACGCTTCCAGTTATTTCTTCTGCTTCTTTGACTCATTCCTCTTCATCACTTCTGAAACCTCCTTCCCAATCATTTCTATCACCAAAACAAACAAACAAAACCAAACTTTCTCCTATCATAGAACTCTTCATTTCAGTAAATGGAAGCTCCATAAGCCAAATTTTTAGGCAAATATATTTGGATTTGGCCTAGACTCTTTACTTTCTCTCAAATTCTAAACTCTAGCAGCACTAACTTACTCTACCTTCAGGGAATTCCCACCAGCTACAAGACTTCTCAACAAAGTGGCCAAAGTGATCTTACTAATAAGTGAAGCAATGCTCAGTGTTTTAACTCTTCTATTGTCAATCAGGATTAAAGCCAAAATCCCTAGAATAATTTATATTGTGTTTACCCCTAGCTTTCTACTCTTACCTTTTACTACTCACTCCATCAGAACTCTAGTCTCTGTTCCTTAATTGTATCAGGCACGATTTCTTTTCAGAGCCTTCTTCTAAATAGCTACAAAGGTGACTTCCCATTTCACTTAAGTTTTTACTCAAATGAAACACTTTGAGTGAAGTCTTCTTATATGAAAACATCTCTCTTCCTCAAAATCTCATATTTATTTTCTATGGTGTATAGTGTATTTTTTTCTCCTTGGTACTCAACAACATTTTGTATACTAGGTAATTTGTTTATTTTTTTGTGTTCTTTCTTAAAAATAAATTCTATGAGACAGAAAGTTCATTTTGCTTTGTTCACTATTGTATCCTAGCAAATGAAACACTTATTTTACATAGTATGTGCATGCATGCTTAGTCACTTCAGTCATGTCCAACTCTGGGTGACCCTGTGGATTGTGGGCCTCCAGGCTCCTCTCTCCATGGGATTCTTCAGGCAAGAATACTGGAGTGGGCTGCACGCCCTCCTCCAGGGGACCTTTTTGACTCAGGGATCAAACCCACATCTCTTTATGTCTTCTGCGTTGGCAGGCTTTTTTGTTTGTTTGTTTGTTTGTTTTTATTGTCACTAGCGCCACCTGGAAAGCCCTACATAGTGTATACTCAATATAAAAATATTTGTTTGGTGAATGTATTGGGGCAAGGAGAGGGGCATTTTAATCAGTTACTTGCATTGTAAATGAAATCCAATCCCCCATTTCACATAGCTATGACATTTTCAAACAACACCATTAAATATTCTTATGGATGCAGAAATTCAGGGGGATTATTATTGATTTATTTCATGCTCAGTGTCATGTGATTTTAATTTCAATACAATAAAAATTAGAAATTTATTACTCAGAATTCTTCAGGATAAAAACTTGGGTTTAAATGAAACAGATTGTGTATGCTAGTTTTCTATTCAGAAATAATAGCTTCACTTGATTAATTCAGTTAGTAGAAACCATGATGTTTCCAAATAATATGTAATAACCAATCAATCACTAAAAGTTTATATACCTAAGCAGTGTAGGGAAACACTTAGCTCTCTGTTTGGCCAACCCTACCTAGTTGAAGTACACTGCCTGATTTATGGGTTTCCCTGGGGGCTCACATGTTAAAAATATCTGCCTGCAATGAAGACCTGTTTGATCCCTGGGTGGGGAAGATACCCTGAAGAAAGGAATGGCAACACATTCCAGTATTCTTGCCTGAAAAAGTCCCACAGACAGAGGAGCCTGGTGGACCACAGTCCATAGATTTGCAAAGAGTGAGGAGTGGGTGGAAAATCGTGTCCCATTTGGCCCTGCTGAAACTGGGATTGTGGGATGGGTGTATTAGGTGTATTAAGCTACCTTTGTCTGGAGCGAGAAGACTTTTCATGTTGCTTGTTTTTGTCGAGGCCTCTGGCAGACCTGGGATGCCAGTTTTTGTAGCACTCTGTCAGGGATATACAAAAAACAATAAGGTCCCCCAGGAATTCAATACCATGTCATTCTTCCAGCTCTGAGGTTCCTAGGAAGTTTGCCTTCTTCTTTCTACTTTATGGAGCTTTTCTATGCTTGTTTATTGTGCTATGTACAGGGGATTTGGGTTTTAGTAAAAGAGAGGAATGGAGTCACTCCATCTTGGCTGGATTCTAGAGCCTTATTTTACTTTTTTGTTTATTTAGTATCTTAGTCTAAGAAAAATCAATTTGCTGAAGAGTATAATTTCAATTAAATATGAAACATTTATTTTTATCATACAATCTTACTATGAAATGTCTTTAACAAATCAAGTGAATCAGAAGTTGTTTATATGCTAATTGATATTATTTTATAAAAACAAAAAAAGTCATAGGTTTTCTGATACTCCAAAGAAATCCATATTTCCCCCAGTAACCAGATCTCAACCCCAGCTTCCTTCCCTAGAATTCTAAGAGAATGAAATAATTCTTATTTATATCCGTTATAAACCATTGGAAAGGGCTTATTTAAAGGTTTTATGAAATATATTCACATGTTCAGCATTCATTTTATTTGTATTATATCTTCTGTCCATTTTTACAAAAGCAGACTTCTATCACTAGTTCTTTTAAGCTGAGTTGCTTCTTAGGAAAAGAGATATGTGGAAAGTAAAGGGTGATAAGAATTTTTAAATTGGGATTTTTTTTTTCCTCCAAAGTTCTTTCCATTGGGGAAACTGAAATTTAATGATATAAATTTACATTCACACTTTATTTTGAAATAAAAATAAATGCTCACCAAGGACATGAAACTTTTGAACATGCTTTTTTCAGGATAAAAATGAGAAGAAACTTTGATGTTATTTTATTCATAAATAAATTAGAATTACAATTCATACTTTTCACCTAACCACATGAATACTTAGTTTTTACAGTAAAGGATTAGAAACATTTCTAACTCATGTAATACCTATAGTTAAATGCTAAATGTTTGAAAGATCTATATATACATAAATATGAAAAAAAGCATATTAAAATTCAATGAGTAAGTCATGATAACATCCCATAAAATCAAAAGAGTGGAGTCAGGGACTAAATTATTGAATACAGGACATGATGGTAAGAAAATTCATCAAATTACTAAGATTTGAAAGCCTAACTGAAAGCTGAAAATGTAATACTTACATGAATTACAGACTATATTGAAAAGAGCAAGTATCTTTGTGCTAATGCCCAGAGAAATACCAAATGAACTCCTTGACCTGCACATTTACATGACTTTGTATTAGCACATTTGCAGTGTCCAGAATATTAATGTACTAGAGATCAGTGTGGTGTCTTGAAGCATGAATATATAATTTATTTTAAGTACTAAATGCTTTTATATCATTTTGGTAAGCAGCTTATATCATTCTGGTAAACATTCTGGATATTCTAAGGCAATTTTTATTTCAAATACTCTGTTCAATGTTGTTCCAACCAAGAATTATGTATTTTAGTACAGAACAGTGTTCTCTCTACATTTTTATTTCCTTCAGTTTGTGTAATATTCCTGTCTCTACAAAATCTTTGGGTGTCATTCACACAAAGGGTACATTTTTGCAATATCTGCTGTCAGACATTGAAATTCCCTTCCCAAACACTGAATTTTAGCTCCGCTAGTACAAACAAAACCTGAAATTCATTGGAACCCAGACTATCACAATCTAGACTATGGTCTGTATTTAAAAACAAAAATCTTTTCTATGAGCATGAGTATTCATTTTAGAAAGCTATTTCTCTTCATTTCAGAGAGGATTAATTTAAAGGATTATAAAATTATTTTAGTGGGCTCTGCTTGGCATTTAAAAAAAATGAAATAATAGAAGCAAGTATAGAATAGTGTGGGGGAAAAAAAAAATATATATATATATACACATATATACCAGGGTTCATGGTAAGAGAAATATAATTAGACAAGAATATATTTAGCTTATCAATATATTTGCTTGTTATTTAATTATATTATGTACTGTGCTGTCAAACAGTTGAAAGTCATTTTCTTATAAAACATGATATGTTAAGCTAATGTCCATTAGGCACTTGTCTGCATTGTATACTCCACTAAGTGCTTTATATGCATTTCTCTTACTTACTCCTGACCAGAACCTCATGGAATAGGTATTACTACTATTTTGAAACTTTCCAAGCTAGAGCTTAGTGAAGTTAAGATAACCAGGTTTACAAGGCTAATAGATGGTAGAGACGGGTTTCAAACCCACAGGAAGACTGTAAGTTCCACGTTATGTATGACTTTGCCCTCTGTGTAGCACAGCGATTTGTAAATAGGGGAATGCATACACTCATGCAGACACATTTACCCTATGGCATAAATCATTCTGTGAGTGAACGAAAACAGCCTGGGACATAAGACTTTTACTCCCGGGGGAAACAATGAGGCTTCACTGGATTGCAATGTGTCATAATATTGATTCAGTCAGTGTCAACCAATGGAAAGTGTCTAGAGTTGAAATTTAGTACTGTTTAATTCAATATTATTTTTTATTGATAAAATAATATCCAGTACCTAATATGTATACAATAATTTACCAGAAATTTTGGGGCAGTGGAAAACATATTTCTTTTCTTGTATCAGTACAATTTCTTATTTCAAAGAAGTTTAAAGGAAGATAACGAGAAAAATGTGCTTGAAAGTATCAATAATATGATTTTCATTTTGTGTAAATTTTATTCTATAAATGTAATGAGTTATGGAAAGAAATATTAGGTGCCTCATATAGACTCAGCAGTACACTGAGCTTTCAACAACTGGAAGACTCAGCATCCATAAGAGAGTGAAAGTTCAAGACTTTCTCTTTCTTTCCTGGGTACCAATCTTCTGGTTTCTCCTGCAGTCTTAGGGAAAGGGAGTCAGGAGCTGGAGTAATATGCTCGAGTCAGATTTAAATTGATTTAAAAATCAAAAAGAAAAAAAAGAAAAAGCTTTTTTTTTTTTTTTTTTAAATAAACAATGGTATTCCATCCACATCAGAGTTTTTGAATAAAGATTTTTATTTGCCATTTAAGGCAATTCAACTCAAACTGCTAAAGTCCTTGGATAAGTAGAATCCTCAACAGAAATTTATTTTAGCCACCGAAACTGGAGACAACTGCTTTGTAAACTATTGTGAAGAAGCAAATGTAGATACTAAAGTCATCACTGATTGGAGATTTTCTAGTGGAGTGGGGACTCTGAGTTTGAAAGATTGTACAGAATGAATAAAAGCATTATAGTGAGGCCTGTGTAGCACCTCAGCACAGCTCACACACGGGGCAGGCAGCACAGACAGCTCTTTGTGTACGACAGAAACGAGGATGTACCAGAAATGAGCCCTAGGTATTAAAGCAGTGTTTCAATGTTGGTCACAAAACACTGCTCAGTGATGACTTACTGTGTGTCCGAGAGCTGTGGCTTCTGGGGCTATTTGCTTTCTCAGGGCCAGGAATCATATTTCAGTGCCTCTATATAGTAGAATGCCTTACAACAAATTCAAGGCCATACTATCACCTGAAAAACACTTTCTAGACACATAGTGGAGGGAAGTGTGTGTTAATTTTGAGACTGCTGACTTTAGGAACATGGGTATTGGACCAGGTAGCTTTTGAAAGTGTAATGTGGGAGACCCATTTAGAATGGATTTCTGCAGGCATATAGATGTGGTACTGCTACACTCAGTGGCCCCAACCCTGCAGCAGGTCACCACTGACCCACGCCTCTGCTGGAGACTCCTGGCATTCATGGGCAAGTCTGGGGCAGTCTCTTGTGGGGTCACTGCCCCTTTTTCCTGGGTCCTGGTGTGTGCAAGTCTCTGTCTGTGCCCGCCAAGAGTCTATTTCCCAGTCCTGTGTAAGTTCTGGCAGCTCTATGGTGGGGTTAATGGTGACCTCCTCCAAGAGGGCTTATGCCACACCCAACTCTGCTGCACCCAGAGCCCCTGTCCTTGCAGCAGCTCACTGCTGAGCTGTACCTCCACAGGAGATGCTCAAACACAGTTCTGTCTCAGTCTCTGTGGGGTCCCTGGGTCCTAGTGCACACAAGCTTTGTTTGAGCCCTCTGAGCATCTCTGATGGGAATGGGGTTTGATTCTAAACTCGGATTTACCCCTCCTACCATCTTGCTGGGGCTTCTTCTTTGCCCTTGGGTGTAGGGTATCTCCTAACAGCCACTCCAGCACCTACCATCTTACTGAGGTTTCTCTTTTGAAGGAGATAACCCTTATCTCCATTACCTCCACCATAGTTTGGCCCCAGGCAAGTAGCAGGGAGGGGACACATCTCCACCCATCAACAGAAAATTTGATTAAAGAGCATGGACCCGCTCATCAGAATAAGACTCAGTTTCCCCCAGAGTCAGTGTCTCCCATCAGGAAGCTTCCATAAGCCTCTTATCCTTCTCCATCAGAAGGCAGGCAGATGGAAAACCACAATCACAGAAAACTAACCAATCTGATCACATGGCCCACAGCCCTGTCTAACTCAATGAAGCTATGAGCCATGCTGTGTATGGCCCCCCAAGATGGATGGGCCATGGTGGAGAGTTCTAACAGAATGTGGTCCACTGGAGAAAGGAATTGTAAACCCCTTCAGTATTCTTGCCTTGAGAACCCCGTGAACAGTATGAAAAGGCAAAAAGATAGGATACTGAAAGATGAACTCCCCAGGTCGGTAGGTGCCCAATATGCTACTGGAGATCAGTGGAGAAATAACTCCAGAAAGAATGAAGAGACAGAACCACAGCAAAAACAACACCCAGTTATGGATGTGACTGGTGATAGAAGCAAGGTCCGATGCTGTAAAGAGCAATGTTGCATAGGAACCTGGAATGTTAGGTCCATGAATCAAGACAAATTGAAAGTGGTCAAATAAGAGGTGGCCAGAGTGTAGTCAACATTTTAGGAATCAGTGAACTAAAATGGACTGGAATGGGTGAATTTTTTTTTTAACTCAGATGACCATTATATCTACTACTGTAGGCAAGAATCCCTTAGAAGAAATGGAGTAGTCATCATAGTCAACAAAAGAGTCTGAAATGTAGTGCTTGGATGAAATCTCAAAAATGCCAGAATGATCTCTGTTTGTTTCCAAGGCAAACCATTCAATATTACGGTAATCCAAGTCTATGTCCTGACCAGTAACGCTGAAGAAGCTGAAGTTGAACAGTTCTATGAAGACCTACAAGACCTTTTTGAACTAAAACCCAAAAAATATATCCTTTTCATTATAGGGGACTGGAATGCAAAAGTATGAAGTCAAGAAACACCTGGAGTAACAGGCAAATTTGGTCTTGGAGTACGAAATGAAACTGGGCAAAGTTTAATAGAGTTTTGCCAAGAGAACATACTGGTCATAGCAAACACTCTCTTCCAACAACACAAGAGAAGACTCTATACATGGACATCACCAGATGGTCAATACCAAAATCAGATTGATTATATTCTTTGCAGCCAAAGGTGGGCAGGCTCTACACAGACAGCAAAAGTAAGACTGGGAGCTGACTGTGGCTCAGATCATAAACTTCTTATTGCCAAATTCATATTTAAGTTGAAGAGAGTAGGGATAACCACTAGACCATTCAGGTATGACCTAAATTAAATCCCTTATGACTATACAGTGGAAGTGAGAAACTGATTTAAGGGACTAGATCTGATAGAAAGACTGCCTGAAGAGCTATGGATGGAGGTTTGTGACATTGTACAGGAGATAGGGATCGAGACCATCCCCAAGAAAAAGAAATGCAAAAAGGCAAAGTAGTTGTCTGAGGAGGCCTTACAAATAGCGGAGAAAAGAAGAGAAGTGAAATGTAAAGGAGAAAAGGAAAGATATACCCATTTGAATGCAGAGTTCCAAAGAATAGCAAGAAGAGATAAGAAAACCTTCCTCAGAAGTCAGTACAAAGAAACAGAGGAAAATAATAGAATGGGAAAGATTAGAGGTCTCATCAAGAAAACTAGAGATATCAAGGGAACATTTCATGCAAAGATGCGCTCAATAAAGAATAGGAATATTATGGACCTAACAGAGCAGATGATATTAAGAAGAGGTGGCAGAAATACACAGAAGAACTATACAAAAAAGATCTTCATGACCCAGATAATCACGATGGTGTGATCATTCACCTAGAGCCAGACATCCAGGAATGTGAAGTCAAGTAGGCCTTAGGAAGCATCATTACAAACAAAGCTAGTGGAGGTGATGGAATTCCAGTTGAGATATTTCAAATTCTAAAAGATGATGCTGTGAAAGTGCTGCACTCAATATGCTAACAAATTAGGAAAACTCAACAGTGGCCAGAGGACTGGAAAATGTCAGTTTTCATTACAATCCCAAAGAAAGGCAATGCCAAAGAATGCTCAAACCACAACACAATTGCACTCATCTCACATACTAGCAAAGTAATTCTCAAAATTCTCCAAGCAAACCAAGCTTCAACAATACATGAACCATAAACTTCCAGATGTTCAAGCTAGTTTTAGAAAAGGCAGAGGAACCAGAGATCAAATTGCCAACATCTGTTGGATCATCGAACAAACAAGAGAATTCCAGAAAAACATCTGCCTGCTTTATTGACTATGCCAAAGCCTTTGACTGTATGGATCACCACAAACTGTGGAAAATTCTTCAAGAGATGGGCATACCAGACCACCTGGACCTGCCTTTTGAGAAACCTATATGCAGGTCAGGAAGCAACAGTTAGAACTGGACACGGAACAACAGACTGGTTCCAAATAGGAAAAGGAGTACGTGAAGGCTGTATATTGTAACCCTGCTTATTTAACTTATATGCAGAGTACATCATGAGAAATGCTGGGCTGGATGAAGCACAAACTGGAATCAAGATTTATGGGGAAATATCAATAACCTCACATATGCAGATGACACCACCCTTATGGCAGAAAGTGAAGAAGAACTAAAGAGCCTCTTGATGAAAGAGAAAGAGGAGAGTGAAAAGGTTGGCTTAAAGCTCAACATTCAGAAAACTAAGATCATGGCATCCAGTCCCATCACTTCATGGCAAATTGATGAGGAAACAGTGGCTGACTTTATTGTTTTGGGCTCCAAAATCACTGCAGATGGTGACTGCAGACATGAAATAAAAAGGCACTTATTCCTTGGAAGCAAAGTTATGACCAACCTAGACAGTATATTAAAAAGCAGAGACATTACTTTGCCAACAAAGGTTCATCTAGTCAAGGCTATGGTTTTTCCAGTAGTCAAGTATGGATGTGAGAGTTTGACTATAAAGAAAGCTGAGCACTGAAGAATTGATGCTTTTGAACTGTGGTGTTGGAGAAGACTCTTGAGAGTCCCTTGGACTGCAAGGAGATCCAACCAGTCCATCCTAAAGGAAATCAGTCCTGAATATTCATTGGAAAGACTGATGTTGAAGTTGAAACTTCCATACTTTGGCCACCTGAGGGGAAGATCTGACCCATTAGAAAAGACCTTGATGCGGGCAAAGATTGAGAGCAGGAGGAGAAGGGGACGACAGAGGATGAGACGGTTGGATGGCATCACTGACTCAATGAACATGAGTTTAAGAAAGCTCTGGGAATTGGTGATGGACAGGGAGGCCTGATATGCTGAACACCATGGGGTCACACATCAGCAGACATGACTGAGCGACTGAACTGAAAGGTGTGGTAGGCTGCTACAAGCCATATTTGACTGAACATTCTAATGTCTTCAGAAGTACTGAGACTGATGAGAAAAAATGAGAGACGGAATACTGTTGGTTAGCTATCTGAGGGAGACCAGGAAATTATCGATTTTTTACTGTATTCTAGCTAGGGGTGCAGAAAGTTCATCTCACCTGTGAAAAGTCCTGCCCTAGCTAGAGTCCAAGAATAAGTCGATAGTTAGACCTTCTCAACCCTACTTTGCAAGAAAGCAGAGGATGAATGTCTACTGCAGTCCTGTTCACGTTCCTCTAACTTCTCCACACTTCTAGCACCCATGCCATCACAAATCTCAGTTATCTGAAAACTCCCTTCTTCCCCGTATGAGTACTAGTGGGAAAACATTTTTTGTTTTCAGTCCGTGACTGTCCTGGCTCCTGTGTAGTTTCTCAACCCTGCTGCTGCAGTAACCGTTAAAAACAAACAAACAAAAAACCAACCTTCTCTGCTCTGTCCATTGCTGTTTCAGGGAGTCTTTCTTACCCCTTAGTGGGAGAAGCTGCCTGTGCCTTAGACCCATCCTCCGCTGGAAACCTTTTGCTTCAAGTCTGGTTGTTGCCCTCTGAAAGCGTCCCAACACCTGCACTCGGGACCGGACCTCGATTTTCCTTTGCTTCGTGTTGTTAGGGAGCCCTGCCTCTCTGACTTTTCCTCTGCTCTGACAGAACCTCCAGCTTCCCCCTTGCCCCAGGGCAGAGTAGGGTTAAGAAGGTCTAAGTGTTTGGGGACAAACAAGGCAGAAGTGTTGGCAAGTTGTTTGTGAAAACCCGTGTGTGTCCAGTAGCCACCATTCAAATCACTTGATTTCATTAATTATTTAACAATTTACCATAAAAGCAGAGAAGCTTATGTAGATCCTACTTCTTTAAATTCAGGAAGTCTTAATTTCTATGAAATATTCTTCCATTCTGAAGGCTGCAATTAGTGTTGTGATGTGACTCTGCCTTGTCAACTTTGGAGTGTAGGGAACATTTCCAGAAATACAGCAGACTTCCTGGCTGTGTCTCTTGTTTATGAAATATTTTATACATTGACATTTAGAAATTTCTATTTACTTGCTCTCAGATGGTCATATATCACATAAAAGAAAATTAGAAACGATTACAACTTTCTGAAGTCAGGGAAAATTCAATATCTAGCACATTGTGCATTTTTCCTATGCACCATTTAAAAAATACATTTCTAAATTCCAATTGCCTTTCTACCTCTACCACTAGTAATGGTGATGGACTTAGTGATTTTCTAGCACAACTTTGAGTGTAATCCAATTCAGCCATTTGCCCTTACATTCTGATGTTTTGTAACAGAAATACAGGTGATGTAAATTGCCATACGATGTGCTCATATTGTATGGGTAGCTCTTCTTTTAGGTAGATTTTTTTTTAAGATTCTAATTAAGAAAAAAAATTCACAGTAAGAAATTATAAAAGTAAAAATGAGAAAGTGAAATGTATATAAAGTGCTTGATATGGGCTAGAGATTGCAGATGGTTTTTTCTTTTTCAGAATGAATCAAAAGAAATTATGATAAATTCTAATGAAACAGTGCACTGCTAATACATCAAACACATTATATAAGGTAGAAATTGAACTTCTGAGGCTTGTGTTAGCATTCTGCTGTTCAGCTTTATCAAGGCAGGGAACAAAGAGAGAAATGTGCAACAGTAGAAGAACTGTAATATGATAAGACCGTCATCAGTGAGATATTTCACCTGTCAACCCTCCACCAAAATGACAGAGGTTTTAATACAGTCATTATTTGGACAAGATATGGCCCTTATTTCAAAAATCCATTTCATGTTTAGTCATATACCTTTCGTGGATAGAGACAGTGGTTGGCTTGGCACTGTCTCAGTAATATATCTTGAATTCTTTTGTTTGTGGTTTGTAGCAAGAGCTCGTTGTCATTTCTGTAGCGTACTGAGACAGGGCAAAGCCTTGCCATTTTTCCTTACTAAAGGAAGTACAGTAGTATGATGCTGGTTTAAAAACTCTTGTTTGTGAGAATGGATCAAACTTTATTTAATTTTTCTGCCTTAACTGCTCCTGTAACATTTTTTTTTAACACTCAGTATATGCTTTTGCCATTGTTTTTCTAGACCAATTTTTTTAAAGGTAGCTCTGTGAATATTTATGTATTTGTTTAATATATATTCGCTAGTAATCTACTATGTGCCAGGCACTGGCCTTTGTATCTAATTAAATATAAACACCAGAAAAGAATCTGTTACATGGCTCCATTAATGTTGATTAGAAAAGTCCATTTGTGCTGTGGGCAAAAGTGAGACAAAGGAAAGCCATTTCTTGAGAAACGATTCGTTTTTTTGGAGAACCACTGGGAAATTTACTTTGTTTCTGATAAATAATGCTTCAAACTAAAGGAAACAAAACCAACCAAATTTTACCATGTTTCTTGTAACATGGCATTACAAGAACTAATCATCCTAAGAACCTCTAGAAAATAATCTTTCAAGGGTTTATAGGGTTGTCAAAACTATCTTTCTGAGTTTGACTTTGGCTCACTTGTGGATACCCATGCTCTAAGATTTATCTCACAGCCACACAGTTCTGAAGCAGACCATGCTGTGATGATCCATTATTGTTGGAAGGGTGCATGAGATTTTATATCATATAAGCATTTCATTGCTGAAGCTTAATTCTATAAATTCCTCATTCATTATTTGAAGGTCATAACAAAGACAATTTTACCCTTTATTTCTCAAAATATAAATAATTAATTTATTATATTGGAGTAATAGTCTTGAGTTCCTTTCAAGTAGGAGTTTCCCTTTTATTTTATCTATTCTTGCTTTGTTTATGCCAACAAAATCATCTGCTTGTCTATTACTGTCACTCCAATTAAGTCCTGTGTAGATTACAGGAACATAAGGACAGCCCGATTAGAAAAAAATAAAGCAAGAGTAAATAGTTTAAATATAAATACAGTAAGAACTAGCATTTAAATAACAAGTAACATGCCATGAACTCCTAAGTGGTTGACTTTGATACCCAGTTAGGTTCTTAAGTCTTGACTTCTTGCTTTTTTTCACTATGGATCTCCTTGATTCTAAGTTTTAAATATCAGGATCTACATGCATGTAGTTTTCTTTTTTTGCATCACCATGCACATTCTTCTTACTTTATTGCAACTTTTTTCATTATATGTCTTTTTCAATATGTTGTGGGCTTCCTGAAGGCATGAGTATGTCTATTTATGCTACTGCTGTGTCCTTTGTATTTAACATAGTGCCTGGCAGACAGGAAGCCTTAAAAGTAATGTGTAGAAAGAACAAATTAATACTTAAAAATGATGACTATTTTCTCATGGATAATGAGGATTATTATGGCAAGTGTTATTATTACTCTCTCACCAACTTAAACATACATATTTCTCCCTGAAGTTTCAAGCCCCTAGGAGAAGAAATTAAAAGACTTTATTTTCCCCTTGGGGCAGAAAGTGGAAATTAACAACAACAAAAAAAAAGTGGATATATGAAGTATTATTAAATGTACTTTAAAAAAATAATCATTTGGTTATGAATTCACTGACCAAGGAAAATGTAGCCCGTACTAGTTGTTCTTGAGATCATGCATGTTTAATTTAAAATTATTTGAATTAAACACTTGAATAAAATAATTAGATATTAATTTAGATAATTATCAGCAAATTATGATTGCATGTGCTCTAGAGAATTCTCCTAGGAAAGATGACATGATATCATCAGAAACAGACACAGAGTGAGGGTAGAATAAAAATAAGAGAATTTTATTTTTATGAAGCATTTTTCAGTTTATTAATCACATTCCAAACATTTTCTCATCTTATCTTCACAAAAACTCTGTGGTAAAGCGGGACTCATTATCCTCATTTTACAGAAACTGGGTCTCAAAAAACTTAAGGACTCAATTTGTAGCAATAAAAGCTGAAGAGTGGAGGAATCAGGGCTCAAGCTCGTATCTGCTATTTTCAAGTTCTGTTGTTTTTCTATCAAGAGGTCTTATGTTTCAGGGTAAATATTCTGCAGAGGATCTAGTAGATAGAGTCAATTGCTCATTTTCAGAAAATTGGGGAAAAAAAGATTAAAAAATTTAGAATCTACCCTAAACACAGAATCACACTGTTTAATCTGGCTGTCTCTAAGCTATCGCTAGCAGCAGTTTATACTTCTTTAATACCTCACTTTTACCATTTCCCTGCCTTAAATAGTTGCCTATCTTTGACACATTTCTCTACTTTCACATGAACATTTTAAAAATTGACTTTAAGAATTTTCAAACACTGATTTCATTCCTTCACACCTTTTGTGAAGTCTTCTCTTGTCCTGAACCCCACATTCAAACCTAAGTTGGGGGTTCCTTCTCATGTTGGCAGAATATCTCATGTGGGTTTCCAGTATGTCCTTACCAATTACATTTTAATTGTATGCATTTATTTCCACTTAACTCCGAGGTCTTACAATTGAGTTTATTGAAGCATTAAAAAAATAATGTGCATAGGAGGGACTGTGCTAAATATTGAAAATACAAAGTTAAGAGCAACCACTTTCTTATCTTTGAAGAAATTAAACTTAGTAGGAGAAAGCATACATACAAATTGGTCATCCAATACAACGTGGAGGGTGATGATGTGCACTAGATCATCAATGTATTCTGTGAGCAGAGTCTAGGAATACTTGGTTTCTCAATATGAGTGCCGAACTGTCAGTTACTTCCTATACTAAGAATTCAGTGAAATCAAAAGACTTTTTTTTTTTTTTTTCCCCATGAAAGTCAAGGTAGATGCATTGATTGGCTGTAGACGTAGCCAGATCATGGGAGGTTATTTTAAATTCCACCTAACTGGGATTAACATATACACACTACTATATAGAAAATAGATAATCAACAAGGACCTACTGTATAGCACAGGGAACTCTACTCAATAAATGCTCTGTAATAATCTATGTGAGAAAAGACTCTGAAAAAATATATATATGAACTTGTATAACTAAAACATTTTGCTGTATATTGGAAACTAGCAAAACATTGTAAATCAACTATATGCCAACATAAAATAAAAATTAAAACAAAATTCCATCTAGCTGGACATTCCCATTACTGGCCAGTGTAGGCCTAGCTGTACAGCAATTATAGGGAAACATTATTAGGTGTGTTGATTCCTTGCAGAGAAAGTATTTTTTTTTTATATAAAACATTGAGTAAAATATAAATATATTAATATTCACAAATGATGATGAATAATTGTTAAATGGAATGCAAGAGTCATATTTTCCAAAAGAATTTGCAAAAAGTGATTCTGATATAAGTCAAGTTTAAGAACCAACGCATGGGTAATCTGCAAATTACTTTCAGTAGGTAAATCATAGTTCCAATTAGATTGTAGTCATAGCCTTCTATTAGGGGAAGCTGTAAGAATACAGGAAGTTTTAAGAGCTGAAACTTTGAGAAGCCTCAAAAATGTGATGTTCCAAACCTCCATGAACAGCTGCTAGGGAGTCTCTAGTCAGCTCGCTAGGACCTTATGCCTAGCCACAGGGAACTGCAGCTTAGAACAGCTATTATCACACATGGAGGCCCCTGAGAAAGCTGGCAACATCCCATGAGCATGAATAAACATCACAGAGATGCCATCGCATAAAGAGGCATAAGCATTTGTGAGCACGGCGGTAGGTCTGCATGTCCACACTTATCTTGGCGATTACAATAATTATTCTCATCTCCCCTTCTTGGCCATCCCTTTTTACAGTGATAATCACTCCCACATTGCCCTGTACATCTCTGAACTAGACCTAATCCCTATTCATTTCCCACCTCTGGAACATTAGCTCTGTGAATTCCTCCACATTTCTTGCCTTATAAAACGTGAAGATATTGTTTCCTTACAGTTCTCTCAAGGAGAGGATCTTTTCTTCTTTTATAACTTCACGAATCTCTGGGTGTGAAGGTGTAGAATATTATTTCCTTTTTCATTATCACCATTTTTCTCTATTGTTCCCTCTTGTTTCTCTTCCTTTCTTGCCCACCTAGAATATATGATATGTTGTTTCAATTATCCTCTTAGAAGGAAGATATCCTTTTTTTTCTTCTTATAGTGCTAGCAAACTCCAAACACAGATGAGCTCTGATATTTCAACCTTAATAACTTCAATAGCTAAAGATTGATGGAGAACAGGGCAGCACTCAGCTGCTTTGTTTCAATTAAATTGCTCTTCTTGGAATTTCTTTACTTCAATTTTCTAGTGAGCTTGCTTTCCAACTTTCACAGATGGTTTCATTCTTCCCACTCCCACAATTCTAGTCTCCAGTATGCACCTCCTCTTTACCTGGCCTCAGAGGACCTCATGCCAATCAAGGCTAGTATGTTTTTACCTGGATTTCTGCAGCGGCCTATGGAGTAGTACCTCAGATTCCATTCTCACTGCCCTCAACCCAAGGTTTTGTTTGTTGTAAAAATGTCCTTTAGATTATGCTATTCAAATGCTTAAAATCATTCAAGGGCTTCCCACTATACTTAGAATACAATCTGAACTTCTTTCTATTCTCTTCTAGGAGATGAATATCTGGACCTCCCTTCTTCAAACTCATGGCTCTATGGATACTCCAGTGCTGTATTCACTTTTTCGAACATGCCAAGTTTTGTCTAGCCTTGAGGGGTGTTTTTCTCTGCCTAAGATGCTTCTTGCCAACTATCAACACATGACTAGGTTTTTCTCTTCATTTACATCTCAGAAAATATCTCCTTTTCAGCCAGGATTTCCTTAACCACTGTACCTAAGTAGTCCTTGATTTTCAGTTCCCTATATAAGCCTCATGTGTGTTTATTGTCATTGTTGACCATACAAATATAATACAGACATAATGAAGTCACAGTTTTTCCCTGTTCTTTGGTCAGCCCATTTCTGGTTCCTTTACAGATGTTCATGGGGAGAGAGCTGCTAAATTCTTACCTCCTGATTGAGTGGCAGATTGTTTATCTACATTTTGACTGTACTTATCACATCACGGCAAGGTTTTAATATATGTACTGAATTTTAGAGTCTTTAAATTTTATGCTTTCTTAAATTTGCTTATCTCCCCCACTGTAGTGGAACAGAGTATAAGGACAAAGACCACGTAACTTTCTTTCAGTAGTTTTGTGTTGTATGTGTTCAGTCACTCAGTCATGTCCAGGTCTTTGTAACCCCATGAACTCTGGCCCACCAGTCTCCTTCTTTACAGGAAAGAATGCTGGATTGGGCTACCATTTCCATCTCCAATGTGTTCTGTGCCCAGTAATAAATACACATATATATTTTTCTACAGAATATCCAACTTCACTTCAAGAATATTTAAAGCAGAACATTTATATGTGTGCATATACTTCTCTACTTGAATTCAAAATTTTTAAAATTTTTCAGAAAACTAAATTTGAAATTTTCAATGGTACTTAGTCCCTTTCATCATTTTTCCTTCCTAAAGTTTCAGATTTAGACGATTCCAAAATTTAGACTTGAACAGACTACTCTATGCCTCTGATTATAAGCCAACCGTTACTTAAGTGGATTGAGCAAAACACTGCTTCTGTAATGTGTTAGTATTATAGAGGGGGGGGGGGGGGGAAAGCTGCCCAAGTTAATTTAACAAATGCTGGTTTAAAAAAAAAATGCCTCTTTACTACAGAAATTCACAAATTAACATGAGAAGATGTCTTGCAAATTGCACTGGGTATACCCATGTAGCCTTGAAATCCTTATATTTTGACTGCTGTCTCATAGTGCTAATAGCTAAAATATGCTAGTTGCCCTAAACTCTGTTTATAGTGTTCATATTAATAGATGGATATCTTTGCCAGTATTGCAAAGCCTTCAATTTTTTGAAGTTTTGATGGAGAACAGCAATTACTTATTTTCTAGTTTAATTCTGGTTCTGGATATTTTCAATTGAAAAAAGTTCTGGATATTTTCCATTGAAAAAGATTTGGGTTACCATTTTTAGAATACCCAGTTGCGGTAGGATAAAAGGATTCCATACCCTCACTGCTGTGGGCTATTTCTTGAACCACTACCATCACCCTACAGAGACATATCGCTCTGTCTGTGCCAATTTCTTGTTAGGGCTTGGAAGAGCCTAGCAGAGCACTCTGACCTGATTATGTCAGCCCCATCAGTCACCCATCAGCTCCAACTTGCTTAGCTGATAGACTACCACAAGATACCCATCTTCACTTCCTCTATGGCTAGAATGCAAAAATAGCTAGTTCTACTGTACTATCTGCTTCGTTTTCATCCTTCCAATAATTTCTATTATTCATACTAACTCTACTTTCCATCCTCCAGATACAAAGATGAACACAAATGAAGAAAAGACAATTTCTTCTCATTATTTCATAAATAAAAGTCAAGCTTCCCAAAGACAAAAGAACATTTATAGTCTATGAGTAAGGTGTGTGTGTGTGTGCGTAGTCACTCAGTTGTGTCCAATGCTTTGAGACCCCATGGACTGTAGCCCACGAGGCTCCTCTGTCCACTTGTAGTATACTGTTTATTCCCAGGATATAAGAATTTTAATAATCTCACAGACAGATTGTTCTAACCAAAACAGTATTGAATAGGTTTGATATGTATATTTGGTTGACTAAAATTTGATTGAAAGTATATATTTGCTTTATTTTCTATATTTTATGACTTCCCTGGTGGCTCAGATGGTAAAGCGACTGCCTACAATGTGGATATTTTATAATTATTTACCCTTTGAAATATTTTATAATTATATATCTTATTGTGAAATTGTCTACCCTAGTTATTTTTAAATGTTCACGTGTATGTATGTATATAGTAATGTGCATAGTTAATATAATTTGTGTATATATTTTTCAGTTTAGAGCAGGGGTCCCCAACTTCTGGACCACAAACCGGTACCTTCTGTTAGATCAGCATTAGATTAGAAATAAAGTGCACAATAAATGTAATGCACTTGAATCATCCTGAAACCATTCCCCACTCCTGGTCCATGGAAAAATTGTCTTCCATCAAACTGGTTCCTGGTGCCAAAAAGATTGGGGGGCCACTGGCTTAAAAGAATACAAATTTATCAGAAAACAGACAGAAAATCATATGGATGCTTTAATTTCAATCACTATTAGCTCTATACCATTTGAAAACCCATCGAGAAACTGAGCAACATAGTGTAAGCATGTGGGTTTGTAATTATTGAAACCTTCTGTAAGCTATCACATTGATAAAATTATTGATGCCTTGAGTTAATTATAATTTTTATAATAAAATGATTGATGCAAAATTGTCAAGCTTAAAGAATAATAAAAAATTGAATAACATGTACACTACTGATAACTAGTGTTGGAAAAGCTGACTATTCACGTGAGAACTATAATGCCTACCTCATACCATTCTCAAAATTTAATTTGCAAAGGTGATATGAGGAAACCATATAATAACAGAATATAAAACTATTTCCAAGACATGAAAGTATAAATCACAAACAAAAACATTGATAAAGCCTAAGCTAAATCAATGAAGCCTCTATATTATATATAGCCTCTGTATTCTCTTTCCCAATGTATTTCTTGCACCTTTGCACCCAGGCATTCTCCAGCATAAATAGTATTTTTATTATTTCCCAAATGCAAATCAAGCTGAGATAAAACTTGCTTTTTCAAACCATTTTTAGCTTGTGTAATTTAAACGTGTTAATATGTGTCATTCTAGTTCTGTAAGCTTGCTATGAAGCTTGAAGCCATGAAGCTTGCTATGATTTTTACTTACCCGTTTCACTGTTAATGGAATTTTAGATTATTCTATGCTTTTTCCTTTATTTTTTTCTTCTGTCCCTTCCTTACTGTCATTCTTTTTTCTATATTTCTTCTTTCTTTTTCCTATTTTAAGCAATATTAATATCAAAATTTCTGTATCTATTTCTTGGTACACACATGTGAGTGGAAATGTTGATTCATCAGGTATGCAAATGTCTCAATGCATTTTTATAATATTGAATTGTTTCAAAGAATACTGGATGCATTTATGCTACTACCAGCAGAATGTGAAAAATTCTGGATGAAAATTCCTGTGTTCTGCATTTTTACTAAAGCTGGGTGTGATTTAAAAAAATTTTTTTTGCCAATGTTGGGAACATAATTATATCTCATTGTGGTTTTACTTTGTATCCTCCTGTGAGGGTGATCATATTTTCCAACACTTGAAGGCCGATTATTTTGCTCTAAGAACTTCAGGATTTTTGCCCTTAGTTTGTGGCTTTGCTTTTCAGTGTCCCTTTTCTCTAATTTTTGATTAAGTGAGCTCTCAATTTAGCTTAGGCTTTATCAATGTTTTTGTTTGTGATTTATACTTTCATGTCTTGGAAATAGTTTTATATTCCGTTATATGGTTTCCTTATATCACCTTTGCAAATTAAATTTTGAGAATGGTATGACGTAGGCATTATAGTTCTTCTCACATGAATAGTCAGCTTTTCCAACACCAGTTGGATAGCCCATTCTTCAACAGTGATCTGTAATGTATTTTGTCTACCCCATTGCTTGTCTTTTTTGTACTGAATATGACTTTGGCTTTGCTATGTTGACTCATAAATCTTACTAACTATTAATTCAGGTTTGTCCAACGTGTTTTTCTTTTTTATGAGGCTCTTGATTATATATATATTTTATTTTTCTGCTATTAACATTTAGAATTAACATGTCAAGTCATCCCAAACCAAAAAATAAACCCCTCAACAAATATAAATATTGCTGAAACAAGAAATTCATTGAATCTGTTGACATATTTGAGAAGGAATGATATATTACCATTTATGTATTAAGGTTTTTCAATAATATTTTATATCTGAACTTGAAGATTTTTATAGAATTTTTATCACTTTAATTTTTAATGGAATTATTCAGGGTTTATTCTTCTACTTTATTTATAAGCATAGGTTCATTTTGTTTAACCTCTGTTAAATTTGTGGTATGAAATTGAAATCTCTTATTTATTGTTTGATCTCTGCTACATCTATAGATATAGATCTTTTTGCATTCTTTAATGCTCTTCTGCACTCCTTCATTCTCTCCCTCCCTCCCTTCTTTCCTCTCTCTTTGTCCCTCTCTCTTGCTCAAACACACACACACACACACACACACACACACACACACACACACCCTTTTGCAATTCTGCTTCTGTATTAATCTTGGCATAGGTTTGACAATTCTATTAGACTTTTTACAACTCAAGTGGTTTGTTAAATTTGTTTTGCTATAATATTAAATCATAATTTGTTAATTACTTCTTCTCACATGATTATTTCTTTTGTGTGTTTTTATTTTGTTGTCCTTTAATATCTGTTAGATGATTTAGTTACTTGATTTGTATTCTATCTTTTAATTACCAAAAGATTTTAAATATAACATTGATTCTTAGCTGAATCCCAAAATTATGATGTAGTTTTTAAAAATTTTTATTTCTAATTTTAAAAAAAAGTTCTGTAGAATGTTTTCCTTAACGTGCAAATTCTTTTGAATTTTATTTTTAACTTATAACCTGATGACTTTCTCTTTTTGTTGTTTTCTCAGACTGAATTACTTTTGAACTAAGAATATGATCTGCAGTAAAGAGATCTATTTAATTTTTTTTTGGTTTTCTGGCCAAGTGTATATTCCATCTTTTGTGTCTTTGAGAAGAACGTTAATTCCCCAATATTGTGCAATGTTCTATTTGCATACACTTTTTAAAGCTTGTTAATTATGTTGCTCAAATCTCTATTATTCTGATTTATTTTTCGATCTGATTTATAGTTTACTGAGAGATGTTTTTAAATTTGTGGATTTGTCCATTTTTCCATGTTTCATCGGTTTTTCTTCTTCGCTGTTAAAGCTATATTGTTCATTTTAAAGAGATTCGAAGTGCTGTGTCTTTTATATAACTTGCCTGTTTCGCGACCACATCATGATTCCACTTACCTACCTTCTCTGTGTGGCCGCAGCAAGACCTCCCAACCCCCAGCCACTCTCCCTCCCTTGAAGGCACGGGTTTGTTCCCGCCTCCTGAATCTGGGAAATCTGTGGGTAAGGAGGAGGTAGTAATAATCCTCTGTGCCTCGCAAGCCTGGTTGATAAGGGCAGTGATGCTTCCTCTCGCCTGCCGAGCTGTGACGAACACCAAGGAGACCATGTGACTGAAGAAGGTGAGGAGGCCACGTGGAGGTCAGGTCCAAGGTGAGAGCTGGTGGAGAGCAAGCCTGGGGAGAAAGGCTCTTCCAGATGATTCTTACCCCTTACACTGGATCAGCCCCAGACTTTCAGAATTCCCAGCCAGCGGCCCAGATGGTAAAAATCAGAAACACTGTCCCTGTGCACTGTTCCGATTACCGACCCACAGAATACAAAAATAAAATGTTTTAAGTCACTATCGAGGGAGTGATTTATTTTGCTTGAATGGAGTAGTCAGACTCATCTGATCACAATTAGTCACATCAGCCCTCTTTTGATTATCATTTTGGTGATATGTCACTTAAGATTTAGCACAGTTGTATGTAACCAAAGACCCAAAGTGAACCGCAAGATTTCTTTTTTCTCCTACAAAAATGAAGTCTGGAGAGAGGCAACCCAAACTGAAATGACAGAGTCACAGTTGCCATTGAAGTCTATGCCATATCTCTCTCTCTATGCCATCTTTATCACGATTCTCTAATTTTCACCTTCACCTCCTATCCACACCCCAGGCGGCAGAGAAGGGAAATATGAGGAGTGCAGAATGAGTCTTCCTCCCAGCTGAGGGGATCTCCAGTCAAGAGATTTCCTCGAAGCCACCAGTTCAGCTTCATTGGTTACATTTACTGCAAGGGAGCAGGGAAAATGCAGTTCTAAGACTGACAAACTGCCATTCGGAAGAAAATCAGTGTTCAGTTACTAAGACAAACTGAAAAAAAAAACTATTTAAAGTATTCCCTACTAGCATTTTCTGTGGCAAGTGGCATATCTGTTATTTTTATTATAATAAAAGTAATAGCTTTACTATTCTAGATTGCCCTTATGAATGGTACATAGCTGCAGTTTTTGCCATTGGGCCATTTTGGCATATTATTAATCATTCAAATTTATTGTGATTACATTCCTATCTAATAAACTTATTTTGAGTCTATTTTTCTGTTTGTTATTGTGAATCTTTAAACTTTAACAAGTATATAGATTTATCAGGGACTAGTAATATATCTTTATATTACTTCATATCTTGATAATATATTACATATCTTTATATTACTCTGAAAAATTGAAAAGACTATGGAATAATTCTTGCCTGGATGATTCAGTGGCCAGAGGAGCCTGGTAATGTACTCTTTTTTTTTTTTTTTGTCTGTGGAGTCTAAAAGAGCAGAACATGACTGATTGACTTAACACTTTACTTGTTATGTGCTGTTTCCCTGCATTTATTTCTCTTGTTTTAAGATCTCACAAGTTAGAAAATTCTAATATTGACTTAGATTTATCTCCAAGTCTACCACTTCTTTCCCCTCAGTATTCTTTCTTACCCCTCAGATTTTATTTAGAGATAATTTTTCTTATTCCTGAAATACATCTTTTTGGAGCTTCTTCATATTGTTTCCATGTTTTGCAAACTCTGTTTTAATTAATACATATAAATAACATATCATATATATATAGTTTAGAAAACTTATGAAATTTTGGCTAACAAACTTTCCTTTCATTTGATTCCACCTGACTAAGTATAAATAGTATGCTAGATTTCTAATTAATAGATATGCAACAAACAACAAAGATTTACTGTATAGCACAGTGAACTATAATCAATATCTTGAAATAAGCTATAATGGAAAATAATTTCAAAAATATTTATATGTATATGTATAACTATATCACCTCGATGTGCTTCTGAAACATTGTAAGTCAACTCTACTTCAATAGAATATATACATTAAGAAAAGTATGTATAGATTTCTCAATCTTGAAATATGATTTCATGAGGCAAATAATAAAATTATTTTTCTCCTCACTTTACAGTAATTATTTCATTGTTTTCTGACATCTTTTTATTGTTTATTTATGGTTTTTGTTCTTGGTGTGGCTAAAGAAATGACTGTCTTTCTACTTTTTCTTTATTCATTCGATATTTTTTTTCAGCAACTATATACCAATTACTGTTCTAGGTTCTGAAGATATAATGGTAAACAAAACATTATTGACCTCATGAAATTTAGAGATTTGTCAAAAGAAAAGAAAAGTGATACAATTTAATTACAGAAAGAGACGTGATGTGTACAATATTAAGATTTCTATAGTAGCATCTAGAAATATTTATTCTCTGATGATCTAGGATTTTTCTGTCTCTCAATGTCTTAGATGTAACTGATCTATATATATAGCTCAATAAAAAATGATAAATAATTAGCTCATTGATGAAGAATAACTATAAAGGCCAATGCCTTTTTAATCTTAACTTTAACACTAATATATTCAGTAATGACAAAGTCGTCTTTTGACAAGATTATTTAAAAATAGTTCAGAGGGTAATGTAACTTTTGAAAACTGCAATGTTACAAATTTAAACCCAAAGCTTGTCTTAAAGGTTCTGATCAAATGCTGGCAATTTTTGTTTCTAAAAGAACCCAAAAACCAGCTGGTGATGTTGGAAATAATGAAGTGTCATGGGTAGAGAGGGACTCCAACAGGCAGGCATAGTGACTATTATAAACCTGGTGTCTGTCTTAAATGGGTTCTTTTGATGATAATTTCACAAGAATGACCTCTACTTAATCTAAGAAAGAGGGTTATATTTTAAGCAAATGAGACAAAGACAGAAATAAAAATACAACCAGTCCTTACTGCGTTCAAAGCAGAAACACAGAGAGAACTGTTGGCATAGGATGCCATTCTCTCAAAAGCAGATTCTGCTTCTTATTTTTTTTTTCTTCTTCTCTTTTTCTCCTCTATTCCTCATCTCCTATGGATGTCCACAGGTTTCTTGCATCTATTTTATTCACTTCTTTTTGCATTTAGGTTTTCTTGATTGCTTTTCTCCTCTATATCCCAAAATGATTACCCAGGTTTTACCACGTTGTGGCAACTTAGGGTGCATTATTTTTGCCACAGCTGGAAGTGCAAATGTTATCTTCACTTCAAAGTCAATTATTCTTGAAAGGGGAGATCTGTTTGGCTCTGCTTACATTGTTGAACTAGGTCACTACCTTATTCATTGGGCAGAATACAGATGGATTTTCCTTGATCAGATTTCCACACCTATCTAATCATTTGAAGCCAGGGTTTCAGGCAATCCTATGATATATAACTCAGTAAGGGAAATAGAGGGTCTTCCTAAAAATACATGCATTGTACTATGTGTGCACATGTATGTTTCATTATCAGTAGCTCTCTGAGATTAAAAGTTCAATAACAGATTTCAAAATTCTTATCCATACACCTACTACTCACTGGGAAAATAACTTCAATGTTCTTTATTTATAAAGAGAAATTTTGTTAAGAAGAATAGAATGAAGATTGAAAGTTGCTAGTCTATCTCTCACCAAATATTTTTGACCTGTTAATGAGAAGATAGATAATAATGCTTTTAAAACCATGAATATATTTTAAATAAACTTTTCACTTTAGAATAGCTACAGATTTACAAAATTATTGCAAATACAACAGAGTTCATGTATGCCCCAGTCCACATTTTCTCCATTATTAACATTTTTCTTTAGTTAGTAAGGTTCATTCCCACAATTGGGGCAATATTGATACATTAGTATTAATTAAAGGTCATATTCTTATTTCTTCAGATTTTCCCTTTGTCAGTTCCAATATCCCAACAAAGATAACAGATTGCTTTGAATAGTGATGTCTGTTTATGCTCCTCTTGGTTGTGCTTATTTTCCCTTTTGCTGTTGTCTTCTACCTTAAAAATATTTTCCATTTTTTTATTTGTTTCAAAACTTTTACTGATAGAGCTCCAGAAAGTGATTTGTAAATATGCAACAAGACTAGAAGCTTAATTAATTCTGAAGCTTAAAGGAAGTAAGAAATCATATATAAAATGTAACAATATCCACAAAAATAAACCATACTTTTAAAAATGATTGACATCTAAAGCCTGCTGATACTAATATTCTTATTGAAATTATTTTACTTTGCACATGTATTCATGGTTTTATTTATGAAATAAATTATTGCTATATTAGCATGTACTTAAGCATGATAAAAGCTACAAGTCACATTTGTTCAAAGTCCTTTCATAATTTTAAATTTAATTATCTAAAAACTATCTATCATTTTATTAGTCAATATTTGATATTGCATGCATGTCAGTATAATTATTAGTGCCAACCCATTTACTAGCTCATTTACTTCAGTTATGCACGATTATGTGTGACATTTAAAAAAGAACACTATTTTCATCATGATACAATCACTTTTCTGAAGATCAACAAGAGATATATTTCTTATAATTCTGTTACTTATTGTTTCCCTGATGAAATTCATAGAGCCAGATGATAATGGAAAATATAACAGTAGAAATCTATTTAATTGGTATCTTAATTTTTTTCCTTTCTACCCCACAATAATCTGTATTTTATTTCTTTCACTACTAGAAGACAAGAAATGCAATATTTTACATTTTATGATATTTTTATACTTATTTTTCATTTGAATCTTGAAATATTTGGTGATATAAGTATAGTTAATATAAAAGCAACATCACCAGGTTTCACCCATCTTTGAATATAAGAGAGGGGGAAATAAATTTTAATACATACATATTAATAACTCTTAACTGCATTTCAAAACATAAGACCTCCATTTTCCTTCCTGCAAAGTCCCTCCATTCTCTTTTACTATGGGCTCTTTGATAAAGTCCAATCTTAAAAAGTCATGGAGGGAGAATGCAAATTTGATGCTAACATATTAAATGTGCTCATTATTTGACTGATTTTTCTTAGCTTATACATTCCATCTGCTTTTCCATTTGCATTTTTTAAATTTAAACATATTCATATAATGCCTACTATGTGCTTATCTTTTATCTTTGCTTTATATGGGATGGTTTTAGTGTTGAATCCTGAATTAGTATTTTGACTTTACAAATTTTATATCTAGGTAACAACTGACAAATAATGAGTAAATAAGAAATAGACAAGATAACCTCAAAAAGTGATGGTTGCTATGATGAAAAAAAAAGTATGGTTACCTGAGAGAGAGTAATCTGTTGCTACTTCAGGGACATGTAAATCCATGATGAGAGGAAGCCAAGCATGTGAAGAACCAGGAGAGCAGAGTTCCAATCAAAATGAAAGGGAAGACAAGAAGCTTAGTGAACTGGAGGATTTCCAAAGAAATATGTGTATGTAAGGCACTAAAGGAAGGAAAGAGTTTCTCCCGAAAAAGTTTGAGGAAGCTTTAGTATGATCAAAAAGCTTCACTTTCAAAAAAAGAAGCAATAATAACTCCTATATAAAGGCAATTGTGTTGATTAATATCAAGCAACTTTTTTAAGTTCCAACCATTGTTATTGTTCAGCTACCCAGCTGTGTCCTACTCTTTGCAATCCCGTGGACAGAAGCATGCCAGGCTTCCATGTTCTTCAGTATCTCCTGGACTTAGTTCACACTGTTGTCCATTGTTTCTGCGATAACATCCAACCATCTCATTTTCTGTCATTCCCTTCTCCTGCTCTCAATCTTTTCCAGGATCATGGTCTTTTCCAATGAGTCAGCTCTTCACATTAGGTGGCCAAAGTCAGCTTCAGCCATCAGTTCTTCCAGTGAGTATTCAGAGTTGTTTCCTTTAGGATTGACTAGTTTGATCTCCTTGCAGTTCAAGAGACTCTCAAGAGTCTTCTCCAACACCACAGCTCAAAAGCATCGATTCTTTGGCATTCAACGTTCTTTATGGTCCAGCTCTCACATCCAACCATGACTACTGGAAACTATATGAACCTTTGCTGGCAAAGAGATATCTCTGCATTTTAATACACTATCTAGGTTTGTCATAGCTTTTGTTATCATTTGCAGTGATTCCGGAGTCCAAGAAAGTAAAGTCTGTCACTGTTTCCATTGTTTCCCCATCTATTTGCCATGAAGTGATGGGACCAGATGTCATGATCTTAGTTTTTTGAATGTGAAGTTTTCTGCCAGCTTTTTCAGTCTCCTCTTTCACCTTTATTAAGAAGCTCTTTAGTTCCTCTTCACTTTCTGCCATTAGGATGGTGTCATCTGTTTATCTGAATTTGTTGGTATTTCTCCAAGCAATCTTAGTTCCAGTTTTTGCTTTATCCAGCCCAACATTTCACATGATGTACTCTGCATAGAAATTAAGTAAGCAGGTGACAATTTACAGCCTTGACATACTCCTTTCCTAATTTGAAACCAGTCCATTGTTCTATTTCTGGTTCTAATTGTTTCTTCTTGACTTGCATACAGATTTCTCAGTCAGGTAAGGTGGTCATTATTCCCATCTTTTCTGGGTTTCCCTTGTGGTTCAGCTGGTAAAGAACCCATCTGCAATGTGGGAGATCTGGACTCGATTCCTGGGTTGGGAAGATCCCCTGGGGAAAGGAAAGGCTACCCACTCCAGCATTCTGGCCTGAAGAATTCCACGGACTGTATAGTCTATGGGGTTGCAAAGAGTTGAACATGACTCAGCAACTTTCACTTTCACCAAGAATTTTCAACAGCTTGTTGTGATCCACACAGTCAAAAGTTTTGGGGTAGTCAATGAAACAGAAGCAGATGTTTTTATGGAATTCCTTTGCTCTTTCTATGATCTGAAGGATGTTTGGCGATTTGATCTCTGTTTCTTCTGCCTTTTCTAAATCCAGCTTGTTCATCTGGAAGTTCTCCGTTCACATACTGTTGAAGTCTAGCTCTAAGAATTTTGAGCACTGCTTTGCTAGCATGTGGAATGAGTGCAATTCATGGTAGCTTGAATGTTCTCTGGCATTGCCCTTGTTCGGGATTGGAATGAAGGCTGAACTTTTCCAGTCCTGTGACCACTGCTGAGTTTTTCAAATTTGCTGGCATATTGAGTGCAACACTTTAACAGCATCATCTTTTAAGAATTGAAATAGCTCAGCTAAAATTCCATCACTTCCATTAGTTTTGTTCACCGTAATGCTTACCAGGGCCCTCTTGACTTAACACTCCAGGATGTCTTGCTCGAGGTGAGTGACCACACCATCATGGTTATCCAGGTCATTAAGACATTTTTTTGGTACAGTTCTGTGTATTCTTGTCACTTCTTCTTAACATCTTCTGCTTCTGTACCATTTCTGTCCTTTATTGTGTCCATCTTTGCATGAAATGTTCCCTTGATATCTCTAATTTTCTTCAAGACATCTCTAGTCTTTCCCATTCTATTTTTTCCCTAAATTTCTTTGCACTGATCACTGAGAAAGGCTTTCTTATCGCTCCTCACTTTTCTATGGTACTCTGCATTCAGATGGATGTATCTTTCCTTTTCTCCTTTGCCTTTCACATCTCTTCTTTTCTCAGCTATTTGTAGGGCCTCCTCAGACAACCTTGTTGCATTTCTTTTTCTTGGGGGTGGTTTTGATCACCAACTCCTGCACAGTGTTATGAAATTCTGTCTGTAGTTCTTCAGGCACTCTATCAGAGCTAATCCCTTGAATCTATTTATCACTTCCACTTTGTAATCATAAGTTATTTGATTTTTTGGCCTAGTTGTTCTCCCTACTTTCTTCAATTTACGTCTGAATCTTGCCATAGGGAGCTCATGATTGAGCCACAGTCAGCTGCTGGTTTTATTTTTGCTCTACTGTTAGACCTTGTTTATCTTCTGCTGCAAATAATATAATCAATCTGATTTTGGTATTGACAATCTGCCTATGTTCATGTGTAGATCAACTGTATCAATTAATATCAAGCAAATTTTCTAAGTTCCAACCATACTTAGATTTTAGCTTTTCTGCAACCTCATATATTCTTTTAAAGTCTTTCCTCTGAGGATCCCCTTTTCCACTTTCTTCTTCTTTCCCTCTAGGAAATTCCTACTCCTCTTCCAAGGCAAACTGGTGCTCTCCCTTCTCTGGGGAAGTAGTCTTGACATCCTCAGGCTATATGCTCCCAGAGCACTCTGGGAATATCCTTTTCATGGAACTCATTGCACTGTAATCTGCCTCCTCCCATTATGAGTTTGTCTGTGAAGGGGACTTCCCTCATTCCTTTTTTGCATCCTTTTCCTCCTCACTACAATGACCTTACAGAATTGAAATATTTATAAACGTTCATTGAGTGGGCTTCCCAGGTGGCACCAGTGGTAAAGACATGCCTGCCAATACAAGAGTCATAAGAGATGCAGGTTAAATCCCTGGATTGGGAAGGTCCCTTGGAGGAGGGCATAGTAACCCACTCCAGCATTTTTGCCTGGAGAATCCCATGGACCAAGGAGCCTGGTGGGTTACAGTCCACAGGGTCACAAAGAGTCGGACCTGACTGAAGTGACTCAGCACACAGACATAAGTTGAATATATAAAGAATACACTAACAATCAAAGTAATTTAAAAAAAATGCTTTTAAAGAAATTTTTAGTATTTACTTTTATTTGAGATAAAGATAAATTGTCAAAAAAAGGCATGACATTGTACAGAAGAAATATGCCTCTGAAGAAATTGATACCAATGAAGTAACAATGTGTATTGGTTATATTCTTATTAGGTTTATGGAGAAAGATATAGAAAGGTGATCATCAATTGGCCAATGTATTGGCCACAGAGTAAAGTTTGGCCAATGTATATCCAAATATTTTAGGCAATTACTGCTCATACTGCTTTGTGGGAAGAAAAGAAGAAAACTGAAAAGCTTTACTAGGTATTTTTTTGAGACAAACCTGAAAACACACATTGCAAAGTAGGCACTAAGCCACTTGATGGCTAGGATTTCAACATTTTTCCAGGTTGATACCACTCATTGTTGTGGAGCAGATGTCAGGATGTTTGGCTGATCTTTGACATTTTGGTGACAACATTACCAACAAATGCTAATGTCAGCTTAATCTGAAGAGGCTGAAAATAAATTCTAAAAGGAAATGAACACTGTTTCACATGTTTAGAGACATGGCAGATATTCTTAATGCAAGTGACACAGGTCAGATATATATATTTAAATTTATCTTGACTATTTCCTGAAAATAAAGGGTTCAATTGCTGATGGTCCCATGATCTCCTGATTGCTTTGAGAGATAAAACTTACTTTAAATGACAAGGAATTTGTTTAAAATCACTCTATACTTTTAAACAAAGAAAGATTTTGTGAATCAACAAAATACAGGTGAAATTTTCAGATAACTGTGACTACAATTTTTAGTCTCAGCCAAAACTGGAAGCTGTATTTAGCTTTAAAATATAAAATATTAACACGGAAAATACCTATTGTAAATGAAATGGTAATATTTCTTGCAAACAGACACTGGAGACTATTAATATACATCCAATAGCCTTAAGCCCTATAGGAGCAAGAGCTTAAAGTTTTGAATAATGAGTGGAGGCTATCCAATTGCCTATACATATATTTTTTTTTTTTTTCAAATGCAGAAACTCAAAAAATGTGTGTGGCCTATTCTCAAGTGCTATAATGAGCTCTTACTTCTGAAAGTAAGTGCAGGTGAATGTTGCTGAGATTTTAGAGGGGCTTTGAGAGTGATGCAATAGTATTTTACACTGACTCAGTGACTTCTTTTTAGGACCTTAGTTATCATGAAACAGTTAACAGAATCCAGTGACTCCTTCATAATGTAGCCCCACAGACAGGAGTCTTCTCTGTTGGCTATTACAGTGAGACTTGAATTTGACCTGGATACAACTTGCCACATTTTATCTTCTGTTCTTCCACCTCCCTATTAATAATGCACTTGATTTCACTTCACAAATGTTTTGTTTACCAAAGTTAGCAAGGTCTTCCCTAGTAGCTTAGGTGGTGAAGAATCTGCCTGCAATACTGGAGACCCAGGTTTTATCCCTGGGTTGAGAAGATCCCCTGGAGAATGGAGTGGCTGATAACTCCTGTAGTCTTGTCTGGAGAATTCCATGGACAGAGGAGCCTGAAAGGCTACAGTCCACGGGGGTGCAAAGAGTCAAACATGACTGAGTGACTAACACTAATTAGCTAACTAAAGTCAGCAAACTCTTTCCATCCTATAAGGAACACATTCAATTAAGAGTTTTTGTAAGGTACAGAAATATAAGGAGGACAGAAATATTCATTCATAATCCCACTAGGTAGAGACAATAACTATATACATTTTTAAATGTGTAAACACAGTATTTAATCAGTGCATAATATTTTATTGAATAGTTGAATCATATTTTAGTTTTATTTTTTATGTTGTTTCCAAATTTATATTGATTAAAGTCACAATATTATCTTTATGTTTGAAATTTTGAATCATTTCTTCAAAATAATTTCTAAGATGGTATTTAAGATAGTTTAAATTTTTTGACAAAAGTTATTACTTTGGTTTCCACAGAAATTCTCTAAAATTATACTTCACTGAATGATTACTAGTGTCATGAACTCTTATGAGACTGAATATCATGAAATTTCATTGTTACTGCAGTATATAAATAAATTATTCTTCATTGTTTTCATTACCATTAACAATTTTTGATCAATAGTAAGATTGAACATTTCATAATACATTAAGCATTTGTTTTCCCCCGTTGTGAAATTATTTTTCTTTATCTAATGGATCTTAGTGTGTTTGTTATCAGTTGTACGATTGGCTTTATATTTTTTGGTAAGATCTCTTGCACATACACTAATTTCCTTTTATAGATTGATGCAAAACCTTTGTCTTGTTCTTGGGAATTTTCACCTATTCTATATGAAAACAGAAATATTTGTGAGATCCTTTATATAATTATTTGTGATCCACTTCAGAGCCACAACTTGGGGCATCACAAATATATGTGGGAGCCTCTCAACTGTCATGCAGCGTTTGAGATGTCATGTATGATCTCAACTAATTTTTTTTTCAAAGATATTCCTAATTAATCACACCCCTAGTCACACTAGTCAGTCCTAAAGGAAATCAACCCTGACTATTCATTGGAAGGACTGATGTTGAAGCTGAAGATCCAGTTCTTCAGCCGCCTGATGGAAAGAGCTGATTCATTCATTGGAAAAGACCGTGATGCTGGGAAAGACTGAAGGCAGGAGGAGAAGGGGATGACAGACGATGAGACGGTTGGACTGCATCATCGACTGGATGGACATGAGTTTGAGTAAGCTCTGGGAGACAGTGAAGGGCAGAGAAGCCTGGCATGCTGCAGTCCATGGGGTCACAATTGGACACAACTTAGTGACTGAACAACAGTAACTCGTTTTTTTGTTTCCATTTTCAGGATCTTTTCCTTTCAATGAAATATTTCATGTTGTTGTTTTGTGCTTGTTTTTAAAGTCATTTCCTTTGAATATGCAGTCTGTTTTCTGCATTGTGGACTCATCAATGTCTTCATAGGACAGTGAGGAGTTAGTTTAAGTGATACCTTAAGTTATACCTTTAGGATGTTCTGTGATTTGCATTTTAAAGGATAGAAACTAATTCTTTCAATTTTTTATTATCATTCAGCATTAAGTAAAATAGTAATATGCACAATAAATACTTTATTATAAAATAACATAATAGCTACTAATTAATTAATAATAGCTATTGTTGCTCAGTGTTATGATCCTATATACATTGTGTTTGATTCTGATGTATATATATTTGTGCTTCTTTAATCTCTCCAGAAAGAATCAAAGTTTGGTGAATTTGCACTATTCTTCATTTTATTTTTTAAATGGATTTATTTTTAATTTAAGGATAATTGCATTAAAATATTTTGTTGACTCTTGCCATACATCAACATGAATCAACCATAGATATGCATATGTCACCCCCTCTTGGGCCTCCCTCCCATATCCCGCCCCATCCCAAGTTGTCACAGAACACCAGTGTGAACTCCGTGTCAGGCAGCAGATGCCGGTTGGCTGTCTATTCTACCTGTGGTGATGTATAAGCTGCTATGCTACTCTCTCTGTTTGGCCACCCTTTCCTTTCCCACGGTGCCTGTTCCGTGTCTCCATTGCTGCCCTGCAAACAGGTTCATAAGTAGCACCTTTCTAGATTCCATAAAAATGTGTTAATGTATGATATTTGTTTTTCTCTTTCTGACTTGCTTCACTCTGTACAATAGGCTCTAAGTTCATTCACCTCATTAGAAATGACTCAAATGCTTTCCTTTTTATGGCTGAGCAATATTCCATTGTATATATGTCCCACAGCTTCTTTATCCATTCATCTGTCTGTGGACATCTAGGTTGCTTCATATCCTAGCTATTGTAAATAGTCCTGCAATGAACATTGGGGGTACATATGTCTTTTTCAATTATGGTTCTCTCAGATTATATGCCTACTAATAAGATTGTTGCATTATATCATAGGTTTATTCTTTTCTTTAAAGGAATTTCCACACTGTCCTCCGTAGTGGCTGTATCAATTTACATTCCCATCAATAGTTCAAGAGGGTTCACTCTTTTCCACACCCTCTCTGGCATTTATTATTTGTAGATTTTTTTGATGATAGCCATTCTGACCAGTGTGAGGTAATATTTTATGTTAGTTTTGATCTGCATTTCTCTGATAATGAACAATGTTGATCATCTTTTCATGTGTTTAGTAGCCATTTGTATGTATTCTTTAGAGAAATATCTGTTTAGGTCTTCGGACCACTTTTTTACTGGGTTGTTTATGTTTCTGAAAATGAATTGCATGAACTGTGGTATACTTTGGAAATTAATCCTTTGTCAATTGTTTCATTTGCTATTATTTTCTCCCATTCTAAGAGTTGCTTTTTCATCTTGTTTATAGTTTCCTTTGTTGTACAAAATCTTTTAAGTTTATTTAGGCCCCATTTCTTTATTCTTTGCTTTTATTTTCATTTCTAGGAGGCGGGTCATAGAGGTCTTGCTGTGATCTGTGTCATAGAGTGTTTTGCCTCTCAAATGTATTCTTCTCAAATACTTTGTACTCAGTAGGTATTCAATAAATGCTTTTCAATTTGGTAGAATAGCCAGGAAATTTTGTTAGAGTGCTAATATTAAATGCAAAAGAAGTAAAAGTTAATCTGAAGTGTGAAGCAGAGGTTAGGAAGAAGTAAGTTTTAAAACACTGAAATTGCTTACTTTTAAGGTAACTGGACTATAAAATAGTTCAAATCTAGCTTTTTTGTTTGTTTTAATCTTGACTGAAAATACAACGCACCCTTTGTTCATTTTATCTTCAGATTTTCTGTAATTACTAAATCGACAGAGGGTAGTCTTGTTTAGTTTGGGAGTCTTGGGTGAAACACCTGTTTAGAAATCTCAGCAGTTTCACATTGTGCCTTTGCTGTACCTACTTATTTGTTGTCGTTAAATCATGTCTGACTCTTTGTGACCTCATGAACCAGGTTTCTCTGTCCTTTGCTATCACACCGGGTTTGCTCAAACTCATGTCCATTGAGTCAGTGATGCCATCCAACCATCTTATCCTCTTCCCTCCCCTTCTCTTGCTCTCAATCTGTCCCCAGGATCAGAGTCTTTTCCAGTGATTCAGCTCTTCCCATCAGGTGGCCAAAGTATTGCAGTGTCAGCTTCAGCATCAGCTCTTCCAATGACTATTTAGGGCTGATTTCCTTTAGGATTAACTGGTTTGATCTACTTGCTGTCCAAGGGCCTCTCAAGAGTCTTCTCCAGCACCAAAATTCAAAAGCATCAATTCTTCGCATCCCAGCCTTCTTTTATCGTACATGACTACGGGAAAAACCATAGCTTTGACTATATGGACCTTTGTCAGCAAAGTGATGTCTCTATTTTTTTAATATGCTGTCTAGGTTTGTCAGAGCTTTTCTTCAAAGGAGCAAGGGTCTTTTAACTGAGTTGGAATCAACACTGCCACGAGAAATTTCAACAACCTCAGTTATGCAGATGATGCCACTCATTTGAGGTATAACTATTATCTATAACTGTTATCCCAAGTACATTATGCTTTTGCTTTGTTCTGTAATGTTTCAGCCAAATTTAATTTAAAATCACTACCACTTTTTTTTTCTGGCTTTCAAAATTAATGTATACTGAGCTGGGACATATAAAACATAGACAGAAAAAGAGAAATATTTTTCAGTGTGTTCTCTTTTTCTTCATATGCATTCTCTAAAGCAGATTCAATGATGAAGTTGTTGTTTTTTTTTTTTTTTTTTTTTTTGATGTGTAGGAGGATTCTAAGACAAACACAGAGTTTTTAAAATTGATTCATAACTTGTCGGAGTAGAAGGATATAAAATCTTCTTCATTTTAAAATTAATGAAGTATAACTACATTTTTATTGTATTTTAAAACTAGGTAATTTGCCTTTTGTGGGTATAAAGATAACTCATATTAGAAATACTTCTGAAAATACAATATTAACTTAATTGTTATCATTGGATATGATTATACCTAGATATACATATTATAAATTGCATTTTATAGACTTTATAGCTCTAATTTATACACAATATTAAAAGCCTTATTGGTTTCTTAAACTAACAGAAATTGGTTGCTTGTACTCTACAGACATATTTTAGATGGCTATAATATGTATTGCATGTGTATGAATGTGGACATATAGACACACAAAGGCATATTGTCCTAATGATAAATATTAGTACCTCTTCATCCTGAAGGTATGTGAGATATTCCTTGCTTGCCTATGAACCTATTATAGACAGTTTGGCAAAAAATAATAATTGAAAACTTGGAACTAAAAAGCAAACTTCTTAAAGCTGAGATCAAGAGGTTTAAAATAATCACCTTCATGTAATTATTTCATTGTTTTACTTTAACGGCTCTAATCCCTGGAGAGGGGAAAGGTTACCCACTCCAGTATTCTGGCCTGGAGAATTCCATGGAATACATAGTCCATAGCGTTGCAAAGAGCTGAACTCGACTGCGCAAATTTCACTAACTCAGTGGTTGGATAGATAAGAATAAGTGGATTTCTGCTTTACCTACTGCAATATCAGTGTGGCTGCTCAAGCGAAGGCAGTCAATAAATATATATTGAGAGGCAAAATGAATGCATTAACATAGTATATATACATGTATCTGTATACACGAAGCTTGAGCCTAAACTAGATTTCTAGCTGCAACAAGAAGAAACATTGTGTCATAGTTAATTAAGGTTACATTTGGAAAGCAAAAACAGTTTACCTTTTCCTGACAAACATTTATGATTGATGAAAGCTAAGCAATTTACTTCAAATGATTCAGATGTAAAACTTGGAATAACAGAATTGAATGGGCTTCTCCTTTATCCTATGAATGAGCCTTAATTCCATCTTTATCGGGGCAAGAGCAGCATATACCTCAGTTATTCTTTGTCTTCTGCTCCTACCTTGGCGGCCCCTTCTGGAGGCATCTGTCACCCTCTATAGAGTTCACTCTGCATTCTGCTAGCGCTCTGAGCTAGCTGTAGGGAATCTGCCTAGTAGCAACTAGAGCGCTCCCAGTAGGGACAAGTTACAAGCAGGAAAGAATAAGCAAAACTACCCACGGAGGTACTGACTTCCAACAATTTTGCAGAAGTGTGAAGACTTTCAGTAGAAAATAAAGCATCCCATGCTGGGTCTGGCTCCAAGCCTCCCCCGAGAACTTTCCACTTAGGCAATCTTTTTTATCCTGTGAGCTTAGTGTTCTTTCTGAAGGAGTTTAAGTTTCATATTAACAAATTGGCTTAATTATTTTTAACCAAACTGTTAACTACCTGCAGTGAGTGTAGAAAAAGCTCCCAACAAGTTTTAGTTTTTCTTTCTAGAGGAAATTAAACAAAGCTGCTGACAATTGAATACAGTCTCCTCTGGGAAGGAGCATGGATTCCTCTCCCTGAGAGAGATTGAACAGCCAGGTGGGCAACTTACAGGAAAAACTATAAAGGATCTGAGTTTGCCCATAGTGACAGGGTTTATTTATTATGAAAGACTTCTCTCTGCTATTTTGCTTAAATTTCTAATTTGGTAATCATCAACCAGTGTCAAAAAGGTATGTTAATTTCAGTGTGTTCCGTCAAACTCCACAGAGCATATAGATGCAAATATTTTACAAAGGATCCAGGTCAAAGAAAATGAATCTGATGGGTTTCATTTTGCCCACTGGTATGGCAGTATTCATTTAAAGTTAATTATGTCCAACAATTAGTTTCTTTTATTTAATATAGACATGTATTTGTATCATGTCTTTGCAAAACTATATTCATTCTTCTAAACAGAAAAATGTTGAGAAGTTTAAAATTATAAAACATTACATCTATTGCTGTTGACTATAGAAGAATCACAATCTTATTAAAATGTGAAAATACATATATTAGCACCATTCATTCCATATGATGATTTTAGGAACATGAGGCTCATCCATTTTTTATCATCATGTTGATGGTATTAAATACGATTTTGTTTTATTATACTGAGCACATTTGTGCACATAACCATAATTTTCTATTAGTCTATGATGTAATGGTAGTTGTTTTAGTCTGCTGTGGAAATTGATATTCTTATTTTGTTAATTGAAATCAGTTTGGAATATTTCCAGGTGCTGTCTCTGCAGGACAGATGTTTCTGGACAGTTGAGTTAAGGGATACATATGGCTGACCAACTTCATGCTCCTTTCAGTTTGACTTACATTTAGACATGTTTCTTCCTGACTCTTCCTTTTCTTAGGATATTGACCTCAGACACCTTGAACTTAGAAATTCTCTCCCCTTCCCCCAGCTTCCTGACCATTTTACAGCCTAGGGTTACATTTTACAAGGACCAGGAGCCATCCTTTTGAAATGTGATAATGTAATCATTGAGGAAGATAGAGCTCATCTCTCTGTTTCTATGGCATGGGAGTACGGAACCTAATTTCAATAGAATAATTGAAAATTAGCTAACACAGATAATCTAGTCATGGATCACCTAACATTAAAAATCCTCTTGACTTTTGTTTCAGAAGGGTTATGTTCAATCTCTCTCCCTTATTGTAATAGTCTTAAATAAATTCTTCTTGGCTTTTTAACTCCATTTGGTGCTTTTTTTTTAGGACATGGAATTTTTAACAATTAGGATTATGAGAGAGACAAATCATGAGTATTACATATGTAAAAAATATGACATGTAGTTTGCACATGGGAAAATAACTTATCAGATCTTTATAGTATCAGATAACAATAAAGACATTACCACAGTTACATCACTTTTCTTCACTTAAGAATCCTATATTCTTCACTAAATTCTAAAATAGGGCATTGAATAAGGTTTCTATGATCTAGAGGGAAAACAAATTCAATAGATCTAGAAAGCTTAATACATTATTTTTTTTTTTCTTTTAAAAATCAGCACCTTAGAAATTTCATCATTAGACAAAGACAATAAGTCTTGAATGTTTGCTATTATGTCATTTTAGCATCTCATATTAAATGTGTCCTGATACTTAGACTAGAATATATAGTCCACAAGCATTCTGTTGGTGGAATGTCTGGTTAAGGCTCTTTGTCTAGTTTGTATACTGCTGACTGTGTCATTCTTTGGCAGAATTCTATGGTTTCGAATTTTCTAGAATTAACATGAGACGCTTTGGATCATTTCTTTATCCCCTTTTTGTCCTTTCAATTTGTTCCTTTTGGAAATGATTTGTGCTTGCCAAGTTACTTTCTGATTCCCCTGGGGCTTGTTTGCAATCCTATTTTGCTTTATATTTAGATATTTTTAGCAAATAACATTATTCAGTGCTGTGGCCCGCGGTGTCATGCGCATGCAGACAGAACTCAGATATTCTTTCCAGTCCCTGCAGACCTATGAAGTGGCTTGATGTTTGCATAATTGTCTGTGTGATATTCAGGCATGGATGTCTTCAAATTTCCCTGAATTTAGTGCAGATAAAATTGGGTTGCTACTGGTTGGTTCTCTAGTATAAATGTTTAAAATATAAACCATGCTGGTAACCTTAAAGAGGTGATTTTCTTTGCTTTAAAAATCACATTTTTGACTTTTGGATTACTGTAAACTTGTATGTGCATTCGTGTGCATGTGTGTGTGTGTGTTTTACTAGCCATATGATTTCATTTTTGTACCAACCCACTACACACTTGTCACATAAAAGATTTTCTGATTCTGGAAGCATTTCTGTCACAATTTACAAGCACGAACCTCTACCTGCCACTTTGCAATCTGATTCTAATAGATCACAAGTCCTTCTACACCCTGTTCTTCAGCCAGGAAATCTATTCTTTTATGCATGAGAACTTTAAAATTACTGTTGATTTGTAAGGTTCAACAACAACAACAAAAAAACTTATTTGTTTGATTTAGCCTTTTAAATATTTATTGTATATTCTTTTATATTAAGTCTGCATAGCACTGTGGGTGGACACATGAAGGACACTCATAAATGTAAATTGAGTAGATTGATAGGCCATTTGAAGTGTTTGCAGAAAGTACCATTTTACAATGAGAAGGACTATTAATGAGTCCATGGTGATTCTGAGTTTTGAATAAATGTATACCTATCCTATCTTCCCACCAGGCAGTCAAGGAGTGTACAACATTTTGGATACTGCATTAAATAAATGGAGTAGAATAAAATTCCTATGAAATGGTCTCGATTCATTAATTTGGTAAAGTTTAGGTATCACTTTAACTAAAAGGGTATTTTGGATGATAACTGGTGCTTTCTTTCAGCCCTTTAAAGAAATGGGGCTTTACATTCCTGTTCGATAGCCTGAAAAAGTTGAATTAGTTGAGTCTGCATTAAATGGAAAAATGCATTTAATTGATAGACCAGAACATAGAAACATCTGAAAGTAATGCTTGCCTTGCCAAATACGCTTATGAGATTTCTGAATCTGATCAAGCTTTCCTGCTGTGAGTTAAGACTGTAAATACATGTATTGGTTAGAAATGGCTACCACAACTTGTAGGAAATGGGGCCACAAATGATGTGCAGAGTTCTTATACACAGGGCATCCCAAGCTTGGCTTCTGGAGTTACTGACTCATCAAAAAAGTCTGGGCATGTCTGCTGTCTCCCAAGAGGAGCCTTTTGACCCTGGGATGGTGCTATTTAGCTAAGCTAAAAGAGCAGCCTACAAAGTAAGAAACTCACGCGTGCTGAGTCACTCAAGTCGTGTCTGACTCTCTGTGACCCTATAGACTGTAGACTTTCAGGCTCCTCTATCCATGGGATTCTCCAGGTAAGAATGCTGGAGTAGGCTGCCATTTCCTTCTCCAGGGGTCTTCCTAACCCAAGGACTGAACCCACATCTCTTACATCTCCTGCACTGGCAAGCGGGTTTTTACCCCTGGTGTCACCTGGGCAACCAAAAATAGGAATATAAAATGGTAACTAACAGAGCTAATTAAATTATATTTTTCATGGTGCAAAGATGATTAGACCTCAGTGTAGTAGCACTTTGGGTTGCGGTCTTCATTTCCTTTGAGATAAAATAGAATACATGAACCTTGCTCCCCGCAGGGAGCATCGGTAAGCATGGTCGGAACAATCGGTACATCTCACGTGTGCAAAGAATGCTATCTAGGAGCACTTGTATATATTGGGTTTAAAATCTACTGAGATGTACCTCATTGCATTATTTCCTAGAGTTACATACACTGTGTGATATGCCCTGGCATTTGCTTTGTAAGAAATAATACATTTCAGGGTATGTTTGTCCATTTTATCCCTCTCCTTCTTCTTCCTTTAGTCTTTCAAAGCGTCATTCTTTCACCCTTACTGGAGTCACCTCTGAATTGTATAAAATTCTTCCCTTCCACTTATTTTCCATGGCTGCTGAAAGGCTCAGAAACGAGTAGAGGGCTTCCTGCTGGCCAGCTCAAGCATCAGTCTTCACGCAGACTCTGTTATCCTTGTAATGGTTTTTGCCACAGGTCAGGCTTCTCTGAGAAATTCCTTTAATTGTAGCACAACAATAATGTACTATGGACCTTAATTATTCAGGTCATTTTATATTTTACAGCATTGTATACTGGACGACTGAGATGTCACCAAATACATTTTTAAGTTTACAAATGAAAGGAAACTAAAATTAAGAGGGACTAAGCTATTTGCCCAGAGTCATAGCTGGTAGGAAGTGGGAGAATTTTTTTTTTTTTTTTTTTCCAACTCATGGTCTCTCCACCGAACTAGCAGTCAAACCTCTCAGTATAGGTTAGAAGGGAAACTGATATCTTGATAACAGAATATTCATAATGCATCTCTCATATAAAGTGTGGAGATAGGGTAGAGATTTGGACTCATATGATTCTGGGGACTCATAGGTTTGTAAACATCTCTCCCACTGTGATCAGTCCTCAGGTCCAAAAATCCACATATAATTAGGTATCTATGAATATATATATATGGGCTTGCCAGGTGGCAGTAATGATAAAGAATCCGCCCGCCAATGCAGAAGAAACAAGGCATGAGTTTGATTCTTGGGTTGGAAACATCCCCTGGAGGAGGACCTGGCAAACCACTCCAGTATTATTAACTGGAGAATCCCATGGACAGAGAAGCCTGGCAGGCTACAGTCCATAGGGTTGCAAAGAGTCAGACACAACTGAAGTTATTTAGCAAGTACACGTGTATATATACATACATACATACATACATACATACACACACACACACACACACACACACACATTTGTTGTTGTTCAGTTGCTTGGTCTTGTCCAACTCTTTGTGACCCCATGGACTGCAGCACTCGAGGCCTTCCTGTCCTTCACCAACTCCTGGAGTTTACTCAAACTCAGGTCAATTGAGTTTATGATACCATCCAACCATCTCATCCTGTCACTCCCTTCTCCTCTTGCTTTCAGTCTTTCCCAGCATCAGGGTCTTTTCCAATGAGTCAGCTCTTTGCATCAGGTGGCCGAAGTATTGGAGCTTCAGATTCAGCATCAGTCCTTCCAATGAATATTCAGGACTGATTTCCTTTGGGATTGACTGGTTTGATCTCCTTGCAGTTCAAGGGAATCTCAAAAGTCTTCTCCAACACCACAGTTCAAAAGCATCAGTTCTTCAGCATTCAGCCTCCTTTAAGGTCCAGGTCTCCCACCCATACATAACTACTGGAAAAACCGTAGCTTTGACTATACAGAACTTTTCATACTTAAAAATTATATTTATTTTCTGTTGGAGTATAATTGCTTTGCAATGTTGTACTAGTTTTGCTGTACAATAGCATGAATCAGTCATATGTGTACATTTATCTACTGCCTCTTAAGCCTCCCTCCCTGCCCCCAGCCCACCCCTCTAGATCTGCCCCTCAATACCACCAGGATGAGGTAAATAGTTGTAATTATGGTCTATGGGCCATAAGCATATGGCCTCTCCATACGCGTCTCTCCTTTCTGCCATCCTCATACTGTAGCCTTCTAACAGGGTGAACTGTCTGTTTCTCTTAGTATCCATACTCTGCTTCAGAGTCCTTTTACAAGTTTCCCGAGTTTGAAGCACTCACATTTCCTTATTTTCTCCTTCAGCTGGATAACCCCTCATCCCACCAAACCCTAGGTTCAGTTCGGTTCCATTCAGTTGCACACTCATGGCTGACTCTCTGTGACCCGATGGACTGCAGCACTCCAGGCTTCCCTGTCCATCACCAACTCTCAGAGCTTGCTCAAACTCATGTCCATCAAGTCGGTGATGCCATCCAACCATCTCATCCTCTGTTATCCCCTTCTCCTGCTGCCTTTAATCTTTTCCAGCATCAGGGCCTCTTCCAATGAGTCAGTTCTTTGCATCAGGTGGCCAAAGTATTGAGCTTCAGCTTCAGCTTAGTTTAGGCATTGCATTATCTTGAGTGACCACTCTGATTCCCCATAGTTGGGTCAGGTTCCTGTATTTGCCACACATCATGATTGTCTTTTCACCTATTAGATTTCAAGCTTCTTGAGGAGAAAGACCCTTGTCTTTTTCACCAATGTGTCCTTAGTTATATTACAATGTAAAAGTATACAACAGATGGCCCAGCGAATATATGGCTCAGTGATAAAGTATCTACCTGACAAGGCAGGAGATGTAAGAGACATGGGTTTGATCCCTGGGCTGGGAAGATCCCCTGGAGTAGAAAATGACAACCCACTCCAGTATTCTTGCCTGGAAAATTCCATGGACAGAGGAGCCTTGGTAGGCTATTATCCATGGGAGCGCACAGTGTCAGACATGACTGAGTGATGGAGCACATACACATGCATATAACAGATAGTCATTAAATGGTTTGAGGTCATTGTAAAGGTAAAAAAGAAAGATTCCAAACAGCAAATGTGCCAATGAAATCCACAGAAAACTTTAAACTCTTAGGGATCTTATAATTTGGTCCTATCTCTTGGGAAAGTTTTCTGAATATGATCCCACTTAGGAAATAAAGCCGGAGAAGGCAATGGCACCCCACTCCAGTACTCTTGACTGGAAAATCCCATGGACGAGGAGCCTGGTAGGCTGCAGTCCATCGGGTTGCTGAGAGTCGGACACAACTGAGCGACTTCACTTTCACTTTTCCTTTCATGCATTGGAGAAGGAAATGGCGACCCACTCCAGTGTTCTTGCCTGAAGAATCCCAGGGACTGAGGAGCCTGGTGGGCTGCCGTCTATGGGGTTGCACAGAGTCAGACACGACTGAAGTGACTTAGTAGCAGCAGGAAATAAAGCACCTCATGGAAGTTATGGTTCCCGCTATGATAATACTGGCTAGGCTTTTAACTTAGAAGAACTCAACGTTCTAGAATATAAAGCAAGAGACTGTATCATTATCTTCATTCTATAGTTACTATCCAAGGCCCATTGGATGGCAGCAGGGTTCTTGGGGCTCATCTCAATGTCTACAGGCCGCAGCCACTCTGGGAGACAATGACAGACGTGTAGCCTGGAGTGCTGCAGCCCCTGGGGCCACAAAGAGTAGAACACAACTTAGTGACTGAACCACCAAAATAACGTGTTCAAAAAGCAAGTCACGAGATGCACACGTGAATATACACAAATAATTTGGGAGATGGGAGGTATAGGAAATCAAGACAAAGAGTGTTAAAGGCGTTTAAAGCTCTGGAATGGCATAAAGAACTGTCTAAGGCCAAGTGAAGTTATGGTTCACTTCATTACACACAGTATCAGACAACATTTTGAAAGTCTGGAAGTCTTTATGCTGGGCACACCTTTTCCTGCTTCACTTTTGTGAAGGTTAAAAATCAGTTATGAGAAGCTTTGAGATTTTAGAAAATAAATAGAAAGAAAGAGAGAAAGGGAAAATGGAAGGGAGGAAGAAGGGAAGGAAGGGACGGAGGCAGAGAAGAAGGAAAGAAAATGTACCTCTCAGTTCATCCACTTATAGGGGTCCCAAATGGCCTTTTATGTTGGGCTCCAGCCTTACAAATGCCTCTGTCAGAGTTCTGTGACGGGATAATTTACCTCACCCAAATTAAGAAATGCTTTAATATCATTTAAATGCACACAGAGGAAAACCAATTTCAAAGTACCCTTTGTGTGGTATTTCAAGCTAGCAGATACCCAAACTTGCTGTCACATTACTGATCCATTAAGGGACTATGGCATTTAAAGTTGCTCATTCAGAAAATTATGATTTGAAGAAGGAAATGAATGAATTATTACATTATCGTCAAAAGAAAATATTATACGTGAAAACAAAGAGTCCTGGGGAGAAGCCAAAGCATCTGGGTCATTTTTTCTTTCCTTATTATTAATAAGGACATAGAAGGTAGTTTCCCATGATAAAATTAGTCAGAAAGGAAGAAAGAACGCATCAAAACAAAAACTTCCTATTAGAAAAAGTCTGACCCTTAAATTCTTCATTTTGGAACCATGGGGGCGGGCGGGTGCGTGCCCACCCCTCGCATTAGTCTGGAAGCACCCTCCCAGCACCCTTTGCGTCTCCCCTTATCCAGCCAGCCAGTCTGTGCATATTTAATACCAATTCCATTTTCATGCCTGTGAACAAGCAGGTACTAGCAGCACATCTGGGAGCAAGATGTCTTATGCATATGCAATGTTTACCTGAAGACGAAAGTTTTGATGAACACTTGGCAAACAAATATTCATCTCATTGGAATACAATTTGTGAATTTTTCAGCAGTTTCATGAAAAACTGAAAACTACTTGAGAGGAATAAATGAGCAATTTCACACAACTCTAGTTTGCTTCCTCTTGTTTCCTGTTTTGCTCTGTTATGCATGGTGGAGAATCTTCTAAAAAATGCCTTATATTACTGACCCAGCACTTTCTGAAAGTGGTTTTGTCATCCTTCAAGTCCTTAAAGAATAGATGAAAGTAAAAATCTGAAAGTGTTTGCATTGAGAAAAATGAAAGTTGAAAGGCACAAAGAAGAGTTAGGAACACAGACGGCGGCTACTGATAGACATTCAACATCTAATGAGCATTTCAAAATGGAGCTGCAATGAAAAGAAATGGTCTGCTTTAGCAGAAAAAGAAGAATATTAGAAAATAATTCCTAGAAGAAATAGAGCAGGTTTAGAATTACTAAAATGTAGAAAGGAGGATTATAGCCTGGAATCCATAACTAAATTGGTAAAGGCATTACTTGATATAATATTTCACCTAATACTGAAAAATGAAAATACATTATGTCCTAATGAAATTTAAGAATATATTCACAATTCAATGGCAAATAGACTTGAGCACAACCTGATGAATTGTTCTCTTTCAAAAGACTGTGTTTAGATTAGATTTTTATCTTTTTTTTTCTGTGGAGTAAGAATAGTATTTTTGAGACATCTTCGGAGTTAACTTTTATTTCTTCCCTCAAACATCAAAGATGCTACCCTGTTGAAAAGGAATCACTGCTGATGAACCACAGGACAGGGCTCTGACTATGAGGGAAATGGTAAAAGAAGAATTTTTTGCATATTCCAGTGTTTTAGCCCATCATTTATTCATTCTAAATGATGACTCAGGGTATGATAATTTATTTGTACTCATAGTCTATGTCAAAATACACATATATCAATACCCTTCCAAACAGTTGTGCAAATCAGATTGCACTGTGATTTGAAAAGAAAATCTCCAATCTTTCTCAGTAAGAAAAGAGGGGGGAAAAAAAAAAGAAAAGAGGGGGAAAAGTACTCAGACTCCATCACAAAAGAAGTGCTTGCCTTCATTTTCCGGTCTCAATTACAGAGAAAGAAAATAGTCAAATTCAAAAGATGATCTGGTAATATAAGAGATGAATATGATATTCTGTTGAAAAATTCTTAATTTTAGGTCATGGCATAGACTATTAGGAGGAAGTCTAATGACTGGAATGTGACTTAATTCTGGTTCAGTTCAGTTCAGTCACTCAATCGTGTCCGGCTCTTTGGGACCCCAAGAACCGCAGCACGCCAGGCCTCCCTGTTCATCACCAACTCCTGGAGTCCACCCAAACCCATGTCCATTGAGTCAGTGATGCCACCCAACCATCTCATCCTCTGTCGTCCCCTTCTCCTCCCACCCTCAATCTTTCCCAGCATCAGGGTCTTTTCAAATGAGTCAGCTCTCCACATCAGGTGGCCAAAGTACTGGAGTTTTAGCTTCAAAATCAGTCCTTTCAAGGAACACCCAGGACTTATCTCCTTCAGGATGGACTGGTTGGATCTCCTTGCAGTCCAAGGGACTCCCAGGAGTCTTCTCCAACACCACAGTTCAAAAGCATCAATTCTTCAGCGCTCAGCTTTCTTTATAGTCCAACTCTCACATCCATACATGACCACTGGAAAAACCATAGCCTTGACTAGACAGACCTTTGTTGACAAAGTAATGTCTCTTCTTTTTAATATGTTGTCTAGGTTGGTCATAACTTTCCTTCCAAGGAGTAAGCATCTTTTAATTTTGTGGCTGGAATCACCATCTGCAGTGATTTTGGAGCCCAGAAAAATAAAGTCAGCCACTGTTTCCATTGTTTCCCCATCTACTTGCCATCAAGTGATGGGACCAGATGCCATGATCTTAGTTTGCTGAATGTTGAACTTTAAGCCAACTTTTTCAATCTCCTCTTTGACATTCATCAAGAAGCTCTTTAGTTCTTCACTTTCTGCCATAAGGGTGGGATCACCTGCATATCTGAGGTTCTTGATATTTCTCCTGGAAATCTTGACTCCAGCTGTGCTTCATCCAGCCCAGCATTTCTCATGATGTACTCTGCATGTAAGTTGAATAAGCAGGGTGACAATATACAGGCTTGACATACTCCTTTTCCTACTTGGAACCAGTCTGTAGTTCCAGGTCCAGTTCTAACTGTTGCTTCCTGACCCGCATACAGGTTTCTCAAGAGGCAGGTCAGGTGGTCTGGTATTCCCACCTCTTTCAGAATTTTCCATAGTTTATTGTGATCCACATAGTCAAAGGCTTTGGTATAGTCAATAAAGTAGAAATAGATGATTTTCTGGAACTCTCTTGCTTTTTTGATGATCCAGCAGATGTTGGCAATTTGATCTCTGGTTCCTCTGCCTTTTCTAAAGCCAGCTTGAACATCTGGAAGTTCATGGTTCACATACTGCTGAAGCCTGGCTTGGAGAATTTTGAACATTACTTGAACATACTTTACTAGCATGTGTGATGAGTGCAATTGTGCAGTAGTTTGAGCATTCTTTGGCATTGCCTTTCTTTGGGAGTGTTACATTAGTCTTATTCAAAATTTGCTAAAATTCTGAATTAAAACATTTGGCTGAGTCATTTGACTTGATTTTTGAAGTGCCCTTCATCAGATATGATAAAAATGTATCTATCAACAAATAAACTAATGACATAATGTGAAAGACATCAGTGGAATTTTACTTATTTCTTCACTTTATTTAACCATTTAAATTATTTTAAGTTATTATAAAACACTGGTTGTGGTGAAGATGAAATATTGGGGCACTTTTATAAAATATTTTGAATGTAGTGGATATATTATATGGCTCTTTGTAAATCCTTAATATTATAATGATCCTTTCAACCCTGCATCTAGATCTTAATTTTATAGACAAACAGACAAAGAAATGATCTCTAGTTCCTTAAGTTCCAAAATTTACAGGAGACATGATGAAGGAGCCTGTATTTTACAACAGTAGCTACTGCCAAGAATCTTTTTAGGTCACTATTTTATGCTTCGGCAAAGATCAATAGAAGTCACTTATTGTGCTTTTTGTGGGTGGAAATAGAAGGGAGCCCACTGATGGGCATAATTCAAATCACATACTGTGTGGGTAAGTATTGGGGAGTGGAACAGTGAAAGTGGCAGCCTGCGAAAGTTCTTTAGATTCATTTGAAAGGAGAATGGCAGAATAATGCATTCTACAAGACTGGACTGTCTCTGTAGACATTTTAATGACTCTCTGTAATAAATATAAATTCGTATACATTATCTACATGTTTGAATCATCTAAGTGACTTATAAGACTTATATGACTTATAAAGCATCTGTACCATGGCACCTCCTAAAATCTTGACAATATAATGAAATTTGGTGAGCCACAGAGTTTGGGAGTTTCAGAGAGACCAAGTGGGATACACTATTCTAAAATCCCATAAACAGTGACAGTTGAGAGATATAATTTCTTCAGTGTAACAGACATAATCTCTGCATTAAAAAATATAATGATCCTTTCTATGGCTTGCTAGAAAATAGGTTTTATATGCTTAATAAAAATCAGTTGTTCATATCTTAGGCTAGAGTTAATGAAATCATTATGATGCATGAGCCAAGTATAGTCACATAGTAGGCTCTCAAACACGTAAGTCTGTTACAAAGTACTCAGGAAAAAGGTTATGTTGAATGAAATGAATAACTATACACATTTATGTGATATGATATAACAAATCATATATAATACAATTAGTTTTTGTTGACACATGCTATTTGCCAGGCAAAATGCTGACACTGAAAGTATTGCATCTGAGAGAGATGTTATTACTTTTCTTCTCCAGAAAAGAAATCCCAGAATCATGTATTTCTTGTTACTAAAAGTCCTCCTAACCTACAGCTTACTTTGTTTAGTTCTGACCAACTTTCTTCTTGACATTGAACTGGTTTGCTGGTCCTCCTCACTTTTAAAGGTGTGTTTATATTTTACGTGCACATGAAAGCATACTTAGTCTTTATTGGTATGTTATTGCAATGATAATACATGCCTGCTAAAAACTGCTAAGGTACATTTTAAAGCAAATTGACAGGAAGAAAAGTGTCAGATAATTTAGGTTGTTACCTATTGGAGATTACATAGCTCAAAGACACAAGAGTGGCAGGCAACTAATTAAAGTAGAAAACAGCTAATAGAAGACTTTCAGGCCCTTAATACACCAAAGAGAAGGCATGACACCATAAAATAGACAGAGCATAAACAGCTATTTGCAGTACATTTCATACAAAGTAAAAATGAAACACAAGGAGACCCATCAGGGAGTCTCATTGTGCAAGAAAACGCTGTTGGTGGAGACAGTTGAGCCCTGAGCAGAGCGCTGTGTTGCAGCAAAGCTCCATGGGAGCTCGTGGAGAAACAGCTGCCCCCTGAAGACTGAAATGCAAAAACAATGACCTGGACATTTGCTGACAACAGAAATCCCGCAGATCATTGTACGAATAGCACCATTGGGCCAAATGATTAACTCTGAAGTCATCCATGGTCCCTTTTGCTGTGTCCTCCAAGTGGCCTTCTCTGTAGTTGTTTAATTAAGCAACGTAAATTGAGAACACTGTAAGGGAGTCAAATGTGTCTCAGTGCTTCATAGGAAAGAAGCTGTGATGTGTTTTCATAATCATTCTTACTAGAATCAGAAGAAAAATTAATTGCCTCCTATAGGTAATTACAAAATAGACACCTGTTAAAAAATAATCCTGTGATTTCCAACTACTAAGCAACATGTAACCAAGATTTGCTGATAGACAGCTCATATGGTTTATTTTTCTTGGTGTAATTTAATGCAAAGAATGGTGAAGTTATGGGGAAAAGTGTTTAAATGACCAGATAAGTATTGCTCCTTAACATCCTCATTAACGGTCCACATACTCTGACAACCATTGAGAAAGGCGATGCCCCAGTTCCCCGTATTCGGGGCCGGAGGGCGGGGCCCTTAGGCTAGAGTCCTTGGGGGTGATGCCTTCAGATTTCTGTCATTGGTTTCCACCCCAGACAGCCCTGGTGACAGCAGACTTCAGGTGATGGCCAAAATAAGCTCGAAGAATCAATATGAGCAATGGAAATTCTTTGAGTTTTACTGTGTAAAAACCTCTAAGAAAGATATCAACAGCCTGCAATATCCGCGGGTATAACCCAGTGCGGTGGGCTGCGGGGCTCTGGCCACCGCCGAGCCTGAGAGCCCGGAGCTGGCTCGCTTGGCAGCGCCCACGGCAGCCAGAGCATCAGTGGCTGGTCCTCCCCTCGCTTCGGTCCGGAGGGAGGATCTGGGCGCGGGAGGCTCTCCTCCAGTCGCTCAGCACGGTGCCACGTGGGCGAGCGGCCCGGGGGGCGCCATGAGCACGCCTGCCCTCTTGCTGGAATCGTCTTGGTTCACAGCAGCCTGGGTGCCATGGCTTCCCAACCGGTCCCTGGAGCTCTCAGACAGGGTCCTCGTCTGGAGTTTTCACTAACTCCATGTCTCATCCGGGAAGGGGGGCGGCTTCCTAGTTTGTGATCTTGCGGACATCACGCTCCTACGGGCTCACATTTTAATATTTCTGAAATAGGGATGACTTTTTTCATGATGTCTTCTAATTAACTATTTCTTCTCCCTTTTGTGAGTGTGTAAAATAACATTATATTTTAAAACAAGACTGATTTAAATTTGATGATATACAGAAATTTTCTGAGTTTAATTAAAAAATCTCAACCTCTTTGTCTGTAAAGTGGAGACAAGATAAGAACAAGGTTCGTGAGGTTCCTGAGAGTTCCTGCAGTCAGCCACGCAAGGAATACATGTCTGTGCTTTTCCTTTCCCTCGTCTCTAGTCTTCAGGGGAAAAAGCATACAGACTAGTAAATGAGCTCTCTCAATCACCTCCTGTATTAGATAGCAAGTCCTCTGAACAATTAGAAAATATTGAAAAAGACATCTCCCATAAATGACCAGAACTACAGGCATTTCCAGGATCTTTCACTTGGGACCTTGTGATCCCAGCAAACCACCCGGTTCAAGTGGCCTCTCTCCCTCCTGGGTGTGGCTCTTGTCCTAGCTCCAAATTCAGCATCTTGAAATAAACTTTGATTTTTTTCTTCTCCCTAAATGAACAACAATTCACCATTCAATAATTCACCAATTTTTATTAAAACATCTCCAGCATTTGTTCCTTATTTCTCTTTCAACTGCCACTATTTAAGCCCAGCCTCATATATTGAATTACTGCAAGAGCTTCCTGATTAGTTTTTTTTCTCCAGGCTTTCCCCTCTGATCTTTCCTGCATCCAATGACATAGCACCATTTCTGAATTACTATTTTCATCATCCTATTTCTCAACTCAAAAAGTTCCTCTGGGTTGTCCTTGTGGGATAAAATACAGATTCTTCAGCTTGGCATGAAATCTCTTCCACTACCTGACACTGTCTGCTCATTTGACAAATATTTATTGAGAGCTGACTGTGAGGTTAGCATTCTGTGTCTTGTAACTCCATATGTCCTGCAGAATTTCACTTTCTGGTTGGAGATTTTTTAAAAGATTCCAGGTAAATTAAATAACAGAGCCAGATAACCATTTAAGAGTTACTATAAGACTGTATATGTTATTGTGTGCTTGTATGTGTGTGTACTTTATATAAATATGTTTTAGAAGTATATATTGAAGCAGTAATAGCATGTTTTATGCTATATTGTAGTTACTACAGTTTATAATGCACACACACATGTGTTTTATTTTAATCCATCCGAGCAATTATAAATAGTAATAAACTGATGTTGAGGAGAGAAGAAATTTTATAAGAGAGAAGTAATATATTTTTGCACTATAATCTCAAAAGCTGAATATAAATATGGCAGATTTGGAGGTTGTTATTTTGTCTGTTAAAGCAAGTGTTATGCAGGAATTGTTTTCCACTGTGACAGCTATAAATTTTATAGTATGTATCCAACATACTTCACTAGATATTTTGACTGGAGCAATTTTATGAATTTGTATATTTTCTCTTTCTGGTCACATGGAAAATCTCTAAACCTATATTATCTCATCTCTCTTGCAGGTAGGTTGGGTCATGTGACCGAGTTCTGGCTAAAGTATGTACATGGAAGTAAGACTAGCCCATTTTGGATCCATCGTTTTTACTTCCACTATTCTCAAGGCTTCTCTTCATTTGTTAGGGTGTCTTTGGAAGCCCCCTGTTTCTTATGACTTAGCTACCAATATGTAGGATTATCTGACTTGCTTTAGGCTTTGCATGTGTAAGAAATAAACTGTATTTAATTAAATCACTGAAATTTTTAGAGTTTCCATTACTGCAGCATCCTGACTAATGCAGGCATATTCTGTACTAAATGTAAATTCTAATACTAGTTGTAACACTGTCACTTTCTTTAGTCTCAGTAAAACGTGTTAGAAAACAAGAAAGAACAGCATTAAAACAAAGTCAACCTTGTATCAACTCTAACTATATATGTGTATGTATATGTGCTGTGCTGTGCGTAGTCACTTAGTCATGTCTGACTCTGCAACATCATGGACTGTAGCCCCACCAGGCTCATCTGTCCTTGGGATTCTCCAGGCAAGAATACTGGAGTGGGTTGCCTTGCCCTCCTCCAGAGGATCTTCCCAAACCAGGGACTGAACACAGGTCTCCTGCATTGCAGGTGGATACTTTACTGCCTGAACCACCAGGGAAGCCTGTTTATATACATATGGTTGTGTATATATACACTGATTTATGTATTGATATATTTACACATTTATCCACGTGTGCACGTGTGCTAAGTCACTTCAGTCATATCCAACTCTTTGTGACCCCATGGACCATGGGGCCCTATCAGGCTCCTCTGTCCATGGGATTCTCCAGGCAAGAATACTGTAGTGGGTTGTCATTTCCTTCTCCAGGGGATCTTCCCAATCCAGGATTTAACTCACTTCCCTTATGTCTCTTGCATTGGCAGCGGGGTTCTTCACCTCTAGGGCCACCTGGGAAGCCCATTCTATCTACATCACTGTGCAAATACATATATGTAGATATATGTAAATTTTCAAGCACATATATTCAATATACAGAGAAGGCAATGGCACTCCACTCCAGTACTCTCGCCTGGAAACTCGCATGGATGGAGGCGCCTGGTAGACTACACAGTCCATGGGGTCGCTGAGAGTCGGACATGACTGAGCAACTTCACTTTCACTTTTCACTTTCATGCATTGGAGAAGGAAATGGCAACCCACTCCAGTGTTCTTGCCTGGAGAATCCCAGGGACGGGGGAGCCTGGTGGGCTGCCATCTTATGGGGTCGCACAGAGTCGGACACGACCGAAGCGACTTAGCAGCAGCAGCAGCATATTCAATATAGGTACAAAAAGAAATCATGTACAAATTTCAAAGCCATTATTATCCATAAATACACCAAATTCACTACTTGCTACTAACTACATTCAATTCTTTCAGTCCTCACAATCTCCCTAAGAAGCATGTTCTCACTTGAAACAATTTTACAATGAGAAAGCAGGCAAAGAAAGGGTACTTGATTAGTATTAGCATCATTAGAGACACGTTACTTGGGATGCACCATGAAACTAGGGCCTGGGGTGTGAATGAAGACTCTGGTCATCAGTATCTTCCTGCAAAGCTCTCTCCATGGCTGACTGGCTCCTCACCCTCTGTATCTCAGATCCCCAGCCACACAGTTACCACCCGCTCATGTCCTCTCTATATTTCCAAAAGATATTTCTTTTGTTTATTACCTTTTTCCTTTTATTAAGACCTAATATTTATAGGGCAGATGCCTTAGATGTGCTGGTTACTCTTCCTTAACACAGTGACTGAAACATAGTATGTTATCAATAAATACCATTTAATTGAATGAATGGATGAGTGAACAAATTAATACTGTATTTTGGCAGGAGTTATTAGGGTGATTTAAGCTTTATAGCCCTTTGAATTGGGAGGAACTAGAACAAATTCTTGACACATGCAGAGCTTTCTTCTTTACAGATACCAACATCAATGTGAGATACCCAAACTTTATCACACAAAAGTATTAAAGTTGGTAGACCTTTTTGGAGCCCTGGAAACAGAAAGTAACATAAAACACTTTCTGCAGGTGGAATGATTATTCTTACTTACTGATGAAGAAACAGCGGCTCAGAGAGTTTCAGTGACTTCTATAAAATCTCAGAGTTGATTGTGGATTTGAAGCCAGGCAGTCTATTTCATAGCTTACAACTCATCTTCTATTATCACAAAGTGGACACTCTATTAATGATGGTGGTAAATGACACTGGCTTCATGGAGATGAGAAAGAATTTGACCAGCTCATGAAACATTCACACAACTTCCCTCCTTCATCAAATCTTTCCTGCTCCCCCTAAATCTTTTCTCAAAGTTATTGTCTTGGGACTCCTCTCCTCATACTTATTATTTTGTATATTTTCACAGATTCACTTGCTTCTGACGTTAGTCTAGCTGTCATATCCTTCAAATGTGTCCCCTTTGTACATTTCACTAGTATACCTTGAAATAGGCTTTCACAGCTTCTCACTTTTAGTCCATGTTTTGAAAATGAGCGCTTTGCCAGTCTTAGTCAATGCTGAAAATACAGGACAATTTAAAGTTTCTAAAGTATGATTGCAATGATCAGTTCAAAATCCTTGGATCTTTCCAAAATCTACAGGTAAAGTCCACACACAAATCATACTAATTCTGATACACTAAGCCCTCTACCTCTAGTTCCTCTCCACCCCCGCTTCTCACAGCTTCCATCCACACACAACTTCCTCACACGAGGCTACTCTCTAAGCTATCTGCATGCCATTTTGAATAATGAAAACGTTGCTAAAATTTGCATAAACCATCTTACTTCTGTCAGGAACTCTTTCCTAGATCCCTATTTACTGACCTCTCCCTTCCCCACAAAATGCTGCAAACCACCACTTGTCAATGGCCTCCTATAAGGATTTGCACCATCTATGTAGGCTATGCTTTTTACATTTAACATTCCATTCCTGTTATTGGTACATGGATCTCTTTTCCTTCTCTAAAGGGTACGTTTTTCAATTCACTCTCATGTCTGCTAGACTACCTGGTAAATGACTGCTGCTGCTGCTGCCTTTAAGTCGCTTCAGTCCTGTCCGACTCTGTGCGACCCCATAGACGGCAGCCCACCAGGCTCCCCCATCCCTGGGATTCTCCAGGCAAGAACACTGGAGTGGGTTGTCATTTCCTTCTCCAATGCGTGACAGTGAAAAGTGACAGTGAAATCGCTCAGTTGTGTCCGACTCCTAGAGACCCCATGGACTGCAGCCTACCAGGCTCCTCCATCCATGGGATTTGCCAGGCAAGAGTACTGGAGTGGGTTGCCATTGCCTTCTCCAAGTAAAGGACTATTTCTGAGCAATTACAGAGTAACCGAAATAGCTTACATTTCATGCTTTAGATTAACCAGGGATTTTTCATGGAAGGAATATTTTGACTCAAGCATATAAACAGAAACAGTAAAATTGATCTGGAATCCAATGCTTCCCTGCATGCACGCTCAGTTGCCTCAGTCATGTCCGACTCATTACAACTCCATGGACTGTAGCTGCCAGGCCCCTCTGTCCATGGGATTCTCCAGGCAAGGATACTGGTGTGGGTTGCCACACGCTTCTCCAGGGGATCTTCCTGACCCAAGGACTGAACCCAGGTCTCCCGCCTCTCTTGCATTGCAGGTGGATTCTTTACCACTGAGTCACCAGGGAAGTCCTTGGAATGTAATACCTAAATACAAATATATTTTAAGTGGGAACACCCAGGAGAAAAAGTATATTACATGATTTAAAGGTGTTCAAAAGTAATACCAAAAAGCAGGTAATCAATCATAGTTTCAAATGACTTCTAAACACGTATTAATATTTACTAAAAGCAAATCCTATCTTTAAAGTAATCCTTGAAGAAGTTGTAGGACACATTTTTCTAACTAAAGGGCTTGCTATTATTAGGCTATTATACTCTTCTATAATATAATGCCAATTATAGAATCATTTGCATAGCATAGTCATTAATTTTAGTGTTAGCCTTACAAGTGACTGTTATGTCTTATTATATAATGAGTTGCTTGATAGTTTTTTTTACATACCTAACTTGTAAAGGGTTCATAATTAATTTACATAACAGAATTTTTTAAATGTCTATTTAATTTTAAAATGCTTCAGACTTGAACACACTTTTTAATGTGTATTTAACTCTAAACTGAGGATCTTTAACTCTATATATCAGTCCAAATTTAGTACATTTGCCACAATCCAAATGGTGAAATATTTGCACAGATATTCACTATTCTAAGAGATGGTTGTTCTTCCATGTGATAAAACAGCCCATAACATATAGATTAAAATATATGTTTCTTAATCTATATTAAAAATATCTACATGTTTTTGAATCACATATATAACTGCCAGTCTTCAGTAAAGCAGCATTGCTATCAAGCACCATTTCATGGAATCACTGAGTTTTAGGTACTCTTTTCCCAAAAAGTAGAAGACATCTCCTGCACAGTAGGAGGCACTTCAGCCTTTGCTGCAGCTTATTCATACTCCCAACCGTGTTCTTTCTCTTCTGTGGATATAGACAGATGTAAATGTGCTCAAAATCTCCATAACGTCCCTGTGTTCACAGAGATTTCCACCCTCCTTGTGGAGAGCTGCCATTTTGGTGCCTGTGTTGACAAGAGCTCTCACAAATTACAAATGTAAATGAGAACATTTCATGACCAAATTCCACACAGCTTGCCTGTTTTATCCCCCAGATGGAAAAGAATCAACCATTCGAACCAGTGCTTTTGGTAGTATCAACACAATTAACGAAGGTGCCCTAATTTTAAGCACCATTGGCTAGCAAAATTTTGTGTTTTACCTGGTTAAACAGAATCGCTTATAGTAAGCTTATTTTTTATGCCTAATAAAATTTAATCTTTGAGTCAATCTTCCTAAAGGTATATAAAATAATATAGGATGAGGCACATATTTTTAGAAAGAGAATAAAACACAAATATGCCACATAGACTTTTTTCGAGAGGGTGAGGGATTAGAGCTGGCCGTGGTTGCTCTAATTTTGTCTGTTCTTTAGCAAATAAACAAAGCCTAAATGTATACAGAAATCTCTCTTTGCTGAGCAATTTTGCTGCAGCCTATAATTGCACCACTATTAGTGATAAATTCTGATTTACAGCTTAATTGGCCAAAAGTGAATATAGCCTCAAGGTCATTGCAATAAAGATAGCAGGAACTTTAGGGAGGTACATAAGTTAGCCTAGAGATTGTCTGGTATAGCTGGTGGAGAAGATCTATCTAAAATATTAGAATATTACATGGGGTCATATTGTGTAGTGCTGACTCCATACATATAACACAAAAGGTCAATTTGAAGTGCTCACAGAGGTTCCACAAGAAAATATTTCACATTTAACAACAAGCGTCTGGTGATTTTTTCCTACAAAGAAAATCAATAATTATATGGTGTCCAAACGGACTAAAAACGGACCAATTAAAGCTTCCCAGAAAGTTAAGTTTTAAAAGAAATGCAGCAGAAAGTTGGTGAAAATAGAAACAAGAATTTTAGTCACCTAGTATTGTAATATAGAACGGATGCATTTGAGAGAGCTTGTTATTTCTCTATAAAAATAAGAGAAAGCCCGGGATATTGGGAGTGATTCTGAATATGATAGAAGCAATAACAAATGTATTCACAGGTAAGCTTGAAGCATACTGTTTCCTAAAGTACAACAAAATATATGGAAGATACTTTTGCTTTCACAAGAAAACAAAGAGAGGAGATCTCATTGATCAATGGGCAATTGATTTTTAACTGATATTCAGGTCATGAGAATTTGAGACATGATTTAAAAAAGAAAGAACATCATGTGAAATCTCATCAGACTAAGAGTAGAATGAGACTAGTCCCCAGAGACATGAGCAAAGTGAGCAAGTATAAGCATTTCAGCTGTCTACAATTTTAAGAAATACCCAGAAAGCTAACAAAACCTCTACTATTAATAGCATTGCCTGTCACCAGGAACTCTAGCATATTTGCTTTCTTAAAAAGGACATTAAAACATCTTTAACAGTATCTAAAACTAATTATTGCTACTGTGTTAAATATGCATTATGCACTAATAATATGGTCTCCATTTAATAAAGTGCAGGCACAAAAATAGCTCCTTTTCATTGCTTTCACATAGTTGAATTCCCTTCAGTTGTACAAAAAGGAAGGAAAAGCCTTTAAGGGAGAAAAAAATATGTGGACTTTGGGCAAAAACTAAGACTACATTAAATACTGACATTTTTATTGCTGGGTGTTGACAATGGGGGATGGGATGTTCTGATAAGAGCTTCCAGGAAATGAAACATTTGTTCCATGGGCATGAATGGATTCTAAGAATGATGTGTCACAGGAGAGGGAAAGGAAGGAACCATCCAGAAAGTGGATCTCTGGATACCGTGTTGATTTGAATTCCTCTGCTTCATGTACAGATTTTGTCCTCCCTTGAGATAAACTATAGTCAGAAGATCCCCACACAGCTACAATATTAGGAATTTATAAGTGATTGTTCTTAGATTTGTGTTTTTCTCTCCCAGAGCTCTTTTTACCATGAGAAGTAGCTGCTAGAGGCTCAAGAGAGCCAAGAAATTCTATCATAAATAAATCCACAGACAGGCAAGGGCCCATTGATGACAAATACCCGGAAGATATATGGGCAACCAGCTGCAGTCACCTCTGCACAGACTGCTCTGAAACCATGAGCCCAGACCCTGGAAGCAGGGAGACTCCATAGGTCCCTGTCACCGGCTCACGTCTGCCTTTGGAGGAGAATACAACTTGAGGAGGAAATTGTATAAAAAATAAAACTAGCACATAAAAGTGAAAAGGGGAAAAATTAAAAATTAGTCTAATAGGATATCTCAAAGGCAGAAAATTATGGAAGTTAGGAAAATCATATATTAGATTATGAGTAAAGTGGTCAAATAAAAGATAGGGAGAGAGAGAAGGAGGATAAAGGGACTGGTGAATACTTGTTAAAATAAACCTATTTGCCTGGCATATGGGATTTTTGTAGTGCTAGCCTGACTCAGAGGTGACATGGGGGGGTGATAAAAGAATAAAGAGTTACAAAAGTGTATCATGTTTCATGACACCCATATGGATTTCCACACCATTTTCACTTCTCAGAAATTGAATGGAGGTTCATACAGTGAGAACACTCCTAATTATAAGAATTTAGATGAGGGTGCTAAAATGCACCAGCTGTGTGACATTGATGCAGGCACTTAATCTCTTTGAGTCTTATTTCTTCCACTATAATATGGAATTCATTATACCTGTGAAATTATATTATTTCAAGGTCTCTTCTTATTCTAAATTCCTGTGGCTCCAAACATTTTCTCCCCAATTGACTATTTTTTTTTAAACGGGCATATCCACCACACTCATCTTCTAAGTTATCCTTTCCTGAGAGGCTTGTACTTGTGGTGGCAAGAGCAGTGCTAAGCACAAGAGAGAAGTGGATGCTTTTATTTCCTGATTTCCTTTACCTGCACACCCGAGCACGGTACCTGGGTCTAATGAGTTTTCAACTTTCTCCCCCATGGAAATATACTCGTTGAGAAGTACAATGTACAAATTCGTTATCAAACATTTATTACATGTCTGTGTTTTTGGATAGGGGGAGCAAAGACAAAACTTTCAGAGCACAGATGGAAGAAATTAATAAAGCCTAGATTTGTATAGATTTATACAAAGAGAAGGGAGTGGCAAGGCATTCAAATATGGTAAACTACACTAAATATTGAGTGTTGAGTGTGTTGAAACTGACCACATAAAGATATGGAGAAAGAACATTCTAACACATTCCGAGAAGTAGAGAGGAGAATTCACTTTGTACTTTAGATCAACTGCTGTGGTAGGTAATACGGAGCAAAGAGAAAGTATAATGCTGAGATGGGAGATCAGATAAAGGTTGTTTGCAAATTACAGGGATTACACATAAAACAGCTGAAACATGGTAGGGATTAGTCTCTAAACTCCAGAAAGCTAAGGACTCTATGGTCTTTACCACATTTTATTTCTGGTATATAGCACAGAACCTGGCCCACAGTAGTCACTGAAAAAAAGGCTATTAAATAATATATGTAATACCTGTAGCACAGTATTGAGCAAGTATCCAGCCTGAGTTTCTTCTTGACCTGATTCATATTGGTCTAAGATGATTAAAGAAAGCAGAGAGGAGGATATGAGTTGTAGGCAGGAAGTAGATATTTTAGATAGGGACCTAGAGAAAGGTCTGGAATGCAGTTATTTCCCGGAAGTAAAGGACGTAGTCCTGTGGATGTGGAGGGTGAAGCATGGGAAAGCATTCCAGGTGGAAGGGACGGTGGTGGGAAGGACCGAGAGGGAACGCGTCAGGTGTCTCTGAAAAATGGCAATTAGACTGTCCCTCCAGGTCCTAGGGCATGAGGCACATGAAACAGGCACTTCAGAGAACGTGTTATTAGGGGAGAGCTGGGTTTCAGCTGTGGTAAAAAGGCAGAGTGAATTTTCATATAAGTGATGAGGATAAAGGTTATTCTGTTTATGCTTCACTTTGAGTTTCAGAGGGCACAGGGAAATGGATTCAGTAAATGGGGTGTGGGGAAGACAGGCAGAACAAGCACTGTCCAATCCTGTGAAGACTGCTGGGGTCTTAGAGTGTGGGCAATGCTCAGAAAGTCCAAGATAGTGGCAACTAAGATAGCAGCAGTCTGGGCTGGGATGAGCCTACCATTCACTCACATCCAGATACCAACGGAGAGTCTGCAATAGTTGAGGAATTATGGGCAAAAGCAAGACTATGCCTTGCCTCTTTGTCAGCATTTCAACTAAAACTGCTACAACAGTATGGAGGTTGCACTGTGTAAAAACCAGTTTAAAAAAAAAAAAAAAAAACACGAAAGTACACAATAGTCACCAAGTCAAGTGCAGCCTAGATTTAAATAAACGGTATAACCGAAACTGCCATGCTTGGTGGGGGCCAGAGCTAACAAAATTTGTCTAGAGTAGGGAGCTCAGAATCAGAAGAAGTTTAGTACAAGCCAGCCAAGCTCTATTTAGGTTCTCGGAAGAGGACTCTATTTAGGTTCTCAGAAGAGGACTGAGCTTGCAAAGATGAGACTGTTGCTGCATGTCTTAAAAAGTAATTTCTATTGGGAACCTAGGTCAATTTAAGATAAGTATTTATAATAAATTGCAAGGGTATTACCATCATCTTCCAACATTCTGAATAATTACTGAGAAATATGTTTTAAGTACCAATCAAAAATTATTTTATTGGAAGATTAAAAATTAATTTTTGGAATAAAGTTAGTTTCTGTTTCTCAATCAAATCTTTTTGTTTTGTTTTGGGAATTGAACACTATCCGGTATGAATTAAGCTTTAGACATCTGATTTGAAAGCTTAGATTTCTCAAATTATTTTCTTTCCCAGAATATTCTCATTCTATAAAGCTCAAAAAAGTTCATTTCCTTTTTTTTTTTTTTTTTTGTTCTTTAAAAGAATGGGTCTATCTCATTCCATAATGTATGAAGGTTATCTTAGAAATTAGTACTTTTTGTTTTTGTTTTTTTATTTTGCTTAAATTATATCTATTTTTTGGTAGGCAGTTCAAGCTTGATGAGTAGAATATAAAGCCAGACCTCAAAAAGCTGCTTCAACTATATATAACAAAATAAAACAAAAATAATTCTCTAGAAAATGTTGATTCCTGTTTAAAATGAGTTGACCGTATATATGTATATATTCATGTATTTTAGTTGCCTTTGAATGGCATAAACATTGCAACCTACTGACTGGGAAAATACCTTCTTGATTTTGAAATTGTGGTCTGAATATCATGCTACCGTCTGCTGAATGGATGAGGGCAAATCTGTTGATAGACTGGAATTTATCAATCCTTTGTTTAAAGTTCTTTATATGCTATCCGTCTTTGTCTCTAGATTTAAAGCTAGAGGGTTGAGGAAAGAAATGAGCTGAATAGGTGATTACTGCATTTTCATTTAACATCAGCATTGACTGGGGTTTTAGTTTGAGTCAGGCACTGTACTAGCTATGTTTCATACATTACTTGAAGCAGTCATCAAGCCAAGGGAGACTGACTAGAGTCTTCCTTCTTGTCTGTTAGACTTTGTGTCCTCAATTCCATTCACTCACATACTATCAAGCCCCGCCAGAGCCACAAAACCCCTGTGACTTATAAAATTGACATTTTTCTTTATACAGATTAACTTTTCAAAATCGTATCTTTCACATAAACAAGGATGTCAATAAAATCATGTTTTATGTATTAATGTGATTCTTGAGAATAAATGTTGAAATAAATTGAATGGGGTCTTTAAAATAACTAACTTTTATAGAGTACATTTAGATTATAAACCATTATTTAATAAAATATGTGTCTCTGTCACTTAAAATTGCCTTGTGTATTACCAGTATCACATATGCCACAGTTTGAGAAATACAACCAAGTTATGCTTTCTCATTTCACACACTAGCAAAGTAATGCTCAAAGTTCTCCAAGCCAGGCTTCAAAAGTATGTGAACCGAGAACTTCCAGATGTTCAAGCTGGATTTAGAAAAGGCAGAGGAACTGGAGATCAAATTGCCCACATCTGTTGGATCATAGAAAAAACAAGAAAATTCCAGAAAAACATCTGCTTCATTGTCTACGCTAAAGCCTTTGATTGTGTGGATCACAACAAACTGGAAAATTCTTCAAGAGATGGGAATACCAGACCACCTTACCTGCCTCATGAGAAATCTGTATGCAGGTCAAAAAGCAATAGTTAGAACCAGACATGGAACAACAAGACTGGATTCAAATTGGGAAAGTACGTGAAGGCTATATACTGTCACCCTGCTTATTTAACTTATATGCAGAGTACATCATATGAAATGTGAGTCTGAATGAAGCACAAGCTGGAATCAAGATTTCTGGGAGAAGTATCAATATCCTCAGATATGCAGATGACATCACCCTTGTGACAGAATACAAAGAGGAGCTGAAGATCCTCTTGATGAAAGAAGGAGAAGAGTGAAAAAGCTGGCTTAAAAGTCAACATTCAAAAAACTAAGATCGTGGCATCTGGTCCCATCACTTCATGGCAAATAGATGGGGAAACAATGGAAACAGTGACAGACTTTACTTTCTGGGGCTCCAAAATCACTGCAGATGGTGACTTCAGCCATGAAATTAAGATGCTTTCTCCTTGGAAGAAAATCAGTGAAAACCTAGACAGCATATTGGAGAAAAGAGACATCATTTTGCTGACAAAAGTCCATATAGTCAAACTATTTTCCAGTAGTTATGTATGGATGTGAGAATTGAATCATAAGGAAAGCTGAGCACCAAAGAATTGATGCTTTTGAACTGTGGTGTTGGAGAAGACTCTTAAGAGTCCCTTGGAATGCAAGGAGATCCAACCAGTCAATCCTAAAGGAAATTGGTCCTGAATATTCTTTGGAAGGGTTGATGCTGAAGCTAAAGCTCAATAATTTGGTCATGTGAAGTGAAGAACTGACTCATTAGAAAAGACCATGATGCTGGGAAAGGTTGAAGGCAGGAGGAGAAGGGGACAACAGAGGATAAGATGGATGTCATTGCCAACTCAATAGACATGAGTTTGAGTAAACTGTAGGAGATGATGACAGGGAAGCCTGGCATTCTGCAGTCCATGGGGTCACAAAGAATCAGACATGAGTGAGTGACTGAACAACAAAATGCTTTCTCCCAACACAAGGGTATAAGTTTGAGCCATAGTACAGAAGATGTGGAGTACATATCCATTTTTACAGCAGATTCAAAAAACATCTGAATCACAGAGGACACTCAAAATGATCTAATAAAAAATATTAAAACATTTGTTTGCTCATGCTTTTTTCATTGTTTTCAATCTCAGTATTTTTTAGTTTGATATTGTATATAATACATAAATAGGGTTACCTTTAATTTATAAGTATACACTACTGAAGGTAAAAACTATTTTACTGATGGAGTGAAAATGAGTTTAGTCTTTCACTTAGTGCCCAGAGATGTCCATTTTGTAATTCCACCCTAGCTTCATAGCTTTTGCTTGAAGGGGAATTGGGATGAGCATTAATAGTCATCCATTTATTGTCCTTTGGGAAAAAAAATGCTATAATCCTTAGTACTACTAGAAATAAGGCATTTATGTGTGACTACAAAACTCAGTTTTTATCAAGTATTTTCTTGCATAATTATATCATGCAATCCTAAAGAAAGAAAGCAAAATCATGATTCAGAATTTTGAAATTTTGAAATCTCATAAGCATGGGAAACATAAATATTTGTTATAATATATTTTGATCATAAACACTGATTTGACCCAAACTTGTTTAAGAAAAAAAAAAAAACTGACTTGAACTGATGTGAGGATTTTTTTTTTTTCTTTATGACATTTAGTATGAATATATATGTTTGTTACAGAAATATTTGGCTATGAAGCACTGTCTCAGGTCCCGCTTAATATGTTGCATATTACAACATATATAATGTAATTGCATGTTACAGCTAAAACTGTAACAATTCGGAACTCCAAGACATAGTTGCCTTCAAGGATATCAGATAAAGGACTCTGGACCTATAGATCAATGTTGTATGCAATTTGTTAAGGTTGCATCATAGGACACCCTAGGAAATGCTCACTCATTTTGAATAAGCCCCAATTTTTTATTATTATTATAGGGCCCCAATTTATTAGAGTTTCAGATATTACTTTCCAAGAGGTTTTAGAAATGTAAACATTTGAATAGGTGGCTATGAGGTAGGAGGTAGATGAGTCCCTGGGCTGGACAGCTGGTGTTTTGTCAGAAGGAGTGAAATGGAAACTTTTTTCTCACCCAGACACTCCAAGGACAAAGCTAGTGGCAGAAGCTGAGCACTGCTAAAGTCAAGCGATAAGAGGCCCACTCCTGAGGTCAGGGAAAACTTCCCTCTCTGCACATGGCCAGGAGGCCTCCACGGGGGTCCGAAAGGGCGGGAGTGCTCCCAGATGTAAGTGGAGAGAGCCCCACAGGCCTCTGAGATGGGGTGCCTCTTATCAGAGAGTTGCATACACCTGTTGGGGGGGTCAGGTGTGGGGAAGAAAGGGGATGGTTCACCAGAGGTAAGCAAAGACCTGGGTGAACTAACCTATCCACAGGGCTTAAATCACCTCTTTGCTGCTCTCTTCCTCACTGGGAAGGACACCCGCACTCTCTCTGAGTGTCTGCATTTCTTCCTGGCTTCAGTCGTAAACAGACTATTCCCTGTGTGCTCGCTCACTTGTGCTATCTCTAATAGTAAACTTGGTACCTGTTTTTACAGCTTTTACATTCTTAAAACACTCCTGCTTTCAAATGGGGTAATAACCAGGGGAACTTAGCTTCTAGACTTTAACCCCTGGTGGTCTAGCAGCTGGGATTCCTGGTTTTCATCCAGGCTGAAAGTGAAAGTGTTAGTCACTCAGTCTTGTCTGACTCTTTGTGACCCACCCCCTGGACTGTGTGGCCAGCCAGGCTCCTCTGTCCATGGAGTTTCCCAGGCAAGAACATGGAGTGGGTTGGCATTCCCTTCTCCAGGGGACCTTCTGAACACAAGGATAGAACCCAGATCTCTTGCATTGCAGGCAGGTTCTTTACCAACAGAGCCACAGGTTATCCAAGCTACCCAGGTTACATTCCTGTGCAGGGAACTAAGATCTCTCTTCAGGAACTTTGACTACTATCTCTCTGACACTGGTTGTATCAACTAATGTGAGGAGTTCTCCAAACCTGGCATTTTGTGATTCTATGGAATATTAACAAAGTTATATATGTATATATATTTAACCCAGAAACATACACACATATATATGTGTGTGTGCAAGCAAGTGTGTATAAGCAAATCTGTCAATTTGAATTACCCTTATACCCTTCTTTTCCAAAAATGATTTGTCCTAATGTCTTGATTTGATAAATAACTAATATGTATTACCCAGCTCCATTAACTTTTTTTAATGAAAATATGTTGAGCAAATCAGGAGATGGAATTGACCAATACATAGAGGTTAGCTTAGATATTTAAACTGCATTTTTGATTCATGGTTTTAACTGACATGAGTTCATTTTATATATACATGAGGTTGTGCTGCCAATGCTGGCAGATTTTACTGAGGCAAGGGAGCTAAAATAACAAGTTCATAGATTAGTCTCAGAAGACAAATGAAAACTATCAGAGAAATAAGCTAGTTAAGTCATTACTGAGGGATAAGCTAAAAAAAAAAAAAGATCCCATGACATATAATGGTGGTTATCACTATGATGGAAAAATCTGTAGAGTTAGGCAGATTTTATGCTAAGAATGGTAATATAATTATTACAAAAAAATGATGGCAGTTCTCTGTGTACACGCTGACCTCACCACTGAGACTATTAAGAAGAGAAAGTTCAAGTGAATGTTAGTGCATGGAATGATGGAAAAATAGAAGAAAAATAATAACTCTGCCATTCTTAAATATTTTAATATGAATAAAAAATTTACCAGAAGATATAAATTCTTTGGGATTAGGGAGTCTATGGCTTAAAAAGTATATGAATGCATATTCATAAAACTACCAAAAGCCACCCAGTAAAACTCTTCTCAAATATAAACTAAAGGATCCATGCTTAGAGCTGATGTACTCACCAATATATCTACAGAAAACCATGACCCTTGAAACTGATTCCTGCTTGAGGTTACTTTTGGACATTTTCTGCAAGTCATGTGAGGAAAGTATCTATAATTACTTTCTGGCTAGACGTGTCAGCAAGGTCACTTTAAAGATATTTGTCTAAGTTCTCATAATTTGTTCATAAATTCACAATGTACCTTCTTATATACATATTCATATACTTTATTACTGTGTCTGTGTATGACTCCTCTAGACTCCTCAGGTCTACTCTGGCTTACAGTCATGATAAAGCAGATGACCTTAATACCTCAGTTGTAAAGTGACTTGCATAAACATTGAGATTTCTGCTCTTTCATTGAAACAATTTAAGTGACAGATAAATGTTCAATTGTATCTGTACATATATTTCATTAAACATCTGTGGACACGTTTGGGGATAAAGGCCAGTGTTATGCTATAGAACACACGGAATCAGTGACTATGGATGAGAATGGATCAATGGAAAATCAGAAATGAGGAAGTAAATTGAACAGAGACTTTGCCAGGGGCTGGGGTAGGGGGAATGGGGATATGTTGCTCAAAGGGTACAGTGTTTTAGTTACCACATGCATACATTCTGAGGGTAAAATGTACATCATAGCAACTGTAGTTAATAATATTGTATTATATACTAGAAGTTTGTTTAAAGACTACATGAGTTCTCATAGAAAGCAAGCTGAAAAATAACTATATGAGATGGTAGATGTGTTAACTACATTTAATTTCATTGTGGTAATCATTTCTCCATATGTGTGTGTATATATGTGTATATATATATATATAGGGAAAAGTGAAAGTGTTAGTCACTCAGCCGTGTCCAACTCTTTGCAGCCCTGTAGACTGTAACCCACCAGGCTACTCTGTTCATGTGATCCTCCAGGCAAGAATACTGGAGTGGGTTGCCTTGTCCTTCAGGGGAGCTTCCTGATCCAGGGACTGAATCTGAGTCTCCCACATTTTAGGCAGATTCTTGACCATCTGAGCCACCAGGGAAGCCCAAAGAAAGTTCTGTATGTGTGTGTGTGTTATTGCAATGTACACTTTAAATGCATACAGTTTTGTCAGTGTGGAGATTTCTTAAAAAACTGGAAATAGAACTGCCATATGACCCAGCAATCCCACTTCTGGGCATACACACTGAAGAAACCAGGTCTGAAAGAGACACGTGCACCCCAATGTTCATCGCAGCACTGTTTATAATAGCCAGGACATGGAAGCAACCTAGATGCCCATCAGCAGATGAATGGATAAGGAAGCTGTGGTACATATACACCATGGAATATTACTCAGCCATTAAAAAGAATTCATTTGAACCAGTCCTAATGAGATGGATGAAGCTGGAGCCCATTATACAGAATGAAGTAAGCCAGAAAGATAAAGAACATTACAGCATACTAACACATATATATGGAATCTAGAAAGATGGTAACGATAACCCTATATGCAAAACAGAAAAAGAGACACAGAAATACAGAACAGACTTTTGAACTCTGTGGGAGAAGGTGAGGGTGGGATGTTTCAAAAGAACAGCATGTATACTATCTATGGTGAAACAGATCACCAGCCCAGGTGGGATGCATGAGACAAGTGCTCGGGCCTGGTGCACTGGGAAGACCCAGAGGAATCGGGTGGAGAGGGAGGTGGGAGGGGGGATCAGGATGGGGAATACGTATAAATCTATGGCTGATTCATATCAATGTATGACAAAACCCACTGAAATGTTGTGAAGTAGTTAGCCTCCAACTAAGAAAAAAAAAAAAAAATGCATACAGTTTTGTTCAATTATACTTCAAAGAAAAATCAAGAAAGAAAAATGGGGAGAGACTCTGACATCAGAAATGTGATTTTTTTTTTAATGCATTTTGTTGATGTTGCTTCTAGCTTTGTGGAAGTGTGGCTCCACTGGTATTCATAACCACGTTTACAAATGAGCAACTATGGTCCTTAATTGCTTTGCAGTTTGCCATGAGCAGCGAAGGCCTTAGTAAACAAGGCACTGGGAAACGTGCTGTGGTGCAGTTTGCTTTTTATTACAACTTTCCTTTGATTAAATTCATTTTACTGTTGATACAGTTAATGGAACTAATGCTTTTGATAATTAGTGTAAATTGCTCACTTTTTAGAATTACATATCTTTAAAAAATCATAATAAATAAATAAAGGAATTACTTTGGGTAGCCAAGGTCCATTTTGTAAATTGCAGTAAAGTGATTTTATAGGATACTAAAATAGTCTAATGTAAATAAAAAAGTTACCTTCTTTAATTTTCCCACATTAAAACAATGTATACTATATTTGCATACTTACCAATGTTATGAAGAAAAACAATTACTATAGGTTCCATGAGCTACACTACTATACAAATTTAGGTGCCAAAAATATTTCTCATACTGATGAGAAATTATTAAGCTGGAAAGCTTTAATCATATCATATATGGCTAAGGAAAATAAACTGTTACTAAGTATAATATGAATCTTCCTGAATTTAATTTTTTTAAATAAAGAAATAATTTTAGATTTGCAGAAAGATTCTCTTGTAGTTCAGTCAGTAAAGAATCTGCCTGCAGGTTCTCCTGCCTGCAGGAGACCCTGGTTTGATCCCTGGGTTGGGAAGATCCCCTGGAAAAGAAAATGGCAACCCATTCCAGTATCCTTGCTTGGAACATCTCATGGACACAGGAGCCTGGTGGGCTGCAGTCCATGGGGTTGCAAAGAGTTGGGCACGACTGAGTGACTAACACTTACTTACTTGCTTACAGATAATATAGACAGTTTCTATACAGTTGGTAATCATTTCCCACTACTCAACATTTAATATTAGTATGGTTTATTTGTCATGATGAATGAAAAATTATAAATACAGTGTTATTCACAGTCTGTAACTTATTCATATTTCCTTCATTTATACCTAATGTCATTTTTTGGTCCTAAGATTCCATCCAGGATACCACACCACATCATATTTAGTCATCATCAGACTCCTCTTGTAAAAGTTCCTGAGTTTATTCCTTAATTTTATGGCTGTTAAAGAAATTATTGATATTCAAAAACAGTTGTTCTAAATATGAGCAGTCTATTGATTTCTAAATTTTTATGATGATGTGAGATAAGAATAATTTAAATCTAAAAGTGCACATACAAAAGCTAATATAAACACACATGCAAGCATATTTATTTCCAGCTTTGTAAATTCTTTGAAGACAATGTGTATTAATAACTCATATTTGGTTTGGGCACACTTTGGTATCTTTAGTCTTTTCAGTGGAACATCTGGAGAATACATGTGGAGAATATTTTTTGATAATTACTCTAGCATTGCTACTTCAGATTTCATTAAGTGTGTTTTCTGGACAATTATCAGAAATTTTCACTATAAGTCATATTTTAGAAATTGGTACTTAATACAAAAAACCCTTAGCTTTACATTAGTCCCTCCACCCCCAGAATATTGGTACAAAGACCTTTATTATAGCTTGCTGTCTATAAGTTAGAGTTCAATTCAGAATTTTAATTAGATGGTAAAGCATTTGAGATAGAATTTCAGTTAAGAGATTCAACAAACACCACTAATTAAATTGAAAAACCAAGGAAGATTTCAGATTAAAAAGATCTGAGAAAGGATCAAATAAGAGGGCTTAGGAAAAACCTACACTAATTATACTATATATTTGTAGAGAAAAAGGGAAGATATTTAACAGCTATGGTGAGAAAGAGTAGATCATACAAAAAGCAAACATTAGATTAACATCAGAGTTTTCAATGTCAGCACTGGATTCAAGAAAGCCTTAAGATGACATTTATAAAATGTTGGGAAAAAAAAAGCATAGAACACCAGTTCAAGATCCAGATGAACTCTTATTTAAATATTCAGTTCAGTTCAGTTCAGTCCCTCAGTTGTGTCCGACTCTTCACGACCCCATGGACTGCAGCACCCCAGTCCTCCCTGTCCTTCACCAACTCCCGGAGTTTACCCAAACTCATGTCCATTGAGGCGGTGGTGCCATCCAACCATCTCATCTTCTGTTGTCCCCTTCTCCTTCCGTCTTCAATCTTAAGAGATGATAAAAACATACCCAGGAAATATTTGTAAAAATATATAATGCCTCAGAAGGGTTATTACACAAATATCTTCAACAAAATTTGTTTGGAAAATGACTTAAAAACAGACACATTCAAGAGATGTTGTCCAATCAGAACAGAAAAAGAAATAAAAGGAATCCAGATAGGAAAAGAAGAAGTGAAACTCTCACTGTTTGCAGACGACATGATCCTCTACATAGAAAACCCTAAAGACTCTACCAGAAAATTACTAGAGCTAATCAGCAAATATAGTAAAGTTGCAGGATATAAATTTAACAGACAGAAATCCCTTGCATTCCCACACACTAACAATGAGAAAACAGAAAGAAAATTAAAGAAACAATACCATTCACCATTGCAACAAAAGGAATAAAATACTTAGGAGAACCCAGTTTGATTCCTGGGTCAGGAAGCCCCACTGGAGAAGGGATAGACTACCTACTCCTGTATTATTGAGCTTCGCTTTGGCTTGGTTGGTACTGCAATGTGGGAGACCTGGGTTTGATCCCTGGGTTGGGACGATCCCCTGGAGAAGGGAAAGGTCACCCACTCCAGTAGTCTGGCCTAGAGAATTCCACAGACTGTATAGTCAATGGGGTCACAAAGAGTTGGACATGACTAAACGATTTTCACTTTCAGTTTTTAAAGATTGCTTTGGCTATTTGGGGTCTTTTGTGTTTCCATAAAAACTGCAAAATCTTTGGTTCTAGTTCTTTGAAAAACTGGTGATTTGGCCTCTGGTGATTTGATAGGGATTGCATGGTATCTGTAGATTTCTTTGAGTAGAATAGTAATTTCCACAATATTGATTCTTCCAGTCTAAGGACATGATATATATCTCCATCTGTTTGTGTCTTTGATTTTTATTTCTGTTATCAGTGTCTTAGAGTTTTCTGTATACCAGTGTTTAGTCCCCTTAGGTAGTTTATTCCTAAGTATTTTATTCTTTTTGATGTAATCGTGAATGGAATTATTTCCTTAATTTCTCTTTTGGATTTTTCATAGTTAGTGTGTAGAAAAGCAAGGAATTTTTGCTTGTTATTTTTGTATCTGGAAACTTTACTAAATTCATTTTGTAGCCCTAGTAATTACTTGGTGGCATCTTTAGGATTTTCTATGTATAGTATCATGTCATCTGCAAACAGTGAGAGTTGTACTTCTTTTCCAAACTGGATTCCTTTTGTTTTATTTTTTTCTTCTCTGATTGCTGTGGCTAGGAATTTTAAAGCTATACTGAAGGATAGCAGTGAAAGTGGGCATTCTTGTCTTGTTCCTGATCTTAGAGTAAATACTTTTAACTGTTTAGAAGAATGTTTGCTGTGTGTTTGTCATATATGGTCTCTGTTATGTTGACATAGGTTCCTTGCATTCCCATTTTCTGGAGAATTTTGATCACAAATGAGTGTTTCATCTTGTCAAATGCTTTCTCAGAGTCTATTGAGATGATGATATAGTTTTATCTTTCAATTTGCTAATATCATCTATCATATTGATTGATTTGCATATGTTGAGAAATCCTTGCATCCCCGAGAAGAGCTCCACTTGATCATGGTGTATGAACCTTTTAATGTATTGCTGGATTCTGTTTGCTAGTATTTTGTTGAGGATTCTTGAATCTATGTTCATCTGTGATATTAGCCTGTAATTTTATTTTTTGTGATATATTTGTCTGGCTTTGTAATCAGGGTGATGGTGGCCTCACAGAATGAGCTTGAGAGTGTTCCCCCTTTATTTTTAAAATGATGAAACGGAGGGAAATATTTAAGTAATAATCTAGGCGAGAAATATATATATATACATATATATACACATTTTGAATAAAATAAAAGAAGAAAATTCACCACTTAAAAAACAAAGTAGACAGATTTATTACAAAAATACTTTTAATACATAATGAGATACTTCTAAAGATATAAAAGTAAAAGTTTTGAAAAAAGAAATATTAGATATATATTAGTCATGAAAAACATGGCTTAGCAATATTAATATTAAATAAAATAGACCTTAAGACAATAATGTGCTTTTAGGAATGAAGAGGTTTATTTGCCTTTATTGTGACACAGCATGATCAAGTGGACTTTATTCTGGGAATCCAAGATTGGTTCAACATTTCAAAGTAAATCAATATAATTTGCTATATTAACAGATGAAGGAAAAGAACTGGGAAAAACTAAACATGCTGTTTAAAGTAAGAAGAGCATGGACCTTCCTCAGTACAACCTCTAACTAACAGACTAATCAAAGGAAAAATAATTAATGCTTTCTCCTAAAACCAGGAATAAAATTCTGATAGATTAATAAAAGTCTTCAAGATAGGAAAACATGATTGTGTGCCTTAAAAATCCACAGAAGCATAAATATTGGGAAGAAAATAATAGAAATATCCCTATTTGAAAACAACCTCATCATAGACATAGAATATACCAAGCATTTTACAAGAAGTTACTAGAACCAAGAAGTAAATTTAGCATAGTCGCAGAATTCAAAATCAATGTGAAAAAGTCAATTACAAATCTCCAAGTTACCAAAATAAAAACTGGATGATGAATTTTAAAAATACCATTTACACTAACATAAAAAAGATACAAAAGGGTTTTGGAATAACTATAAAATAAAATGTATGAGATTTATATAATTACAACTAGAAAGCATTGTAAATAAAATTAAATAGAAATGGTCAGTCATTCTCAGAGATTAGAAGATTCAGTGTTATAAGATGTCAATATTTCCCTCAATTGATCAATAATTTCCATGCAATCTTTATACAAATTTCAGGAGGCTTTTTTCAAGAAAGAAATAATTCTAAAATTTATATGGAAATATCAAGAACAATTGTACATACAAGGTAAAAAAGGAGACACAAACATAAAGAACAGATTTTTGGACTCAGTGGGAGAGGGAGAGGGTGGGATGATTTTAAAGAACAGCGCAGAACCATATACATATATACATTACCATATGTAAGATGGATTGGAGGTGTGAGTTTGATGTATGCTGCAGGGCACCCAAAGCTGGTGCTCTGACAACCTGGAGGGATGGGGTGGAGAGGGAGGCGGGAGAGGGGTTCAGAAGGGAGAGGGCATATACATGCCTATGGCCGATTCTTGTTGATGAATGGCAAAAACCATCAGGATTGTGCGAAGTGATTATCCTCCAATTACAAAAATAACAGTGAACAACTTAAGCAGTCTTAAAAAAAAAAGACAAATGTGCAGTAATTTCACTGCCTGCAATCAGATTTAAATTAATCTACATTATTCAAAGAATGTGATTGACCTAGACTAGGCAGAGAGATCAGTGGAACAGAATATAGGTTCTAGGTCTGTCTAAATTTAAAATGATAATTAAATAAAGTGAAAGATTAGTTGCCTCAGTGTCATTTCAAGAACTCATTAGCTGGGTGTGGCTAGTGACTACCCTATCAAGCAGTATAGATACAGTACATTTCATTATCACAGAAAGTTCTTTTGAACTGTGCTTTTTCTATTAGACTTACTCATGTATGGTCAGTTTGATTTTTGATAAGGACATTAGGTCAGCTCAAGAGAATTGGATATTTTTAATGATTATGATTGCTAGAAAAACTGGATAACTCCATTAGCCAAAAGAAATAAAACCTCAAAACTCAATACCTATTTCACTCTGTACACAAACATCTGGATTGCAGGTCTGCATTTAAAATCCAGAGCCATAAAACTCTAAGAGGAATACAGAAGACAAGAACTTTGTATTTTGGGGGTTTAAGAAATGACATACTTGGGCAGAAAAATCACTAAGAAGAAAAAAATTTTGATGAAGGAAGCTCCATTAAGTTAAAATTTCAGAGGGTGAGATGTATGGAGAGAGTAGCATGTAAACTTACATTACCATATGTAAAATACATAGCCAATGGGAATTTGTTTTATGACTCAGGGAAATCAAACAGGGCTCTGTGACAGTCTAGAAGGGTCAGATGGGGAGGGAGATGGAAGAGAGGTGTGAGAGGGAGGGGATATGGTGACCATGGTTGACCCTTATTGATGTTTGACAGAAAATGACAAAATTCTGTAAAGCAAATATCCTTCAATTAAAAAAATAAAGTGGTGAAAAAATTAATATTTCTCTTTCATTAAAGTGCACTATTAAGAAAATAAATGCAAGCCACAACAAGGGAAAATTATTTGCAATAAATGGATCTATCAGCAGTCTTGTTTTCAGAATATATATGGAGATAAAAACATTCAAACAAACTAAAAAACTCAACAATCAGGTGAGAAACAATAAAAATTGTCAAAAGACTTAGAAAGACACTTCAAATCACCAGTAAGCACTCAGAAAATGTTGTCACCATTGCTGCAAGTTAAAAGCTCTATGCACCACACAGAGAATAGAATGGTTGCAGTAAAAAAAAAAAAAAAAAAAGACTGATAAAACCACACAAGGACAAGATATGAAGCAATTGAAAATTGTATACATTACTGGTGGTGATTCACTCATCTCACAGGCTAGCAAAATAATGTTCAAAATTCTCCAAGCTAGGCTTCAGTACGTGAATGGAGAAGTTCCAGTTGTTCAAGCTGAATTTAGAAAAAGCAGAGGGACCAGAGATCAAATTGCCGAAACCAGTTGGATTGTAGAAAAAAAACAAAATAACTCCAGAAAAACATCTGCTTCGTTGAATATTCTAAAGTCTCTGACTGTGTGGATCAAAACAAACTGTGGAAAATTCTTCAAGAGATGGGAATACCAGACCTCCTTATTGGCCTCCTAAGAAATCTGTATACAGGTCAAGAAGCAACAGTTAGAACCGGACATAGAAAAACTAACTGGTTCCAGATTGAGAAAGGAGTGCAGCAAGGCTGTATAGTGTCCCCCTGCTTATTTAACTTATATTCAGCATACATCACTGGAAATGCCGGTATGGATGAAGCACTGGCTGGAATCAAGATTGCTGGGAGAAATATCAATAACCTCAGATATGCAGATGATGCCACCCTTATGGCAGAAAGTGAAGAAGAACTAAAAAGCCTCTTGATGAAAGTGAAAGAGGAGAGTGAAAGAGTTGGCTTAAAGCTCAACATTCAGAAAACTAAGATCATGGCATCTGGTCTCATCACTTCATGGCAAATAGATGGGAAAACAATGGAAACAGTGAGAAACTTTATATTCTTGGGCTCCAAAACCACTGAAGATGATGACTACAGTCATGAAATTAAAAGACTCTCTCTCCTTGGAAGAAAACCTATGGCCAAACTAGGTAGCATATTAAAAGACAGAGACATTACTTTGCCGACAAAGGTCCATCTAATCAAAGCTATGGTTTTACTATTAATCATGTGTTGATGTGAGAGTTGGACTGTAAAGACAGCTGAATGCCAAAGAATTGATCCTTTTGAATCGTGGTGTTGGAGAAGACTCTTGGACTGCAAGGAGACATCCTGAAGGAAATCAGTCCTGAATATTCATTGGAAGGACTGATGGTGAAGCTGAAACTCCAATACTTTGGCCACCTGATGCGAAGAACTGACTCATTAGAAAAGACCCTGATTTGGGGAAAGATTGAGGGCAGGAGGAGAAGGGGATGACAGAGGATGAGATGGCTGGATGGCATCACAGACTCAATGGACATGAGTTTGAGTAAACTCCTGGAGCTGGTGATGGACAGGGAGCCTGGTGTGCTGTGGTTCCTGGGGTTGCAAAGAGTCGGACACGACTGAGCTACTGAACTGAACTGACTGGTGGTGAAGTGAAGTGGTTAAATCACTTTGAGAATTATTTGGCAGCTTCTCACAAATTTAAATATACATCAACCTCATTACGCACCAATTTCGTTCCAGAAGAAATGAAAATGTATGTCAATAAAAAGACTTGTAAAATATTGCTTAAAAACTGTCTTATTCATAATAGCCCAAACTTAAAACCATCCATATGGCCATCAGCAAGAGAATGGATAACCAAATAGTGATATATCCAAAAAATGAAATATTACATATTCATTTTTCTCACTGTTCAGAAGGAATATACTCTTTATACACATATTCTCACAATTATGCTGCCTCTTTCTTTGTAATAGTTGAAAGTGAAAGTGTCAGTCACTCATTGTGTCCGACTCTTTTCCATCTCAGTGACTGTAGCCTGCAAGGCTCCTAAGTCCTTGAAATTCTCCAGGCAAAAATACCAGAGTGGGTTGCCATTTCCTACTCAAGGGGATTCTCCAAACCCAGGGATCAAACCTGGGTCTCCTGCATTGCAGACAGTTTCTTTCCCATCTGAGCCACTAGAGAAGATCTTGTAGTAGTTACTGAAACCTATTCTTTGCATATCAGGACTGCTAACTAATTTTATTGAATTTTTTTTTTACTTAAAGTGTATCAAAATGCAGAGTTTTTGAAAACAATGCTTTCATATAAATGTTCTCTGCTAACAGTTTCTATAAGCTTTTCTGCCACAGTTAGACTGAAACATTCTGTGGTCAGTCACACCACCCAACTGCTCCCCACTTGCAGCTTATAGGAGTAAGCAACTTTGAGAGATTTCCCAGGAAAACCCATTGCTGTCTCACCTCCTTCCCTTGAATTTCTCAGTATCCCATAATACAGTGTCTGCACTTAATATTCACCCTACTATACAAACAGCTGGGTGCAGATTCTGACCTCACTTGTATGCCACTATCCATTGCTATTCTATAGATAAGACACTCAGTACACAAATATGAACTTAGGAAAGAAACTCAGAAGAACATGAATGAATATGCAAAGTCTGGTAACTTTTGGAGTCAGACACATGGGCAGGTATCAGGCATCAGAAGGGGAGAAGCAAAGAGTAAGAAAGCAAACTTACTTTTTAAATATAATTGTCAGGAAAAGTTGAGGGGAAAGTTTATTTTTTTAATTAATTTTATTGGTATATAATTGATTTACAGTATTAGTAAACCAGTTAGTTTAGTTTTGGTGCATAGCCAGGATAGCAAAGTGAATTATACACACACACACACTCTTTTTTAGATTGAGGATATATATATTCCACCAGAAGAGTTCCTCTGTATGCATGCATGCTCAGTCACGTCCAAATCTTTGCAACACCAAAGACTATAGTCCACCAGGCTCCTCTGTCCATGGAATTCTCCAGGCGAGAGTAATAGAATAAGTTGTCATTTCCTCTTGCAGGTTATCTTCCTGACATTGGGATCGAACCCACATCTCTTGCATCTCCTACATTGGCAGGCAGATTCTTTACCTCTGAGCTACCTGGTAAGCCCATGAGAAGAGCATGCTAAAGGATCCTTTCTTCTTCAGCTTGATCCTTAGCAAAACAGACGTAGAGATATCCAGAATTCAACTTGTAGCCTGGAGTTAAAACCCGGCTAATTCACAACTGAAGACAAAGCAACATAGTTGAGTCTAGCCTAAATCAGGCAAGTCACAACCTGTAGATCATGCACAGGTGATTTATTTCAAACCACTGATGTTAGTTGTGGTTTATGTGGCATTGATGTGACAATAGCTGACTGCTACATCCTCAAAGACATTGTCTACTCAAAATACTCCATATTTCTCCTGTTCCCTTCATTTGTTCTGATGATGAAATACTGCAGTGCATATTATATAAATATATATATATTAAAGAAAAACATATCCATTGAACCAGTTTTTTACCTTAACTTCAGATACAACATTTCAGGGCTGCTACAGACCTAGGATCTTCATGAAATGCCCTTCTCTTTTCCTATTGTGTTAGTCATTCTTTCTTTGTCTTCAAATTACTCTTGTAACTTATTATAGAACACTGACATCGAGTTCATGATATTTAGCTTTCCTGTATTTCTATCCTCATCTTTGGACAAAAGAAGTATTTGTGCTAATGATTCAATCTGAGACTGCCTTCCCAACTCTGTGAATTCTGTTCATCTGCTAATCCAAGTTAGAGATATCTTCATGGATGTTGTTGTCAGTGAAACTGTGTCACATTTTAAGTCTCAAACCCTACAATTTACATTTCAGATAATCTTTTCTCCATTTCTAAGTCTACATGTCATGACAATTTGCTCATTCAAATAGTATCCATGTACTGTTTTTGCAAAGTGTTAAATGAGATTAAACTTAGCACATGTATGTACTCATTACTCTTTTCTTATCTATTTCTAATCCACTCCCCTAACTTGTACCTGAAAATTGAATCATGTGCTTTGAGTCTTTGCGCTCAGCAAATGACAATATTCTCTATGGTGCCATACCCTAAACACATAAGATATTAACCTTGCTACAGCAACTTTGCATCACTCCCTAAAAATAACTATATTTCAAAATTGCTTCACAATGCCTCACATAAAATATATGCTCAATAAATATTTATTGAAAGATTGTTGACATAACCAAGGAATAACTATAAAGAAAGAATTTTTGATATTGTGACTAAACATTAAACCTTTTAAATTATTTAAAAGGGAAAATAATACCCACTTTCATAAATTCTACATATAACTCTGACTTCCAAATGTTGCTTTGGAAATAAAATATCTCTTCTAGTGTTTGATGGTCATAGAAAAAGTTTTACTTGCAGTATTCCATTTCGGACAAAATTTAGAGTACGAGGGAGAATTACAGCTTTAGAAGAACTGCTTATAACCATATAAACTTATTAAGAGGGGCACAATGACCTATTCACCAACTCTATTGTCCCCATCAGTGACCTTTGAGTAAATTAAAAATAACAGAATATTTTATATACATTTCTGAACTGTCCTTTTTATCTCTAAGTCATGGAAATACTACAGAAAATCACAGTGTGTATTAAGAGGATTCTTGGATGACAAGAAAAATCATTCATTTCCAGTGAATAAGCCAATCACAAGATCAAAATAATCTTTTTCCCTGTGGACTCAGTACCAGTTTTGTTGGCAGGACGACACTCTGACAGAGAAGAGAGGTGAAGTCTTTCTACTACATTTGCTGAATTAAGCTGGATGGGAGAAACAGAAAGGCAGAGAAATTATAATCACATGCTCCATGAAAAATATTCCATATGACCATGACAGATTCAGTTAAGTGAAACAAATAAGATAATTAATTATCATTTTTAATAACTTGCCTTCAATTACTCTTTTGAGAATAGACACAATGGATAAACTCTTCTGAAATAAATTAGCAGTAAGGTCACCTGGCAAATGGAAACACACATTTGAGCAATCATTGTGCTATATCGTAAGACCACAGATTTTTTATTGTGAGTTTCTTGTGAGAACTTAAGTAGAAGATTTTTGTCACTTACATATTTTGGTATTTTACGATTTTATTTTAGTCAGCAATTTTATCATTGTAGGTTTATGTGTTTAAGCTCCATATTTCATCTTTGCTCATTTTAAAAATAGCACATCTATGCATAAAATCTGCATTATTCTCATATATACATAGCTATGAAAGAGCAAATTATGCAGTGGAAACATAATTGCCCCTTTAGAATTTTGATGGAAATTCAGAAGGAAGTTATTTGTGTTGAAATGTTCTAGAATATATACACCCTTCCTTGACTGCTTGCTCATCACCTCCCTCAGCATTTATCTGGCCTCTCCCACAGATTTCTACACTTACATATTACATATATCCTTACGTTACATATTCACAAACATTAGACTTGCACCTGAAAGACCGCAGAATCCTTTTTCCTAGTCTCTGCTGTGCTTAACACAGAGCTGGACAACTTGTCCATCTTCAGAAAGGACTTACTGGTAATATTCTTACCAGTAAAAGGTTTGAAATTTTAGTGCTGAAAATGTATCTTTACTAAATAATGTCATAGCCAATTCAAGCTGCCAATGTCAGAGCAATATCACTATGACCTTACTTAGTCAATTCAGTTAAAATATCCGGGACAAAACTCAAACACACCAGATTATGCTGATCAGTCGGTTCCCTTTCAATTTTCTTCTTGAAACCATGGCATCATGTAGACATAAATTATTTGTGTTTCTCTTGTGCGTTCCTGTTATACCTTTGGCTTAGCTTTACATGAATACATGCATTCTTGTGTTCAAATCAGATTTATAACTGGGAAAGACATTTGCAGAAAATTATACCTTCACTTCTTCAGCATTAAAAAAGTGTGAAAGAGCTATAAATTGCCATTTGAAGTAGTAAAAAAAAAAAAAAATAACTTGGTTCTGACTACAATCTGTGACAATAACAATATTACTGTCTGTAAGAAAGGTTCCTAATGGCAAGGTACAATTTCTCATTCCAAATTCTACTCCTGAGGAAAACTACAAACTATTGAGAAAATTTTTCACTTAATATAAATAGGAAAAATAATAAGTCTATTATCATTTGTGTTAGAATTATAAATTCAAATTTCTTTTGCTGGTTTTGGCTGAATTTGAAGGTAGTGAACATACAACCTCACTAGGAAAAGCTGTAGCTACAGTTTAATAGATCTTTAACTTTGTGAGTGAAATAAGCAAGGTCATTAAAAAACAGTTTGAAAATGCATACAATTTAGAAGGAAAATATAAAGAATCACAATTCTATTTTTTTCACTTAATTTATAATAATTTGTATAATACTCAAGTTCTTCTAGGTGTCAAATAAATACATAATGTCACATTATATAGATGCAGGAAATCTCATTAAAGTTTTCTCTTACTTTTGTGCATTTTGGTTGTTTACAAACTGTGATATTAAAAACACTGATATAATAAAAAATAATTAGATGTTTAGAGATACAACTGTGTCTTTAATTTCTGAAATATATTTTATCTATCTTTCTAAGTCAATATTCTGCATTTATCCAGAGAATTACATGGTGTTAGAGATTATAGTTTCCTTTTTTTCTCCTCTCACTCTTAAGACAAACATTGTAAACTGTTTTAGCTAATTCCTTGCTGATGTTGTTTAATTACCATATCTCAGCTCAGTGTAATTGTTTTTCTCCTTAACTTTTCAGTTTGAGGCATTAACAAGTGACTTTACACGCTGGAGGATGACAATTTAGTTTGTATTTCCCTCTCCATCTCTACCACACGCATGCAGCCGTGTTGCCTGACTCATCCTCCCTATGTGTACAGCATGCCAGTGATTTCATGATTAAGGACATACACGTTCATAGAGCTACATTTGTATGTAACCTACTTTTTACCCCTGGAAGCATGTCAAATTTTGTCCAGCCTCAGTTTTCTGAAATCTCAAAATAATGTGCCTTGGTGGTGATATATTTTTAGCTTGTGGAGTAATGTGTGCCCTTTGTAAACACACATGCATCAGCTCTGGAAAATGTTCTTGTTTTGTTTGCTAATTCCTTTCTTTCCTTTTACTCAGTTCTCTTTCTGGACCTCCATTGGCTACTCTCCCCTCCCCCTTTTCTCTTCCCTTCTTTCTTCTGCTCTTCTGTTCTCTCTTGAACTCTCAGTCTTATGGGAGATTTTCCCAACTCTCTTTTCCAAAACTTTTTATTAAACTTTCATTTCAGCTATTACATTTTTAATTTTCAACAGACTTACTCCTGTTCTCCTTTTCAAAAAAGTATTTCCTTCTTATTTTAAGATGGTATAATTGCTATTACCTCTCTCTGAGATACACTTTTCTTTCCCACAAATATGTCTATTTCCTTTCGTTGTCTTCTGTTGTAATTCATTTTGGCTTCTGTGTTTAGTGTAGAGGATTCTGTGGCCTGTGGCTTAGATTTGCTTCTTGAGGGCTTGCCTGAGGGTGATTTGATGCCCTTGTATCTTTTCTACAAGAAAAAATAAAAAGTATGACTTGTTTACCCCAAAGTGCAAGAAGTGAGGCAGTTGGGAGAAGCATACTGGTGGTTTCCTCTTTCATTAAGTGCATCTTTTCTTCATTCTTATTTCTACCTGATACATGCATTTAAATAACTTCTGTTTAGTGGTTTTATTTCTTTTTCTTCTTCTTCTTTTTCTTTTTTTTTTTTTAAAGAGAAAATGTTCTGCTCTTTCCTGGAGAGTGAGCGGTTACATGATGAGAGAGGATCGTTGGATTATTTAGAGTTGAGGTGGGGTCATGGAGAGGGAATGACCTAGCAACTTCTTAAATACTTTTCAACCAGTTAGTTCTCCTTATTGTAAAGCCTTTACTTTCTACTCATCTGGATGCACCCATTATTGAGGACTTGGGGAACTTGGTAGCAAAAATGATGTTAGAGCTCACCCTTTCACATAATCAGCTTTAACTGAGTTTTCTTCAGTCTCCTAAATCTTTCATCTGTGAATTTCCACAATGTTGCTCTTTATTTTACTTTACCTCTCTCCTTCTCCTTGAGGCATTTTTACTTATTAAAAAAGCTCTTTCTACTTTCTCTAAGCAAAATTAATGCCATTGTCCTCTATCTCTACCAAGAAGTCAAATTTCAAAACTATGAATACTGGTGCCAATGTATTTCCAGAAATGGTGTATTAATTTACACCCTTACTAATGGTACATAAGAGCTGTTATTACTTATTTCTGAATATCTTTGCCAGCTAATGCACATTTTTCTCAATATTTCCAGTTTGATGGTCACAGAAATGGCATGATTTAAAACAAGAACAATAAACAAATGAAAGAATGAGGGTGACTGAAGACCAGACATATTTGGTAACTCTGAGTAAGTCACAGATGATCCCCAGACATTCATATGACTATAGCTGATTAGACTTCTGCTTCATTGCATGCTTTCATGAAGAAGGAATCCATGGACAGAATAACAGAGTCTTGTAAAGTGAATGGGGAAAATTATATCATAATTACATTGTATTGTAGTATTAGTAATAGCTACAATATTGTCATCAGAAATAATCATACCATATATACTTATATACACTTTGACTGTAGACCTCCTGAAATGCTTAGTATGATACAATTACAGAATGTGAAGCACTGTGACTGTAGTTAACAAAACTGTATTTCGTATCTGGTGGCTAAGATGGTAAAGAATTTGCCAGCAATGCAGAAAACCCATATTTGATCCCTGGGTAGGGAAGATTCCCTGGAGAAGGGAATGGCAACCCACTTCAGTATTCTTGCTTGGAGAATTCCATGGACAGAGGAGCCTGATGGGTTACAGTACCTGGAGTCTCAAAATGCTGGACGTGATTGGACAATTAACACTTTCACTTTTTTCACTTTCAAGAGAGTAAATCTTAAAAATTTTCATCACAAGGGAAAACATCTATAATTCTATGAGGTGATGGATATTAACTAAATTTATTATGGTAGTTATTACACAATATATGCATATAATAAACCAAAATGCTGTACATCTTAAACTAATATAACATGTCAATAAAAATGGAAAACTAGGCTTCTGGTTCAAGATGGCCAAGTAGAAGGATGTGTGCTCATTTCCTCCTGCGAGAGCAACAGAATTGCAACTAGCTGCTGAACAACCATCAACAGGAGGATGCTGGAACTCACCAAAAAAAAGATACCCCAAAGACAAAGAAACCTCAGTGAGACAGTGATAGTGATAGTGAAGTCGCTCAGTCGTGTCCGACCCTTTGCAACCCTGTGGACTGTAGCCCACCAGGCTCCTCCACCCATGGGATTCTCCAGGCAAGAATACTGGAGTGGGTTGCCATTTCCTCAGTGAGACAGTAGAAGGGTCAAAATCACAAGAAAATCAAATTTCATACCCACTGGGTGGGTGACCCAAAATAATTCCAAAGAGTTTCTCCCCCTGTTGTGAGGTTCTGAACCCCACGTAGGGTTCCCAGCCTGGGGATCTGGCAAAGGGACTAGGAATCCCCAAGGAATTTGTCTGTGAAGGCCAGTGGGATTTGATTAAAGGACATCCACAGGACTGAGGGAAACAGAGACTCCAATCTTGGAGGGCAGAAACAAAACCTTGCACACTCTAAGACTCAGGAAAGGAGCAGTGACTCTTTCCTGCTCAACCAAATCTACTTGCGAGTGTTGGAGGGTCTCCTGCAAAGGTGTGGATCAGCAGAGGCTCACCACAGGGACATGGGCATCAACAAGATTAGGCCAGAAAGGCCCCCCTTGATGTAAACTCTCTTGGAGTTCATTCTTAACCCTATCATAGAGCCCCTGGACCCCAGGGCTGGGTCATCTCAGGCCAAACAAATACCAGGGAAGGAGTGCAGCCCCACCCATCAGCAGATAACTGGATTAAAGCTTTATTGAGCAAGGCCCTGCCCACCAGAGCAAGACTCAGCATTACCCATCACCAACCCTTCCCATCAAGAAGTTTACACAAGCCTCTTAGCCTCCTCCATCAGAGGGCAGACAGAAGAAAGAAGAAGAACCACAGTCCCACAGCAGCTAGAACAAAAAGCATATTACAGAAACTTAATCAGCATGAAAAAGCAGAAAGTTCTGTCCCAGATAAAGGGACAAGATAAAATCCCAGAAATGAAGGGGAGATAGGCAATCTCCCAGAAAAAAGAATTCAAAATAATGACAGTGAAGTTGATCAAGGATCTCTGGAAAACAATAGATAGAGGGAAAGAAATGTTTACCAACATTAGGTCTCTACAAGAACTAATGAACAAGCCAGCAGAGATGAATAATACACTAGAAAGAATCAATAGCAGAACAACAGATAAATGATCTGGAAGACAGACTGGTGGAAATCAGTGCCACAGAACAGAATACAGAAAGAGAATGGGAAGAGATGCAGACAGTCTAGGAGGCCTCTGGGACAACATTAAATGCGCCAACATTCACACTATAGGGATGCCAGAAGGAGAAGAGAGAAGGGACCTGAGAAAATATTTGAGGAGATAATAGCTGGAAACTTCCCTAAAATGGGAAGGTAAATAGTCTACTAAGGATGCACAGAGAGTCCCTGGCAGGATAAAACCAAGGGGGAACTCACTGAGACACATAGTAATCAAATGACACAAATTAAAAGCAGAGATAAAATACTAAAAGCAACAAATTTAAAATAATTTAAAATATTAAATAACATACAAGAGAACTCCCATCAGGCAACCAGCTGAATTTCTCAACACTAACTCTACAAGTGAAAAGGGAATGGCACAATATATTTTAAGAAATGAAAGGGAAGAACCTACAACCAAGAATATGTTACCCAGCAAGACTCTCCTTCAGATTTGATGCAGATACCAAAAGCTCTCCAGACAAGTAAAAGTTAAGAGAGTTCAGTATCACCAAACCAGCTTTATGACAAACGTTAAAGGAACTTCTCTAGGCAAGAAACACAAGAGAAGGAGAAGACCTACAGAAAATAAACCCAAAGCAATTAAGAAATGGTAATAGGAAAGTGAAAGTCACTCAGTCATGCCTCCTCTGTCCATGGAATTCTCCAGGCAAGAATACTGCAGTGAGTAATCATTCCCTTTTCCAGGGGATCTTCCCAACCCAAGGACTGAACCCAGGTCTCCCATATTGCAGGCGGATTCTTTACTGTCTGAGCAACCAAGAAAGCCCTGTTGAAATGTATAGAATCATACATATCAATAATTATTTTAAATGTAAATGGATTAAATGTACCAACCAAAAGACATAGACTGGCTGGATGGATGAAAACATATGCTTGTATGCACTTCCACTTACTACATCACTCTGCTTGATTCCCCCAAACTGTATTTAATTATTTTATATTGTTAAGTTAATCATGTTCCCACTATGGCTTGCAATTGTAGTAATATTTTATTTTTTGTCTGATTATTGGTTGTGAAAACTGATAAACATCTTTCACTATTTTGATTATGAAACTGTTACATAATACCATTGTATCATGATAGGTTAACAGAAAAATAATAGAACTTCATATCATCAAAACTACAATTTAATAGAAAAGCCTATAATCACTTTTTAAAATCCAGGTGCATATCAGAATTAGCTTGAATATTTTTTTGAAAAATATAAACAGCCAGCTATTGTTTTTTTTTAGCTCCAGATCTCCAGATATGTTTCTAATGAGCAGTCATGTTTAAAAACAACTGGACTAGATGATCGTTAAATTTCATCTACTTTGTTTCACTTTTTAATTCATATTTAGTGTTCCCAATTAATTTAGTTTATGTTTTCCAATTTCTCCATCTCTTCTTTTTTTGTGTTCTTCCTCAAGCCTTTATCAGTGTAGTAAAACAACTTTTGTATATATATATATATATATATATATATATATATATACACACACACACACACGCATACATACATATATATATACTTACATATGTAATATACATCCATGCATATATATATATATTTATATATACTGTATATATATAGTATCATAATGCATATATTTTAGAAAAATTATGAATTATTGCCTAACTAAAAAATTAATGACATTTGGGCCAAATCAACTGGAAAAGACCCTGGTTCTGGGAAAGATAGAGGGTAAAAGGAGATCAAGGGAGCAGAGGATGATGTTAGATAGCATCACTGACTCAGTGGACATGACTCTGAGCAAACTCCAGGAGATACTGAAGGACAGGGAAGCCTAGTGTGCTGCGGTCCACGGGGTCACAAAGAGTCAGACAAAACTTAGTGACTGAACAAAAAACAACAAGTTGAGCACATTAGCAAATGGAAATTTTGGAAATAGAAATCAAAATATATGAACAACAGGAGTAGGAAATCATTGACTATTAGCTAATGACCACAGCACTGTCAGTTTTGCTATTTTAATTGCATCAAATACAAAAGGAAATCTGTTTATTTATATTAGCTTTTCCTGAAGACCATTCCATGAGGTAGTTGATTTGAAAGACATACCTAGATAAAATAATCTGTGTTGAAAATGATGAGGAAATATGGCACAGAATATATCTGTGAAATTTAGACAATTTGAGACTAGTATAGTCTCGAGACTGTGTACATTAGACTTAATTGAATTCCTACAGTAAGGATAATTGTATTAATTTGGCTGCTAAAAACATTCATTAATATCAATACTAATGAAAAATAAAAACCTTTGAAGCATATTTTGGAAATGCTGGTTTGATAGATTTGTCTCAGTCTCACTTCAGTCACTCAGTCGTATCTGACTCTGTGCAGCCCCATGGACTGCAGCACGCCAGGCTTCCCTGTCCATCACCAACTCCCGGAGTTTACCCAAACTCATGTCCATTGAGTCGGTGATGTCATCTAACCATCTCATCCTCTGTCATCCCCTTCTCTTCCTGCCTTCAATCTTTCCCCAATTCAGGGTCTTTTCCAATGAGTCAGTTCTTTGCATCAGTGGCCAAAATATTGGAGTTTCAGCATCAATCCTTCCAATGAATATTCAGGACTGATTTCCTTTAGGATGGACTGGTTGGATCTTCTTGCAGTCCAAGGGACTCTCAAGAGTCTTCTGCAACACCACAGTTCAAAAGCATCAATTCTTCGGCTCTCAGCTTTCTTTATAGTCCAACTCTCACATCCATGCATGACTAATGGAAAACCATAGCTTTGACGAGATGAACCTTTGTTGACAAAGTAATGACTCTGCTTTTTAATATGCTGTCTAGGTTGGTCATAACTTCTCTTCCAAGGAACAAGTGACTTTAATTTCATGGCTGGAGTCACCATCTGCAGTGATTTTGGAGCCCAAGAAAATAAAATCTGCCACTGTTTCCATTGTTTCGACATCTATCTGCCATGAAGTGATGAAACAGGATGCTATGATCTTAGTTTTCTGAATGTTGAGTTTTAAGTCAATGTTTTCACGCTCCTCTTTCACCTTCATCAGGAGGCTCTTTAAGTGTGGTGTCATCTGCATATCTGAGGTTATTATTTTTCCTGGCAGTCTTGATTCCAGCTTGTGCTTCATCCAGCCTGGCATTTTGCATGATGTACTCTGCATATAAATTAAATAAGCAGGGTGACAATATACAACCTTGACATACTCCATTTCCTATTTGGAATCAGTCTGATGTTCCACGTCCAGTTCTGACTGTTGCTTCTTGACCTGCATACAGTTTTCTCAGGAGGCAGATCAGGTGTTTTGGTATTCCCATCTCTTTCAGAATTCTTCACAGTTTATTGTGATCCACAGAGTCAAAGGCTTTGGCATAATCAGTACAGCAGAAGTAGATGTTTTTTTCTGGAAATCTGTTGCTTTTTCTATGAGTCAATGGATGTTGGCAATTTGATCTCTGGTTCCTCTGCCTTTTCTAAAACCAGCTTGAACATCTGGAAATTCATGGTTCACATACTGTTGAAGCCTGGTTTGGAGAATTTTGAGCACTACTTTGCTAATGTGTGAGATGAATAAAATTGTGTGGTAGTTTCAACCTTCTTTGGCATTGCCTTTGTTTGGGATTGAAATGAAAACTGACCTTTTCCCATCCTGTGGCCACCGCTGAGTTTTCCAAATTTGCTGGCATATTGAGTGCAGCACTTTTACAGCATCATCTTTTAGGATTTGAAGTAGCTCAACTGGAATTCTATCATTTCCACCAGCTTTGTTCATAGTTATGCTTCCTAAGGCCCACTTGACTTTGCATTCCAGGATGTCTGGCTGTAAGTGAGTGATCACAGCATTGTGGTTATCTGATTTCACTAGATTTCACCTAGTGACATATACAATAAGCCCATACATATACATAATCACATTTTTCTGCTTAATAAACTCTTTTGAATGAAACAAGTAGAGTGAAGTTTAAAAAACTTGAAAGAGATGAAATTAAAAAAAAAATCACTAAGGGGACAGTTTAAGATGTTTCTTTTATGGTATGTTTTTATTTTGCAATATTAGGTACACTTAGTAAATTCACTGCTAATTTCAAGATTAAAGATAAAATCCGATAAATAAAAATTATTTTAAAATACTGAGGAGAGCAGTTATTTTTAATTTTGGAAATGGTATTTGAAAGTTTTACTGTTGATGTAACAATCATATTTGTCATAGTAATTATAAGTGTATCATATACACAATCCATATACCTACTTGAAAAACTTCAGAAACTGGCTTCTTTACTCCATATTTTTTAAATCAAAATAGCAGTGAAGCTACTAGTCAAGATAGTTTGATTGAACATTTCTGAATAATTAACAGAATTTCAACTATGAGAGAAGAAAACTTCTTGCGAATGTGAATGACATTTTTTTATTATGAGAAGAAAACTCTGAGGGAAAAGTACTGAGTCTTGAAAGTAATAATATATTCCAAATAATTGCAACACATTTTCTATTCAACATAGTTCAGATTTTAGAAATTTTGAGAAAAAAGGTGAAAAAAAAGGTACTTAAAACTATGGTGAAGTTTAAGAATAATATTTATACAATAAAGGATTAAAAAGTCATCTAAATTTTATACTTAGATTCTAATCACAGACAAGATACACTATTCCTCATCAGAAAAGAAGCAATCTTAATTGAAACTGGAAAAATAAAAAAGACATGGATACAATCAAAGTCATCTAAATCAAACCAAATAAAGGCCATGAGACGAGATGAGAGTTCTTTTAGACTAAAAACATAGTAGTGTAATTTATAACTAAATAGGAGATCAAAAGGGAATTACAAATTCAGTTACTGACTAATGGGACTGAACCAAATGATGGTTCATTGTATTATCCACTTAAAAATATTGTGCCAGAGAAAGAATAACTGAACAAAAGTTGCATTTTTAAAGTGAAAGAAAGCTGCATTTTGAAGGGTCATAACTAATATCACTTGGTATAGAAGTAGTTAAAGACACATTAAGAAAAATGGTGATGAACCAAATATTTGAATTCATGTGTAATTGTGGTTATTCCTATACAAACATCATGCTTTCATTTTAGTGAGACTTTCCAATTTGACAGCAAATTAAATTTATATTTTTTAAGAGAGAATTTAAAGCATACATTTTAAGGTGTTTTTGTTATTTGCAATTTATATAATATGAATCAGTGCTTCAAGATGTTCAGCAATGTTTCTGTCATTCACATCACTCCAAACCATGGCCAATTTCTTCTCCGTTTACATCTGATTGTGTTGCAGGTATTCAATTCTCTCTTAAAGTGGTGTTTTGTTGGATATTTTCCCAATCTACTGTGATATTAAGCCATTTAAGTCATACAAATGACTGCCAACAACTGAAATTGGCATGTATTCTAAATGCTTATGAATGGGATTGGCTGTCTTGAAATGCACTTGAAGGGCCTAACAATTTTCAAACCATTAACTCAAGTCTTCTTCCATGAAGAAAATCAGAAGATGGTCTCTAAGGCTGTAGCAACAAAACAAAAATGTCAAATTATTTAGCAAATTTCTATTTTATTTGCTTCCTACTTTGTTTCTATTTCTTGATTGTATTCCATGGAGTAAAAGATCATGGAATAGCTGAAGAATTACTCTATTTGGAGACACTCAAAAAATGCCTTTCCAGAAATTTTCAAAGTGTGTATCAACCTGAGGCTGTGTATAATCTCAGACCAGTTTGACTTTTATATTATCATTTACTGATTTGACTCTAAAATATCAAAAGTTGAGGATTTCATTATGCATATCATTCTCTGATGGTCTGAATTGAATTGACTAATCTATGCACACCTTCAGAGAAAAAGAACTTGGGTTTATAACTGATCTTCATTCCCACTATAATTCTCAAAAATTAGACTCTTTTGAAAACACTCAAAACATGATTTTTTTTTTCTGTTTACTCATTTTTTTTAAAAAAATAATAGTGAATCTGGGACACAATCTTCAAGTTGGAATAATAAAAATAATTGTGGCAAAATGATCCTATTGTTATAGTTTAATTAACCTGTTTATTATCAATGGGCTACCCAGGGAGCACAGTTGTAAAGAATCCATCTGTCAACACAGGAGACTCAGGAGAAGCAGGTTTGATCCCTGGGTCAGTGAGATCTCCTGGAGAAGGAAATGGCAACTCAATCCAGAAAATTCCATGGACAAAGGAGCCTGGCAGGTTACAGTCCATGGGGTTGCAAAGAGTTGGACACGAGTCAGCGACTGAACACACATACATTATCAGTGGATTAGATCAGGTTTATAAGTAGTGTAGTGTTTATATCAGTTTAGTTCTGTATAACTTCTTTTAATTAATAATTACAAAGTAGATACACATACCATATTGTGTGAAAAAATTTCATAAATCATTAGTGTTATCAATTCTACATTTAAACTATTTAAATTTATTAGCAGCAAAACACTTAAGTATGTATTACGTTTTTATTTATCAGATGCTCAGTATGTGCCAGTCTGTGCAAGGCATAGAGGATACAAAAGTAAACAAAGCAGCTATCCTTTATAGAGGTTATATTTTAATAAAGGAGATGGGAAATACACAAATATGATTGTATTGACATAGAACAAATGAATAATTCATCTAATAATTTGTTCCTAAGCTTGGCAAACACTAACCTATGGATTGTAAATGACTGTGTTATAATTTCAAAGGATCCCTGGTAGCTAACCTATTGTTACATGTCTACAAATATGGCCAACAAGGTTTTGATCATGCAAAGATAATTTTTTAATCTCTTGAAGCCCTAGTCATGTCTAAAATTTTATTTGTAATTGATTAATGAGAAAGACTATGAAGAGGGTCATTATATATTATATGGCATTTATTGAAAGTATTTGTAAGTGGAGACTACCCTAAATATCAACCAATCAAAAGCATGCTTAGGCCTTTCAATTCTCTTAGCAGCCTTACAAACTCTTGCAAATTCTTACAAACAGGTAAGAATTATGAGGGATAGAAAGTTATGCAATTTACTTAAAATTGCATAACTATTTTTTGAGAATAGGTGTATATGATTAAATATATTGTAAATAGTATATTTTATTCTTTATTACTAGAATTAAGAATTTATTGAATGTATACAAGTAGAGAAGGGAAATTCAATACTGCAAGGATATAAAAAAATAAAGTAAAATAAATGGGTCAGGGAAAATGTGACTTAAAGTTTAAATTTTCTTCAGAGTAACTGTAAAAGATGAAAATGATTTTATAAAGAGATATATCTAAATGATAAATATAGAAAAGCAGAGTTACTGGTGAATGCCCAGAAACTATCAACTACAGAATTCACAAATAGGTGAAGGAAAGAAAAAAATTAACTTATTACAGATTCATAACTTTGAAGCCTCTTTTATGAAAAGAATGGAGGACTTGGAATGGAAGCAAAATATAAAACTGCAAAGAAGATGTGGCCCACACAAAAGTCAGTGTTAATATTTTTAGTGATATAATTTGGGGCATTTGTATTGTGGATAATATTTGTTAAAAATTGTATGGGATGTGTCATGGCATTTATTTTCTGCCTAACAGGGGAATCCAATTACAGTTAGGACTCAATCTGGAATGTATTACTACTGCCTCAAAGCAAACTGGATGCATCAGCCCTCTTATTACCACAGTGTAATTGAGCAAAATGCTGATCAGGCAGGATGCAGAGGCAAGTAGCCGGGGAACAAAGAATACACGTTAGAAAAGGACAAAAATGTACTAGCAACTGTTAAGTAAAGAGAGTTCATTTCCTAGTAGTTTGGCACATGATTTGAGCAGATGGTTGTAAATAATATTTTCTTAGTAATGAAACTGAGTGCATCTTCAGATGCACCAACAGGAAGGTAATATACCTTTAACTCAGTCTAGTTTTAGAGCTAAATTCGATATTTTTGGGTTTCCTTGGTGACTCAGTGGTAAAGAATCTGCCTGCCAATGCAGAAGCTGTGTTCAGTCCCTGGGTCAGGATGATCCCCAGAGAAGGAAATGGCAACCCACTCCGGTATCCTAGGCTGGGAAATCCCACGGACAGAAAAGGCTGGTGAACTACAGTCCTTGGGGTCGGCAAAAGAGTCAGACAAGACTTCGCAACTGAACAGCAGCAATAACCAGTATTTTCATTTGCAGAGCCTCAGGAAATGTGACAACTATTCAGCTAGTTACTGAAAATAAATTAGAAACTAAAGGCTGAGCTTGGGTCCTCAAAAGAGTGCAGAAGAGAGATGATTAAAGTATGTTGGCTAGGGTATCTGCTTCTGACTTAGATAAGTAGCTGATATTAAACTAAATTTTATTAACTAAGCCAAAGCCTTTTTGACTGTGTGGATCACAATAAACTGTGGAAAATTCTGGAAGAAATGAGAATACCAGACCACCTGACCTCTTGAGAAACCTGTATGCAGGTCAGGAAGCAACAGTTAGAACTGGAAATGGAACAGCAGACTGGTTCCAAATAGGGAAAGGAGTATGTCAATGCTGTATGTTGTCACTCTCCTTATTTAACTTATATGCAGAGTACATCATGAGAAATGCTGGGCTGGATGAAGCACAAGCTGTAATCAAGATTGTCAGGAGAAATATTAATAACCTCAGATATGCAGATGCCACCACCCTTATGGCAGAAAGTGAAGAGGAGCTAAAAAGTCTCTTGATGAAAGTGAAAGAGGAGAGTGAAAAAGTTGGCTTAAAGCTCAACATTCAGAAAACTAAGATCATGGCATCTGGTCCCATCACCTCATGGGAAATAGATGGGGAAACAGTGGAAACAGTGGCTGACTTTATTTTGGGGGGGGGGGGGGCTCCAAAATCACTGCAGATGGTGACTGCAGCCATGAAATTAAAAGATGCTTGCTCCTTGGAAGGAAAGTCATGACCAACCTAGATAGCATATTAAAAAGCAGAGACATTACTTTGCCGACAATGTCCATCTAGTCAAAGCTACAGTTTTTCCAGTGGTCATGTATGGATGTGAGAGTTGGACTATAAAGAAACTGAGCCCTGAAGAATTGATGCTTTTGAACTGTGGTGTTGGAGAAGACTCTTGAGAGTCCCTTGGACTGCAAGGAGATTCAACCAGTCCATCCTAAAGGAAGTCAGTCCTGGGTGTTCATTTGAAGGACTGAAGCTGAAGCTGAAACTCCAATACTTTGGCCACCTGCTGCGAAGAGCTGACTCATTTGAAAAGACCCTGATGCTGGTGACTCATTTGAAAAGACTCTGATTCTAGGAAAGATTGAAGGTGGGAGGAGAAGGGGATGACACAGGATGAGATGGTTGGATTGCATCACCAGATCAATGGATATGAGTTTGAGCAATCTCTGGGAGCTGGTGATGGACAGGGAAGCCTGGTGTGCTGCAATCCATGGGGTCACAAAGAGTTGGACATGACTGAGTGGCTGAACTGAACTGAGAACAATTAAAAGAAAAACAGACAAAATATATGAAATAGCTACTTTCATATATCGGGGAAAAAAACAGCATCATAAGCCAGTATCCTATTTAAAAAAAAAAAAGTTTCTGTTTTTGTTGCTCTTGTTAACCTGGAAGCATTTACTGTATCCCCAACCTAGAAAGAGTGACTCCAATCAGAGCTTTATAGTCTTGTTGAGCAGAGAAGCAATTCAGGAAAGTTGAAGCAGTTGAAATTTGAGTTTCAGTGCAATTAAATCTGTATGAGAATCTTCTGAATCCTAGTTTTAACTCTTTAAGCTATAGATACATAGAATGATAGGGAATTAATTCAGGCAAATAACTACTATTAGGAAAGTATTAATCACCAAGAAACTATAGTCTGAAGAGTTCTAGATCTCATGGGATTACGAGACTTCATGGCATGAATAATCAGTGTCTATAGACTCCATCAAATATAAGTAGCATTCAATAGAAAGTTCAGCAAGACCATAACGTAGGTGTATGGCTAAACAAGTCCTACAGCAAAAAATGCTTTATATTCATCCTCACAAAGCTCAAATGAATCAAATGATTAAATGCATTAAATGTTTGCCAAAACAAAATTCAACACTCTTTTATAAAGAAGGATACAAAATCCAAATACTTACAATGTTTATAATCCCTATTATATCATATACATTTCTAGACATGTGAATAGGCAGGAGTTTATATCTCATAACCAGAAGGAAAAGTCATGCAGTAGAGTGAAAACCCGTAAATGACAGGCATTATACAGTAAGAAGATACTGACTTAGAAATAGTTATATTACATGCACAAATATGTATGTATATATATATGGTTAGTCCATATGTTTTAACTATGTATAAATCTTATGAAGACTATAAGAAAGAGCTAAATTGAATTTCTATGTCTGGAAAAAACAAAATATGAAATAGAACTTCACTTTATTGCTTGAAAATAATTAGACACTACAAAAAATTATCAAACTAATGAATTTGAACAAAGAACAGCAGAAACTATCCTGAATTAAAATATAGATTGCAAAATGGCAAAAGATAGAAAGCCCAGAATCTTAGTGATTTGTAGGACAATATCAAATCATTCATCATTGATTTAGTGAGAATACCAGAAGGAGAGGATACGGAGGAAGGAGCAGAAAATTTTTGGAATGTACAAAATTATTTCAGACATCATGAATATCTGAAATGGGCATATTCAAAATAATCAATATGCATGCATGTGAGCTCAGTCCTGTCTGACTCTTTGCATACCCAAGGACTGTAGCTTGCCAGGCTCTTTTGTTATTGGGATTTTTTTTTAAGGCAAGAATAGTGGAGTGGGTTTCCATTTCCTCCTCCAGGGGTTCTACCCAATCCAGGGATCAATCCCTTGTATCCTGCATTGTATCCTGTATTGGCAGGTGGCTTCCTTACTGCCAAGCCACCTGGGAAATCCCATTAACCAAGATAAACACAATGAAAATAATACCAAGATGAACTACAGAAAAATTTCTGAAAAATGACAAAGAGAAATCTTATTTAAAAAACAATCAGAAGGGAGAAGAGGAGTAAAAGTCACACTCGTGTAAAAAGGAACAACTATCACACTGATGTTCTATTTTTTATTTTAAAAAGCAAAGCAAGGCACATGAAAATGAAATAGCATTCCTCAAAGTATTAAATGAAAAATATATTAAAGTAGGCTATGTATCTTACTAAATTTCCTTCAGAAGTGAAGGAAAATTAAGCAAATTTTTGTTATATATTATTCCTGAGAGAAATCTGTTGACAGCATATCTACACTACAGAAATTTGCTGAAGAGTTTTCTCCAGGCAGAAAGAAAACAATTGAAAATGGAATGTAAGATGTGGACATAGAGAAAACAGTTCAGAAACACAGAGGCAGAAGGAAACATAAAATTTTTTCTCATTTCTAAAATTTATTCTAAAAATTTGGAACTTAAAGAAAAAATAATAACATACTAATGGGTTTATAATATATATTGAAAATATATGATGATTATAACATAAAGGACACGAGGGGAAATGAACTCATGCAATTGTAGGGGATGCACATTATAGATGAATAAGGTTAAAATTATTTGATGTTAGAATGTATATCACGGTTATATGTAGTAAATTCTAGAGAAATTAATAAAATGACAAAGAAAGAAATATTAATGAGTCAATAGAAGAAATAAGATGGAATATTAAAACAATTCTTGTGTGACAACATTTGATGGAAAAAATTAATAAAGAATATTAGGAAGTATAATAAAACAATTAGTGTGATGAAATATTTAAACCAAATCGTATGACTAATTGCAACTGACTCAATACACCAATTAAAAGACAAAGGTTGTTCAATTCAGTTCTGTCACTCAGTCATCTCCTACTCTTTGCAACCCCATGGACTGCAGCACACCAGGCCTCCCTGTTCATCACCAACTCCCGGAGCTTACTCAAACTCACGTCCATTGAGTCAGTGATGCCATTCAAACATATCATCCTTTGCTGTCCCCTTCTCCGCCTGCATTCAATCTTTCCAACCATCAGGGTCTTTCTAATGAGCCAGTTCTTTGTGTCAGGTGGCCAAAGTATTGGAGTTTCAGCTTCAGTATCAGTCCTTCCAATGAACACTCAGACTGATCTCCTTTAGAATGGACTTCTGGATCTCCTTGCAGTCCAAGGGACTCTCAAGTCTTCTCCAACACCACAGTTCAAAAGAATCAGTTCTTCAGGGCTCAGCTGTCTTTATAGTCAAAATCTCACATCCATACATGACTAGCGGAAAAACCATAGCTTTAACTGTATGGACCTTTGTTGGCAAAGTTATGTCTCTCTTTTTTACTAAGCTGTCTAGGTTGGTCATAACTTTCCTTCCAAGGAGCAAGCATCTTTTAATTCCATGGCTGCAGTCACCATCTGCAGTGATTTTGGAGCCCAGGAAAAAAAAGTCTGCCACTGTTTCCATTGTTTCCCTATCTATTTTCCATGCAGTGATGGGACCAGATGCCATTATCTTAGTTTTTTGAATGTTGAGTTTTAAGCCAATTTTTCACTCTCCTCTTTCACTTTCATCAAGAGACTCTTTAGTTCCTCTTCTCTTTCATAGTAAGAGTGGTGTCATCTGTATATCTGAGGATATAGATATTCCTCCCAGAAATCTTCATTCCAGCTTGTGCTTCATCCAGCCCAGCATTTCGCATGATGTACTCTGCATATAAGGTAAATAAGCAGGATGACAATATACAGCCTTGATGTACTCCTTTTCCAGTTTGAAACCAGTCCATTGTTTCATGTCCAGTTCCACCTGTTGCTTCTTGACCTGTATACAGATTTCTCAGGAGGCAGGTCTGGTGATCTGGTATTCCCATCTCTTGAAGAATTTTCCACAGTTTGTTGTGATCCACACAGTCAAAGGCTTTACTGTAGTCCATAAAGCAGAAGTAGATGTTTTTTTCTGGAATTCTCTGTTTTGTTTTGTTTTTTCTGTGATCCAACCGATATTGACAATTTGATCTATGATTCTTCTGCTTTTTCTAAATCCAGCTTGAACATCTGGAAGTTCTCAGTTCACATACTGTTGAAGCCTGGCTTGGAGAATTTTGAGCATTACTTTACTAGCATGTAAGATGAGTGCAATTGTGTGGTAGTTTGAGCCTTCTTTGGGACTGCCTGTCTTTGGGATTGGAATGAAAACTGACCTTTCCCAGTCCTGTGGCCTCTGCTGAGTTTTCCAAATTTGCTGGCATATTTAGTGCAGCACTTTCACAGCATCATCTTTAGGATTTGAAATAGCTGAACTGGCATTCTATCACCTCCACTAACTTTGTTCATAGTGATGCTTCCTAAGCCCTGCTTGACTTCACATTCCAGGATGTCTGACTCTAGGTGAGTGATCACACCATCGTGGTTATCTGGGTCATGAAGATCTTTTTTGTATAGTTCTTCTTTGTATTTTTGCCACGGCTTCTTAATATCTTCTTCTTCTGTTAGGTCCATATGATTTCTGTCCTTTATTGTGCCCATCATTACATGAAATATTCCCTTGATACCTCTAATTTTCTTGAAGAGATCTCTAGTCTTTCCCACTCTATCGTTTTCCTCTCTCCTTGTTTTCCTTTGGAAGTCTGAATTCACAAAAATAAGCATTGTTAGATTGGATTAAAAACATGATAATGCATGTTCCCTCTACAGGAAAAAGTTATACCATTCTAAGAGACAGAGTGCTTATATCAACAGCAAGTAAAAGAAACATTCTCTAGAACCAGAGGAAAATGTAAAACAGCTATTCTAAATAAAAATTGTGCTTAATATTCAATTATCTTCCATATAAGATGTTAGTACCTCTCTCCCTATATTATAGCCAGAAAGTTTGCCACTCCTAAGATATAAATGTATTTCTAAATTTTGAACCATCACTGTGTTAATGATATTTCTACAGTTATTTAATTAGTACAAGAGTTTCACTGATCACTTTTGCGTACCTTTCCAGTCTTGTCTTTCATTTTTTTCTCACAGGCACCTTAACTAGGCCTACACTGAGTGATTTGCAGCTACCCAAAGGCAAAAACAACATATTTAATCTAATGTCTCAGTATTTCTATGTTTATTTTCTAGAATGCACACTCTCACTCCTACTCATTGACATTTCTTACAAATCCGTGAGTATTCAGCTCCAATATTACTTATTTCATGAAGTTTCCATTATGCCTTCATCTTAGGTCAGGTTTCCCTCTCACGAGTTTCTAAAATGACCCCTACTCTAGCTTTGTTTCTGAAATGTGTTTGTGGGGCTACAGTAAAACAACTCCTTGAGAAGAGAAATCTTGTTTTTTGCCTCTACTATTTTAGCACTTAAACTCAGTAAATAGTACAGATAGACGACAGCGTTACAGATTTTATGGAAGCTCAGATGTTAGATTCCAACGTTTTTATTTCAGCACTGGTACATTACTTTGCAGGCTACACGCTACTAAAATTGAAGCCTTTGTTATTGTTGTTGTTTCTACAGTTACCAAGACATGTTTACCGTACACAGCTTAACCGCATATCCACACTCCCCCATTCTATCTAAAGACAATGTTAACCTTCGTGAAGCTTCAGCAATTTCCAGGTCACTCTCACTTAGAAGTATAACAAGACAGGAGATGAAGAGGAGTTTTCATATTCTAAGAATAGAGAAACTTACTCTTAAAATATATCATTCCCTTCTTCCATGTGAGAGTTGATTTCATTGAAATGAAAAATTTTAAATAAAAATTATTGTAATGCATATAACCAGATTACCAAGTTTATTTTTTTCCATTTATTGTTAGTATGTATTGAATTTTCATGGTATCAAATTCATTCAGTAATTATTTGAGAGTTTACCATTTGTCACATGCTAAACTGGATGCTGAGAATTTAGCAGTGGACATAGACAAAGAGAGAAGACAAACATTAAATAAAGTATTACATGAAATTAATATATTCATGTTGTTGTTTAGTTGCTAAGTCCTATTCAACTCTTTTGAGAGCCCATGCGCTGCAGACCACCAGGCTCCTGTGTCCATGGAATTCCAGAGGCCAGAATACTGGAGTGGGCTGCCGTTTCCTTCTCCAGGGGATCTTCCTGGCCCAGTGATCGCACCCATGTCTTCTGCACCAGCAAGTGGGTTCTTTACCACTGCACCTTCCGGCAGCCCCACTGTAGTCACGATACATGTTAAAGACAAAGCCTGGTGGATGCTGCCTGTGCTTGTTTTAGGAATGCATTGCTGGTCAACAAAACAAGAAGAAATACAAAAAGGTTGACACTAGGTAGCAGATATCTTTGAAATCTGATGTTAGATCTTATGCTGCCTTGTTCTTATCAGCTTCTTCAGAGCTTGTCCTTAGTGTTCACTGAAATCTGTTTTTCATTCAGTAATTGCTCAGTTATAATAAACTGCTATCATTTTTAAATTTGATGTTTTATCTATTCATTACATTTTTAGCACTGCAGAAGGCTTTCCCCCAGAAAAAGAAGTATGTGTGTGTGTGTGTGTGTGTGTGTGTGTGTGTGTGTGTATTTCCCCCAAGAAATAATTCTCCGGAATGTAAGTGTTTCAACACTTTCCCTTAATTTTTAGGATCACTTAAATTTGGTGAAATGGATTTCTATGTTGAAGAAAAAATTCAAAGGAAAACTATACAACTTAGAACTTCTTGGATAAATTCATGGTGACAACTCATAAGAAGGATGGTAGAGAACTTTAGAAACTATCCCATCCTCAGTAATGAAGGGGCTAAGTGAAGAAAATTCGGGCATTATCATAAGAATAGATTTAAATTTAATGTTCTTGCTGTCAACTATAGTTGATTTTTTTCATAATTATTTCATATTATTCATGGGAATAATTTCTGGGTCTAACCCTGGCCATGAAAAATGGCTTCAGATAAATTCCATAACTTCTACAGAAGGGTTTATGGGAAAGACTTTATTGGATAAGATGTGATCCTCATCATCCCATGAGAGGTGAGAGCCTGGGACTCTTGGATTCTTAATGTGTGTCTGAATTCTAATATGGAAATTCTTATTTTTTATCTCACTTTTTATAGGTAGGAGATCTATGGAAAATTAGCTTCCTTAATAGAGAATGAATAGGCTACTGGAAGCCTGTTCTGCAATTGGAAATATACAAGGTTAGCATAAAAATAAATTTTGGATAACTAGCTGTCTGAAAGAGTGTGGTACCCACCATTTCCAAGTTAAACCTACTCTGGTCAGCCAAGTCTATTTATGTTTCCAGTTTTCTACTTTACCCTATAGCAAAGCTCACTTCTTATACTTTGTAATGGGTACACTCTTCACACTAAGAATTGTCTAAAACAAAGCTTATTTAATCTCTTACACTCCTCTTAGATATGAACTTTAGCCAGTTTAGAAGTTACTCTTTCTATTGAGGAATATTAGTTCCTTTAAGTCCCAGCTAGCCAATAATTAAGTGATCTCCCAAGGTCATTTTTGGAAATTCCTTCTTATTTCACTACTCTTAGATATGTAAAAAAGTAATTCATCTTGAACTTGCCAAACTGCAAACATTTAGGAAAAATGTAGGGAATTTTCAAAATGAGTTATTCAATGACAAAGAGTATGAACTGTTCCCTGAATGGATAAAAAAAAAAAAAAAAATCTTCTGATGAAGTAGAATAAATCTTTAAAACTAATTAATATAAAAAATAAAGAATTTCTTTCTTTTCAGTGTTAGTCAATTTAACTAACAGAACAGGTTGCACAGATTTATGGCTTGAATGAGAAGCCATGAAATGAGTGTGCCTAGCCATCTGAAATATGTCTTAAGTGGACAAATAAAATTAGCTATGTTGTTGCTGAATACTGATGCTAAGCACTATTTTTCCAGTAAATGTCTTTCTACTAAAATTTCTTTTAGAGTTTATCAGATTTCATTTTACTCATGAGAAAACAAACAGCGTTATATTTTCTTAAGACTTACTGCCTTGTACCACACTAGCAACTAAAACAATTAACTGTCATTTCTCTTTATCCTTAATGAAAATAAGTTACGGTTTAAGCCAGGTAAAGAGCAGAGATTCTAGATCTCCAGGGAATGTGCACATAACCCAGTATCTTCAGTAGAATATGTTGGCCTTTTATTTTTCCCATCAAATTTCAAGTGCCTCTGAGCGCTCAGAAGTAATGAGGAATAAGCCTGTCTCATTTTCTCCATGGCATCTATTGCTCAGATGGTAATATAATCTTTTGAACTTAAACTCTTTATTATTATCAACATCTTCTTAAATATTAAATATTTCTTTGGCAATAAACAATATGTCACTTAATAACCTTAAAAAATTTACTTATTTATTTTTGTCACCAAAATAAATTACACAAGTAATTTGAACTCTGCTTAACTCAGTGACTCTTTTATGAAGCTTGATGGCAGTATGATTACTTAGAATATTCTCAAGAATTTTAGATGTCAAACTTGGTATACATTTTCTTTATTTATCTAACAAACTCCAAATATAATTTTCAGTGCACTTTGATGTTGATGTAGGGTTCAGATTTAAACAAAAACTGAAGTGCCTCAATAAACAATTTAAATAGGTATCATTAAACCTGGTTAAAACTGGTTAAATCAAAACTGTCAAACTGCTTTCTGCCCTGGTTTATGTGGCTATTCACTGACAGAAGCAGGGCTGAAATCAGATGTCTGATTCTGAAATCAGTCTGTTGTCAGATGACAACTGGGTAAGTTGGGTAAGTTGTCATGATTACATTTAAGTAACTCACAGAAATGATAAGTTCATTGGACACATGTGGCTTCTTGTACCTATGAAAGTAAGATGCCAGTATTCTCCATTCAGGAAAGGAGTGACCTGATTCAACTGTGCTAGGCAAAATGCCATGGCAACAGATGGCTTCTCCCTCTAGCAATGATTTTACAAGCCTGCTGGAAGGCCATCAGCTATAGGTCTTTCCCCCTTCTTTGTTCAAACTCTTTCTATTACTGCAAGTGAGTGTTAGGTGTTCTTCAGAATCTGATAAGGAGGGAGAAGGTGGCATCTGCATGTGTGTATTATTTTCTCCCATTAGCAGTAGAAGGGGAGAGGAAAAGGAGATGGCAGAACAAACCAGTAGCAAATAATAAAAGAATTCTGGTGAAAATGATACATGTTAAAAGGTTCTGGCTGTATTAAGTGAATAAAAGATTTATAAGAGATGAAAATTAAATTCAGCAAGGATAGTAACACTGAAAAATGGTGTATGAATAATCAGAAAATGAAGCAAATAATGATGGGAGGGAAGGCTAGGTAGAAAAAAATCAGTAGGAAAAAGAGACAAAAGGAATAATCCATATTCAATCTTCCTTCAGTAAAGCTATTAGAAATTAAGTAAAAACAGCCTTTTGCATACCAATATAAACCAAAGGAGGTCTTCTCTGGTGGCTCAGAGGTTAAAGCATCTGCTACAATGTGGGAGATCTGGGTTCGATTCCCTGGTCGGGAAGATTCCCCTGGAGAAGAAAATGACAACCCACTCGAGTACTCTTGCCTGGAAACTTCCATGGACGGAGTAGCCTGGTAAGCTATATTCCGTGGGATCACAAAGAGTCGCACACAACTGAACAACTTTCACTACACTTTTCTTTTTAAAAATTTATAAAAACATTTACTTGGAAGACAAGTGGAAATTGTAAATTATTTTAAGCATAAGGTAGATGAAACTTGACTTAGGAATATTTTGTTAAACCTGATACTGTGAATTATGCAGTAGTTAAAATATTGCTCATTGACACAATAGGTAAATCAATGATGTACTTCATTGTTCTTAAATTTATACATTAGCATTAATGTACGATTTATTACGTTTCATAGCAAAACATTTCAAAAGGTTTTAAGTCTGTTGTGTGAATGACCCATTTTTCAAAATTATAAGGTCATCTGTCAATTGTATTAAAAATTTCATTATCTAAATGCTGATAATGTATGGAAAAAATAGTTTCCATAAACTTTCAAGCTTATTCGATATTTATCTTAGTATTTAGTCATATGAGTTCAGTACATCAGTCACTCAGTCGCATCTGACTCTTTGCGACCCCATGGACTGCAGCACGCCAGGCCTCCCTGTCCATCACCAACTCCTGGAGTTCACCCAAACTCATGTCCATTGAGTCAGTGATGCCATCCAGACATCTCATCCTCTGTCATCCCCTTCTCCTCCTGCCCCCAATCCTTCCCAGCATCAGGGTCTTTTCCAATGAGTCAGCTCTTCACATCAAGTGGCCAAAGTATTGGAGTTTCAGCTTCAATATCAGTCCTTCCAATGAACACCCAGGACTGACTTCCTTTAGGATGGACTGTTTTGATCTCCTTGCAGTCCAAGGGACTCTCAAGAGTCTTCTCCAACACCACAGTTCAAAAGCATCAATTCTTCGGTGCTCAGCTTTGTTATAGTCCAACTCTCACATCCATACATGACTACTGGAAAAACCATAGCCTTGACTAGATGGACCTTTGTTGGCAAAGTAATGTCTCTGCTTTTTAATATGCTATCTAGGTTGGTCATAACTTTCCTTCCAAGGAGTAAGTGTCTTTTAATTTCATGGCCACAATCACCATCTGCAGTGATTTTGGAGCACCCCCCAAAATAAAGTCTGACACTGTTTCCACTGTTTCCCCATCTATTTCCCATGAGGTGATGGGACCAGATGCCATGATCTTAGTTTTCTGAACATTGAGCTTTAAGACAACTTTTTCATGCCCCTCTTTCACTTTCATCAAGAGGCTCTTTAGTTCCTCTTCACTTTCTACCATAAGGGTGGTGTCATCTGCATATCTGAGGTTATTGATATTTCTCCCGGCAATCTTGATTCCAGCTTGTGCTTCATCCAGCCCAGTGTTTCTCATGAAATATTGTGCATATAAGTTAAATAAGCAGGGTGACAATGTACAGCCTCGACGTACTCCTTTTCCTATTTGTAACCAGTCTGTTGTTCCATGTCCAGTTCTAACTGTTGCTTCCTGACCTTCATACAGGTTTCTCAAGAGACAGGTTAGGTGGTCTGGTATTCCCATCTCTTTCAGAATTTTCCACAGTTTATTGTGATCCACACAATTAAAGGCTTTGGCATAGTCAATAAAGCAGAAGTAGATGTTTTTCTTGAACTCTCTTGCTTTTTCAATGATCCAGTGGATGTTGGCAATCTGATCTCTGGTTCCTGTGCCTTTTCTAAAACCAACTTGAACATCTGGAAGTTCATGGCTCACATATTTAGTCATATAAGACACTAGAAACTTTCTAGACTTCTCAGTCATTAATCAAAGATGAGAAAGAATCTCACACTCAGAATTGTTATTAGTAGTATTTATTGTGTGTGTATTTACACCAAAGGAAATTAATCTCTTTTAAACTAGGATCCACAGTTTTCATCTCTTTTGTCTACATTACCTTGCTTGGGTCCTTATGCCTAGTAAACACTGAATAAATATAAGAAGATTGTTGAAAATTAAGATGAATTTGTCTTATACGGACATATTAGCTATTTAGCCCAATGATTATGTTTCATATATTTATTCCAATGTTGCTGTCACAAGACTACAAACATTATTGTTTGTCAGTGACTTTTTAAACCTTAGAAGTTTCTCTTACTCATGTCTTCATCAACAATAAAAGAAGTTAAGGTAAATTATTAATTAATTAATTAATCTTAATGTTTCCATTAGAGATTTGTGTCATCTTAAAGGATAAATCGTACACTGATGGACATCTTAGGGAATTGTGTGGTCTGGCTGGTCTCCTGTGACTTTGATGGTGACACCAGTTCTTCTGTCTTGAACTAAGGAGCTGACATCTTCTAGGATAAACTTGTCAAGCTCTGTCCTGGAATGACAATTGCTTCAGCAATAGCAAGTATGTGATCATGACCTCCAACTAGAGAGCAGAGGTCCCTGTTCTCCTTTAGTTATGGGAGAAATAATGCTCTCATCATATGACAACTTATGTCATGATTTACTGGAAGTGTGACATCTCTTACAGATTTTTACATCAGATACCTACTGTTGAAATCAACACCAATATTGCATAAAAAAGGAACAAACAGTAAACAATCAGGAGGACCAGGGGGCAGTATGAGCAAGAAAAAGAACTAAAAAAATAAAAAAGACAGAACATATCCACATTGTTATTTTTTTGGTAAGTTCAAAATCTTTTTTCTTGGACATTATTCTTAAGGAAAAATAAGTTAGAGGTTATTTAAAAAATATACTTCCTTGATGTACCCTCAGGCACCATGGTAGTTCTGAGGCTAACCATAAGAAATCAATAAGTGGGTGGTGGTGCAGTTTCTGGAAATACTTTCAATTTCCCTAAAATTATTGGAATAATTCTCCCACTCATTAACCTATGAAATGCCCAGCCCAAAGAAACTGACCATGTCATATTTCAGAGTCTCTTGCCTTCTGAGATGGCCCATACTATGTCTGCAGAGTGTGTTTCTCTTTAAATAAATCCATTTCTTAGACATCTATCTACCTTTCTATCTATATTTCTTAAAATTTGGCTATATAAATAATATTTGTGTTTCCTTGCCCAAGCAAATTCATACAGTTTTATTGGACCCTTTTCAGTAATCACTTGTATTGTGTTTTCCAGTTTCTTAATCTAGAACTAGCTGACTCTTTGCAAGAAGCTCCTACATATTTTTCTCCGGTTTTCTTTTGATAATCTGTTGAAGTTAATCTACAACTTTTTCTATTTCTAAAAGTTTCATTTACTTTTAAATAGCAACTTTTTAAAGATGTTTCAATCTTTCTGGTATATTTACCAAGACAGAGTTCTAAGTGTTTTTTGAAAACCACTTCTTGATCCAATCTCACTAATTCCAACTTAAATAAGCTAACAGAAAGAGAAAAGAAACAATACCATTCACCATTGCAACAAAAAGAATAAAATACTTAGGAGTATATCTACCTAAAGAAACAAAAGACCTATATATAGAAAACTATAAAACAGTGATGAAAGAAGTCAAAGAGGAGACAAATAGATGTAGAAATACACCATGTTCATGGATTGGAAGAATCAATATTGTCAAAATGACTATACTACCCAAAGCAATCTATAGATTCAGTGCAATCCCTATCAAGCTACCAATAGTATTTTTTCACAGAACTAGAACAAATAATTTCACAATTTGTATAGAAATACAAAAAACCTTGAATAGCCAAAGCAATCTTGAGAAAGAAGGATGGAACTGGAGGAATCAACCTGCCTGACTTCAGGCTCTACTACAAAGTCACAGTCATTAAGACAGTATGGTACTGTTACAAAGACAGAAATATAGATCAATGGAACAAATTAGAAAGCCCAGAGATAAATCCGCTTACCTATGGACACCTTATCTTTGACAAAGGAGGCAAGAATATACAATAGAAAAAAGACAACCTCTTTAACAAGTGGTGCTGGGAAAACTGGTCAACCACTTGTAAAAGAATAAAACTAGAATACTTTCTAACACCATATACAAAAATAAACTCAAAATGGATTAAAGATCTAAATGTAAGACCAGAAACTATAAAACTCCTAGAGGAGAACATAGGCAAAACACTCTCCAACATAAATCACAGCAGGATCATCTATGACCCACCTCCCAGAATACTGGAAATAAAAGCAAAAATAAATAAATGGGACATAATTAAGCTTAAAAGCTTTTGCACAACAAAGGAAACTATAAGTAAGGTGAAAAGACAGCCCTCAGATTGGGAGAAAATAATAGCAAATGAAGCAACAGACAAAGGATTAATCTCAAAAATATGCAAGCAACTCCTGCAGCTCAATTCCAGAAAAATAAATGACCCAGTCAAAAAATGGGCCAAAGAACTAAACAGACATGTCTCCAAAGAAGACATACAGATGGCTAGCAAACACATGAAAAGATGCTCAACATCACTCATTATCAGAGTGCAAATCAAAACCACAGTGAGGTACCATTACACGCCAGTCAGGATGGCTGCTATCCAAAAGTCTACAAGCAATAAATGCTGGAGAGGGTGTAGAGAAAAGGGAACCCTCTTACACTGTTGGGGGGGATGCAAACTAGTACAGCCGTCATGGAGAACAGTGTGGAGATTTCTTAAAAAAACTGGAAATAGAACTGCCATATGACCCAGCAATCCCACTCCTGGGCTTACACACCAAGGAAACTAGATCTGAAAGAGACACATACACCCCAATGTTCATTGCAGCACTGTTTATAATAGCCAGGACATGGAAGCAACCTAGATGCCCATCAGCAGACGAATGGATAAGGAAGCAATGGTACATATACATAATGGAATATTACTCAGCCATTAAAAGGAATTCATTTGAATCAGTTCTAATGAGATGGATGAAACTGGAGCCCATTATACAGAGTGAAGTAAGCCAGAAAGATAAAGACCAATACACTATACTAATGCATATATATGAAATTTAAAAAGATGGTAATGACAACCCAATATGCAAAACAGAAAACGAGACACAGATGTACAGAACAGACTTTGGGACTCTGTGGGAGAAAGTGAGGGTGGGATGTTCTTAGAGAATAGCACTGAAACATGTATACTATCAAGGGTGAAACAGATCACCAGCCCAGGTTGGATGCATGAGACAAGTGCTCAGGGCTGGTACACTGGGAGGACCCAGAGGGATGGGATGCAGAGGGAGGTGGGAGGGGGGATCGGGATGGGGAACACATGTAAATCCATGGATGATTCATGTCAATGTATGGCAAAAACCTCTACAATATTGTAAAGTAATTAGCCTCCAACTAATAAAATAAATAAATAAATAAATAAAATAGTAATATAGAGGGGGAAAAAAAAAAAAGCTTTTTATATTCTTAATAAGGAACTTCCCAGGTGACATTAATGGTAAGGAACCCACTTGCTAATAGAGGAGACAGAAGAGACAGGGGTTTAATCCCTGGGTCAGGAAGATCCCCTGGAGAGGGGCATCAACCCACTCCAGTATTCTTGCCTGGAGGAACCCATGACAGAGGAGCCTGGAGGGCAACAGGCATGACCTAGCATTCACACACATTCTTAACAAACTTATAACGTTTACTAAAGTAGCCCTTGCAAAATAAAACAGATCAAAACTGTTTGCTTCAATTCTTCTTTATTACATTTACTATGTGTGTATGTATGGGATACATGTGTATGTGTGTGACTTTCACAATGTCTAGGATGAGCTAGTTGAAAAACTACAGATATAGATATCTGCTAAGGTCATTCAATGGTTAAATCTGTAACCTGATAAAGGAGACTTATGTGGTTCTTTAACCAGCACACTTCAGATTCTCCTCTTTCTTAAATGCTCCAATTATCAATAATAAAACCAGCTATTTTGTCTATCATACACTAAATTCCATGATGTTTTAAAATTAACACCCCAATTTTACCCTAAAATTCATAGCACAGCACATGGTAAATAAGTATTTTAATACATTCATATTTATATGGGATATGTGAAAGTTTGTATTATTCCATACAAAGTCAGTCTGTTTAGTTAGCTGTTATTAAAAACATTATGCTTCATTCAGTCTTTCAGCAGTATTTATTGAACACTTCCTACATGCACTTTTGTTGTGTATTATTAAGACTTCCACATAGATGACATTTATTATTATATTTATTACCATACTGTATACAACATAATAAATCATTATTGATGTTTATATTGCTCTAAGCTTCTCTTCCTCTTAAATTTAGTGCTGCTATATATTTAGATCTCATTGAAAAATCTGTGATGGTTGTTACACAATAGAAGTTGAGTAGATGTGATTCTTTGGCATCCACAATGTACACAGAGAAAAATAGTGAAAAGAAAACAGTGACATGAGAAAAAATACATCAGTTATATTTATCGACATGAATATGCTAGGTGTATTCATAGTCAATCAGGAAAGAATGGCAAGAAAATACATCTTAAAATAAGTGAAAATGGAGATAATTATTATTATCCTTAGCCCTGTGGATAAACAAAAGTCATAAACTCAAAAAGTTATTATAGATGATACTTGCTTGATTCTGAGTCCTATAATTTTAATTTACCATAGATATGATATAGCTTCCTTCCTAGTTATTTGTAAGATTTTCTCTCTAGATTCTTTCAATATTTGTTTTTAAAATCTTATAGGATTTTAATAAATAATTTAGTTCAGGATACAGTTACATGACCAAAAGAGACAAAAAAGTGTTCCTGCTGATTCTTTTTTTATTAGAGTCCATGAAACATGATTTCAAATAAGCTTTTATATATGTCTGACTTCTATTTGCCGTTAAAATTAGCTTTTGGACTGCTATATTCATTTTTACCAAATAATTTAAAAATAATCAAAGATTCTATCAATACTCACATTTATACACATATTAGGAAATATATACATATAGGAAATGTTCCAATGAACATTCATTGGAAGGACTGATGCTGAAACTGAAGCTCCAATACTTTGGCCACCTGATGTGAAGAGCTGACTCATTGGAAAAGACCCTGATGCTGGGAAGGATTGGGGGCAGGAGGACAAGGGACGACAGAGGATGAGATGTCTGGATGGCATCATTGACTCAATGGACATGAGTTTGGGTAGGCTCGGGAGTTGGTGATGGACAGGGAGGCCTGGCGTGCTGCAGTCCATGGGGTCACAAAAAGTCTGACTTCAAAAAATGACTGAGCGACTGAACTGAACTGATTAGAATTAAATCCATATTTATATAGGTGTAAATGATAGATTGGCTAACTGAAACTATATGCATATGCATTAGTTTTGTCCAAAGGAGATAAAGAAGCCTATGATTCATGCCTCAGAGAACAAATATGTGAAATAAGTAGAGAAATTCCAACAAAAATTTGCAAAACTGTGTTTGGAAAGTGGTGATTGGGAAAACAATAAGAAAATAGTAATTTTTATATCTAGCTAAAGAACATTTGCAATTTCTGCCAATTATGACAAGATCCAGGCCAATCAATATACAGATATCACTGTATAGATAGATCAACCAAACTTAGAATCTACACAATTTAAATAATAAATAACCTTTTATAGTCTGCTTCTCAAAATGAAAAAGTATGTTATTACTTTTCTCCATCTTGTGGCTAATCGAGTTTTTTAACCTCCTTTCTTCTCTCAGACTGAATTATGTTTGACTGGATCATTGCCCATTTTGTGAGGTAATTTCTCAGTGTACATTCTGAGGTCTCCTTGACTTATTTTTGGAGAGCAATTTTATTATTTAAGATTGTTCTCTGCACTACCTGCATGGAAACTGTGTGTCTCCTATCTGTTTTGACATTCAACAATACATCCAAAGTTTTCCTTTCCCCTTTCCTCCTTCTTTCCTTTCTTCCTTCTTCCCATGCTGGCTCTTCCTACTGCTACTAGTTTGATATAATTGTTCCAGGTCTTAAAGATAGTATGTTGACCCTCCAAATTAGTTTACAACAATTTTGAATAAAATTTTACTATTTTTCTTGGTGACAATTAGCCAATCAGAAATTGTGGTGTTTATAAACCATAAACTCTATGCACTATCCTTACTCTATTCATGGCAAAGGAAAGTCACTTTAAAATTCAGCTTATTACTACAATTAATATAGGCACCTGTATATTATTACCTAAAAAAACTGCTGTTAATGATATAACTAATGAAGGAATTTCAGAGATTACCTGATGTAAATTTCTCTTTCAGTAAGCTAAGATTTGGAGATTCAGAGATTACACAAAGAAAGCAACTCAATAATTTTTAATTACAAATAAGCCTAATGATATACTTATATTTTTGCTTGGCATACATGATTAGCAGTAATAGCCAGCAACATGTGTTTGCATATGACTGATATAAAGTTGTCAATTAGTTTATTTTGAATTGAATAGCAAAAATGTTTCCATATATCATATTAACTATATTTCCATTTATCATATTTTGTGAAATAGCAATTAGAAAACTAAGACTGAAAATGAATTGTCAAAGCTTACTTAGCTGCTAATTACAAAACTCTAATTTTGAATCTGAATATTTCTGATTCTTCTGAATCACTAAACTTTTGATCAGAATTTGAAAATATCATAGCTGTGTTTTTCATAATGTAAAATAGAATGACATTCAAAATAAGTTTCATAGTTTGAATTTTATCATAGCTGATTCAATATGTGGAAGCTAGTCTGGAATGGAAATATGTGTCATCTAACACAGAAGAATTTATTATCTGATAATCTTTGGATTAGATTTTCTAGTCTAGAAAAAATCTAGAAAAAATTAGATTTTCTAGATTTTCTTAGCATTGCCATCACAGAATAACACAACAACAACAACAAAACACATTTATTTAGATACCAGCTAGAAGAAATAATGGAAATAAAGAGACAGTAGGATCCATTTTATGACTTATTTATTGAAGTCACATTTTGCAATAGATGAATAATTTTAGATGAAGAAAGATACAATCAATTGGAACTGAGTTCTAGACATCAGTGTTCAATATTAATATGAGAAATAACATATTAATCATCCAACAGTTGCTGCTTAATCCCATACTAAGTAATTTACGGCAAAGGTGAAAGAGGAGAAATGACTCAAAACTGCAATTGGAACCTACAATAAATATTGAGCAAATATTGCATTCTGTCCTTTTCACCCTTTCTTTAGTAGGCTATACTCTCTAGGGTAGCTAGTTTTGGTGGTAAATAACTTTTACATGTTATCTAAATCTCTTTCTAGTTTTTCTCTGCAATTAATGGTATTTTACACACACACACAGAAAGGACCGAATGAGCAAGTAATGATACGTTATAAATTAAAAATATGATGTTTTCATTGAAAAGAACAAATAAACCAATAAAATAGGTAATAGAATGATCTGCAAAGAGTATTATTCGCAACAAACAAAGACACAAGGCAGCTGAGAGTACTAGTGTACAACAGATGTTAAAATGACGGGTCTGCAGTCATGTGTACATTCTCTATGTTTGAACACTGCATGTCTCTAAAATTATATCTAGGAGCCCATTGCAGTGTCTGTCTTTGGGGAGGAAAGAAGATGGGAGCTGGATGTTAAGGATGAAACTGTTTTTTTTCCTTTATGTATTTGGCTGAACTGGGTCTGTTGTGGCATGCAGGCTCTTTTGCGGCAGCATGTGGGATCTAGCTCCCTGACCAGGGATTGAACCCAGGGCTCTGCTCTGGGAGCAGGCAGTCTTAGCCATTGAACCACTAGGGACATCTCTGATTTTTCTTTTTAGGACTTTTGAGCTGTTGGAATTCTTTATGCCGTGAACATATATTAATATTAAAAAATAAAATGCAGATTGCTTATGATCCTTATAAAAGCTTTTCTAGTATGTCTTTGTTCTGTGCACTATCAGGCTTTATCAAAGTTCTTAAGTGTTTTCTGATATTATGTCAGTTGAAAATGCTATGAGAGCAAAACATACAATTTTAAAAAATCCTTTAATTCTTAAATTATTTATAATATTTTCATTTAAGCATGCTTTACAATAGAGACTCAAGTTAACAAGCAATATTATTATAGTAATAAAATATAATTTTAAAGCATCGCTTATAAGAATCATTTTAATTTTACTGAAGCTTCTTGGCATTTTTTTTTTTTTCATTCAATTTCAGGGCAAATTTCTCTTAGAGTTTAATATGGAAATTTGGATGCCAGTTTTCATTTTGGACATCCATCAGAAGGAAGAGTGTTTACAGAAGGAAGAAGAATACAATAGAGATTTGAAAACTTAATTTTATTATTCAGTTCAGTTCTGTCACTCAGTCGTGTCTGACTCTCTGCTACCCCATGGACTGCAGCACATCAGGCCTCACTGTCCAAACCAATTCCTGGAGTTTACTCAAACTCACGTCCATTGAGTCGGTGATGCCATCCAGCCATCTTATTCTCTGTCATTCCCTTCTCCTTCCACAGTCAATCTTTCCCAGCATCAGAGTCTTTTCAAATGAAACAGTTCTTCGCATCAGGTGGCCAAAGTATTGGAATTTCAGCTTTAGCATCAGTTCTTCCAATGGATATTTAGGACTGATTTCCTTTAGGATGGACTGGTTGGATCTTCTTGTTGTCCAAGGGACTCTCAGTAATCTTCTCCAACACCACCATTCTTGGAGACTGATAAAGCATTAAATGAATTTGAGATTGCCCTTGAGAGAATCTCCTAATCTTTGTGGCTGTGTCACTTAGCTCTCATTAGTCCCATTTAAGTAATTGTATTTGTTTCCAACTGCTGTTGTAATAAATTACTACAAACTTACAGACTTAAGCAAAGCAAGTTTATTTTCTCACAGTTTGAAGGTCAGAAGTCTCGCTTCAACCTCAGTCTTGCTGGATCAAAGTCGGTGCTTTGACAGGGCTGGTTCCTTTCAGTGTTTCTGGTGGGAAAAATCATTGCCCACCTTTTTTGGCTTCTACAGTCACCTACACTAGTTGGACCCTTTTCTGACATTGTTCTCTCAACCTCCCTATAATGTCTCTGTTCACATTTATGACTTTTTGTGAACCTCTCTTATAAGAACTCCTGTGTTTACACTGTGTTCATTTTTTTTTTTTTTTTTTTGCTATTGTTCGGTTGCTCAGTCATGTTACCTTTGCTACCCCACAGACTGTAGCCCACAAGGCTCCTCTGTCCATGGGATTTTCTAAGCAAGAATATACTGGAGTGGATTGCCATTGCCTTCTCAGGGGATATTTCTGACCCAGGGATCAAACCCATATCTCTTGCATTTCCTACACTGGCAGGTGGATTCTTTACCACCCTGAATAATCTCCTCATCTCAAAATTACTCAGTCAGATCTACAAAGTTCTGTTTGCCACATAAGGAGATGCAGGTTGAAGGGATCGGCAATGGACATCTTTGCGGAGTCACTGAGCAACCTACCATGTAGCCTACAAAGAAGGGTCCTGGAAAATGTCTCAGCAGACCCAGGTCCTCAGCTTCTCTTCTTCTTAGATAGGAGACGTGAGAAACTATAGTTCTCAAGTTATTTTGTAAATAATTCTGCTGTTGGTTATTATGCTATTAGCTCATAATACAATTCTGGATATCAGCTCATTATGTAATTTTGGCTTTCATTTTAGCGGCTTAGAGGACTTATATCTTGGGAAGGTGGCAACGGGTAATAAACTGCCTTATTACCTCCTTAAGTCACAACCACCATTTTTATGATTATTTAAAATCTCATAATCTATTTTTTATAAATTCCATTGAGTGTATGACAAGGCCCAAATTTAATGCTTCCTGTAGCCATCAACTATATTAAGAATCTTGGGACAGTGCAGACATGTGGCCTTTAACATTCATGGTGCCTCCAAATGACTCCTCCTCGGGAGCATGGACTATTCATCACCCATTCTCTTCTGCCCTATCTTACCAGAAAGTTCAGATGCAGAGGAAGAGATCAGAATTTTTATTAATTATGCATCAAACATAAATAGATTATAATGTAGCATGTGCTTATACCTTTTTAAATGCTGCTGTAGATCGATAAACAATAACAATTTCTCACTTTGCTTAAATATTTATTAAAGATAATTAAAGAACTTTCATTTTCATACGTAGATCAGTTCAAAAACATCAGTGACATAGGGGAAACATCTTCATATATGTCTCTTTTACATACACGTTTGGGTGTTAATTTGGCGCTAATTTGAAAGTCAATCTTTCAGTGAATAAATTTTTCTCATGTATGCCTACTGTTGAAACACATGTATCTGAAATTTTTTTAATGAATTCTTCTTTTAATAATTTCTTGATATTTCCTTTGTAATATATTTTGTTATATAATCTGTGCGTGTCCTATTGTGTTATTTTTTCTTTGAATTTTCTTCTTTTAAATATGGATTGTTATGTTTTCTCTCCAAGGAAATATACATGTGCATACTACATAGTTTATTAATTTCCTACTAGTATTGTTACTGTGTCACTTGCGCTCTCTTGTTTCTGACTCTCTGCAGCCCCACAGACTGCAGTCTGCCAGGCTTCTCTGGAGTTTTCCCGGCAAGAATACTGGCTTGTGTTGCCATCTCCTGCTTCAGGGATGGAACCCACGTCTCTTGCATCTCCTGCATTGGCAGCCAGTTTCTTTACCACCAGCACCACCTGGGAAGTCTCATAAGGTTAAAAATATTCTTGAAACTAATTTCCTCCAGGTTTAATGACAACTTTTATCATGTGTATATATGTCTGTACACACAGGTACAAATGTAAGTGTGCGCATATATATATATATATAATTATTAAAATAAATTACTGCTGAAACCAAAGGACACAAGTTAAACAAAACCAGACTATGAAAGAAATTTCATATGGAAATTTAGCTTTTAGAAATTTGAAACAGTGTTAACCCTTGGGTTAACACTGCTTCACATTATAAGACATTAAAGAAAAATATTAACAAATGTTTACATAATTGCTACCATAAAGTGAAAGCTAAATATAACTCTATATTTTGTCTTTGATACAAGAAAAATTACAGTAATTCTGAAAGTTCAGTTTTAATAACTCTGAGGACTATTGACTTGTAATCTTGAGAATATGCATGTTTGTCAAAAGAAATTGCTTGTTAGAATACTTGTTGAGTAAACCATTTCTTCATTTCAGCATATAAATTACGCTTGTCATTAACCTGCTGATTGTAGTTACACTGATTTAGTTGTGAAAACAGAGTGCAGATTATTGAAGAAAGAAATATATCTGAAATCATTACTCTTTGCAAAATCTATTTGCAATTAAACTAAACTCTAGAACACAATGTAGAAATATCATTCTCCCACACTACTATAATTCTATAATGATGATGAAGCAATTCTCACGCATGGTTTTGTTCCGACTCTATCCCCCAGGTCCTATTTCCCAAGTCCTCCATCCACCTCTCCGTTTACATGAATGTTAGTACTAGTTTTCTACTGTTGCCATAACAAACTACCACAAACTTGGTAAGACACAAACTTTGTGTCTTATAAAAGCAACATAAATTTATCACCTTACATTTCTGTAGGCTAGAAATCTAACAATGGTTTTGGAGAAAATCAAATTATTGTCAGGGCTGCACTCTTTTTTGGAAGCTTCAGAAGGGAATGCATTTCCTTGCCTTCTCTGGGTTCCAGAGGCCACTCACACATCCGGCCTCCTCCCGCTTCCTCTGTCCTCAAGGTCAGCATCCTTGTATCTCTCTTCACTGTCACATCCTTACTCTGATCACAGCCAGGAAGGGTGCTCTGATGGGACCCACTTGGATAATCTACAAATATGGCCCCATCTAGAGTCCTTTAACCATACATTGACATGAATCAGCCATGGATTTACATGTGCTCCCCATTCCAAACCCCGTTCCCACCTCCCTCCCCATCCCATCCCTCTGGGTCGTCCCAGTGCACCAGCCCCAAGCAATTGTCTCATGCATCCAACCTGGACTGGTGATCTGTTTCACACTTGATAATATACATGTTTCAATGCTGTTCTCTCAGATCATCCCACCCTTGCCTTCTCCCATAGAGTCCAAAAGTCTGTTCTGTACATCTATGTCTCTTTTTCTGTCTTACATATAAAATCATAAATACAACAGTACCTAATTTGGTGGTATGAAAATAATAAGACAGAGGAGAGTTACTGGGATTATATTTTTTAAGTTCTTTGCATTTTTCTGGCAGAAAGGTAAAGAATGTTAGTTAAGGGTAATTTTCAAGGAAATAAAATGTATAAATTCAAAAAATATATATATATCATAAAAAAATAAAAATAAAGTCCTTTAACTTAATCACACTTGCTAAAACTTTTTTTTATGTTTAATCTCAAAATCATCTCCAGTTAATGCATTTATTCATCAATGACAAGTTTAATATGGACAAACATATTAGAGGCTACAAAAGCAAATGAGAAAGTAAGAAGTATTCATTATAATCACTAGATTTTTACTAGGAAATATTCTTATAAAATGCATTGGTTAAATTTCCAGTAGTCGTGTATGGATGTGAGAGTTGGACTATATAAACACAGCTGAGTGCCGCCGCAGAATTGATGCTTTTGAACTGTGGTGTTGGAGAAGACTCTTGAGAGTCCCTTGGACTGCAAGGAGATCCAACCAGTCCATCCTAAAGGAGATCTGTCCTGAATATTCATTGGAAGGACTGATGCTGAAACTGAAACTTCAATACTTTGGCCACCTGATGCAAAGAACTGACTCTTTGGAAAAGACCCTGATGCTGGGAAAGACTGAAGTCAGGAGAAAAGGGAACGATGGAGAATGAGATGGTTGGGTGACATCACCTACTTGATAGACATGAGCTTGAGCAAGCTCTGGGAGTTGGTGATGGACAGGAAAGCCTGGTGTGCTGCAGTTCACAGGGTCACAAGGAGTCTGACATGACTGAGCGACTGAACCGAACTGAAAGTTTGATAAGTGACAGCTCAGTCTCTAAAGAATAAATTACAAACCTTTAGACTGGAGGGCAGAGAAAAATCTCTCTTGATCCGTCTCACATTAACATCACTTTGAGCTTGTCTCTGCTCTCCAGGTTTATGGAACTAGATAAAACTCCTCAAATCTGCCTCACCATTGTGCCTGGGGGGAAAGGCTGTGTCTGTTATGTACATGCTCCAGCTGATTTCTCCCACTAGTTTAATTTGGTGCATGTAGAGCCACTGTATAAGGAAAGGGCACCTAGTTGCTCTTTGTGCCATATGATCACCGATCCAGAAATGGATACCTGTTACAAGAATGATATGTGAGGTAGCCTTGTGTGAAAGGATTCAACCTTAGGAGCAATTGTAATGAATATACCAATCAGTCTGATTCCTTCTGCAATCAGATTTCAAGAATGCAATGACTGTTGGCCATCAGTTGCAAAGATATTACGGCAGATTGCCAATACAAATGTGAATGTAAAACAAATTGTTCCATCTTGAGTGAGAGATAGAGATAACTGTCAATCTTCAGATAATTCCATTAGTTCCTCAAAATTACTATTATTGCGTGCATGCATGTTAAGTGGCTTCAGCAGTGTCCAACTCTTTGTGACCCAATGGGCCATAGCTTGCCAGGCTCCTGTGTCCATGGGATTCTCTAGGCAAGAATACTGGAGAGGGTTGCCTTGCCTTCCTCCAGGGTATCGTCCTGACCCAGGGATGGGACACCAGTCTCTTATGTCTCCTCCAGAAAGGCAGGTTCTTTACCACTAGTGCCACCTGGGAAGTTCATTGTTTAGATTCCTGAACTCTGATTAGGCTACACCAGTTGTTCTCACACTTTTAGCCTCAGGTTAACTTCATACTCTCAGATTATTAATGATCCCAAAGGCCTTTAGTCATAGGGATTATATCAATATTTACTGCATTAGAAAATCAAACTGGGAAAATTTTAAATGCTAATATTTTAATGAAATATAACTGACATACTGTAAAATTCACTCTTTTAAAGATTATAGCTCAATTATATTTAATATCTTCACAAGATTGTGCAACCAGCAACAGTATCTAATTCCTGAACATTTTCATCGCTTCCTAAAGAAACTCTGAACTCATTAGCATCCCTCACCATTCCCTCTCCCCCCAACCACTGGCAACCACTAATCTTTCTATCTCTATAGGTTTGCATATTCAGGACATTTCATATAAATAGAATCATATTAAAGGTTAATTTGTAAGCTTATTTTAAAAGAACAAAATCTTATAGCATGGTTCATATAAGGTTTCCAAAATTCTAATTTGTGCTTGAAATCTCAGATTTCATCATTGAAATAGAATCTGTCCATTAAAATGACAGGCTTACATCATTCAATTTTGAGAAAATATTTGTTGATATCCTAACTAGGGATAACCACATAGCTTTTTCATCTGTTGTTCAAGTAAGTACAGTCAGTGTTTTATTTAAAAAATAATAAATACATACTGGCTAGTTCAGCTCTCATTTTAAACATTCTCATGGGTGCTTTGCTTTATCTTCAGATAATCAGAGGACCTGAGTATGAGGCAGAAATGCTCTAGAGATAACCCTCATTTTATCAGTGGAATATTAATTAGTCACATGTTGAAATTGAGGTTTAGTAATATGAATGACTTCTTTGCTTCCTTGTTTTACTGTGAATATGATGCTAGTGCAGTTTGGTGTCATTGCCTTGGTTCAGGCAAAGGTGCCGGCAGTTTCACCTCTCATTGGTTTTACACCATCAGTGCAAATACCTACACAGCAAAAAGAGCAAATATCCTGGTGCTATTATAAAAATAGTTTCAACACATACCAAACACCCCTCAATCCTAAAAAAAGTTTTGAAGTTTCCCAGAAGACTATGAACTCACCTAAAAAGCACATTCTTTTTACATCTGTGGCTCTATTTCTGTTTTGTAAATAGGTTCATTTGTACCATCCTTTTAGATTCCACATATTAGTGATAGCATATGATATTTGTCTTATCTTATTTGAATGATAATTCTCTATCTGGAACGTTTTTCTCCAACTGCTTTCTGCAAAATTTCTCTTTGTTCAGCTGGTAAGAAGGCCTAACTAAAAGGGATTCCTGTTCTGTCAACTTTTTCTATAAGCTGAGCTAATTTTAGGGGTTTACATTTTGCATTTGGGAATAGAACTTTGGAAGTTTCCTTAGCAAATGATTAGGCAGTGTTTGTAAAACTCAGAGCACAGAGAAAACTCAACTTCAGCTCTTTTGAGATCTGCCATTACCAAAGAAATACCAGTAACACAACCTGGTTAGCGTGCTTGCAAGTACGTTGTGAGGTGCTTGCGACACACACCACTTCAGAAATTCAAGGAAGAGCTACATGATGTTTGAGCCTGACGTTAAATTACACAGACTGCCACTTTGAAAGAGGGAGTTTCATATCACTGCATGCTTTGTCAAGGGTGTCGTTGGACGGCGAAGCTTAAATATCCCTTTTAGCTGAAGAATTATGCAGAGCATAATCCTTTAGAATGAAATATCCATGGATATTCTGAGAAATTATTTTCTCATACGTTGTGCTCAAATATCTAATCCTTTAGAAAATATTTCTAAAAAGACTTTATTGTACTGTGATGTATAAAATGAATGCATCATCTCCAGCTAATACTATTTTTGCTTCTATATATTTCTTCACAAATTTCTGATATGGGCAATGGAGATGACATTCAAAGTTTTAGTTTGAATGTCAAAATTCAGAAAGAGTCGACTGCTAAGAAGAATTATTCAACTCAATTTAGTAACTCTTTATTGCCGACACTCTGTTATCAAAAAAAAATAAATATTATAGTTGGAAAATACATTTTGCACTATGTCTCACACATATAAAAATACCACATATGAAAAATTTTAAATCTGCTATTTAAATAATATCAATTTTATTTAATAGTATAAGAAATTTTAATATTTTATTAATAGAATTACAGATGGTCCCTCAGGAAAAAAATAACTTAGACAAAACTCTGACTTTTATTTATAAATTTTTGAATGCCTAGGGAAAATGTAACCTCCTTTAGCAATTCAAATATATACCTCTATATGCTATAGAGATCTGTGTACTTTTTAAAAAGAATAAATTTAGGATTAGTTTGTAAACTATTATATATATATATACACACACACATACAGAGAAAGAGTCTATACCCTACATTGTGCTTACTTTGGTAGTGATCATTAAATCCATTAGTTTTACATTTCTTGCTTCACAGACTGTCAAGCTGTTCAATGTTTGCCCACAAATATATGATGAACACTTACTATATTTAAGACTCTGTGCTAGGTAATCTCAGGTTTCAAATATATACAAGCTGAAGTGTCTCTTATACAGAAAGGTAAAGAAAATAGCATCATATATTGCATCATGCATTAAACTCTCATGCATTGTGCAAAGATTAGGAGGTTTTAAATTGTCTGCTCTGATTTTCATGGGTGGGCCTGATTTGTCTAGGAGTCAGAGTAAATTTAACTCTCTTTCTATGGTAATTGTTTCAGGAACCCAGACCCAAGTCAATCAGTAAATGACATCCCCAAGGGCATTAGGGCGGTTCCACTCAGGTATAATTCAGGATACAGTTTGATTGTAAGGGGAGGGAGTATCCTCCTTCTCCCTGGATGTGAATGATGAAGAATGCACTTGTGGTTGATTGATGCTTGTGGCTGTTTGTGAAGCCAGTGTGGTACTGAAGCTGAAACACAAGAAAGGCAGAGACTTGACAATCGTAAAGAACCAGAGCCAAAATATGAAAACGAAAGTGTGACCCTACCCTACTATTGAATTTTTAGAAAGAAATCAATACATCCTTATTTTTGTTAGTTTTTTTCAAGTTGCACTAAAACGTCAAAAGACAAGGATGCTTGAAAGAGATGAATTCAGACTGAAGAAATGCAGTGGAAAAAGAGATCAAATGAGAATTCTTACTTGCTAATTCAGGGTTGCAAATTCAAATGCTTCAGGGCCAAATCAGGAAATTTACACTAGTGAAGCAAATCAAGCAAAGATGAATATTGTATTCATCGATACAATAAAATACAATATCAATAAAACATATTTTTACTTTTTATTTACTTTTGCAATGCTAATGCAAGTCCAGTGCTATTAGAGTATTCTGTTTTCAAAACTTTTAGGAGATTAAATAAGATATTGTGTGGAAAATGTTTCTCACCGTGTCTTTTTTTCTTTTTCTTGACTGAACTGAGTCTTTGGTGCTGTGTGCAGACTTTCTCTAATTGTGGTGAGCAGGGGCCCCTCGTCCTTGTGGTGTACAGACCTCTCATTGTGGTGGCATCTCTTGTTGTGAAACACGGGCTCTAGAGTATATGCTCAGCAGTTGTGGCACGTGGGCTTAATTGCATTACAGCGTGTGGGATCTTCCCTGACCCGGGATTGAACCCCTGTCCCCTGCCTTGGCAGGAGGACTCGCAACCACTGGATTACCGAGAGAGTTACTCTGTGTTCATGCATGCTTAATCACTCCGCCACGTCCAATTCTTTGCAACTCCATGGACTGTAGTCTGCCAGGCTCCTCAGTCAATGGGATATTCCAGGCAAGACTACCAGAATGGGTTGTCATTTCCTCCTTTGGGGGATCTTCTCAAAGCAGGAATCAAACCTGTACCTCCTTCATGTCTTGCATTGAGAGGCAGATTCTTTACCACTGTGCCACCTGCTGCCATATCATATTGATACAAAACAATAAATAAGTGGCAACATTATTTAAGAGAGTGATGGCAAGGCGGGCAATATTTGGTACATTTTAGCTCACCTCTTGTATTCTTAATTTTTGATTAGGGATACATGGCTAAGGACAGGTGGATACAGGACTGCAGAACAGGTAAGTGGCAGGTAAATAAAGTTAACCTCAGGAAACCAAAGAATAGGCGAAGGGTCAGAAGTGGAGTGATTGAAATGTGCATTTGAATACAAAGGACAGTAGAAAAACCAAAGAAATAGTGACATTAACATCAAAACAAAGGGGAAAATATTGAGAGAAAAATATTTATTGGCTAAATATAGGAATAATTAAGATCAATGTCTCTGAATGTAGACAGTTAAATCCAAACTCTATCATGTAATACCTGTGCAAACTTAGTCAAGTTAATTCACCTGACTTTCAAGGGTTCAGTTCAGTTCAGTTCAGTTCAGTTGCTCAGTCATGTCTGACTCTTTGAGACCCCATGAATCGCAACATGCCAGGCCTCCCTGTCCATCACCAATCCCTGGAGTTTACTCAAACTCATGTCCATCGAGTTGGTGATGCCATCCAGTCATCTCATCCTCTGTCGTCCCCTTCTCCTCCTGCTTTTAATCCCTCCCAGCATCAGTGGCCAAGATATTGGAGTTTCAGCTTCAGCATCACTCCTTCCAATGAACACCCAGGACTGATCTCCTTTAGGATGGACTGGTTGGATCTCCTTGCAGTCCAAGGGACTCTCAAGAGTCTTCTCCAACACCGCAGTTCAAAAGCATCAATTTTTCTGCTCTCAGCTTTCTTCACAGTCTAACTCTCACATCCACACGTGACTATTGGAAAAACCATAGCCTTGACTAGATGGACCTTTGTTGACAAGTAATGTCTCTGCTTTTTAATATGCTATCTATGTTGGTTATAACTTTCCTTCTAAGCAGGAAGTGTCTTTTAATTTCATGGCTGCAATTACCATCTGCAGTGATTTTGGAGCCCCCCACAAAAGTCTGACACTGTTTCCACTGTTCCCCCATCTATTTCCCATGAAGTGATGGGACCAGATGCCATGATCTTAGTTTTCTGAGTTTCAGGGGTATTTTTTTTTTTTTTTTAATCTTCTATTTGGGAATATTAATCACAACTCTTTCACAGGGTTTGTATATAGTTAGAAGAGATGAATGTACTATTAAACATGCACTTCAGTGTCTGGAAGAGAGTAGGTGCTCAACAACATGACTAAATTTATTGTTATTTATTTAGTGAGAAGCAAAGAAGAAGAACTAGTAAAAAGAATGAATAGAAACATAGGAGGTATAGTTAAACAAAAATTGAGATAACAAAATTACACAAGGAAAGAAGATGTAGGTTTCACAGAGTAGTAGAAAAATTGATAGTTGCAGAAAAGGTCAAGGATGAAAAATGCAGAGAATGAGTAATTGTTCTTCCTAACTCATCAGAGACTTACAGAACATTTCTACTGAAGGTTCAGTTCTCAGTTTAGAGGGGAAGAGGAAGGTGCATAGTAGGGAATTTAAAAATGTGTCGGTCTTAAGGTTACATCCATAGAATGTAAATGATTATTTGAAATCAGCGACAGAGGCAAAGGAAAATATATATAGAGAGAAATAATGGGGAGGGGAAACATTTTAAATAGATCAGAGGATTTGGGGCAGCTATAAACTGATACCATGGGGTTCATGTTCATGATACTAATCTTCACTATACATTGTAACATTTGGCCTATGTTTGAACATACAGTATATGGTGCATTTTTAATTATAGAAAACTTTTGGAAGAGTTGCTTTAGGAATAAGTGATGTTGTTATCAGAAGATGATTAAAGGAGAAGGGGGTGGCAGTGGCTGAGATGGTTAGATAGCATCACTGACTCAATGGACATATGTTTGAGCAAACTCCAGAAGACAGTAGAGGACAGAGAAGCCTGGCATGCTAGTCCATGGGGTTGCAAAGAGTTGGCTATGACTTAGTGACTGAATAGCATCAAACAGGGATACAGCAGTTGATATATTGTGACCCTGTATCCATTTAATCAAATTCAAGATTTTACTCTGGGAAGTATTGTTTGAGTGGGAGCAGGAGAACTAATGTTGAAAATTGCCTAGTATTTAATATTGGTACTGGGAGAACATTTGAGTTGCAAAGAAAATGACTAATTTTCTGGAGACATCAGAGTTGGCTGTGCTGAACATGAGGTTCAAGCAAGTTAGAGAAGCGCATGAATGCTAAGGGACTAGACTTTTAAAAAGGGAAGCACCAATAATGTAGAAGTGAAAAATACCAAATTACAGGGTTTTTTTTTTTTTTAATCAAATTAGAGGTTTTTCATAGTTGTGAGAAATACATAGAAATAACAAATATTAGAAGAACTACCCTCTCATGTCATTTAGTACTTGCGGTAGAACATTTGCAAAATGGTCCAGTCCCCACGTCTCCATTTATATACGTCCATTACTATGTGACTTTACTGTACTTGTCATCAAGAAGTTGTACCTCTTATCCTGCTCTTTGTATTTAAGCTGTACTTGTGGTTTGCATTAGTCAAGAGAATGTAGCAGAAATGACATTGTGCAAGGTCTAAGCTTAGGTCTTGAGTAACCTTGCCTCCTTTCATTTGGTCTCGTCTGTGTGCCTTTACCATAGTAAGTTTCTCTCGCCTCTTGGAAGATTACAAGTATAGAACAGTTTTGTCAACCCAGTGATCTAGTAGAGGCACAAGATATGTCATGAATGCCACCCAAGGTAAACATAGTTACTGAGTCAACCTGCCACTGAACACAGACACATAGGTCCACCTCAACAAGCACTTCAGAACAATAGAACCATTCAGCTGATCCACAGATTAAGGACCAAAATGTCTGCCACTAAATGTTGTGAATGCTTATTAAACAGCACAGTTGTGATAATAAATGATGTACTATTTTTTATAGAGTCTATTCTTTCAATGCATTTCATGTGAAATACTTGTTTACCATTTTCTGTGGGCACTTTGGTGTATCAAATTCCTTATTAAATTATCTTTCTCCAAATGAATGTAAGATGTGGTACAACCATTTCAGAGTATAATAGAATAATCTCTTTCTATAAATATATTACTATTGATGCATTTAAGATTCGCTCAGTCATTTGGCAACAATTTTATGCTGGTGAGATTTCCATAGGGAAAAAGAAAAGCTGACCTGTGTCTCCAAGGTATGAGCTGCTATTCTTCAGCTTCTGCTTTAATTAAAGAACACATAACTTGCACGATATGTTGAAAGGCTTAACGTGAGCTTTTTTAAATTTTCATTTATTTATTTATTTTTTTAACGTGAGCTTTTTAAATAGATACTATATTTGGAGTCAGAAAGACCTGGGCGTAAGTTTCAGCTCTAACACATAATCTTTGTATAACCCCAGTCAAGTTTATTTTTTAGGTTCAGTTTTCTGAACTGTGAAATGATTGAAGTATAGCTAGCCTAGTATCAGACAAAATTTAAATACTCAATCAATATATGGTAAGCATAATATTGTTAATGATCCATTGCAAAGCCTTCAGTAATATTTGGGTATTATATTCCCAATTTAATTTTTTTCTCTATACTACATTCTCTCCCAAAACACATATACACATACACACATACACACAATGACACCTTAAATATATGTATTTGAAGTTCAGTTTTAAATGTTTGTTTTAAAATTTAGAATGTAAATATATTTGGTGCTAAAAGAATTTATATTAATGTTATTTATATTTGTCATTTATTACTCCAGAGAAAATTAAGAAGGCTCATAAAGCACCAAATATCCAGCAAAATAACAAAGTAAAACTTGTTGCAAAGAGGTTACCTGGAGAGAGGTATAAATAGTCCTAGAAATGAGGATAGAACACAAAAAGTTTGGGGATTTGACTCTAACCTCTAACCTCTAGAAAATTAGAAGAGAAAATAGGATAAGTGGATAATTCATAATGTCTGTAAGATAAAAGCAAACATATTTTCCCAAGTTCCTTCTGAAGAGGACACTGTAAACCAATGGAACAAACATCTCAGTCATATCTTCTATTAAACCCAGCTTTAAATTGCACAGGACTATTTCTTATATGTACTCAATATAGGGTTAAAAAAAAAATACACCAAATCACAATTTAATCAAACTAGTCTTATGGAGCACCAGTGTAACAGATTTAGATATACAGCTATCTGATAAGCTGAATAAAGTCATAGGTATTATGGTATCTAGAGAACTAGGTAGATCATATAATCTTCAGGCAATCCTGCCTAAATAATATTTTCTCTAAAACGAACTTTGGATTTGGGGGCTGTAATGAATTTAGTATTATTTGTCCTGACAAAAGTCTAGAGTACAGATTAACTATCTTGGCAGCTAAATATTAAATGGTAAGCTTATTAAAGGAGCCCAAATTAATATTGAATTATCAAAACTGAGGAAGCAATTAAAGACATATTCCCATACATAAAGCTACCCCAATACTCTCAAGGTAAACACAATTTCTGGCAGAGCTAAAGATCTCCTTATTTATTTTGAGTCCAGATAGTTCTTAGGCAAATGATACACTATTTCTGAAGATGTCAGTTGTTTATACAAAATAAAGAATGTAACACTTCAGGATCATTTGAATGTTAGTTTATAAAATGGAAAAAAATAGTATATTTATCATTCCCTTGATCTCACTAATAAATGATTTTTTTCTTTTTATTTATATAGTCTTCTTTGTTCCCATTTTCTTCCACTTCTCTTCTTTTTATCAAAAGGTGTATATCATGTCTATGTCTATGTGGCCCTTTGCCAAGCTCCAGAGCTTGCATTATGAGGCAGACAATGGCTGTGTCAGCAGACACGGAGAAGGCGCGCTGATGGCAGGAGGAGGACGTTAACACCACCAAACCTTTCCACACAGGCAGTTCTTTCTTTGGAACTACTCTCTCTGATCCACAGCATTCCTTCCTTTTTTCATTTCTGATGTCTCCCTTCCACAGTCAATATTGCTGGACCTCTCCCTAACCTGAGCTCTGCATAAGATGCCTCCTAGATCTTTTAATCAGTTCAATCAGTGCATCTTATAAACCAAATTATGTTTACAAAATATTTATACATTTATAACCTTTTAGTTCTGCTAGGTCTATGGTAGAAGCAAAGGCTGTAGCTGCTTCTTCAGTCACAGTCCATCATCTCAACCAGATGGTTTATTCTGCTTATGTCAAGGTAGGAAAATCTTATTTAATAGTCCCTGGGGGGTCTGAGAAATCAAGGCAATTTCATAACAGAAATGCTGGATGTGCTGTACCTCAGGTTGTAAAATATTTTTCTGTATAAATTCTACTTGACCTGCAGCTGCTCAGCTGCTTTTTGCATGCACACGGATCCAGTTGCGATTTTATAATGTTGTCTGTTCATTCAGAAAAATATGACTATCAAATTCTCAAGTATTTACCAAGATGGGAAGTGTGGGTGTGGGGGAGAACTACTTTGTCTCTGACATGTACAATTAAAAACAAATCAACAAAAAAATAGCAGGCTATTTTTCTACCTTAACATCTTAATGTTCATTCATAACATAGATCAGATTGCTTTTTTGGTAGTCAGCTCTTAGTTTATAAGGCAACGCTGAATTACTCATAAACATTCTTTAAGTGTTTAAATACCAACGTTTGGATGTATATTATGAAAATACTTTGTCTATTTCTATTTACCTAATGGAATGAATTAATGTGCATGAAGACAAAATGCAAATCAAATGTGCTTAATTTGAGCTAAAGCATCACGAGTGTAAATTAAAGTTTATTATTTTTTACATTGTAATTAAGCACTTCTCCCAAAGGCAGAGTCACATTCCATAAGGACATTCTGGTAAATATTCATTATTCTATAACATATAGTCATCCTATTATTAAAATTTTGCAAGTGACAAAAAATCCATTGCAAACTGATTGAAGGAAGCCTATCTGTCTAATCTATGGCTATCATCTGTCTATCATCTATCTAACCTATCATGATAAAACAGAACAGTATATTTTCTGGGGCTTTATCCTTGCCCCAGACCACATTTACTGAGAGTGGAATCATAGATATTTTCAGAACAGGGCCATAAATGCTGAGGATATAAACAAATATCTACCATATTGATGAAACTTGAGAAACTGAATAAAGTATTCCCACTAGTCTGCACCAGCATGGCATGAAGCTTAACATAATAGCAGCTAGCTGCTAGGAACAATATGCAGATCTGTTTTGTTCATGGGTTAACATATATTTATTCTTACTGTCTCTAATCTCAGAAGGGAATTGCATTCTAGAAGGATCCTCAAGTATCTAACGTACTGCTGTATTTGACTCAAATTAAAATTTAAACTTTTTGATAAGTTTTGTTAAAACATAAAATTTATTGTCTTATCAGTAGAGATGCAGCTTATATAGTATATTATTAATAAGACTAAAGGAAACTTATGGAAAATGTCTGAATAATTAGCCAAGACTTCAACATAAATACATGCCAATCTGCCAAACACTGATGTGAAATCTGAAAAATATCCTGTGAAATTTTCCTTTTTATTATGTTAATGACCTGGATCAATTGAAACATTAGATGTATGAAGATTTATGGACTTTTATTTAATATAAGTGTTGTCAAATTTTCAAGGCAAAATACATAAGAAAAGCCATGCAGATTTGGACATAATATGTAGATTAAATTGGGAGAAATTTGATTCTTTTCTAAGGAAAAGATCTTATCAAAAAATGATCATAACCACTGAGCAGAGTTAGCATAGATTTTAGGATTTGGGTATGACGGGGGTGATCACAGTCCAGTTTGCACAAGATGGGTCCAGCTTAGGCCTATTGTTCTGGCATCACATCCCGTCTTGTTTTGAATTGTCCCAGAGTTTTGTTTTGTTTCTTGGTAATATTATTTTATTAATAATTGCATTAAACCAAGCATATGTTTGATGATTTGTTTGATCCCCGATTTGTATTTACACTTTTTGCCATACTTTGTGTTAGTACGGTGGGACACATTTGTGCAATTAAAAGCACTCTCTGATAAAATCTGAAAGACAGTTGGTTATTATCGACATTTCCTTTTCCAACCCTTATCAGATATAACATAATTAACACTCTCCTATCAAAAAAAGCTTGCGGGGTGCTGTTTATTAAGCGTCCCTCCACACTGAAGGGTAGAAGTTTCCTCCTTTCAATTTTACCAATGTGCTGCCCCTAGGGGCCACGTGGTGCAATAGCTTGCCGCTCCTGGGCCCATCGAGTGGCCTGCCAGGTACAAGAACACTTGAGGTCTCCATTTAACAGGATAGATTTTAACATTAAAATATACATGGGAAACGTGTAGGGAATAAAGGCTAAGTAGTCTTGCCATAGAGAATATAGATAATAGTGTGAATGCTTTTTCTAGAGTGAATTTTAAAAGGAAAATCATTCATCTAACATTTATTTTTTAAAATTTGCAGTATATCCTTTAGGCAAAAACTAGATCACAGAAATAAAGCATGTATATTAAAAGCATAATTTCCACCCTATTTGTCTCATTCACAAAAGAAATTTGAAAATGAATGTATAACTGGCACAAAATATTTGTGTGTCCCTGATCACATGAAAACCAGAAAACACAAATCTACTGCATCAGAGTCAACGTCTGCTTCAACAGTTTGTCATTATTTTATTTTATTTATTTATTTATTTTTTTAGTTTGTCATTGTTTTAAAGACTGCTCACTGATGATGGTTTAATACATGAACTGTAAATGATGTATTAGCATATTCTGAAGGATAACTTTACATTTGGATCAAATGATGATTCTTCTATATTATTTCCACTTATTTTTTAATAAAAGCATTTTTTTTTTTTTACAAACAAAATCTACCCAGAAGCTGAACTTACAAACTCACTCTTTTTTTTTTTGTCCCAAATTTTCTTCTGAACATAGAAAAAAGTGAACTGATAGCTGTTCATATGTTAGCTACACTAGAACATGAAAACTTTCATGGACAATTAGATGATGGACAGTTTTATATGTGTCATCAGAAACTTCAAAGAGCAAAATAGATTAATTCCAGTAATGATTCATTTTTCTCTCTTCCAATTCAAGGGATCAACTTTTTGATGTTTCTTCTGTTTAAAAGGTGAAACATCTGAATTAATATAATTGCTTTTTAAAATTTTAAAAGTTTATCAGTGAAAATAAATGCATTTTTGAGATAAAAATACAAATACCAATTTAGGTAGAATGAAGCAGAGGGGTATAAAACTGTCCTAATAATTTAAGAGAGTTTTGAAGCATAAATGTACTTTGAATTGCCTTTGGTACAATTATCTAAAAAAACTGTGCTAATCCACTAGTCAAATAAAAATTTCAGTTGTCAAAATGTATAATATTCTATCTTAGTTGCATTTTGTTAAAAATAAAATTTAATCAAAATAGTCAATAAATGAGACACTAAAATCTTTAGTTTTGAAATGTTAGTGAATTTCACATATTGAAATATGTTTGAAACTGAAAGACACTGAAATTTATTCCTATAAAATAATGGAGGAAAACACCTTTAAATTTTGCTACTGCAATTGGAGTATAAAAGTTAACTGAATTTTAGAGTGTCATCTGCAGTATCTTGACTTGTAGAAGAAATCTTTTCATGGAGCTTGTTTTTAATTGGATACATTTATATTCATTGCTAAAATGTAATGAAATTGAAGTCTATGGTTTTTGTATTATTTAAATTTAGGGAAAGAAAGCTATTATAAGCTAAGACAATTATTCTATGTGCATTTTCTTATACCATACTTATAAAAGAAATATATTCTAAGTAGAAGCAAAGAGTTATTCTCTTGAAAAATATTTGGTCTGAAATATTTACACATTTAAATATTAAAAATAAAAAGAATTGAGAACATCCTATTTTGAAGAATTTGATTTGATATTACCAGGTATCTCAACACTTTCAGAGAGAGTTTAATCTATTAAAAATAATGTGTCCTAGAGAGAAGAATCATTTGCAAACTGGAGTAATTCATTTCAAATTTAGTAATTATAACATGAAGTTTTGAATGTGATTATGAAATATCTTAAAAAGTCATATTAAAAACAAATTCCTCACAAAATGTATGTATCATTGTCATGGACACAGATAGCTAAGCCAGTGTAGATTTGTACAAGCCCTAAATATGTATGAAACCCATTCTATTTATATAATTTTTAAAATTTCACCTAAATCAAACCACTGACAATTTTTGCATTTTATACAGTTTAAAAATTGTAGAAATCATTTTTCCTTTGAAAGTAAAATAAGGCAATTTTATAGATTCACCAATATTCTCAAAAATTGGTAAATATTTCAAAAAACATATATATAGTATCATTGTTGTGCTCACAGATGTTCTGGTTTATTCTGTCAAAAAGTAAATCAGTAAAACCAAGGATTTTTTTTCTGATTTCCATAATACAAGCCAGAGCACGTAGAGCTTTTGCTTAGCCTAGGTTTATCCAGGATTAGATTTCAAAACAGCCAGATGAATGTCTATCAGACGGTTATCCAAAAATGCTTTCCCTCGGTGGATATTCATATACATAACATTCCCTGATGAGTATCTGAAACGAAACTAGCCCATGTTGTCAATTAAAAGGGAGGTAGTTGAGTTAGGGAGAGACCATCTTGCGTGAGCTGATGAGGGAAACATTTCTGAAGAGGATGCTCCAGCTCTATTCAGAGGTAGTACAGATACGTGCTTTTTTTTTTTTTTTCCCTAATTTGAAAACAAGCATGAGGATACTTGAAAAATTAGTCTCAGAGAAAAATTAGGATCAGAGACTTAAAAAAAAAAAACAAACTGCATTTAACTTGAGCAAATACCTACATTTTCAGTTCAGTTCAGTTCAGTCGCTCAGTCGTGTCCGACTCTTTACGACCTGATGAACCGCAGCACGCCAGGCCTCCCTGTCCATCACCAACTCCCGGAGTCTACACAAACTCATGTCAATGGAGTCTGTGATGCCATCCAACCATGTCACCTCTGTCGTCCCCTTCTCTTCCTGCCCCCAATCCCTCCCAGCATCAGGGTCTTTTCAAATAAGTCAGCTCTTCTCATCTTGTGGCCAAAGTATTGGAGTTTTTCAGCTTCAGCATCAGTCCTTCCAATGAACACCCAGGACTGATCTCCTTCAGGATGGACTGGTTGGATCTCCTTGCAGTCCAAGGGACTCTCAAGAGTCTTCTCCAACACCACAGTTCAAAAGCATCAATTTTTCTGCTCTCAGCTTTCTTCACAGTTCAACTCTCACATCCACACATGACCACTGGAAAAACCATAGCCTTGACTAGATGGACCTTTGTTGGCAAAGTAATGTCTCTGCTTTTTAATATGCTGTCTAGGTTGGTCATTGGAGAAAGCAATGGCACCCCACTCCAGTACTCTTGCCTGGAAAAATCCCATGGACGGAGGAGCCTGGTAGGCTGCAGTCCATGGGGTCGCTAAGAGTCGGACACGACTGAGCGACTTCACTTTCAATTTTCACTTTTCACTTTCATGCATTGGAGAAGGAAATGGCAATCCACCCCAGTGTTCTTGCCTGGAGAATCCCAGGGACGGCGGAGTCTGGTGGGCTGCCGTCTACAGGATCGCACAGAGTCGGACATGACTGAAGCGACTTAGCAGCAGCAGCAGCAGCAGATTGGCCATAACTTTCCTTCCAAGGAGTAAAGCGTCTTTTAATTTCATGTCTGCAATCACCATCTGCAGTGACCAAGGAGCAGCAGCTGCGTGGTTGCAGGAGGGCCGAGAGGAGTACTCAGGAGGGGCGGCAGTGAGAAGATATCCCTCGTCCAAGGGAAGAGAAACCCCAGTAAGATGGTAGGTGTTGTGAGAGGGCATCAGTGGGCAGACACACTAAAACCATAATCACAGAAAACTAGCCAATCTGATCACATGGACCACATCTTGTCTAACTCAATGAAACTAAGCCATGCCGTGTGGGGCCACCCAAGATAGAAGGGTCATGGTGGAGAGTCTGACAGAATGTGATCCACTGGAGAAGGGAATGGCAAACCACTTCAGTGTTCTTGCCTTGAGAACCCCATGAACAGTATGGGAAGGCAAAAAGATAGGATACCTCTACATTTACTTTGAACCAAATTTATTAGAGGCAGTCTTTCAAGTGATTTAGTGACCCGTACCTACATGAAGATAATCCAGCCTAAATTTGAAGGAAGAAAGCAGGTGGAGCATTCACTTTCAAAATGTCATGGTTATACTAGATTTCCCACTCAACTCATAGCTAAATTTCTTCTTGTTTATATTTCCCCATCAGGTGTCAGAATTTTACAGGATTGGGAGAGCTGTTTAGAGAGTGAAGTATGGTGTGCTAGATAGTATTAATACTAGTCTCCATAATGCACTGCAGTTTATTTATGATTCTGAAGGAAGTTAAACAATTTTAAAAATAACTATTTTTCAGACTTAACCTGAAATTCATTCAAACATTCAATAAATTTTGTGGTTTAGATGCTAAGACATGTCCAGCTCTTATGAACGCATGGACTGTAGCTTTCCAGGCTCCTCTGTACATGGGATTCTCCAGGCAAGAATACTGGGGTGGTTTGCCAGTTCCTTCTCCAGGGGAGCTTCCCGGTCCAGGAATCGAACCCAGGTCTCTTGTGTTGCAGGAAGATTCTTTACTAACCGAGTTATGAGGGAAGGCCAATAAATATTTACTGAGTTCATTTATTTTGTGTGTGAAAATATGTATATATATATATATATATATATATGTCAGGAGCTGCAGATAAGCTGTTGTTTTATCCCTTTGGTCCCTTTGTCAGATTATCAAGATTGACTGCATGATGGGAGAGATTTTTTTTGACAATGCTGAACCTAGAAATCCTCCTCTTCCTATTGAAGTCGTGTGTATACATAACTGCTCATCCTGGAAGTGTAAATGGCAAAAAGATAATTCATTTCCAATAATTTCAAAAGAGTAATGATTGTTTTCAAAGGGTATGCACTAGCAGAGTGTGAAAAGCGAGAAAGTGCTAGTGGCTCATTCACGTCCAGCTTTTGGTGACCCTGTGGACCGTAGCCTGCCAGGCTCCTCTGTTCATGGATTCTCCAGGCAAAAATACTGGAGTGGGTTGGCATTTCCTTCTCCAGGATATTCCAGACCCGGGGATCGAACCCAGATCTTCCTGTATTGCAGGCTGATTCTTTACTATCTGAATCACCAGGAAGCTCATAGCAGAAAGTGGCATTCATAAAATGGTGTATTTTGTAGTATATATGAACAATAAGGGAAGACTAGCTTATGCCTTTAGAAACAACATTGACTCCAAAAGTATTCTTAAGTATAAGCAATTATGAACAAACTGAGAGCTTTCAGAGGTTTTTAAATGGAGGTTATTGCAAAATCAGTAAATGACATGGAAATAAGATACATAATATAGGCAACTATATTCAATATCTTGTAACAACCTATGATGGAAAAGAACTAAAATACTTACACATATATATGTATATGACTAAGTCACTTTTTGCTATATACACCCGAAATTAAAAAAATATTGTAAATAATAATACTTCAATAAAATTATATTAAAAAAGAAGATAAAGCAAGAAGCAGCAACAGATAAGATCAAAACCATGTTAGAGATATTTCCGTATAGTGACATTTCCTTTATTCTCATTAGGCATATTGAGGAGCATAATACTGGGATGATATTTTCTTTTACCTCTCCCTTGGTATGTACATATACATGTATCCATGTCTCTAACTTTCTACCATCATTCACTATCAACACGAGGTATAATTTCTGTTCCCATTTAAAGAGTGCAATTTAAGGAGTTTGACAAATGTATATCTCTATGACATCGTCACTTAAATGAAGCTACATATATTTATATATCTGTGTTTATACCTGGCTATCTATTATATATATATTATGTTTTATATATATATATATACACATATTTATTTCTCTTTATGTATATTTATATAAATATGTATATATTTACGTATACATGTATGGGTGTGTGTGTGTGTGTGTGTGTGTGTGTGTGTATATAATCATTCAGAATTTTCAGTTTGGTGTGGTTTCTTTCATTCTGCACAGTGATTTCTAGATTCATTCAGTTTGCTGCATTTAGCAGTAGTTTCTAGTTCATCTAATAATCATTGCATTGATATATTTATTATTTACCATTCACCTATTGTTGGACATTTGCATTATTTACCATTTTTGGCTATTGTAAATAAAACAGCTATGAACATTTATGTACAAGTTTTTGTGTAGACATATGACTGCACAGTAAAAATGAGCAAGATTTTTGAGCAGACATTACACAGAATAGCCATACACCCAAGAAAAGATGCTTAATATAATTTGTCACTAAGAGAATGCAAGTAAAATCCTCAGTTAGATATCAATATGTACCAATTAGAGTGGCTACAATTTTAAATTGCTAAAATTACCAAGGTCTGATAAAATGTTGTGGTGCTGGAATATTTACAAACTGCTGGTAAGAAAGTAAAATTCCAAAACAACCTGTAAGATTGATCAAAAGTTCCTAAAATAATTAAAAACACATTTTTCATGTAACTCAGCTTTATCGATCCCAGCTATTTAGTCAAGGGGAATAGAATCTTATTTTAAAAGCAGCATATTAAAAAAAATAAAAGAAAAACAAAAGCAGCATATTGAGCACAAATCTGACCATTGTTATTCTGACTGTGTGACATTGAGAAGGTTGGTTAACCATCCTGAGTTTCAATTTTTCATTATTAAAAATTGAAAACAAATAGAATACATTCACAAAAACCACTGAATAGTATTAGAATATATCAGTACTCAGTAAATAGTTATTTTCTTACATATTTTAATTGTTTATTTTATTCTACAGTGTTCAACCCAAAGGGTGTATTTATTCTTTCTAAATTATTTACTAAAGTTTAAACCTCTAAAAGAATTCTTAAATGAAAACATATCAGCCAAGTGTATCTAACCTGGGAAACAGTAAAGATTCTGTAGGATCAGAAAAGAAGTTCATCATGCAAAGTGCTGTCCAGCTACTGTCCTAAAGACACAAGACACAAGGTGGACTGCAAAGAAAGTGAGAACACCACAGGCAAGTGGGGACCCATGTACCTCTTGAAGCTTCTTCATTGACTCTGTGGTGACCTTTGTTATTTGCAGATAATTAGCATTATCCATGTTCAAAATTCTGTAACTCTTCCAATTGCTGGTAAATATATCAGTAATTTTTTATCTGCATGAATTCTCAGTTATGTCCAACTCTTTGCAACCCCGTGGACTGGAGCACACCAGGCTCCTCTGTCCATGGGATTCTCCAGGCAAGAATACTGGAGTGGGTTGCCATTTCCTCCTCCAGGGGATCTTCCCTATCCAGAGATCAAATCTGATTCTTTTGGATCTCCTGCATTGGTAGACGAATACTATACTCCTAGCATGACTTGGGAAGCCCTAATAGAGCTGGATAATTATTGAGTAACTGTTGCTGCTAAGTCACTTCAGTCGTTTCTGACTCTGTGCGACCCCATAGATGGCAGCCCACCAGACTCCTCTGTCTCTGGGATTCTCCAGGCAAGAACACTGGAGTGGGCTGCCATTTCCTTCTCCAATGCAGGAAAGTGAAAAGTGAGAGCGAAGTCGCTCAGTTGTGTCCGACTCTTAGCGACCCCATGGACTGCAGCCTACCAGGCTCCTCTGTCTGTGGGATTCTCCAGGCAAGAATACTGGAGTGGATTGCCATTTCCTTCTCTCATTGAGTAACTAGGGAATTTTTTTTTAAGTCCAAACAGTGGGACCATCATGAGCTGCATGTCCTCACTTTGAGCTCAAAGAAAGAGGCCATGAGAAAATCATGAGCACAGTACTAACTAGTCAGTCCAGTTCAGTCCCCCAATCGTGTCCAACTGTTTGTGACCCATGGACTGCAGCACTCCAGGCTTCCCTGTCCATCACCAGCTCCCAGAGCTTGCTCAAACTCATGTCCATCAAGTTGGTGATGCCATCCAACCATCTCATCCTCTGTCGGCCCTTTCTTCTCTTGCCCTCAATCTTTCCCAGGATCAGGGTCTTTTCCAAGGAGTCAATTCTTTGCATCAGATGGCCAAACTATTAGAGCTTCAGCTTCAGCATCAGTCCTTCCAATGAACATTCAGGACTGATTTCCTTTAGGATTGGCTAGTTGGATATCCTTGCAGTTCAAGGGACTCTCAAGAGTCCTCTCCAACACCACGCTTCAAAAGTATCAATTCTTCAGTTCTCAACTTTCTTTATGATCCAACTCTTACATCCACACATGACTACCGTAAAAACCATAGCCTTGACTAGACGGACCTTTGTTGGCAAAGTAATGTCTCTGCTTTTTTAATATGGTATCTAGATTTGTCAAAGCTTTTCTTCCAAGGAGCAAGCATCTCTTAATTTCATGGCCACAGTCACCATCTGCAGTGATTTTGGAGCCCAGAAAATACTCTGTCACCGTTTCCATTGTTTCCCCATCTATTTACCATGAAGTGATGGGACTGGATGCCATGATCTTAAGTTTTGAATGCTGAGTTTTAAGCCAGGTTTTTCACTCTCCTCTTTCACTTGTATCAACAGACTCTTTAGTTCTTCTTCACTTTCTGCCATAAGGGTGGTGTCATCTGCATATCTAAGGTTATTGACATTTCTCCTGGCAGTCTTGATTCCAGCTTGTGCTTCCTCCAGCCCAACATTTCTCATGATGTACTCTGCATATAAGTTAAATAAGCAGGGTGGCAATATACAGCCTTGACATGTTCCATTCCCAATTTGGAACCAGTCTGTTTTTCCATGTCCGGTTCTAACTGTTGCTTCTTAACCTGCACACAAATTTCTTAGGAGGCAGGTAGGGTGGTCTGATATTCCCATCTCTTGAGGAATTTTCTACCATTTGTTTTCATCCACACAGTCAAAGGCTTTGGCATAGTCAATAAAGCAGAAGTAAATTTTTTTTTTTTTTTTTCTGGAACTCTCTTGCTTTTTCTATGATCCAACAAATGTTGGCAATTTGATCTCTGGTTCCTCTGCCTTTTCTAAATCCAGCTTGAACATCTAGAAGTTCATGGTTCACATAGTGTTGAAGCCTGGCTTGGAGAATTTTGAGTATTACTTTGCTGGTGTGTGAGATGAGTGCAATTGTGTGGTAGTTTGAACATTCTTTGGCATTGCCTTTCTTTGGGATTGGAATGAAAGCTGACTTTTTCCAGTCCTGTGGCTACTGCTGAGTTTTCCAAATATGCTGGCATTTTGAGTGTAGCACTATAACAGCATCATCTTTTTTTTTTTTTTTTTTTAGCATCATCTTTTAAGGTGTAAAATAGCTCAACTGGAATTCCATCACCTCCAATAGCTTTGTTCATAGTGATGCTTCCTAAGGCCCACTTGACTTTGCATTCTAGTGTGTTGGCTCCAGATGAGTGATCACATCATTGCAGTTATCAGGTTTATGAAGATCTTTCTTGTATAGTTCTGTGTATTCTTGCCACCTCTTCTTAATATCTTCTGTTTCTGTTAGGTCCATACCATTTATGTCCTTTATTGTGCTCATCTTTTAACTGTGGTGTTGGAGAAGACTCTTGACAGTCCCTTGGACTGCAAGGAGATCCAACCAGTCCATCCTAAAGGAAGTCAGTCCTGAATATTCATTGGAAGGACTGGTGCTGAAGCTGAAACTCCAATACTTTGGACACCTGATGTGAAGAGCTGACTCATTTGAAAACACCCTGATACTGGGAAAGATTGAAGGTGGGAGGAGAAGGGGATGACAGAGGATGAGATGGTTGGATGGCATCACTGACTCCATAGACATGAGTTTGAGTAAACCCTAGGAATTGGTGATGGACAGGGAGGCCTGGCATGCTGCATTTCACGGGGTCGCAAAGAGTAGACATGACTGAGAGACTGAACTGACTGACTGACTTGCATCAAATGTCCCCTTGGTATCTATAATTTTGTTGAAGAAATATCTAGCCCTTACCATCCTATTGTTTTCCTCTATTTCTTTGCATTGATCAGTAGAGTTGAGTGTTTAACCCTATTTTTTCTTAGAATATTTGGGGACCATATCAATGAAAAGGAGGTTTCCAGAGAAGCAGTTAGGCATGCAAGATGTGTGTCTAAGAGTGGTCTTATGGGTGAGGGTGTGAGGCAGTGAAGTTTTAATTCATACTAGGGCAATCTAGAGTAGCCTGGCTGGAGTGGGAACTTTACATAACTGAGGAGTATAGAAGTGCGGCGAGATAAGTGGTGGGCAGAGGGTTTAGGAGTAGCATTGACACTTCACATCTAAGAGACTATTGAACATTTTCCTTAATGTTGTAGCCTGATCAAAGACGTGCGTAAGAAAAAATAAATATGCAGCCAGGTTAAGATCGAGCATCTGGAGGGAGCATAGACACCATGAGAATATCTAGGTGACTTTGGTGATAATCTAGGATCAATACTAATCTTTTAATTCAATACTTTTCACTCTCCTCCTGTTCTGTGGCCTTTCAAAGTCCTAGCTGTAAAATAATCCTTATTCCCCTGACCTGGCACCAAACTTGGCCTACTATGCAAGAGTCGGATTATCACAAAATATGAGTTGAGACCCATTAACCTTAGAGGAACGTCAAAAACGAAGGACATGTTGTGCTTTTTAGAAGGAACAAAATGTGTAAATACAGAAAATTACCAGCAGCTGTCATTTGAAAAGGAAGCTCTCTTGTTGTGTTGTATCCCCTGAGAAGCCATTGAAGGTCATATTGTTAAAAGTGCTCAAATAACACTTGTGTCAGCTAATTAAATCTGTCATAACAAACATCTTCTGTTTTGCCTGATGCTTTCTCTTAATTCTGTTTTTACTCAGTTAAATAATAAATATAGCAAAAACCATATAAACAAACAAACAATAATAATAAACATCCTCAACTGTCAGGGTCAAATTTACCAAATGCTGCCAAATGACCCTTTAAGTGTTTCCCTCCATGTGCTAATTTAAAAGGAAGCATTTATTGAACTTTTTCACATTTTCAGTCATTTTCTACTTATTAATAAGCCATCAGGGAGAATAGTTTAAAAGTAATGTCTTTATTCTGGGTTCTTTTTACCAATCAGACTATTACTGAGAATTATATGGTTTTTAAAGCATCTTCTAAAAATTAAGAAAAAGTGATGAAAAGATACTTTTCTTTAAAGAATTCTTACAGAGATGAAACTTGTGTTTTGGAGTAGTTATCCAGATGAGAGCTCTGGGCTCTTAATTTATTCCTAAGCAATTTAGAATTTCTGGTTACCTCAGAATAGACTCTGGAAAATAGAGGCTTGTTGGAAGTGGTTGCAACTACACAGATGATGGTCATGTTCTGAAGTTGCTGTAAGAACACACTTCTACTCAGTCCTTCGTGATGTTAACCTTCTGCTGTAACAATTTATCTCAAAGAAAGTTTTACTACCACCATCAGAACAGCGTCCAGAAAATAAACTCATAAACCATGTGCTTCCTCTCCTTCGAGGTCCCTATGCCTTTACCAATAAATTTTGAGTTGGTCTTCTCTGATGGAATAGCTTTGCCACTTCACCTTTGCTAACTTTCTAATTTTAATCTATCATCTTTTAGTTCTTCAACTTTTCACACTGAGTTCAAATAATGCCTTAACTTAGTTTTTAAGGAATTCAATCCTGAATTTAAAAAGGAAAAAAAAAAAAAAGCTAATCTGAAATGAAAACCCTCAGGCGGTATGAAGCCAATATCTCCATCACAGTCTCTTAATTCTTCCTCCTGATCCTTTTCTTCCACTGGGTGGAATATTTATTAAGGACACTGTGGACAGGACAGCAGGGTCTATCCTCCTGCTGAGGAGAGATCTCTGTTTGGTGACTGTTATTATATTAATTTTTTACTAACCTTGCTTCCCAATAGGGCAGTTTAGCAAACAGAGCAAGAATTTACGCAAGAATTTTGAGAATCTTGGATGTGTTAATAAAACATAGGTTTCTGGCTCTGCACTTCTTCCTCTCCAATAACTTCACAAAACTGAGCTTCAGGGTATAATTGCCTTGATACTGGTCAAGACCACCCTTCAACCCATATATTTCTAATTTGTTTCTTTACTACCACATAATCCAATTCACCTCACATACCCACTCTGATACCATTGCCTCTCTCTCTTAAGCTAGTAGTATTAATTAGCTGATAACTTGTAAATCTAGTTTGCAATCACTGTGAACCTGAAACTGGTTTATTCAATTTAATGCAACTTTATATCATTTCAGGGGATGGGAGAAAGTATCTTGCCTTTGATAGGTCTCATGTATTATATATCACTAAAAATACAAATGATATTTATGAGACTACCCTGGTAGCTCAGGCTGTAAAAATACAAATGATATTTATATTGTAAACATCTTAATTCTAATGTGTGTGAGTTAGAGATATATATTTAATAATATGCAATAATACTCTCCCTGGAGAAGGAAATGGCAACCCACTCCAGTATTCTTGCCTGGAGAATCCCATGGACAGAGGATCCTGGTGGGCTACAGTCCAAGGGGTCGCAAAGAGTTGGACACAACTGAGCGACTTCACTCATTCACTCAATAATACTCTGATGTTACAAGTTAGATGTGAGAAGATTGAATGTAAGTTGGTTAATAAGTCAGTGTCTTAAATTAGAAAACTTAGTTCACAATTCTCTTTATTATAGAAGCTGTTACATAATTCTCTTAAACATCAGAAATCATACTTTTTAAAATCAGTTTCTAAATTAAACGGAACATAAAAATAGGGGTTCCCAATCATGAGATTACCCATGTTAGTTTGTATCCCTGCAGTTATTTGTTCCTTGTTTCAGCTCTTGTTTTTAATTCCATCAATTGTGATTTCAATTGCTCACTGGAAATGGCATAAGCAGTTTACAATAGAATGAAAAACAATAGCTACATGTATATGTATAACTGAATGACTTTGCTATATACTGGAAACTAAGACAACACTGTTAATCAAGTATCCTCCAATATAAAATAAAAAATGTAGGAAAAGAACTTAGAGTTTAAAAACAAAGTGTTTTTAAAAATTGAAATATTTTAATAAAATGAGAAAATGTCCAAAGCTGAATAAGTAGGTAACTATATGACCAGCACAATCATATGCATATGTTCAGTATATCTACAGGAAAATCCTGTTAAATCATACATACTCTGTTAAGAATGGTCACTTCTAGGCTGGTAGGAAAGATCAGTTAATTTTATTTTCTATTTTATAAACTTTCATATTCTTCAAATTTTTACAGTTAGCTACTACTCAGTTACTATAAGGAAGATATTATCTTCATTTTAAATGAAATGTGACATCCATAGCAATCTCACATATAGTAGATATTTCAAAAATATTAAACGGCTTTTGTACTCAAATAGCATCAAAGAAACCAGTGAAGATTTATTTTGTTATTAATAAAAACTTATTTGAATTGCCTAGAAAGCAACTGCACTAAAATATCTTACAGCCCTGGCTAAGAAGAACAGCATAAAACTTAGAGACAGGGGTTAGCCCTTGGCATGAAGAGCCTTCACAGGAGAAAGTTAAAATGACTCACTGATGCACTGGGGTCTAATTAAGCAAGTGAAGCATGAGGGTGATATCACCAAAAATTGTTCTAACGGTAGGGAAGCGATTATGGAAACTATTGCAATGGTCAAGTTCACTCATAATGAACACATGAATAAGAAACTGCATTAGCCACTGAAAGCAAAGTTTCATCTGAGTTATATTATTTTTTCAGGGATAACAAGCAAAGTCAATGCCTAGTCCCATTTGCTATTTGGAAGAAAAGTGAAAGATCAAGGTCTTGAATGACCATAAAACTCCAAATAAAATCAGACAAATAACATAGTCAAGGCCATACAGACAAATTGAGATTTCAAAAATCACTTAAGTAATCCTTTTGGCTTCACCTAGAACACATAAACATAAGGCAATTGAAGCAGAAGAATAATTGCGTTTGTCTTTAACTTGGACACATCCCTCTTCTCTGGCTTCGCCTTTGGGCCTCTTCTATTTCCTGTTTCCTCATGACCCATCTCACTAATACACTAGTGGAATGCAGTGATCAGAGGTAATGTCTTTAGCAGACATCTATTCATTTAGACTCCATTTATCCATGGCTCTATTATTCACTTATTTATTCACTACGTATTTATGGAGCTTTCTTTTTAAAAGATGTTTGGAGTGCCTTAAAGCTGCTAAGAGGTGTCCTAAATGCTAGAGATATAAAAGGTAATTAAAGTAGAAAAATTTCCACATTCCTGAAACCCTTATTCGACAAGGAAAGATAGAAAATTAATAACCCAGTTGGGCTGGGATGATGGGCTACACATTTAACTCACATTGTGGGAAAACTGTGTAAGGAAAACGCAGTGCTGACCTTGGGGGTCCGGTTCATACTGCTTCCCTGCCGGACTCAGGGACACTGCTGGGGTTTCGGTTCGGTCTTTCCCTCTGGGTGTAGGCAAGGTTTCGTGGGGGTGATGTTTTCCATCAGCTACCTTAGTTCCTCTCAGCTCTCCCGGGCTGTGGACCCCAGCCGCCATCCCTCCTGGCCAGCCTGCTCAGGGCGCTGGGGGAGTCCAGCCTCTGCCCATGGGTTGCTCTCTGTCCCATGGGTTGCTCTCTGTCCCATGCTGATCCGGCGGCAGACTGCCGGTTTCCCTCAGGTGACTCATAGGTGCTGAGAATGGCCCCATTGGGCTAAACTTTAGGGCCTCCTCCATCGGGCTAGACTGCCAAATTTATCATGCTATGTCCTGAGAAAATGTCAAGAGAAGAGATCTTGGTTACACTACTTGCTGCTTTAAAAGCAAGAGGCTCAATACAATAAAGCTGAAAATTTCCTTTAAGTTAATCACCAACTTTAAAGAAATCCCAAATAAAATTAAGATAATTTGAACTTCAAAACCTGCATCTAAAGATCATGTGGAGAAATAAATAAGCAAGATTATTCATAAAATTTTTGAAAATGAAGAATAATATTGAAATTCTAAACACATATTATAAAATTATTCTTTTCAAAATTCTGTAATGCCAATGCATAAATTAACACATTATTTAAGAAGAAGAGAAAATATATAGATACATCCAAATGCATATAGAAATTTAATGGACGATAAAGTTGGAGTTTCAGTTTTGTAATAAATGTTATTTCAACAATTACGTAGACCTATGGAAAACACAGAAATTAGAATCCTGTCTCACACTATTACTCCAGGGAGAATTTCACATAAGTTGACTATTTAAATAGAAAAACAAAAGCCACAAAAATCCTAGATGATACAATGAAAGAATAATTTAAAAAATATATATGTCAGATGAAGAAGGCTTTTTCTCACCATGGCACAAAACTCAGAATTCATAAAGGAAAAAAAAAAAAAAAAAAACCAATATGTATTTTTAAACTCCATAACAAAGTCAATACTAGCACAACAAAAAGATAAATATTGATCTGAAAAAAAAATCCACAACTCATATCACATAGGACTAATACCTTAACATATGAAAAACTCCTCTAATGAAGAAGAAATACTTGAGAAATAAATAATTAACCAATATGGGCAAATACCATCACATAAAATTAAGTACACAGGTTTGATCCTATAAAGGATGTGAAAAATCACATTAAATAGCCATGCGTATTAAAACTACTATTTTTTAAATCTATTTTATTGATAAAAATGAAAACATTGATCAGGGTTTGGTGGATTAGAAATTTATATATATACACACACACACGTGTGTATATATATATATATATATATATATATATATATATATATACATATATCACAAAACTTAGCTAAATTGAATTACATAATTCTCCTGAATACTTCTGTTTAGTCATGGCCTATTTTCCTAAAATACCCCATATTAATTTGCTAACCTATTTGAGCTTTATTTTTACCTTCCTGCCCATTCTCCTTCAAACAAAATTTCTCTGTCTTCTTAACTCTTTATGAAATGCTGATCCATCCTCTATTTTCAACTATATATGAAATAGTCAAACTGTACTGTAAGTATCATGACATTAGGATCACATTTTACTCTTTATTAAGCCCAGTGCCTGAACTTTTTATTTATTAATAGTAAAGATATCTGTAATAGTTAGATTTTGCAGTTTCTACAGATTTCAACTCTTTTTTTTCACTTGGTACCACAACAACTCCCAGGGCTGAGTACCCCTATTTACTTTATTCTAGATGGTGACAGCAGCCATGAAATTAAAAGAATTGCTCCTTGGAAGGAAAGCTATGACAAACCTAGACAGAGAATCAAAAAGCAAAGACGTCACTTTGCCAACAAATGCTGTATGGTCAAACCTATGGATTTTCCAGTACTCATGTACAGATGTGAGAGTTGGACCATAAAGAAAGCTGAGCACTGAAGAATTGATGCTTTTGAATTGTGATGCTGGAGAAGACTCTTGAAATTCTTGAGATTCCCTTGGACAGCAAGGAGATCAAACCAGTGAATCCTAAAGGAAATCATTCCTGAATATTCACTGAAAAGACTATTGCTGAAGCTGAAGATCCAATACTTTGGCCACCTGATGTGAAGAGCCAACTCGTTGGAAAAGACCCTCATGCTGCAGAAGATTGAGGGAAGGAGGAGAAGTGGGTGACAGAGGATGAGAAGTTTGGATGGCATCACTGACTCAATGGACATGATTTTGAGCAAGTTCCAGGAGATAGTGAAGGACAGTATGAATTTCTCTTTTCTTTTTGGTTTTGTATAGAATCTAATCTTGTTCATCCATACAATTTAATTCTCTTAATTACCAGATATTCTTGTCAAAAGTCCCAAACCCTGTGAAATAATAGATCATCAATTCCTATTGTGGAGACACTAGCCATATGAAGTAGCTTTAATTCAGAAGTCAGCTTCTGTTGGTGTGAAAGGGAATGTTCATCTTTTTAGCTACTGAATTATGATGGATATATACACAAATACTAGCAAGAACAATATTAAATGTGAAAATTTGGAGACAAGAAATCATTTTATTTCACTAATATTTTCCTTGTTTTAATTAAGAATAATAAAAACTAAAATTATACTATTAAAACAATTTTAGCAATAATTTAGTTTTGATTTACTGCATAATTATAGCAATAATGTTTTCTATTTTCAGAATGATTTTCTTCCTCATCTGGAAATGAAATTAATAATTTAATATTCACAATAGCTTATGAAGAAGGTAGCTATAAAACCCCATAGAGGGAAAAAAGTTTAAGAATAAAATAAATTCAAATTTTTAGAATAGCATGTTGATACTTAACTAAGAGAGGTTTTCCATCTTCCATCATAGATTAACTAACTGAAATTTAATCAGACCTGAAGAAAGAGGAAATCATTAACAAAGCTATACAATTTAAAACATATCTTAATAAAAACAATTTTTCTAAGTCAGTGTTTTGAAAAGCACAGGCAAGATGATAGAACTTGGTTCTGACAGTAAATTGTAAGTTACAGTAAATTGTATGATTAAATTGAATTATCTGACTAGATTCATTTCTCCATCAAAATACTTTTGAACATTTCCTCTGCCTGAGAATGTTATCCTATGAGTAAAGGATACTGTGATAAACTGAAGTCTATTTTGGTTAGAAACATCTATTTATATAATAAATAATTGAAAACATATTTCATTTATACTTTATAGGTCTATCTTCTTTTTTATATGTAATTTATTGATATATTTAGGGTTTCCCACTAGTAGTGAAGAATCTGCTTACCAATGCAGACACATTGCTAGACATTCAAGGAAGAAGGAGAAGCTTCAACAACATGACAGAAGGGGTGCAATCAGGTTAAAATCAAGTCCCATACTTGCTGGGTGGGAAACCCACAAAACAGAGAACAATAATACCCAAGAAGCTTTCACACTGTCGTGATTGTTCTAGGCCCCACATCAGACTTCCCAACCTGCAGATCTGGCAAAGGGACCGGGGATCCCCAGAGAATCTGACTTTGAAGGATAGCGGGATTTGATTACAGAGTTTCCACAAGACAGTGAAACAGAGACACTTGGAGGGCACAAAGACAACCTTGTGTGCACAAGGACCCAGGGAAAACGAGACGTGACCTACAAGGGACTGAGCCAGACCTGCCTGTGAGTCTGTGGGTCCCCTGTGGACCTGAGGGTTGGCAGTGGCCTGCACTGGGGACAAGGGCACTGGCAGGAGCAGTCCTGGGAGGCACATGTTGGCATAAGTTCTTTTGGAGGGCCCCTTGGTCTCTTCAGGCCAAACAGCTAACAGAGAGAGCGCACACACCGTCAGCAGAAAATTGGATTAAAGGTTTACTGAGCATGGCCTTGCCACTAGGGCAAGGTCAGGCTTTCCCAGAATCAGTCAGCTGGTACAAGCCTCTTATGCCCATCCATCAGAGGGCAGAAAGAAGAAGCAAGAGCTATAGTCCCTCAGCCTCCAGAATGAAAACCACAACCACAGAAAGCTAACAAAAACGATCGCATGGGTCACAGCCTTGTGTAACTCAGTGAGACTATGAGCTATGCTGTGAGGGCCGCCCAAGATGGATGGGTCATGGTGAAGTGCTCTGACAGAACATGCTCTACTGGAGAACAGAGCGGCAAATCATTTCAGTATCCTTGCTTCAAGAACCACATGAACAATATGAAAATGCAAAAATATATAACACCAGAAGATGAATCCCCAAGTTCAGTGGGTGTCTAATATGCTACTTGGGAAAGAGCAGAGAAATAACTCCAAAAAGAAGGAAGGGATTGGGCCAAAGTGGAAATGGTACTCAGCTGTGGATGTATCTTGTGTTGAAAATAAAGTCTGATGCTGTAAAGAACAATATAACATGGGAACCTGGAATGTCAAGTCCATGAATCAAGGAAAATTGGATATGGTCAAACAGGATATGACAAGAGTGAACATCAACATCTCAGGGATCAGTGGACCAAAATGGATGAGAATGAGAGAATTTAATTCAGAAGGCCGTTATATCCACTACTGTGGGCAAGAATACCTTAGAAGTGGAGGAGCCCTCATTGTTAATGAAAGACTCTGAAATGCAGTACTTGGGTGCAATTTCAAAAACTATAGAATTACCTTGGTTCATTTCCAAGGCAACCCATTCAACATCACAGTAATCCAAGTCTATGCCCAAACCACTAATGTCAAAGAAGTTGAAGTTGAACAATTCTTGAAGATCTACAAGACTCTCTAGAACTAACATCAAAAACGATGTTCTTTTCATCATAGGTAAGTGGAATGCAAAAGTAGAAAGTCAAGATATACCTGGAGTAACAGGCAAGTTTGGCCTTGTAATACAAAATGAAGCAGGTCAAAGGCTAACAGAATTTTGTCACAAGGACATACTGGTCATATCAAATAACCTCTTCCAACAACACAAGACTCTACACATGGACATCACCAGAAGATCAATATCAAAATCAGATTGATTATATTATTGTAGCCAAAGATGGAGAAGCTCTATAATGTCAGAAAAAACAAGATCTGGAGCTTCCTCTGACTCAGATTATCACCTCTATATTGCAAAACTCAGGCTTAAATTGAAGAAAGTAGGGAAAACTATTAGACCATTCAGGTATTACCTAAATCAAATTCCTTATGATTATACAGTGGAGATGATGAATGGATCAAGGGATTAGATTTGGTAGACAGAGTGCATGGAGAAATATGAATAGAAATTCACAACATTGTACAGGAGATGGTGACTAAAACCATCTCAAAGAAAAATAGATATTAGAAGGCAAAATGGTTGTCTGGTGAGGCCTTACAAATAGCAGAGACAAGAAGAGAAAGAAGAGGTGAAGGAGAAAGGGAAAGATATACCCAACTGAATGCAGAGTTCCAGAGAAGAGCAAGGAGAGATAAGAAAGTCTTTTTAAGTAAAATAATGCAAAGAAATAGAGGAAAACAATAGAATGGGAAAGACTAGAGATCTAATCAAGAAAATTGAAAATACTACAGGAAAATTTCTTTCAAAGATGGGCACAATAAAGAAGAGAAATGGCAAGGACCTAACAGAGGCAGAAGTGTTTAAGAAGAGGTATCAAGAATACACAGAAGAACTATTTAAAAAAAAACAAAACAAAAAAAAAAAACGTAATCACCGGGATAACCACAATGATGTGGTCACTCATCGAGATGCATACATCCTGGAGTGTGAAGCCAAGTGGGTCTTAGTAAAGCATTAGTACAAAGTTAGTGGAGGTGATGGAATTGAAGCTGAGCTATTTGAAATCCTAAAAGATGATGCTGTAAAAGTGCTGCACTCATATGCCAGCAAATTTGGAAAATGCAGCAATGATGATCGGACTGGAAAAGTTCAGTTTTCATTTCAATCTCAAAGAAGGGCAATGCCAAGAACTGTTCAAACTACCGCACAAGTGTGCTCATTTAGCATGTTAGCAGGGTAACGCTCAAAATCCTATAAGCTGGGCTTCAACAGCATGTGAACCAAGAACATCCAGATGTACAATCTGGATTTAGAAAAGGTAGTAAGAACAGATATAAAAATGCCTACATACGTTGGATCAAAGCAAAAGGAAGGATATTCCGGGGGGTGGGGGTGGGGAAAATAAAATAAACAGACTACACTAAAGCCTATGATTGTGTGAATCAAAGCATACTGTGGAAAATTCTTAAAGATATGGGAATACCAGACCACCTTACCTATCTCCTGAGAAACCTATGTGAAGGTCAAGAAGCAACAGTTAGAACCAGACGTGGAATAATGTACTGGGTCAAAGTCGAATAAGGAGTATGACAACATTGTATATTGTCACCTTGCTTATTTAACTTATATGCAGAGTACATTATATGGAATGCCAGACTGGATGAATCATAAGCTGGAATCAAGATTGCTGGGAGAAATATCAACAACCTCAAATATGTAGATGACACTACCCTTCTGACAGAAGGTGAAGAGGAACTTGATGAGGGCAAAAGAGGAGAGTGAAAAAGCTGACTTAAAACACATCATTTGATAACCTAAGATCATGACATCTGGTCCCATCACTGCATGCCTAACCGATGGGAGAAAAGTGGAAACAGTAGCAGATTTTACATTTTTGAGCTCCAAAATCCCTGAGGATGGTGACTGAAGCCATGAAATTAAAAGATGCTTGCTCCTTGGAAGAAAATCTTTGACAAAGCTAGATAGAGTACTAAAAAGCAGAACCATCACTTTACCAACAAAATTCCATGCATTCAAAGCTGTGGTTTTTCCAGCAGTCATGTACAGATGTGAGAATTGAACCATACACAAGGCTGAGCACCAAAACAATTGATGCTTTCAAACTGTAGCATTGGAGAAAACTTGAGAGGCTCTTGGACAGCAAGATCAAAGCAGTCAATCCTAAAGGAAATCAGCCCTGAATATTCACTGGAAAGACTAACGCTGAAGCTGAAGCTCCAATACTTTTGCCACCTGATGCAAAGTGCCAACTCTTTGGTATAAAACCCTGATGCTGGGAAGACTGAAGGCAGGAGAAGGAAGCAACAGAGGATGAGATGGTTGGATGACATCATCAACTCAATGGATATGAATTTGAGCAAACTCTGGGAGACAGGGAAAGACAGGGAAGCTTGGCATGCTGCAGTCTGTGAGGTGACTGACTTGGGCCTGATTTAATGACTGAGCAACAACAACGATTTTTTTTTTTTTTTTTTTTTTTGGTTTTGCTATATCTTTGGTTGTCCTATTGCTCTGCCTGGGATTTCTCTATTTGCAGGGAGCAGGGACTACTTGTTTGGTAGTGTAAGGGCTTTGCCTTGCAGTAGCTTCTCTTGCTGGGGAGTATAGGCCCTAGGGTGCATAGGCTTCAGTAGTTGATGCAAGCAGGCTCAGTAATCATGGCACACCAGCTCTGCTGTTCTGAAGCATGCTAGAATCCTTCCAGACCAGAGATTGAACCCATGTCTCCTGCATTTGCAGTTAGATACTGATCCACTGTGCCACCAGGGAAGTCCTGTAAGTATACCTTCATGTTCAAACTAGTTCAACTATTAAGTGCATAATGTAATTCAAGCAATGATCCCAATAGTTCACTTCAGTTCAGTCACTCAGTTGTGTCAGACTCATTGTGACCCAATGGACTGCAGCACACCAGGCTTCCTAGTTCATCACCAAAACTCAGAACTTGCTCAAATTTATGTCCATCAGGTTGGTAATGCTATCCAACCATCTCATCCTCTGTCATCCCCTTCTCCTCCTGCCTTCAATCTTTCCCAGCATCAGGGTTTTTTCTAATGATTCAGTTCTTTTTGCATGAGATGGCCAAAGTACTAGAGCTTCAGCTTCAGCATCAGTCCTTCCAATGAATATTCAGGACTGATTTCCTTTAGGATGGACTGGTTTGATCTCCTTGCAGCCCAAGGGACTCTCAAGAGTCTGCTCCAAAGCCACAGTTCAAAGCATCAGTTCTTTGGTGCTCAGCTTTCTTCATGGTCCAACTCTCAAATCCATACATGTCTACTGGAAAAACCATAGCTTTGACTACGTGGACCTCTGATGGCAAAGTGATGTCTCTGCTTTCTATTATGTTGTCTAGGTTGGTCATAACTTTTCTTTCAAGGAACAAGTGTCTTTTAATTTCATGTCTGCAGTCTTCGTCTCAGTGACTTTGGAGCCTAAGAAAATAAAATCTGTCACTGTTTCCCCATCTATTTGCCATGAAGTGATGGAACCAGATGCTATGATCTTAGTTTTTTTTAATGTTGAGTTTTAAGCCAGCTTTTTCACTCTCCTCTTTCACTTTATTAAAGAGGCTCTTCACTTTCTGCCATAAGGGTGGTGTCATCTGCATATCTGAGGATATTGATATTCCTCCCAGAAATCTTCATTCCAGCTTGTGCTTCATCTAGCTCAGCATTTCATATGATGTACTCTGCATATAAGTTAAATAAGCAAGGTGATGATAGCCTTGACATGCCCTTTTCTCAATTTGGAACCAATCGCTTGTTCCATGTCCAGTTCTAGCTGTTGTTTGTTGACCTGCAAACAGATTTCTTAAGAGGCAGGTTGGTTGTCTGGTATTCCCATCTTTATAAGAGTTTTCCACAATTTGTTGTGATCAGCACAGTTAATGGCTTTTGCATAGTCAATGAAGCAAAAGTAGATGTGTGGACTTCTCTTGCTTTTTCCATGATACAAAAGATGTTGGCACCGTGATCTTTCCTCTGCCTTTTCTAAATCCAGTTTGAACATCTGGAAGCTCTTGGTTCATGTACTGTTGAAAACTATCTTGGAGAATTTTGAGCATTACTTTGCTAGCCTGGGAGATTAGTGCAATTGCGTGGTAGTTTGAACATTCTTTGGCATTGCTCTTCTTTGGGATTAGAATGAAAACTGATCTTTTCCAGTCCTTTGGCCACTGTTGAGTTTTCCAAATTTGCTGGAATATTGATTGCAGCATTTTCACAGCATCATCTTTTAGGATTTGAAATAGCTCAGCTGGAGTTTCATCACCTTCCCTAACTTTGTTTGTAGTGATGCTTCCTAAGGCCTTCTTGACTTCACACTCCAGGATGTCTGACTCTATGTGAGTGATCACACGATTGTGGTTATCTCAGTCATAAATACCTTTTTTGTGTAAGTCTTCTGTGTATTCTTGCCACCTCTTCTTAATATCTTCTGCTTCTGTTAGGTCCATACCATTTCTGTCCTTTATTAAGCCATCTTTGCATGAAGTGTTGCCTTGGTGTCTCTAATTTTCTTGAAGAGATCTCTAGTCTTTCCCATTCAATTGTTTTCCTCTATTTCTTTGAATTGATCACTAAGGAAGCCTTTCATATCTCTCCTTGCTATTGTTTGGAACTCTACATTCAGATGGATATATCTTTCCTTTTTTCCTTTGCCTATCAATTATCTTCTTTTCTCAGCTATTTATAAGGCCTCCTCAGACAAATTTTTTGCATTTTTTCTTCTTGGGGATGGTTTTGATCACCACCTCTTATTCAATGTTACGAACCTCCATCCATAGTTTATCAGGCACTATATCAGATCTAACACCTTGAATCTATTTGCCACTTGTTGAGGTCCTTTATTGGACTGGAACTTGGTGGTCTGGAGTCAACAATAAGAAAGAAAAAAGAGAGAGAGAAAGAGGCTGGTATTCCTTGCTTTGCACAGAAACCAATAAAGCCCTTGACACGGGGCTTGCATGGCTTCACGTAGGCTCAGGGTGCCCTCTCGAGGGGTCTTGTAAGCCCAGGCAAGAAAATGAGCTCAGTGGGCTTCTGCGCTCCAAAGAATTAGCCTGAGAGAGAGAGAGAGAGACATGGAGGCCCAAGCTCTGATGGAACAAGAGTGTTTTATTCAATATAGTGTGGGAATATATATTGTCTTACAAAGTAGCTTTTTTCAGCAAAGTGAAGTCGCTCAGTCATGTCCAACTCTTTGTGACCCCATGAACTGTAGCCTACCAGGCTCCTCTGTCCATGGGATTTTTCATGCAAGAGTTTCAGCAAAGATAAAGATAAAAAATCCAGACTTACAAATTATCAAGGAAACATAAGACAATCCATATCAAAGAGAGAGGGTCATAAATAATCACTTTTACCATATGGTCCATAAAAAGGAAGAGGGTCATAAATAGTTACTTTTCACCGTATGGAAAAACTAACAAAGGAAATGCATGCATTCCTCACCGCTCCTCTAAATTCCTAAATATTCAGGAATTAATAAGAAACAGAGGATTCACGACAGATCCAAAACAGCACACAGGAAGTCTGTTAAACGCTTCCTGACAGCCACTTCCACTGTAAAATTGCAAGGGATTTGATTTAGATCATACCTGAGTGGTGCAGTGCTTTCCCTACTTTCTTCAATTTAAGTCTGAATTTGGCAATAATTTTCATGATCCGAGCCATAATCAGCTCCTATCTTGTTTTTCTGACTGTATAGAGTTTCTCCATCTTCAGCTTCAAAGAATATAATCGATCTGATTTTGGTATTGACCATCTGGTGATGTCCATGTGTAGAGTCTTCATTGCGTTGTTGGAAAAGGGTGTTTGCTATGACCAATACGTTCTCTTGGCAAAACTCTGTTAGACTGTGTCCTGCTTCATTTTGTACACCACAGCCAAACTTGCCTGTAATTCCAGGTATCTCTTGACTTCTTAATTTGCATTCCAGTTCCCTATGATGAAAAGGATATCTTTTTTTGGTGCTAGTTCTAGAAAATCTCATAGGTCTTCTTAGAATTGTTCAACTTCAGCTTTTTTTGGCAAAGATATGGATTATCGTGATATTGAATGGTTTGCCTTGGAATCAAACAGAGGTCATTCTGTCCTTTGAGACTGCACCCAAGTACTGCATTTTGGACACTTTCGTTGACTATGAGGGCTACTCCATTTCTTCTAAGGGATTCTTGCCCACAGTAGTAGATGTAATGATCATCTGAATTAAATTTGCCTATTCTGGTCCGTTTTAGTTCACTGATTCCTAAAATGTCAATGTTCACTCTTGCCATCTTCTGTTTTATCACTTCCAATTTACCTTGATTCATGGACCTAACATTTCAGGTTCCTGTGCAATATTATTCTTTACAGCATCAGACTTTTATTTCCATCACCAGTCACTTCACAACTGGGTACTGTTATCGCTTTGGCTCAGCCTCTTCATTCTTTCTGGAGCTATTTCTCCACTCTTCTCCAGTAGCATATTTGGCACGTACCAACCTGGGGAGTTCAGTATTATATCTTTTGGCCTTTTCATACTGGTCATGGTGTTCTCAAGGCAAGAATAGTGAAGGGGTTTCCAATTCCCTTCTCCAGTGGACCATGTTCTGTCAGAACTCTCCACCATGACCCATCTATCTTGGGTGGCCCTACACAGAATGGATCATAGGTTCATTGAGTTAAATAAAGCTGTAATCCAAGTTATCAGTTTGGTTAGTTTTCTGTAATTGTGGTTTCCATTCTATCTGCCCTCTGATGGTTCAGGATAAGAGGCTTGTGTGATCTTCCTGATGGGAGGGTCTGGCTGTGGGGGAATCTGGGTCTTGCTCTGATGGGCAGAGCCATGCTCAGTAAACCTTTCATCCAATTTTATGTTGATGCATGGGGCTGTGTTCTCTCCCTGTAGATTGGTCTGAGGCCAAACTCTATTAGGGATAACTGGATAATAGTGACCTCCTTCAAAAGTGCTTATGCCAGGACTGTTGTATTTAGTGTCCCTGACCCCATGGCAGCCACTGTTGATCCAGGCCTCCACTGGAGACTCTTGGACCCTCACAGGCAAGTCTGGCTCAGTCTCTTGTGGGGTCACTGATTCTTCCTCCTGGGTCCTGGTGGGCACAAGGTTTTGTTTGAGCCCTCCAAGCATTTCTGGCGGGCATTGTGTTTGATTCTAAATGCAATTTTGCCACTCCTACCATCTTGTTGGGGATTCTCCTTTGCCCCTGGACGTGGGGTATCTTTTTTTGGTGGGATCCAACATTCTCCTGTCAATGATTGTTCAGTGATTAGTTACAATTTTTGAGTCCTCACAGGAGAAAATGGGCACATGTCCTTCTAGTCTGCCATTTAAGTACACATTACTTAAATGAAAACTCCTTAGAGTTCTTCAGTCTTTCAGTTTGGTTGCTTAGTCGTGTCCAACTCTTTGTGATCCCGTGGACTGTAGCACACCAGGCTTCCCTGTTCATCACCAATTCCCAGAGCTTGTTAAAACTCATGTCCATCAAGTCATTGATGCCATCCAACCTTCTCATCCTCTGTCATCCCCTTCTCTTCCCACCTTCAATCTTTCCCAGCATCAGGGTCTTTTCCAGTGAGTCCATTCTTCACATCAGGTGGCTAAAGTACTGGAGCTTCAACTTCAGCATCAGTCCTCCAATGAATGTTCAGGACTGATTTCCTTTAGGATTGACTGGTTTGATCTCCTTGTAGTCCAAGGGACTCTAAAGAGTCTTCTCCAACAGCACAATCCAAAAGCATTAATTCTGAGATACACAATACTGCTTTACTGATTTAAGATGAGAAAAGTGTGGCTTAGTGTGATTAGATAATATAGTCTATTTTGCTTAATCAGAGGAGAAATCTTGCATTCTGTGTTAAATTATATAAATGGCTTCATTTGCAATAGCTAATTCATAAGTGGATAAACAGGATTATGATTTATTAATTTTTTTTTGATGAGATTTGAACCAACATGAGCCAATATAGTAGGGTTCATGCTTGTGTACTGTAGTCAAATTTCTGGAAGAACAAAATGCCTGAAAGGATGTAGCTTATTATAACTCCTATGATTCTCTTAGTATCCATAAAGCCTCTCTTTTTGTTTTTATGGCTCTAGCTACACCTTATCCTACTTTCTTTCCAAAAGAATGTCTTGGAAGATGTCATTTCTACCCTTGAAAGATTGTAAGGAAAGTTATATAACTTGTATTGAGACTACTTCCTTCTTTGCTCTGTGAACCAGACATGTCAGTTAAATTTGAATGTCAGATAAACAACTAATTTTTTAAAATATAAATGTATCCCATACATTACAGTAAAGCAAATATATCTGAAATTCAAATTGTACTGGGCATATTACATTTATTTGAGAATCTCAGTTCTGTGGATGCATATATAGAAGTAGGAGTTGACTGCCTATTGGCTAGGATGCCAGATGGAGGCAGTTGCTGGCTGGTCAAATTTCAGCACACTTCTGCTTGCCACCAAATCCTTACTGAAGCTTCAGTCAATACCCCTTCTGACGACTCCCATATAACTGTACTGAAATTGTTCTTCATGGCCTCTATTCAATCAAAAGTTATAGAAAACTTGATCTTATGCATATATAAAAATGTACTAGCAGTGGAACCAACACGAAGGTTAAATTGTGAGAACATTTAGCAAAAGTTTGTGGGTGAAAAACTCGAGCATGATATGGGTCAACTTAACTCATGAGAACTTGGGGCCATCACCTGGGGATATCAGTCATGGACCATAAATCAGAAATAATAAACAACAAACCTGTGACTCTTAATCAAATATGGTAAGCAATAAATAATCAGGAATGCATCTGTAGCTGTTGATCATGCATACTAAGGAAGAAAATTTTATTCCCTAGTAGTGTCAGTTAGGGGCTTGCCAGTAAACATGACAGATGCAAATTTCTTTTTTCTATTTTTACCACCCTCACCCCCCAGCAACTCTCAGAAAATTCTCAAACATAATAAAGATTACCAAGTCACATACTCTTGCTTATCTCTTGGGTTTGGAAAACAGAGTTTCAACTTTCACTAGTGAACAGTAATACTAGTTGAAATATTTATTTCTCTAAGCATCTTGGGAGTTGGTGATGGACAGGGAGGCCTGGCATGCTGCGATCCATGGGGTCGCAAAGAGTCAGACACAACTGAGCCACTGAACTGAGCTGAACTGAACTGAAGCATCTTGGAAGTGTACCAAAGTTGAATGATGTTGAGTGAAGAAGAGTAGACAAGTTAGGCCTGGTCTTCCTTGTTTGGTTATATCCTTAGAGGCAGAGGACTTGGGTTTGCAGAATGAGAACCACAGGCATACTTCCTCACTTGCACGTTCTCATTTTTTTTCGTTTGTTTGTTTTTGTTTTGTTTTGTGGTCGCTTAGTTGCTCAGTCAGGAGAAGGCAATGGCACCCAACTCCAGTACTCTCGCCTGGAAAATCCCATGCACAGAGGAGCCTGGTTGGCTGCAGTCCACGGGGTCGCTAAGAGCACAACTCAGCGACTTCACTTTCACTTTTCACTTTCATGCACTGGAGAAGGAAATGGCAACCCACTCCAGTGTTCTTGCCTGGAGAATCCCAGGGACAGGGGAGCCTGGTGGGCTGCCGTCTCTGGGGTCGCACAGAGTCGGAGACGACTGAAGCGACTTAGCAGCAGCAGCAGCAGCAGCTGCTCAGTCGTGTCTGACTCCGTGACCCTTTGACTGTAGCCCGCCAGGCTATTCTGTCCATAGGATTTTTCAGGGTTCCTTACCCTCTGAAACACTCTCTTAAAGCAGTTTACTCCCTTTTGGGACCTGCCCATCTAGCATTCCTGCTTCCAGTTCCAAGCACCTTTTCTCAAAAGAGTATCAAAATCATTGGTCCCTTCTTTTTGCCAGAATACTTTACCAATTTTACAATGCTTTCTCTTCTGCATGGCTTCCCTGATAGCTCAGTTGGTGAAGAATCCTCCGGCAATGCAGGAGACCCGGTTCAATTCCTGGGTCAGGAAAATCCACTGGAGAAAGGATAGGCTACTCATTGCAGTATTCTGGCCTGGAGAATTCCATGGACTGTATAGTCCATGGGGTCACAAAGAGTCCAACACAACTGAGAGACTTTCACTTTTCTCTTCTTCATAGTTTTTGTTGCTCTATTTATGATGCAGAAAGGTGAACTCTGTTTCTAAGGATAGCATCAGAGAGGAAAAACAGGGGAGAAAAGTAACTACTATCTCAAATAACATAAACAAATGCCTAACTCACCTCTTTACTTTGAACATGAATTGCTGTTTATAGTCTGCATTTTATCCCCAAGTAAAAGTTTCTGCCACCTAAATACCTATTTAGCAAGGAGATTCATATGAAACAGACTTTCTGAGAGGTGCAAATCCTGTAGATTATGTTCTAAGCGAGCATCTTACTAGCAGAAAAGCAAAGATCAAGAAGTGGATTCATTTCTTTCAAGGTGTCACATCCTCTTATTACTGAGAGCCAGGGGAAATATGAAGGCATTTTAGTTCCAGTCATTTAATTTTGCTTTAATTCCAAAATGATGTATTCTTTTTCAGAAGGTAAGTGTGTGATAAATTATAAACTCAAATTATGTATTAACATATGCAGGACACTCTGGGATTAGAATAGAGATAGTGATAAGTTTGAATAATTTCTTGATTTGGGTCAAAAAAAATGATGAGTTTGGAAATTAAAAATAAAAACCCAAACAGTATATCAATGACAGCATAGTTATTGATGCACACACTTTTAGTTCTCAGATTTTCCTTACAAGCCATAAGTTGTTACAATGTGACTTAAAATACAGTCATTTATTTTAGAGTTATTACTATAATATTAATGCTATATATTTTAATTTGTAGTTCATATTAATTATAGAAGTTGGATTTTCCTGCTGAAATAAATTCATGTTAAACCATTATTATACAAAATACAAGTAAGTGCTGGAACATGTGTTCAGAAAAGAATAAGAATATTAGATTTATTATAGATTTCAAAATGGCTCTTTTAATTGATCACAGCATTGCTATCGTAAAATGTCAACTACCTCTCACACTAACCTTTAATAAAGGAAGAATGTGACAAGACTCTCAGAGGCTGTGGTATCTGGTGATTAAAATTTAGGATACTGGTTTTGGAGAGATGAGGATTGCAATCCCTGCCAGGTCAGGGATTTAACTGTGTAATCTTATAGATATGATGTTTACTTTTTGTAAGTTTTTGTTTCTGTATATGTAAAATTTGATGATAATGATATTACACATTGAATAAGTACTGTATCTTAGGATTGCAAATGAGGATTAAATAAAACAATATGTTAAGTGCCTCTATAGAAGCCTAAATGAAATAAGCACTGATTAAATACTAAATAATTTTACCATCACAGGTCTAAATTTACCTGTGCAATTGCATACATGAATTTTTTTTTTTCCATTTATCTTACCTTTTTCTAAATAGTTAAAAAGTGTGCATTCTAAGATTTTCTCTTAAAGCATTTGTCTAGCCCTGTAGGTGGAGGGGCTTCTTGATTCATGCAAACCATAACTTTTCAATTTTCAGCTATTCTTTTAAATAATTTCTGGATTTGAATTAGTTCCTTTTCTACCACAAATGCATCATTGTTGTTCATTTTTACCTTACGGCTGTCAAACCTGGAATATCCAGTAGAAATTTCCTTGATGATAGAAAGCTGCTAGATTTTTATTGTCCAATATACTGGCCACTAATCATATTTGAAGTTTGACTTTGAGTTAATTTAATTCAATAAGATTTGAAATGTAGTTCCTAAGTGATGCCAGCCACATTTCAAGTGTTCAATAGTCACATGTAACTCTCATCTACCATTTTGGATGACACAGTGATAACTGGTCCAATTGTCTCCAGTTTCTCTATAATCAAATCTATTCCATAGAGTAGTCTGGTTTAATATTAATAGTGAATACTTCTGATTACATTATTCCCATACTCAATCTCTTTGGGGATAACTTAGTATGAAATATATAAAGATATTTAATTATCATGTATCCATCAATTAATATTCTAATACTTTGCCTTCCAACTAATATTTTCCCATCTTCTTCCAAGGATATCAGTGAAGAACTTTCCTGAAGACAAATGTAGCTTTGCTGAAATTAACAAAGTTTGCCTATAAAATTCACCTAATTTGCCAGTCTAGCAACTCTATCAAAAAAGAAGTTATTCTTTGTGAGCCCATGCTGGCTCCTAATGATCATTGCTTTTTCTCTCAAATGCTCTCAAAACACCTGTTTAATAACTAGTAGAAATTCACTAAGTCCTCTCATGTCAAGCCAAGGAATTTGACTTTTATCTTATGCACAAGAGGCAAAAGCTAGTGTTTTTGTAGTGATTTTCATGTCTAATTCTCATTAAAACAATTTCTTATATCAGGGATTATGCTTATTTATACCTCTATCTAACCAGGGATGCCTAAATTACAGTATTCCATAAGTCTTAGACTAATAGAAAGTAATGACAATAATTGAATATTTAGAGTAGGTGAGTTAAATAATTAAGCATTTACTTATGAAGAATTATTTTGTATAAAGGATTGACTGGAGATGGGGGATAAGCAGAGATGGGGAATAAGATTTATTAAAGGCCCACTGACAATTGTCAGATAAGAAAAGATGAATACCTGAATTAAATGAGGGAATCATAGGGATAAATGGGAAGAATAGATGTCAGATAGGTAGATACATACATACACAGATGTATGTGTGCACATGACTGATCAGGTCAGAGAAATGCAAAGGTCTACAATGACATTCAAGATCTGGGATTAGCTGTTTTTATTTTTTGTGTGTGAGGTATTCAATATAATAAAGTCCCTCAAATGACTAATAGCATAATACACCAGCAGATCATTCCTCACTCATAAAATGGAACTCTGGGGGCCAGTTCTCTCCAACACAATCATACAGATCCTTAAACTGACAGAGATTTTCCTAATTTCCAATTTCTAGCAATCAAGCTGACCTCAAGTTTCCTTTCAACTTAACGAAAATTAGAATAAAGGAGCATATATTGAAGATGTCTCTGGTCATATGTATAAATATATTCATATTACTTCCTCTCCCATTACATCTATTGGAACTCAGTCCCATGGACACATGTAAGAGCAAGGGAGGGAAAAACATATATTTTAACTGTGTCCTAATAATGAAGAGATGTGAAGGGAACATTTCATGCAAATATAGGCGCAGTAAAGGACAGAAATGGTATGGACCTAACAGAAGAAGAAGATATTAAGAAGAGGTGCAAGAATAGAGAGAAATTGTACAAAGGTGGTCTTAATGACCTGGATAACCATGCTGGTGGGATCACTCACCTAGAGCCAGATATCCTGTAGTATGAAATCAAGTGGGCTTTAGGAAGCATCACTACAAACAAAGCTAGTGGAAGTGATGGGATTCTACCTGAGCTATTTCAAATCCTAAAAGATGATTCTGTTAAAATGCTACACTCAATATGCCAGTATATTTGGAAAACTCAACAGTGGTGACAGGACTGGAAAAGGTCAGTTTTCATTTCAATCCAAAGAAGGGCAATGCCAAAGAATACTCAGACTACCACATAACTGTGCTTATTTCACATGCTAGCAAGGTAATGCTCAAAATCCTTCAAGCTAGGCTTCAACAGTATGTGAACCAAGAACTTCCAGATGTACAAACTGCATTTAGAAAAAGCAGAGGAACCAGAGATCAAATTGTTAATATCCACTGGATCATAGAAATAGCAAGAGAATTCCAGAAAAATATTTTCTTCTGCTTCATTGACTGTGCTAAAGCCTTTGACTGTGTGGATCACAGCAAACTGGAAAATTCTTAAAGAGATGGGGGTAGCAGTTCACCTTGTCTGCCTCCTGAGAAATCTGTATGCAGGTCAAGAGGCAACAGTTAGAACCAGACCTGAACAACAGTGGTTAAAAATTTGAAAAGGAGTGTGTTAAGGCTATATATTGTCATCCTGATTATTTAACTTACATGCAGAGTGAAAGTGAAAGTCACTCAGTCATATCCGACTCTTTGTGACCCCATGGACAATACAATCCATGGAGTTCTCTAGGCCAGGATACCAGAGTAGGTAGCCTTTCCCTTCTCCAGGGGATCTTCCCAACCGAGGGATCCAATCCAGGTCTCCTGCATTGCAGGTGGATTCTTTACCAACTGAGCTATGAGGGAAGCCCTTTTATGCAGAGTACATCATTCAAAATGCTGGGCTGACTGAAGCTCAAACTAGAATCAAGATTGCCAGGAGAAATATCAATAACCTCAGATATGCAGATGACACCACCCTTATGGCAGAAAACGAAGAAGAAGTAAAGAGCCTCTTGATGAAGGTGAAAGAGGAGAGTGAAAAAGTTGGCTTAAAACTCAACATTCAAAAAACAAAAATCATGGCATCTGGTCCCATCACTTCATGGTGAATAGATAGGGAAACAATGGAAAAGTGACAGATTTTATTTTCCTGGGCTCCAAAATCACTGCAGTCAGTGACTGCAGCCATGAAATTAAAAGACACTTGCTCCTTGAAAGAAAAGCTATGATAATCCTAGACAGCATATTAAAAAGCAGTAGCATCACTTTCCCAACAAAAGTAGGTATATTTAAACTATGGTTTTCCAGTAGTCATGTATGGATGTGAGAGTTGGACCATAAAGCAGGCTGAGCACCAGAGAACTGATGCTTTTGAACTGTGGTGCTGGAGAAGACTCTTGAGAGTCCCTTGGACGGCAGGGAGATCAAATCAGTCCATCCTAAAGGAAATCAAGGCTGAATATTCACAGGAAGAACTGTTGCTGAAGCTCCAATATTTTGTCACCTGATGCAAAGGGCCAATTCGTTGGAAAAGTCCCTGATTCTGGGAAAGATTGAGGGCAGGAAGTATTGGGGACGACAGAGGATGAAATGGCTAGATAGCATCATCGATTCAATGGACATGAGTTTGAGCAAACATCGGGAGATAGTGAAGGACAGAGAAGCCTGGCATGCTTCAGTCCATGGGATTACAAAGATTTGGACATGACTGAGTGACTGAACAACAGGAACAAATAATTAAGGAAGAACTATGAGTTTAGGTGAGTACCTTTCATTAACATGACCACAAGAATGGAAGGAGGGCTAATCAAAGAAATTGTTACAGGGTTACTAGTTCATTTTAGATTATAAACTTGAGATACCACTTAAATATGCTCATATAATCCATTAAGGAGACAGAAATACAATGACTGAGACCAAGTGAGAGGTTTACTTTGAGTTGCAGATTTAGAAATTGTTGCTTTATAACGAATTGACATTAGGAAGTAGCTCTTTCAATAAGAGTGTGAACTGAAACTGGACTAGATGAAAAGAGAAAAATAGAGGAAAGAAGAAAAAGCCAATGGTTGAAATTTAGAGTGAGAAAAAAGCTAATTATGTGTAGTCAGAGAGAACTACACAGAGAATAAAAATCTAGGGAAAAAATATCATGACTGTTAAGAGTCACAGATTATAGATAATAGTGCTGAAAATGAGGAGTGGATTTCAATTTCAAATACTGTAGAGAGATTAGTCAGATTGGGATGAAAGTATATTGCTTGCCAATAGTATATTGCTTGTCCATAATGAGACCCCAATGCTTTAGCAAATAAATTTTAATTATGTTGTGAAGGAATTGCCAGACTAAAATCTTAATTATCAGACAAAGGAGACAGTTTTTAGTCAGCGAATGAGAGAAGGGGAAACACTCGTTTTGATGTTGTAGTGATAAATAAAGCATCTTAAGAATTGTACACATTGAAAAAAGTAATTAGGGGTGAAAATAATTTAGATACAGGTCCAGAGATATGAAATCAGAAGTATGAATAGAATTCATACTTGTATAAGAAATTCTTGTATAAGAAAATGGGTCTGTCTTCCTTTAAATAGTCATGAAAAGATGAAAGATGAAAATCACCATCTCTATTACCCTGAGATATAATTTGTTTGGTTTTTAAACTTGAATTGACTTAAAATAGTTTGAAATATACCTAATAATTAGTTAGATTTGATAGTTACACCATAGTTATCCAATCATTCATTATTTTTGTCGATAACTTCTGACAGAAGTTATGTACTGTAAACTTACATGTTAATTGTGAGCTAAGTTATTTTTAAGGATCAAAAGAAATAAAAAACATAGAGAATGCTTCAATTAACATGATATAGTGTTACAATTAGATATATATTAAACAGTGATGTAAAGATTGCTATAAGAATGTCAACGTTAATGTGAGTGTGATTATTATTTTTGTTAATATTTATATTATTTTAACAAAGTATATAAGCTTACTAGGATTCATGTTATTGAATCTTTCAACCACCCCATATCGAGACTGCTCTTATATTTATCCTGTTCATTCAAATCCAATTATACTCACAGTAGTAAAGAGAAAACTAGCTAATTGTTGAGTGTGAAACTTAGAAGTTCTCACTTTTTATAGTTACCTGGGATAAACAACATAATGAGTTTGATCCTCTCCACCCCAGGGTGCGTGAACTTAAACTTGGGGAAAGGATTTTTAGAATCATAATAGATTAGATATCTTCATGACTATCTTGTTTAACTATATTTCCCCAAAATTTGGAGTTTAGTGAACGAGTTTGAGGTTAAATGCAAAAAATAAATTCAGTCTATTTCTTGACTTCGTATCAAGAAACTGAGACATAATGATTTTTTGGGCACAGAGGGATGATGGAAATTGTATTTTCTGTATGCCCTCTGCTCGAATCTGATGAAGGTGAGACCTGGACTCCTGAAGAAGTGAGCAAAACTACATGCGATGCACAATGATAATCATTATTAAATTGTATAACCCCTGCCTCTAGCTTCCTATATTTTTCTACCTTCTCCTCATATGCTGACCTCCACTTTTTCTTCACATATATTAAAGAATATTAGAGCTATTTGGACTTTTAGATTTTGGAGCTCCTATAATTCAACTTCTCACCCCAAGCAAGAATTATATCTGTAATATTCATACAATGAATGGCCATTGATGCAGGATGATGGCCAATCATGTTCTTCATTTTCCTGCATGCCCTCAGAAATAACATGTTGCCATGGTATTATATTTGTAACTAGGATATATCTCTAAGACAGGAAAGAAAGTCTAACTTCTTAAAGATTGTTTTAAAAATAAGCAAAAACAGAACACCTTACCTCTAGGGACCAAATTTCCATCTGAGAGTTATGATTGCTAAAGGAGCTTAGAGTTCTAGTCTCCTGGTAAATTTACTGCTTAAGTTACTTTGATTTTGGAATTGGTTGATTCTTAAAATCTTAATTATTCTGTGAAAAATACCGTTGGTAGCTTGATAGGGATTGCATTGAATCTATAGACTGCTTTGGGTAGAATAGCCATTTTGACAATATTAATTCTTCCAATCCATGAACACGGTATGTTTCTCCATCTGTTTGTGTCCTCTTTGATTTCTTTCATCAGTGTTTTATAGTTTTCTATGTAAAGGTCCTTTGTTTCTTTAGGTCACAGAACTAGACCGAAGAATTTCACAATTTGTATGGAAATACAAAAAACCTCGAATAGCCAAAGTAATCTTGAGAAAGAAGAATGGAACTGGAGGAATCAACCTGCCTGACTTCAGACTCTACTACAAAGCCACAGTCATCAAGACAGTATGGTACTGGCACAAAGACAGAAATATAGATCAATGGAACAGAATAGAAAGCCCAGAGATAAATCCACAAACCTATGGACACCTTATCTTTGACAAAGGAGGCAAGGATATACAATGGAAAAAAGACAACCTCTTTAACAAGTGGTGCTGGGAAAACTGGTCAACCACTTGTAAAAGAATGAAACTAGAACACTTTCTAACACCATACACAAAAATAAACTCAAAATGGATTAAAGATCTAAATGTAAGACCAGAAACTATAAAACTCCTAGAGGAGAACATAGGCAAAACACTCTCCGACATAAATCAAAGCAAGATCCTCTATGACCCACCTCCCAGAATATTGGAAATAAAAGCAAAACTAAACAAATGGGACCTAATGAAACTTAAAAGCTTTTGCACTACAAAGGAAACTATAAGTAAGGTGAAAAGACAGCCCTCAGATTGGGAGAAAATAATAGCAAACGAAGCAACAGACAAAGGATTAATCTCAAAAATATACAAGCAACTCCTGCAGCTCAATTCCAGAAAAATAAATGACCCAATCAAAAAATGGGCCAAAGAACTAAACAGACATTTCTCCAAAGAAGACATACAGATGGCTAACAATCACATGAAAAGATGCTCAACATCACTCATTATTAGAGAAATGCAAATCAAAACCACAATGAGGTACCATTACACGCCAGTCAGGATGGCTGCTATCCAAAAGTCTACAAGCAATAAATGCTGGAGAGGGTGTGGAGAAAAGGGAACCCTCTTACACTGTTGGTGGGAATGCAAACTAGTACAGCCGTCATGGAAAACAGTGTGGAGATTTCTTAAAAAACTGGACATAGAACTGCCATATGACCCAGCAATCCCACTTCTGGGCATACACACTGAGGAAACCAGACCTGAAAGAGACACGTGCACCCCAATGTTCATCGCAGCACTGTTTATAATAGCCAGGACATGGAAGCAACCTAGATGCCCATCAGCAGATGAATGGATAAGGAAGCTGTGGTACATATACACCACGGAATATTACTCAGCCATTAAAAAGAATTCATTTGAACCAGTCCCAATGAGATGGATGAAGCTGGAGCTCATTATACAGAGTGAAGTAAGCCAGAAAGATAAAGAACATTACAGCATACTGACACATGTATATGGAATTTAGAAAGGTGATAACAATAACCCTATATGCAGAACAGAAAAAGAGACACAGAAATACAGAACAGACTTTTGAACTCTGTGGGAGAATGTGAGGGTGGGATATTTCAAAAGAACAGCATGTATACTATCTATGGTGAAACAGATCACCAGCCCAGGTGGGATGCACGAGACAAGTGCTCGGGCCTGGTGCACTGGGAAGACCCAGAGGAATCGGGTGGAGAGGGAGGTGGGAGGGGGGATCGGGATGGGGAATACGTGTAAATCCATGGCTGATTCATATCAATGTATGACAAAACCCACTGGAAAAAAAAATAATAATAAAAATAAATAAATAAATAAATAAATAAATCTTAATTATTACAATAATCCCAAACTGCAGCTTTAGTATTATAAAATCAGTAAATACTTTAGTTTTCAGATCTGAGCTAGAATTTAATGGCAGGTAAGCAAATGGACAAATATGTACCCAAGTTCTTTTCTATGATAATAAGCAAGTCAACACAATGCTTATTTTAATCATGATTAAGTGATTAGAAAATTCTAACCAAAAACTTGGATTACATAGTTTTAAGAATTCACAAAAATATTAATTTCTTATTTTACCAAGAAAAAAATTTTTACCAAATTTGGTTTGATTTCAGACAATATCAATATTTATGGTTGGATGGCATCACTGACTCAATAGACATGAGTTTGAGTAAACTCCGGGAGCTGGTGATGGACAGGGAGGCCTGGAGTGCTGTGGTCCATGGGGTCACAAAGAGTCGGACATGACTGAGTGACTGAACTGAACTGAACTAAATATTAAATTTTTTTTTTATGAATCAAACAAGTAACCTGTGAGAAAACTGACAAATCTTTAGTTTAAAACAAATTCAGTAGCTATGACTGATAGTAAACTAAGAAGGAAACTTAAAAGATACAAACAAAATCATATACATGGTTTCATGATATGCTTTGATATTTTATTTATAATTCCTTGATTTATATTCATAGTTAAAACATAATGCACATGAAATATTTACTCATAGATATATAGGGGCTTCCCAGATGGCTAATGGTAAAGAATCTGCCTGCCAATGCTGGGGAAACAGGAGAAGTGGGTTTGATCCCTAATCCGAGAAGATCCACTAGAGAAGGAAAAGGAAACTCCAGTATTTTTGCCTGGAAAATCCCATGGACAGAGGAGACTGGTGGTTCATAGTCCATGGGGTGGCAAAGAGTTAGAGAAAACTGAAAGACTGAGCATGTGTGCATGCATGGTTATATATTTATGGGACGAAATGAAAGTAAGTTTCCAATGTCTACCAAAATATTTTTTCTAATGATTTTTGGACACATTACAATGGAAAATCTAATGAGAAACTCATAACATGAAAGATAAAACTTTTTAACTCCCTTGTTTACTTGCATAAAAAAGAGCAATTTAGTAGTAATAAGAAAGTGATACAAATATATTTTACTTATTAGCAGTTAATATTTCAAAGAAATAAAACTCTGCATTTGAAATGACTGTTAAAAATGGGACAGTTTGAAAGGGAAGATAATTCTTCTTGGTTAACTAAGATCGATGTGTCAAGATCACTAGCTATAACACCATGTGTTTCCATGTGATTCCTCCCTTCTACCAGACTCTTTCTGACTTCCCACTTTCTTAAAGCTCTGGCCTATTTTCCCTTAACCCCCATTATTTCTCCTATTTCTTCAAATCTACTTCACTCCCTACCAAAAACTGAACCTTTTGAGAGGTCAGTGCTACTCTGAGCCATTCAGACAATTCCCTCCAAACATAACTTCCTATTTGCAATTCAGCTTCAAAACATACCATTTTCTATGCTTGTGGATATCAAGAACCAGAATTCACAATTAAAAGTTACTAGATGATAAAAGGCTCTGTTGGGAAGCTATGAGGATGACAATACTGCCAATACAGAATATGTGACAAGACCAGACCAGAGAAAACATGCTAGATGATGAAGTTTCATGACAGCTGAGTTTTGCAAAGCATTCCAATGAAAAGCATATAACAAATTTAAGGGCTTCTAAACTGTATCTGAAAGAAGAATAAAGGGATAGGTATACTACCTGCAGCTGATGATTGATTGTTGATAAGTGACAAAAAGAAGGCAGAACCACTCAACTCTATTTTACTTGTCTTCTCTGTCATTGTGAGTGATCTACGAACTAAAAAGGAGAGAATGAACCTTGTTGAGAGGGATTTAAGTTCAAAGTGGGTGAAAAGATTCTAATAGTCTCTCTGAATAAGTTCAGCTCTTCTGGCTCAGATGAAATATACCCCAAAAAAACAAAGTAGCTTGCCCATAATACAGTAAGTCCATTGTAACTAATATCTGACATTTTAAAGAGCAGAAAAAGAGTTAAAATACTAGTGAATGTTTCTCAAAATGATGATGGTTTATTAAATAAGATGAGAGGAAGATAAATAGGCTAACTTATAGTGATGAAATAGTGAGCTTAGTGTTAATCTCAGACCAAATCTAGGGCAAATTTTTAAAGACTGACTTATAAAAACTAACAATTATTTAAGACCAACATGGAATCACTGAAAATGAACTATAACAAAATGACTTTTTAAATCTTCTTTTAGGACACTGAATGCATCTTGATTGGGTATACCTGGCAAAAATAATTTTTTTTTTAAATTCTTTAATTTCTCCTTTTGGCAGTCTATGTCTGCCAAAGATCAGAATAAATTAAGGCCAAAGGTCAGAATAAATTCAAAAATAGAGTGTATCTAAATTTTAAAGAATTATTCTTTCTTGAATTTTGTCCTTGAATAAAGAATGAAGCATGAATTGTGGTTATGATGTAGGTGGTAAAGCAATCTAGGTAACAGATAATAAATAGGGACTCAGACAAAACTATAAGTGTGTGTGTGTGTGTGTGTGCATGTATGTTAGTCAGTCAGTCATGTCCAACTCTTTGTGACCCCATGGACTGTAGCCCACCAGGTTCCTCTGCCCACAGAATTCTCCAGGCAAGAATATTGGAGTGGGTTGCCATACTAGTAGCAAAATTAAATTACGGTTAATTTTATAGCATTTGAACAGCTAGAACTTGGATAAAAATGATAAATCATAAATGAAAAACATTTCATTTTTTTCAGTAGGACAGAGTCTGGAAAAGCCAGAAGATCAAATTACCCACATCAGAACCAGTGTTTCTGTTAGACATAGAAACAAAGGGCTGGTTGGGAGTTGATAAGCTTAGAGTTAATAGAGAAAATGTTTGCTCTTAGACTTGTCTTGAAAATGCAACACTCCACATCTGGTGTGTGTGTGTGTATGTGTCTGTGTGTATGTCTGTATCTGTGTGTCTGATGAGATGGAGAAGTGTCTTTAAGGTCTGAATTTCTAAGAACATATGACTTCAAGGAAAATCCAGGTAATCAAGCAATAAGTCATGATGTCCAGACTACGGCAACTTGCCATGATAAAATAAACCATCAGTGTTGTCTCAGTAAGACTTCCAGAACCAGTATTGGTGATTACAAATAATGGTAGGCATTTGGGGTTCAAGAAGCAGAAAATTTTCATTTAATTTGTATATGAATGTAGCTATTTGGTTGGAAACATATATGTCTGTTATGGAAAGGAATTCTGGCAAGAGCGAACAAGGAGAATTTTACAATGATAAATAAGACTGGGAGAAAAGTGATATCCTGGATCCTGTAAGATCCTAGATTTCCAGTCAGAACTTTGAACTCAGAGAAGATTATTGGAATGCTAATCAAAGTAACAAATGAAGATGGAGTACAATGGAATTTATTAATCCATTGCTTTGTTGTCATGCAGAAGTCTAGCTTTCATCATTATGTACTCTCTCTGAAGTGATAGGGACCAAGCAGCTCTTTGAGCTTTTAGGTTCACTTGATTTTACATTTAGGTAGTTGATAGGGGAAAAAAAAAAAAAAAAACATGATAATGCATAGTGTTTCTATGAGGACCTGAAGCTACAGGTGAAAATAATCAGTAATTCTAATTGTAATAAGAATTGGAAGCTTGGGGAGATGTGAAGATGGATTTCAGCTCTACCATTTATCAAACTGCATGAATTTGGGCAAGTTGAAACTGTTTTCAGTTGCCCATATGTATATGTAAAAATATAAATAGCAGTACTTATTTAGCTTTAATGATAAAAATTGTGTGTTCAAGCACTTAGCAGAGGGCTGCCATTCCTGCAGATGGAAGCTACGTGAAAACAAAGACACATGATTTTTCTTTCAGCGTTCCACAGCAGGAAGCTTATTGTAGGTAGCAAACTAATATCTTTTAAATTAAGGAGTTTAAAATTCTTGAACAAATATTTGCAAGAAATTAGAGGATATATGTTTAATTGTGTATATGACACATTTTGGCCAACATGCAACATTACTTGACAGGAAGAATATGGTCTTTGAAGTGAAAGCAAACAGAAAAATGGATTCTAAGGTTGGGCTCCACCATGAATGAGTCCTGTGAACTTGAACGTTTTACTGAAATACTGAGAGCCTCAAGGTTTTACCTTTTAGGTGATGAATTATTAAATGAAGAGATGATTAAGTTCAGTTCAGTCATTCAGTCATGTCCTACTCTTTTTGATCCTATGGACTGCAGCACTCCAGGCTTCCCTGTCCATCACCAACTCCCAGAGCTTACTCAAACTCATGTCCATTGAGTCAGTGATACCATCCAACCATCTCATCCTCTGTTGTCCCCTTCTCCTTCTGCCTTCAATCTTTCCCAGCATCAGGGTTTTTCCAAAGAGTCAGTTCTTTGCACCAGGTGGCCAAAGTATTGGAGTTTCAGCTTCAGCATCAGTCATTCCAATGAATATTCAGGACTGATCTCCTTTAGGATGGATTGGTTGGATCTCCTTGCAGTCCAAGGGACTCTCAAGAGTCTTCTCCAACACCACAGTTCAAAAGCATCAATTCTTCAGCACTCAGCTTTTTTAATAGTCCAATTCTCACATCCATACATGACTACTGGAAAAACCATAGTTTTGACTAGATGGACCTTTGGTTGACAAAGTAATGTCTCTGCTTTTTAATATTCTGTTTAGGTTGTTTATAACTTTTCCTCCAAGGAGTAAGAATCTTTTAATTTCATGCCTACAGTCACCATCCACAGTGATTTTGGAGCCCCCCAAAATGAAGTCTACCACTGTTTCCACTGTCTCCCTATCTATTTGCCATGAAGTGATGAGACCAGATGCCATGATCTTAATTTTCTGAGAGTTGAGCCTCAAGCCAACTTCTTCACTCTCCTCTTTCACTTTCATCAAGAGGCTCTTAGTTCTTCTTCACTTTGTGCCATAAGGGTGGTGTCATCTGCGTATCTGAGGTTATTGATATTTCTCCTGGAAATCTTGATTCTAGCTTGTGCTTCATCCAGCCCAGCATTTTTCATGATATACTCTGCATATAAGTTAAATAAGCAGGGTGACAATATACAGCCTTGACATAGTCCTTTTCCTATTTGGAACCAGTCTGTTGTTCCATGTCCAGTTCTAACTGTTGCTTCCTGACCTGCATACAGATTTCTCAAGAGGCAGGTCAGGTGGTCTGGTATTCCCATCTCTTGAAGAATTTTCCACAGTTTGTTGTGATCCACACAGTCAAAGGCTTTGGCATAGTCAATAAAGAAGAAGTAGATGTTTTTTCTGGAAATCTCTTTCTTCTTCGATGATCCACAGATGTTGGCAATTTGATCTCTGGTTCCTCTGTCTTTTCTAAAACCAGCTTGAACATCTGGAAGTTCATCGCTCATGTATTGTTGAAGCCTGGCTTGGAGAATTTTGAGCATTACTTTACTAGTGTGTGAGATGAGTGCAATTGTGTGTTAATTTGAGCATTCTTTGGCATTGCCTTTCTTTGGGATTGGAATGAAAACTGACCTTTTCCAGTCCTGTGGCCACTGTTGAGTTTTCCAAATTTGCTGGCATACTGAGTGAAGCACTTTCACAGCATCCTCTTTTAGGATTTGAAATAGCTCAACTGGAATTCCATCACATCCACTAGCTTTGTTTGTAGTGATGCTTTGTAAGGCCAACTTGACTTCATATTCCGGGATGTCTGGCTCTAGGTGAGCGATCACACCATTGTGATTATCTGGGTCGTGAAGATCTTTTTTGTATAGTTCTTCTGTGTATTCTTGCCACCTCTTCTTAATATCTTCTGCTTCTGTTAGGTCCATACCATATGCATATACTCTACCATAATATATACATACAGCACATAACCTATACTAACCATACGTTATTATAACTGAGAATTTTACCATAAAAGGAAATACAATATAAAAATTGTTGTGAAAGCAAACCAAAAAGTTAACTCTGATTCAAAGCAATGATGGTAAGTTAAAGTCTCCTATATTCCACTTCCTATAATATTGCATGTTTCTTTTTCAGGTTTTTTATCTATATTTTGTCAGTATGACTCAATATCTTACCTCAAAAAACTGATGTCAGTTTGTCCATTGATTTACAAAATTATTTTTGGCAATAGAAGAGTGTATGTTTACCTATAATTAATTGCATCATACTAAAGTCAAGTTGAAGCACTGTGAAAATTCCTATAATTGAGGAAAACACTTTTTTTCTTAATCAAGTAATTCTTAAAATTGGCTGGAAATGCTTCACTTGCAAGTAAGCTTTGTTAAGTATGTACATTGACTATATTAAATAATAATAAAATTCCCAGTGACATCAAAACTACTTTAAGGACATGGCTTGAACAGATAAAGCTGGGAAATTTTAAGCTGTCATGGAAATCAATCACTTGCAGCAGTTCCTAACCATGAAGAACACCCTCTGAAGTCATGGTGACATTGTCTACTTAAAGCACTGCAGAATCGAGACATTTAGCAGGTCCAGGCAGTGCATGGAACCCACAAAGAGGGCAGGTGCCTTACGTGTCTGGTGACAGTGGGTTAGTTGAGAGTCAATGTGTCATTATGAATTCAGAATTCTTCAAGCATTGCCACTTTTATGTGGCATTGTTGACATTTGTACTGGAGAGAAATCCATGTTTAAAAGTGAAGTCTTTTACAAATAGCCAGCCTTCAATCTTTGTCTCCCAATCTGTCTCAACTGTCACTGTGAGTGTATCAGTCCCTGCTTCAGCGTCTACAATGAGCCCACTACAGAATCAAGGCTGCAGTTACTGTCCATAAAATTGTCTTAATTTTTAATATCAGATCACAAAAATAGTAATAATAACTGTGTACAATTACTCTCAGAAAAGAAAGGTAGCCCTAAGTGATTATTAATTTTGGTGGGCACAATTATTATAAACATCGGTAGTTGACTTTTGTTTTGTATAAATCACATAGCTGAGTGGCTTACAATCTCTCACTTATAACATGGGATCCTATGACAATTTTCTACTATTATAACACACCTAGGAACTTTTTCTCCCTGCATTCTAAATCAATAAAAGCTTTTTAAAACACATGCTTAATTAGCTTAGCTAATTAATCAGGAATTTATCAAGTGTCTCTTATAATTTAAAAGATTTATGAGATATAGATCACTTTATAATATAATTGGTAAGATAGATTAATAAAAGAATTAAAACATAGCACTTATGTTAAAATGTTGTTTCTTTACCAAATGGGAGAAAAAAGGGGATATGTGTATATATAACCAGACATAAACCATAAATGTGACTGCTAGACTGACAAGACGCAGCAATATCCACCTATGCTGGTTCATGCCTGAAACAAGTAACTTGGTTGAGAGAAGCTTGACATGTCTCTAATACCTTTGAAGACCTGCGCAGAAAGACTGAAAGTCTTAGAAACACTTGTGGAGTACTCACACCTTCAGATTCATAGTCAAAACTTTGGGAAAGAATGAAGACATAGGAGCTGATTATTTTATTCTTATGCAAGAGTAGAAATGTCCAGTACTTTGGTCTGTGATAACCAAAAAGTAGTCTCTTAGCAGGAGATAGTTGGAACTCATGAAGACTAGGGAAACAAATTCACTGTCAGACTTGCCAGTGTAATTAGAATTATTTAAATTGGTATATAGCTCAGTTGGTAAAGAATCTGCCTGCAATTCAGGTGATCCCAGTTTGATTCCTGGTTTGGGAAGATCTGCTGGAGAAGGGATAGGCTACCAACTCCAGTATTCTTGGGCTTCCCTTGTGGCTCAGCTGGTAAAGAATCTGCCTGCAATGCAGGAGACCTGGATTCGATCCCTGGTTTGGGAAGATCCCCTGGAGAAGGGAACAGATATCCACTCCACTATTCTGGCCTAGAGAATTTCATGTACTGTATGGTCCATGGGGTCGCAAAGAGTTGGACACGACTGATCAACTTTCACTTTCATATGTGGAAAGAAGAAAAGATATTCATTTGAAATTTGATGTTCAACATATTAAACATACAAATATACATGTAGTTATGCATGTGCATGCATAAAGACCACACAGAAAGAGTATCTAGCAATTCTTAAAAGTAAAAGATAATGTTGTTGAACCTAGGTTCATTTGTCCAATGTACAGCAAGGCCAAACAAATTGAAACATCAGAGTTTGGAGCAGGGACAGCAAGGGTCAAGCAAGGTGAATGAGACAGCTCCTGCTCAAAAGATCTGAACCCTTAGATAGGTTTCCAGGGGAACTTGGGGCTAGAAAGTTGCACAATTCTTTGATTGATTGATGGTGAGGAAGCAGGGCAATTCAACAGGGGTTAACATTATCAATTCTCAGACTCCAAACTGTCTGCAAGTTACATGCTTATGGTCATATAGCTAACTTCTACCATTTAGTAGAGGTCTTAGTATCTGTAATACAGCTCAGGAATGTACATCTAATACTTTGACTTATGTCCTTAAGAGCATTAAAGATTCTGTGACTGCCATAGGACTGATTTACCGATTATATTTTTGCCCGTTCTCCTGGCCCAACTGCTACTTTTGTCACTACATGTTTAAATTTTTTCAATCATTAATTCTTGAACTATGCATTTGTGATTCAGGGGAGGCCTAGGAGACTATAGCTTTTCTACAAACAAGAGGCAGGCAGATGACATGGAAGGAGGTGTCTTTCCTGGGAAGGCCCCATAGGGTGCTGCATGGTTACAATAGAAGGATTTGCATTACATTCTGACTTGAAGTATGTATTGTTGTTGTTCAGTTGCTCAATTGTGTCTGACTCTTTGTGACCCCATGAACTGCAGCATGCCAGGCTTCCCTGTCTTTTACCATCTCCTGGAGCTTACTCAGACTCATGTCCATTGATGATGCCATCCAACCATCTCATCCTCTGTCATCCCCTTCTCCTCCTGCCTTCAGTCTTTCCCAGCATCAGGGTCTTTACCAATGAGCTAACTCTTCACATCAGGTGGCCAAAGTATCGGAGCTTCAGCTTCAGCATCAGTCCTTCCAACGAAGATTCAGGTTTGGTTTCCTTTAGGATTGAGTAGTTTGATCTCCTTGCAGTCCAAAGGATTCTCAAAAGTCTTCTCCCACACCACAGTTTGAAAAAATCAGTTCTTCAGTGCTCAGCCTTTTTTTTTTCTTTATGGTCCAACTCTTACATCTGTAAATGACTACTGGAAAAACCACAGCTTTGACTATATGGACCTTTGTTAGGAAAATGATGTCTCTGCTTTTTAATATGTTGTCTAGGTTTATCATAGCTTTTCTTCCAAGGAGCAGTCATCTTTTAACTTCATGGCTGCTGTCACCATCTGCAGTGATTTTGGAGCCCAAAACAATAGAGTCTGTCACTGTTTCCATTGTTTCCCCATGGCACTTCATAGTGATGGGACCAGTTGCCATGTTCTAAGTTTTTGAATGTTGAGTTTTAAGTCAGTTTTTTATTTATTTTTTTCACTCTCCTCTTTCACCTTCATCAAGAGACTTTTTAGTTCTTCTTTGTTTTTTGTCGTAAGGGTGGTGTCATCTGCATATCTGAGGATATCGATATTTCTTCTGGCAATCTTGAATTCAGCTTGTCCTTCCCACAGCCCAACGTTTTGCTTGATGTACTCTGCATATAAGTTAAATAAGGCGGACAATATACAGCCTTAATCTACTCCCTTCCCAATTTTGAGCCAGCCTGTTCTATGTCTGGTTCTAACTGTTGCTTTTTGATCCGCATACCAGTTTTTTAGAAGGCAGGTAAAGTGACGTTATATAGTCTATATGTCTGAAGTTCATATAACATATTAAGAAGAGTTAGGTTTATTATGGTATGCTTTCATAGATATTAACACGACTTGGCAGAGCAGAGCAGTGTGAAAAGAGCAGTGGGTATTATGGGCTGAACATTTATGACCCCCTAAAACTTGTACGTTGAAGTCCCAACCCTCTGTATGATGTTTGGAGTTGTGAGCTTTGGGAGATGAATACTTTTGGATGAGGTAATAAGCATGAGGTTCTTATGATGGGTGCTAATCTTCTGATGGGATTAGCACCCTTACAAGGAGAAGCACCAGGGAGCTTTTTCCGCCTCCACCATATGAGGACACAGGGAGAAGGTGATCATGTACTAGACAGGAAGAGTGATCACACCAGGACCTAGAGCTCAGACTTCCAGCCATCAAAACTATGAGAAAAGAAACTTCTGTTGTTTATGACACCCAGTCTATAATATTTTCTTATGGCAGCTCAAGATTACTATTATTTAAAAGAAAGGAATAACAGAAGACATATTGATAGCATTTATGATTGTATGCCTTATTTTTATACAGGTTATACAAAGCAAAGTAGAGAGCTTTTGAATAAATGTCAAAATAAAGAAAATAAACTAAATTAATATCATTGTGGATTAACACTTTTTCAAAATCTGGCTGTTAAGAAGTACAACATAAATACAAAATAAATATATTTTGAAAGAATATATTCAAATCAAATGAAGATTATTATGGATAAAAATTCATAAGAGATTTTGAAATTAACACAAAACCATCTGTATGGAAATAATGGAGGACTTAAACTCTGTGAACATCTGTTAGAAATCTAATTCTACTAAAAGGATAGCATGTAATAAATTTGTTATTTACCTTGTTGGCATTTTCATCTTACACGGGGAAGCAAATGGGCAATTGCTGGATTTTATTCAAATAAGGGAAGAAAATTGGCTGGGGATGTGAATGTGATGGAAATGTTTCAATTAAGGAGACTATGCCTATTTAGAATTTAAGATGGTGAGGATAGAATTACTTAGTAGATTCAAAGACATACTCTTGACTTCAAAAAAAGCTTAAAAACATAAATGGGAACCATGGCCCCATCTGTAACTCTAAAGTATACATTTATCGAGAGTGTTGAAAGGCTCTGAAATAAATTCTGTTTAACTGTAATACAGAAAAAAAAGCAGGAAACAGCAAATAGATCCTGTGTGACAGTTTGGGGAAATCTGTTATACGCTCAAATGTACAAGCATTTTCCAATTTGAAAGGTATGGCAGAAACCTTGAATAAGGGCAAACAGAAACCAAAACATTCTAAGAATAGAATTTAAAGCACTTAAATCCAGAAATAAGTTGAGTTAATGAGAAAAGCGCTAGAATCTATTATTAGAATGAGTAGAAGTTAGTGAGGTAATTGCTATCTCTTAGAGAGAAAAGTATGATATTCACGGATGGCAAAATGAAGGCTGAATGTTTAGTTCCCAAATAGTTTTGCCTTGTTCTGTAGAACTGGTCTTTACCAATTCTTTTCTGACAATCTTTTCCAAACACGAATAATCTGAGTTACAAGTTAGGAGTTGTCTCAATAGGATTTTCTAGAAGAAGACACTGAGATGGATACTAGTATAAAAATAATTTTTTAGAAAGTGTTTACAGTGAAAGGAGAGGAAATAGAAAAATGGCTCAGGCAAGGGGGTGCTTAGTTTCCAAAGGCTGCTGTAACAAAGTGCCACACGCTGAGTGGCTTAAACAACGAAAATTCATTGCCTCACAGTTCTCGATAGTGGACATCTGAGATCAAAGTTCTGGCAGAGTTGATTTCTTCTGAGAACTGTGAGGGAATTTCTGTCCCACACCTTTCTCCTAGCTTCTGGTAGTTTATGGGCCATCTTGGACTTTCCTTTGTTGTAGATGTATAACTCAGTCCCTGCCCCCACATTCACATGACTTTCTCCCTGTGTGTCTTTCCTTCCTCTTCTTATCAGGACACCAGTCATATTTGATCAAGGCCCACATGAATGACCTCATTTTACCTTTCCTACTTCTATAAATAGGTAATAATGACCTATTTCAAAATAAAATCACATTTTGAGGTAATGAGAAATAAGACTGCTGCTGCTGCTGAATCACTTCAGTCATGTCCGACTCTGTGCGACCCCATAGACGGAAGCCAACCAGGCTCCCCCGTCCCTGGGATTCTGCAGGCAAGAACACTGGAGTGGAGAAATAAGACTACAACAAATCAATTTTTCTGAGGGACAAAATTCATGAAATTACATAATTTTGAAAGTGATATGTCAAGCAAAGTCCCTTCTAATATAACTTGTGCTCAATCCCCAGGAAGCTCTGCAGGCATTATAACCTACACCTCAGAGTTGTCTTATCAGGAGTAAGGAAGTGGGTGTATTTATTCCACTGACCCATCATTCTTTGGTTAATGGGTAGGTACCATATGTGGATGCAACTTCCCAGGTACTTCCCAACATACATCTAGTACTCTAAAGGCAAAGGTCTAACGATGGAGTGCAGGAACTTGATCTGAGTGTTGACAGCATGTACATATGAAAATAGCAAGGGGATTTTAGAGACTATGAGCAGACCATTGATAATGACTGCTACACACACACACACACACACACACATAAACCCAGTTCCTCGTTTAAGTTGTTTTAAGTCCCCAGAACTGGAAGAATTACATTATAAGATGCTTAAATATATGCTGTCATTTTAATCACAAAACCACGGTAGTAGTCTATGAGAAACATGCAGTATTTTCCAGTATTGGTGATGAGCACACATGTTCTGTTTTCAAAAAGGAAGTGTAACTTTCTGGTAAAATTAATGGTTGCAATTAGTACACATGAATTCATCACAAGCAATGTGAAAAAATAAAATAATTTCTCTTTAAATAGATCTATAGACTACATGTCAGGGAGATTTTAGGTGGCTTCCTGATGGTACCCTTTAATTAATATTCCCATTAGCTATGTAGCGCACAACTTATGTGGTCATTTCCAATGGCCATTTGTATATGGATCCATATAACATAACTTGACTTCAGGAGTACAGTAGATAAGGTGAAAAGTGAAAGTGAAGTCTCTCAGTCATGTCCGACTCTGTGACCCCGTGGATTGTAGCCCACAGAATTTTCCAGGCAACAGTACTGGAGTGGGTTGCCATTTCCTTCTCCAGGGGTTCTTCCTGACCCAGGGATCAAAACCATAAAGGTGTTAATTAATTGTTTTATGAACTCTACAGAGACTTAGCTGAATTCATAGATGATTGAGTTGAATGTTGATTAACAGAGTTGTGAAAGATTAACAGATAAGCAACAGTGTTCAAATGGATTGGTTTCTACATTTTTTTCCCAAAATATTATCAGTTACTTGGATAAATACATTCTACCAATTTTTGAAATGTATCCATTCATTGAATTAAAAAACAATTTGTTGAACACCTACCATATGTCACAGGCTACTAAAGGTGAGAAACACACGTAAAAGGTCATGGTTCTTTTCTAAAGATGTTTGCTGTCTGGCTGAAAATCTGTCAGATAATAAACATAATACCACTAGAGAACAAGATGGCGGAGGAGTAGGTGGATGTGGAGTACATCGCTCTCCATGGCTATGTCAGGAATACACTTTCAGACACAGAAGTGCTTGCAGAACACCAGCTGGGAGCAGACAGGAGTACATGACCACCAGAAAAGAATATATAGAACCATGTAAAACTTGGTAGGGCAAAGGAACTAGGGGGAAAACAGGAGTGTTAGTAGGACTGGACCTGCCCTCCGCAGGTGGAGGAACTGAAGCAGGGGTCTGACCTCCACATCAGGGCAACTGTCTGGATCAGAGGAGAAACATTTAAGGCAGAGAGTTAAACAGCTGATCCGTGGCAGCCTAAATGGAATGAGAATCAGACAGTCCTTACCTCAGCCATACATAACCTGAACAGGGATGCAGGTCCCCTGGAAGGTGAAGGGGCTGGGAGCTGGAGCACAGGGGTTGTGGAGTGATCCCAGGGCAAGGGCTGCTATTGACTGTGGAGAGATGGACCAAAGGGACCTGAGGGAGGAGATTCTGGAGGCTATTCCCTGTGGAGGAAAGCCAGGCAGCCATGGAAGCAAGGCGATACTGCTGAGTCATGTGTAGGGTGTGGAGCCATCACCATAGCCTCTCTCTCCCCACACACCAGCATCGGCAGCTGAACAGTAGAGAGGCTGGCCCATCAAGCGCCTGATGCACAGATCTACAGAGTAGGACCCCAGCCAGGGGGCCCTCTATGTTCCTGATGTGTGGAAAAACAGAGAAGGATCCCAGGCAAGGGAGCCCTCTCAGTGCCGGACCAGGTAGTGCTACGGAGAAAGACTAGCCAAGGAGGCCTTCCTACCGGCAGATTCACAGGTGAATTCTATCAAACATTGAGAGACGAGCCAATGCCTCTCCTTTTAAAACACTTTCAAAAAATTTCAGAGGAAGGAATACCTTTAAGCTCATTCTACGAGGCCACCATCACCCTGATAACAAACCCAGACAAAGACAACACACAAAAAAGAAAACTAATGGCCAATATCACTGATAAACACAGATGCAAAAATCCCCAACAAAATTTCAGCAAACAGAATTCAACAACATATTGAAAAGCTTATACACCATGATCAAGATGGGCTTATTCCAGGGATTCAAGGCTTCTTCAATATATGCAAATCAACCAATGTGATACACCATATTAACAAATTGAAAGATAAAAATCATGTGATAATCTCAATAGATCTAGAAAAACCCTTTGACAAAATTCCATTTTGTCAAAGCACCCATTTATGATTACAGCTCTTCAAAATGGGCATAGAAGGAGCCTACTCAACATAGTAAGGGCCATATGTGATAAGCCCATAGCAAACATTATTCTCAATGGTGAAAAACTGAAAGCATTCCTCTTAAGATCAGGAAGAAGACAAGGGTGTCCACTTTCACCCCTATTATTCAACATAGTTTTGGAAGTTCTAGTTACAGCAATCAGAGAAGAAAAAGAAATAAAAGGAATCCAGATCAGAAAAGAAGAAGTAAAGCACTCACTGTTTGCAGATGACATGATACGTTTCATAGAAAACCCTAAAGATACTATCAGAAAATTACTAGAGCTAATTGCTGAATTTAGCAAAGTCACAGTATATAAGATAAATACACAGAAATCACTTGCATTCCTACATACTAACAGTGAAAAATCAGAAAGAGAAATTAAAGAGTCAATCCCATTCATCATTGCAACAAAAAGAATAAAATATCTAGGAACAAACTTACCTAAGGAGACAAAAGAACTGTACACAGAAAATTATAAAACACTGATGAAAGAAACCAAACATGACATAAACAGATGGAGAGATAGCCCATGTTCCTGGGTAGGAGGAATCAATATTTTGAAAATGACTATACTACCAAATGCAATTACAGATTCAATACGATCCCTATCAAATTACCAATGGCATTTTTCACCAAATTAGAACAAATTTTTTCACAAATCATATGGTAGCACAGAAGACCCCAAATAGCTAAAGTACTCTCGATAAAGAAGAATGGAGCTGGAGGAATCAACCTTCCTGACTTAAGATTGTACTGCAAAGCTACAGTCATCAAGACAGTATTGTACTGTAACAAAAAGAGAAATATAGACCAATGGAGCAAGGTAGAAAGCCCAGAAGTAAACCCGTGCACCTATGGGTACCTTATTTTTGACAGAGAATGTAAGAATATATAATGGGGCAAAGATAGCCTCTTCAGTAAGTGGTGCTGGGAAAACTGGACAGCTGCATATAAAAGAATGAAATTAGAACACTTCCTAACAATGTATACAAAGATAAGCTCAAAATGGATTAAAGACCTAAATATTGAGCATCTTTTCATGTGTTTGTTAGCCATCTGTATGTCTTCTTTGGAGAAATGTCTGTTTAGTTCTTTGGCCCATTTTTTGATTGGGTCATTTATTTTTCTGGAATTGAGCTGCAGGAGTTGCTTGTATATTTTTGAGATTAATCCTTTGTCTGTTTCTTCATTTGCTATTATTTTCTCCCAATCTGAGGGCTGTCTTTTCACCTTACTTATATCAACATCACTCATTATTAGAGAAATGCAAATCAAAACCACAATGAGGTACCATTACACGCCAGTCAGGATGGCTGCTATCCAAAAGTCTACAAGCAATAAATGCTGGAGAGGGTGTGGAGAAAAGGGAACCCTCTTACACTGTTGGTGGGAATGCAAACTAGTACAGCCGCTATGGAAAACAGTGTGGAGATTTCTTAAAAAACTGGACATAGAACTGCCATATGACCCAGCAATCCCACTTCTGGGCATACACACTGAGGAAACCAGATCTGAAAGAGACACGTGCACCCCAATGTTCATCGCAGCACTGTTTATAATAGCCAGGACATGGAAGCAACCTAGATGCCCATCAGCAGATGAATGGATAAGGAAGCTGTGGTACATATACACCATGGAATATTACTCAGCCGTTAAAAAGAATTCATTTGAACCAGTCCTAATGAGATGGATGAAGCTGGAGCCCATTATACAGAGTGAAGTAAGCCAGAAAGATAAAGAACATTATAGCATACTGACACATGTATATGGAATTTAGAAAGGTGATAACGATAACCCTATATGCAGAACAGAAAAAGAGACACAGAAATACAGAACAGACTTTTGAACTCTGTGGGAGAATGTGAGGGTGGGATATTTCAAAAGAACAGCATGTATACTAACTATGGTGAAACAGATCACCAGCCCAGGTGGGATGCACGAGACAAGTGCTCCGGCCTGGTGCACTGGGAAGACCCAGAAGAATCGGGTGGAGAGGGAGGTGGGAGGGGGGATCGGGATTGGGAATACATGTAAATCCATGGCTGATTCATAGCAATGTATGACAAAACCCACTGGAAAAAAAAATAATAATAAAAATTAAAAAAAAAAAAAATTGATTGAAAATATAAGCTAAAAAAAAAAAAAAAAAGACCTAAATATAAGACCAGAAGCTATAAAACTCTTAAAGAAAATCATAGGCAGAACACTCAATGACATAAATCAAAGCAAGATATTCTATGACCAACCTCCTAGAGTAATGGAAATAAAAACAAAGGTAAACAAGTGGGATCTGATTAAACTTAAAAGCTTTTGCACAGCAAAGGAAATTATAAGCAAGGTGAGAAGACAACCCTCAGAATGGGAGAAAATAATAGCAAATGAAATAGCTGACAAGGGATTAATTTCCAAAATATACAAGCAGCTCATTGAACTCAATACTAGAAAAACAAACAACCCAATCCAAAAGTGGGGAAAAGACCTAAACAGACATTTCTCCAAAGAAGACATACAGATGGCTAACAAATACATGAAAAGGTGCTCAATATTGCTCATTATTAGAGAAATGCAAATCAAAACTACAGTGAGATATCACCTCACACCGGTCAGAATGGCCCTCATGAAAAAGTCTACAAACAATAAATGCTGGAGAAGGTGTAGAGAAAAGGGAACGCTCTTGCACTGTTGGAGAGAATGTAAGCTGATGCAGCCATTATGGAAGGTGATATAGAGGTTCCTTAAAAAACTAGGAATAAAATCACCATATGACCCAGAAATCCCACTCCTAGGCATAAACCCTTAGGAAATCAAAATTGAAAAAGACACATGTATCCTATTGTTCATAGCAGCACTATTTACAATAGCTAGAACAAGGAAGCAAACTAGATGTTGAGAGATGAATAGATAAAGAAGCTGTGGTACAGCTACACAATGGAATATTACTCAGCCATAATAAGGAGCACATTTGAGTCAGTTCTAGTGAGGTGAATGAACCTATTATCCAGTGTAAAGCAAGTCAGAAAGAAAATGACAAATATAATTTTCTAATGCATACATATGGAATCTAGAGAGATGGTACCAAATAATTTATTTGCAGGTCAGCAATGGAGAGACAGACATAGAAACAGACTTATGGATATGGGGAGAGGGTAGGAGAGGGTGAGATGTATGGAGAGAGTAACATGGAAACATATGTAAAATAGATAGCCAACAGGAATTTGCTGTATGTAAGAGAGAACTCAATCAAGGGCTCTGTATCAACCTAGATGGGTGGGAGGGTCGGGAGATGGGAGGGAGGTTCAGGAGAAAAGGGATAAAAAATATAACTATGGCTGATTCATGTTGAGGTCTGACAGAAAACAACAAAATTTTGTAAAGACATTATCCTTCAATTAAAAAATAAATAAATTTAAAAAAATATGATACTAACTAATATATTTTCTTGCCTATATGTAAAACCCTCTGTAAAAGACATAGTAATCAGTAATGCTGTTAAAAGGAATTTATAATTTCTCTCTACTTTCCCATGGAGAAGTGCGCTAATTTTTATGGTGAGGTCCAAAGACATTCATTGAATGTGACACATTTCTAGAAAACCAAACATTAATGTTAGGGAGGATGCTTGTGTCTAATTCAATGTCCCTTCTGCCTTTTTGGCTTTTCTTTTTTAAGAATATTATGTTCTATGTATTTGGAGCTGTAAGAACAGTCCAAAACTGTTTAGGGGTCCTGGTTTAGGAAGATTTAGGGCAGTCAACCTTGGCCAGCTTGTCCTTCATGGTTGGTTTACTCTACCAAAGTCAGGTTTTTCCTTTTCATAAAGTTCAGGGATATGGAATTTGAGTTTAGTTTTTAAAGGAGCTGAGCAATATAAGTGTTGTATTTGGACTCACATTTAAGTATCAAGCCTACTACTGATATAATCTAAAGCAAACTATTTTATTCACCATGATTACATTATTGAGTTTAGAGCAAAATTCCTCTATGTAAAGTGTTCCTTTCTCTGATTTTCTTGTTCCCCAAGTATCTTCTAGAGAATTCAATGATTGATGTCTTAGATTGGATTTTATGGAAACAGATTCTAAAATAAGAAAATTTTATGTAAGAAAGTTTCATTAAGGAATGGTCTTGTGAGATACAACCATAAGGAAGTGAGGCACGCTGGATTGGGCAGCAGAAGTTGACCTTCACTATAGTGGTAACGGAAAACTTAGTTGTTATTATGCACAATTTTGGATTTGGCAGAAGTTTTATAGTTGCAACTATTTGACTAATGGACGGTGGCCCTCATTTCTCTGTATCAAACTGTCCTTGTCTGTGGGCAGCTCCTGAGCTATAGGGTTCCTTGTGACCAAGGGCAATCCTCAGTGAGGGCAGAGCTGTGAGCTATCAGCATTAATATTCGCAGAAGCCTATGTGTGTCTAGACTTTGAAAGGAGGTTTAGAGTAGAATGCTACAGTATCCATCACAGCCGACTTAAAACACTGAAAAACAAGCAGGGACGAGGGAAGGGACAGTGTAGAGGAAACGTATTCCAGATAATTCCATAGATACCAGATACACGCAACTGAAACACAATGGCTGTTTTTGAGGAAGATGTAGAACAGTAGATAAAAGGGATGATAAAGGAAAAAACATAATGTAAGACACAGTAGACTCCAAAGCGAGGGATTGCTGTGACTAGAAAAGTCAGACACTCATAGTGGAATCATAGAGAACCATCTATTGGGATGTTAGAGATTGCTCCCCATGGACCTTGGTGCAAATAAAATTTTTAGAAAACTAATTCCCTATGCTCTTTATTTTTTACCTTTTACTCCTAGTAGAACTCATTATAGATCATTGAGATTTCACAAACTAAAAAAAAATCAAAAAGTTCAAGTTAAAATAAGATATTTATCCAGCTTTATCTTTTTTATATAGGTGGAAATATACTAACCTACAGTTGTTTTTGCTAGTAACAAACTACAAAAATTCATTATAAAGCACATTTCAAATATAGCTGTGTCATCTCCATGCTACCTAGTTCCTAAAGTTTAGGAACTTTAGGACAGTGTGTTCCTTTGTTAAAATTTTGTTTTTCTGGAGCAGTATTTTGTTTACAGCTAAACTGAGAGGAGGATACAGAGATTTCCATATACCACTTTCCCCCCTCATGTGGTTTTCCACATTGTCAATAACTGCCATCATAATGGCATACATAGTAAAACTGATGAGTACATTTTGACACATCATTGTCACCTAGAGTCCATAGTTTGCAGCAGGCTACACTTAGTGTCGTGTACTCTATGTTTGGACAAATGTGTAATGATATGCATCCACAATTATAGTAGCAGGCAGAATAGTTTTCACTGTCCTAAAATCTTCTGGGCTCTGCATTTTCATTCTTCGCTCCTCCCTAACCCGTGGCAAACTTATTATTTCTATCTTTTTTTTTTTTTCTTTACTATATCTGTAGTTTTTCTTTTCCCAGATATCATAATGTTGGAATCATATGATCTGTAGTATTTTTAGATTGGCTTTTTTCACTTAGTAATATGTCTTTAAGCTTTCTCCATGTCTTGATGTGGCTTGATAGCTACTTCTTTTTCAGTGTTATATAATATTCCACTGTCTGGATGTACCATAATTTATTTATCCATTTACCTACCGAAGGACATCTGGTTTGCTTCCCAGTTTTAACAATTATGAATAAAGCTTTTATAAATATCCATGTACTGCTTTGTGTCAACATAAGTTTTCAACTTCATTGTGTAACTACCAAAGGGTACAATAGTATCATATGGTAAAAGTATGTTTAGTCTGGTAAAAAACAAACACACAAATACCGTAAACTGTCTTTCAAAGTACCTATAGCATTTTGCATGCCTATTAGCAGTGGATAATCCTCCACATCCTCACCATAATTTGGTGTTATCAGTGCTCCAGTTTTTTAAATTGAAGTATTGGGCTTCTCTGATAGCTCAGTTGGTAAAGAATATGCCCACAGTGCAGGAAACCCCAGTTTGATTTCTGGGTCAGAAAGATCTGCTAAAGTAGGGATAGGCTACCCACTCCAGTATTCTTGGACTTCCCTTGTGGCTCAGCTGGTAAAGAATCTGCCTGAGATGAAAGATACCTGGGTTCAATCCCTGGGTTAGGAAGATCCCCTGGAGAAAGGAAAGGCTACCCACTCCAATATTCTGGCCTGGGGAATTCCCAGAGAATTTGCCTGGGTTGCAAAAAGTCAGATACAACTGAGCAACTTTCACTTGCATGGTTGATTTATATTATTATGTTAGTTTTAGGTATACAACATAGTAATTTGTTCTTTTTATAGATTATACTGCATTAAAATTATTATAAATAATAGCCATAACCGCCCATGTTGTACAGCATATCTTTGTTGTTCATTTATTTTATACACAGCAGTTTGTATAGATTTTGGACAAGTAGTTGTGTAGTGATATCTCACTGTTTTAACTTGCATTTCCTTGATGGCATATGATGTGGAGTAACTCTCAACTGCTTATTTGCCAGTTGTATATCTCCTTTGAAGAGGAGTCTGCTTAGATCTTTGGTTCATTTTTAACTGGCTTGCTTGTTTTCTTATTATTGAGTTTAAAGAGTTCTTTTCATATTTTAGATAACAGTCCTTACCATATGTGTCTTTTGCAAACATGTCTGTGGCTTATCTTCTTATTCTCTTGACATTGTCTTTTGCAGGCCAGGAATTTATCACTTTACTGGAGTTCATTTTATGATATCTCTTTCATGGGTTGTGCTTTTGGTGTTGTATCTAAAAAGTCATCACTATATACAAGGTCACTGAAGTCCTTTACTATCTTGGAGTTTTATAGTTTTGTGTTTTACCTTAAGGTCTCTGATCTATTTTGAGTTAGTTTTGCTATGAGTGTAAAATCTATGTCTAGATTATTGTTTTTTGCATGTTCATGCTCAGTTGTTCCATCACCTTATGCCATAAAAGCTATCTTTGCTCTGATGGCCTTTTTTTTTTTTTTTTTCTAGTATGGGTAAGAAAGATGTACATAAAGTATTTGGTGCTCTGTTATGTTATGTCTTCAACATGACATTAGAAGGATATATTGCTTCCAGTATGTGCATTCAATTTGTCCTTTATTAATAGTTTATATCAAAAACTAAAGTGTACAAGGAAATAATGTGGTAATTCTTGCCATTTTATGTCAATCTTTTGGATTTGACCCTATCTCTAATTTTATTGTAATTAATTTACTTCTGTGTGAATCTCATACTTAAACAACTTAATTGATGTTAAGGTCCTGTACAGTGGTGGACTGTATTCTTTATAAATTAATGTATAGAAGTACAAGCATATTATGTCTGATTTTGTTTTGTCATGTTGTGCGCACCTAGGAATATTCATGCTTTCATGAAATTTGATGAACAAGTGATCAAAAAATGACTCCTGCTCACTGTCAGAAAGTATTTTTAAATGATGAATTATATAACCCACACTTCTTTTTATAAAAGGTGATGGGATTGTTTTTTCAAAAAATAAATAGATATGTATTTTATCATATAATAGACATCTGAGTAAGTCCATAAACAAGGAAGTGGTCAATGAGTGTGACAGTCAGCATAATTTATTTCAGAATCCAAGATACTGAAATAGAAATTTCCTCTCCTAGGCTCTAATTTCTCACTCTCTTTTTGCTTGACGAGCCCTTTAGTTAAATTTTCTAGCAGCAGTATGCCATGAGAGGGTAGAAAAGGGGATCAACATGTCCAGTAAACTACAGATAGAAAGATTTAATGGTCAGAAGCTCCCTTATTGCTGACTAATTCCAGAAGGTTTTGGTGTACCATTAATGTATATTTCAATTATGAAAATTTAAGAGCAAAGATATAATCATGTAATTTATAAGCATAGAGTACTGATTTATGTTCAAATTCATTTAGTAATTATATATATATATATATATATATATATATAAAATACCAGCATACTTGTTACAAAAGCATTTTAAGTGTAATTAGTGTCATTAAATCTCAAGTGTTACCAAACTTCATATGACGGCTACTGTGGAGTTACTAGACACCAATTCAGAAAAAAATAAAAATAGTCTTCAAGCACAAAATTTCAAAATTCTACAAAACCATAATGGTAGCAAGAAGTTAAACCTGGGTATCTTAAGGATAAAATTTATAATATTAATGCTGTGTCTTTGTTTTTGCTTTTCCAATTAACTTAAAGTCAGTGTATCTATTTAGAAGAGAAATGAAAAGTATTCATTTGATATTTAAGACAAGAAATATTTCTTTGACAAAACAGAGTCTGCAATATTATAACTATAAAATTAAATTGTTAGAATTCCAATGTAATTGAAGTTACAATGGCAATACTTATACTATTTTTTTTCAGTAATGATGTGTGAAGGTAAGTCCACAGCAGGCAACCTCAAGAAAATAATGTGAAGAATCATATTCATTTTCAAAAGTGTCTGAATGCCCTGCTGCTATCTATAAATCTGATTTTTTTGGTCAATAATATGACTGATGGTAGTAAGTCCAAACTGTGACTGAAGGTTTCAACCCACAGTTGAGTTTAATTTGCCAACTGATTAATTGGCTTGGGTGAAGTAAGGAAATTCAATCTTTTCTACCTTTATTAAATTGCAGTAGCAGAGGGACAATTTCTTAGTGGAGCAACTGTAGCAATGAACTGAACTTGGGGAAACTAGCTTATAGTGTTTCTCTGCCTTTAACTTGGTCCAACTGCCTGAAAAGAAAAATATATATATATATATATATATACATATTTATTATTATATATATATAATATAAATTATATATATATATATATATATTTTTTTTTCTCAATTGAAATTTCTTATGAAACCAGGAACTGAACTAGCTGAGCGTAGCTTTTCAGCACTGATACTATATGCTTTGTTTTTCTTTTTTTTCCCTTTGTAGGACAAAAATGGTGAGAGGTTAATCTTCAGAATGAAATATCTGAGGTTTTTAAATTCTGAAAGAAATTTTATTGGGAAGCACCTCAAGTATATTAAGATTAGGAAAAGTGAAAGAAAGTGAAAGTCGCTCAGCTGTGTCCGACTCTTTGCAACCCCAGGGACTATACAATGTCTATGGGATTCTCCAGGCAAAAGAATACTGGAGTGGGTAGACTTTCCCTTCTCAGGGGATCTTCCTAACCCAGGGATCAAACCCAGCTCTCCCACATTGATGGTGGATTCTTTACCAACTTGATCCACCAGGGAAACCCAAGAACACTGGAGTGGGTAGCCTTTCACTTCTACAGCAGACCTTCCTGAACCGGTGTCTCCTGCATTGCAGTAGGATTCTTTACTAGCTGAGCTACCCAGGAAGCCCTAAGATTAGGAAAAGGAAGGAATTTTTAATATCAAAGCAAACTGATTTTAATAGGTGGAGGAAGTTGTGTATATGATGCAATTCCCTCCTGGGGAATGAAGTTGGGACTCATAGCAGCCAGCCATTGTGTATTGGTAACTAGAGATATTGTGTGTAAATTCAGGAAATCTAGTAGGCATTCCATGGTACTCTTTCCTAGCTCCAGCCCTTAGGCGAGCAGAACAATCCCTGTCCTAGGGTTCATTTGATATCTTTGCATCACTCTAGAGAATACTAAAGTAGCTTGAATAGGTTTCATTTAGTTTCTTCCCAGTTAAAAGTCTCATGGAACTGGATTGGAGAACAAATGGATAAGGGCCAAGGGGCTTAGGAATAGTCTCGATGAAAACCAGCTTTAAGGTACAAGTAATAAAGAGGTGACTCATTTGAAAAGACTCTGATGCTGGGAAAGATTGAGGACAGGAGGAGAAGGGGATGACAGAGGATGAGATGGTTGAATGGCATCACTGACTCACTGGACATGAGTTTGGATAAACTCCTGGAGTTGGTGATGGACAGGGAGGCCTGGTGTGCTGCACTTCATGGGGTCGCAAACAGTCGGACACGACTGAGCAACTGAACTGAACTGAACTGAATAAAGAGGAGCCTGGAAAGGACATGCAATAAGTGATCAGAGAGGAAGAAAAAGAAAAAAAAAAAGAAAAGAAGGAATGTTGGGATCATGGAAGCAGCTCTGGCAGTGCAATGTCCACATCCCAATTGCTGCAGTGTTCCCACCTTGTTTGTGATAAAGAAATTTAATCCTCAATAGTAGGAAATTGTTATCCAAATCCAGCTACAATGCATATTCCCTACCAGTTTTTTAACAATCATATTTCTGTCCTGAAGCCCCTTACAGAGAAACCCTTAAGCTACCATGTCAAAAAATGAAGGCAAAGAATGCTTTGCTTAGAAAGAGAGCAAGTGATAATGTTGTCAAATATTGTTGAAAGATGACTAAGAAGATTATTAACATCTTCTTGCTTTAGTATCATGGAGGCAAAGGCAGTTCAGATTGAGTATTCTGTGAAGAGAGATAGCTCAGGTTTGGAAAATCTGGGATCAAAAAAGTGAATGATCAGTGATTGGAAGAGGCAACACACCAAGTTTTTAAAGAAGAGAAGTTGATAGGGATATAGACAAAAAAAAAAAAAAGAAATGGAGGAATTTTCACCCTATACAACTCCCTTTTGGGGAAGCCTTTTCTGACATCTCAAATTCTAGTAGCTCCTTCAGTTGTCATTTTTGTTATGAAAGCCCCCTTTGCATTTACTTGTGTTATGCTTGCCATGAGCTATATAAACAGTTAACCTGATGAGTGTTTTTATTAAGAAATTTATCTTTAAATTCTGATTCTATGAAAACTAAATGTTCAGCGATTTCTTAAAGGTTGCCATGTTTTAGCGTCCTGTCTGTCAGGCCCTTTAACATTAGAGATATGTCCTGAAGTAGCCCAAGATCACTGAGGTACAGGCAGTTACTTCTGTCTCAGTGCAAGGGCCATTCTTGGCTCCATTTCTTCAGAGAGCTTAACAATGTAATCTATTGTTCACTTGTATAAATCTGAGCTAGAACTTGAGAAACAATCTTATGGTATTTAAAGTGCTGCTGCTGCTAAGTCACGTCAGTCGTGTCCGACTCTGTGCGACCCCATAGACGGCAGCCCACCAGGCTCCCCCGGCCCTGGGATTCTCCAGGCCAGAATACTGGAGTGGGTTGCCATTTCCTTCTCCAATTTAAAGTGCTACTAGGAACTAAATGGGGCTTCCCTTGTGGCTCAGCAGGTAAAGAATCTGCCTGCAATGCAGGAGACAGGGGTTCAATCCCTGGGTTGGGAAGATCCCCTGGAGAAGGGAAAGGTTACCCACTCCAGTATTCTGGCCTGGAGAATTCCATGGGGTCACAAAGAGTCGGGCAAGACTGAGCGACTTTCACTGGAGGAAATAAATGAGAGCCTTGCTGGGTAAGGTATTCTTGACCATACATAGGTTTTTCCTTTTAACCACTTGAAATAGGTCATGCTATTCCCTTCTGGACTGCAGTTTCTGCTGACAAATTAGCTGATCAGCTTATGTGGATTCCTTGTGTATTATTTGTTGCTTTCTTCTTCTTGTTTTCAATATTTTTGCTTTGTCTTTAATTTGTGTCAGTTTAAATAATACACATCTTGAGGTGTTCCTCCTTGGGCTCATCATTTATAGGGCTCTCTGTGCTTCCTGATCTTGGGTGAGAGAACTTCCTTTCTCATGTTAGGGAAGTATTAGCCTATAATATCTTCAAATATTTTCTCAGGCCCTTTCTCTTTCTCTTTCTCTTCCTTTTAGGAACCGCTAAAATGTTGATGCACTTAGTGTTGTCTCAGAGGTCTCTGAGGCTGTCCTCATTTCTTTTCATTCTTTTTCCTTTATTCTGTGCTGCAACAGTGATTTCCACCATTATGCCTTCCAGCTCAGTTATATGTTCTTCTGCCTCGTTTATATGGCTATTGATTCCTTCCAGTATATTTTTCTTTTCAGTTGTTGTATTGCTCATCTTTTTGTTTGTTCTTTAAACCATCTAAGTCTTTGTGAAACATTTCTTGGATCATCTCTGCCGGTGCCTCCATTCTTTTTTTGTGGTGTTGGTTCATCTTTACTATAGTTACTCTGAGTTATTTTTCAAGTAGATTGCCTATCTCCACTACATTTAGTCATTCTGAGTTTTTATCTTCTTCCTTTGTCTGAAACATATTTTTCCCCCTTCTCATTTTGTCTTTCTGTCTTTCTGGTCACCCTTCTATAGCCTGCAGGATCATAGTCCTTCTTGTTTCTGGTGTCTGACTCCTGGTGGGTGAGTTTGATCTGGTGGCGTGTGTACATTTCCCTGACTTTTTTAATCACCAGGATGTTGCCAAATAAATTACTACTCTATTTGAAAATAAGAAATATAGTGGTTCTCTATCAATCGGGGTAGATTCATATATACTGCATTAAGAAGAAGTTCTAGAATCTTAATAACATAATGAAAATATTTCTTACACAATTAACATGCCCATTGAGGTTCACTCAGCGTTCTACATCACATCTCTTCAGTCTGTGACTTGAACTTGACCTAACAGCTTTATCCCCCAAAATGTAAACTGCTAGACTCCTAGGCAGAGGGGAAGAAAGCTCTGACAGGTTTTTTCCCAGCCATTATGTGCTCTGTCCTCTTCACCACTAATTTGACTTGATAATCACAGGCACTCCCTTCTTCTACTGCTCCTCTAAATCCAAACTCAATGGACATAGAAAGTGCAATCTTACCTTATATCTGGAAAGAGCAAGGCTGTAAATATTTGACAAATAACACTAATGATGAATTTAACAATGAATTAATAATGAAAGTGAACACATTAAAGTACAAACTCAATCATTTTTAAAGATTTCATGTCCCAAAAGGGAAACATGCAAACATAAACATGCACATATTTTTGCATTTATGTCTATCTTAAATATGCTTCATTAGCATCTTCTTAAATTTGGGGCCATAAAGATCAGTTGACACAATTTGTTCTATAATGTTCCTTAATACTTTCCAGTTTATTTCTGTTACTTGTAACTTCTACAAATCTCTCATATTTTCTCTGATAAAATATTAAACTGTTAAACCTAATTATGTTTGATAAAATATAACTGAATTTGTCTATAAATATTAAACATTCCTACGTGCAACATTATTTTCTCTATCAATTTGTTGATTAAATTAGTATGAGAGAATAGGTTGTAATTAGATGTTGGTATCATTAATATGTATGGCTGTTTCTTCCTCTTTTATTCTTCACAGTTGTCCATATAATTTAATGTAAACTTGGTTTTTTGGCTGAATGTTAAATATTTCTGGAGCTTCCCTGGTGGCTGAGATGGTAATGAAGCCACCTGCAATGCAGGAGACTCAACTTGGATCCCTGGGTCAGGAAGATCCTCTGGAGAAAGAAATGGCAACCCACTCCAGTACTCTTGCCTGGAGAATTCCACGGACAGAGGAACATGACGGGCTATAGTTCATGAGGTCACAAAATGTTGGACGTGACTGAGCTTTTACTTTCTTAGTTTTACTCTGTCCTATATTGTCCTATTTTTGTAGAAGATTTTACTAAATGTTCTATGATCCCATTTTAAGGAGATGAATGAGTTAAAAAACATCTGAACAAGGAAGTTAAGTATAGAAAACTCTCTCAGTGTTTATCAAGGCTAATCTACATATTCAAATTATCCAAAGTGATGCATTTTAACACCTGAATATATGTGTTTGCATGTGTGTATATATATGCATATATACTCTTACATTTTCTTTTAAGTTCTTGTTTAACAAATATTCAATGGGTTGAATGATATAGAATAGTATATACATCTTTTCTATGAGTATTTAAGAGCACTCTACAATATGTGAAACATTTATGCTAATATATACACTAATATACTTAAAGTAATTAGATGCCCTGAAAAGAAAAGAGAACTTCTGGTACATGTTAATGCATTAGCTTTGCACTGGTATATGCTTCAAATTCTAGTTTCTTTTATTTTTATTTTTCCTTTTAGCAATAATATATTGCATATGACTTACATACATTTAGGAAAAGTATTTTAAAACAAAATTGGAAATATTTAGTTTGTAGAATGCTTTTGTGCAAAACTAGGGCACACTTGCTATTAAGGAGTTTATCCCAAGTTTGCATTTCAGTTAGTGTCTATAAAAGAAATATTTGGTAGATGACATGTTCACTTTAGAACTATGTATTTGATTTATTTGGCTTCCCAGGTGGCCCAGTGGGTAAAGAATCCACCTGCTATGCAGGAGACAGAGGCAATGCAGTTTTGATCCCTGGATTGGGAAGATCCCCTGAAAGAAGGCATGGCAACCTACTCCAGTATTCTTGCCTGGAAAATCCCATGGACAGAGGAGCCTGGCAAACTATGGTCCATAGGGTCACAAAGAGTGAGACATGACTGAAGAGACTGAGCATATGCACATTTTATTTATTGCCAAAAATACACCAAATTTTCTAAAATTACCATTTATCCAAAACCCACAATAGCAAATGTGGGTTAGATTATTGTTTAGTTTTGTTTAGTTATTATTGTTTAGTTTTGTGGTGTATTAGTTAAAGGTTCTAGCATCAGACATAATGATATCAACTTCAAGTACTTGCAACTGGATAGGAAATTACTTATCCATTGTGAGGGCCAGTTTCTACATTTGGAGAAGAGAGATACAGACTTGTTAGGAGGAATGAATGTCCTTAGTGTGATAATGCATGTAAGTACAATGTCTTGTCTATATTAGACCAGAGTAAACATTAGCTCCCATGCTTACTATCTGATAGAAATGAAGAGCAGACTAATAAAAATATGTATTACAAATTCCTAAAATTGTCAAGAGTTGTATACAATTTATATTTGCATTTATAATGATTAGCTTCAAACTATGGAATATGGGATACTACTTTTTGTATCACCTGTCAGATTAACTTGTATTCAAAATAATTTAGTGCCCTCATGTACTTGTTCTCTGTTGTAATTCTCAGGAAATATGTAACAACTGATTGCCATCAACGGTACACATTCTAGAGTGACTATAATCTAGTCAAAATAACAACTAAATTAATGAGGCTCAGGAAATGGCTTAATATTTTCACTTTCTTTTCTGAAAACTGAAGAAAATAATACATGCTGCATTAGGCAGGATTTATTTCAGTTCAAATGACATAATCCCAACTCAAAGCAGCTTTTAAAAAGTCATCTAGTAAAGATTTGGAATAGCTGACTGAATCAAATAGAAAAGCTGTGGGAACCAGGAGTCATCTACCACCTCAAAGGAAAGACACCAAAGACAAGGCCATGTAAATCTCTCCTTAGTGGTCTTATTGTGGCTGCTGCTTCTTCTTTTGCTTCTTTTTTTTTTAGCTGCATATGATTTTCTATAAAGAAAGAGAAGACCACACAAAGTTCATAACTGAGATTTCTACCTCTCAGGTTAGAATAACATCCTCAGGGAATGAATCAGACTGGTTTGAGTTACATGCCCACTGCTTGGCCAAACACTATATTTATAAAGTGGTTATAATGCCACTTAGGTCATCCAGTGTGACCTACAGAGGCCCATCCAATACTGCCAAACCCCAAAGAAGCTTCATATTAAGAGACTTGGGAGCTGGTTTCTCCAGCAGCTGCTCCAAAGGACCAGGTAACCCCAAAGTACTGTAAATTGGATTTAACCACTGCCACCAACACTGCAGGCTAGAACCGGAGCAAGACATTTTGGCTAATGAGAAATAGCAGATGGGGAGAAGAGTTTCCCTCCCTTCCTGTTTCCCAATGACTACTCTCTGTAAACTCTGTCCAGTGTTATCTCTTATTGACAAACAGACGTGACTGAAGCATCAGCTTCCTCCATTAAACGTCATCTTGGACGCTGCCATCCCATCTGCCACGCTAAACTTGGCCTTTACCGTCACTGCCCTGGTTAAATACTTCTCAGTAAAGAATGAGTGTCTATGCTTTGGTACAGACTCTGTTTTCTAGTCAAACAGACACAAAGGCATAACTCATTTTATAGTACTTTGCCTTATTTCACTTTTCAGGTTTTGCATTTTTTTAGGTACAAATTGGAGGTTTATGGCAACCCTATGCCAAACAATTCTATCAATGCCATTTTTCCAACAGCAGTTACTCATGTGTCTTTGGGTCACAGCTTGGGCAATTCTCGCAGTATTTTAAGCTTTTTAATAAATGTTATATTTGTAATGACAATTTGTGATCATTGATCTCTGATGTTATAATTCAATTGCTTGGGGTATCCCAAACCAAGCACATATAAGATGCTTATATTAAGTAGCATATGTTTGGTGTGTTCTGACCTCTTCATTGGTCAATCTTTCCCTCACCTCTCTCTTTTTCTTCAGGCCTCATTTTACCAAATAGTTGCCCAAGTTATGAATGCAAAAAAAAAAAAAAAAAAGTTCTTGAAGGAAATTAAAAGTGGTACTCTAGTTAACACACAACAGATGAGGAAGTGAAACAGCCCTATTGCTGATACAGAGAAAGTTTTAATGATCAGGAGAGAAAATCAAACCACACATAGCATTCCCTATGATGCTTTTGAACTGTGGTTTTGGAGAAGACCCTTGAGAGTCCCTTGTACTACAAGATCAAGCCAGTCAATTCTAAAGGAAATCAGTCCTGAATATTCATTGGAAGGACTGATGCTGAGCTGAAACTCCAATACTATGGCCGCTTGATACAAATAACTGACTCATTGGAAAAGACTCTAATGCTGGGAAAGGGTGAAGGCAGGAGAAGGGGATGACAGAGGATGAGATGGTTTGATGGCATCACCGACTTGATGAACATGAGTTTGAGCAAGGTCTGGGAGTTGGTGATGGACAGGAAAGCCTAGCATGCTGCAGTCCATGGGGTCACAAAGAGTCAGACATGACTGAGCAACTGAACTGAACTGATGGCATTCCCTTAAATCAAAGCCAAATCCAGAGCAAGGCCTTAATTCTCTTCAATTATATGAAGACTGAGAGAGGTGAGGACATTGAAGATGAAAAGTTTGAAGCTAGCAGAAGTTAGTTCATGAGGGGAAAAGAAAGAAGCCATCTCCAGAATGTAAAAGTGAAATATAAAGCAGCAATTGCTAATGTAGAAGCTGCAGCAAGTTATCCAGATGTAGCTAAGATAATAAAATGGCTACACTAAATAAAAATTTTCAATGGAGACAAAACAGTCCTATGTTAGACTTTCATAGCCAGCAAAAAGTCAATGCCTGGCTTTAAAGCTTCAAAACCAAACCAACACTGTAATTCAGGCCTAATACAAATAGTGATTTTAAGTCAAAGCCTGTGCTCATTTCCATTCTGAAAATCCTAAGGCCCTTAAGAATTATGCTAAATCTATCTTGTCTGTGCTCTATAAATGGAACAACAAAGCTTGGATGACAGCACATCTGTTTACAACATAGTTACTGAATATTTTAAGCCCACCCACTACTACTGCTCAGGAAAAAAAAAAGATTCCTTTCAAAAGATTACTGCTCATGACAAGTACCTCATCACCCAAGGCTCTGATGGAGATGAGCAATGAGATTAATGTTGTTTTCATGCCTGCTAACCCCACATTCATTCTGCAGCCAATGGATCAGGGTAATTTTGTCTTTCAAGTCTTATTATTTAAGAAATAAATTTGTAAGGTTATAGCTGTCATAGACAGTGATTCCTCTGATGGATCTGGGCAAATTAAATTGAAAACTTTTTGGAAAGAATTCACTATTCTAGATGCCATTAAGAACATTTGTGATTCATGGAGAGAGATAAAAATGTCAACATTAACAGGAGTTTGGAAGAAGTTGATTTCAACTCCCAAACAAGTAGCCTTGAAAAGTTCAAGACTTTTCAGAAGTCTTGAAATAACTGCAGATGTGGTGCAAATAGCAAGAGAACAAGAATTAGAAGTGGAGTCTGAAGATGTGACTACATTATTGCCATCTAATGATAAAACTCTAGTGGATGAGAAGTTGCTTCTTATTGATGAGCAAAGAAAAGGGTTTCTTTTCTTAGATGGAATCTACTCTTGGTAAATATGCCCTGAAAAATATTGAAGTGACAACAATGGATGCAGAATATTACATATATTACATAAAGTTGGTTGATAAGCTTGAAAGAATTTCTACGGGTGTAAACTGTTGTCAAATATGTATGACTCAGATATATGGTTCATGGAAGGAAGCATCAATCAGGGTGCCAAACTTCATTGTCTTGTTTGAAGAAATTGCCACAGCCACTTCAACCTTTCTCAACCAACCACCCTTAGCAATCAGCAGCCATTATCTTCGAGACAAGACCCTCCATTAGCAAAAAGATTACAACTATCTGAAGGTTCACATGATTGTTAGTAATTTTTAGCAATAAAGTATATTTTAATTAAGGTATCTACTTTTTTTAGGCACAATACTATTGCACTCTCAATATACTACAGTTTAAATGTAACTCTTACATGCAGTGGGAAAGGAAAATTCATGTGACTCACTTTATTGCATTATTTGTTTTATTGTGGTGATCTGGAACTGAACCTATAATAGTTCTGAGGTATGTCTATGTATTACTTACTTATTTATTTTTATTGCTTTTAATGTAATCTCTGTGAGATTAGACTTTTTTTAATCCTCACTTCACTACTATATCTGCAATGCTAAAATTTCCTAACATATGTCAGTACAAATTAATGTACTCCATTAGGTTTCATGATGTCAGGAAGGTTACCACAAAAAATATACAAAAGAAGACTTTTCCTGTGGTATAACAATGACAGGCCCAAAGCAGGTCTCAATAATGCTTCAGTAGTATTGGAAAAACATAACTGATTTTATGTTTAAACTTAGCCATTTACTGAGTGTCCACTGTATGCCAGGTAATGAAAGTTGCTGAAGGTATGGTGATATAAGATCTATTTTTGCCTTTAAAAGCATATAGTCCAGTGTAGAAATTCATAGCTTCGTAGTTGCCTTAAGATTTCTCAGAATAAAAGAACACATTATAATTGCTTCATTTTTCATGAGAAAACAAACCGATGCTGTTTGTGCATGATTTCTATCCTACGGATCACCCTCCACCCAGTTTCAAAGAGAGAGCTGGTAACCAGGATTGGACGGTCCACTCCAAATAAAGGACTTTGTTTAGACCACTGTGAGTGCTGAAATGTGGCAGCAGAATAAGGTGAGTAGAAATACAATTCAGCTTTCTTCTCCCTCCTAGTATTTATCTCTCCCTTTCCATCTGACAACAAGGGAAAATAAACAAAGGCAACAGCATCTGTTGCTCCTGCTGCTGTGAATTAAGGTTGACTCAGTTTAATCAGTTTGCCCCCACCAGATCCATCGTTGTACATTTCCATTTATTAATCTGACCCTCTATTTGACAGTCCTGTTGGTCAATCTTACTAATTTTTTAAAAGACAGAAAAAAAAAAGAGAGAGACTTTAAAATTAAAAAGTCAAAAGTGTTTAACATTCTTTGATTCTGTTGTATACATGCACATAAGCGTGAAGCTTTTAAAATACAAATTTCCATATTTGTGTCTATATGTAAAGTACAAGTAATAAGCCTCTGATATTAAAGGCAAGGGATTGCCTGGAGATTTGTTTTAAATGATAGGCTTTTGAAGCTTTAGTAATGGTTGCAGGGCGTTTCTCCTTGATAAGGAGATGGGATGTAAGAGAGATTACTAAATGATTTTGAGTTCAGGGAATGCACAGGTTTTTATGCAGGTCTTGATATGCTTCAGCACACAAATACATCTCATAAATCTAAGTTCCCCAGAACTCAAGGGTAATGCGTTTCCTCCTGAATTCCTGTACTGATCAGCAAAACACACACACACACACACAAACTCACTCTTAAAGAGCAGGCCCAACACAGAGAAAGAGGTGTAATTCTTCATACACCAATTCAAAGACATGAGAAAATTAGGGAAATTTCTTCTCATAAAATTGTCTGTAGGTATCTGAAATCTGTTCACATCATTGTAGACCAACATTACAGCTGTAAAATGTTTAGAAAGTTGGTCTCTCTTTTGAAGTACTTAATTAAAAGTTAGTTTGATAAGAAAGGTGCTATGCAATTACACTTGCTGACCACATTAATATTTAAATGAGAACAGGCAACATCAAGATATTTAGAGTAAGTTTAAGAGAATATTCTAGCAAGGCTCTGACAAAGAAAGAGCATTTAGGATCTGTACTTGCAAAGTTCATATGCTAATTTTCAGTTACACTTATAAAAATATAGCTAGCAAACCTTGCCCCTCAAAAGATGTTATAAATTTTAACCCACAGTTCCAAGAACTTCACATTCAAATAATATGTTTTAATCATTAGTGAACATAAATTTTAACAAGTTAAAGGTTAAAGCACACTACTGTTATAACTACCCATTTTCAGTAAATAGGCATTAAAAAAAAAAGCAACATTCATTTGCTTGCTACTGTTTTTTATAGCAGCTAGAACAGTTGTGTTTTGCTTAAACAACAGTTGTAAAGTGTCTTCTGCTCTGATACTTGGTAAAAATGGAAAAATCAACATTGTTTATGTAGACTTTTCAAACCCTAAATCAGTCAAAGGAACATTCTGTTCTGTAGTTGACCTGTTAAGTATGAATGGACTTTTCTGATTGGTGTGACATTTTCCTTGCCATTGTCAAATAACAGAGACAATAATACCCATTTAAAAGTAAAGCAGAATGAAATGTCCATCGTTTTTGTCAAATACAGAACAAATGATCCTTGTAAGAATAAAGCACTCTGCTACTCTCCAAATTGTCCAATATTCAAGTGCACATTTACCACAAGTCATTAAAGTAATTTGCTTAAGAGTGATTTTTTTGTGTACTAGGGATTTTTTAAGACTTTTTATTAAAAATGTGAAGCATGTTATTCTTCAAATCGAAACTTACTTGGTAATAAATCAAAGTCACTAAATATTTTTAAAAATCGACTTCCCTTTTGAATTCTTTCTTGTTCTGAATCTCTTCCATGTTACAGATTCACAGAATAAAGAGAACTGAAATGTGTTGAATGCCTGCTATGTGGCAGACGTTTCATATTCATTGTCCCACGTAGACCTGCTACCAATGATCCTATATTGTTACCTTCCATTTAATAATGGAGGAAGCTGAGTCTGAGTGAGATGTGGGAACTTGCAAATGCTCTATGGTTGCTTGCTCCCTGATTCCCGGTGTACAGGGAACAGAACGTATGAATTACTTCTGTTTTGCTGGGAACAAGCACTAGTTCTGACACCTTGAAATAAGGGCCTAGTTATTGTTCAGTCACTAAGTCGTGTCCAACTCTTTGCGACCCCATGGACTGCAGCACGCCAGGCTTCCCTGTCCTTCACCATCTCTTGGAGCTTGCTCAAACTTGTGTACATTGAGTCGGTGATGCCACCCAACCATCTCATTCTCTGTCGTTCCTTTCTCCTCCTGCCTTCAATCTTTCCCAGCTAAAAACTGAGGCTTATATAGGCTCATGACTAAACAGTGCTTCCTAATCATGTAGCTTGTGTCTGGTCAAGCAACCCCACTCCGGTATGAATTGGAGATGGAGATCCGTCTGGAATCCATGTAACATGAGCATGCTGCGCATGTGTCTGTCACAAAGCAAACATGCCATGAAGAGAATTCATTATTTTTATGCTATTTCATATTTATTTATCGAACTCTACTGAGAATCTATGAAAACATTTCTGCTGTTCACAGAAAATCAAGATTGGAACAAATGAAAAAGTTCTTGAATGATGCTAACTTCTAGGTTAGCAAAGATTTGAATCATAGTTTAACATGGCAGATTATGAAACTGAAACAGAACTTCAAAAATGCCCTATTTTCCTCAGTTTGGGGATATTCATTTCCAGTTTGAATGCAGTAACAACACAGACTCAGATAAGACAAAAAAGCAAACACAGCAGATGAACAGTTTTTTTCATCCTTATGATGGTATGTCTAACAATAAATTTCCTAATTTCTCTTAATAGTAATATTTAATGTCTGAATATGTATGAATAATTTACTTGAAATTGAGAACAAATCTGACAAAAATGGGATTGTCTTCATAAATAAAATATGTATATACACTTCTATATATAAAACTAAAAAAATATAAAAATAAAGATGTATTTATGATAAATCATTTCTGGTATGCTTCTAGATTTGAGTTAATTTGTCGACTTTTACTTTTTAGACTAGAAATCATATTTTAGCCTAATTGCAAACTGAATTTGATATTTAATTACATTTTCTTTGTGCTTCTTTAATTCCCTGAAAACAAATTGCACTTTTGGTATTTTTGTTCAGCTAACTCTTACAGTTTTCTCTTTGCTGAAAAAATATATCAAGTTTTGGAGAATTACATGTATTCCAAAAACTTGGAAGTATATGTTTTACTTAATATTTCTTCATGTGTTAGAAAGATATGTGAAATATATTTGTAAATCATGTAAGATAAAAACGTGTGTAACAGTTTGTATGCTCAGTCGCTCAGTTGTGTACAACTCTGCGCAATCCGTGGATGGCAGCCCTCCAGGTTCCTGTGTCCATGGGGTTTTCCAGGCAAGAATACTGGAGTGGGTTGCCATTGCCTTCACCAGGAGATCTTCCTCAACCAGGGGTCAAATCCACATCTCTTATATCTCCCACTTTGGTAGATGGATTTATTTATTTATTTATTTATTTTTTTTACCACTGAGACACTTGGGAAGCTCCAATAATATTTACTTATGCAATAAAAGGTAATGGTAAGAATGCTACAAGTGACTCTATTCAATAAAAAATGTGGAGAAAAGTATAGTGAACAGTAGAATTTCTTTTTTAAGTTGTTCTCTCTTAGAACTTTCTCTCCTCTACTGTATTTGGAAGGAATACAGCAATAAATGCACAAGTGATTATCAGGGATTATACTTGAATGGACATAAGTTTTATGTTGCAGTTATTATACGTTAGGTCCAATGTTTCCTATATTCATAATAAAGTGCAATGATAATCAATGTCAATATTTGAAAACTCTGAGGCAATATAAGTATCATGCTGAAGGATATTTTTGTCATTCAAATTTTGAAAATTACTTAGTACTTATATGAAAAAAACTTCTTAGAATACCTCATTTATATCTGTGTACTATTTCACAAGTCATTCTGAAAGAATGACAGGTACTTAATATAGTTGAACTAGGTTTCCGTATTTCCTTTTGGTGAGAAGAATGAAAAAATGTCCATTAAATGGGTTAATCAAATTCCTACAAATCAACATCAGTACTCACTTCAGTATTCTTAAAATATAGTTGGTTGAAGTGACTTTCAAATAAATCTGAGACTAGGTCAATTCCTGTGGTCTGCGGAAGAGGGAAAGTGAATGAGTTAGAAACACCAAGTAACAAGTATAAGAGCAGCAAAGCCAGTTATCTGAAAGGAGACAAGAGGAATATCTAGTTTTCACAATACATTGCTTTTATTATTTTAAAATATTTACTGTGAAAAATATCAAACACACAAGCATAATAAACCTGTTCACTCCATAACCTAGGTGAAGCAACTTACCATGTTTTGGCACTCTATCCCTGTCTCATCTATTTCATTTTTGGTACAATTGTCAAGAATTCTAAAGCAACTTCAGGACCATACATCATTGCAACATACATCTTAAGATTTATATCTCTCCCCAAAATGTAAATAGTTTTTCACATATTAATAAGCCCAATTTTTAAACCTAACAAAATTGATACTTTCCGGTAATTATCTAATATCCTGCCATGTTTAAAACTGTTTATACAAATCAGAATCTAAAAGAAGTCTTTCAATTGCATTTTATTTTTATGCCTTTTTAAAAAAAATTAACTATCCTCTTTTTGTATGTCATCAACTTGGATAATTTGCTCCAGTTATTGGAAGATAAGGATGACCTGTGTTGAAAGTGTTAGTCACTCAGTTTTGTCTGACTCTTGTAACCCCAAGGACAATAGCCTGCCAGCCTCCTCTGTCCATGGAATTCTCCAGACAAGAATACTGGAGTGGACTGCCATTCCCTTCTCCAGGGGACATTTCCAACTCAGGAATTTAACCCGGGTCTCCTGCATTGCAGACATATTCTTTACTGTCTGAGCCAAGAAGAATGTCCTAGTTTCTGATTTTAACCTGCTTTTTCATGGTCTCATTTAGCTTCTTCCTACATTTCCTGGAAGATAGCTGTAAAGATTTGAATAGATTCACTTTCAACTTTCTTTACCTAACAATATTTATTGGTAACACTAAATATGCCATGCTATATTACATCAGGCACCATATACTATCTTATTGTCCTGCTTTAGTGATGCTGAGAGTGAACAGTAGGTAAAACAGTAGGGGGCAAAACAGTAGGTATTATGAACTTTCATTGTAAAGTTACCCATCAATCCTTTATCTAATGGTTTTATTCACTAATGTACTTTGCCTGAAATAATTATTTCACATTTACTAGCTGAGTTTATTCTTTCCATAAAGAATTACTCTTCCTATTCTGGTTTACCTAACTGGTTATTCTGAAATAGAGTTTGCACAGAAAATATAAATTAAATACTGATAAATACTGATAAATTAAATATCTATATAAATATAAATTAAATAACATTATAAATTTTATTTATTAATGAAATAAATTAAAATAAATTTAATTAAATAAATTAAATTCTTTCTTTTGCCTTACCCTTTCATCTCTTTTAAAGAGTATCATTGTGAAATTAGAGGGTTTTTTAATTGTAGTTATTGTTCTTTCTAATGATCAAATCCTTCCATATTTGACTATTGGAAGTCTCTGCAGGCTCTTATGTCATCTTTATCTTCACTCTATTTATTATTTTCTCAGCTTTATTACGGCATATTGACATTTAGCAAACTGCATATATTTACAGTGCACAACTGAAAAAGTTTCAAGGCGTGTAGATCCACGAAAGCATATGTCAATCTAGAATATGAACATAATCATCATTCCTCAAGGTTCTTTGCCCCTGGAAGTGAAACTCTCCTTCCAGAGTAGAGCTGCCACTAGCCCCAGCCCACCCCAGCCCCTTTGACACACTAGTGTGTGTGTGTGTGTGTGTGTGTGTGTGTGTGTGTGCTCAGTCCCTCAGTCATGTCTGACTGTTTGCGACCCCATGGACTATAGTCCACTAGGCTCCTCTGTCCATGGAATTTTCCAGGCAAGAATACTGGAGGGAGCTGATATTTCTTCCTCCAGAGGATCTTCCTGACCCAGAGAGTGAACCCATGTCTTCTGAATCTCAAAAATTGGCAAGAGGATTCTTTATCCCCTGGGAAGCCCTGTGATGGTAGTTTTGCCTTTCTTTCTTTCTTTGTTTTTTTTTTTTTTTTTTTGAGAGTTTGTGGTAAGTAGAATCATATAGTACATAGTCTTTTCTGTACTTACCATGTTGGTTGTGAACTCTATGTTTTTGTGTGTTGATATTTCTTATTGCTGAGTAGTTTTCCATGTGGAAGATATATCACATTTCTTTATTTATCCACTGGCCAATTGGCATTTAGAACACTTCACTTTATGGTTACTACAGAAATAGCTGCTGAGAATCATGTGTACAACATTTGATTTGGACACGCTCTTAGGGTAAGTACCTAGAAGTGGATTTGCTAGCTTTTTGCTAGATGTTTCTTTAGCTTTTTCGAAAATTCTCAAATTGTTTTCCAAAATGATTGAACAATTTTGCATACTGCCAATGTAGGCTTTACAGTTCCTCAGCATCCTTGCAAACACAAAAGTTTTCATTTTAGACATTCTAATAAATGTATAGTACACTATTGTGATTTTCATTGCATTTCCTAATGACTAATGCTTTTGCACATTTTTATGTTAGTGCTTTTTAGCCATTTCTGTATCTTTGTCTGTAAAGTGTCTGTTCAAATTTACACTTCATTTTTATTGTCTTGCTGGTTTTCCTATTATTGTGTTTTGAGAATTATTTAAATTATGACCATAAAAACTTTGCCAGGTATTTAGACATTGAAAATATTTTTTGCCAAATATTTTGCTAGTCTTTTCATTCTCTTAAAATATCCTTCCTAAGTACAAGTTGTTATTTTTTTTTTTCTTTACAAACATCAATTCTTTGGCACTCAGCTTTCAGATTACAGTTCTTTTCTGCATATGAACAGCTACCTTCCACTATCATTTGTAAAAAAGACACCCTTTCTCTACTGACTAAACTTCATATCTCTGTTGAAAATCCGTTTTTAATATATGTGTGAATCTGTTTCTAACTTGCTATTTTGTTCCATTTATCTACTTGTCTATCTGTATACCAGTACCACATTGCCTTGATGACAATAACTTGAAAGGGCTAGCTTTCCAAATTTATCATTTTTTTCAATATTGTTTTGATGTCTTAGGTCCCTTGCATCTCTCTCTCTCTCTCTCTCTCTCTCTATATATATATATATATATATATATATATGACTTACTTTGTTACTTTTTATTTTTAAAAGAACCTGCTGAAATTTTGATTGTCAGGGCACCAAATCTACAGATTGACTTGGGCTAAATTTATTTCTTAATTATATTGTATCTTCTTTTCATGAACATGGTCTATTTCTTCATTTATTAAGAATTTTGAATTCAGCAATATTTCATATATAACAGTGTACAGGCCTTTTGCATATTAGCTTTTAGATTTATCTTTAGGTATTTCATATTTTTGATGCAGTAAAAAATAGTGTTTTATTTAGTTTTGTTTGTTGTTGTAGTGATAAGCATTTCACTGTTGAGCTTGTATTCTGTAAAATTGCTAAACTCTCTTTTTGTTTTGGTAACTATCATAGATTCCAACAGCTTTCTAAACAGTATTCCTTCTTCTTTTCTATTCTGGACGCCATTTTTCTAATTTTTCTTATCTTATTGTGCTAAGTGGAGACTTTATTAGAATATTGAATAGAGTGGTGAGATTTTGGTATTTTGTTTCTGATCTTTTGAAGTATGTATTATTCAGTCTTTCACCATTAAGTAGGATGCTAGCACTAAAATTTTGTAAGTAATTTTTATGAGGTTTAGTGGTTTTATCAGGAATAGACATTGTCAAAGGTTTTGGGGACAAATATTGACCTCATGCTATTTTTGCAAATAAAAAATTATGTGTAAATAAAATGTTTGCATACTATCCTGTGCCTTGCTTTTTTAAAAATTAAATCATATATCCACATGACTGAATTATCATTCTTTTTAAAAGCAACTGCATGTTATCCAATATGTGATTACATTAATATGTCAGTTTCCTATTGATATAATTATAGATTGTTTCTACTTTTTGATATTACTAAAAATATTATTATGAATAACATACTGTGCAATCAATTTGTCAGAGTATCTTTGGAAAAATTCTTGCAAGTAAGATTGATGACTCAACTGGTAATGTAACATTTATAGGTATCACATTTCCACCAACAATACAGAAGAATGAATGTTTACCCTTTTGTTTGTGATAGCTTATAGATTTGTTTCCCAATTTGTTATACTTATAATTTTGCATTGCTTATGGTGCTTTCTGCTATAAAATTAATATTTTTTTCATTGTCATTATATTCTGAAGGCTATTTGAGAGAAATATATTCCTTGATCGAGGTTAAAAAGAAATCCATCATTTTATTCTTCATAGATCCCTGCACTGTTATTATTAATATTATTATTTTTTACATTTATGTGTCCCACTCCTTTGGAATTTGTCTTGTTTATATATGATATATCTCTAGTTGCTGCTTTTATTGGTCACCTGGGACTTAAAAGTAGACTTTTGAAAGTCTGTGTTAGTAGCAGCTTATATACAACTATTATGAAATGATCTTTTAATATTGTTCATGGGGTTTTCAAGGCAAGAATACTGAAGAGGTTTGCCATTCCCTTCTTCCCAAGAAAAAGAAATGCAAAAGAGCAAAATGGCTGCTGAGGAGGCATTACAATTAGCTGTGAAAAGAAAAGAAGTGAAAAGCGAAGGAGAAAAGAAAAGATATACCCATGTGAATGCAGAGTTCCAAAGAATAGCAAGGAGATATAAGAAGGCCTCCCTCAGTGAGCAGTGCAAAGAAATAGAGGAAAATAATACAATGGGAATGATTAGAGATCTCTTCAAGAAAATTAGAGATACCAAGGGAATATTTCATGCAAAGTTGAGCTCAATAAAGGACAGAAATTGTAGGAACCTAACAGAAGCAGAAAATATTAAGAAGGAGTGGCAAGAATACACAGAATAACTATACAAAAAAAAAAAAAAAATCATCCAGACACAGACAATCACAATGGTATGATCAGTCACCTCGAGCCAGATATCCTGGAATGCAAAGTCAGGTGAGCCTTAGGAAGCATCACTATGAACAAAGCTAGTGGAGGTGATGGAATTCCAGTTGAGCTATTTCAAATCCTAAAAGATGATGCTGTGATAGTGATGCACTCAATATGCGAGCAAATTTAAAAAACTCAACAGTGCCAACAGGACTGGAAAAGGTCAGCTTTCATTCCAGTCCCAAAGAAAGGCAATGCCAAAGAATGCTCAAACTAGTGCACAATTACATTCATCTCACACACTAGCAAAGTAATGCTCAAAATGACCTAAATCAGGCATCAATAGTACATGAACCATGAACTTCCAGATGTTCAAGCTGGATCTAGAAAAGAGAGAGGAACCAGAGATCAAATTGCCAACATCCACTGGATCACTGTAAAAGCAAGAGAGTTTCAGAAAAAAAAATCTATTTCTGCTTTATTGACTATGCCAAAGCCTTTGACAGTGTGGTTCACAATAAAATGTGGAAAATTCTGAAAGAGATGGGAATACCAGACCACCTGACCTACCTTTTGAGAAAACAGTATGCAGGTCAGGAAGCAACAGTTAGAAGTGGACATGGAACAACAGACTGGTTCCAAATAGGAAAAGGAGTATGTCAAGTCTGTATATTGTCACCCTGCTTACTTAACAGATATGCAGAGTACATCATGAGAAATGCTGGGCTGGAAGAAGCACAAGCTGGAATCAAGTTTGCCAGAAGAAATATCAATAACCTTAGAAATGTTTTTGACACCTCCCATATGGCAGAAAACAAAGAACTAAATAGCCTTTTGATGAAAGTGAAAGAGGAGAGTGAAAAAGTTGGCTTAAAACTCAACATTCAGAAAACTAAGATCATGGCTTCTGATCCCACCACTTTATGGCAAATAAATAGGGAAACAGTGGAAATGGTGGCAGACTTTACTTTTGGGGCTATAAAATCATTGCAAATGGTGACTGCAGCCATAAAATTAAAAGATGCTTACTCCGTGGAAGGAAAGTTATGACCAAACTTGACAACATATTAAAAAGCAGAGACATTACTTTGCCAACAAAGGTCCGTCTAGTCAAAGCCATGGGTTTTCCAGTAGTCATATATGGATGTGAAAGTTAGACTATAAAGAAAGCTGAGTGCCGAAGAATTGATGTTTTTGAACTGTGGTGTTGGAGAAGACTCTTGAGAGTCCTTGAACTGCAAGGAGATCCAACCAGTCCATCCTAAAGGAGATCAGTCCTGAGTGTTCATTGGAAGGACTAATGTTGAAGGTGAAACTCCATTACTTTGGCCACCTGATGCAAAGAACTGACTCATTTGAAAAGACCCTGATACTGGGAAAGATTGAAAGTGGGAGGAGAAGGTGATGACAGAGGATGAGATGGTTGGATGACATCACTGACTCAATGCACAAGAGTTTACGTAAACTCTGAGAATTGGTAATGGACAGAGAGGCCTGGAGTGCTGCACTCCATGGGGTAGCAAAGAGCCAGACACGGCTGTGTGACTGAACTGAACTGAAAATCCATGATGCCTGGCTTCAGGACCTAATAAATCTCAGGCTCTGATGCCTCATTGCAAAAATTCAATTAGAGACATGTGATAGGTCAGAGGTAGATTTGTTCAGATTCAGAGAGAAGCACCCTCCACGGGATGTGGGCCATCATAGAGGGCAAGTGCTTCAGCCATGGAATGTGGTGTGGCTAGGTTTAGCAGCTGGATGGATTCATACCCTAATGAGCGGGAGAACCATCCCAACCATTGGGGAACCACCCACTCCTCCATCTTTTGACAGTGACTTGGAACTGTCCTGCCACCTGGGTGTGTCATTTAGCTTACATACTGGGGATCAAGGTTTAGTTGAATTTGACTTGTCATCTTGGACCCATTTGATTTTAATTGGTTTATGTTATACCCTTGTGCTATGTCATTCTTTCAAAAGTTGTGCTATGCCCCCTTCCCTTCTATTTCATGCTCTTTTCCTGAGCTCCATCCAGGCCCACAATCTTTGGAGGGACAACCAGAAAATAGCTGGCCCTTTGGAGGAAAATACTGTATAATACTCCTCCGTCTAGATAGTCAAGCCTTCATCTTCCTTATTTCCTACAACATGTGCAACATCAACATCTCTCAATGAACCCGCTAGAGCGGGAGACAGGCACAGAGTGCCTGCTAGAAGTCCATCTGGTGGCACCCCTTCAAAGGCAACTGGGCTTCCAGGGATAAGGTTTGCCACTTTGGGAGTTAGCCCTGCAGGCCGTTTGGGCCCAAACCCTTAGCACCCTTTTCTTAAAAAGTCAAATCTCCACTCCACTTTGATGGAACATTTGATCTGTTGCCTCTTATCAATCTGTCCTTAAACCACTTACTAACTCCTACAACCAGGACCCTGCCCCCTAGTAGGCAACATTGCTCACCCAGACTATTATTAAAATACTCCAATGCCCTTAGCAGTGCCAGATAACCCACTCCATTGTCATTCAGTTCAGTTCAGTCGCCCAGTCGTGTAAGACTCTTTGCGGCCCCATGAATTGCAGCACGCCAGACCTCCCTGTCCATCACCAACCCCCAGAGTTTACTCAAACTCATGTCCATCGACTTGCTGATGTCATCCAGCCATCTCATCCTCTGTCGTCCCCCTCGCCTCCTGCCCCCAATCCCTCCCAGCATCAGGGTCTTTTCCAATGAGTCAGCTCTAAGCATGAGGTGGCCAAATTACTGGAGTTTCAGCTTTAACACCAGTCCTTCCAATGAACATGCAGGACTGATCTCCTTTAGGATGGACTGGTTGGATCTCCTTGAAGTCCAAGGGACTCTCAAGAGTCTTCTCCAACACCGTAGTTCAAAAGCATCAATTTTTCAGCACTCAGCTTTCTTGGCAGTCCAACTCTCACATCCAGACATGACCACTGGAAAAATCATAGCCTTGACCAGATGGACCTTTGTTGGCAAAGTAATGTCTCTGCTTTTTAATATGCTGTCTAGGTTGGTCATAACTTTCCTTCCAAGGAGTAAGCGTCTTTTAATTTCATGGCTGCAGTCACCATCTGCAGTGGTTTTGGAGCCCCCAAAAATAAACTCTGACACTGTTTCCATTGTCTCCACATTTATTTCCCATGAGGTGATGGGACCAGATGCCATGGTCTTAGTTTTCTGAATGTTAAGCTTTAAGCCAACTTTTTCACTCTCCTCTTTCACTTTGATCAAAAGGCTATTTAGTTCCTCTTCACTTTCTTCCATAAGGGTGGTGTCATCTGCATATCTGAGGTTATTGATATTTTTCCCAGCAATCTTGATTCCAGCCTGTGCTTCTTCCAGCCCAGTGTTTCTCATGATGTACTCTGCATATAAGTTAAATGAACAGGGTGACAATATACAGCCGTGACGTACTCCTTTTCCTATTTGGAACCAGTCTGTTGTTCCATGTCCAATTCTAACTGTTGCTTCCTGACCTGCATACTGTTTTTTCAAAAGGCAGGTCAGGTGATCTGGTATTCCCATCTCTGTCAGAATTTTCAACAGTTCATTGTCATCCACACAGTCGAAGGCTTCGGTGTAGTCAATAAAGCAGAAATAGATGTTTGTCTGGAATTCTCTCTTGCTTTTTCGATGATCCAGTGGATGTTGACAATTTGATCTCTGGTTCCTCTGCCTTTTCTAAATCCAGCTTGAACATCTTGAAGTTCACATATTGCTGAAGCCTGGCTTGGAGAATTTTGAGCATTACTTTACTAGCGTGTGAGATGAGTACAATTGTGTGGTAGTTTGAGCATTCTTTGGCATTGCCTTTCTTAGTGACTGGAATGAAAACTGACCTTTTCCAGTCCTGTGGCCACTGCTGAGTTTTCCAAATTTACTGGCATATTGAGTGTAGCACTTTCACAGCATCCTCTTTTAGGATTTGAAATAGCTCAACTGGAATTCCATCACATCCACTAGCTTTGTTCATAGTGATGCTTTCCAAGGCCCACTTGACTTCACATTCCAGGATGTCTGGCTCTAGGTGAGTGATCACACCATTGTGATTATCTGGGTCGTGAAGATCTTTTTTGTACAGTTCTTCTGTGTATTCTTGCCACTTCTTCTTAATATCTTCTGCTTCTGTTAGGTCCATACCATTTCTGTCCTTTATCGAACCCATCTTTGCATGAAATGTTACCTTGGTATCTCTAATTTTCTTGAAGAGATCTTTAGTCTTTCCCATTCTGTTGTTTTCCTCTATTTCTTTTCATTGATTGCTGAGGAAGGCTTTCTTGTCTCTCTTTGTTATCTTTGGAACTCTGCATTCAAATGGGAACATCTTTCCTTTTTTCCTTTGCTTTTCGTGTCTCTTCTTTTCACAACTATCTGTAAGGCTTCCTTCAACAACCATTTTGCCTTTTTGCATTTCTTTTCCCTGGGATGGTCTTGATCCCTGTCTCCTGGGCAATGTTATGAACCTCCATCCATAGTTCATCAGGCACTCTATCAGATCTAGTCCCTTAAATCTATTTCTCACTTCCACTGTTTAATCATAAGAGAAGGCTGAGGAGGTGGTTAAAAAAAAAAAAAAAAAAAATCTGCTCCATGAATTCATTCTGAGATTTGGTCTGCCCAGGTCATTGCATAGTGACAATGGGACATGACTTACTTCTAAGGTAACCCAGTGAAAGTGTGAAACTCGCTCAGTCGTGTCTGACTTTTGTAACCCCATGGACGACACAATCCATGGAATTCTATAGGCCAGAATACTGGAGTGGGTAGCCTATCCCTTCTCCAGTGGATTTTTCTGAACCAGGAATCGAAGCAGGGTCTCCTGAATTGTAGGTGGATTCTTTACCAGCTGAGCTACCAGGGAAGCCATTTACATAAGCATTTTAAAATATAAAGTGACACTTTGAAGCAGTGTGACGTTTCCTCTGTCACCTTTAAACTCGATTAGAAGGCAGTCCCCAGGATTCCAGTAATGCTGTGGAAATATTACCATTTTAATTCATAACCAGGATAAAGTGCATTCAGCGAGGAGCCAAGGGATCTAAGTTCTAGTTGCCATTTTGCACCAAGTGATCCTGAATACTCTCAACTACTTAAGTCAGAAGACTTATCACAAAATGAAAGGGGCTGAATCAGACCATCCTAAATATCTTTTCCAGCTCTATACTTTCTTATTCTGTGAAATCAGATTAACATGTCCCAAGCTATTTGGGATCAGGGATATGAGAACCCAAGCTCCATGTCCAGTATTTTTAATCTTCACACTTCTTTTTTGAGTCCTGTTCTTATTAAATATATTTCCACATTCTGTGTATTTAAGTATATTTTAACAATCTCTCCATCATTAGCAATAAAAAAGTTTGTCAAGGACGTACTTTTCGTTTCTTACTTTTAATTTTTTTTCAACTTGCTTTTTCAGTTTCTCCAAGATCTCTTCCGGAGGTGTGGAGGCCAAAAGTTTCACCAATTTTTCACGAGATTTACTGCCCTTATCCAAAACCACATCACTCTACCTGAGTTCTAAGACTTTGGAAAGACAGCAGCACAGCTCCGCGTTGGCCTCTCCCTCAGTTGGAGGCGCTGTGGTGTCTACACTCACAGCTCGACTGTCATGTCTGTCAAGGCATTTTGTTTGGAACCAGGTTTGGCATGGATGGCCATGGTGACACCTCCTTTAGGATCAACTACCGCAGGACCTAAGGGAGGAAGTGGTCACCTAAGGGGCCTCTAAAACATTGGGCATTACTTATTACCTCCATTGTACCTGGAGGCCTCAGTCTTCAGGATAAGTAGAAAGAGACAACCAATTTTTAAAATCAATGATAAAAAAGATAACCCAGGAGACCTTCCTGGGAAGGAAGGAGACTTTACTAATAGCTCTCCTCCTCACCCATACTACCCCTAAGGAACAGTTTGGCCTTAGTCCTTATGAGATGCAATATGGGAGACCTTTTGTTGTCATGACCTCTTCCTAGATCCAGAGGGTCAGACCCTCCAGTCTTATACCATGGCCAATGGGCAATTCCAACAGGATATATGCTTGTGGGGTGTCAACCAGGACCCAAAAGATTCTAAAGAGGCACCACTATATGCTCCAGGGACTCAAGTACTATTTAAAATCTGGAAAGATGGGTCCTCAAAGGCTCAACTCCAGCCCACCTGGAAGGGCCCCTACCCTGTAATACTCTCTACCCCCACAGCAGTCAAGGTACCAGGACATGACTCCTGGATTCACTACTCACGAGTTAAGCCATGGAAGAAAACAGAAGAGGATGCTCAATACACCTGTGAGCCCCTGGGAGAGCTCAGATACCTATTCAGAACTACAAATAAGTGCCATTCTAATGAATACCCTCAAAATTAAGTTTCTGGGGATAAGATTTCTCAGGACAGCTCTCAAGAGCTAACACTGCTTGGTAGGGGTTGTACTCCAAAACAGACAGGAATAGATCTCCTGATCCCTGAAAAAGGAGGGACTTGCACCATCTTGAATGAGATGTGTTGTTTCTTGAATACCTCCAGCTAAGTTAAAGAAAATCTCACAGCTCTCAAGAAAAACATTCAGATCTTACAGGACCTCAAAGAACTAGCTGGTGAGCTCTCAGGGTGGCTACATCCTCTCTTTGGGGGATCCTCCTGATGATGGGAAATTTGGAGTTGGCTAATGCCCCTACTAGTCTCTGTTATCACCATATTGCTGCTTATGATTTCTCCATGTATTACCAATTGTCTAACCTTTTTTGTCTCTGCCCAGATCAACAAGCTACAACATGCAGTGCCAGTTCAACAAGGATATATAAAACTACAGCTGACCACAGAAAAGATCACTCACCCTTTGATGGACACCACTATAAGGACTCTGGGGCTTGAGACTAGCAAGAGGGGGAGGCCCAATGCCCCTCGTCATCCCAACTCAGCTGGAAGTAGCCAGAGAAACCTCGACATCCCTATTCCCAAAGAACTGGGCCTCCCATCTCTTGGGGGGGGGGGGGGTGGATATTAGGTAGTTAGAATAGGAAAAAGGAGTCCAAAATGATGGTGACTAAAAGACAAAGAAGGGGAAATTTCCTGAAAATAGAAGAAAGGAAGGTCTGAGGACCAGAGTGAGGACCTCAGATGAAACAAACAGCACTTCAGGCTAGCCCAGTTTACATAGGGCATGCCCAGGGTGAGGAGAAAAAAACATATAAAAAGAGGAGTCAAAATTGGGCCGGTGGCTTCTCTTCCCTTTGCATCTTTTGTGTCAGCATGCTCTCACTCCTCAAGGATTTTTTTTTTTTCCTTTACTTTCTAAATAAAACTGAGCTGTAATATGGAGCTGTAGCACTGGTCCGTTTGAGGGCTGTAACACTGGTCCATCTGAGTGCTGTAACACTGGTCCATCACTTCAAATTTTTGTTGTGACAAGACAGAACTAAGGAAATTACAAATTTCTCCAACACTGGGATCCTGGGCTGATGGGTCCTTGATCAGGCTGAGGTGTGACAACTTCCTGAGGACCAGATCCCTAGGCAGGTCGAGGCAGGTTGACCTTCTGGGACCCCCAGGCTCCAGTTGGGCATACCCGAGATCTCCAGCATGACCAGTGCTGGGTAGGATTAAGGGGTTGTAATCTTAATACATTGCCAGTTTGTTCACTGCAGATAGGAACAGATATCATGATGTAAAGCAATCCAAGACTGTGCCCTGAGACTGGGAACCTGGTGAAGCAGCCATAAACCTTATCCTCTTACTGCTCTAAGGAAATGTAAGTCACTAACTTCCTTCCTTAAGGACTTTCCTGGTGGTTCAGATGGTAAACCACCTGCCTACAATGTGGAAGACCCAGGTTTGATTCTTGGGCTGGGAAGATCCTCTGGAGAAGGAAACAGCAACCCACTCCAGTACTCTTGCTTGGAAAATCCCGTGGATAGAAGAGCCTGGTAGGCTACAGTCCGTGGGGTCACAAAGAGTTGGACATGACTGAGCAACCAAACTTTCACTTTTTCAGTCCTCCATAAGAGCAGGTTAGAGTGTTTCCAATGGTAAACATTCCATTGTCAGAGACCCACTTTAGGTAATAACAGAAGGAATGACAAAGAAGTGAGTTATCTGGCCCTGTGAGGGGCATTAAGAGTATTTTAATAACAGGCTGGGTGGAGTGGTGTTGCCTAGAAGGAGGCAGGGTCCTGGTTGTAGGAATTAGTAAGTGGCTTAAGAACAAATTGATAAGAGGCAACAAATCAAATGTTCCAAAAAGTGGGGTGGAGATTTGATCTGGGGGGTATGTTTGCAACTTTAGGAGAAATGTGGTAAGGGTTTGGCCCCAAACAGCCTGCAGGGCTAGCTCCCAAAGTGGCAATCATTATCCCTGGAAGCCCAGTTGCTCTTGAATGGATGCCAACAGATGGACTTCTAGCAGGCATTGTGTGCCGGTCACTCGCCCTCATGGGTTCACTGAGAGACGCTGTTGTTGCACATGTTGTAGGAAATAAGGAAGATGAAGGCCTGGATATCTAGAGGGACTGGGTATCATACAATACCCCCCACCCCCATCCCCCCCACAAGGGCCAGCCATTTTCTGGTTGTCCCTCCAGAAGATTGTAGAGGCAACACTTTAGGTCTGGATGGGGCTCAGGAAAAGAGCATGAAACAGGAGGAAGGGGGCAGAGCACGACTTTTGAAAGAATGACATAGCACAAGGGTATAACATAAACCAATTAAAATCAAATGGGTCCAAGATGACAAGTCAAATTCAGCTAAACCTTGATCCCCAGTCTGTAAGCTAAATGACACACCCAGAGGTGCCAGGACAGTTCCAAGTCACTGTCAAAAGATGGAGGAGTGGGTGGTTCCCCAGTGGTTGGGATGGTTCTCTCGCTCATTAGCATATGAATTCACCCAGCTGCTAAACCTAGCCACACCACATTCCATGGCTGATGCCCTCTGTGATGGCCCACACCCTGTGGAGGATGCTTCTCTCTGAATCCGAACAAATCCACCTCTGACCTATCATGTGTCTCTAACTGAATTTTTGCAATGAGGCATCAGAGCCTGAGATTCATTAGGTCCTGAAGCCAGGCACTGTGGGTTTTAGCTGGGCTCAAGTCCTGGGAGAGAGGAACTGAAGGACAAGAGGAAAATACAGTGGGAAAAACGTGCCAAGGAATCCCCTTCATAACCTGCCAGAAAATCTGCTAAATACCTGACCTGTGCTCACAGTTCTCTTTGGTCTGATCCTTGGCACAAAGAAGATTAAGGACAGAAGAACCCCCATCAGCTTGGGCAATAGCTACTAGAGCACAGAGGATACCGTGGTCTTCAGGACACACTGAGGAGTAGCCTCTTCAGAGCCCTCAGTTTCATCCACTGCTGTTAACCTGTTCACGGGGTGTTCGAGGAAACAAGAGATTGTAAAGGAATTAAGATTTTGTTAGGCATATGTCCTTCCAGCCATAGAAGAGATACCCTCCTACCTTAATGAGAGGTCTTCTAGAATCTGAGACTGAGCTGCATGAACTTTCTGCTGAGCTTCTTATTCAATGTTCCAGTTTCCAGCATGCTGGGCTTCTTTTCACTTCCCCTGTGGTGGGTTTTCTTCATGTTCAGCTTCCACCATGGGAGCTTTCCCTGAGTTGGGTTCCTGCTGTGCTTGGCTTCCTCCTTGCAGGGGCCACGCCAAGGTTGTTTCAGCCAGGTTAAGTACGAGAAACGGCACCATAGATGTTGAGGAGTGTGTAATTTCCTCAGTTCTGTCTCGTTGCAACAAAAATTGGAAGCAATGGATGAACCCGCCTTATAGCCCTCGGACGGACCAGTGTTACAGCTCATGGATCAACCAATGTTACAGCTCCGTGTTACAGCTCAGTTTTATTTAGAATGTAAAGGGAAATATATCCTTGAGATGTGAGGGAATGCCGACCCAAAAGACGTGAAGAGAGGAGAGGCCCTGGCCCAATTTTGGCTCCTCTTTTTTATGTTTTTTCTCCTCACCCTAGCCTACCCTATGTAAATTGGGCTAGCCAGGAGTGCTGTTTGTTTTACCTGAGGTCCTCACTCTGGTCCCCAGACCTTCCTTTGTTCTATTTTAGCAGGCTGTTCCCTTCTTTCTCTTTTAGCCACTGCCATTTTGGACTCCTTTTTCCTATTCTAACTACCTAACGCATTTTAGAGGCTGATCAGATGTTTGAGAATGAAGTATAATTACTTACATATTTTTTTCCATTAAAAACTTGGAGTACATTCCAGATAAACATTTTAATGCAGATTGTTTGACTTTTTAGGATGAGATTAAGACTGGTTTACTGGAAGTAAACAGGAGATAACAATCCATGTTTTTAGTTACTTTTTTTTTTTTTTTTTTTCTGTTAAAAGCACTTGGTTTGCAAATTAGGGAATGACTTTAACAAACTATGGAGACCTATGCCTAGATTTTGTACATTTGAGGGTGAGAGTTGAATTGAGACAAGTGAGACACATGTGTATCATAAATTGAGCTCTGCATCTCTGAAACAAGGTTGAGAAACACGTGAGTAGCAGTTTAGTAGTTTTTTTTCCTCATGACACAGGGCCAAAAGAGCCCACTAGAGGCTATGTTTTCCAACCCCCTGACTCCAGTAAGAACCAACCTAAATAATTTCAAACAGATAGTTATTTCTACTTCTAAAATATACCCAGGAAATGAGAATCTTCCCTTTGGTTAACTAGTTCCACTATCTCACAGTTGTTATGTCAATATGTACTATTAAGAGGCCTAAGTGCACACATTATTGACATGATGGGCTATAATTGTGCTTTTGAGACTGCTATACAATATCCAATCTATGATTATTTAGAGAGTTTGCATTCACCCGTTACTGATGCAACTGCCCTTAATAGCGCTTTTGTTGTCAGAGTGGTTCTGTTGCTTAATATCCCCAGCACTATTTGAAACAATTTCTTAGAATATCTCAAACAGTGGCAAGATTTCAGATATTTATGTGCAAGTATTATCAGCTACAATTAAAATTGAATATATGCAGTATGCAGTTAGGCAAAAATTTCAATCTTGTGGAATATTTTTAAAGACAATTCCAACTGAACAGGAAGACTCAATTTAACCAGAGTCTGAAAGAAACATTGAGGCCACAATGCGAGAAACACTGGTTAGTTAAGATGCTTTTAAATGTCATATGTCAAGAACTTAAGAAAAAAAAAGAAAAGTACATTTACTTTTGCATTATTCCCTAGTTCTTTTTATTGAAATAAAATTTACATACAACACTTCTTGAGTTTACATTCTACATACGACTCTTTAGGTAACAAACTTTAGCTAGGTAGGACACAGTTTTGCCTGTTTTCCACTATATTTCACCAAGGCCAAAGTATGATAGAAGATCAGTGGTGAAAATTCAGCAAAAAAAAATTTAGCTACTGTATATTGTTTTGCATGAAGAAAGTTAACAGGTGCATGAAATAAAAAGGGAGTTGGTAGTAGATATTTCAGAACCTAGCTTGCTAAGAAAATTCCCTTGAATATAAAATTTAATTTATAGATTTTCTTTTGGATTTTCTCCTCTGTCCAAAATGTTTTTTCTGTCCAAACAGTTTATTTTTTTGGACACAGGCTACTGGTCACTGATGCTTTTTGGTATGACATAAAAATACCTAGTAGACAGTCTTAACTGACTTGTAGTGTCAGGTAGGACAGACAGTCTTAACAACAACAAAGTAGAAATAAAAGAAGCAAAGGAAATAAATGACTGGAAAGGAAAATAAGAGAAAGACACAGAGAGACAAATAAAATAGCATCATTTTGTAATTTGGTAAAGGTAGTTAGGAAATAATCCTAAAATTAAAGGCCTATTTATAGTTGCTTATGTTTTTGGATATCTGAGACTTACTGCCAACACACGCAATTTTCTTTTTCCTGAGTGAATTACAAAGGTAAATACATTTTTTTCTAGCTTAATCAAATTTTGCTGTACATTTTTGCCTAGACTTTCCAGGGTTTTTTTTTTGTTTTTTTTTTTTTTAGTTTTTAGAGGCCCAAGTTTAATTAACTTATTGTTTTCTTCCTTTATAATCTCTTCTACAGTTCAGAAGCACATAAAACCACAAAGTAAGATAATAAACAAAAAGTGAAATAATTAATATAACATGATGAATTTCATTTTTATTTCTATTTCTCTCCATTTCTCACTGGGGAATGAAGAACTTGAAGTTCCAGAGGCTGGAATGCTCCTATTGCAGTTATTTTGAACATGTCATGGTACTCAAAGCTCTTGTAAAACTTGAGCCTTTGCAAATATAATTCAAAACCTCCCTTTAAATCCTTTTAAAATAATTTTAAAGTATTTATAAAATGAATTGTAAGCTTCTACATTCATGAAGATGGAGTAGATCTACTTTTCCACATACCTCTTGCTAAGTACAACCAAAAACACTGGCATTTTTGAAAAGAAGAATAAAAAGACTCTGAAAGATATTAAGAAGAAAGACTGGCTAGGAAAACTGGGATACAAAGAATGACGTGTTGTTGCCTTCCCTGGGTTTTATTTTTGCCTCATATGTCCCAGATATGAAGATAAAGGAGCCAGCAATTCAGAAATCAGAACAGATGTCGAAAACAACAGAATTCTGCTAACTCTAGCCAAAGCATCAGGAAAAGGTAACCTGTCAAGATAGAAAGCTTTAGACAATAACTTCTCTACTCTATTTAAATATCACAGGAAAAACACTCTGCTCCTTCTTCGAAACCATGCCAGCAAAGGCCAGATAAGGAACATGGACTTCCACCTTCTTGAGCTATAAACAAGGTACTCCAGGTCCCCCTCGTCAGAGAAAGTAAAGTAGGGAGCTAGGGCACCGTCTCCATCAAGAGGATAAGTCCCAGCTCCATCTTTGTCCCCCATGCTCCCATGGTGTAGGTGGAGACTTTGTGGAGGCTGGACTTCTACCCCTAGTTGGCAGTAATAAGTTGGCATTTTTGCTCCCACTGGTGTGAAGTCAAAGGAGACTTACTGGAGAGTAGGAAATTTTACCACTTGCACGCTGTGACCCGGGGCGGGGTGGTTACTAAGGCGCTTCTACTCTTCATGTCCAACCCAGGAAGGTATTACTGGAGGAGTAATTAAAACTAAAACTCCCTTCCATGCTGGATAGTTATGAGGAGAACCCACACCTTGGTGTCAACGGACTTCTAGTATTACCGAGAAGTAATGAAATAGAGCCCCTCCTCTTTCTCCTACCTAAGCTGTCTCAAAGAAAGCCAGTTTGAACAAAAAGTTTACATAAGACACAAAGTTTAATGATATGATACCCCAAATATCCAGGTTTCAGCTGACGATCTCTTGTTATACTGAGAACTAGGAAGATCTCAAACTGAGTGAAAAAGGAAAATCAATAGATGTCAACACTGAGATGACAGAGATGTTAGGATCATCTGACAAAAATCTTAAAAAGCCTGAATGAGCAATTACAAGCACACTTACAGAAAATGAAAAATAGCAGGAAGACTCAGCAAAGAAATGGAAGTCTCATCAAAGAGTTGGGAGATATGAAGTACTAGTGGGAAATGTTAGGACTGAGAAACACAAAACTGAAATAAACAGCTCAAAAATGGGCTCAGCAGCATACTGAAGGAAGAATTGGAAGTGATCCTCTGGGCTCGTAGTTAGAAGAAAGTGAAGTCTCTCAATTGTGTCTGACTCTTTGCAACCCCATGGACTCCTGTCGGGCTCCTCTGTTCTTGGGACTTTCAAGGCAAACATACTGGAGTGGGTTGCCATTTCCTTCTCCAGGGGATCTTCCCAAGCCAGGAATTGAACTCGGGTCTCCCACATTCAGGCAGACTCTTTACCGTCTGAGCCACCAAGGAATCCCTAGTCCAGGAAATGATCCTGTGGACTAGTAGTTAGAGAAATTAAAATTATGCAATTTGAACAATATAGAGAATATAGACTGAAAATGGTTGGAGATTTAGGAATCTGTGGGACTATAGCTAAAGAGCAAATGTTCATATCATCAGAGTTTTGGAAAGAAAGAACATGCTTTTGGTGAATTTGTGTCATCTGTAGTTGTAGATCATAAAACCACCTTTGGAGGAATTGCTTTGTTTGTAAGAATTCTGTGCATCCAATTTGAAAGTATGTCCCTATAGATAAATTTCTCATTTTATTCTGATGGTAGCCCAGAAGAATCACAGGATATTTTTTGAAGTCCTCTTTTCTTTCAAATTTACAAATAGCATACCATAAAGTTCCATGAGACATAGTACAGTTTACTTTTTTCTCTCTAAATAGAACTCAAATAAATTTTCCAGTTACTTCCTTACAATATTGATCACAAAGCTACTATCTTTTTGAGACTAACGACCTTTTTTAATTTACTAAAATAAAAGAAACTAAGGAAACTTCCTATATTAATAACCAACCAATTTGGGGGGAAAATTAAAAATGAATAAAGAGACATTTGACTTACCATATAGTATAATTTATTATAAATCCATAACAATAAAGGTGTTATAGAACTGGCACAAGAACACTGAGATCAATGAAATAAAGGTGAAAGTGAAACAGTGACCTCAATGACATTTACAAAGTGTTAGAATAAGATGAGACTGCTAATTCAAACAAGAAAAGAGTTGACTAACCTATAAATGGTATCAAGGCAACAGGTTAGCATTTTGAGGAATACCAAAATGAATCTCAGATCAATTAATTTTTTATGTAAGTTACTAAAACCAAAAATAATATATAATGTGAAGGGGTAGTCACATGACTTCATAGACAGGATGCTAGTGTAGGGATAATTCTTAACATGGAAAACTCAAAGGAACCAGTTTTTAGACATTTAACTTTTCTATTTGAAATAATTTTTAGGGAACTGACAAATTGCAAAAAGTAGTGCATTGTATTTATTTATTTCTGTCTATTAGCTTCCATAAATGATAATGTTATCTAAACATAGTACGTAACAGTATCAAAACTAAGCAATTAATATTGACACACTACTAGTGACAAACTTACTTACTTTATTCAAATTTTGCCAATCATTCCATTAAGGCCCCCTTGCTGGTTCAGAATCCAATCCAGGTTCTCACTTTGTGTTTAATTGTTGTCTTGTTAGTTTCACCAGTCTGGAAAAGTTCTTCAATCTTTCTTTGTTTCTCATGACCTTGGGACTTTTGAAGAGGACTGAGCAGGAATTTTGTAGAATCTTTCTCAATTTGGACTTGTCATATTTTCTCACATTTAAATTGAAGCGATATATTTTTGGCAAGAATATTTAAAAAATGATGTACTCTCAGTAACTTATGTCAGGAGACATGCACACATGTGTGTTAAGTTGCTACAGTCATGTTCAAATCTGTGCGATGCTATGGACTGTAGATCACCAGGCTCCTCTGTCCATCAGGTTCTCCAGGCAAGAATACTGGAGTGGGTTGCCATGCCCTCTTCCAGGGGATCTTCAGGAGGCACATGATAGCAAAAGGCATCATTGCTGGTGATCAGTGATGTTACTTTGATATCTGGTTAATGTGATTGATGCCAAATTTGTTAACTGTAAATTTGCTACTATTTCTCTTATAGTTAATAAGCATCTTGTGGGAAGGTACTTTGAAACATTACAAAAAAATACTGCTTATCTTTGTACTATTTTCTATTAATTTTATAACCATTGGTGATTCTTGTCTAGAACAAGTTTTACCATTTTATCCTCCAAATGTTAATTTTCTATTTTCATTATGCTTTCTACATTTATTAATTAGAAATTCTACTTTAAGAAAAAGCTGTATATTTTCTTCATTTAATAAACTGTTCAGTTATTTATAGTAATTGTTTATTTAGACTCCTGCATACTTAATTTTTTTTAAAATTTTATTTTGTACTGAGTTATAGCTGATATGGAGGAGGAAATGGCAACCCACTCCAGTATTCTTGCCTGGAGAATCCCCATAGACAGAGAAGTCTGGCAGGCTGTAGTCCATGGAGTCACAAACAGTCGAACAATGAGCAACTAAGTGCATAACTGATATATGTCATAACAATGTTGTGAGTTTCAGGTGAACACCAAAGGACTCAGTAGCTCAGTGGGTAAAGAATCCACCTGATAATGTACGAGACCTGGGTTCAATCCTTGCATGGGGAAGATTCCCTGGAGAAGGAAATAGCAATCCACTCCAGTAGTCTTGCCTAGGAAGTCCTGTGGACAGAGGAGCCTGGTAAGCTACAGTTCATGTGGTTGCAAGAGCTGGACATGACTTAGTGACTAAACAACATACATATATATGTGTTCATTACATATGTAATAAATATAAACATTATATATTCAAACAACTCATTCCCATCCAGGTTGCCACATAACACTGAGCAGAGTTCCATGAGCTATACCGTTGATCCTTGCTGGTTATCCATTTTAAATATAGCCGTGTGTACATGTCCATTCCAAACTCCCTAAGTACCCCTTCTCTCCATCCTTCCTCCCAGCAACTGTAAGTTTGTTCTCTAAGTCTATGAGATTGCTTCTGTTTTGTAAATAAGTTCAACTGTATCATTTAAGGGATGTCATATGACATTTCTTGTTCTGTATGATTTACTTCACTCAGTATGCTAATCTCTAGGTCCATCTATGTTGCTGCAAATGACATTGGTTCATTCTTTTCAATGGCTGAGTAATATTCCATTATATATATATAAATATAATAATATCATATACTATATTAAACATAAATTTAATTATATATATATATATATATGCCATATCTTCTTTGTCTACTCCTCTGTTGATGGACAGACAGGTTTCTTCATGAATACTTTTTTTATATTGTGATTTGTAATTCAGTACTTAATTATCTTGATGTTCAAATTGCACCAATTTTACCTATTAGCACTTCCTTCAAATTGGCTGTTGCAAGTTTGTTGCAATTTACTAGATGAACATAAAAACTATTTATACTTTATGGAATGTAAGAAACAAAACAAAACAAAATAAACAAAAGTTTTAAGACAAATAAGTGATAAAAACTGTTCAACAGTAATGAAAAAAATTAGTAGCTTCAATGTCAGTGTTCTCACAAATAAAATGATAATTGGAACCAATAAATTGTACAAAACACCCCAAATAAAAAAGTATCCAAAAACTAACAGGTAATATAATTATAAACTGCCATTTTTAATAATAAAAGAAATTCACGTTTAGACAACAGTATAATGTAATTTTTATACACTTAATTTGGACAGGGTTTTCAGAAACGCAAGTATCTGTTTTCAAGATTTATGGAAGTAAATGTAGCTAACAATAATTGTGGGAGTATAAACTGGTTTTTGGATGTAAACAAGGTAATGCATATATAATACTTATATTAGCATGTGTCTGGGAATATCTTCACAGGAAATGATCATAAGATTATGTAAAGCTCAAGGTAAAATTATTTTTACCCTCGAGTTAGTTATTAACAAATATTGAACAAAAGTCAAAAGTTCAACCAAGTGAGATTAAGTGTATGTGTGTATTCATATACATATACATGCACATATATGGCTTCCCAGGTGGTGTTAGTGTTAAAGAATCCACCTGCCGATGCAGGAGACACAAGAGATGCAGGTTCAATCCCTGAGTCAGGAAGAACCCCTGGAATAGGAAATGGCAACCCACTGCAGTATTCTTGCCTGGATTACCTCATGGATAGAGGAGTCTGGTGGGCTGCAGTTCAAAGGGTCATAAAGAGTTGGACACAACTGAGAACATGCACACACACACACGCACACACATAATATACATACATATGTTTATATACATATCACACACAAGAAGACACAGATGGAGATATACATCAATATTCCCAGCAGTGGTTATATAAGTACTGAAATTGTGGGTGACAGTAATTTTCTTCTTTTTACTTATCACTGTTTTCTAAGCTATATATAGGTATATGTTTTATTATATATATACTCAGTCATGTCCCACTCTTTGCGACCCCATGGACTATACGGTCCATGGAATTCTCCAAGCCAGAATACTGGAGTGGGTAGTCTTTCCCTTCTTCAGGGGATCTTCCCTACCCAGGTATCAAATCCAAGTCTCCTGCATTGCAGGTGAATTCTTTACCAGCTGAGCCATAAGGAAACCCAAGAATACTGGAGTGGGTAGCCTATCCTTTCTCCATTGGATCTTCCCAACCCAGTAATCCAACTGGGGTCTCCTGAGCTATCAGGGAAGCTATATATATATATATATATATATATATATATATATATATATATATTAGATACAAACATATAAACACAATAGCACATTAAATTCATTTTTGATCGATCAAAACTTTTTTTTTTAATCTATATTGCTTTATCTGTAGAATGAAATCATGGTAATGGTAAGGTTTACCTACACCATGGTACTGAGATTTTCATAAAAAAATATACCTTCACATGATTGACAAAAAAATATTTCTAAGTAAAGATAAGCATGTATAATTTTTGCTAATGGAGGACTTTTTTCCTTTGGTGAGTGTGACATATCTCTGTACAATCAGAACTGACTTTTGATTGAGGATGACTGGATTGTACATAACTCTATGGACTGATTTAAAGAACTTTGCTGTTGAGTTGGAAAAATCTACCTATAAAACCTTCTGCTATTAATTATGTTGGAGTCTAACCCACACTGGGAAATGACTCACTTGTCTTATAAGCCCACATGTCAATATTAATAAATGTCTGCAGCAGGCACTTGGCTGGGTGGTGGCAAAATCATAAAAATGTGCTTCTCTTCTCTTTTGATTCTTGATGCCTTTTCTCCGTGTTAGGGCTCTTACTTCCCTCTCTCATCCTCATGCTACAAATGTTATCCGTAATCAGGAGTGAAGGGATGGATGCACACCACAGGCTGTCACCTGAGTGATTGCAGCATTGAGACAGGATAATAATACTTGGGAGTATTCAGGATTAAAGAAATGTCCTGTAATGTTTTTTCTTTCAAAATACAAATATAGTATAAAAAAATCAGTAATGCATGAAATTTTCTTCACCTTCAGTCATAATGTCCGTTTCTAAGGTCATCTGAGGTGAACTAGTTAATTCAGCCAATCTTTCTGCCTTCCATCTCCAGTAGACCATTTGGCGATGTAATTCTCAAGACTGTCATGTTCAGCAATTGGACTGGACAGAGCCTTATTAGAGAAGGGCTTTTCCCTGATTAATCACAATCAGTTCCCATGTTCTGAAGAGCACTGGAAATCTGTGGAACTAGTTTTCAGAGACACTCAAGTCAGATGTTCTTATCAGAAGTGGTACTTTTTGTACCCACAAATTACAACCTGAAATTCATTGTATTACTGTTCCATGAAACCAAGTTTTTCTGCTATAAATTGTAAAGCATATGAAGCATATATAGCTTTTTTCTATTTACATTGTGAATAGAATAAAATTCTTAATTTTATAGAACTTATGTCTATAGTTAATATACTAGTGTGCAAGATTTTTCTAAACAAAACATTTTCTTGGCTAATAAAACTGCAAGTTTTACTGTAAAGTTTTACTGAAACTGAACTTAATTTAGAATTATTTAATAAGCCACAATATTATTGAAAACTCCAACTTTTAAATTTTATCTTGATATGAATCTATCATGTAAATTTGATATAATGTTAGTCCAGTTTGGGATTGACGTGTGCACACTACTATACTTAAAATAAATAACCAAAAAGGACTTACAGTATATCAGAGGGAACTCTGCTCAATATTCTGTAATATCCTATGTGGGAAAATAATTTGAAAAAGAATGGGAGAAAATTAAAATGAAAAAAGTCTAATTATTGTAATGACCATTCCCTGTCATTACAAAATATCACTCAAGGTCAGTTATAATATCAGTCTTTGAAAGACAAAACGAAATAGACACCTGAAAATCACACTGATTTCTATAATGTAGCCATAGATGCAAATCAGTGTTTATCACTGATCTTCTGATCTACACATGGAAGACAGAAAATATATGATCACATGATGTTCTGTAATACTGATTTTGGTGTTTCTCATTGGTCAAATTAAAATATATATATATATATATATATATATATATAAGAGATGGCAAGAATACACAGAAGAACTGTACAAAAAAGATCATCACAACCCAGATAACCACAATGGTGTGATCACTCACCTAGAGCCAGACATTCTGGAATGTGAAGTCAAGTGGGCCTTAGAAAGCATCACTACGAACAAAGCTAGTGGATGTGATGGAATTCTCGAGCTATTTCAAATCCTGAAAGATGATGCTGTGAAAGTGCTACACTCAATATGCTAGCAAATTTGGAAAACTCAGCAGTGGCCACAGGACTGGAAAATATCAGTTTTCATTCCAATCACTAAGAAAGGCAATGCCAAAGAACGCTCAAGCTACCGCACAATTGCACTCATCTCACACGCTAGAAGAGTAATGTTCAAAATTCTCCAAGCCAGGCTTCAGCAATATGTGAACTGTGAACTTTGAGATGTTCAAGCTGGTTTTAGAAAAGGCAGAGGAACCAGATATCAAATTGTCAACATCCACTGGATCATCAATAAAGCAAGAGAGTTCCAGAAAAACATATATTTCTGCTTTATTGACTACAACGCCTTCGACTGTGTGGATGACAATAAACTGTGGAAAATTCTGAAAGAGATGGGAATACCAGACCACCTGATGTGCCTCTTGAGAAACCTGTATGCATGTCAGTAAGTGACAGTTAGAACTGGACATGGAACAACAGACTGGTTCCAAATAGGAAAAGGAGTACGTCACGGCTGTATATTGTCACTCCGCTTATTTATCTTATATGCAGAGTACATCATGAGAAACACTGGGCTGGGAGAAGCACAAGCTGGAATCAAGATTGCCGGGAGAAATATCAATAACCTCAGATAAGCAGATGACACCACCCTTATGGCAGAAAGTGAAGAGGAACTAAAAAGCCTCTTGATCAAAGTGAAAGAGGAGAGTGAAAAAGTTGGCTTAAAGCTCAACATTCAGAAAACTAAGATCAGCATATCTGGTTCTATCACCTCATGGGAAATAGATGGCGAGACAGTGGAAACAGTGTCAGACTTTATTTTGGGGGGCTCCAAATCACTGCAGATGGTGATTGCAGCCATGAAATTAAAAGACGCTTACTCCTTGGAAGGAAAGTTATGACCAACCTAGACAGCATATTAAAAAGCAGAGACATTACTTTGCCAACAAGGGTCCATCTGGTCAAGGCTATGGTTTTTCCAGTGGTCATGTCTTGATGTGAGAGTTGGACTGCCAAGAAAGCTGAGTGCTGAAAAATTGATGCTTTTGAACTACGGTGTTGGAGAAGACTCTTGAGAGTCCCTTGGACTGCGGGGAGATCCAACCAGTCCATCCCAAAGGAGATCAGTCCTGGGTGTTCATTGGAAGGACTGATGCTGAAGCTGAAACTCCAATACTTTGGCCACCTCATGAGAAGAGTTGACTCATTGGAAAAGACCCTGATGCTGGGAGGGATTGGGGGCAGGAGGATAAGGGGACGACAGAGGATGAGATGGCTGAATGGCATCACCGACTCAATGGGCATGGGTTTGTGGAGACTCCAGGAGTTGGTGATGGACAGGGAGGCCTGGCATGCTGCGATTCATGGGGTTGCAAAGAGTCGGACATGACTGACCAACTGAACTGAACTGAACTTATATATATATATAAAACTGAACTTATATATATATATATAAAGCACTTGAGAACAAGACATGTTTTTAATTAGATTGTTTTGTCAGTTTATGTGTTTTTATATCAATATTTTTTAGATTAACATATGACTAAATAACTGAAATTATAAATAGACATATAAGTGAAAAGTCTCTATTCCAGTCTTGTCTTGCTTTTCCTAAATTTAACATTGTTGATTTCCTGGAGATTCTTTGCATTCATAGGTGAGGAAATGTGTATCAAAATATTTTCACCTCTTTTACTATGTAATAAAGTACTTCAAACATCCCTTTGTTCTTGTTGCTGTTCACTAAAAAATATACACTGGCATTTTCTACACGTAAAGAAATTTATCAGCTTTTATGAGTTCTTAATATTCTGTTATATTGACAGATAAACAAGTGTGAATGAAATTAGTGTTCAGTTTTTTGATTTCTAGACTGCTTAATTTTTTTGGTCTCAAAAACACTGCTACTCTGAGTTAAATTGTATGTAAAGGATTCTGCTTGTGTGTGAGTATATCTGTAGGACAAATACTTAGAAATAAAATTGTTTGTTCAAATGTATATATATTTGAAATTTTGGTAGGCATTGCCAACATTGCATAAGAGTAACCAAATTCACTCCTGCTCCCAAGAGAGTTTAAGAAGTCTTGCTTCTCTATGGTGCCTCTTCCTAAATGTATCACTGAAATTTTAAAACTTCCCAATCATAGAGAAATTTGGGAGGAAATATAAGATCAGATGATAGAGATATATGGTTGGTATTTGAGCTTCTTGGTTTAATATTATCTGGGTTTACTCTCAAAACTTGGTTTGCCTTGATGGAAATGTGTCAGCTTCCCTGAGGGCTTATAACTTGAACCAGGCAGAAAACAACCACAGACTGGTTCCAAATAGGAAAAGGAGTACATCAAGGCTGTATATTGTCACCCTGCTTATTTAACTTATATGCAGAGTACATCATGAGAAACTCTGGGCTGGAAGAAGCACAAGCTGGAATCAATATTATCGGGAGAAGTATCAATAACCTCACATATGCAGATGACACCACCCTTATGGCAGAAAGTGAAGAAGAACTAAAAAGCCTCTTGATCAAGGTGAAAGATGAGAGTGAAAAAGTTGGCTTAAAACTAAACATTCAGAAAACTAAGATCAAGGCATCTGGTCCCATCATCTCATGGGAATAGATGGGGAGACAGTGGAAACAGTGTCAGACTTTATTTTTGGGGGCTCCAAAATCACTGGAGATGGTGACTGTAGCCATGAAATTAAAAGATGCTTACTCGTTGGGAGGAAAGTTATGACCAACCTAGATAGCATATTATAAAGCAGAAACATTACTTTGCCAACAAAGGTCCATCTAGTCAAGGCTGTGGTTTTTCCAGTGGTCATGTATGGATGTGAGGCTGGACTATGAAGAAAGCTCAGCACCGAAAAATTGATGCTTTTGAACTGTGGTGTTGGAGAAGACTCTTGAGAGTCCCTTGGACTGCAAGGAGATTCAACCAGTCCATCCTAAAAGAGATCAGTCCTGGGTGTTCATTGGAAGGACTGATGCTGAAGCTGAAACTCCAGTACTTTGGCCACCTCATGAGAAGAGTTGACTGATTGGAAAAGACCCTGATGCTGGGAGGGATTGGGGGCAGGAGGATAAGGGGATGACAGAGGATGAGATGGCTGGATGGCATCACAGACTGGAAAAGACATGAGTTTGAGTAAACTCCGGGAGTTGGTGATGGACAGGGAGGCCTGGTGTGCTCCGATTCATGGGTCGCGGAGAGTCGACACACTGAGTGGCAACTGAACTGAGCTGAACTGAACTGAAAAGAGCCTCTTGATGAGGGTGAAAGGAGAGTGTGAAAAAGCTGGCTTAAAACTCAGCATTCAGAAATTTAGGATCTGGGTCCTAAATGGCATCTGGGTCCATCACTTCATGAAAAGGGAAAAAGTGGAAACTCACAGATTTTATTTCCTTGGGCTTCAAAATTGCTGTGGACAGTCATGAAATTAAAAGATGCTTGCTCCTTGGAAGGAAAGCTATGAAAAATCTAGACTGCATATTAAAAAGCAGAGACATTACTTTGCCAGTAAAGGTTCATATAGGAAAAGCTATGGTTTTCTGAGGAGTCATGGACTGATGTAGGAGTCAGACCATAAAGAAGGCTGAAAGTGAAAGTCGCTCAGTCGCATCCAACTCTTTGCAACCCCACGGACCATATAGTCCATGGAATTCTCCAGGCCAGAATACTGGAGTGGGTAGACTATCCCTTCTCCAGAGGATCTTCCTGACAAAGGAATGGAACCGTGGTCTCCGGTATTGCTGGTGGATTCTTTACCAACTGTGAAGGAAGGCTAAGGGCCAAGGAATTGATGCTTTTGAATTGTGGTGCTGGAGACCTCTGGAGAGTCCCTTAGACTGCAAGGAGACATAACCAATGAATCCTAAAAGAAATCAACCCTGTAAATTCATTGGAAGGACTGTTTCTGAAGCTGAAGTTCCAATACTTTGGCCACCAGATATGAAGAGCTGACTCATTGGAAAAGACCCTGTTGCTGGGAAAGATTGAGGGCAGGAGGAGAAGGGGATGACAGAGAATGAGATGGTTGGATGGCATCACCAACTCAATGGACATGAGTTTGAGTAAACTCCAGAAGATAGTGAAGGAAAGGGAAGGCATACATCAAAATATTAGTGGAAGGAGATGACAAAGGATACAAACAACTTTCTCCACCAGGAGTTCAAGCATCTTTCCTTATCCTGTGAAGATATGTGACTAGCTGAGTATGATTATTACACTTTGTGAAATATATATATTTTTAAATTTTATTTATTTATTTTTTAATATAGACATTTACCCACATAAGCCTGGAAGACAGCTGGTCAGTGTAAGCAAAAGTATGTTGGAGAACCTGACAGAAATATGTTAGTGAAGTTACTAACACTGTGGACATCAATCAGTGTAAGAGAAAAATAAAGAAATGCAAGTTTGATAAAAATGGGAGGCTTTTTTTTTCCCCCACTGAATCTTCTTCATTGATTAGAATTATGTCTCCAACATGGAAGTTACTGCCTAATAGTATTATTAAATTAATGGCTTTTTGTAATGTTATACAGTACAGTGGAAAACACAGACTTCTTAAATGATCCTGAAATGTGTTCTAATTCTGGATCAACAATTTTCTAGGTGTCCCTAAGTAGGATACTTTAATTCTCTGGGTCTCAGTAGTTCATCTCTAAGAAGAAAAATGTACTAGCAGCTGTAATATAGAGTATTTGTGTGTGTGTGCATATTAAGTCACTTCAGTCATGTCTGACTCTCTGCCACCCTATGGATTGTCATCCACCAGGCTCATCTGTCCATGGGATTCTCCAGGCAAGAATACTGGAGTAGATTGCCATGCCCTCCTTTAGGAGGTTTTCCTGATCCAGGGATTGAACCCTTGTCTCTTATGTCTCAAGGATCGTCAGGTGGATTTTTTTACCTTCTGTGCTACCAGGGAAGCCCTGAGTATTCACAACTATAGAAATAAAACTTCATCCTGTAGTAGCCTGATATTACAATCTCCTGAGGTTAAAGAATCACACATTATCTCAAAGCAGAAACTTCTAGACCAATGAAATTTTTCAGAGCTTCATTTTTTGACAGAAAAAAAAAAAATGAAGTGTAAAAGTACACTTCCTGCCTTGGTGCACCAAACAGCTCCATCTACAATCATATTAATATAATCAAATTAAAAAGAGACAAGTTTTTTTTTGTTTGTTTGTTTGTTTGTAAAATAGTTGATTGAAGTTTTTATTCCCTGGGTTGATTGTTACAGTCTAGGAATTCCTTCTTTAGTAATACAGCTTTAACTGGGTTGGTTCCCAGTTGGTTCCCAAAGGTTTTTACTATGTTTAACCTTCTAAGGTCTCCCTGTTTTCACACACTGTAAATAATTCTCTGGTATACTCAGACCCCAGAGTATACCGACTGAGGTTTATTTTAAGAAAGAATCTTGATTTTCCTAGAAGTACAAAGATGGTTTTACAAAATCTTACCTTATCTCTTAAATAAATATCATGCATTTTTAGCCTTATTCTCATGTCCCAAGACTAAAGAAATTAAATATCAAAATTATATTTAACTGACATTAAGGCTTATTGAAGCATATCAGCAAATGGTAGCACATTTGTTGAACTATCTTAGCTATCATCTTTAAAAATCACATATATAAGGCTATGAACCTAAAATATAGTATCAGTTATTATTAAAATTTATATATCTAGTATTATTTAGAATTTAATATTTGCATCCTATATTTTCTCTACATAATTATATATTATATGTTCAATGAAGCTGTATACAAATTGATAAGAAGACACATAGGAAATAATATTTAAAAAGTGACTATTTTCTATTAAAAAATAGAAAACAGCAAATATTTCACGTTAAAACTGACTAGCTTTGATAAACAGGTGTGTGTGCTTGAAAAACCTCAGTAGTAAGAAGAAGTAGGATAAGAATTGCTTTTGCATTTAGGATTATCTTTATTTCAAGATGCCTGCATTTTGCCCTTGTAAGACAAAGATAATGGATTTAATTATGCTGGCATTGAAATAATCATATATTTAAAAGAATATATTCAGAAAACCTCATGATTCAATATCTTGTGTGTCTTCCTTGATGTACAGAAAAGCAGAATTTTCTTTAAATTTTATAAAAAGAGGATTTCCTGGATATAAAAATGTAAAAATTTTACCTATGGTCCATGATCTCTATTTGAGATTCTCAAGTGCTTTCAGAACCCATCTCTAATTTTAAGTCAATTATATGTATCACTAATGGCTCAGTAGTATAAACAAACAAGCAAGCAAACTTCCGCTTCTGTGTTCCTGGCTGTGTGCTTAAAGAAAACCTTTCTTTTTCTTGGATTTCCTCTTGGTGTGCATGTAATCAAATTAACTCCTAGCAGAAAAAGTGATACAGACATACAAAGATCAAAGGAAAATGTTTAACTATAAAGTACCTACATGTACCTTGGAAAAGGATTACCACCCTTTAGATTAAGTGTGGAAGTGTTTTCTTCCCATAGATCCATTTTGAATCCCCCGTGTAATTTTCATACCATATTGAGAAGATTCTATGGAAACAGTCATAAAACTGTCTCCTAGGTGCTGATTTTCTTTAGGTAGTAGCCATCACGTTGTATGCGACAGTTTAGGAAATGGCAAAACACATGAATAATATCTTTGTTATAGATTACATAATACATTTACAAGATATCATGTGATTATACCTTGCTTTTGTTTTGACAATATCAATTGATGTACTCCCAATATTTGGGAGACAGGGAAATACTATGAGTTTGGGTTTGGGCCAAACTTATTAGCGACAACTTTCAGTTCAGTTCAGTCACTCAATCGTATCCGATTCTTTGCAACCCCATGGACTGCAACACTCCAGGCTACCCTGTCCATCACCAACTCCAGGAGACTGCTCAAATTCGTGTCCATCGAATCAGTGATGCCATCCAACCATCTCATCCTCTGTTGTCCCCTTCTCCTGCTACCTTCAATCTTTGCCAGCATCAGGTTCTTTTCCAATGATTCAGTTCTTTGCATCAGGTGGCCAAAGTATTGGAGTTTCAGCTTCAACATCAGTCCTTCTGAAGAATATTGAGGACTGATTTTCTTTAGGATTGACTGATTGGATCTCCGTGCTGTCCAAGGAACTCTCAAGAGTCTTCTCCAACACCACAGTTCAAAAAGATCAATTCTTTGGCACTCAGCTTTCTTTGTAGTCCAACTCTCACATCCATACACGACTACTGGAAAAACCATAGTTTTGACTAGATAGACTTTGTCAGCAAAGTAATGTCTTTGCTTTACAATTTACTGTTTAGGTTGGTCATAGCTTTTCTTTTAAGGAGCAAGTGACAGCTTTAGAGTTGCTCTTATTTTCATGCAAATATATTAATGATGCTGATATTTTCTTCCTGGTCAAATGTCCACATTCTCAATCTACTTCTGCTATTGACACTAATTAGCAAGTCTTTTGACACTCACAGCCAGGAGACAAATGATTAGGGTTAAAACATTGAGCTGGAGAGAGGGAGGTGGGAGTGGGGATCGGGATGGGGAACACATGTAAATCCATGGCTGATTCATGTCAATGTATGACAAAAACCACTACAATATTGTAAAGTAATTAGCCTCCAACTAATAAAAATAAATGAAAACAAAACAAAACAAAACAAAACATTGAGCTGGGAATCAATACTACCATTGCATTTACTTTTACTATGTTTCAAGAGTCGCAAACAGTCAGACATGACTGAAGGATCCAAACTTGAGAAACATTGATGTTTCAAGAAGGGAGGATCCAGAACTTCTAGGATATCGATTTAAAATTATTCAAAGGTATTATATTCTAAATTGAATTTACCATTTGTTAGATTATCTGTGTAACTACCAAACCTAAGAGTGTCAAGAAGAATTTTGCACAACTCCATCATTATCACTAACATTATACAAAGTTTCAAATCTTTTCTGGCATACAATTAAGTACCATTTTTGTTCATTTACACAAGATATGTTAACAGCATGACCCTTATTCCTTGACACAAATTCCTAAGTGAGTAGGTCATATTGGCACAAACTCCCAATGCTGTGGGCAGTTGTTTTTGTTTTCGGTTTTTATTAGTTGGAGGCTAATTACTTTACACTATTGTAGTGGTTTTTGCTATACATTGACATGAATCAGGCATGGATTTACATGTATTCCCCATACCGATCCCCCCTCCCATCTCCCTCTCCACCGGATCCCTCTGGGCAGTTTTAAGAACCACACAGGTAGCTTGTCTCCACAGGTTTGGACTTAATTTTCTAAGAATTAAGAAATGAAACACATATTCAGAACAAAGTCCTGTAGAGTGTGATAGCTGGAAACCTAGACAGATCTAGATACCCTTTTGAGCTATACAGTAGGTCCTTGTTGGTTATCCATTTTAAATATAGCCGTGTGTACATGTCCATTCCAAACTCCCTAAGTATCCCTTCTCTCCATCCTTTCTCCCAGCAACTGTAAGTTTGTTCTCTAAGTCTAGGAGACCGTTTCTGTTTTGTAAATAAGTTCAACTGTATCTAATTCCTAATTTAAACATGAATGATTCTTTTTTAATGAATATTTTACAAACAAAGCTTGTGATTTCTGGTACTAATTTCCCATATATTATTGCCTTTCATAATCTGTTAAGTGTCTCTATCAGTGTGTTTTGGTGTTAAGCAGGCTAGTTAAGGAGGCAAAGAAATAAGTTTTAAAGTGTTAAGTAGTGGGCTATATAGCACTTTCCAAACATGGCGACAGTAAGGTAGTCTTAATTTTGGTATTTTTAAAATCATTCTTGACTATGTTTCATGTACCACAGGATATATGTGTGTACTCAGTCACTTCAGTCGTGTCCAACTCTTTGGGACCCTGTGGACTGTAACCCACCAGGCTCCCCTGTCCATGGGATTCTCCAGGCAAGAATGCTAGAGTGGGTTGCCATGCATTTCTCCAAGGGAGCTTCCTGATCTAGGGATCAAATCCAGATCTTCTGTTTCTCCTGCACTGCAAGTGGGTTTTTTTTACCCCCTGAGTCATCTGGGAAGCCTATACAGGATATAGTGACTCTAGTTACTTAAAGCTGCCTGCACTGGGGTAAGTAATTTAACTCCTTCAAAGCCTTACATTGCGAATCTGTATAAAGAAGGTAATGCCACCTAGTGATTTTTTCTGGAGACTACCCAAAATAGACAGAGACTAGTACGTAAAACATCAGAAGTGATTAATATAATACAGTCAAAATTGTTAATTATGTAAAAAGAGGAAATACATATTGTGCACCACCCTTTTCCTTCAATATCCTATAGCTTGCAATACTTAACAGTGATGGCTTGAAAACTGATGGCTGGAGTTAAGCAATCTATAAACAACCCATTTCCAAGTTCTCATAAGAAATGGAAAACTGTAATGAATTTTTTTTTCTTTTGGCTGATGAATTCTTTATCCTGGCTTTCATATTACTTCCTCTTTTTTTCTCTATTTTATTGATGTGTAGTTATTTACAATACTGTGATAATTCCTGCTGTATAGCAAAGTGATTTAGTTATAAAATATCATAAAAAAAGTTTTTTATATTGTTTTCCATTATGGTTTATCACAGGATATTGAATATAGTCCCTGTGCTATACAGTAAGACTTTGTTGTTTATCTATCCTATATTTACTAATTTACATCTGCTAATCTCAAATTCCCATGTCTTCCCTCTCCCACCCTATCCCCACTTGGCAAGCATAAATCTGTTCTCTACATCTGTGAGTCTATTTCTGTTTTGTAAATAAACTCAGTTTGTCATATTAGATTCCACATAAAAGTGAAAACATATAGTATTTGTCTTTCTTTCTGAATTACTTTGTTTAGTGTAATAATCTCTAGATTTCTCCATGTGGCTGCAATGGCATTATTTCATTTCATCTTTTTTATGACTTAGTAATATTCCATCATGGTATGGAATCTTCTTTATCCATGCATCTGTTGATGGACATCTAGATTATTTCCATATCTTTTCTACTGTATAAATAGTACCACTGTAAACATAGGGGTACTTGTAGTTTTTTGAATTTTAATTTTGTCTGGTATATGCCCTGGAATGGGGTTGCTAGATCATGTGGTAACTTCAGCTTTTAGCCTCTTGATAAAGGTGAAATAGGAGTGTTAAAAAGCTGAATTGAAACTCAACATTCAAAAAAAAAAAAAAAAAAAGATCATGGCATCTGGGCTCATCACTTCATGACACATTAGAAGGGGAAAAATTGTAAATGGTAACAGATCTATTTTTATTGGGGGAGGGGTCCAAAATCACTGCAGACCATGACTGCAGTCATGAAATTAAAAGATACTTGATCCTTGGAAGGAAAGTTTTGGTAAACCTAGACAGCATATTAAAAAGCTTTAATAAAAAAAAAAAGAGAGAGAGAGAGAGGCAAAGAGACATCACTTTGCCAAAAAAAGGTCTATATAGTCAAAGCTATGGTTTTCCCAGAAGCAATGTACAGATGTGAGAGTTGGGCAACAAACAAGGCTTAGGGCTAAAGAACTGATGCCTTCAAATTGCAATGCTGAAGAAGACTCTTTAGAGTCCTTTGGACTGCAAGGAAATCAAACCAGTCAGTCCTCAAGGAAATCAACCCTGAGTATTCATTGTACAGGAGACAGGGATCAAGGCCATTTCCAAGAAAAAGACATGCAAAAAAGCAAAATGGCTATCTGAGGAAGCTTAACAAATAGCTATGAAAGAAGAGAAGCCAAAAACAAAGAAGAAAAGGAAAGATATACCCACTTGAATGCAGACTTCCAAAGAATAGCAAGGAGAGCTAAGAAAGCCTTCCTCAAGGATCAGTGCAAAGAAATAGAAGAAAACAATAGAATGGGAAAGACTAGAGATCTCTTCAAGAAAATTAGAGACACCAAAGGAACATTTCATGCAAAGATGGGCACAATAAAGGACAGAAATGGTAGGGACCTAACAGAAGCAGAAGATATTAAGAAGAGGGGACAAGAATACACAGAAGAACTGTATAAAAAATATCTTCAAGACCCAGATAATCACAATGGTGTGATCACTTACCTAGAGCCAGACATCCTGGAATGTGAAGTCAAGTGGACCCTAGGAAGCATCACTACGAACAAAGCTAGTGGATGTGATGGAATTCCAGTTGAGCTACTTCAAATCCTGAAAGATGATGCTGTGAAAGTGCTGCACTCGATACGTCAGCAAATTTGGAAAACTGCAGTGGTCACAGGACTGGAAAATATCAGTTTTCATTCCAATCCCTAAGATAGGTAATCCCAAAGAATGCTCAAACTACCGCACAATTGCACTCATCTCACACACTAGTAAAGTAATGCTCAAAATTCTCCAAGCCAGGCTTCAGCAATACGTGAACTGTGAACTTTGAGATGTTCAAGCTGGTTTTAGAAAAGGCAGAGGAACCAGAAATCAAATTGCTAACATCCACTGGATCATCGAAAAAGCAAGAGAGTTCCAGGAAAACATTTATTTCTGCTTTATTGACTATGCCAAAGTCTTTGACTGTGTGGATCACAATAAACTATGGAAAATTCTGAAAGAGATGGAAATAACAGACCACCTGACCTGCCTCTTGAGAAATCTGTATGCAGGTCAGGAAGTAACAGTTAGAACTGGAGACGGAACAACAGGCTGGTTCCAAATCATGAAAGGAGTACATCAAGGCTGTATACTGTTACCCTGCTTATTTAACTTACATGCAGAGTACATCATGAGAAATGCTGGACTGGATGAAGCATAAGCTGGAATCAAGATTGCCAGGAGAAATATCAATAACCTCAGATATGCAGATGACACCATCCTATGGCAGAAAGTGAAGAAGAACTAAAGAGCCTCTTCATGAAAGTGAAAGATGAGAGTGTGAAAGTTGGCTTATAACTCAACGTTCAGAAAACTAAGGTCATGGCATCTGGTCCCATCACTTCATGGCAAATAGATGGGGAAACAGTGACTGACTTTATTTTTTTGGGCTCCAAAATCACAGCAGATGGTGATTGCAGCCATGAAAATAAAAGACGCTTACTCCTTGGAAGGAAAGTTATGACCAACCTAGACAGCATATTAAAAAGCAGAGACATTACTTTGCCAACAAAGGTCTGTCTCATCAAGGCTATGATTTTTTCAGTAGTCTTGTATGGATGACAGTTGGACTAAAAAGAAAGCTGAGTGCCAAAGAATTGATCCTTTGAACTGTGGTGTTGGAAAAGACTCTTGAGAGTCCCTTGAGAGAGACTGCAAGGAGATCCAACCAGTCCATCCTAGAGATTAGTCTTGAGTGTTCATTGGAAAGACTTTGGCTACCTGATGCAAAGAGCTGACTCATTTGAAAAGAGCCTGATGCTGGTAAGACTGAGGGCAGGAGGAGAAGGGGACGGCAGAGGATGTGATAGTTGGATGGCATCACTGACTCAATGGAGATGAGTTTGAATAAACTCTGTGAGTTGGTGATGGACAGGGAGGCTTGGTGTACTGTAGTCCACGGGGTTGCAAAGAGTTGACCATGACTGAGCGACTGAACTGAACTAAGCTGATTCATTGGAAGGACTGTTGCTGAAGCTCCAATATTCTGACCACCTGATGTGAAGAGCCTTCTCATTGGAAAACATCCTGATGCTGGGAAAGATTGAGGGCAGTAAGAGACGTGAGCAACATAGGATGAGATGGTTAGATAGCATCAGCAACTCAGTGGACATGAATTTGAACAACCTATGGGAGATGGTGCAGGACAGAGGAGCCTGGTATGCTGAAGTCCATGGGGTCACAGAGAGTCAGACATGGCCTAGTGACTGAACAACAACAACATATGATTAAAAATTCTGTAATATAATTGTTTAAAAAATGATCTCAAAATACACCCTTTATATATATATATATATTTTTTCCTTAACGATCTTTATGTACACTTGCTTATGTCATTTAGTGATGTTTGACAGTAATGAATTGACTTAACACCATGCAACTGTCTATGAATTTTAATAGCATTTTTCATTTATTATATATTTATTGGAATACTGGTAAAAAGAAAAAAGAATATAAAAACAATAAAATGGTAGACAAATACAAACTGGTCAACAGTACCATCTCCCTGGAATGCAGATGAATGGAACAAAAGTGGAAAAAATTAGATGAGTTTACATTACTAGTAGATAATCTATGGCTTAATGGTAATAGACTTAACACATTTTCAATATGGCTTGGCCTTTAACTCATGATTCCTACATATTTTGAATGTCAGCAATCAGGAATTAATGAATATTAGGGCAGGCACCTCAAGGAATTTGATTGACAAAGATGTGCTTCCAAAAAGAGTCATATTGATTTAATTTTAAATAGCTGCCAAGTCGTTTAATATCATTCAAGTCTTGGTAGCTTTATTTCTACAGGCTTATGATGTAGTGTATTTATAGCACACCAAAATTGCCTCACATTTATCAGAAAATCTTTTTAAATTTCAAGAATGACATCTGGGGAAGCTACAAGAGAAAACACTTAAATATGTTTCCTATACAGTCTTGTAAATGTATTCTATTAAGATGAAGAATGATCCCTCTAAAAATCAGTGTTGCCTGTTTTAATCTGAGTTTTCACTGTTACTTATTTCATATCTTACTTTTCTTCACATTATCATGTTTATTAGGAGACAGAATTATATTGATGTATGATTTTTATAAAGGGAAGAATAAATCTTTCAGTGTATGGGATTTTTCAATAGTTGGAACATGTAGTTGGGAACAAGATTGTTTCGACATAAGAACTAGACCTTGAGCAGCTGTGCTGACCATACTTAAGCAATGAGGTTATACCATTTTCTCCCATAAATAATCCTAATATTATCAACTGGAAATGTAAAATTAACCACAGGTTCGTAATTTATTTTCTCTTTTTTTGAGATACTTGGGAAAGAAAAAAATGACCCTCTCAAAATCATTTGGAAGACAATTCCCTGGAATATACACTATTATTTACTGCAAAGAAATAATAGAGAATTCTTATCTTTCATCTGGATAAGTCTCACCTCTGTATAATGTAAAGGAATCTACAGTTTGTGGATTTATAAATCATGGACCACTGGAAAATATATTATGTAATTAATAGGGTATAAAAAGGAGATGTTTCATAACTGAATGAGTCCCTCTCTTCCAACGGTGCTCCACATACACTGCTTACATTCACATCTCAAATCTGCACCAGAATTTTTCCAAATGTCAGAAAGAAATCACAATTAGGGAATTGTACTGACAAAGTCAAATCTCTCTGGGGGAAAAATTCTTGGCCTGAGTGTTGTTGTTCTTGTACCTTTGAATTATTATTGTTGCTTCTGCTCTTCAGTCTCTAAGTCAAGTCCAACTCTTTGTGACCTCATGGACCACAGCATGCCAGGCTCCTCTGTCCTGCACTGTCTCCCTTAGTTTGTTCAAATTCATGTCCTCTGAGTCAGTGATGCCATCTAACAATCTCATCCTCTGCCACTGCCTTCTCCTTTTGCCTTCAGTCTTTCCCAGAATCAGGATCTTTTCCAATGAGTTGCTCTTAGCTCTTCTCACCTTTGAATCATTAAATGATTTCAGTTATATATGTGTGGGCATGTGCTAAGTTGCTTCCATCATGTCCAACTTTTTGCAATCCCATAGACCATAGCCCACCAGGCTCCTTTGTCCATGGGATTCTCCATGCAGGAAGGTTGGAGTGGGTTGCTATTTCCTTCTCCTTCAATTATATATAAGATCTATCATTTGTGTTGAAAGTGATTCAACAATTTGATCTTTTTTATTATTTTACCAGTCAACATGATCTCTCCTCTTCCTAACAATTCACAAAATTTATTTTGCTTACCTGATTCTACTTGTTATTTTATTGATTCAGTTCAAGTCTGTTTGCTATTTTATATTGGCTACATGTTGGTGACTATGCAGATTTTGTTTCACCATCTACATTGATGCTCTTTAACCTGAAGGCAAGCTCAAATAGTAGGTGCTCAAATATCACATAGACAACTGAAGTAAATTTTCAAAGGTGGATAAGGTCACTTATGAAAATTTCTTCTAAAAATGAATCAAATGACATGAACTGCATAAGTGCATAAAAGAAATATGATGAATTAGATAAGTATAGCAAACTTGACATTCTTAAATCTGAGGGGAAGGGAAGATTGATGATTCTGATGGGACCAGACCTTCTTCTTCATAATAAGGAAAAAGGTCATATCAGTGGTTAAACTGACATATTAAATCAAATCTCCCAATCTTAACTTTGCTTTGGGCAACAAGTTGGAAGTATTGGTCAGAGTTTACACAAAAACTACTTTGGAAAACCTAAAAGGAGAGCAAGTCGACAGAAGAAAGCAAATGAACAAACAATAACTAAGACATCCTATCTGATTTTATTATGTATAGGCATAAACAATTCCAAATGTTCTAAAAATCCTTTGAAAATATGATATCATTATAAGAAGTTAAATCCAAAATTATAATCCTGTGTAGTAAATTTGTGTTCAAATTTATTCTAATTAGTATACATAGGAAGGTTTTACCAAACTAAACTTTAAAAGACAGTATTTGGTAAAAAAAAATAATCTATCAAAATATTACCTATTTTTTTATCAATTATTACACTGAATGATAAAGCTTCTCTTGTGTATAATCTTCTGTCCTACATCACCAGTTTTTTAGTAACATCTTTTAGTTATTTATTCTTTGAATAGCAAAGAGCACTCTTTATGTGCAAAGATTGCTCTATACATGCTTTAAGAATAAATAGAGGAACATGAGACATTTACTTTGTGTGACTTTATATTAATACCTGACAAATGAGTTATCACATTAAAACTATGTGGCATATTTAATTTAGAATCTAAAAAATGTAAATTTATATTTTTAGATCACTGTTTCTAATCTATTTGCTGTTAATTGTGAGAAGGGTTTTGAGCACCTGTAAGTTTGAGAAATTTAAGTATTTGTCATTAATACATTTACAGAATATTTAACATGCTAATATATGTTAAGAATGATATAGGACTTAAAGCTCTTGTTATCTAGAACACAATTTTGAAAAGTCTAGTTCAGTTGTGGTTTATACACTGCTTTAAATAGTTTCTTTACAGAATGTATGCAGAATGAATACTTCTTTACAGCAGTGTTTTTTTTTCAAATGGCAGTTCTGAGGATGGGTGAGAGGAGGTAGTGGAGTCTAAACTTTACTATGACAATGGAAAAGTATTTACAGTTGAAGCCCAATTAAAAACTGATTATCATAAGGACAATGAGTTACAAGAAAATCTGTTTTTCTTTTTATATCCCAGAGGATCTATCAATTACCATGCAGTTATCAATTATCCAAACATTTATGAAACTTAGCTTTCAAGCTTTTTACTATCTAGTCTTGGAGGTTCCAGTCTTGGAGGTACTGTTGAATTATAACCAATCATTTTATGTAAAATTTTAATCTCTCCATACAACTGAGACTTTGACATTATTTTTTTCACCTCATGCTCTTTATTTTGGGCTTCCCATATGGCTCAGATGGTAAAGAATCCACCTGAATCATGGGACACCTGGGTTCAATCCCTGGGTTGGGAAGATCCCCTGGAGAAGGGAATGTCTACGCACTCCAGTATTCTGGCCTGGAGAATTCACAGTTGTCAAAATTTGGAAGCAACTAAGATGCCCCTTCAGTAGGTAAATGAATAAACTGTGGTACATCCCAAAAGTGGAATATTATTCAGTGTAAAAGCAAATTAACTATCAAGCCCAAGACATGTCGAAGGAAGCTTAAATGCATATTACTAAGTGAAAGAAGCCAGTCTGAACAGGCCATATATTTTATACTTCTGACTCTAGGACATTCTGGAAAAGGCAGACTATGGAGATGGTAAAAAGAAGTGACTGTCGTGGATTAGGGGGGAGATGGGATGAATATGCAGAGCACAGAGAAGTCTTAGGGCAGTGAAACTATTTTGCTTGGTGCTATCGTGATGGATACATGTCATTAAACAATTGTCCAGACACATAAAATGCACAACATCAAGAGTTGTAAACTATGAACTCTAGGATATAATAATGTATCAACATTGATTCATAAATTATAGAAAATATACCACTGTTGGGGGATATTGGCAATAAAGCATAGGTGTGAGCAGTACTGAGCAACCCTAAATATTAAATAGTACAGCACATTCTAAAAGGTTTTATGAATTTTTAAAAATGAGTAGTTATTTTAAAAGAATCATGGAAAATTTTAACAAAAGTTTAGTTCTTGGGGCAACATTGGCTAAAACATTGTGTCAAGAGAGAGAAGGCAGAGACTGTTAACAGACTCTCTGTACATCAGACATGTTCATAACTATATAGGTTTGTCATAAAAATTTTAGCTTACCAATTCCTGGAGAAACTAGTACATGTCATAAAATTTGTGATTATTTTTGATCAATACAGCTTTTACTATTTGTATATGGTCAGTTAAATATTTCATAATATACATTGTATCTAAAATGTGTCAAGTTTTGTGATTATCAGGATGCCTTTCTTCCAAAGAGTGATTATCCTAGGAAATTTAACACAATTATAAACCAATTTGAAAAGTCATGGAGAGGATGGAGGCTTTTAGAAACAAGTGTGTCTTTGGGCTTCCCTCATAGTTCTGTTGGTAAAGAATCCGCCTGCAACGCAGGAGACCCCGGTTGATTACGTGGTCGGGAAGATCCCCTGGAGAAGGGATAGGCTATCCACTCTAGTTTTCTTGGGCTTTCCTTGTGGTTCAGCTGGTAAAGAGTCTTCCTGCAATGTGGGAGACCTGGGTTCGATCCCTGATTTGGGAAGATCCCTTGGAGACGGGAAAGGCTACCTACTCCAGTATTCTGGCCTGGAGAATTCCATGACTGTGTAGTCCGTGGGGTCCCAGAGTCAGACACTACTGAGCGACTTTCACTTTCTTAATAAAAGTTCTCATGAGGCTGTCCGAGGTTTCTGGGCCCTGTGCTCCTAACTATATACTCTGGCACCTGCTTTGTTTCAACTCTCCAAATTGTACTTTCCTTCTGATTGTCCTATTGGGTCCACTTTTTGCTTCAGGAGGAGATTCTCTACGGCACTAATCTCTCTTTTAACATCCTTTTAGTTCAAGAAACTCTCTCTGTGGGAAATAACATATACTCAGAGGAGATGGTTCTTGGATTAGTAACTTGCAGATGGAGCATGAGAAAGAAAGTAGGAAAAAGTAATAAAATTAAAAGAAGAATTTTTAAGTGCGTGATTGGAATCAGTACTACATTCACTGGCTGCTTCTCTTTTTATTGATGTTATTTATCAAAAGCTGTTCAGAAACACAAGACTTAAAGTTTTACTTTAATACATCTTAAAACTTGAATATTGTGATTTTCAACGTATTGTTCAGTTGAACAGAAGTCAAATGCTCAATAGACTTCATCTGACACTGAGTCATCACTTCAGTTCCTTTCGTGAGCTTACTTAATATTTCTAGGCTGTGTCCTTCTCTGGCTTACATGGTTCTCATTAAAATATACACCATCCTGTCTCAACATATAGAGAGAATGTTTATAGTGGAGCCTAAGCTAGAAGTGAAATTTTACTTTTTTGCATGAAGACTATCTTAAGAAATGAACAATGACAAACTCTGGTCAGTTCTTAAAACTCACTTGCTACTTTGAGTTGCAAGTGGAGTGAACACTGTTTTGGTTGAGTCTTTTAACTATACCCTGCATTTCCTGAATTCAAATGGGAGAAAACCTACTCCAGTTCCTAGAGGAAACCCAAATGACCTAAGCCAATTAGTGCATTCCATAATGTACTACTTCAGATGCAGAACTAAGGCAATTTCATTCTTAATTTTTGAAAGAGCTATTGTTGAGGTAGAAGCTTTGATCTTTTCTATAGGATTAGTGTATAGAAGCATGTTGCCATGAAAGAACTTCTTGTTTATATGATGTATTTTTTTATTGTTTAAAGTTATATATATATATATATGTATATATATATATATATCAAAAGCAGTCTCATTGATAGAGAAGGGTATAGTATAAGCTTATATTTGGCTTCTTTTAAGTCAAAAGATGCCTCCAAATCTTGGTAGAACAGTTACTTAAACTCTGTTACTAAAGTGAAAGTGAAAGTGTTAGTCTCTTAGTCATGTCTGTCTCTTTGTGACCCCATGGACTGTAGCCCACCAGGCTCCTCTGTCCATGGAATTTTCCAGGCAAGAGTATTGGAGTGGGTTGCCATTTCCTTCTCCAGGGGATCTTCCCAATACAGGGATCAAACCCAGATCTCCTGCATTGCTGGCAGATTCTTTACCATTTGAGCCATCAGGGAAGCCCTCTGTTACTAAACATTTGTTTAATTCAAAAGTATCAAGTAAGTGCCATTATTATTTACTTTTATTTATTTTCTTCTTGCCAAAAAAAAAAAAAAAAAAAAGTGTAAAGCTAATGCATTTAAATTTTCATTTTTTTTCTTTTAAGAAGTTGACCACTGACGAAATGACATTCCTAAGGAAGAAACATTCAGATTCTTTTGGAATTCTATATTCAGAGATATAGAATTGGAATGATTTATTTTCTATTAAAGCATAGTTGATTTACCATGTTGTGTTAATTTCAGGTGTGAAGGTAAAAGATTCAGTTATGCATAGACATCCATTCTTTTCAGATTTTCTTTTTTTTCCTGTATAGATTAATACAGACTATTTAGTAGATTTCCCCGGAGAAGGCAATGGCACCCCACTCCAGTACTCTTGCCTGGAAAATCCCACGGGCAGAGGAGCCTGGTGGGCTGCAGTCCATGGGGTCGCGAAGAGTCCGACATGACTGAGCGACTTCACTTTCACTTTTCACTTTCCTGCATTAGAGAAGGAAATGGCAGCCCACTCCAGTGTTCTTGCCTGGAGAATCCCAGGGAAGGGGGAGCCTGGTGGGCTGCCGTCTATGGGGTCGCACAGAGTCGGACACGGCTGAAGTGACTTAGCAGCAGCAGCAGCGGCAGTAGATTTCCCTGTGCTATACATTAGGTCTTTGTTGATTATTTTATTTGTTCATGTCAAACTTTTAATTTATCTCTCTCCCACACCTTTTCCATTTGGTAACCATAAGTTTGTTTTCAAAGTCAGTGAGTGTGTTTTGTAAATAAGTTCATTTGTCTCATATTTTATATTCTACATACACGTGACATATGATATTTATCTTTGACACTTCATATGATGATCTCTAGGTCTATCAATGTTGCTGCAGATGGCATTATTTCACTCTTTTTTATGACTGAATAGTATCCTATCACATATGTACCACATCTTCTTTATCCATTGCTCATGCTTTCCATGAGCATTTATATTGCTTCCATGTCTTGGCTATTATAGATAGTACTTCAGTGAACATTGGCATGCATGTATATTTTTGAATTATGGTTTTCCCTGGATATGTGCCCAAGGAGGAGGATTGCTGGATCATATAATAGTTTTTAGTTTTTCAAAGAAGCTCATATTATTACCCAGAGTGATTTTAACAATTTACATTCCCAAAAGCAGAGTAGTAGGATTCTCTTTTCTCCACACCCTTTCCAGAATTTATTGTTTGCAGAGTTTTGATGATGATCATTCTGACCAGGCTATATTTCTTTTCAATATTGCTGCTTAATTAATATACTCTTGCCATTATATGATACATTTCTACTAAATAGTGTTATCCTTTTCAAATAAGTATAGCCTACTAATCAGAAAATTTGACATTTTTGCTTGAAGTGGACATAAAATTGTTATTTGCCTGACATGTAAGTTCTATATTATAAACTTTAACAATCAATTCTGAAAATTTTGTAGTGAATTTGTCATATCTGGATTAAAATTTGTCTCATTTATTAGTGCTATAGTAATCTTTCCATAGAAGAAATAGAGTAGCCCTCATAATCAAAAAAGAGTCTGAGATACAGTACTTGGGTGCAACCTCAAAAATGAAATTTAACCTCAAAAATGACAGCATGATCTCAGATCATTTCCAGGACAAGCCATTCAGCATCACAGTAATCTAAGTGTATGCCCCTACCACCGATGCCAAAGAAACTGTCATTGATCAATCATGTGAAGACCTTAAAGACCTCCTAGAACTAACACCTAAGAAAAGATATTCTATTTATCATCAGGGATTGGAATGTAAAAGTAGGAAGTCAAGATATACCTGAAGTAACAGGCAAATTTGGCCTTGGAGAACAAATGAAGCAGGGCAAAGGCTAACTGAATTCTGCCAAGAGAATACACTAGTTATAGCAAATATCCTTTTCAACAACACAAGAGATGACTTTACACATGGACATCACCAAGTGGTCAGTACTGAAATCAAATTGATTACATTCTATGTAGCCACATATGGGAAATCTGTATACAGTCAGCAAAAACAAGACCTGGGGCTGATTTTGGCTCAGATCATCAGTTTCTTGTAGCAAAATTCAGGATTAAACTAAAGAAAACTTGGAAAAACAATAGGTCAGCCAGGTATGACTTAAATCAAATCCCATATGAATTCTTAGTAGAAATAATGAATATATTCAAGGGACTAGATGTAGTTAACAATGTTCAGAGAGGTCTGTAATATTGTACAGGAAGTGGCAAATAAAACCATCCCAAAGAAAAAGAAAAGCAAGAAGGTGAAGTGGTTTTCTAAGGAGGCTTTACAAATAGCAAAAGAATGAAGATAAGCAAAAAGCAAGGGAGAGAGGGAAAGGTATATCCAATTAAACACAGAGTTTCAAAGAATAGGTATGAGAAACAAGAAGGCCTTCTTCAATGAACAGTGCTTAATAATAGAAGAAAACAACCAAACAGGAAAGACTAGAGATCTCTTCAGGAGAATTGGAAAGATCAAGGGATCATTCCACCCAAAAATGGGCACAATAAAGGATAAAAATGGTAGAGACCTTGTAGACAATGAAGAGATCAAGAAGAGATGGAAAGAATACATGGAAGAACCATATAGAAAAGATCTTAATGAACCTGATTATCATGAACGTGTGGTTAGTCACCCAGACCCAGACATTCTGGAGTGTGAAGTCAAGTGGGCCTTAAGAAGCACACCTGTTAGTAAAGCTAATGGATGCAATGAAATTCCAGCAGAACTATTCAAATCCCTAAAGGATGATGCCACCAAGGTGTTGCATTCATTATGTCAGCAAATCTGGAAGAGCCATCAGTGGTCACAGGACTGGAAAAGGTCAGTCCTCATCCCAATCCTCAAGAAAGGTATTACCAAAGAATATGCTAACCATCAGACAATTGCACTTATCTCCCATGCTAGTAAGGTCATGTTTAAAATTTTATGTGCTAGGCTTCAGCATTATGTGAACAAAGAAATTCCAGATGTCCAAGTTGTGTTTAGAATAGTAAGAGGAAATAAAGATCAAACTGCCAACATTTGCTGGATTATAAAGTAAGGGAATTTCACAAAAATATTTATCTCCGGTTCATCAGTTATGCTAAAGCTTTTGACTGTGTAGATCACGACAAACTGTGGAAAGCTCTTAGACAGATGGGAAACCAGACCTTCTTACCTGTCTCCTGAGAAACCTGTATGTGGGTAAGAAACAACAGTTAGAACCCTGTGTGGAACAACTGATTGGTTCAAGATAGGGAAAGGAGTATGAGAGGGCTGTCTGCTGTCACCCTGTTTGTTTAAACTATATGCTGAGTACATCATGAGAAATACTGAGCTGGATGAATTACAAGCTGAAATAAAGATAGGTGGGAAAAGCATCAACAGTCTCATATATGTGGATTCAGTTCAGTTCAGTTCAGTTCAGTTCAGTTGCTCAGTCGTGTCTGACTCTTTGTGACCCCATGAATTGCAGCATGCCAGGCCTCCCTGTCCATTACCAACTCCCAGAGTTTACTCAAACTCATGTCCATCGAGTCGGTGATGCCATTAAGCCACCTCATCCTCTGTCGTCCCCTTCTCCTCCTGCCCCCAATCCCTCCCAGCATCAGGGTCTTCTCCAGTGAGTCAACTCTCCACATGAGGTGGCCAAAGTGTTGGCGTTTCAGCTTCAGCATCAGTCCTTCCAATGAACACCCAAGACTGATCTCCTTTAGGATTGATTGGTTGGCTCTCCTTGCAGTCCAAGGGACTCTCAAGAGTCTTCTCCAACACCACAGTTCAAAAGCATCAGTTTTTTGGTGCTCAGCTTTCTCCACAGTCCAACTCTCACATCCATACATGACCACTGGAAAAACCATAGCCTTGACTAGATGGGCCTTTGTTGGTAAAGTAATGTCTCTGCTTTTTGATATGCTATCTAGATTGGTCATAACTTTCCTTCCAGGGAGTAAGTGTCTTTTAATTTCATGGCTGCAATCACCATCTGCAGTGATTTTGGAGCCCCAAAAAATAAAGTCTGACACTGTTTCCCCATCTATTTCCCATGAAGTGATGGGACCATATGCCATGATCTTAGTTTTCTGAATGTTTTTATACCACTCTAAAGGCAGAAAGCAAAGAGGAACTAAAGAGCCTCTTAATGAGGGTGAAGGAGGAGAGTGGAAGAGCCAGCTTAAGACTAAATATTCAAAAAAAAAAAAAAATTGCATCTGTCTCCATTACTCCATGACAAATGGGAAGAGAAAAGGTAGAAGTAGTTGCAGATTTCCTCTTCTTAGACTCCAAAATCACTGCAGATGGTGACTGTAGCCATGAAATCTGAAGATGACTGCTTCTTGGCAGACAAGCGATGACAAATCTAGACACTGTGTTGAAAAGCAGAGACATTACTCTGCTGACAAAGGTCTGTAGAGTCAAGGCTATGGTCTTCCCAATGGTCATGTACAGTTGTGAGAGTTGGCTGTAAAGAAGGCAGAACACCAAAGAAGTGATGCCTTCAAACTGTGTTGCTGGAGAAGACTTCTTAAAGTCCCTTGGGCAGCAAGGATATCAAACTAGTCAGTATCACAGGAGATCAACACAAAATATTCACTGAAGGACTGATATTGAAGCTGAAGCTCCAGTATTTTAATCATCTAATATGAACAGGCAACTTATTGGAAAAGTCCCTGATGTTGGGAAAGATTGAGGGCAGAAGGAGAAGAGAACTTACGAGAATGAGATGACTGAATGGCATTACTGATGCAATGAACATGAAATTGGGCAAACTCTGGGAGATAGTGAGGGACAGGGAGGCCTGGTGTGCTGCAGTCCATGGGGCTTCAAAGAGTTCGACACAACTGGATGACTGAACAGCACAACAATCCATTTTTAATGCTTTAGGTATTTCTTTTTTCACAAGAGTAAGTATTAGGGCAAAACAAAATGTTACTTGAGAATATAATTGTATATTCAAATGTAGATATCATAATCAAGTAAAAATACACTATAGTGGGTGTCTGGAAACCTATATGTGGGGACACAAAGCTGGATGCCAACTCCATTGAATCTCAAATCGGGTGGCGAGGGAGGTGGGAGGGGGGATCAGGATGGGGAATACGTGTAAATCTATTGCTGATTCATGTCAATGTATGACAAAACCCACTGAAAAAATAAATAAATAAATAAATTAAAAAAAAATAAAAGTAGTCAACTGATTGCCTTCTTATTACTGTGTTCTCAGGTGTTACAATATTTTTCTAAGGGAAATTTCTATTGTGTTGGCATTATCTTGACTCTAGGTGTATCCCAAAAGACAAATTTTCTATTTCATATTCTGGGGTATAAAGGCATCAAGTTGAAATATTGGGCTGGGAGTGATTGTTGAGTAGTTGGCTCAAGTAACTGGAAGCTGTGCAAGAATTGAGAGATAACATGATACTCTTTCAGGAGGGTTCTGAGCAGGTTCTGTGGAACCCCATCAAAGTTTTCAGTGTGATAGGATACTCAGGAACTTTAGTCAGCAACAAGTGAAGTAGCCTTACTTTGCTAACAGTGTTCCAGAAGTTTTCCCATCTTTAAAAAAATAACAAAATTCTGGTCTTACATAATTCTGGGCACCTAGGACAGTGTGCATGAACGTATATGTGTGTGTGTGTAGGCATGAGTGTCTGCCTCTGTGCATTTCTGTCTGTGTATTTTCTAATCCCATATACAATGAAGCATGTTATTTTATTTCACTTATAAAAAATTCATGTTTGTATTTAATGATATAAAGCAAGATATACTTGAAATACCTTATGACTATAATAAATTTGCCTCCAAATTTTTCTGTCCTATGGGTACAAGAGTACACTTTTACTTGGATACTTGAAGGATAACTTATTTTGGTATTTAGGTAGTTTTGAGAATTATAATATAATAAACAATGTCTCAGTAATACCTATGATACTTTAACACACACACACACACACACACACATACACACTTCTGCACATTCCTACTAAGGTTTCTAGGATAAGTTCCTAGAAGTGATTTCTCTATTAAAGGTATAATGAATTTTATGGTTTTCAATATAAATGGTCAAATAACCTCTAAAGAGTGTGAATTAATTTATGTTTATGGCAGTTACATAGTAGGATGTCTGTTTATTGTGCTTGCTTATAGTTTTACCTACAGACATTTTCCAACTTCATGTATAAAAGTATATTCTTTTTTATCTGTCCCTACATGGTTAGCAGATGGGTTGAACATTTTTATTTTTTAAAGTGATTTTATTGTTCCCAGACTTTCCCACAAGCCAGAGTGAATATTCCTTTCCTCAATACCATTGCCTGTTGGAAGGCCAAAAACACATGGCATCTATTTTTGTAGCTTAGGAAAGTCATGAGGATATTTAAAAAGAGGAGTATATAATTGGACACAAAATGGTTTCTAAGGAAAGAGTAGACCTCCCTGATGGGTTACCAATGGATAAATTGCAAGGCAATATTGAGGAAGGCATTAGATAACAAGGATCTTGACTTCACCACCAAAGCCTCCTCAGTTCTTCTTTACTAACAATCATGATGTGTGAACTTGAGCATTGCTTTCATGTTATCCATTACCTAGTAGTCTTTTGAACTGATCCACTTCTGTCCACGTAGCCCCTCAGATCATCATTCCCTGTATCCCCCCCCATTAGATTTTCTTTAATGTTATGCTTACATCATTTTCTTATAGCACAGATGATCCTTCTCTATTAGATTTAGATAATTTTTATCATTCTTTTTGCAGTTTAATATAACAGTAACTCTCTTACCCTCAGATCCAATTTAGATGTAAAACAAAAGAGACTAATGATATTTTTGCTCTTTCTGTTTCCACTATAGGAATCCATGAAGTAATGTCTCTGATTAAGTAGAAAAAAAGTCATAATGAGGAAATGAATAAAATATAATTGCAAAATATGTATTTTCTATTTACCTCAGTACACTTTTTTTTTTTTTTTACTTAATACATCTTCTTTTGAGAAGTCTCTCTTCATCTTCATTCTTTTTTTTTTTTAATATTAGAGAAAACTAAGATAGCTTAAAAGAGCTATTAGTAGATTTTTTTACTTGGAACCCTCATTTTTCCTTTTTGTTGCTGATTATTTGCTCTTCAAAAAAAGAGAAATTTTCACAATTAGTTCAAAGTCTTCTATTACTTAGAAATTTCCCTCATTACTTCTGTTATCAGTTAAGGCTGGATCATAAACAGAATTCTTTCAGAGTTCTGACAATATCATCATTTATTCAGAGATGTTTCAAACACAGATGTAAAAAAACAAAAAATCACAGTAAATGTATGTGGATCAGTACAGTATAAAATATATCTTTTGAAATGATTCCAAACTTTAAATTGTATTTTACTCCATAAATTTTAAATTTTTATAGAAACAGTGAATCCTTTAGATTGTCTTTGACCTTTCAAAAATGCAAATATTCAAAGGTTTCTTTAAAACATTTAAGAGGCATATTGGACCCAGGATTTGACTTTACTCCTGGGTTCTCATCTGAAATAGACATAGGAAGCAGTTACCGTAGTTTGTATTCAGATAATTTGTAAAAGGATTAAGTGCTATGAAGTGCTAATTTCTTCACTGATGAGAAACAGAGATACAAAACCTTGTAAATGAATATCTTAAGATAAAAAATACAGTACCAGCACAAACAAAAAGTGTAAGAAAAAACAAATGTAGATTTATATTAACTTTTTGAATTTGTGACTGTAGGCCATACCCTAATTAATAAAAACCTTAAGGAAATAGCCCCTTCATGTATCTGTTTCATTGACTACACTAAAGTCTTTGCTGCATAGGTCATAATACTGTGCAAAACTCTTAAAGAGACGGGAATACCAGACAATCTTACCTGTCTCCTGAGAAACTCATATGCTGGTCAAGAAGGAACAGTTAGAAACCTGTATGGAACAACTGACTGGTTCTGGGCAGATGGTGACTGCAGCCATTAATTTAGAATTCAGATGACTATTGCTTCTTGGCAAGAAAGCTATGACAAACCTAGACAGAGCGTTAAAAAGCAAAGACGTCACTTTGCCAACAAAGGTCCATATAGTCAAATCTGCAGTCTCTGCATTAGTCAGTCAGGTATGATTGTGAGAGCTGGACCATAGAGAAGGCGGAGAGCTGAAAAATTGATGCTTTCTAACTGGGGCTGGGGAGGATTTCTGAGAGTCCCATGGACAGCAAGGAGATAAAACCAATCAATCTGAAAGGAAATTCTTACTGGAAGGACTGGTGCTTAAGCTTAAGCTCCAATACTTTGGTCACCTGATTCAAACAGTCAACTCATTTGAAAAACCCTGATGCTGGGAAAGGTAGAAAGCAAAAGGAAAAGAGGGTGACTGAGGATGAGATGACTGGATGGCATTACCAATGCAATGGACATAAACTTGGGCAAAATCTGGGAGATGGTGAGGGACAGGGAGGCCTGGTGTGCTGCAGTCCATGGAGTTGTGAAGAGTCAGTTTTGAGTGGGAGAATGAACAAAACAACAAGAAGAAAGGCAGTAAAGTGGCACAAAAATAGTTTCTGTGGACAAAATTGATCAGGTTGGATTTATAGTTTTAATGATCATAAAATTTTCTGTGCCAAGTTGGTACACCCCAAAATCAAGTGATAGAGTTATATGATTATGAGCATTCATCTACATTGATTACATTTTTTTCCACTTTGCATCCACATGTTTTCAGTAGTATTGACAAATCTCCCAATTTTTCTAGGACATATGATAAGTGTTCCCACAGAGCAAGGGAAAATAGGAAAATTATAAAAAAAAAGCAGAAGAAATGTGTATTATAATTTTCAATTGGGGGGAGGAGCCAAGATGGCGGAGGAGTAGGACGGGGAGACCACTTTCTCTCCTACAAATTCATCAAAAGAATAACTGAACGCAGAGCAAACTTCGCAAAACAACTTCTGATCGCTAGCTGAGGTCATCAGGCGCCCAGAAAAGCAACCCATTGTCTTCGAAAGGAGGGCTGCATAGTTGGAGAAGTCCTGAGACTACAGGAAGAATAAAACTGAAATCCAGAGGCAGGAGACTTAAGCCCAAAACCTGAGAACACCAGAAAACTCCTGACTACAAGGAACTTTAAGTAATAAGTGACTGTCCGAAAGCCTCCATACCTACACTGAAACCAACCACCACACAAGAGCCAATAAGTTTCAGAGCAAGACATACCACGCAAATTCTCCAGCAACGCAGGAACATAGCCCTGAACATCAACATACAGGCTGCCCAAGGTCACACCTAACACATAGACCCATCTCAAAACTCATTACTGGGCACTCCATTGCTCTCCAAAGAGTAGAAATCAAGTTCCACGCACCAGAACACTGATGCAAGCTTCCCTAACCAGGAAACCTTGACAAGCCAATCGTCTAACCCCACCCACTGGGTTAATCCTCCACAACAAAAAAGAACCACAGACCTCCAGAATACAGAAAGCCCACTCCAGATACAGCAATCTAAACAAGATGAAAAGGCAAAGAAATACCCAACAGGTAAAGGAACATGAAAAATGCCCACCAAGTCAAACAAAAGAGGAGGAGATAGGGAATCTACCTGAAAAAGAATTTAGAATAATGATAATAAAAATGATCCAAAATCTTGAAAACAAAATGGAGTTACAGATAAATAGCCTGGAAACAAAGATTGAAAAGATTCAAGAACTGTTTAATAAAGACCTAGAAGAAATAAAAAAGAGTCAATTAAAAATGAATAATGCAATGAATGAGATCAAAAACACTTTGGAGGGAACCAAGAGTAGAATAACAGAGGCAGAAGATAGGATAAGTGAGGTAGAAGATAAAATGGTGGAAATAAATGAAGCAGAGAGGAAAAAAGAAAAAAGGATCAAAAGAAATGAGGACAACCTCAGGGACCTCTGGGACACTGTGAAACGCCCCAACATTCGAATCATAGGAGTTCCAGAAGAAGAAGACAAAAAGAAGGGCCATGAGAAAATACTCGAGGAGATAATAGCTGAAAACTTCCCTAAAATGGGGAAGGAAATAGCCACCCAAGTCCAAGAAACCCAGAGAGTCCCAAACAGGATAAACCCAAGGCGAAACACCCCAAGACACATATTAATCAAATTAACAAAGATCAAACACAAAGAACAAATATTAAAAGCAGCAAGGGAAAAACAACAAATAACACACAAAGGGATTCCCATAAGGATAACAGCTGATCTATCAATAGAAACCCTCCAGGCCAGAAGGGAATGGCAGGACGTACTGAAAGTAATGAAAGAGAATAACCTACAACCTAGATTACTGTATCCAGCAAGGATCTCATTCAGATATGAAGGAGAATTCAAAAGCTTTACAGATAAGCAAAAGCTGAGAGAATTCAGCACCACCAAACCAGCTCTTCAACAAATGCTAAAGGATCTTCTCTAGACAGGAAATGCAGAAAGGTTTTATAAATGTGAACCCAAAACAACAAAGTAAATGGCAACGGGACCACACCTATCAATAATTACCCTAAATGTAAATGGGTTGAATGCCCCAACCAAAAGACAAAGATTGGCTGAATGGATACAAAAACAAGACCCCTATATATGCTGTCTACAAGAGACCCACCTCAAAACAAGAGACACATACAGACTAAAAGTGAAAGGCTGGAAAAAAATATTTCATGCAAACGGAGACCAAAAGAAAGCAGGAGTCGCAATACTCATATCAGATAAAATAGACTTTCAAATAAAGGAAGTGAAAAGAGACAAAGAAGGACACTACATAATGATCAAAGGATCAATCAAAAAAGAAGATATAACAATTATAAATATATATGCACCCAACATAGGAGCACCGCAATATGTACGGCAAACGCTAACAAGTATGAAAGAGGAAATTAATAGTAACACAATAATAGTGGGAGACTTTAATACCCCACTCACAACTATGGATAGATCAACTAAACAGAAAATTAACAAGGAAACACAAACCTTAAATGACACAATGGACCAGCTAGACCTAATTGATATCTATAGGACATTTCACCCCAAAACAATCAACTTCACCTTTTTCTCAAGTGCACACAGAACATTCTCCAGAATAGATCACATCCTGGGCCATAAATCTGGTCTTGGAAAATTCAAAAAAATTGAAATCATTCCAGTCATCTTTTCTGACCACAGTGCAGTAAGATTAGATCTCAATTACAGGGAAAAAATTGTTAAAACTTCAAACATATGGAGGCTAAATAACACGCTTCTGAATAACCAACAAATCATAGAAGAAATCAAAAAAGAAATCAAAATATGTATAGAAATGAATGAAAATGAAAACACAACAACCCAAAACCTATGGGACACTGTAAAAGCAGTGCTAAGGGGAAGGTACATAGCATTACAGGCTTACATCAAGAAACAGGAAAAAAACCAATTAAATAACCTAACTCTACACCTAAAGCAATTAGAGAAGGAAGAAATGAAGAACCCCAGAGTTAGCAGAAGGAAAGAAATCTTAAAAATCAGGGCAGAAATAAATGCAAAAGAAACTAAAGAGACCATAGCAAAAATCAACAAAGCTAAAAGCTGGTTTTTTGAAAAAATAAACAAAATTGACAAACCATTAGCAAGACTCATTAAGAAACAAAGAGAGAAAAACCAAATTAACAAAATTAGAAATGAAAATGGAGAGATCACAACAGACAACACTGAAATACAAAGGATCATAAGAGACTACTACCAGCAGCTCTATGCCAATAAAATGGACAACTTGGATGAAATGGACAAATTCTTAGAAAAGTATAACTTTCCAAAACTGAACCAGGAAGAAATAGAAGATCTTAACAGACCCATCACAAGCAAGGAAATCGAAACTGTAATCAAAAATCTTCCAGCAAACAAAAGCCCAGGACCAGATGGCTTCACAGCTGAATTCTACCAAAAATTTAGAGAAGAGCTAACACCTATCTCACTCAAACTCTTCCAGAAAATTGCAGAAGAAGGTAAGCTTCCAAACTCATTCTATGAGGCCACCATCACCCTAATTCCAAAACCAGACAAAGATGCCACAAAAAAAGAAAACTACAGGCCAATATCACTGATGAACATAGATGCAAAAATCCTTAACAAAATTCTAGCAAACAGAATCCAACAAAATTAAAAACAAAAAACAAAATTAAAAAAATCATACACCATGACCAAGTGGGCTTTATCCCAGGAATGCAAGGATTCTTTAATATCCACAAATCAATCAATGTAATACACCACATTAACAAATTGAAAGATAAAAACCATATGATTATCTCAATAGATGCAGAGAAAGCCTTTGACAAAATTCAACACTCATTTATGATTAAAACTCTCCAAAAAGCAGGAATAGAAGGAACATACCTCAACATAATAAAAGCTATATATGACAAACCCACAGCAAGCATCACCCTCAATGGTGAAAAATTGAAGGCATTTCCCCTGAAATCAGGAACAAGACAAGGGTGCCCACTCTCACCACTACTATTCAACATAGTGTTGGAAGTGCTGGCCACAGCAATCAGAGCAGAAAAAGAAGTAAAAGGAATCCAGATAGGAAAAGAAGAAGTAAAACTCTCACTGTTTGCAGATGACATGATCCTCTACATAGAAAACCCTAAAGATTCTACCAGAAAATTACTAGAGCTAATCAATGAATATAGTAAAGTTGCAGGATATAAAATTAACACACAGAAATCCCTTGCATTCCTATATACTAACAATGAAAAAACAGACAGAGAAATTAAGGAAACAATACCATTCACCATTGCAACAAAAAGAATAAAATACTTAGGAGTATATCTACCTAAAGAAACAAAGGACCTATACATAGAAAACTATAAAACACTGATGAAAGAAATCAAAGAGGACACAAACAGATGGAGAAACATACCGTGCTCATGGATTGGAAGAATTAATATTGTCAAAATGGCTATTCTACCCAAAGCAGTCTATAGATTCAATGCAATCCCTATCAAGCTACCAACGGTATTTTTCACAGAACTAGACCAAAGAATTTCACAATTTGTATGGAAATACAAAAAACCTCGAATAGCCAAAGTAATCTTGAGAAAGAAGAATGGAACTGGAGGAATCAACCTGCCTGACTTCAGACTCTACTACAAAGCCACAGTCATCAAGACAGTATGGTACTGGCACAAAGACAGAAATATAGATCAATGGAACAGAATAGAAAGCCCAGAGATAAATCCACAAACCTATGGACACCTTATCTTTGACAAAGGAGGCAAGGATATACAATGGAAAAAAGACAACCTCTTTAACAAGTGGTGCTGGGAAAACTGGTCAACCACTTGTAAAAGAATGAAACTAGAACACTTTCTAACACCATACACAAAAATAAACTCAAAATGGATTAAAGACCTAAATGTAAGACCAGAAACTATAAAACTCCTAGAGGAGAACATAGGCAAAACACTCTCCGACATAAATCAAAGCAAGATCCTCTATGACCCACCTCCCAGAATATTGGAAATAAAAGCAAAACTAAACAAATGGGACCTAATGAAACTTAAAAGCTTTTGCACTACAAAGGAAACTATAAGTAAGGTGAAAAGACAGCCCTCAGATTGGGAGAAAATAATAGCAAATGAAGAAACAGACAAAGGATTAATCTCAAAAATATACAAGCAACTCCTACAGCTCAATTCCAGAAAAATAAATGACCCAATCAAAAAATGGGCCAAAGAACTAAACAGACATTTCTCCAAAGAAGACATACAGATGGCTAACAAACACATGAAAAGATGCTCAACATCACTCATTATTAGAGAAATGCAAATCAAAACCACAATGAGGTACCATTACACGCCAGTCAGGATGGCTGCTATCCAAAAGTCTACAAGCAATAAATGCTGGAGAGGGTGTGGAGAAAAGGGAACCCTCTTACACTGTTGGTGGGAATGCAAACTAGTACAGCCGCTATGGAAAACAGTGTGGAGATTTCTTAAAAAACTGGACATAGAACTGCCATATGACCCAGCAATCCCACTTCTGGGCATACACACTGAGGAAACCAGATCTGAAAGAGACACGTGCACCCCAATGTTCATCGCAGCACTGTTTATAATAGCCAGGACATGGAAGCAACCTAGATGCCCATCAGCAGATGAATGGATAAGGAAGCTGTGGTACATATACACCATGGAATATTACTCAGCCATCAAAAAGAATTCATTTGAACCAGTCCTAATGAGATGGATGAAGCTGGAGCCCATTATACAGAGTGAAGTAAGCCAGAAAGATAAAGAACATTACAGCATACTGACACATGTATATGGAATTTAGAAAGGTGATAACGATAACCCTATATGCAGAACAGAAAAAGAGACACAGAAATACAGAACAGACTTTTGAACTTTGTGGGAGAATGTGAGGGAGGGATATTTCAAAAGAACAGCATGTATACTATCTATGGTGAAACAGATCACCAGCCCAGGAGGGATGCACGAGACAAGTGCTCCGGCCTGGTGCACTGGGAAGACCCAGAGGAATCGGGTGGAGAGGGAGGTGGGAGGGGGGATCGGGATTGGGAATACATGTAAATCCATGGCTGATTCATATCAATGTATGACAAAACCCACTGGAAAAAAATAATAATAATAATAAAAAAAAAAAATTTTCAATTTAACAAGTGGTCTCATTTTGTTCACATTGTACACTATTCCATAAATTCATAAGGAAAGAGACCTGAGAGAAAGCTCATCCAGTTTTGTTTACTTTGAAGAATATAATGATGAAGGACATGAACAGTATCTTATTACATACTGTATCATTTGTTAATAACGTTGTTTTCTATGGATAGAAGATGCTAAATATATTTGTGTTTTTGCATAAATCATCAATGCATTTTTGATAAATCAATTTAAGTAAAAAAGCCAATTGAGTTTGAGTAGGTTTATATTTTAATTTGATAAAATATTTGTCCAAGTAACTCATGCATACCAAATGGTGAAGACCATAATTATACTATAAAATTCTTTAATAATAGTATTTAACTGATCTTTTAGTTAGTTTTATACATAGAATTACTTTATTCTATATCTACAAAAAGAAAATAAACTTCAGATTTAGTAGTTCTTATAACAGATTTTCTTAATCCCCAAGGAGAATCACTCTAATCCACTTTTTTCTCCAGAATTTCCCCTCTGACCTCATTTTGACTTGTTTCCAATCACCTGTCCCTTTATTTTGCAGACATGCAAGATATATGGTTTACAGCTTAGCTGCACTGGACTGACTGTGTGATGAGAATGGAAGGCATCAAGACGCCTTGGCAGTTACTTTATGGAAATTTGAAGAAAGTCAATCATGCACAGACACCCTGGGAGATGATTCCAAGAATCACAAAGAAAGCAATTTCAAGAGTAATAATACTAAAATCGGTACTGTTGACATTACTACAACCATACAATATTCATTTATTTTGAGCACCTATGTCCATACTGGTTGTGATAGCCTCCCACTTCCTCTGATGATAGTATCAGAGGTGTCTGCATATGTCCAAACTCATCAAATTGTGTACATTAAATATATGCAATACTTTGTACATCAGTTTGCATCAATAAAGCTGCTGCTGCTAAGTCAGGTCAGTCGTGTCCAACTCTGTGCCACCCCACAGATGGCAGACCCCCAGGCTCCTCTGTCCCTGGGATTCTCCAGGCAAGAATACTGGAGTGGGTTGCCGTTTCCTTCTCTGATAAAGCTGCTACACACACCTATATAATTTTGTAATAACATTTTGTATAGACTATATACAGTATGGACATAGTATATATATACTATATAGCCTATATAGACATATAGCCTATATATATAGTCTATATATAGACTATATAACATGTATATAGACATATGCATGTTATACATATACATGTATAAACTATACACATGTATATGACGTTTGCGTTCATAGTGGCTGTCTTTGCTCTGTTCATAGGCAGGGTCTGGTCCAAGTTCATTCTGTTCTCTGAGCATGCTCATTCTCTTTGACCAAGGCAGCTTTGCCCTAGTGAAGAGCTGCCCTAGAACAAGAGGGCCTAGAACAGGTACCCTGTTACGGTTGAGGTCAAAGAAACTGGCCAGAACCCCAGGAAGTTTGTCTCCTTTCTCTGCACTGTTCCCAGAAGATCAGAAACCTGTGTGCACACCCTTTATGATTGATGCCTCAGTTTCTTACAGCTTTCTCATAAGTCCCACTGGTTTTTGAACCAGCTAAGGAGGCTCCTCAATGCAAAGAAATAGAGGGAAAAAATAGAATGGGAAAGACTAGAGATGTCTTCAAGAAAATTAGAGACACTAAGGGAATATTACTTGCAAAGATGGGCACAATAAAAGACAGAAATTCTATCGACCTAACAGAAGCAGAAGATATTAAGAGGTGGCAAAAACACACAGAAGAACTATTCAAAAAAGATCTTCCTGACCCAGATAACCATGATGGTGTGATCACTCATTTAGAGCCACAGATCTTGGAATGCAAAGTCATGTGGGCCTTACTTAGGAAGCCTCATGATGAACAAAGCTAGCGGAGGTGATGGAATTCCAGTTGAGCTATCTCAAATACTAAAGGATGATACTGTGAAGGTGCTGCACTCAATATGCCAGCAAATTTGGAAAACTCAGCAGTGGCCTCAGGACTGGAAAAGATCAGTTTTCATTCCAATCCCAAAGAAGGGCTATGCCAAAGAATCCCCAAACTCCTGCACAATTTCACTCATCTCACATGCTAGGAATGTAATGCTCAAAATGCCCCAAGCCAGGCTTCAACAATACATAAACTGTGAACTTCCAGATGTTCAAGCTAGATTTAGAAAAGGCAGAGGAACCAGGGATCAATTTGACAACTTCCATTGGATCATAGAAAAAGCCGGAGAATTCCAGAAAACAAACAAACAAACATCTATTCTGCTTTATTGATGTTGCCAAAGCTATTGACTGTGTAGGTTAAAATAAACTGGAAAATTCTTCAAGAGATGGGAATACCATACCATCATACCTGCCTCCTAAGAAATCTGTATGCAGGTCAAGAAGCAACAGTTAGAACTGGACAAGGAACATCAGACTGGTTCCAAATTGGGAAAGGAGTACATCAAGGCTGTATATTGTCACCCTGCTTATTTAACTTATATGCAGAGTACATCACACAAAATGCCAGGCTGGGTGAAGCACAAGCTGGAATCAAGATTGCCAGGAGAAATATCAATTAACTTCAGATATGCAGATGATGCCACCCTTATGGCAGAAAGAAAAGAAGAACTAAAAAGCCTCTTGATGAAAGTGAAAGAGGAGAGTGAAAAGTTGACTTAAAACTCACCATTAAAAAAGTAAGATCATGGCATTTGGTCCCATCACCCCATGGCGAATAGATGGAGAAATAATGCAAACAGTAACAGACTTTATTTTCTTGGTCTCCAAAATCATTGCAGATGGTGACTGCAGTCATGAAATGAAAAGATGCTTGGTCCTTGGAAGAAAAGCTATGAGCAATCTAGACAGCATATTAAAAAGCAGATACATTACTTTGCCAACAAAGGTCCATCTAGTCAAAGCTATGGTTTTTCCACTAGTCATGTAAGGATGTGAGAGTCTGACTATAAAGAAAGCTGAGCGCAAAAATTGATGCTTTTGAACTGTGGTGTTGGAGAAAACTCTTGAGAATCCCTTGGTCTGCAAGGAGATCCAACCAATCAATCCTAAAGGAAGTCAGTCCTGAATATTCATTGGAAGGAGTGATGCTGAAGCTGAAATTCCAGTATTTTGGCCACGTGATCCGAAGAACTGAATCTTTGGAAAAGACCCTGATGCTGGTGAAAATTGAAGGTAGGAGGAGAAGAGGACAACAGAGGATGAGATGACTGGACGGTATCACTGACTCAATGGACATGAGTTTGAGCAAGCTCTGGGAGTTGGTGATGGACAAGGAAGCCTGGTGTGCTGCAATCCATGAGGTCACAAAACGTCGGACATGACTTAGGGACTGAACTGAACTGAGAGAGACCCCTCAATGTCAGACCCCAGGGTTGGGGTGCCAAATATATGACTCCATATCGTTACTCCCAAAGAAGGATCTTCAGTTATGTGATCTCCAATCTCCTTTTCTGTAGCCCCTGCTAGGGATGAAGGTTTCTACCTGCTTGCTGCTTCTCCCTTCTTACCTGACTTCCTATAGATCTTTCTTTACAGCCTTGGTTGAATAGCCCTTTTCTGCCAGTCTCCAGTTTGTTTTCAGTAAGATTTGTTCAACATGTAGGTGCATTTTTTACCTGTTTGTTTTGGGGTGGTGAGCTCAGCATCCTACTACTCTGTCATCTTGATTTCCCTCAGTGTGATCCCCTTTCTGAATAATGACAGCATTAAAGGCAATGAACAGGGGGTAATCCAAGCAGAAGCAAGAAATCAGTTTAGCCGGAAAAAAGTGGAACAAATTGAGAACTGGTTACTTTCCAAAAGGAAATGGAAGGGGAACTAAATAACACCTGCATGGGGGAAAATGTCCTCAAGGTACGTTTCCAGCAGAATTAGCTGGTACATTAGATCACAATTATTCCTGGTTATTATTTTCAGTTTTGTTTTACTGGACCTTGTTCATCTATGCTCTCAGTGATCCTTAGCTAACTAAGACCTTTTTAACCATCAAGACAGCTTTATAAATGAAATTTTCTCTGGTTTCCTCAGGCAAAATAAGTACATCTTAATTTCATATTCTTGCAGTATGTCTCTTGTATTTCTGTTTAGGGTTTCTGTAATTTTGTATGACGTTTGAGTTAATTATGTTTGGTTCCTTCCACTAAATATTAAACTCCTTAAGACAAAGATATATTTTAACAGAAAATTTTATTCTCATAATGCCAAGAATAATTGATTACAAAAAGTAGACATCACGGAGTTAATTGAAATAGAAGATAAAAAAAGTGAACAAGTGCAGAATTGTATAATGAAGGAATTCATAAAGAAGACTAAGGGTGCTGATTTATAGCATAAAGATAATTCTGTGGAAAGTAAAAATAAAATGCATGTGATAATATCACAAGCATAATATTGAGCATGAGAATCCAGCATCTCATACTGTATGATCCCATTCTCTGAGGTTAGAATTCATGATATTAGCACCTCTTGGGAGACAACGATTAAAAGAAAGCAACAGGGGCTTCTGGCATATTAGAATTTTCTGATACTTTATTTGATGCTGATTAAACAAAAGTGTTCTAGTTGTGAAATTAATTGAGCTGTAGACTTTGATTTGTTTGCTTTTCTGTTTGTATATTACACTTTGATGAAAAGTTCTATTCAAAGTGTAGGTTTGTCTAAAGTTTTCTTGGGAAATCACACATGAAAGCAGTGATGAAAGTGCTATGATATTCTGAGAAGAATCTTGGTGAAAGTGTCAGTTCAGGATATAACAGACACAGAGATAGTGAAAGATGTAGAATTGGAGAATATCATGTATTTGTTATTTTTGTTTTCATTTTCTAGTGTTAGAAGGGTTTTGGAATGTCACAAACTGGTGACTTTCTCAGACCTACTACAAGGCATCTGCACTATATTTTGCAAATAATACAATGGGTTATCTTTGAATGACATCACAAAATAATAGGATTCAGGTAGTGAAAACATACTGGTTAACCTTCTTTACTAAGCTTTGAAATAAACTCAAAATCTCTTAGAATTATGCAGATAGAAATTAAAAATAAAGCAAAAATGAAAGAAAGAAAAAGTTTTCCACAAAAATTGGATTTTGTGTCTATATGCGGATGTGGACTGCGCATCAACAGTAACATTTGTCATATTTAGTCCGTCAGACCAAATAGCACACCACACGAGAGCTAACACAGTATTTAAGCTTATTTGCAATATAATAGAATCCAATTTTATTATCTCCAGCTGTTGTTAGTTTTTTATATTTCCATTTCACAGTTTAAAACTATACTGAATGCCATTGTACATGTTTTCTAAATGACCAGTATAACATGTATGTTAAAATCTCAACTCTTGGCAGAGAAAAGAATAAGTCCAACTGCCTTGATTTGAACTTTCCCTCTATTTGAATAACAATAACAAAAAAATAGGTGAGTTTTACATGTTTTGCTCTAAACTCACAACTCATCCCTGACTGCTTATGCTTGAAGTGAAGTTGTATTTCTGAAACTGAATACTTCTCTAGCTACCTCCCCAGTGCATAGTTATTCTACTTCTGTTTTCCTGAAATCAGGTCATTAAAATGAAAGTTGGCAATTTCTGAGCATGGGACTCATAATAAGATTTGCTTTGTTTTATGAATAAGTTTTTATATAATTGCCCAGGTATTTTAAATTGGTTTTCCAAAAACTGAGTCTAAATGTCGGCCTTTGATAGCCTGGCTCATGTGGCATTTGCAGAAGAGGCATACAGACACTCTCTGTACCGTGGCACCTAAAAATGCTGTAAGTAAGTATGTAATGCGTTTCCATCCACAAATGATTCCAAGATGCTGTGGACTATTGAGATTAATTAGGTAAATTTTTTTTTTAATTTTTAATTTTTTTATTTTTTGTGGGTTTTGTCATACATTGATATGAATCATTCCTCTGAAATTCTTACTTCTGGATACAATGCACTGTTTTTTATCAGAACTTTTGATGACATAACAGGGATTGATGGATGGGACCAACTAATGATAATTATTTGTCAATCTAAATTTTGAAGATCTACTTGGGATCCATCTTCATATTTTAATATAAAAATAATGAAGAAGGAATTGTTCCATTTACCTCAAAATAGAAAGAGGAGAAGTGACAAAAAACATATTTAACTTTTTTCAAGTTGTCTTAGTGTTTAGTTCATGATACTACTTCAGTTCAGTTCAGTTGCTCAGTTGTGTCTCACCCTTTACAACCTCATGGACTGCAGCACGCCAGGCTTCCCTGTCCATCACCAAATCCTGGAGCTTATTCAAACTCAGGTCTATAGAGTCGGTGAGGCCATTGAACCATCTCATCCTCTGTCATTCCCTTCTCCTTCTGCCTTCAATCTTTCGTAGCATCACGGTCTTTTCAAATGAATCACTTCTTCACATCAGGTGGCGAAAGTATTGGAGTTTCAGCTTCACCATAAGTCCTTCCAATAAATATTCAGGACTGATTTCCTTTAGGATGGACTATTTGGATCTCCTTGCAGTCCAAGGGATTCTCAAGCATTTTCTCCAACACCACAGTTCAAAAGCATCAATTCATCAGCGCTCAGCATTTTTAATAGCCCAACTCTCACATCCATACATGACTACAGGAAAAACCATACCTTTGACTAGACGAACCTCTGTTGGTAAAATAACATCTCCACTTTTTAATATGCTGTTTAGGTTGATCATAACTTTTCTTCCAAGAACAAACATCTTTTAATTTCATGTCTGCAGTCACCATCTGCAATGATTTTGGAGACCAAGAAAATAAAATCTGACATTGTTTTCCCATCTATTTGCCATGAAGTGATGGGACCAGATGCCATGATCTTAGTTTTCTGAATGTTGAGCTTTAAGCCAATGTTTTCACTCTCCTCTTTCACTTTCGTCAAGAGGCTTTTTAGTTCTTCACTTTCTGCCATAAGGGTGGTGTTATCTGCATATTTGAGGTTATTGATATTTCTCCCAGCAATCTTGATTCCAGCTTGTGCTTTAACCAGCCCAGCATTTCTTATGATGTACTCTGCATGTAAGTTAAATAAGCAGGGTGACAATATACAGCCTTGATGTACTCCTTTCTCAATTTGGAACCAGTTTGTCCTTCATCCAGCCCAGCATTTCTCATGATGTTCTCTGCATATAAGTTAAATAATCAGGGTGATAATATAGTCTTGACATACTCCTTTCCCTATTTGGAGCCAGTCTGTTATTCCACGTTCAGTTCCAACTGTTGTTTCCTGACCTGCATAGAGGTTTCTCAAGAGGTAGGTCGGGTAGTCTGGTGTTCTCATCTCGTGAAGAATTTTGCACAGTTTGTTGTGATCCACACAATCAAAGGCTTTGGTGTAGTCAATAAAGCAGAAGTAGATATTTTTCTAGAACTCTCTTGCTTTGTTGATGATCCAGTGGATGTTTGCAATTTGATCCTTGGTTCCTCTGCCTTTTGTAAATCCTGCTTGAACATCTGGAAGTTCACAGTTCATGTATTCTTGAAGCCTGGCTTGAGGAATTTTGAGCATTACTTTGCTAAGGTGTGAGATGAGTACAATTGTGCGGTAGTTTGAGCATTCTTTGGCATTGCCTTTCTTTGGGATTGGAATGAAAGCAGACCTTTTTCAAGTCCTGTGGCCACTGCTGAGTTTTCCAAATTTGCTGGGATATTGAGTGCAGCACTTTCACAGCATCATTTTTCAGGATTTGAAATAGCTCAACTGGAATTTCATCACCTCCATTAGCTTTGTTTGTAGTGATGCTTCTTATGGCTCACTTGACTTTGCATTCCAGGATACCTGGCTCTAAATGAGTGATCACACCATCATGGTTATCTGGACCATGAAGATTTTTTTGTGTGTAGTTCTTCTGTGTATTCTTGCTATCTCTTATGTCATCTGCCTCTGTTAGGTTCACACAATTTCTGTCCTTTATTGTGCCCGTGTTTGCATGAAATGGTCCCTTGGTATCTCTAATTTTCTTGAAGAGATCGCTAGTCTTTCCCATTCTATTGATTTCCTCTATTTCTTTGCACTCATCACTGGGGAAGGCTTTCTTATCTCTCCTTGCTATTCTTTAGAACTCTGCATCCAGATGCTTATATCTTTCCTTTTCTCCTTTGCCTTTCACTTCTCCTCTTTTCTCAGGTATTTGTAACGCCTCCCCAGACAACCATTTTGCCTTTTTGCAATTCTTTTTCTTGGAGATGGTCTTTGTCACTGCCTCCTGTACAATGTCACAAGCCTCCATCCATAGGAGGCACATTCTTCAGGCACTCTGTCTATCAGATCTAATCCCTTGAGTCTATTTGTCATTTCCACTCTATAATCATAAGGGATTTGATTTAGATCATACCTGAATGGTCTAGCAGTTTCCCCTACTTTCTTCAAATTAAGTCTAACTTTGGCAATAAGGAGTTCATGATCTCAGCCACAGTCAGCTTCTGGTCTTGTTTTTGCTGACTGAATAAAGCTTCTCCATCTTTGGTTGCAAAGAATATAATCAATCTGATTTTCATACTGACCATCTGGTGATGTTCATGTGTAGAATCTTCTCTTGTGTTGTTGGAAGATGATGTTTTCTATGACCATTGTGTTCTCTTGGCAAAACTCTCTTAGCCTTTTCCCTGGTTTGTTTTGTACTCCAACACCAAATTTGCCTGTTACTCCCGGTATTTCTTGATTTCCTACTTTTGCATTCCTGTCCCCTATAATGTAAATTACATCTTTTTTGGATGTTAGCTGTAAAAGTTTTCGTAGGTCTTCACAGAACCATTCAATTTCAGCTTCTTCAGCATTACTGGTTGGGGCATAGCCTTGATTACTGTGATATTGAATGGTTTGCCTTGGAAAAGAACAGAGATCATTCTGTCATTTTTGAGATTGCCTCCAAGGACTGCATTTTGGACTCTTTTGTCGACTATGAGGGCTACTCCATTTCTTCTAAGAGATTCTTGCCCACAATAGTAGATATAATGGTCATCTGAATTAAATTTACTCAGTCCAGTCCATTTTAGTTCACTGATTCCTAAAATGTCAATGTTCACTCTTGCCATCTCCTGTTTGACCGCTTCCAGTTTTCTTTGATTCATGGGACCTAACCTTCCAGATTCCTATGCAACATTGTTCTTTACAGCATTAGATTTTACTTCCATCACCAGTCACATCCACAAATGAGTGTTGTTTTTGCTTTGGCTCCGTCTCTTCATTCTTTCTGGAGTTATTTCTCCATTGATCTCCAGTAACATATTGGACACCTACTGACCTGGGGAGTTCATATTTCAGTGTCCTATCTTTTTACCTTTTCATACTGTTCATGGGGTTCTCAAGGCAAGAATACTGAAGTGGTTTGCCATGATACTACTTGGGGGTTACCAAAGTTTTCTGTAAAGAATTGTAAAGTGATTTTAAATTAGACTTTGCAGGACTTGTAGGCTCTATCATTAACCATTCATTCCACTTTAGTGTAAAAAGGCAGCCATAGGCAATACATTAATGAAGGAACCTGACTGTTCCCCAATAAATCTTTATACTAAAACAAGGAGTGGGCTGGATTTGGCTCACCAGAAAGTTTGTGGACCAGTAGTAGTAGAAAAATGAAACAATTAGTGTGAAAAGTATTGAAGTTTTTTCTGTTCCTCTGCTTAGCTACCCATCTCTGCTCCTTTCCATTTTTTCTTTTACATACAAGTTTCCTAAAAAAAAAAAAAAAAAAAAAATCATATGCAAGGCCCCTTTCTAATGAGTGTATTATCTGTGCATTCACTTTGGACCCTACAGATTTAATGCTCTGGTGTTGTCATCTTACATTTTTTAATGTTTCTGAGCAAGGGTTACAGCATTTCCATCTTGTTCATGGCCCTGCAAATTATGCAGATTATCACACCTAAACCTGCATATGACACTCAATATCTGTGTTTTACAGGTATGCACAAATATGGTGACATTTACAAGGTGCTGTTATATTGTGTTGAGTAAATGATGAATATGGTCTATGAATGCCAGACAGAGCATTCGTGTTGCCAGATAAGTCCATAAACAAAATGAGTAACACTTTTGAAGACACAAAAGTCAATCATGAGAGAAAAAGCTTATTTTGAGGACTTCACACAGTGACTTCACTACTCTACAAGAAACATTGCTTTAGCTGTTAATCTTTACAAGTTTTATGAGTAGTTATTTTTTATATCCATATCTTTTAAGGAAAAGAAAAGATGGTTTACCACTTTTTCTTACTGCAGTCAGAGAGAAATTTCTGCTGTTGGGAGCTGTGTATTGTACTAGATCAGTGGCTTTAAATTTGGATGCACATTAGAATCCCCTGTACAAGTTTTAAAGCATGAAAACCTGAGCTCCACTCCCAGAAATATTTATTAGTTGGCCTGGGGCTTGGGGTGTACGTCAGATTTTTAGCCCCTTCCCACTAACTTGTATGTGAGGCAAAGGTTGAAAATAATTGCAACTGATTCATTCTTGAAGGGTCCTGAGCAGGAAGGAAGAAGGTCTTAAATCTTTCATGCTGCTTTATATCAACATTGATCATTCTTTTAGATTATCTGCTCTTAGAACAGTTACTTTATTTTTATCCTCTGGTCTATTAAACCTATTGGAAAATGTTTACCTTTTCATCTCTCTCAAACTATCCTCTTACAGAAGCAACATGTGACAAAAAATTTGAATTGTCAGAAGTGAATACAAGGCTTGAGATTTTAAGGAACATATGAACTGTTGCTGAACAAGCGGTCTGAAAGTCCCTGCTTCAGCCATTCAGTTCCAGGAGACCATGTTCCACCTAAAGAACCTGGGTGCATTGTTGCATCATCACATGATTACAGATTTTCTGAGTTGACCAACAACAATTCCTGACTCAGCAAGATTTGCCAGACCATGGTTTCTCAAGCAAGCCTGTGAATTCCTGCAAATTGGTCCTGACAGTCTTGCCCCCCTAATTTCTAATATTTCCACGAGTCATAATTTAAGCTTCTGACCATCACCTTGAGATGTTTAGCCACTTTCATTGTAACGCTTTGAAGAAGGAGAATTTTTTTCTCCTTCTTGAAGACGAATAAAAAAGAGGCACAGACAGTCCAGAAATCTTTTGGTGCTATTTAACAATCATCAGCAGAGCCAAAGACTTAAGAAAAATCTAGGATCTCTAGCTTCTGGTGTAAAGTACTACAGACCAGATCATTTCTGCTTCTCTTTAGTAATAGAACACTAAAGTCAGACATCTATTAAATATTATGTGACAAACTTTCATATAAGTACTTTCTGGCTTACTAGGAGCATCTTTAAATGAGACAAGTGCTCGGGCCTGGTGCACTGGGAAGACCCAGAGGAATCGGGTGGAGAGGGAGGTGGGAGAGGTGATCAGGATGGGGAATACATGTAAATCCATGGCTGATTCATGTCAATGTATGACAAAAACCACTACAATATTGTAAAGTAATTAGCCTCCGACTAATAAAAATAAATGAAAAAAAAAATACTAACATTTCATATTGCAATGTGAAAGAAATATAGTGAAATATATATTTTATGATGTAAATTATCAATTATTTTTTATCATTTTTACTGGAGATAATGAATAGAAAGAACATATGGCTTGTAAAGCATGGAGATCATGGTTTATTCAGAAACAGAAAACAACAGTAGAATTTTGTTAACTCAGTGGTAAAGACTCCGCCTGAAATGTAGGAGATGCAGGTTCATTCCCTGGGTCTGGAAGATCCCCTGGAGGAGGGCATGACAATCCACTCCAGTATTCTTGCCTGGAGGATCCCATGGACAGAGGAGTCTGTCAGGCTACAGTCCATAGGGTCGCACAGAGTTGGATATGACTGAAGAGACTTAGCACGTGTTTGTGTGTGTGTTTTATATATCTGCATCTATATTTACATGTGTGTGTGTGTGTGTGTTTGTGTGCCTAATTTGCTATTTTGAAAGGCAATCTTACCTACTTTTGGGAGTCAAGAAGCTGGAATTTAAGAAGAAAAACTTCTGCTTTTTAGGAAGAAACACATTGAATTCCTATTCATCAATATTGCATTCTAGAGCCCATTGAAGATCTTACATTGATTTAGACTTCCAATGTGCATCTCATTTTGTGAGATCAACAGGGGCCAATATCAGCTACACCACATACTCTGTGTGAAGAAATTACTTGAGGTGTTCTAACTTCTCTGCTTTTCTTTCCCACTGACCCTCTCAACAAAAGCTCCAATTGACTGAATGGAGATTACTTAAGTGAAATGCCACTTGCTTTTAAGGCAAGCATATTGCATCAAATAAATATTCTCTTCTTTTTAAAAATAAACTCATGAAGTGAACCAAACGATGGCATGGTAATTTTACAGAGTTGGCTCTTCCTAACTCCTTCGCATAATCTCTTAAGACATGCTGGGGCACAATTGCTTTTTATATATGAAATTAAAGTCATATAAGAGAGAGATTCTGTCCTTACATATATTTATCTCAATCCTCTGATGAAAGTGTACAAAAAAGGACAAAAACTTTATTAATAATCTTTTTCTTAAGAAAAAGAAAATGTCCTTGGAAGAAGACATTTCTTTCTTTCTTTAATCTTCAGGCAATCTTTCTTTAGCCTTCTGGGAACAGCTTTTTTCCAATCCCATGCACCTTTGTTTTCTTCCAAGGAGCTGGGTATCTGACCTCAGTTCAGTTCATGTCAGTTGTTTAGTAGTGTCCAACTCTTTGTGACCCCATGAACTGCAGCACGCCAGGCCTCCCTGTCCATGACCAACTTCTGGAGTCCACCCAAACTCATGTCTATTGAGTCGGTGATGCCATCCAGCCATCTCATCCTCTGTCATCCCCTTCTCCTCCCACAATCTTTCCCAGCATCAGGGTCTTTCCAAATGAGTCAGCTCATTGCATCAGGTGGCCAAAGTATTGGAGTTTCAGCTTTAACATCAGTCCTTCCAATGAACACCCAGGACTGATCTTTAGGATGGACTGGTTGGATCTCCTTGCAGTCCAAGGGACTCTCAACAGTCTTCTCCAACACCACAGTTCAAAAGCATCAATTCTTCAGTGCTCAGCTTTCTATGGTCCGACTCTCACATCCATACATGAACCACTGGAAAAACCATAGTCTTGACTAGATAGATCTTTGTTGCAAAGTAATGTCTCTGTTTTTTAAAAAGTGGTCTAGTTTGGTCATAACTTTCCTTCCAGGAAGTGTCTTTAATTTCATGGCTGCAATCACCATCTGCAGTGATTTTTGAGCCCAGAAAAATAAAGTCAGCCACTATTTCAACTGTTTCCCCATCTATTTGTCATGAAGTGATGGGACCGGATGCCATGATCTTACCTCACTTGACCACAAAAAAGCAGTGAAAGAGTCATCTCCAAGACATTAGCTGGGTATACCCAAGGCAAGGGCTCTCTTCATTTCAGAATTCTCCCAATAAGAGCCCATATAAATCTGGAGCTGCCTGCCACTGGCCACAGTTGACATTTCTAGGAATGAATGTTACACAGAGGAGCTAGAGATGAAATTCAGACAAAATATATCTTGACTAATATACAATCTACAAACACAATTCCATGGTTATAATGAGTATTGTCTTGAGTCATCATGCTTATTTTTATTATTTTTTTGCATTTCAAGTATAGAAAAATAAATGTTTAACTATGGGGTTAAACCAGGCTTCCTAGGTGATACAGTAGTAAAGAATCCACCTGTCAATGTAGGAGATGCAAGAGATTCAGGTTTGATCCCTGAATTGGGAAGATCCCCTAGAGTAGGAAATGGCAACCTACTTCAGTATTCTTGCCTGGAAAATTCCATGTAATTTTCCAGAGGAGCCTGGTGGGCTACTGTCCATGGGGTCTCTAAGAGTTAGACACTGTAAATAACTGAACACACATAAGAGGCTAAATCTCGCTAGTATAGCATTGATATTATCAATATATTTCAGAACAATAACTACATAAGCAGGGACATACAATGAGCACTCTTTCTAATTTCATTTCTTAGACTACAGAAATATCTGGGCATGCAAGTGTACTTCCTCGTGTTGGGTGGCATAAGCTTGATTTAATCAAAATGGTGGGCAGAGAATAATGACTGAGTGAACTAAGTTCAATAAGTAAAATTTCAACTCACAGATTAGTATCAAAAAGAAAGAAAAGGTGGAGTAATTTACATGTGGATGCTGTTTTTGTTTAGCACATTGTGCAGTTAGGGGCTTCCTTGGTGACTCAGACAGTAAAAGATCTTCCTGCAATGTGGAAGACCCAGGTTTGATCCCCTGGAGGAGGGGATGGCTACACACTTCAATATTCTTGCTTGGAGAATTCCATGGATAGAGGAGCCTGGCAGGTTACAATCCATGGAGTAGCAAAGAGTCAGACATGACTGAGCGCCTAATACTCACTTTTACTTCATGACATTAAATTAGGTTTCACTGAATACCAATTTCACTTTAAAATAATTTAATAAATGTCCAATGCCTATAGCGCACTTGCTGATTGGATAAATTCCTGGAGTAAGAACAAAAGGACAAAAAAGACCCTTGCCCCAGTCTAATAAGGAAGACAGGCATTAATCAAATAATCATTTACTATTTGAGTATAAATTAGACTGCAAAAGCTTTTAAGTTTAATTAGGCCCATTTTGTTTATTTTTCTCTTTATTTTTATTATGCTTGGAAATGAATCAAAAAAGATCTTGCTGTAATTTATGTCAGAGAGTATTCTGCCCCTGTTTTCCTCCAAGAGTTTCACACTGTCCTGGCCTTACATTTAGGTCCTTAGCCCATTTGAGTTTATTTTTGTGTACAGTGTTAGAAAATACTTCACACGCAGCTGTCCAATTTTCTCAGCACCACTTGTTGAAGAGCCTTTTCTCCACTGTATATTCTTATCTCCTTTGGTATAGAGTAGGTAACCAAAGATGCATGGGCTTATCTCTGGACTTTCTATACTGTTGCACTGATCTATATTTCTGTTTTTGTGCCAGCAGCATACTTTGCTGATTATAGTAGCATCATAATATAATCTGAGATCAGGGAACCTGACTCTTCCAGCTTCATTTTTCTTTCTCAAAATTCCCTTGGCTATTCAGAGTCTTTTGTGTCTCCTTAAAAATTGCAAGATTGTTTGCTCTAATTCTGTGAAAACTGCTGTTGGTAACTTGATAGGGATTGAATTGAATGTATAGATTGCTTTGGTTAGTAAAGACATTTTTAACAATAATGATTCTTACAACTCAAGAACATGGTATATCTCATCTGTTTGCATCATCTTTGATTTCTTTCATCAGCATCTTATAGTTTTCTGAGTAAAGGTCTTTTGCCTCTTTAAGTAGGTTTATTCCTAGGAATTTTATTCTTGGAAACTATCAATGAAATGAAAAGAAAACCCACAGAACAGGAGAAAATATTTGCAAGAAGTGACCAACAAGGGATTAATATCCAAAATATACAGTTCATTCAGCCTAATATTTAAAAAAAAATTAATAAAAAATGAATGGGAGATCTAAATAGACATTTATCCAAAGAAGACATGTGAATGGCCAAGAGGCACATGAAAAGATGCTCACATCACTAATTATTAGAGAAATGCACATCATAACATGTGAGTTATCACCTCACATGTGTTAGAACAGCTATCATCAGAAATCTACAAATAATGAATTCCAGAGAGAGTGTGGAGAAAAGGGAGCCTTCCCACAATGTTCCTTGGGATGTAAATTGTCACAATCACTATGGAGAATGGTATGGAGGTTCCTTATATAAACTAAAAATAGAGCTACTATATAGTTCAGCAATGCCACTTTTGGGCATATATCCAGAGAAAATCATAATTCAAAAGGAAAAATGTACCCCAGTATTCATTTCATTACTATATGCAATAATCAGGACATAGAAGCAATTTAAATGTCTGTTGATAAAGGAATGGAAACAGAAGATGTGGTACATATACACAATAGAATATTACTCAGCCATAAAATAGAATGAAAAAATGTCATTTGCAGTGACATGGAAGAACCTAGAAATTGTCATACTGAGTGAAATAAGTCTGCTGCTGCTGCTGCTGCTGCTGCTAAGTCGCTTCAGTCGTGTCCGACTCTGTGCGACCCCATAGACGGCAGCCCACCAGGCTCCCAGGTCCCTGGGATTTTCCAGGCAAGAACACTGGAGTGGGTTGCCATTTCCTTCTCCAATGCATGAAAGTGAAAAGTGAAAGTGAAGTCACTCACTTGTGTCTGACTCTTAGCCACCCCATGGACTGCAGCCTACCAAGCTCCCCCATCCATGGAATTTTCCAGGCAAGAATACTGGAGTGGGGTGCCATTGTCTTCTCCTGAAATAAGTCAGATAAAGACAAATATCATATGATATCTCTTGTAAAGAATGTAAAGAAACGGTACAAGTGAAACTATTTACAAAGCAGAAATTGAATCACAGATGTAGAAAACAAACGTGATATAAATTGAAAGATTGGGATTGATATATACATACTAATATGTATAAAATAGATAACTAGTAAGAATCTACTTAATAGTGCAGGGAACTGTATTCACTACTTTGTAATGACCTGTATGAGAATAGAATCATAAACAAGAGTAAGTATATGTATGTGTGTAACTGACTAACTTTGCTGCATAGCAGAAACTAACACAACAATGTAAATCAACTCTACTCCAGTGAAAAATTAATTTGAAAAAACATAGTAGACTGTGGTCATGGAGGATTTGCTATGATTGCTTGTTGAAAGGGTCTGGACCTTAGCTGTGAGATGAGAAAATGGTAGGGAAGGATCCTTGATGTGATTCTTGGGAGTTCTTCTCTTTTTGAATATGAATCCTGGTTTTCTTTTTTCCCTCTAACTTTTCTCATACCATGGTGCTACATTGTGTTCAACTATGAATCACTGACAGCCTCTATATAAAATAGGTAAGGAAGTATTAGCATATTTCTGCTCACAATATCATTACATTATAGGAGAGACAGAAACACCAGACCATGTGGTGTTACCATAAAATCTATTTGCTGATCAACTATGAAAATATTGAATGAAGAAAGTATTAAAAATGGTAAATGAAATATACACAATTAATCAAGTGTTCTTTTTATAAATATTCAAAATGAAATACAAAGACATTTATAAACAAAAAAATCAAACATCTTTGCATATATAGCAGTTTTTCTCTTTTTTCCTTTTTTTTTTTTTTTTTTGCTGAAAATTAGTCTATTTTCCTTGTTTAGAGGGGAGAGTCACAAAAGCAGCAATCATGAGCTTTAACTAGGCTTTTACAGTTTTAGAAAATTGTACTAGAATCCAGGGGTCTTAAATAGTATCTTTCCTGTTAATGCATACAATCTCATAAGTTGGTCATACAAAATTTAAAATTTTTTCATTTCTTTGAATATATATGTCTAGAGATAAAATTTGCAAGTGTTTGTTTACAACTGGGGATAATGATCAGAAAAACTGGTGTGCTTTTAAATAATTTTAACCCTTATTATTGATTTTATTAATATAGGTACTGATACTTCCAAATTTGCTGAAAATGATCTTAGTTGGGTTTATGTCCATGTATAAAATATCTAAGCTTAGAAAATGATGCTGGGAAAGATTAAAGGCAGGAGGAGAAGGGGACGACCGAGGATGAGATGGTGGGATGGCATCATTGACTCGATGGGCATGAGTTTGAGCATGCTGAAGGAGATGATGATGGGCAAAGAAGCTGGCGGGCTGCAGTCTATGGGGTCTCAAAGAGTCAGACCTGACTGATGACTGAACTGAACTGAAGCCTATAAAAATAGAAATTGAGTGAATTGTATATCTAAGCTTAGAAAATAGAAATTGAGTGAATTGAAGAAATATTAAAGTTTGGAAAGAAAAATATAATTCTATTTCAGCTACATTTTCACCTATTATTATCTGTCCCAAATATTCCACAGAGCCCCCAGCAATACAGGCGAATTGATTTTATGGAATACTTGCTTAGTTGGAAGATGATGGTCACACTACAAATCACATAATTAATGTCAAATTTGTGGTACACTTTCATAAAATATTTGTACTTGTGTGAATATAAATAGCATATTTTTCTTCTTTTCTTCATTTTATCTCTCTGTGCTTTAAGTATTTTGCCAAAGTTGATTTCTTTTCTTGCTCTTTTTTTTTTTTTTTAAAGATTTCTGTTATCAAAACCAAATACAAAGAATTTTTCCTTTCTCCTGAGAAAATTAGTTATCACCCCAAATTATGAAAAACTCTCCTGTTTGAGACATGTTTAATTTTTGCTTATTTGTTTATTTAGGCCTTTCTGGGAGAAGCGGTAAGGCATTGTGATAAGAACATGAGTGTGTAAGTCCTACAGGACTGCCATAGGCATAGGCATTGGCATAGTCGCATCAGCCATTGGCATCACTCATCTGTTTACCCAGTATGGGCCACTCTAAGGACCATGCTCATCTTGCCTGATGGCCATGGAGCCATTCATCCTCAAATTAAAGTTCCTAGAATGGTGACATATGTGCTCAATAAAGCAGTCTTCATTAAACATTCATAATTATCACTTTTGAACATCTCAGAACATCTCTACAAGCTTTTCTGTTTTCAAGATGTGAGAATTTACTTTAAAAGATTATAAAAAGACTATGTCATCCCTTAGCTTTAAATTTGACATTGGTTTTGAATAATGCATCAAAATACCTTTATAATTGTTATCTATTAAAGAGCTTGCTTTAGAAAGATAGTAATCAAATGACTTTGATAACAAGACATGACACAAATCTGTTCAGGTATAACTTGGCCCTTTTAAAGATACTCCTGATGGTCTGTGTACTTATATATTAATTTTTATACCCATGAATCTTTAAAAATACATTTTCTCATCAATAAGGTGAGACAAAGTAATATGGAACCATTCTGATGATTTTACAACTGCTGCTAAAAAAGATTTCTAGAAAAAAAAATCCTATATTTTAATTTACTTAAAAGAACAATTTTGACTCTTACCTTGGGGATCTCCTAATGCATTATAAATACTCCTATTTACATACCACACACAAGTACAAGATTTTAAATAGGTGGAAAAAATTAAACAAGTGTATTAACTCTTTCTGCACCCAGTATGCACTACTGTCCTGCAAGGGTGAATGGGATTTTGAGTTCTTGGCAGGGAGTAAATTAAACACTTTACTTGGAGCATCTTCATTTAGTGATCTCATGAATCCTCATAATATTCCTTATGAGGGAGATGACAAGTTGTATTAATCCCACTTGTAGTACAAGAAAAATGAGGCCTGAAGTTGTTACAAAATTTCAGTACATGGATCAAGAAATATGTTGATCTACCACAGTATGGTCTATAGTATTATATCATTGCACATGTGTTATAATTACTTTGTACATGTAGAATTATTGGGGCCTCCTCAAATGAAATTCATATCCTTTTGCTCTGTCCTTTATATCTTTTTATATATCAATAAGCACCAAGTCCCCAAAGCCTTTTCCAAGGCTTGTCTTTTGCATTTGTCTGAGTACAGAGGCTTTGTCGTTTGTGGAAATGGCTATGTTAAAATTTCCCAGAAGACAGCCCAGTTCTCATAGAAGATCAAATATTTTAGTCCTGAGCAATCCTCAGCCTCCCTTTAAAACATCAGTATCGTGTAAGGTAATGGAGCCATCATTTAAGTAGTTCTGTAAGTAGAAGTGGTACTATCATTTATAGACTGTTGTGAGGAGACGTTTTTTTAGAGATTCAGAAACAAGGAAGACAAAGAATCTTGGCTATGGAAAATTTGCTTGCGGAAATATAATTAGCAAAGCACTAAATAATGAAGACTGCATACTGTGATTAAATGGGAGAAATATTAAACAGAAACAATCTCATTTTGAACTGCCATGCCATTTATATCCATACATAGTCCCTAAGGTTTTAATCCTTTCTGAAAGTAAATATATTAGTGGAGCCTCTATTAGATCATGGAAAGAGAAGTTAAACTATTAGACTTTATAAAATTTTAATTATAGTCTTATCTTTGACATTTTTGAGAAAATATTTGTAATAACTTGTTGCGTGTTTGATTTGTACACTTAGTTATGGCTTTGATGTTCTAATTCACACCTTTCTAAGAAGAGGTATATTGAACATTTTAGAATGGAGAATTTCACAAAAATGCATAGAATTTACCTTGTTACAATGGATAGTTAGTTGCCTTTCCATTCTCTCCACTGAGACCACCATTAATTGGAAGGATCTGGAAATTACATTATCTACTGTGGGATAATAAGCAGGGAAATGTCCCTGCTTCTGGACACATTTCCTGAGAGCTCTTCAGTTTCTGTAAGATATTCTCATCAAAATTTAAGAAAATAAAGAGTGGTCATGAGAAGAATTAACAACAGACTAGTGTCACACACAGTAATGACTTCAGAAAAAAAAAAAAAAAACAAAACAACAGAGTAGATATATTTGTAGCATGTATGTGAAATAATTAAATTGATGTGAAGTAGTGCATAACAGTGATTACCTCTGGGAAGGGACAAAGAATTTATAGGGTGATGATTAAGCAAGCCATTAACTTTTTTCCTAATATATCATTTCCTTAGAGTAAAAGCCAATACAAATAGTTAATGTCTAATTCTAGAGTATGACAATATGAATATGAATTTTGTTATATTAACATTTTGTGCTCTCTATATTTAAAAAAGAAATCATTAAAAAGTAAATTCTAAAAATAATTCCTGGAAAGGAAATAGGAAACAAAGACAAAAAGCATAGTTTGAATTGTAATTTTGAAGCCTAATTAATACTTCTTCTATGACTATGAGAAACATCCTGATCACTTGTGCCTCTGTTTCCTCACCCATTAAGTGGCAAAAATAAATATCACTTAGCATTGCTTCAGGCAATCAATGAAAAAATGTCTGAAGAGCATTTATCACTCTACCTTCCAATTGACAAGCTCTCATTGAATTATTTATATTTTTGTTATAAAGCGGAGGCATTTTTAATATTTAAAAATTATCCATGTACTGATTCAATAATGTTGCTACAATGTATATTCCCATGAATATATATGCCTAATAATTCTCAGGTGATAGTTTATATTAAATTACATGGACTTTCTATTTAAGTATACAAGCATTTGTGTTTACATGAGTATGTAATACAAATTGCAGATAATTTAAAGCAGAATATGCAAAGATTATGTAGAAAATGAAGAATAGTTGCTATTAATATTTTTTTTAATTTGGATTCCAAAGCAGTCAAAGAGAAGATACGAATGTGCATTCAGATAGCACTAGAAGGTAATTTATGGGGAAAAAAAATGGAAAAGTATGAAGAAAAGAACTCAACTTATTTGATAGCTGTAATAATCTACTCTTAAGAATAAGTGTTCAAATTGAATTGGAAACTTTGGAATTTATGTGTTTTTCCCCCCTAAATTCTTCCTATTCACTTTGTTATTTTCCTTACTTTCTGGTTTAATCATTTATTCTTTAGAAGTTTAAGTCTCCTTTTTTCTGTGATGAATTTCTAGAGAGAAAAAAAAAAGATGAATTTTATAGTAACAGCCTCAAGATAATTCCATTCTTCCATTTATTTATATGTAAAAATATCTGAAATAGATAAAAAATTATTTCTTTGCTCCAAGAATCATTGAACTGATGCTCAGTGAATAATAAATCATCATAATAAATAGGATGACTAGATTTCTTGCAAAGTTGCTGCATTCTAGTTTCAGTATTGTTCGTGAGAGTGAAAGTCACTCAGTCGTGTCCAACTCTTTGCAACCCCATGGACTACACAGTCCATGGGATTCTCCAGGCCAGAATACTGGAGTGGGCAGCTTTTCCCTTCTCCAGGGGATCTTCCTAACCCAGGGATCAAACCCAGGTCTTCCACACTGCAGGTGGATTCTTGACCAGCTGAGCCACAGGGAGGCCCTCAATATTGTGAGAACATGTGTGTATATTGCCCCATGTGACATTGCAGCTGATTTAAGAAAGCCACAATGTGACTCAGCTAGTAAAGAATCCACCTGCAATGCAGGGACCTGGGTTCAATCCCTGGGTTGGGAAGATCTCCTGGAGAAGGGAAAGGCTACCCATTCCAGTATTCTGGCCTGGAGAATTCCATAGTGTATGCAGTCCATGGGGTTGCAAAGAGTTGGACAGGACTGAATGACTCACTTTCACTGTAAGAAAGCCACAAGTGTCTTCTACAGAAAGAAATATAGGTGGCCCTAGTGGTAAAGAATCCGCCTGCTGAGACATTAAGAGACTCCAGTTTTATCCACGATAGGGAAGTTCCCTTGGAGAAGGGCATGGCAACCCACTCCAGTATTCTTGCCTGAAGAATTCCAGACAGAGGATCCTGGCAGGCTACAGACCATAGGGTCAGACATGACTGAAATGGCTTAGCACATAGCACACATGTGACTTCTGAGCACTATGTCACAAATAAATCCCTATAAACTTTTCTTTTTCCTATTTTTATAAATTTCACTTCAATATACCATATCCTTTTCTCCTTCTTTTGAACGTTTTGGGTCTTTTTTGTTTGTTTGTTTCAGAACCACCAATTTTGTTTGGAGGACTTGCTTTTCTTCTTTTTCTTCAATTTTATTATCAGTAGGAACCTTGTCTGTGCCAATTCTGTTTATGATGCTATTACAACCCTTACACTCTTTCTAACCCATGTCATTCTCTGGTCTTTTTAAAGTTTTATTTCTGTTATAAGATCACTGCAGTATCTTACAGCTGAATATAAAATGAAGGCAGAAGTAATAAGACACTGCCACATTGTTCTTCTTATGACATGAAAAACACTATTAAACATGTCCCAAATTAACCTGTCAGCTTGCCATGTGAAAAATTGTGAATAAGAAAGGTATCGATATTTTATTATATCAGAAACTTCTGCTATGTCTTTGATTGTCAACTTTATCAAATTGAATGATCTTTTAGTAACACATGTAAAATGAGTTTTTAAAATATCTGCAGTACAAATAATGGATAATAAAATCTACCTCAAAACATGTACTTTTAAAAATCAATACAATGCCCTAAAAGTGTGACAGAGAAATGAAAGAAATGCAGAAGACAGTACATATTTCAATATGCCAATACACAAATATGACCTTACTACAAGATAAAAGAGCCAGTTTGTGCATTGAATTTCTGGCAATTACAGGTGCAAACTGATAGAGACAAATTTGTAATGATTCAAATACACAATTATTATTTGATTAGGTTTTATCTTCTGAATTTATGAATAATTCTTACAAAATATTCAAACCAAATGTGCCTAGTCCTTTCTAGACTTACATGGTTTTCCCATTCCCAGTATATTTAGTGTATACAAGTCATAGAAAAAAAAAAATGTGTTTATGTGTATAATGGTTAAATTTAAGGTTCAGGTAATTATAGACAGAGTTTTAGTTTAAGAAAATATTGTGTGAGATTAGAATGTTCAATGGGATGTAGGAACATTCTTCATCATGTAGGACTGTTGTGCTCAGATCATTCTCTGCTAAGTGCTTTAATGTCTTCTAATCATTGTGAAAACAAAAATTTTACAATATTACAACACATTTTGGAACACACTGACAAGTGATTCTCAATGGAAAACGTATGCTAAAGAGCCATCAATGTTGAAATATCCTAATAGGTGTGTAAGAAAACTTTTATAGTTTCTATGAGTATCTGTAGAATGTCATCATGAGATTATAATTCCATTCATTTATATTTTTTCTTCATTTCCCAACTGGTGATTGAGTGTTTTCTACACAATGAATAGAGACAACAATGGGAACAATAATACCCCCCTCATTGTTTGTTCAAGGACTTTAAAAAAAATCAATACTACCTTTTTTTTTTTTAAGTAGCATAGGAAACACAAATTAGGCTTTCAAATGGACAGCTTTAAAAAATATATATACAGTTTCTTCAGTTCTGGAAATACTACTTTTCTATATAACCCTTCCAAGTCTTTATAGGTAGTGTCTTTTGCAATATGCATAATTAAATGAGAGTCTAAGATATTCTCAGGTTCACTGCGAATGTGAATCTTTGAAAGGACTTGTGGTTCAGCCAAGAGGGGATTTATAAACACTCATAGAAATACGGTCACATAGCGGCATAACCATCAAGGAAACTGACAGTTTGGCAGCACTCCTCAGAGACATCTTGGTAGAGTGACTAAGGACAATCATGATGCAAACTGTTAAAAAGAGAATGGATGGGGACAAAGAGGAGGTAGCATCCAATGTTGCTAACTGTTTGAGGACAGCCAAAAATGATGGTAAGAAAGCAGACAATAGCTTATCAAGAAACTGTTTTGATTTACATAACTTTTTTCCCTTTTTTTGCAGAAAATGATACATTTTTATAAATTAACATTCTCTGGAGATGTAAAAAATTGCAGTATTAGACTGATTAAGGGCAAAAATAGGAAAGGCAATCTACAATTAACAGTATTGCAAATTACATATATCTTTATTACATATATCAATATTTTATCTCTGGAAAGGTCAAGATTAAAAATCTAAGGCTGACTATTATTTTAATATTATTGATAAAATATTTTACTGTTTCAAAAAAGTAAAGAAACTTTAAAAATATTCTTTATTCCAAGTTTTTAAATGAAAATATATTTGTACAAAAATAATGTCTCAGACAGCATAATTCATTTTATCTTCTTATACCTATGCACGGAGGCAGAACATTAATATATTTAGACCTTTTGATTGGAGACTTAACATTTACACTGGCATAAAACATTAATACTATCATCCAAGCATGAAAATTCCAAATTAACAGAAACCAACACTGCTATTCAGGCCAAGTGGGAGTCACTATGAGAAATGAAAACAATTCTATAAAACATGGGTTAGTAGGATATTAGGAATCTAGATTCAAGCTTTATTTTTCACATGGTAAGACAAGGCATTAATCCACCTACTATCTCTGCTTTGAATTATTTGCCTTCTTTCTTATGAATTTAATATTCAGTCACTTCAGTAGCTCAGTCATGTCTGACTCTTTGCGAACCTGATGGACTGCAGCACACCAGGTTTTCCTGTCCATCACCAATTCCTGGACCTCGTTCAAACTCATGTCTGTCGAGTCGGTGATGCCATCCAGACATCTTATCCTCTGTCATCCCCTCCTCCTCCTGCCTTCAATCTGTCCCAGCATCAGGGTCTTTTCCAGTGTCAGTGCTTTGCATCAGGTGGCCAAAGTATTGGAGCTTCAGCTTCAGCATCAGTTCTTCCAATGAATATTCAGGACTGATCTCATTTGGTGTTGACTGGTTTGATCTCCCTGCAGTCCAAAGGACTCTCAAGAATCTTCTCCAACACCACTGTAGAAAAGCATCAATTCTTGGGCGCTCAGCTTTCCTTATGGTCTAATTCTCACATGTATACATTACTACTAGAAAAACCACAGTTTTACTAGATGGACCTTTGTCAGCAAAGTAATGTCTCTGCTTTTTACATGCTGTTTAGGTTGGTCACGACTTACTGACTAAACCACCACTAAGCTGGTCATAGCTTTTCTTCCAAGGAGCACGAGTTTTTTAATTTCATGGCTGCAGTCACCATCTGCAGTGATTTGGGAGCCCAAGAAAATGACATCTATCACTGTTTACATTATTTACCCCTCTATTTGCCATGAAGTGACGGCAACAGTGGCCACAGAACTGGAAAAGGTCAGTTTTCATTCCAATCCCAAAGAAAGGCAATCCCAAAGAATGCTCAAACTACTGCACAACTGCACTCACCTCTCACACTAGTAAAGTAATACTTATAATTCTCCAAGCCAAGCTTCAGCAATATGTGAACTGTGAACTTCCAGATGTTCAAGCTGGTTTTAGAAAGGGCAGAGGAACCAGAGATCCAATTGCCAACATCTGCTGGATCATCGAAAAAGCAAGAGAGTTCCAGAAAACATCTATTTCTGCTTTGTTGACTATGACAAAGCCTTTGACTGTGTGGATCACAATAAATTGTGGAAAATTCTGAAAGAGATGGGAATACCAGACCACCTGACCTGCCTCTTGAGAAACCTGCATGCAGGTCAGGAAGCAACAGTTAGAACTGGATGTGGAACAGACGGTTTCCAAATAGGAAAAGGAGTACGTCAAGGCTGTATACTGTCATCCTGCTTATTTAACTTATATGCAGGGTACATCATGAGAAATGCTGGGCTGGAGGAAGCACAAGCTGGAATCAAGATTGCCGTGAAAAATATCAGTAACCTCAGATATGCAGATAACACCACCCTTATGGCAGAAAGTGAAGAAGAACTAAAGAGCCTTTTGATGAAAGTGAAAGAGGAGAGTGAAAAAGTTGGCTTAAAACTCAACATTCAACAAACTAAGATCATGTCATCCGGTCCCATCACTTCATGGCAAATAGATGGGGAAACAGTGGAAAGAGAGGCTGACTTTATTTTTCTGGGCTCAAAAATCACTGCAGATGGTGAATGCAGCCATTAAATTAAGATGCTTGCTCCTTGGAAGGAAAGTTATGGCCAACCTAGACAGCATATTAAAAAGCAGAGACATTACTTTGTCAACAAAGGTCCATCTAGTCAAGGCTATGGTTTTTCCAGTGGTCATGTGTGGATTGAGAGTTGGACTATAAAGAAAGCTGAGCACTGAAGAATTGATGCTTTTGAACTGTGGTGTTGGAGAAGACTCTTGAGAGTCCCTTGGACGGCAAGGAGATCCAACCAGTCCATCCTAAAGGAGATCAGTCCTGGATGTTCATTGGAAGGACTGATGCTGAAGCTGAAACTCCAATACTTTGGCCACCTGATGCGAAGAGCTGGCTCATTTGAAAAGACCCTAATACTGGGAAATATTGAGGGCAGGGGGAGAAGGGGACGACAGAGGATGAGATGGATGGATGGTATCACCGACTTGATGGACATGGGTTTCGGTGAACTCTGGGAGTTGCTGATGGACAGGGAGGCCTGGCATGCTTGGTTCAAGGGGTCGCAAAGAGTCAGACATGACTGAACAACTGAACTAGAACTGGAACTGGATGGCACAGGATGCCATGATCTTGATTTTCTGAATGTTGACTTTTAAGCCAACGTTTTCACTTTCCTCAAGAGGCTCCCTAGTTTCTCTTCACTTTCTACCATAAGGGTCGTGTCATCTGCATATCTGAGGTTATTGATATTTCTCCCAACAGTCTTGATTTCACCTTGTCCTTCTTCCAGCCCAGCATTTCTCATGATGTATTCTGCATGTAAGTTAAATAAGCAGGGTGACAATATACAGCATTGACACACTCCTTTCCCAATTCGGAACCAGTCTGTTGTTCCATGTCTGTTGCTTTTATGACCTGCATATAGGCTTCTCAGGAGGCAGGTATGGTGGTCTGTTTTTCCCATCTCTTTAAGAATTTTCACACTTTGTTGTGATACACACAGTCAGTACCCGCTAATGATGCCAGTCTCTGTGTCCATACTCTTTGACTTCAAATCTAGCTCTGCTGAGTCACAAACTCCCAAAGTATCTGCTTTGGTTTCCTCATCTTTAAATGGAATAGTAACTGTTTTGCTCTCCTAGAGATGACATCCCTGACACAGGATAAATAGTCAGTGAATGTGAGCAATTTTATTAAAAATGAAAGACTTGATTAAAAAGTCCAAAATCATTAATGATAATCTACAAAAATGCGTGAAAATGTAGAAACTACTATATATTAATAAATTAAAATGCTATAATTTAAAAATTAATAGTAAATATATAAATTAGTTTTCTCCAAAGTTGATAAGCAATGAATGTCATTTTGCTATATTTGAGCATTTTTTTCTCTTTTTATATATCAACTTCAGCAATTGTAACCAGCAATAACCTAAACAGAATTTTTGTGATCATGTATCTTCAACAACATGTATTATTTATATTCATTTTACACGTTGGAAATTCACCCATTAGATTTTGTGCTTGCAATTCTTTCTATCCTTGTGTTCTCTTGGAAAACTAATGAATAGCCCACATGCCTTTGCTCTCTAAACTTTAGCTTGTGATGAAATCACTACTGAGCCAGGCATCTAGTCCACAGGAAGGGAAAACACTAATGAAAATTAGCATTCCAAAAGGATCTTCTGCAGCTGTCATCATAAAGAGAAACTGATTAGTGGTTTGGATAGTGCTAACTCTGTAAATTACCAAACAAAATACTGCAGAAACATCCATTTACGTATATGAAAATTGCAATTTGAACATCACACATACAGCACATTAATCAACTTCATTCTTTGATTTTACAGGTAATGAGGCTTTGCAGAAAGGTAAACAGGCAGCTAAATAAAGTTGCTTTGGCAAAATGAATTAAATATATTCATACTTAAAAAACAAAGAACTGTGCTAAGAGGTGTTTGAATAAAGAAAGCATCCTCCTGGTCATTTATTTCTGTTTTCAGTTCCTACTTTGACTTTTATCCCTTCTGGCTTCTTAATGTTTTGTCTTCTAAGCATTTTGAGTGTCTCATAATCACAAAATATGTAATGTTAAATGTGATTTTTAGAAATTTATTAACATATTCTACCATGTTTTATTTGTTATCTAACAATATAAACTTAATTAAAATATACTGGCTTCCTATAAGCTACTCAGATATTTGTGGTAGGGCTGTAGCAATAACTATTTCTTGTGATGGAAATGGTATAATTATTTTTCTAACTTTTCCTGCATTATATGTAATAATATATATAAAGGAAAACTTCTCCTCTAATGGAATCATATTTCTAGGGAGTGGAACTAATACTGAATACGACTAATACTGAATACGACTAAGTTTACAGTTCAGGTAGTCTATGTGAAAATGGCTTAGAAAGACAAACCAAGCCTTCCTACAATGAATACAACTAGGTACTAGAGATATAGCAGTGGAAAACTTCTAAATGATTAAAAAAATTTTTTAAATAAGTGACACTAGCTTGTCTTTATGAAAAACCATGGAGAATTGAGAGTCAAGGTGTCAGTGAATGTGTTAGAGGATTTTATATCAAATATGGAAGCAGTTTGTAACGTAATTTTTTGTCTTGGTAAACTTCTGTATTGTAGTGCATTCAGAATGACACTTCACTCGTTATTCCTTAAGTGTCAATTGCCTACCTTATAATATGACAATTAGTTGAGAGTCTCACTATTTTTGGTTCGTTTTCAAATTTACCTCAGGCTTTATAATTATAACCCCTTAATTGTTATTGTTGCTTAACTATTCAAGATAAAATTATGTCAACTCTTCACTCTGATTTTCAAATATCTTCCCTCCAGCATCATTTTAGAAAAATTCAAAAGAATCAAGAAGTAGCATGTGTATTTTGTATAAAACAATAGCCTTCTAGTGTTTGCTGTTATTAACAATGTTTATTGTCACATAAATTTTTCAAGAATACATAAGAGACATAGTAAAATTAAGACTGACAATGTTGGTAGTCCAGTTTGAAGAAACTGATTGGCATTGGTTTGGATAAAGTATACTCAGTATGGGCAAAATAATTTAAGTTTTTTGAGAAGTATATTGACAAATTTATGGGTGACCAGGAACATTATTTTAAATTGTGAGACATAAATTTCATATTTGTCATGCTTGATAATTTTTAGTTTGATGTATACAACAATTTTGATATTAGTCATACTAAATGTGTGCATTAACCATAGCCAAGTTCCCACACTCAAAAGGAAAATAACAACAGATTGGCAATACTTAATTTATCCTTTTAGCCAATACTGTTTCTTATCTGAAAAATTGTCTTCAGCTTCATCAGTGTGTCTGAAGATGCACAGGCATAGAATTAAGTAATAAATATATGCTTGGATTTTTTATATCTTTCTGACTAATGTATTTCCTTGAAAAGGTATATGCATATAGGAAACATAAAAAGAATCTCGCTGACTCGTACTAATGCCTACCAATTTCTAATAAGTTTTTCTTCAAAGCTTCTGTCTTTAAAATAATTTGAAAATACTTTTGTCTGTCATACCATTAATCAATGATGTTTTGGCTAGCAACTTCATATATTGTAGACTCTATTCCAACTTGATTTCCTAAAATTATAGCTTGTTAGTGTCAAAGTGAACAGATTACTAGGTGATGGTTCCTTCCATGATCAACATTACATATACATTTTCAAACAGGAAAAAAAAAATTTTCTCTAAAATGTCATTTTCATCATATAGTTCTATAAAAGAATATATTTTTTCAGCATATCTTTACATAATAATTATTTTATTCTATGTAATAGCAATTTTATATTACTAATGTTGTTATAATGAGAATACAGTGACTTTAAGAAATAGTGCTCCATGGAGTGATGAAGATCAAGAAGGCATTTAGTTAGTGAAAAGACAGTGATATAGGTGTTGTGATCTCTCTGATTTGCCTTTCTTCCTTTAACCTTCACCTAAGTGAAGGTGTAAGAAATTTGGAAAGTTGAAAATTAAATTTATCTGTGTATAATTGCTGAACACTCTTACAAGCCAATTAGGGACCTACATTGCAAATGTGAATTTATTAGTCTGCCTGTGTTTCTTACCTTGTTGTTGCTATTCACTCCTTAAGTCATGTCCAACTCTGTGACCCTGTGGACTCCAGCACACCAGGCTTACTTGTCCTTCACCATCTCCCAGAGTTTGCTTAAACTCATGTCAATTGAGTCAGTGATGGGATTCAGCCATCTCATCCTCTGTCATCCCTTTGTCTTCCTGCCTTCAACCTTTCCCAACATCAGGGTCTTTTCCAATGAGTTGGTTCTTCACATCAGGTGGCTAAAGTATTGGAGCTTCAACTACAGTTCTTCCAATGGACATTCAGGGTTCATTTCTTTTAAGAAGAACTGGTTTGATCTCCTTTCAGTCCAAAGGACTCCCAAGAGTCTTCTGCAATCAGTTCAGTTCAGTTCAGTCACTCAGTCACTTCCAACTCTTTGTGACCCCATGAATTGCAGCACGCCAGGCCTCCCTGTCCATCACCAAATCCCAGAGTATACTCAAACTCATGTCCATCAAGTTGGTGATGCCATCCAGCCATCTCATCTTCTGTCATCCCCTTCTCCTGCCCCCAATCCCTCCCAGCATCAGGGTCTTTTCCAATGAGTCAACTCTTCGCATGAGTTGGCCAAAGTATTAGAGTTTCAGCTTCAGCATTGCCACAGTTCAAAAGTATCAATTCTTCGGTTCTCAGCCTTCTTTATGTTCCCAATTTTACATCTGTGTGTGACTACTGGAAAAACCATACCTTTGACTAGACAGACCTTTGTTGGCAAAGTAATGCCTCTGCTTTTTAACATGATGTCTAAGTTTGTCATGTTTTTTCTTCCAAGGAGCAAGTGTCTTTAAATTTCATGACTTTAGTCACTGTCTGCAGTGACTTTGGGGGTCTAATAAAATAAAATAGAATAAAATGACATTTGTCACTGCTTCCACATTTCCTCCCTTCTATTTTCCATGAAGTGATGGGACTGGATGCCATGATCTTAGTTTTTTGGATGTTGAGCTTTAAGCCAGCTTTTTCACTCTCCTTTTTCACCTTCATCAAAAGGCTCATTAGTTCCTCTTTGCTTTTTGCCATAAGAGTGGTGTCATCTGCATATCTGATGTATTGGTATTTCTCCCAGCAATGTTGATTCCAGCTTGACCTTCATCCAGTCTAACATTTTACATGATATACTCTGCATATAACTTAAATCAGCCAAGTGACAATATACAGCCTGGTCATACTCATTTCCTAATTTTGAACCAATCCATTTTTCAATGCCCAGTCCTAGCTGTTGCTTCTTGACCTGCATACATGATTCTCAGGAGGCAGGTAAGGTGGTCTGGTATTCCCATCTCTTTAACAATTTCCCACAGTTTGTTGCAATCAACACAGTCAAAGGCTTTAGTGTAGTAAATGAAGCAGATGTTTTTCTGGGATTCCCTTGCTTTTCCTATGATACAATGGATGTTAACAATTTGACCTCTTGTTCCTCTGCCTTTTCTAAATCCAACTTGTGTGTCTGTAAGCTTCTTGCCTTCGTGGTGGAGAAGTGTTTCCTGAACCCTCTGAAGTGTTTTCACCTCTACTAACCTCACCCCTAAAAGTACATTCTCCCTCAAAGAAAATGTTTTCCATATTCAAGATACTTCAACTTAAACATTGACTTTTTTGAGTAAAACATATGATGTAGGAGCAATTATTAATCTGTGGAATAACCTGAATACATTATGCTTTAAAAAGCTTGTTTTATGAAATCTTTGACAAACATTTGCAATACTATTCTTTTCTTATAATGTATATTTCAGCTTCTCAAATATTTGCCACTTGTTTGTCTTACTGTCTTCGTTGGCTTTAGCATGAAAGATTTGTATCAATCAATTTTGTTTAAATTATGATATAGTAGAAATCAAATCCTAAATCTCAATAAACTTTCATCACAACTTCCTCATCAGATTTGGTCTCTCCTGGACTGGCTGGCTTTTATCTTCGTGATTGGACCCAAATTACAGGCATGTTCCCTATCTGGAACATTATTAATCTCAAGGAAGATGGAAATAAGGTCAACATGAAGCCAAGTAATATTTCTTAAAATTTGGTTGAAAGTGGCTCCCATCACTTCTGATCACGATTATTGAACAAAGCAAGAAACTGTGGAAGTCTAATGTTCATGGATGATATAATTACTCTAAAGGGAAGGAAGTGAATAACTTTATCAAGAATGCAATTTACCACAGATAAATTAATAATAAATGGCATAGAAAAAATATCAAAACTTAATTATCCAAGACCTACATGAGAATAAGAACTTGTAGAATTTTCCTCCATTTTACTGATACATATTTGGGTCTTTCCAGGTAGCACCAGTGGTAAAGAACCCCCCTGCCAATGCAGGAGACTTAAGAGACACAGGTCCAGTTCCTGGGCTGTGAAGATTCCCTGGAGGAGTGCATGGCAACCCACTCCAAGTTCTTGCCTGGAGAATCCCATCCACAGAGAAGCTTGGCAGGCTACATTCCACAGGGTCTCTCAGAATGGAATACGACTGAAGCGACTTAGCACACTTGCAACTTACCACAAATTAAAAATAAACAACAAAGAAAAAAAATGTCAAAAACATAATTATCCAAGACCTACATGAGAATAAGGACTTGTAGAATTTTCCCCCATTTTCATTTTAGTTCAGTTGGTCAGTCGTGTCTGACTCTTTGAGACCCCATGGGCTTCAGCACACCAGGCTCCCCTGTCCATCACCAACTTCTGGAGTTTGCTCAAATTTGTGTCCATAGAGTTGGTGATGCCATCCAACCATCTCATCCTCTATCGTCCCCTTCTACTCTTGCCTTCAGTCTTTCCCAGCATCAGCATCTTTTCTAATGAGTCAGTTCTTTGCATCAGGTGGCCAAAGTATTGGAGTTTTAACTTCAGCATCAGTCCTTCTAATGAATATTCAGAACTGATTTTTCCTATTTTATTGACATGCATTTGACACATCAGTGTTAGTTGCTCAGTCTTGTCCCACTCTCTGAGACTCCCTAGACTATAGCCAGCCACTTCAGTCTCCTCTGTCCATGGGATTCTCCAGGCAAGAATACTGGAGTGGGTAGCCATTCTGTTCTCCAGGAGATATTGCCTACCCAGGGATCAAATGTGGGTCTCCCACATTGCAGGCAGATCCTTTACCATCTGAGTCACAAGTTCACAATGTAATGATATGCTGCATAATAATTATACAAATAATTATCAAAGTAACTTTAGTTAATACATATCGCCTCACATAGTTTCAAAAATGTTTCTTTGTGATGAAACTACTTAAGATTCACTCTCTTCAGTTCAGTTCAGTTCAGTTCAGTCGCTCAGTCGTGTCCGAATCTGCGACCCCATGAATTGCAGCATGCCAAGGCCTCCCTGTGCATCACCAGCTCCCGGAGTTTACTCAGACTCATGTCCATCGAGTCGGTGATGCCATCCAGCCATCTCATCCTCTGTTGTCCCCTTCTCTTCCTGCCCCCAGTCCCTCCCAGCATCAGGGTCTTTTCCAATGAGTCAACTCTTCGCATGAGGTGGCCAAAGTATTGGAGTTTCAGCCTCAGCGTCAGTCCTTCCAATGAACACCCAGAACTGATCTCCTTTAGGATGGACTGGTTGGATCTCCTTGCAGTCCAGCTATCAAATATACAAACAGTATTGTTAGCTATAGTCATCATGTGTATGCTATAGCCTCAGAAATTATTTCTCATGTAACTGCAAGTTTGTACTTTTTGATCACCTTCACCAATTTTCCCAACCTCTGACCCACGCCTTTGGCAACCACAAAATATGATCTCTATTAGTTCGGTTTTATCAGATTTCACATATAAGTGAGATCATACAGTATTTGTCTTTGTCTGACTTACTTCATTTACATAATGCCCTCAAAGTCCATTCATGTAATTTCTAGTGGATGAACTTCCTTACTTTCATGTATAAATAAGATGCTATACATATATATGTATACTATATTTTCTGTATCTTTTCATCAGTCATTAGAAATTTATGTTGTGCCTGTGTTTTGACTATTGTAAATAATACTGCAATAAGCAGAAGTGCAGATATCTCTTTAGATAATAATTTTAATACTTTTGTATCTATAGCCAGAAATGACATTTTTAGATCATATGCTAATTTTATTTGTAATTTTTTGAGAAAGTTCCATATAGTTTCCTTATTGGATATGTTAGTCACTCAGTCATGTCCAACTCTTTATGACCCCATGGACTGTAGACTGCCAGTCTTCTCTGTCCATGGAATTCTTCAGGCAAGAATACTGGAGTGGATAGCCATTCCCTTTTCCAGGGAATCTTCCCAACTCAGGTACTGAACCCGAGTCTCCTGCATTGCAGTCAGATTCTTTAGTGTCTGAGCTACCAGGGACACCCCCAAACTGGATATGCCAATTTACATTCCTACCTACAGTACATGAGGGTTCCATTTTTTCTAAATTTTGACCAGCACTTATTGTCACTTATCTTTTTGATGATTGTCATTCTATCAGATATGAGATGATGTATCTCATTGTGGTTTTGATTTGCATTTCCCTAATGATTAGTGATATTGACCACCTTTTCATGTACCTGTTAGCTATTAGAATATCCTGTTTGGAGAAATGTCTATTTGTGTCTTTGTTCATTTTTAAAATTGAGCTATTTGCTTTTTGCTCCTGAGTTGTATAAGTTTCTTATATATATATATATATATATACACACACACACACACACACACACATATATATGTATATATATATACATATATATATATAGGATACTAATCCCTTATCAGAATTTTGCAAACCACTTCTCCCTTTCATAGGTAAATTGCCTTTTCATTTTAATGATTATTTCTTTTCTGCAGAAGCTTCTAGCTTGAGAGAACTTGTTTATCTTCTATTTTGTTAATTTTTATTTAGGTGTCTTAAAATATTGCCAAAATCTAAGTCCAGAAGTTTTTATTATCCCCACTTTTTATTCTATTAGTAGTACGGCTTCATTTCTTACATTTGAATTTTTAATCAATTTAGAATTAATTTTTGTGAATGGAGTAAGATGGGGGTCTAATTTCATTCTATACATGTAAATATTTCATTTTTCCAGCACCAGATATTGAAGAGATTATCTTTCCTCCTTTGAGTATTCTTTTCTTTCTTTTCATATGTTAGTTGACTATTTATGCATGAGTTTATTTCTGAGCTCTTTATTCTGTCCCATTAGTCTGTGTGTCTGTTTTAACACCATAGTGTTTTGATTATTATATAACTTTGTAGTACAGTTTGAAATGAGAAATTGTGATTCCTCCAGTTTACTTCTTCTTAGTCAGGCTTATTTTAGCTATTTGAGCTAGTCTTTTGTAGTCCCATACAAATTTTAGGATTGGTTTTATTACTTTTGCCAAAAAATAAAAATGGCAGTGGAGTCATAAGAACTCCATAAGGACTCAACTCCATAAGGTTTTGAGTTGTATGAACATTTTAACAATATTAACTATTTTAATCCATAATCATAGGTTAACTTTCCACATACTTGTATCTTTTAGAATTTCTTTGTTAACATCTTATAGTGTTTAGTATAAAGATCTTCCACTTCCTTGTGTAACTTTTTTATACATTAATATTTTCTTGTTTGCTGATGCCAAATGAGACTTTCATTTATTTTTCAAATAATTTATTGTTAGTGTATGGTGGCTCAGATGGTAAAGCATCTGCTTGCAATGAGGAAGACCCGGGTTCAATCCCTGGGTGGGGAAGATCCCCTGGAGAAGGAAATGGCAACCCACTCCAGTACACTTGCCTGGAAAATTCCATGGACGGAGGAGCCTGGTAGGCTATGTCCATGGGGTTGCAAAGAGTTGGACATGACTGAGCAACTTCACTTACAAAAACACTAACCATTTATGTATGTTGATTTTGTATCCTGCATCTTTACTGAATTTATTGATTAGTTCCAACAGATGCTTTGTATAATCTTCAGAATTTTCTCTATATAAAATCATATCACCTACAAATAGAAACTATTTTACTACTTCCTTTCCAATTCTGATGACTTTTATTTCTTTTTCTTGCCTAACTACTCTGGTTAGGACTTTCGGAACTATGTTGAACAGGAATAGTGAGAGTGAGCACCCTTACCTTGTTTTTGATCATATGGGGAAAACTTTCAGCATTGGATATAATATTAACTGTGGTCATCATATAAGACCTTTATTATGTTGAGGTATTATATATCTTGCATTGTGAATGGATGCTGAACCTTCTCAAATATTTTTTTTTCTGTTTCTATTGAGATGTTCACATACTTTTTATTAGTAGATTAAGATGATGCATTACAGTGATTTATTTGCATATGTTGAACCATTCTTGCATTCCAAGGATAAATTCTGCATGATCATGGGGTACAATCATTTTAATATGTTGCAAATTTTGATTTACGAGTATTTCAGAAGGCTTGACGATAATTTTCCTTTAAGCATATGGTAAAATTCACCAACGAACATATCTGTTTCTGGGCTTATTTTTCTCGGCAGTTTTTTGATTACTAATTCAATCTTGTTGCTAATTATTTGTCTATTCAGTTTTTGTTTTGATTTTCTTCTGATTCAGTTTTGGAAGTTTGCATGTTTCCAGGACTTTATCCTTTTTTTTTTTTTTCAGGTTGTCCAGTTTGTTCTTGTACAATTGTTCATAGTTGTCTCATGATTTTGTGTTTGTTTGCTATTAGCTTTTATATCTCTTCATTCATATATAATTTTATTTATTTGAGTCCTTTCCCTTTTGTTCTTGGTTAGTCTAGCTAAAGTTTGGCGATCTTGTTTATCTTTACAAATAATGAACTCTGTTTTTTTTCAATCTTCTATACTGTTTTCTTTATCTCTTTAATCTATTTCTGCTCTCATTATTATTTCCTTCCTTCTACTAACTTTGAGCTTAATTTGCTCTTCTTTTTATACCTGCTTTAGTTATAAAATTAGGTTGTTTACTTGACATTTTTCTACTTTCCTGATGTTTGCATTTGTAGCTATAAATTACTGTATTTGAATATCTTTTGCTATAACTTCTTAGTTTTAATATGTTTTGTTTCTATTATATTTTGTCTCAAGGTACTTTTTTCTGTTTTAATTTCTTCTTTGATTTGTTAGTTTTTCAGAAGTGTGTTTAATTTCCATGTGTTTGTGTGTTCTCGATATTTTCTCCTAGAAAATATCCCACATGTACTTGAGAAGAATATGTATTCTGCCATTGTTGAAATTGTTCTGTATGTGTTTCTTAGGTTCACGTGATTTTAGCTATTGTTCAAATCCACTGTTTTCTTATTCTTTCTCTGTCTGAATGACCTCTCCATTGTTGAGAGTGGCATATTAAATTCCCCAACCATTATTGTATTGCCGATTACTTCTTTTGGTTTTGTTAGTATTTGCTTTATATATTAGATGACTAGAAAGTGGGTGCACAAATATTTGCAATTATTATATCTTTTAGATGAATTGATGACTTTATCGTTATATAATGAAACTTTTCTTCTTTTGATCATTTGTAGCTTGAAACCTATAATACCTGATATTAAGGATACCTACTCATGCTTTCTTTCATTTATCATTTGCTTAAAATATCTTCTCTACTTGTCTTCACTTTCAGTCTATGCATATTCTTAAAACTAACGTAAGTCTATTTTAGGCAACATCATAATACCTTGTTTTTTAATACACCCAGCCATTCTGTCTTTTATTGGAAACTTTAATTTGCTTACATTTAAAATAATTGTTGATAGTTAAGGACTTACTAATGTTATTTTAGTTATTGTTTTCTAATGCTTTGTAGATCCATTTTGCTTTGTAGATCTTATATTGCTGTCTTCTTGGTGATTTAATGACTTATGAAGAGATATGTTTTGACTTTATCATAATTTTTTTGTGTATCTACTCCATGTTTTCCTTGTGTTTATTGTAAAATTTACAAAAATATCTTATATTTTTAACACTTTTTAAGGCTGATAACATTAATAGCTTTCTTAGACTTTACACTTTTTCTTCCCCCTTGGTTACATTTTGGTTGTTGATATTGCAACATGCATATTTTTATATACTGTATCCAATAATAAATTATTATAATTATAATTATTTTAAGTTGCTTTCTTATTTTTTTTTTTTTAACTTTTAAACCATAACCTTCAGTGAATTATGCTCACTGCTTTTATGAGATTAGAAAAACTTACTTTGACTATATATTCACCAATACCAGTGAGTTTTACACCTGCATTTGTCTGTTTTTATACTCTAAAGTAGCATTTTTATGATCACTTAATGAACTCTCTTTAATATTTCTTGTAAGGCAAATTTAGTGATGATGTACTCCCTTAGCATTTGATTCTAAGGGAAATTATTTCTCCTCCATCTCTGAAGGACCACTTTGCTGAGTATAGTATTCTTGGTTGACAGATTTTTTTTCTTTCTTCTTCAGTATTTGTAGTATATCAGTCCATTTTCTCCTGATCTGAAGAATTTTCATTGAAAAATTCTACTAGAGTCTTATGGTGGTTCCCTTGTTTGTGACATGTCACTTTTCTCTTGCTGCTGCTAAAATTTCCCTTTTGATTTTGGCTTCTGGATTTAGTTATAATGCGTCTCAATGTAGTCTTTTTTTGTGTGTGTTCAATTTACTTAGTATTTTTCGGCCTCATGAATATGGATGTCCTTTTCTTAGCTCAAATTTGGGAAGGTTTCAGCTATCATTGCTTCACACATGCTTTCTGTCCTCTTTTACTCATCTTCTTCTGTGACTTATAAATATTATTTGTTTTCACAACACCTATACATTCTTTAGGTTTGTTTCACTCTTTTTAATTGCTTCTTTTTGGTTCCTCTGATGGATGATTTTAAATGGCTTAACTTTATTACTGTGAGTCTTTCTTCTACTTGATTGAGTTGGCTGTTGAAGTCCTCTGTTGAATTCTTCTATTCACTTCAGGTTTATGATTTCTGATTGCATTTTGATAGTTTCTATTTCTTTGTTGAACTTCTCATTTTGTACATGTATTGTTTCCCTGTCTCCTTAGTTTTCTGCCTGTATTCTCATAGCTCATTAAACTACTTTAAAATAACTACTCTGAATTCTTTGTGAGATAGTTCATAGAGGTCTTTTGTTTTTATTCTTTAGAAGCACTTATTAGAACTTTATAAGTTTCATTTGTTGAAGTCATGTCTGCCTGATATTTTTTGATTCACAGTTATTTTTATTGATGCCTGCACATATGGATAGGTAGTCTCTTCTCCCAGATTTTACATGTCTGCTTTGACAAAAACAGTCCATCCATTGCTAGTCAGATCAACTTGGGGTTCTGGATGTGTCTGTTGATAACACCCTTGGGCATATGCTCACTTTTGAGGTCTAAACTGGGTAAGACTACTCCTTACCTGAAATAATTGGGGTGATGCTGTTGTCTAGATATAGCTGGATGGGATTGCCAGTTTGGCTCCTTTTCAAGTGTGGTGGTAGGATGTGCTCCACAGTAATCTGGATTCCCTGGTCAGTTTTCCTAGTCAGGTAAAATGGTATATTATACTCAGCAGTTGGCAGGACTACAGATTAGCTTCCCTTCCTGGGAGGGGATGGAAAAAATAGGTCTCAAAGCCAGTACAGCTCATTGTTTAGAGATCCAAATTGTGCAGAATGGTGCACCATGCACCAAATTTCCTGGCCAGATGGGGCCACTGGCTTTGCTCTGAATATGGAAAAGTCTCAGATAGGTCTCACTAGCCAAGTGCCACTCAATAGAGGCCGTAGGATGGGGTATATATCTTTCTATATGTCCTAATTAGGTTTCTTGGTTTGTCAAGACTAACATTTTATTCAACAGTGGGCCAGGGTACAAATTAGCTTTCCTGTCCTGGCAGGGCCTCAGAACAGACCTCAAGGCTGGCAAGGCTCATTGTTTGGGAAACAAATCAAGTGGAACTGTGCATTAAACTCCTCGGCCAGATGGGGCTATCAGTTTATCTCTGCATGTGGGGATAGCCACTGGGCTGGCCCTCTGCTTTAGCGCTGCTGGCTATTCCATTTTTTTCAGGTGCTCTGTCCAGGTTTCTTTATTGGATAGGGTTGGAGGCTATATCCAGCAGCAGACAAGATTATGAATTATCTCCCTTGTTTGTATGGGGTGGCAGAACAGACTCCCAGACTGGCAAGCTCATTTTGGAGGGTCTTGAATGAGACAGAATTATGCACGAATCTTCTGGCTAACTTCGCTCTGCACTGGGGTACAGCCACAGGGCAGATTCTCCACTGCTGGGCTACACCAATTCCTGGGTTCTCTGGTCAGATTGCCCAATTGGGTAGGGCAGGGGCCTATACTCAGCAATAGGTAGATATGTGAATTAGCTTCCTTGCCTAGGCAGAATGACAGAACAGGTTTCAGGGCTTGTGAGGCTCATTGCTTGAGATTCTGAATCAGACAGAACTGTGCACAGAGTTTCTTGATTAAATAGGGCCACCATCTTTACTCTGAAGATAAGTATCACTGACAACCAGGCTCATGACTTGGGTGCTACTGCATTATGCAACTTCCCAGGAGCTTCAGCAGGCTCCTGTTTGGGTGGAGCTAAGGGCTTCACTCAGAAGCATGCATGACTATTTCCTGTCCAGACTGGGTAAAATAAGCCCCAAGTCCAGCAAGGTTTATTGTTTAGGGTTTTGAATAAGGCAGAATTGTGACCCAAGTTTTTTTGCAGAACAGGGCTACCATCTTGACTCTGAAGACAGACAAATCCACTGGCTGAGCCACTAGGGTGTTCCTGCACAGAGGCACTCAGTCTGCCAAGATACAGCCCAGTTATAAGCTCTAAACCCACTCACCTTCTCTGTGACAACCAGCTCTCCACTGGTCAACCCCACGTATTGGCCCTGCAATTCCTGTGAGCACCCCTTTTGCCCACTGGAGTAACTGCAGGCCCAGGAGCTCCCGTCTGTGTGGTGCTGTGCTAACCGTTCGGGTCTATATGTAGCAACTCTTTCACTCTTCTAATGCAGTCCATCTCAGTCTTTGGCCCAGGGTACACATCAGCCTCTGTGTTTTAGGATTTTCACAGTGATGTCTTGTCTATACATAATTGCTAGTTGGTTTTCTTGTGAGGGGGGCTGAATCAGGAATAACTCATATCACTATCTTCCTAATGTCAGTCCAGAAGTTTAGTGGGATTGTGAGAATGTTAAATGCTCATTCTGAAACTCTGTTCCTTGACAGAGGTTGGTTCTATGACTTCCTACAGTTTTCAACAGTAGTAGCTTTATTGAGGTTAAACAATTTGAATTGTGCTTTATTGATTTCAATCTGGTGACTATATCTGCTCTTAACTAGAAAGAAATAGAGAGCATCTCTTGGGATGGTTTCAGTAGGTGTCTTGGTCATTTTTTTTTTTTTTTTTTGACATTTTCCATTCTTTTTTTTTTTTTTATTAGTTGGAGGCTAATTACTTTACAATATTGTAGTGGTTTTTGTCAAACATTGACATGAATCAGCCATGGATTTACATGTATTCCCCATCCCGATCTCCCCTCCTTTTTTTTTTTATAAAATGTAAAACATATAACATTTTCTTCTTGGATAGCCTAGTTTATTTATTTAATGGATTATGACGGATTCAAAACACAGTCACTGCCAATTATTAAGAACTTACATCATTGTGTATAAGGTTTGTCCAGTATCACGTTTTATATCACACCACTAAAATAACTATCTCACAGTGCTCATCAAAAGCATAGGCTTGCCTTCTTGGACTAGGGATTCTTTTCACTGTTCAAAAGTTCAAGTCAAGGAAAGCAAGTCTCCTTACATCTTCTCTATTAAAATAGGTCTCAGCAGGTGGTCTCCCTTTGAGCTACAAGGCACCTGTTTCAAGGGACTCCTCCATGTCTACTGATACTGGCTCCAGGGTTAAGCCTGAATGTAAGATGTGTTTGTTGTCATTGCCACTTATCTGATTTAACTAATTAACTCAGCAGGCGAGATAAGTTTTTTAAGTTTAATGTTATTGTAAAGCACCTTGAGATACCTCAGCATGACAAGATGACATAAAAGTTAGTGTGTGTATGCCTCCACTTCCTCTCAGAGTTAGGCACCCTGGTGATTTAGACAAATGCATTGGTTGTTCAAATGGAAACTAGATACTAAAAGTCATGGGGAGAAAAAAGACTGAATTCTAATGTGATGTTTCCAATTTGTTAGAAACATAAAGAAATGGGGAACTCATTTATAATTCCTATGGATTCTTGCAATCAGATGGAAATAATTGAGATGTGGAATCAATTCTTGAGATAGCTTAATGTTTAATGATACTAGAATTCTTATTCCACATCATCTATTTTTATATAAATCATATGAACTATTTTTAGCTATCCTTTGTATAGGATAAATGTTATAAAGCTTCTTTCACATAATTCCTTTTAAATCTCTTGCAACTGTTGTATTATCATTATCTATATGTGACAAAACTAAATAGGATTCTAAAAATTAAATAAAATTATCCAAATATATGGAAATTAGAAAAAAATCATTTTGGGTAATCAGACTCAGATATTCCTTTAATAGTGTTACTTATATGGGTTATTTTAATAATTAAAATTGTGAAATTTTGTAACAAGTAAATGGTCTTTGAAGCAAATATTATGTCTATAAAAATCACACTACTCTATGTCTTGGCTGAAATGTTTTGGGAGCAGCAGAAAACATAAATAATAGTAAAGTATATTTGCACTACATGCTTTTATCTTTTATAAAAATGATTAAAATACATGTGTAAGTACTCTTAATAGGTATGGAATATTGGTAGAAATGGTACTTGTTTTGCGCTATAGTATTCTTAGTAGGCTTCAGGGTTATGCAAATCAAGAACTTCCAGATGTCCAAGCTGGGTTTAGAAAAGGAATAGGAACCAGAGAGCAAATTGCCAACATTCACTGGATCACGGAGAATGCTAGGGAATTTCAGAAAAACATGTACCTCTGTTTCATCACCTATGCCAAAACCTCTGACTGTGTGGATCATAATAAACTGTGGAAAGCTGTTAAAGAAATGGAAATACCAGGCCATCTAATCTGTCTCCTGAGAAACCTATATGCAGGTAAAGAAACAATAGTCAGAACCCTGTATGGAACAATTGGTTCATTCAAGTTTGAAAAAGGAATACAACAGGACTATCTGCAGTCATCCTGTTTGTTTAATTTACATGTTGAGCACATCATGAAAAACACTGGGCTGCATAAGTTACAAAAGACAGGTGGAAGAAATATCAACAACCTCACATACATAAATGATACCACTCTAATAGCAGAAATCAAGAGGCACTTACTCTGCCAACAAAGGTCCATAGAGTCAAGGTTATGATCTTCCCAGTGGTCACATTTTGTTGTGAGGGCTGGACCCTAAAGAAGGCAGAGCACCAGAGAATCGATGCCTTCAAACTCTGGTGCTGGAGAAGACTCTGATGCTGGAAAGTCCCTTGGAGAGAAAGAAGATCAAACCAGTCAATCTTAAGGGAAATGAACTCGGAATACTCATTGGAAGGACTGATGCTGAAGCTGAAACTTCAGTATTTTGGTCATCTGATATGAACAGCTGACTCATTGGAAAAATCCCTGATTCTGAGAAAACTGCAAAAATCTAGAAAATCTCTCTCTAGTAGATGGAGTTTTAAATAACATAATGCAATCATAGCAGTTCTTGTTTCAGCACCCTTCCTATATAATGTAGCTTAATCAAGAATATTTTCTAATATTCACAAAGTCTACTCACACTCAAGTGGAATTCAGTTCAGTCACTAGAAGTTTGCTACTTTTTGTAATAATTTTCTGTGTATTGATATTCATTATTTTATGAATCATTGTTGCCTTTATCTCCTTTAAATTTTGAACATGGTTTACTTGCATATTTTTAAATATATTTATAACAGCTGTTATGAAATTATTTTTTGCAAAGTTGAGGATTGAGCCTTTCAGATATACTCTATGACTCTTTTTTTTTTTTCCTGAGTATGGATCACATTTTGATATTTATTTCATGTCATAAATTTCTAGTAAAAGTTAGATATTGTAGCAAATGTCTACTGATTTTGTTTTTTTTCTCTTAGTGGTTATAATTGATGCTTTTGAGTGTTTATCTATTTGTTCAGTAATGTGTCTGGCATAATTCTGTGATATCTATTCTTCTGGCAGTGTGTAACTTCTAATGTCACCATTCAGATGTCTTAATTGAAACATTAGAAAATCACTACTTTTGGATTTCTAGATGTTACCTTGTGTCAGTATGGCTTAATGGTAAGCAAATAATTGGCTAGAGGTTGTAGGCAATGCTTACATGTACACCATGTACACCATGCCCCAGTAAAATTTCCACCTTTCAAAAAAAATAGATATGTTTGGGTTTGGGAACACATTCAAAATCAGTATATTTAAAACTCTTCCTCAACTCTTACTTTCAAGACTCTCCCAGGTCTGCTTGGCATGTGCACAAGTCCTCATATTCAGGCAGACATATGTATAAAGGGCCCTCTTCAATCTTTACTGAGCTTGTGTACCTTCTTGAGCATTTATATGTTCTTCCAGACTGACAAACATATGTGGGAACTTATTAAAATTATCTCCCTCTTAAAACTCTGACTACTCCACTGGTCTTCTGCCTGCCGTAACCATGGTCATAATTTTAAGCTAGCTACATTGGCCAACCTATACTTCTGACATTTAGATCACTCTTGCTCATGACAACATCCATGGTAGAAAGACTTTTCTTCCCCCCCACTCTAAATCAACTCAGCTCCCTCCAGAAATAAATATGCTGGAATTTTATTATTGCTGTTTTTGTAGGAGTAGGATTTGTGGTTTCAATTTATATATATTTATCTATCATATAGAATATACACAGTATATAAATATATGTACACATATAGCATACCTATATACATGCATATCTATAGTAAATATAAAGAGCAAATGGGTTGTACATAAGATGAAATTTTAACAAGGGTTAAATGTGGATGATGGATATACTGGCGATTATTATATTGTACTTTTCAATTTTGTTTTTTCATGTAAACTTAGAAAAATAATATTTAACTTACTTATATTTTAACCTTATTCTTGCTTGGATGAGGAATAGAGAATAATTGACTATTGGATGAATAATAAGAGTAAGTTTATGTTTCGGTAGGTAACTCTGGTAATGGCACTTTATTATATTTACAAATTACAAACAATGATTTAAATTATTGTTGAGAGCTTTTGCAGTTTATTAGTTACTTTAAGAAAAAAAAAAAACCCTACTTCTAGTAAATTTAATGAGAGGTTTGTATATAGTGACAGCATGACATTGCAAAAACTACTCCAAAGTTATTTCTAGCCTTTCATAGGAAACAATATATGTGTAAGCACTTTTTCTCTTCCTTTATTATATATGATTTAAAATATATTAGCAGTATCATTTAGAATTTCTTGGATAAGAAAATTTTCTCCTATAATTCAACCTCAACACTGAATCAAAATCCCTTCTAAGAATTTTAATTTTTATTTTATAGCAGTGAACACACATGACAGGAGAACTATTCTCTTAATAGATTTTTAATGGTGACAAACAGCATTGCTAACAATAGGCACAATGTTGTAGGGTAGATCTTTAGAACAATGTTCAATTCAGTTCAGTTCAGTCTATCAGTCCAGTCCAACTCTTCACGACTCCATGGGCTGCAGCACGTGAGGCTTCCCTGTCCATCACCAACCCCCAGATCTTGCTCAAACTCATGTCCATCGAGTTGGTGAGCCATCCAATCATATTATCCTCTGTCGTCCCCTTCTCCTGCCTTCAATCTTTCCCAGCATCAGTCTCTTTTCTAATGATCAGTTCTTCACATCAAGTGACCAAAGTATTGGAGTTTCAGCTTCAGCATCAGTCCTTCCAATGAATATACAGGACTGATTTCCTTTAGGATTGATGAGTTTGATCTCCTTGCAGTTCAATGGACTCTCAAGGTTCTTCTCCAACACCACAGTTCAAAAGCATCAATTCTTTGGAGCTCAGCTTTCTTTATAGTCCAACTCGCACATCCAGAGCTGACTACTAGAAAAATCATAGCTCTGACTAGATGGACCTTTGTTGGCAAGGTAATGTATATGCTTTTTAATAAACTGTCCAGGTTGTCATAGCTTTTCTTCCAAGGAGTAAGCATCATTTAATTTCATGCCAGGAGTCACCATCTGCAGTGATTTGGGACCCCATGAAAATAAAGTCTCTCACTGTTTTTATTGTTTCCCCATTTATTTGCCATGAAGTGATGGGGCCAGATGCGATGATCTTAGTTTTTTGAATGTTGAGTTTTAAGTCAACATTTTCACTCTCCTCTTACACTTTCATCAAGAGGTTCTTTATTTCTTCTTTGCTTTCTGCCATAAAGGTGGTGTCATCTGCATATCTGAAGTTATTGATATTTCTCCTAGTAATCTTGATTCCAGCTTGTGCTTGATCCAGCCTGGTATTTCTCATGATGTGCTCTGCATATAGATTAAATAAGCAGCGTGACAACATACAGCCTTGACACACTCCTTTCCCATTTTGGAACCAGTCAGTTGTTCCATGTCCGGTTCTACCTGTTGCTCCTTGACCTGCATACAGATTTCTCAGGGGGCAGGCAAGGTGGTCTGGTATTCCCATCATTTTAAGAATTTTCCACATTTTGCTGAGACCACACAGTCACAGGCTTTGGCATAGTTCATAAAGCAGAAGTATATAAATATATATATATATATATATATATATATATATATATATATATATATTTTTTTTTTTTTTTTCTCCTGGAACTCTATTGCTTTTTTGATTATCCAGTGAATGTTGGAAATATGATCTCTGGTTCCTCTGTCTTTTATAAATCCTGCTTGAATATCTGGAAGTTCGTAGTTCACACCCTATTGAAGCCTAGCTTGGAAAATTTTGAGCATTACTTTGCTAGCGAGTGAGAGGAGTACAATTCTGAGGTAGTTTGAACATTCTTTGGCACGGCCTTCCTTTGGGATTGGAATGAAAACTGACCTTTTCCAGTCCTGTGGCCCCTGCTGAGATTTCCATATTTGCTGACATATTGACTGCATCACTTTCACAACATTCTCTTTTAGGATTTGAAATAGCTCAACTGGAATTCCATCACCTCCACTAGCTTTGTTTGTAGTGATGCTTCCTAAGGCCCACTTTACCTCACATTCCAGGAAGTCTGGCTCTAGGTGAGTGATGACTCCGCCGAGGTTATCTGGATGATGAAGATCTTTTCTGTGTAATTCTACTATATATTCTTGCCACCTCTTCTCAATATCTTCTGTTTCTGTTAGGTCCATACCATTTCTCTCCTTTATTGTGCCCATCTTTGCATGAAGTGTTCCTCTTATATCTCTGATTTTCTTTAAGACGTCTCTAGTCTTTCCCATTCTATTGCTTTCCTTTATTTCTTTCAGTTGATCACTGAAGAAGGCTTCTTATCTTTCCTTGCTATTCTTTGGAACTCTGCATTCAGAGTTCCTTTCCTTTTCTCCTTTGCCATTTGCTTCTCTTCTTTTCTCAGCTATTTGTAAGGCCTCTTCAGAAAACCATTTAGCCTTTTTGCATTTCTTTTTCTTTGGGATGGCATTGAGCACTGTCTCCTGTACAATGTCAAAAACCTCTGTCCATATTTCTTCAGGCATTCCATCTATCAGATCTAATCACTTGAATCTATTTGTCACTTCCCCTGTATAATCATCAGGGATTTGATTTAGGTCATACCTGAATGGTCTAGTGGTTTTCCCTATTTGCTTCTATTTAAGTCCAATTTGGCAATAAGGGAGTCATGATCAAAGCCACAGTCAGCTCCAAGTCTTGTTTTTAATGACTATATAGAGCTTTTCCATCCTTGGCTGCAAAGAATATAAGCAGTCTGATTTCGGTATTGACCCTCTGGTGAAGTTCACATGTAGGGTCCTCTCTTGTGTTGTGGGAAGAAGGTGTTTACCATGACCAGTGGGTTCTTTTGGCAAAACTCTGTTAGCCTTTTCCCTGTTTAATTTCATACTCTAAGGCCAAATTTGCCTGTTGCTCCAGGTATCTCTCAACTTCCTACTTTTGCATTCTAGTCCCTGTGATGAAAAGGACATCTTTTTCTAGTTCTAGAAGGTCTTGTAGGTCTTCATAGGACCCACATTTTTAGTTCACTGATTCCTAAAATGTTGACATTCACTCTTGCCGTCTCCTGTTTGACCACTTACAATTTGCCTTGATTCATGGTCCTAACATTTGAGGTTCCTATGCAATATTGTTCTTACAGTATCGGACTTTACTTCCATCACCAGTCACATCAACAACTTGTACATTGTTTCCACTTTGGCTCTATCTCGTCATTCTTTCTGGAGTGATTTCTCCACTCTTCTCCAGTAGCATATTGGGCACCTACCAACTTGGGGAGTTCATCTTTCAGTGTCCTATCTTTTTTACTTTTCATACTGTTCATGGGGTTCTCAAGGCAGGAATACTGAAGTGGTTTGCCATTCCTTTCTCCAGTGGACCATGTTTGGTCAGAACTCTCCACCTTGACCCATCCATCTTGGGTGGCTCTTTATGGCATGGCTCATAGTTTCATTGAGTTAGACAAGGGTGTGGTCTTTGTGATCAGCCTGAAGTTTTCTGTATGAAGTTAGACTGTGGTTTTCATTCTGCCTGTCCTCCGATGGATAAGGAAAATAGGCATATGGAAGCTTCCTGATGGGAAAGACTGACTGTGGGGGAAACTGGGTCTTGTTCTGATGACAGGACCATGCTCAGTAAAACTTTAATCCAATTTTCTGTTGATGATTACCAGGGAAGGGCTGTGTTCCCTCCCTGTTATTTGACCTGAGAACAAACTATGGTAGAGGGTTTCCCTGATGGCTCAGATGGTAAAGTGTCTGCCTGCAATGCAGGAGACCCAGGTTTGATCCCTGGGTTGGGAAGATCCCCTGGAGAAGGAAATGGCAACCCACTCCAGTATTCTTGCCCGGAAAATTCCATGGACTGAGGAGCCTGGTAGGCTTCAGTCCATGGCGTCACAAAGAGTCAGATATGACTGAGGGACTTCACAATTCACAATTCACAAAAATGGTACAGGTAATGAGGATAAGGGCGACCTCCTTCAAAAGGTTCCATGCACGGCACTTCCACACTCAGTGCCCCAGACCTTGCAGCAGGCCACCACTGACCTACGCCTCCACCCAAGATTCTTGGACACCCAAATACAAATCTGAGCCAGTCTCTTGTAGGGTCACTGTTCCTGTCTCTGGGCCCTGGTGCATACAAGGCTTTGTTTGTGCCCTCCAATAGTCTGTTTCCCCAGTCCAGTGGAAGTTCTGTAATCAAATCCCACTGGCCTCTGAAGTCAAATTCACTGGGGATTCTCAGTCCCTTTGCCAGATCCCCAGGTTGGGAAATCTGCTATGAGTCCTAGAACTTTCTTAACAGTGCAATAATCTCTTTGGTATAATTGTTCTGCAGTTTGTGGGTCATGTGCTCAGTGGCTTTATGGTGGAGTTAATGATGACCTCCTCCAAGAGGGCTTATGTCACAGGCTGTGTGAGACCCAGGTCTGCTGCACCCAAAGTCCCTGCCCTGCAGCAGGTCACTGCTGACCCATACCTCCTCAGGAGACACTCAAACACCCAAAGGCAGGTCTGGCTCAGTCTCTGTGGGGTCTCTGGGTCCTGGTGCACACACGGTTTTGTTTGAGCCTTCTGAGAATCTCTGGTGGGTACGGGGTTTGATTCTAAATGCGATATTTCACCCCTCCTACCATCTTCCTGGGGGTGGGGAGATTTTTTTTTTTTTTTTGTGGGATCCAACATTCTCCTGCCAATGGTTGTCCAGCAGTGAGTTGCAGTTTTAGAATTCTTGCAGGTGAAAATGAGTACATGTCCTTCCCTCTGCCATCTTGCTTCCATCTTGCTCCCTAGAACAAAGCATTCATCTTGAATAGCAGAAACTTTATAGCTATTTTTGGCAACTCCTTTGTCCCAGCTTTCTATCCCTTGGTAACCATTATACTTTCTGTTTCTATGATTTTTTTCTATTTTAGATACCTCTTTAAGTCAAATCAAACAATATTCATACTTCTATGACTGGATTATTTCACTTAGCATAAAGTCAACAAGGTTCATCCATGTTGTTACAAATTGCAGCATTTCTTCCTTTTAAAAAGTGAATAGTGTCCCATTGTTTATATATAACACATTTTCTTTATTCATCCATCTATAGGCATTTAGCTTGTTTCCACATCTTATCTGTTATAAATAGTGCTGCAACCAAATAAGAGCACCAATATCTTCTTAAGATCTTGACTTTTATTCTTTTGGAAAAATATCCAGAATTGGGATTGCTGGATCAAAAACATTTATAAAATCATATGAAATCACAAAGGATTTTGGATAGCCAAGCAACCTAGAGAAAGAAGAACAAAACTGAAGGCCTCATACTTTCTGTTTTAAAAACATATTATAAAGCCACAGTAATTAAGTCAGTGTGGCACTAGTGGTGAAGAATCCACCTGCCAATGCAGGAGACAAAGAGATGTGGGTTCTCTGGGTTGGGGATACCCTGAGGAAGGAAATGGCAACCCACTCCAGCCATTATTGCCTGGAGAATCCCACAGACAGAGGAATCTGGAGGGCTGCAGCCCATAGGATAGCATAGAGTTGGATACAACTGAAGCAACTTAGCAAATGCAGCATAGTATTGACATAAAGACAGATATAAAAAAGAAGAAGAAGAAGAACAGAATATAAAACCCAGAAATAAACCCATGCACTACAGTTGATTGATGGTTAACAAGGGTGTCACAAACACTCAATGGGAAAGGATATGCTCTTCAAGAAATCTTCTTGGGTAAACTGAATAATCACATGAAAAGAATGAAATTCGATCCCAATCTTACTCCACTCATAAAAAGCAACTTGAGAGTAAATATAAGACCCAAAAGAGTAAAACTCTTAGATGAAAATACATGGGAAAAACTCTTTGACATTGGCTTTGGCAAACATTTTTTGGATATGATACTGAAAGCACAAATCACCAGATGGAGCTTCAGCCAATGAAAAAGATTCTGCATATCAAAAGAAACAATTAAGAAAAATGAAAAGGCAAGCAATGAAATGGACAAGATATTTCTAACCCATATTCTGGTAAAGGGTTAATGTTCAAGCTATATAAGGCACTCATAACTTAATAGGGAAAAATAAGCAAATAATTCAATTAAAAATGAGTAAGTGACATGAATATATATCTTTAGGTTTATTAGGCCTGTTAGAATAGCTTTTATCAACAGGACAGGAGATAACAAGTGCTGGTATGGATGTGGGGAAAAGGGCATCGTCATGCATTGTTGGTGGAAATGTAGATAAGGAAAACAATATGAGTTTTCCTAAGTATAAAATAAAGGTACAATATAATCCAGCAATCCAATATCTGGGCATATACCCCCCAAAAAGAAATAACTACTCCAAGTAGTTATCGTGCTGCCGTATTCATTGCAGTATTATTCACAATAGCCAAGATGTGGAAACAACCCAAGTGTCCAATGATTTCAGAATGGATAAAGAAAGCATATTTTATGTATGTGAAACCCTTGAATAATGCAGGCATTAAGGGCACTGACCTCCCTGCCCAACTGGAAATCTGTATATAGATTTAAAGTCATTCTTCAGTATCCACAGTTATGCATCTGGAGATTCAACCAACCACAGATCTTGTGGTAGGACTATAGTATTTATATTTTTTTTCAAAAAAAAAAAAAAAAATCCACTGATAAGTGTATCTATGCAGTTCAAATCTGTGTTGTCCAGTCAACCATATATGTAATTTATATTTATGTAAAATGTATATTTAATGTATATAATACATGTGTGTGTGTGCGTGTGCATGCTGTCTCTCAACTGTGTCTGACTCTTTGCAAACTCATGGACTGTAGCCTGCCAGGCTCCTCTGTCCATGGGGTCATCCCAACAAGAAAATTGGAATGGGTTGCCATTTCCTCTTCCAGGGGATCTTCCCAACTCCAGTGATCAAACCAGCATCTACTGCATTAGTAGGGGGACTTTTTTACCACTGAGCCACCTGGGAAGTCCAATAATGTAATATACACAGCAATATATAATGGATATTTATTATTCAACCATAAAATTAAGGAAATTTTGCATTTGTAAACTAAATAAGTCAGAGAGACTGTATTCTGAAATAACATATGATCTGTTTTATGTGGAATCTGAAAAAAAAAAAAAAAAGCCAAACATTTGAAACAGAAAGTAGTCAATAAATTTGCAGTTACAGGATAAACAGTTTCTGGGGATGTAACGTATAATGTTACCAAGGAGCCTGGTGGACTACAGTACATAACATCACAAACAGTTGGACACAACTGAAGCAATTGACCACACATGTTTGCAATGTATAACGTGGAGGCTATCATTAACAAACTTGTCTTGTATAGTTGGTTGTTGCTAAGACAGCAGATGTTAAATATTCTCACCACAAGTGAAAAAAAAAAAATGTTGATTATATGAAGTGATGGTTACATTAACTAATTTTATTGCAGTAATCATTTCACAACATATACATGAACCATATCATCATACTGCACTGCTTAATTTCATACATATTATATGTCAATTATATCTCAATAAAGGTGAAAAAATAGGCTAAAGACTTGAGCAGATGTTTCTCCATAGAGGATACACAAATTGCAATAGGTATATGAAAAAAGTCTAAATGTCACTAATGATCAGGACAATGCAAGTCAAACTATAATGACATATCACCTCATGCATGTATTGATGACTATTGTAAAAAAATAAAAGGAAGGCATATATATTAGTCAATATATGATGTTTATTTTTGTCTTTCTGACTTCACTCAGTATCACAGTCTCTAGGTTCATCCACCTCACTACAACTGACTCAATGTTTTTTGTTTTTATTTAATGTCCTTCACCAAATGAGAAAATATGACTTATTTTTATTTTTTAATTTATATTTTAATTGGAGGAAAATTGCTTTGCAATGTGTTGGTTTTTGCCATACAACAAGCAAATCAATCATAATATATAATATATATTATATATATATAATAGCTCTCCCTCTTGAGCTTCCTTCTCCTTCCCCATCCTACTCCTCTAGGTCATCACAGAGCACCAGGCTGGCTCCCCGTGTCACAAAGCAACTTCCCAGTAGCTGTTTATTTTACACATGGTAATATATATATATATACACATATATATATATATATGTCAATGCTGCTTTCTTAACTTGTCCTTCCCTTTCCTTCCCCTAGTGTGTCCACAAGTCCATTCTCTACATCTGCATCTCCATTCCTTCCCTGCAAATAGTTTCGTTAGTGCCATTTTTTAGATTCCATATATATATATGCATTAATATATGATATTTGTTTTTCTCTTTCTGACTTACTTCACTCTGTATAACAGGCTCTAGGTTCATCCATCTCACTACAGCTGACTCAGATTGTTCCATTTTGTGACTGATATCCCATTGTATATATGCCCCCCACCTTCTTTATCCATTCATCTGTCAATGGACATCTAGGTTGCTTCTCCACATGTGGAGAATTCATGTGGAGAAAGTACAGTGTTGGTGGGAATGTAAATTGGTGTTGCCACTAAGGAAAGCAGTATGGAGGGTCTTCAAAATGTTGTAAATAGAACTATCATATAATTCTTTTCTCATTTTGCTGCTGATAAATACATCTTTTCTAGTGTGTACTTGCTAGCATTTTAATGATTAGTAATTATTTTCTACACCAGGACTTTTTACACTAAATTGGTCAATTTAAAAGTGCCTTGGATTAATAGGCAAACAGAATGATTAATTATTTATTATTTTACTCTCCAATTAACCATAGTCAGGACATAAAAATTTGATTTGCTATTTTTGGACAGAGATCATACACTATTGAATTAATCCGCACAAGAGTTTAGTATGAAGAATTTTGAGCCAAACTCTCAATTTTCAAGTGAATCTTTGCAATAGTATATTATTTCCAAAATACCAACTCTTTGACTGCTAATATAGTTTCTAACTCCTCATATGGTATGCTTCCTTCTATAATTAAAGGTGTTATCTTATGAAAATATTATCTAAGGTTAACTTTCATATACATTTGTGAAAAATAGGTATTAAAACAAAAATTGTTTGCAAAGGGACTTTGATTTAATTAAAACCAATGTGAGCAAGTAATAATGTAATACTAACAATTGAAATGTATGGTCATTGAATTTCCTATGTAACTGCATAAATACTACAGAATTGCTGGTCAGATCAGAGCCAGTTGGAGAGCTTTAGGAAAATGTCATAAAATAATTAGGATTACAATTAAAACAGAAGTATATTTGGCATGAAGGAAGTAGAGGACCTTTCAAGTAAATCAAAATAACAGCAACTTTTCAGAGCTTTAGATTTCAAATTAAAAATTCATTTGAGAAAGATGGGAAAATCATTAGTTTCTAGGAATATTCACAAGTGCTCGCTCCTTTTCTGCAATGTAAATACCCACATTTCTCCTAATATATGAATAAGAGATTTAGAGATGTGTCATACTTGGTTCAGAATATTCCTTCATTCTACAGAAGATCTGAAAAGACTCTTTCATTCTAGTTGGAATACAATTACATTCAGAGTTTAATGTTCAACATGTTTCACATGGACCACAGTTGTTTTTTAACAGTATTGTTTTTGTGCTTGGATATGGTCAAAATATCAATAATTTCAGATATGCAGATGACACCACCCTAGTGGCAGAAAGTGAAGAACTTAAGAGCCTCTTGATGAAAGTGAAAGAGGAGAGTGAAAAAGTTGGCTTAAAGCTCAACATTCAGAAAACTAAGATCATGGCATCCGGTCCCATCACTTCATAGCAAATAGATGGGGAAACAGAAGAAACAGTGGCTGACTTTATTTTTTTGGACTCCAAAATCACTGATTGCAGCCATGAAGTTAAAAGATGCTTGCTCCTTGGAAGGAAAGTTATGACCAACCTAGGCAGCATATTAAGAAGAGAGACATTATTTTGTCAACAAAGGTTCATTTGGTCAAGGTTATGGTTTTTCCAGTAGTTCATGTATGGATGTGAGAGTTGGACTATAAAGAAAGTTGAGCGCCAAAGAATTAATGCTTTTGAAATGTGGTGTTGGAGAAGACTCTTGAGAGTCCCTTGGACTTCAAGGAGATCCAACCGGTCCATCCTAAACGAGATCAGTCCTGGGTGTTCATTGGAAGGATTGATGCTGAAGCTGAAACTCCAATATTTTGGCCACCTGATGCGAAAAGCTGACTCATTTGAAAAGACCCTGATGTTGGGAAAGATTGAAGGCAGGAGGAGAAGGGGACAACAGAGGATGAGATGGTTGGATGGCATCACCAACACAATGGACATGAGTTTGGGTAAATTTGGGAGTTGGTGATGGACAGGCAGGCCTGGTGTGTTATGGTCCATGAGGTCGCAAAGAGTCAGACACGACTGAGCAACTGAATTGAACTGAACTGAATGGTCCTGAAGTTGAACCTGTTTCAGAATCTCACTAAAAGCTTACTTGACACATTTACCTTGATCTTCCCCAGGATGGCCCAGGTGATATTTCTTTATTTCCATAATATAATAAGCTCTGCCATACACTTCAGAATATTGTATGTAAATTATAATATCTGTCTCTATGCCCATCATCCCCGTGTGAACCCCCACAAGAAGTGTTTGTTTATATCTGTATACCTAGTGTTGACCTATAGCATTGAACTGTGTCTGACAAGAATTACTCTTTTTGAAGAAGTAAAGTAGTTTCATTCATCTATTCAAAATAATATAATAAGCTCTGCCATACACTTCAGAATATTGTTTTATGACTGTTTTGTGACTGTTTTATGACCTTTATTTTATGACTGTTAATGCCAGGGACTGCTTATGAGAATAACATAATTTAACTTTGACTTCTACTATTTAGATGTTTTTGCTTCTGCTAATCTCTGATTTCAAAATCAGAAGGCCCAAAGTAAAAACCAAAGTTTGGCAAGATAATTAATTATTGAGACTTCATTTCCTCACCTAAAATATGAGGTAAGAACTCCTATGTCAAAATGTTACTTTGAGGATTAAACCTCTTAACATAAAGGTAAATTGCAAAATGCTAGTAATCAAATAAGTATCAGGAATTGTTATGGGCCAAATGCTTGTATGCTCCTCAGATTCATATGTTGAAACCCTAACTCTGCAACATGGTGGTATTTGGAGGTGAGGCCTTTGGATATAGTTATATAGATGAATTCCGGAGGATGAGATCTTAATAATAGGCTAACTGTCCTTTTAAGAAAAGACCAGAAATCTAGCCCTTTCTTTCCATTCTATGAGGTCACAGTAAGAAGACAGCCTCCTGCAAGCCAAGAAGGGCGCTCATCAGAAACTAAATCAGCCTGCACTCTGATCTTGGGTATTCAGCCTCCAGAACTGTGAGAAATCAATGTCTATAGTTTAAGGCACCCAGTTTACGGTATTGTTACAAAAGCCATAGACAGGTGACGTTTATCTGGCATACTACCTGTCCACTTCTGTGACACTTTTCCACATTATAAAGTGTTTATATTAAAGTATCTATTTATTGTTTTAGCTGTATTTCTTTGCTTATTCTTGCAACACTGCTTTCATTGCTTTTGTTTTTGGTCTTTACTACCAAGAAAGGATAGTTTTCTTACATATATATGTAAGAATATTTACTTCTTAATACATACAGAATTTACCATTTTAATCTCATTAAGTTGCTTTAAAAGAAGGTGTCTTTCTTAGAGCATAAAGTAAATAGCAGTACATAAAATGTCCCTTATGAGATTTTTTTCTTAATTTAAAACTCAGATTTCAAAATACCTGATTATAGAATATACAGTGGGAAAAAAACAAAAATGAAAACAACTGATTGACAGGCAAAAACATGTATTTTATTCAGGAAAGAAAATCTTCCAAAGGCTCCATTCCTTTTTTTTTTTTTTTTCACTCTGTTGTTGTGGTTGCCTAGAAACCAGGACTAGGATCATGATTTAAGGCAGTGCAATTTTGTCTTTTTTCCCGCTAATGCAGAAAGAAAACTGCACTAAATATCACTCAAAATTAACAGCATCTCATTAGAATTTAGTGACACTTCCCTCTGGGTGGTTGCACAGGCAGACCTGCTGCTGGCTGTCTTTAATACTAAGGACACAGATGCTTCTTAATTGGCCAGCAGTGGGTAGCCAGTTTTCTGCCCCCTTCTACTCCAGAAGTGACCCTCTTCTATTTTTCAAGCCCCCAGTCTCAGAAGTTTTGTGCCCTGCAAATCTGCAAGTTATAAATTATTTTGCAACTTTCTTTACAACCACAACCTTATGTGCTGGACTGTTACAAATTATTATTATTATTATTTTTACTTCTAAAGTATCTTATACGAGATGATCCTTTTTTTTTAACTTTTTTTTTCATTTATTTTTATTAGTTGGAGGCTAATTACTTTACAATATTGTAGTGGTTTTTGTCATACATTGACTTGAATTAGCCATGGATTTACATTCGGGATGGGGAATACATACAAATTATTTTTAAAACAGTGTCTCTAGTAACAAAGAAAAATGGCAAGAACTACATAGTGAAAGGCGTATATCATTCCATTTACTCTTTCCTATGTACCTGACTTCTTATCAAAGTATAACTAAAGATACACTGTTCAGAAAACTCAAGTCCAAATGCTCTGGTTATGAAGAGCTAAACATAATAACGTTGATAACAGTTCTATAGAGGATGTGCTATTTGGATTCATGTGAAGGACACGTGATCTGTCACTTAGTTCTATTGTATTCAAGTGCTTTTTCTTCCCATTTCAGATGATGCCAGAGATTAAATTTAACCAGGCTTTAGCTCTCTCCCCAAGGAAAGAAAGATTTGTGCTTGAAATGATCTGCTGGTACTGAAGAACTGGAATGGTCCAGCCCTGAATTGCTAGTTACAAAGGTGTGTTTCAAATCAAAAGGGACCTGATAAAGCCATTTGACAAAGAGAGATTAGCATTAAGTCCAAATGTAAACAGTTTAGGCAAAGAGTAAGACAATGGGCAGAGGGAAGCTGATTAGTGATTCAGATTTCATCTTGGCTGAAAAGAGACTGATAGCTAGAGTCCTGGCAATCCTCACCTTTTGTTGACCATCTGTACTGTGAGTTCCCCAGCAGAGAACCAGCTCATTTGGGGACAGGAGAGCAGAAGGGCATAGCTTCTCATAGGAGAGAGAAACCAAAAGCCACGCTAAACGCCATCAATTAAAAGGCATTAGTCCTATAGGAGCTGCCCATTAAGAGTGTTGAGCATGCACAGATGCTGTTGCTGAGTGCATGACACCAGTAATTAGGTATCACAAGTAGGAGGACTTCACACACTATTTAGCAAAAACACTGCACTGTTTTTGCATAAACTTCTGCCGTAACTTTAATTGCAGTGAATTTTGCCAATATTGGTCAAAGAAATATCTCCATTTTATAACAGCCAGGACCATTACTTTCTAATTAGGTTTAAGACACATCACAAAACAGATGAGATTACCAAAGAGAAGAGTGGTAAAAAAGAGCACTGTGCTATTGTAAGTGCATCAGTTATGATAAATGTCTATCCTCAGTCAGGAAAAATTAAAGCCCAATTTATTCTTATACATTTTCATGCTCTTTGTCATTGCTGACTGATGGCTTGTCTTTTGAGAGCATCTTTAATGCTTCAAAATAAATAAAACAGAACTTGAATCTGCATCTCAATTGTTGCAGTGCATTTTCAGCACTACTATAATGTGTTCAAGAATTTTTTTTTTCATTTAAGAAACTGTGATTCCTTTATTCATTCTTAGTATCTCCCTCTCAAATTCTCTTTCTCCCTCTAATATAGTCTTTTGTTTCTTTGTTTGTTTTTTTAATACAAAATTCAGAGGAAAAAAGATAAAATGATTCCAATTGATACAGAATCTATGGAATCTATAAAAATGGGTTATTGAGAATAGGCCTTCTGTGGACTAACCTCACTTCTCTGAGAAGCATCACAGATACAAAAGACCCTTTTCTTCCTTCCCTGATGTCTCAGGGAAAAGGTAATGGAAGGGCAGAATCCTCATCCTATTCCTGAAACCAGGGTGCTATAAATACAAATCTGACCACCCCAAACACATGACACTGCAAACCTCTCAAGGCAGTAGGGTGTGTAGCATGCAGATTACCAGGAAAGGCAGATTAAACAAATCATTCAGGCATCCCTGATGCTTCCTTCCTGCTTCCCACACGGCTCCGTAAGAGCTCTGTACATTACCCTCATTAGAACAATCTGTGCAAGCCCCTAGGTCTCTTCGGAAGAGCATCACAGTAAGGGAACAGAAATCAATGGCAAAAGCTTCAAGAAGACAATCAGGCAGTCCCTAGGACAGTGAGGAGGCAGGAAAATAACAGCTTGTAAAGCTTGACAAGCTCGAGTCAGATGCAGCTTCAGGACTCCTGTTGCTCCGCGTCTGCATCCTGAAATAAGAACACTGTTCTTAGGGGATGGCCAGGGCCCTGCTTCTTCATTCAGGATGCATAAAGCTGCCCAAGGTAGAGGCCCAGGGTGATTTAGAGAGCACATTTCTTATAGAAATGAAAACCAGGCCTTTGGGAAGACTAGATATAAAATAAAATAAAATACCTCAGAATCTGCAGGTGTATGTACATGTAGAAGTGAGTGCATGTCTGAGTCTGTGTATTGGGACCCATTGATGAGCTGGGTGTAATCAATAATCTAGCAACCTTGCACAGAGCTATTTAGCTACTAGTCCAGGAAAAGAAAAAGAAAGTGGACTGTACAGGCAAGATATAAATACAACCCATCATTTTATTTTTGCTATCTTTTGTTTTCCTAAATAAAATTATCTTGCTTTTAAAAATTGCATTTCAAATTGTATGTACTTTGAGTCCTTTTTCAGAAATTAAAGTTCATAACTTTTCTAATATATATAGTGTGTATCACTTTGCATATATATATAAACATTTCTAACATATATATAGCATACATAAATATATATCACTATATGTTGCATAGTACATATTAATAGATATATATTCAAAAACATTCTACTAATACATTCTACTAATTCTTAATTCAATACTAAAAGATTGCAAATGATGTTCCAAAATTTCTTACTGCAAGTTATGAATACAGAACAGAAACTGAAGTACAACCTAATTGCTTTGAATACAAACATCATATTATTTAATTGACTTGGTATTTGTATAAGATGATTAGTCTTCTCACCAGCTGAAAGAAGCCATCAGCACTAAAGAAACAATTAAAAGTATTTCTGATCTTATGAGGCACAAGCTAGTAAAACTACTCCCTCTTGGGAGGAAAGTGCTTGTCCATATGAGGTAAATTATCTCTCCAAGGGAGCCAAATGATCATAATGATTTTCAGAGGCCAAGTAATAATTCAGAGACAAGTAAAATTTTTCCATGGCAAGTACAAGTTTAGGGTGTTTATAGATTCCCCCAAGCCTTTCACACTAGAAATGTAGCAAATGGTCCAATAATTTGATATTTCTAAACAGAAATGCATTTACCCAACATGTAGCTGGTTATTAGAGATTATCGCAGTCTTGGTGATAGGCATTTGCTGGCTCTGTAGGTGTGCACACAGAGAGGCCTGCTGACAGCATTTAAAACTTTAAAACCTAATATATTAGGATATGAACTATTCAACATCATGTATACACATGCATACACACTCTGATCATTGAGTAATTACACATATGGCATACACACCCACTCCCTGTCAAGGGCACAACTAAAAACTCTTACATCATTTAGTCAGAAGTGTTGCCACTTGTCACAAAATACCTTTCTTTCTTTTCTGTCATGGAGCTAACTACAGTGGATGCTGAGGTGATAATAGAAGAATATTTGTTTTTCCAGCTTCTTTCTTAGGGGTATTTATTATTGGGTCAATCTCATTGTCAGGCCTTCCAAACACATTTACAGATCCCTATAGGGCTGATGGGCAATTATGTCAGTGGACAGTGGGTCCTTAAAATGATGTCTGAGTTTTCTCAGCCAGGACATTTAGTTCTGGTGCAGTCAGTGAGAAAGAAAACATAGCTGAATCTTCAATAAAACTTAAGACACAGGCTTCCTTCAAAATTATACTTTGATTGAACTGAAAAAGTTTCAAGCCAAAACAGCCAAATACATAGGAGAGAAAATAGTCCATGTTCTCAAGTAATGAAAATATATCAATTTATCACACACTGTTTATTCTTCTAGTTTGACTTCTTTTTTTTTTTTTTTTTTTTTATAAAAGTAGAAAGAATTTGTAGACATTTTTCAAAGCAACCTGAGAAAACTCATCTCAGGCACTGATCCTGCATGTTAAAAAAAAAAAAAAAAAGGAACTGTATTTAAATAAATAGTAGCCAGCAAAGTGTGATTTTTATATTAAAACTATAGAAGTGACATAACATCATTGTGAATTATTATTATTATTATAGAGTCTTTCTTTCTTTCTAATGAGACTTCCCTGTTAGCTTAGGCAGTAAAACATCTACCTACAGTGTGGAAGACCTGGGTTCGATCCCTGGGTCAGGAAGATCCCCTGGAGAAGGTAATGGCAACCCACTCTGGTATTCTTGCCCAACCCCACCCCCCAAAAAAGGGGCTCAATGGGACATTTGGAGAATGAAATGGCAACCCACTCCAGTACTCTTGCCTGGAAAATCCCTTGGACAGAGGAGCCTGGTAGGCTACAGTCCATGGGGTCACAAAGAGTCAGACACGACTGAGTGACTTCATTTTCAACTCACTTTTCTTACTAATTAATTTCTTTATGTCTAATTTATTCATCATTAATTATCTTCTTTTGCAGGTCCTTGTATAAGGGGCTTGCAAATTTAGAAAACTTACCCTCTTTGTTGGCCAGATAGTTAAAACCAGAAGAAATCAATAAATTTTAGAGTATTGAAGAGATTCTGAAATTTCTCCTTAAAGCTTCTCAGCAGAACATTATGTAATATCACATTTATAGTTTTATGCTGATTTACTATGCTATATTTCCACTGATTTGGGGAATATGAGCTCACCACCAACTTCATCATATTTTCTCATCCTCTCCAAATAGCATTTTCTTGTAATTCAAAAAATCTGTTAAAATGTTAATAGTTCAAAATGTTTTGGAAATAAGCTCTTTCTTGATAAAATGGCACAAATGATCATCCAGAATAATAAACTTGTAAGAATCATCAGGGAAAAAAAAAATTGTAAGAGCAATGGACATGGCATATATTACCAAATATTTAGAAAATATTGCAAAGTTTTGATAATTGAGAGTGTGGTGGTCCTGGTATTGTGACACAGATAATTATAAAACTAATGTAGGACAGCTGAAGCATTTAAATTTAACAGGAAAAAATGGTAGTAACTTAATAAATGATGTAAATACGATGGTTGTGAAAGTCGCTCAGTCGTGTCCAACTCTTTGTGACCCCATGGACTGTGTAGTCCTTGGAATTCTCCAGGCCAGAATACTGGAGTGGATAGCAATTCCCTTCTCCAACGGATCTTCCCGACCCAGGAATCAAACCAGCATCTCCTGCATTGCGGGCAGATTTTTTACCAACTGAGCTATGGTTGTTAGCCATTTATAAAAACAATTCAGCCAGTTTCTTCACCTCACTTTTCATAGGTTTATAAACAGGCATGTAATTCAATGATATAAAGGTAAAATAAATGCAAAAAAATGTGCAATTTATAGAAACAACATGAAAGGTGTCTAATATAATATTTTAAGTGGGAAAAAGGGAAGATGCAGACTTATGTAATAGTGTGCTTTCATTACACTATTTTGTGTGAATGTGCATTTCTATACACATCAAATGTTCCTGAAAAGACCCAAGATGCTGCTGATATGGTTGACAACACTGAGAGCCTCCTGAACAAAAAAAAAGTGATAAAATAAATAGGTTTAGATAAATCATTTTTTTTTTCAATACACAGATTTGAAATTACTGAAATTATTACCCTTAACATGACTACTGAAAAAAACCATAGCCTTGACTAGATGGACCTTTGTTGACAAAGTAATGTCTCTACCTTTTAATATGCTGTCTAGGTTGGTCATAACTTTCCTTCCAAGGAGCACGTGTCTTTTAATTCCATGGCAGCAATCACCATCTGCAGTGATTTTGGAGCCCAAAAATGTAAACTCAGCCATGGTTTCCACTTTTTCCCCATCTATTTGCCATGAAGTGATGGGACCAGGTGCCATGATCTTAGTTTTCTGAATGTTGAGCTTTAAGCCAAATTTTTCACTCTCCTCTTTCACTTTCATCAAGAGGCTCTTTAGTTCTTCTTCACTTTCTGCCATAAGGGTGGTGTCATCTTCATATCTGAGGTTATTGATATTTCTCCCAGCAATCTTGACTCCAGCTTGTGCTTCATCCAGCCCAGCATTTCTCATGACGTACTCTGCATATAAGTTAAATAAGCAGGGTGACAATATACAGCCTTGATGTACTCTTTTTGCTATTTGGAACCAGTCTGGTACTCCATGTCCAATTTTAACTGTTGCTTCCTGACCTGCATACAGGTTTCTCAAGAGGCAGATCAGGTGGTCTGGCATTCCCATCTCTTTCAGAATTTTCTACAGTTTCTTGTGATCCACACAGTCAACGGCTTTGGCATAGTCAATAAAGGAGAAATAGATGTTTTTCTGGAACTCTGTTGCTTTATCGATGATCCAGTGGATGTTGGCAATTTGATCTTTGGTTCCTCTGCTCCTTTTAAAACCAGCTTGAACATCTGGGAGTTCATGGTTCATGTATTGCTGAAGCCTGGCTTGGAGAATTTTGATCATTTCTTTACTAGCGTGTGAGATGAGTGCAATTGTGTGGTAGTTTGAGCATTCTTTGGCATTGCCTTTCTTCGGGATTGGAATGAAAACTGACCTTTTCCAGTCCTGTGGCCACTGCTGAATTTTCCAAATTTGCTAACATATTGAGTGTAGCAGTTTCACAGCATCATCTTTTAGGATTTGAAATAGCTCAATTGTAATTCCATCACCTCCACTAGCCTTGTTTGTAGTGATGCTTCCTAAAGCCCACTTGACTTCACTTTCCAGGAGAGTTGGACTATAATGAAAGCTGAGCGCCAAAGAATTGATGCTTTTGAACTGTGGTGTTGGAGAAGACTCTTGAGTATCCCTTGTACTGCAAGGAGACCCAACCAGTCCATCCTAAAGGAGATCAGTCCTGGATGTTCATTGGAAGGACTGATGCTGAAGCTGAAGCTCCAATACTTTGGTCACCTGATACAAAGAGCTGACTCATTTGAAAAGACCCTGATGCTGGGAAAGACTGAGTGCAGGAGGAGAAGGGGATGACAAAGCATGAGATGGTTGGATGGCATCACTGACTCAATGGACATGGGTTTGGGTAGACTCTGGCAGTTGGCGATGGACAGGGAAGCCTGGCATGCTGTGGTCCATGGGGTCGCAAATAGTTGAACATGACTGAGCAACTGAACTGAACTGAACTGTACCCTTAACATGTTGATTTTTATGAAGTCTTTATTTTTAATGTTTTATTAACACTAGTTAATGAAATATGAATATATATTCTACTTCAAGATTTCCCCCATGAAATTTTCTTTTTGCATGTAACTTTTTCTACTAACTAGGCAATCATAATAATACTAGTATTTTCACTGCCTTTATTTATATGTACTGCACAAATTTTTTTAACTTCAATATATTCCATAAAACCATATATCAGCCTCAGAACAAACTGTCAAATTTTAAACACATTGATAAATTGAACTTTGGTTTTTGAACATGCAATATGTTGAAACTAACCTGTTTTATTTTTTCCTTAGACTTTCAATAACATTTACTCTTATCAAGCTTGCATGGAAGACCAAATATATTTCATGTCTCCTCAAGAACTTGCATCATTTTACTGACTACAAACATATACTTAATATTTACCCCATTACAAAGGAATCCTTCTTATAAAAGGAGCCAAAAGAGAGCCGAGAATTCCTGATGTAAGAGCAACCTTTCCCAACTCCAATTGCTCACTGACGGATGTCAAATGGAGTTGTTGGACACCTCCTTCTTCCTTTTTGTAAACTTCACCACCATCATCCTCCAAGAAACTCTTTAGGCCCATTCATCTGCTTTTTCCAATACCACCTATCAAGTCTCCTCAAGAGACATTGGGTTGCTCTACCCAATGTCAACTCAACTCTAACTCTATCTACCTATAGATCACATCAGTTGCCACAAGTTAAAAAGACTCAGTCTCTCAAGACTGCACACTACCTCCTCCTCATTCAGACGCCAATCATAAGTATATGTTGTCACCAGGCTCTGACCCACTCAGACATGGATGGGAGGAGGTTCCCATGACCCCTCAATGAACTTTCTTGAGCCCATCATAGAACTCAGAGATTTATTTATTTATGCTCACCAGCTTATTATAAATGATACAGATGAAGACATATATTGGGTTAAGTCTGGAAGGGTCCTGAGCACAGGAGTTTCTGTACCCATGGAACTGGAGTTCAGCACTCATGTGGGTAGACTCACCATTCTGGAAGCCCATCAAATTTTACTATTCCAGAATCTTTTAATAGAGTTTGAGGTTCACCTCATGCTTCCCTTTCTAGAGGTTGATAGGTGAGGCTAAAAGTTCCAACTTGCTAATCCTTTGGTCTTTCCGTTAACCAGCTCCATCCTGAGGCTCTCTAAGTCATAAGTCACTTCATTAGCAGAAGCTCAAAGTGACCCTCTTATGAATTAAAAAAGCTAAAACATGGGAAATGCCAATGATTGGAAGAGCTTTGTGCCAGAAACCTGGGACAATAACCAAATATATTTCTTATATTGCCACACCCATTTTGCAGGATTTTTAAACTGATAGTCACATGGAGCTTTGAACTCTAAGTACTCATATTCAGTTCTATTCTGCCTCCCCTCTCATATTAAAAAAAAAACAAAAAAAACTCAAAATGGATTAAAGAGCTAAATGTAAGACTGGAACCATAAAACTCTCAGAAAGCAGAACGTAAGCAGAATGCTCTTCGACATAAATCATCATGATATACATATATATATATATATTTTGGTTCTATATCCTAAAGCAAAGAAAGTAAAAGCAAAAATAAACAAATGGGACCTAATCAAGCTTAAGATTTAAAAGTTTTTGCACAGCAAATGAAACTTGACAAAATGAAAGGACACCATACTGAATAGTTGCAAATAATATGACCAATAAGGGATTAATATCAAACATGTATAAATAGCTCATACAGCTCAATATAAAAAACCAGACAACTGGATTAAAAAATGAGCAGAAGAACTTAATAGACAAGAGAACATATATATAGCCAACAGGAATGTGAAAAGATGCTTAATATTACTAATCATCAGGGAAATGCAAACCAAAATCACAATGAGATATCTCCTCACACTTGTCAGAATGACTATCATCAGAAGGAACACAAATAGTAAACATTGGCAAGGAAGTGGAGAAAAGGGAACCCTTGTATACTATTGGTGGGAATTTATTTTTTTTTTTTTTAATTTTTTTTTAAATTATTATTATTATTTTTTTCCAGTGGGTTTTGTCATACATTGATATGAATCAGCCATGGATTTACATGTATTCCCAATCCCGATCCCCCCTCCCACCTCCCTCTCCACCCGATTCCTCTGGGTCTTCCCAGTGCACGAGGCCGGAGCACTTGTCTCGTGCATCCCTCCTGGGCTGGTGATCTGTTTCACCATAGATAGTATACATGCTGTTCTTTTGAAATATCCCACCCTCACATTCTCCCACAAACTTCAAAAGTCTGTTCTGTATTTCTGTGTCTCTTTTTCTGTTCTGCATATAGGGTTATCGTTATCACCTTTCTAAATTCCATATACATGTGTCAGTATGCTGTAATGTTCTTTATCTTTCTGGCTTACTTCACTCTGTATAATGGGCTCCAGCTTCATCCATCTCATTAGGACTGGTTCAAATGAATTCTTTTTAATGGCTGAGTAATATTCCATGGTGTATATGTACCACAGCTTCCTTATCCATTCATCTGCTGATGGGCATCTAGGTTGCTTCCATGTCCTGGCTATTATAAACAGTGCTGCGATGAACATTGGGGTGCACGTGTCTCTTTCAGATCTGGTTTCCTCAGTGTGTATGCCCAGAAGTGGGATTGCTGGGTCATATGGCAGTTCTATGTCCAGTTTTTTAAGAAATCTCCACACTGTTTTCCATAGCGGCTGTACTAGTTTGCATTCTATTGGTGGGAATTTAAATTGATGAAGCCAATTTAAATCCTGGAGAACATTCCATGTGTACTTGAAAAAAAATGGGCAACTGTTGTTTTGGATGGAATATCCTGTAGACAAAAAGGTTCTTGTAAAGGGTGAAAGAGTTCGTTTAAAACTCAACATTCAAAAAAATAAGATCATGGCATCTGGTCCTATCACTCCATGGCAAATTGAAAGGGAAAAAGTGGGAACCGTGACAAATTTTATTTTCCTGAGCTCCAAAATCACTGTGGACAGTGACTGCAGCCATGAAATTAAAAGATGCTTATCCTTGGAAGAAAAGCTATGACAAACCTAGACAGCATATTAAAAAGCAGAGACATCACTTTGACCACAAAGGTCTATCTATATAGACAAAGTTATGTTGTTGTTTTTTTTTGTTTTTGTTTTTTCTTTCCCCTCAGGTGTCATGTCCAGCTGTGAGAGCTGGACCATAAAGAAGGCTGAGCTCTGAAGAACTGATGCTTTCAAATTGTGCTGGAGAAGACTCTTGAGAGTCCCTTGGACTGCAAGGAGATCAAACCAGTCAATCCTAAAGAAAATCACCCCTGAATATTCATTGGAAAGGTTGATGCTGAAGCTCCACTACTTTGGCCACCAGATGAGAAGAGCCAACTTCTTGGAAAAGACCCTGATGCTGGAAAAGATTGAGGGCAGGAGGAGAAGCGGGTAGCAGAGAATAAAAGGTTAGGTAGTATCACTGATGTAAGCTTGAGCAAACTCTGGGAGACACTGAAGGACAGGGAAACCTGGCATGCTGAAGGTCATGGGGTTGCAAAGAGTCAGGCATGACAAGAGACTGAACAATAGCATCCTGTGAATACCTATTAAGCCCAAATGGTCTGTTGTGTCTTTTAAAGTCACTGCTGCCTTATTGGTTTTCTGTCTGAATAATCTGTCCACTGATGTAAGTAGGGTGTTAAAGTTCCCTATTATTATTGTTTTATTGTTAATTTCTCCCTTTATTCTATTATTATTTGCTTTATATATTTAGGTGCTCCTCTATTGGGTGTATGTATATATGTTAATGAGTGTACTATCTTCTTGTATTTATCATTGTGTAATATTTGACCCACAGTTGACCTAAACCTGTAGTTCCTTGTTTTAAATGGTAGTCATTTAAGTTCAAACACATTCTAGAAGATTTACATTCTTACCCTCTCTCTACATTTTGTATTTTTGATGTCCTATTTTATACCTTCATATTTATCCCTTAAGTATTGTATTTACAGTTGCTATTGCAATTTTTTGTGTTTTAATCTTCATGCTGGTTTATATAATTGGTTGATCATAGAATATATTTGCCTTTTTCTAGCCTGATTTTTTTTTCCCTTTCCTATAGATTCTTATTTATTTTCCTCTTACAGAAAACCATTAAACATTCATTTTAAAATAGGCTAAGTATCGATAAACTCTTTTAGCTTTGAACTGTCTGAGAAGTTCTTTATCCTTCTTTGTGTGCTAAATAATAATCTTGCTGGATAGAGTGTCCCAGGTTGCAGGTTTTGCCTTTCAACACTGAATATATCATGTTACTCTCTTCTGGCCTGCAGTTTCTACAAAGACGTTAGCTAATAGCCTTATTTGGATTTCCTTATATATAACTCTATGTTTTTCTCTTGTGGCCTTTAGAATTCTATCTTTATTTTTAACTTTTGCTGTTTTACTTGTGATATGTGTGATATGGGTTTGTATGGATTCATGTTTTTGGGGTTCTCTGTTATTCCTACTCATGTTTTCAGTCATAACTTTTCTCCAATATATTTCAATCCCTTACTCACCCCCTTCTACTTCTGAGACATCTTGTATGAGAATGTTGAAACATAATGTTATCCTAGAGATCTCTAAAACTCTTTTCACTTTTTAAATTTGTTTGTCTGTCTGATATTCTGATTGGTTGGTTTCCATTATCTTCTAGATTACTTATGCTTTCTTGTGTATCATTTTATCTGTAATTCATTCCCTCTAGTGCATGTTTTATAATTTCAGCTATTGATTCATTAATTTCTAATTAAGTCTTTTTTATATTTCCTTTTCCTTGTTAAAATGTTCACAGAGTACCTCTATTATTTGCCTTAACTCAGTTAACATTTTTTATTACTAATACTTTGAATTCTTCATCTGGTAAATTGTTTATGTCTGTTTTATCATTTACTTTTTCATGGCTTTTCTTTTGTTCTTTCAATTGAGAGCAATTTCTCTGCCTTTTCATTTTGCTTAACTTTCTCTACCTGTATGAATTAGGTGAAACAGTTACCTATTGCAGTCTTGAAGGACTGCTCTTATGTGGGAGCATCTGTATACAGACTGTGCATGCCCAGTGCATTTGGCCGGAGGCTTGATCTGATGTGGACACATGTGGACCTAAGTCACATTCTCAGGGTGTGCTAGAAGCTACTATCTTGGTAAGAGGTGGGGCTGGAGATAGAGGAGCTAGAGCTGAAGCCTGGGATAACACAGAGTTCCTCTCTTCTCAGTGGCTATCACCACCCTAATGGTGGTGGGATGTGACCCCAAGTTGCGAGCAGAAACCCTGAGGACTGGGTGTAAGCTGACTCTATTCCCTTTAAGTGTAAGCTATCTCTTCCCCACAGTGGGACCATTGCTCCAGAGGACGGGACAGCTGGATCAAGTAGGGCCCCTGTGAGATCGCGCCTATGTCAGCCTGCAGACAGAAGTTAACACTCTGCCTGGGCAGCACCCACAACTATCTCCCCTCTCCACTCAGGTGCAGCCTCCCTTGCAAGTCCCCTTTGCTTCTTACACAAAATAATTGCTTCTAGCCTCTGACACCCCCACCCTGTTATGGGGCCACACCACAGAGCAGGTGAACTCTGCGTATGGGGTGGGGCGGTCAGCTGGGGTGGAGCAGCCACCGTCTGAGATTTGGGCTGCTTCTTACTCACCGCTTCAGTCAGGGCCAGCAGTGGCCACTGCCATTCATCTCGGCTTCATGCTGGGGCTAGGTCTCCTCTGTGCCCCACAGTTGAGACTTATTCCTGGTTGCGACTCCCTAGATCCAGTGTGGTGCTGTGACGTGGAGTGAGAAATGTTGGAACATTCACTTAGCGCAGGCTGGGGTATGCTGCAGGGGGTTGCAAGAACCATGGCAACCAGCAACCCTAGAGTACCCTCTCCCCACCCTCCTTCCGGAGAAAGTCAGCGCATGCGTGCTCTTCGCAAGCAGAGTCCAGGTTTCCCACAGTCCTCCTGTTAGTCCCCATAGTCCTCCAACCAGCCAAAGGGGCTCATCCCCTCTGTGTTGGTACTCAATCTGTGGCCCCCACTGCTCACTCTCCACGGCGGCTGCTGCACGTGAATTCTCCTTTTTCCTCTGAGTCCCCTCCGAGGGCACAGGTCCCGACTCCATCACTTTCCTGCCCGTCCTAGGTGGTTGCACGTGTATCTTCTCACGGCTGTGGTTTCACGGCTGTGGTTTCCCAGCAGTCGTCCTGCTGGCTTCCGGCTGTGTTCTATCGCGTTTCAGTGATGACTGCTCCACATGGGTATGTGGTTTTGATGTACTTTTGGAAGGAAGGTGAGCCCCACATCCACTTACTCTGCCATCCAGATAATAATACTGAATCTTTTCAATCAATTTCAAGCTATGGAACGTATCTATTCACTCAATAGATTTGATTTATCCCTTTTGAATATGAAGATATCCGAAGATGCTGGAAATATGCCTCTGAAAGTCCACTGAGTCTATTAAAAAAAGAAAAAAAGAAAAGCTCATTATAGAAAAATTGCATCACACATGCAATATATTCTAAAGATTGATTTAATTGTTCTAATTATTTTAAATACAATTTTCAAAAATTAATTGTGCTTTTTAATGAAAATTACATATTGTTTATTAGAATGTCTCAAATGACAGCTCACTCATTGAAGAGAGTCAACTGTTCAGAGTTTGCAACACATATGTTATTTAATCATCTTCTTTTTAATTAATTTTGGTTATATTAATCTCCTGTTATTTCAAATGAATGTCTGAATTCCCATTTCAAGTAAGCTTTCAAATGATAATATGTTTGTTAAATAATCTCAAGCAATTTGTAAAATTTATCTATAGATGACCCTTTTATATCCGTAGTACTTATTAATCATATAAACATAATAGCTACATTTAGACAAGGTGAGAAACCTTGCCTTGGTTGACTATTTTTAGCCAACACAATGACTTAATTAAATCACTCCATAGTTCATGCAATTGATTGACTTGATGTAGAACATATATGGTTGAAAATAATGAGTAGATAGGCTGAGGCCAAAGTAAACATTGGGGATGTATGTGTGAATGCATGTGCCTGCATAAATGTGTGTTGAGTATATGTCTACATATATGTGTATAGCCTGTATCAACACAGTTATGCAAAAATTTACTGGAAAAGATATACATTCCTGTATTGATTTATTTCAAAATTCCACCCTACGATTAGTCATATATTCTCTTAGTGATTCATGATATGATAAAAGATTGATATTTATTCCCTCTGCAATTTTTCAGAAATGTTATGCACTGATATAAAGTGGCTTGTCACCTATCAAGGTTTGAATGTCACCTCAACCTGTTCTTGGCTGAAAGACAGTACTTAAAATCCCACTATCAGTGATTCATTATTTGAGTTAACAGCTTTCTCCTGTTAAAATAAGAACACCCTTGTGGAAGAGAAACATGCTTTACAGTATCCAGCTATTAATAAAATGGATAAAAATATCTTGGATTTCTATATAATATCCAAAAGGTCAGTTTATCAATATTCAGTTTATCAATATTCTAAACTTATAGCAAGCAATAATGGAAGACATGTTTGTAGTTTTTGTAAGAGAGAGGCTAGAAAATCATAGAAGTGGGTGGAAAATTGACATGAATGGGGCATGGCAGTAAGAGGGTAAGATTACCTGGAGGTATGTTTAAGGGCAACAGGGTCAAGGTTGGTGGGTGGCAGTCAGGTGTAGAGTCCAGACAGCTAGAAAAGCAGATTATAAAGCTGGAGGAGAGAATGCCAAAAGCCACAGTAGCATGTTTATTTAATCTAGTGCTATCTTTGCAAGACTGCATACCATGACACTTAGGGAAGGAATAAACATAATTATTAATATTATTTATGTTCTGCTACTCTCCCTGAGAAATTGGTAGATTTGCAAATGTCTTCTAGCAGGAAAACATAACCATTAGGAAAGCTAATTAAAGTCTGAGATTTTATTTGGCTTGAAACCTTCACAGGTGTCAATCTTTCTTAATTAAGAATACAGTGAAAAAAAGCATCCATATTACTCTAAGCCATTTCATGCACTGTGAAATTGGTTTTTCTTCTCGAGAAAATGTGAAATTATTTCTTTTTCTTAACACATATTCCAGACATTTTAAATGTATATTTCCTCGAAGACATGCAAAATCCACAAAGGATTTCCTTGAAGTGTTTTTGGTTTTGTAAATAAGTAGACAAATAAAAAGGCAAATCTATATTTGTGTGTAAATGTGTTTAAGGAAAGTTTGTATAAGTATAGATTTAATATTCATGACATATATATAGGAATCAGCTATGTGAATATATTTGATATATCCATGTAATGTGCACATTAATTTTTTCTGTTGAAATATCACTTATTTTTGATGTTTCTCTAAGGAGCTAAGATTACTTTATGAATATCTAGTTAATCCTCAGTATTTCTTCAAGGTAAGTACCATTAGTTCCATACTTTTTACATTAAGGAAAGAAAATCATCAAATGTATAAAAACAGAGTAAACTCTTTACCGTCAGTCAAAATAAAGACATTTTTATACAGTGAACATACAAAGTTCACAAATAACATAATGTGATATACACATTTGTTATGTGTGTGTTTTTATATATATAGACTGACTTTTAGCACTCAAATGTGTCTGTATTTTCAAATATAAATTTGTTGACAAGCTCTTTGAAATTATTGAACTTTAGAGGTTAAACACATTTTTGTGATACCACTCCTATTTTCTGTTATGTGTGTAACCATCTCTTGGAATTTTCTGTTCTTTCCTCTGAATCAAAGGGCAAAGTCAAATTGACTAGTGAAGAATTCTCAGTGGGATATGAAACTTACAGCATGTGTCTGGAGGTTTGCAAAAGTGGTTTGTAATCCAGTAAGATTATCGTTATGGACAGAAGCCAGCCGTTGGTTTAGAATTAAAGACAGTGCAAGCAGAAAAGATAACTTTAGGTCAGAAGTCTGGCAGAAGCAGGAAGAATTTCTCATGAGCCGTGTCTTCCCCAACAGCCTGTGCTGGCTGTTGCTTACTGCTCCCTGTGGGTTCTACCTGAAACTACGTCATTCTAAGCCTTCATAGCTCCATTAGGAAGAAAATCACAGTCTGGTGAGAGATTAGTGAAGAGTACATAGATTTTGTAATGGCAGACAAAAATCTGAACTTTTTACTACCACTTGCCAATGGAGAAATACTCCATACATAATTTGGACCTTAGTATTCTTGCCTGCAATACCAAGATGATAATATTTACTTCATATGGTCACTATGGAAATTTGATACTATAAATCACGTGAAATACTTAGCACATAACAGGTTCTGAACAGATGTTATTTTTCTCCCTGATTCCTGCAGAGGGCAAGAGGAGGAAAACCAGTTTTTCATTAAATGAACTGGACACTAGAATGTGGACAAGGGAAAATGATTAAGCAGCAGGCAGATACAAAATAAGAAATGCTATGAGTGAATGTATGAGACTGTGTAAGTCACTTCAACTTTGTCACTCACAATTCTGGGGTTGCATTGAAAATTTCTTCTACCAGTGAGTCTGGAATTTGTGAAGATAGATGGGCAAGAGAGAAGAAGGAAATGAATGATGTTTGTTAAACTCCTTCCAAGTCAGAAACAAAGTGTTAGTTATTTTCTTCATGATAACTATTGATATATTTAATAATATTTCAAGTATATTCAATGACTTGTGTAGTCACATGTCTGGAACATATGAGGGCTGAGATTATAACTCCAAAGCTCTCAATTTTCTAAGAAGGTGACTTTTCTTAGGGGCACGCAGCAGCTTCATCAGTAAAGGTTTTCAAAATGTACCTGTCAATGCTGTGCACAAAATGCTTAATTTTTCATTCTTTGAGGTGGGAAGCTTGATATAGAAAATGTATTTAAAGATGACCCCTTCTGACTCTGATACCTCAATATTCATCCAAGACAAGCAAGCAAATATAAATGATAAAGCAAATTGGGAACATTGGGTGGTGATCTAGAAGGTCAGAAGATTGAATTGGCTCAGTCTTAGTTAGTGGCTTGGAGGTAGCAAAGAATAAAGTGTTCTGATGAGACAACATAAAAATAAATTGATCAATATATTTTATATACATAATCATGAGCACCAGTCAGGTATATTCCTAGTTATAAGGCCAAGAACCCATAGATTAGAAGAAACTATAAAAGTTAATTTATATTTTTAATATTGATAAGTTAAGCAGAATAAAATTAAAGTGAAAAATAAGCATTATTTTAAAATATTTAGATAGTGAATTTAAAGGGCTATACAACATTATATTTATGATAGTTTGCTTTCTCATTTTAACTTTAGTATGCAGAATCCCTGGATCAGTTGACATGTGTTTTTTCAATTAACACAAAAATAGGAATCATTCAGGTAGATAAATATGAATTTGCCTGTGGATATAGACTAAAACGTGAGACCAGGAAGGTGACAAGTTTCATCCTGTGTACAAACTTGATTAATTATTAATGACTCTGGAGCAGTCAGTTAAAGAATAATTCTGAGACATCTTGGCCAAGCTGGAGTGCAATGATTGGTTCATAATGTCTATTCAAGCAAGTAAAAGTTGGTGGTTTGTTTTATTTAAAACCTCATCTAAACTCTCTTACTTTTAATAACTTGACTTACAAATTATTTTTATGTATGTATGTAAGTAAAGTTTTCTATGTCAAATGAAGAAAGTGGTCAATACAGATATAATATCACTTGCCCTCTGCATTTTGGATGAAGAAAAGGTGTATTATGTAACCAATATCTCACATAATAAAGAGGAAAACAAATAAAGATCTTATTCAGATCTGATGAAGTATGCAAAATTAAGAGCAAAACAAACAGCAGTTAATAGAGAACTGATGCTTACATGAAGGCCAGGAAGTGATGATAATGATGATGAAGAGTACTACCAACAATTACTGAAATATTTCTATCTGCTAGCCACTGAATTAGGAAGATATAAATAAACTGAAAATCATCTTATTTAATAATTACAGGGACTTCTTGAGTTACTAACAAGTATGCTCATTTTTCAGGTAAAGAAACTTGAGATTTTGAAAGTTTAAGTTAGTTGCCTAAGGTTCACATTATATTCAAATATCTTGTTCAAATTTGAAAACAGAGCCTGGCCCCAAATCTCTTATTTATTTAGAATTCTACTCAGATCAGAAAATTCAGTGTTCAAAAGTTTAAGTTATCATTTAGATAAAATATTGCAGAGATTTAGATAGGATATAGGTTCACAGTTTGGTTCTGGCATATATTAGCTTTGTCATTGTGAAGTTAGCCAACATTTTAAGTTTCCTGACTCTTCAATAAGAAGAAGAAGGGTGCAAAAATATCCATCTTATGAGGCTGTAATAACAATGAAATGAAATGAAATTGTTTAAAGCATGTAGCATAACCCCTTATATTTAATAAACACTGACAAAAGCAATACAAATTTTAGCATAATTGTACAATTGATTAAGTATAATTTGTCATAACCCAGCTAGCTTAAATCATAATGTACCAGATGAAACTAGTGGTAACCATAATTTTTTTTACACAGTCCTCTTTTTTAAACCCTTAATGACTTTAACTTGAATATGTAAAGACCTTTAAAACTGGTCTTTAGTCTCTTGATCTCAGAATTCAACAAGACTTTTTTTTAAGCGTACATAATTGAAAATTTCTATGAATTTTGATTAAAAATGTCAATTATCTACTTTTTATTAAATAATAAAGATTTATTTTCAATATAATGACTAGCATATTTATCTTGCTCATGTTTTTATATCTGGTTGATTGAATCACAATGGATTTACTAAAACCTGTCCTGATTACAGATATATTCAAAATTACATTGTGTTGAAAAATTAAAAGATAACATCATTAATACTGACCTCCCTGAAGACACAGTATAGCAAGGTGTTTCTGCCATACTAGGTCAAATGTGTCTTTGCTAGTATCTGTAATTCACAACTTCTTAAGCTTATTTATGAATACTTCTTGGACTGATGTTTCTGTTGATGTATTTGCTAGGAAATGGCATGCTATTTCTATCTGGTATCCATTTTAGTTGCTACTTATCAATAGCTGAATTACAAATTGATTCTCCACCTAAACCTAGGTAATAAAAGGGTGTTCTTCTGCAGCCCCTTTGATGAAAGATTTCCAGTGAGCAATTAATAATGTGATTTTCAAGAAAATAATTGACCGTAGTCTAACAGATGGAATTTACAATTTTTTTCTGTCCTACTTATGTTTGACTTGGCTGGACATCTTGGTTAGTATTAATATAACTCCTCAGGGTTTTTTAACATGATGTAATATGATCTACATTCAATATTTTAAATGTAGGTTTTTTTTTTTTTGAGAGTGCCAGCACATAAGAGTGAATGTTAGACTAAACTGTAGTGATAAAAATGGTAACAGCAACAAACGCTACCTATATAAGCAACTTATTCAACTTTGCTCTTCACTGATGTGTTTGGGTCTGTGATGTAAAATCTAGGAGTCTGTGTGTGTGTGTGTGTGTGTGTGTGTGTGTGTGTGGGTTGGAACATTCAGGGTAGTGGTTAATATCATTTGGATGTACTGAAGAATAACTATAGTAACAGAAAGGTGCAGAGTAATAGCTTCTTCTCAGTCTCTAAAATGTCTTTGCACATGTACAAACATTCTGCAAAACGTGGTGTGGGGTAAATATATGGTTACAGCAAAGTAGCATTAAAATAAAGACAAGGATTTAAAACTTTTCACATATTTATTGTCACTAGATCTGCATTACTAAGTAACTGAAAGGAGAAAAGAATGAAGGTGCACAGAAGTCAGCTACTATGTATAAGACAATAGAGATATCAGCAAATCACACTAATCCTGACACTGTTAGGTCACTGTGTCTTCTGAACCAAAGCACAAATTGCATCAACAGACCCAGATTCTTCCCCTAAGCATCCTAGCCTCACAGGGGACAGAGGGATCCTAACCTTTCTCATCAAGCTTTGAGATTGAATTTTCCGAGATATTTATGTTCCTCCAATCAGAATTTCTTTTTTCCTACTCTATGCCAAAGCACTCTTATCGTACGCATATAATTGGACTTAATGTAAGTGGCTTATTAAATTGTAAAATTTTAAGTTGGTTTTTTTTTTTTTTACAATTTTCCATGAATTTCTCACATTTATAGGCAAATAAACTGAGGTCTTGACCTAGAATTTATTTAAAAATATCCAATGAAAAAGGTTATAAAAGCCCTATTATTTGTTAAATATCCTGAATTTCCAAATGGTTGATTTCCCACTTTGAGCAAAACTCTATGCCTGTTTTTACTTTTTTTTTCTTGTATTTTTCATGCAGAAATTGGTACCCTGGTCAGATATAACACAATTCTCATTTGCCTCATGATTTTATAAGATATTTGCAAAGTGAAAATTTCCCTTTAAGTTGTTAATGGGTAAATCTGAAGAAAGACAAAGCAATTTAGTAACGTTGTTACAATCAGATAAAAATTTGCCTCTGATTCAATCCCTTCAAGCATTCAGTTGAATCTCCATATATTACCTTCTAACTGCTATTTTATTTTATTTACTTATACCTCACTTTATTCCAGGAAGAGTTTTCGATGGCATTCAATCTTGGGAATCCTAAATTGTATAAACAGAAAATTTAAGTTTGCCCCTGTACCTTTCTTAGGCTATCTGAAAAGAAAAGGGAAAATGAGAGAGAAGCTTATATGATGTAAAGTTTGTCTGTATTGCTCTTTTTCTCTCTCACGGTTGCAGATCTTTTTTACATAGCCCTTAAGTCACCCAGTCACCCAAATAAGGTGGTTTGCTCTCAGCAGAGACAAAAATAAATCTTTTTTGAGTAAGATAAAAACCTAGGAAAGCCTCTAAAACCCATGGGGATCATGATTTCTGAAGATAATGTAAGCATGACCATCACAGATAATGTACTAAATATCTGTGACTAACTTTGGAGAATGTTACTTTTTTAAGTTATTAACTTTGGAGAATGGGGTTGAGATGATGAGAAATACTGTAAATCAGATTATAATTTGATTTGCATAGGTAGGAAATAAAATATAGTAGTCAAAGCTGGAAAGTTAAATAATAAAGAAATAAAGTATAAATATGTGATATTATTTGTACAGATTAGCTAATAAATTCTTCTGATGAAACAAAGAATTAAGTGTATGACCGGCCCTATCTTCACTAGACTTCAAGACTCAACAACTCAAAGCTCCAACAGGGAAAGAACTGTGTCTACCTTGTTGAAAATCCCAGTCTTAATTGCTCATCCTACCCCAGGCATCTATCTAGCTCTCAAGAAACATCTGGTAAGTGGATTAATCAACGCATTCTTCACCCACTTTCCCTTTTTTCTCTTCTACTTGTATATTTTTTCCATATTATCTAACTTCTAGGAGCTCATTTTTTAAAATCAATACCTTCCTGCTGACTGATATTGCTAAGGATTGCTGGAAATCATTAACCAATTGTGAATTGGGGTCACTACCAACTCTTAGTCTTTAACCTAAACTGGAAAGCCTTTGCAACATCCCCATTGAACTTTCTTCCCACTGAGGCTATTTCAAATTCTAGTGATCTTCCCCCAGCTCTTCAGATCCCTAATAATCCTCACTATCAAAAGGTGACTTCTCCCCCTTCTTTATGGGACAAAATAAACACCAACATATACAAACTTCAATATCTCAACAACCATGAACACTTTTGTTTCCATTCTATCTAAATCTATTCTATCATGATATAATTTCAAAACAAAACAAGAAAAACAGAAAAACATCAACTAAACAACATTTTCTGATATCGTTTTCCCCTTGTCCGGCTATCATTCTTTCACAGATAAGCTTCTCGAAGTAATCATTAAATTTATTTTTTTCATTTACCTTTCCTTTAATTCCTGGCCATTGAAGTGCTCTCGTTAACCTTTCAAAGAAATTCTAGTTGAAGAGATTGTTTTGACTTAACCTTGACTTCTCTGCTATCTTTGCTTACACTAGCAGGGGATTTTTTTCCCTTGAGACTCTTTTCATATTTTATTTTAGTGACTATATGCATTACAGCTTGTCTTCCTATTTTCCTGATGTCCCATGTTACATATATATATATTATATACATACATATCTATTTATGTATGTATTATATAAGCTTCCCAGGTGGTGCTAGTGGTAAAGAACCTATTTGCCAATGCAGGAGACACAAGAGACTTGGATTTGACCCCTGGACCTGGAAGATCTCTTGGAGGAGGGCATGGCAACGAACTCCAGTATTCTTGCCTGGAGAATCCCATGGACAGATGAGCCAGGAGGGCTTCAGACCATGAGGCTGCAAAGAGTCAGACACAACTGAAGTGATTTAGCACCACACATGCAGCATGCATGCACATACACACACACACACAACTCCACTTATATTTGTATTTGATGTCCCCTTATCACTTGATATACTTAGTAAAAACCCATAGTTGTGTCTTCATCTATTACTTGTGCATTGATCATCCCAAGATCCATCTTGAACTGCAGGAAAACATTCTTTGCCCCCAAACTGATTTGCTCAGATGTCCCACATTACCTTAGCCTCAAATGTTGAAAAGCAGCTCCCCTTTGCACTCTAAACTTGCATCTTTTTATCTCTATTTTCATTTGGTAGCAGTATACAAATAAGAAACCAGGGGTGATCTTGAGTCTTCCTGGTTCCTTATTTCCCTTGTCCAGCCAACAAATCACTGACTCTACCTACAAACTACCACTTAAGTTATGAATACATCTAGTTTTAACATTCTCACTGTTGCCACCTTAATTTCAGCCCTGACCTTGTCTTGTTTGGATTCCTGTAACAGCCTCCTGGCTGGATTCCTTCCTTCTAGTTTTACTTTCCTCTAATCCATTATTTACACTGCTGCCAGAGTGAGCTTTCTAAAATGCAAATCTAATCATGTCTTTTCCTTGCTTCAAAATCTTATAATGACTCCCACAGCTTTCAGGATAAAGTCCAAACTCCTTAGCACAGAAATATAAGGTATTTTATGACTCTTGAGAGATATTGGTATTTTAAGACTCTTGAGAGCTCCTTGGACTGCAAGAAGATGAAACCAGTCCATCCTAAAGGAAATCAGTACTGAATATTCATTGGAATGACGGAAGCTGAAGCTGAAACTCCAATACTTTGGCCACCTGATGTGAAGAAATGACTCACTGGAAAAGACCCTGATTCTGGGAAAGATTGAAGACGGGAGGAGAAGGGGATGACAGAGGATGAGATGGTTGGATGGCATCACCGACTCGATGGACATGAGTTTGAAGAAGCTCTGGGAGATAGTGATGGACAGGGAGGTCTGGCGTGCTGCAGTCCATGGGGTCACAGAGTCGGATATGACTGAGCGACTGAACTAAACTTTTTTCTCCCTGACTTTCTTGTATTGAACAAAGGCTATTCACAAGAAGGGTCCCCCCTGCTTCAGCCTTTGCCTTTCTATGACTTGACATTTCCCCACCAATTTCCAAGTAATTTTCACTCATCTTTCAGAATTCAGTTTAGGGGATCCCTCATCCCAGAAGGCAAGTTGTCTTGATTCCAGTCCAGTATAGAATAATTTCCTTCTGTCTTTTCATTGTATAATGCTTAGCAAGCTGTTGAATCATATCATATTTCTGGGACATATTTTCACTACTTGAAGACAAGATGTGAAATGTATAGAATATAGCTTATTTTTCTCTCTTGTATCCTATACATATTTAATGAAGAAATGAAAAAATGAAAAACTCAAGACAAGTCTGGTAACTACATTTACATATCTGTTAGGGAGCCAAAGGAGACATTCCTAGCTCTAACAGTTACCAATCATGAGACCTTAGATAGTTACAGAATTTCCTGAAACTGCAGTTATTTCATAGAGATAACCCATCGTTCCTAACACATAATGGAAGCTAAAATGAGGTAATTCAGAGGAAGCTCTTATGACTATGCTTTAAAAAGTGCTAACTCACAATCCTCACCATCCAGTGATCACATGGGCAGATATGTTTGGCCATAGTGGTTGGTATGTACAGATGGGAACAGTTTTTCTGATATAAAGACAAACTTCACAAAAGTTTTATGTTCCCTATAAGCAAACAGCTGCCTTGTGAAAGTGGTGCAAATGTACAGTAAGAGAGATAAAAAGTGCTACAGTGTATTAAAAATAGGAGATTTTAAATGACAGGGAAGTCAATGTGATTTAAAATGTGGTATGGTTAATAGAAAAGGAAATTATGACTTAAAGGAATTTAAGATCTAGAAAAAGCAATGATAGTTCAATTTATACCATGCTTATCAAACTATACCTGGAATTTGCAATCCACTCTGAATTTAAGTGAGAGGAGAGAAAAAACATGTGGATGATAAAAATTGTAAAAACCAGTGAGGTGAAAAATGCTGAAAGGGAATGGGAGAGTTCAGCATGGATAGAGAAAGACCACAGGTAAAAATTACAGCTGTTTTCAGAAATTGTAATGTGATGTGTGACCTTAGGGGATGGGATTTTAGTTCTGGCTTACTGATTTATAAGCAACGTGAACTTGAAGAAATACTAAACTTCCCTAAATTTAAATTTCCTTATTTGTAAAAGGGGAAAAGAGTAACTGTTTTTTGCATTGTTGGGAAGGTGGAATTAGATAATTGTATCTAAAGTTGTCATTTTGGTGACTAGCATTTAAAGAATGGACAAAGTGTGAAAATTATTTTTAACAAGAATTTTTAAGCTTTTTCTCCATTGAACTATAAAATCTCAATCAAAAGTGAGATACCAGTTGTACATAAGGTAGTATTTTCCAATTGCTAGAGGTGATAGTGTTGACTTTGTTGTTATAACTCAATATTACTTCTTCAGGGAAGCCTTCTTTCAAATATCAGTTCCTGTGCTTTTCCTTCATAGCATATTAACTCAGTTGTTGTCTCTTATTTATGAAGCACATCTCTGCTGTTTAGGTATAATCTTCCATGAAGAAAGGATTATTCATACTTCATTTTACTATTGTTTTTCCAGAATCTTACACTTGAAGGTTTGAAACAGGGTAATTTTTAAGCAGTATTTCTTGAAACACTGAACAAAGGGTGCATGAGGAAATTAATACACTCATATTCAAGCAATATTTCTTGACTTAATGAATGACTGAGGTGAATGTCAAAGCTATTGTAGAGAGGATTTAAGAATTTGTGAGTGGTTAGACAAATTACTTGCTCAATTCTTTCTAACACCAAGATTCATTTAAACTTGAGTGAGCTGCTATCCTTAGAAATTTCCAATAAGGCTTGCTCTACATCCATCAGAAATAATTTAGAAAAGAGTCCTTCACTGCTTAAAAGGTTGGATTAGGTGGTCTTAAGTCCCCTTCCAACACTGATATCCAGTGAATTATTTTATGATTACCTTTAGCCATGAATTGGGGAAAAAAAACAAAAAACTTCTACAAAAAGCAGAAAGAGCTACCAACAAAGAGTAAACACGTTCATAGGTTTAAATGACAATCTGGAATGAATGTCTCTCTTTCTCAAGGGATTTGATTAATTTTAGTTCTGAGATATAATAATCATTGTGATAGCCTTTGCTGTATAAAGACTGGCATTTTAGGAAGTTGATCATCTAAGTAAATTACCATTTCAGAAATGATAAATTAAATCTACTAAAAATTTTTCATTAAGTCAGAAATAAGAGGTAGCTGAACCTGGTCATTTTCTACTTGCAGTTAATGTAGGACAAGCTCAGTAAAGTTGATGCAAACTTCTTGAGCCTTGCTACAATTCTGTAATAATCCCAGGAGGGGGACATTTTAAGTAGATGAAATTTATTCTCAAGACCTTTGGTCTCCACCTTTCCCATTCTCCCCTCATGCTTCAGGAAACTGGCATTTCTAAATAAATGACTTTACGATATCAAAAAAAAAAAAAAAATCACATGAGGATTCCCTAGTTCTTATGTTCCCCTAAGCTGAAATCTGTGCTGCATGTAAGCAGAAAAATATTTGAAAAAAGAGAGTCTGTACATAAAAATTAGGTGGAAGTAAACAATTTGGCTGTCATGGAAAAATTGCATGTATGATTACAGAGATATTATCCTATGAAATCCAGGACTCACATTCATGAGTTAGGCTGTATGCTTTTCTCCAACTTGGAATTATTGACTTTTGAGGCTGGATAATTCATTGCTGTGGGAGAGTGCCCTGTACGTTGTGGGCTGTTCAGCAACATCCTTGGCCTCTTCCCATTAGATGCCAGTAGCACCTCCTTCCCTCAGTTAGGACAGTCAAAGCTGTCTCTAGTCTCTAGTCTGCTCCCCAGAGGACAACGTCTCTCCCAGTTGAGAACCACTGGTCTAGAGGAATGGAAAGAATTCCTGAGTCTAGGATACTTTCCCAGCATTAAAGCTGTAACAACATTAAGGAGTATCTCTGACATAAGCAGGGAAGTGTCCCAGGTCTAGTCTCCTACTCTGAAGCCCAGTGGTTGAAAGTAACTCCACTTAATTTCTGAAGGGAATCGGATCCAAATATCAAATTATAAGGAAACACCATGAGTTTTGATAATGATTCCCTCTTCTGACACCAGCCTCCCCACCAAAGGCAAAATCAGCTTGTTTGTATTTAAGTACGGTATACTTTCCAGTTTTAAGTCAGAACATTCATAACAATTTGTATAAAGTTATTATTATTTTTTACCCATGCCAACAGGAAAATGGAATACAATGGTCCAATTTCTTTCTGACTAGGGTTCTCTGGAGGATGTGTGTGGTTATGTGTGCATGTGTGTGTGTGTGTGTTTATTTAACATAATTTTGAAAGTAAAAATGGTGCCCACTAACTTCCAAGTTTTTTTATTTCTAACCTATTACAACTAAGTGTTTGCTTCTGGGTTTCTCTCATGAGGTAGTGAGTGGATTAGGGGAAGATTTAATACATTCATTGCATAGCACCTGTATTTGCTTATGTCAGATAACAAAAGAAAGGTTTCCTAAAGGTAGCTGGTAAATGTCCCATATCAAAAAAGCTCCACTATAAACATTCTGCTGTTTAATTTCACATGCTACTCTATTCCATATGTGCTTTATTACTTTCTCAAGGAGTTCAATACCAGACATGAATTCTCTGCAAAAGGCTAACCAGTAAGGAAAATAAAACTGACAAACAAAGGCACTGAAGCCTTAAACAATCAGAAAAGTTTAGAGCCTTCTTTTTTTTTTAGTGAGATTTGTAAACAACTTCAGATTTTTCCATACCCAGCCTCCTTCAGGGTTTGTGTCTTCCTTACATAATTATTCTTATAAAATTGTGTTTACATTATTCTTTTATATATCCAAGATGACCTTGACCAATATCAAAAAAATAGAATGCCGTTTAATGAATGTTTGTTATGCTTAGTATTGGGGAAGAGAAAACTCCCAGGGATGCATACACCATAATCAGTATAAATTGGGCTTCCCAGGTGGAACAGTGGTAAAGAATCCGCCTGCCAATGCAGGAGATGCAGGTTAGATTCCTGAGTCTGAAAGATCCCCCAGAGGAGGAAATGGCAACTCACTCCAGTATTCTTTCCTGGAAAATTACACGAACAGATGAGCCTGGGGGGCTACAGTCCATACGGTCGCAAAGAGTAGGACCTGACTGAGCATGCATGCCCACAGTGTAGATTATATACCTTGTAGGTGATTTGGTACATAAAATAGGTGATTTCTATTTTACAATTACTTCTTAACAATAAAATTTGTTTTGTTTTTATGGAAAAAGTGGAAGTCTTAGTTATTCGGTTGTGTCTGACTGTTTGTGACCCCCATGGACTATGTAGCCCAGCAGGCTCCTCTGTCCATGGCATTCTCCAGGCAAGAACACTGGAGTGGGTAGCCACTCCCTTCTCCAGGGGATCTACCCAACCCAGAAATTGAACCCAGGTCTCCTGCATTGCAGGTGGACTCTTTACTTTCTAAACCATCAAGGAAGCCCTTTATAGAGAAGGACATATTCAAGTTATATTTTTCTCTGGCCCATGTACCTATTTGGAAATTTAGAAGGAAGATCAGATGGCAAATCCTGCAATACTTCTGTGTTGTGACCTGGTGCCCCAAGCAATTGACCCTCTTGAATGTAAGAGGCACAGCAACACATTTTGTGAATTCTTTCTTGCTCGGATTATTGGTTCAGCCTTTCTCTGCAAAGTTCAATGAGGTTCATTAGCTTATCTGAAGAGAATGGGACCAGTCCTTTTGAGACAGCTCCTCTCTGTGACTTTTCTAATTAAACCCCTTCCATCAGATGAAGAGCTGCCCTTTTTACTTGACAAACATTTGTTCTAATTTGGCCTTGCTTGATTTTTCAGTGCTTTTAAGTCCCTCTCCCCCTCTCTATACCCATCAGCATCTGTTAGTCAGAAGATCGCTCTGGCTGACATTTACCCTGAATGTGCTTGCTTATTAAAATATTTCAATGTTAGACAAGCTTATCAGTTGAAAAATACAATATAGTTCCCGGGCACTGGTGGAGCTCAACTTAAAGAAGGATTTTGCTGTATAGATGCATCTTTCTTATTTTTTATGAGGCAAGATTAAATGTATTCACTCATACGCATAGAGTCTATGGGAAGCAGAGAAATAATATGCTTCATAATACAAACTGCAACCTCTCCTTCCATTGGATCTTACGTGGAAGAGTTACAAGTTGTCTAGGTAAACATAGGAAGTAAGCCTATGATTAAAAGGAAAATAACCTAAAGCAAAAGGACAGATCTTATTTGAAACTAAAACTAGTCAGGATGGCATCTGAACATCCTGAAAGGAGTTGACAACTTTAAACTGAATTAAAAGTTAAAAAAAATTCAAATTCCCAGCATTTTCTGCAAACCTCGAAAATACTAGCAAAAGTACCCAGATATCTGGGTGACCGCTGGCTAATCCTTCAGGAAGACTCTCCTTCTTAGACAAAATGATAATATGTAGAGTTAAGTGCTTACCTAGGAGTGAGTGAACAGCTCGGGCTTTGGGTGTTCACCCTGGACTTCAGAAAGATATACTCTGTCAGTGACAAGCCTTGCTACATTCAGTTTATTCTCCTATTTTCTTTAACACTATCCAGAGCTATTAGCTTGCCAGCCATGTAGTCTGTAAGTAATAGGTTGCAATAGCAGCTGAAATTGACAAGTGCTTAGCCCAGAGCATGGATTGAATGTAATTCATAGGGTTCCCGAGTTAATTTCCAATACCTATTTCATCAAGTCACACTGATAGATGGCTGCCAGCATCTTTTGGTTTTATCTGTAAATCCCTATGTCTTTTACTGCCATCATCTCATTTTTTTTTAATACATTCCATCCCTTGCATTTGCTCCTCCCCATTTCCATAACTTCAAGTGGAGCTTCTCTCTAGACACATCAGTCATTTAGGTTAGAGGCCCTTGTAGCTAAATGCAAGACCTTCAAATGTTATTGAAGTGTATTTTTCCATGTGGCCCTGTTTAAAGTGATGTTTCTTTAGGGACTACAGGGTGAAATATGAAGTTATCTGGGAGAGTAAATCTGAGATGTTGGACAGATGGTGAAGCATCAGTGCATCCACAGAAATGCATTTCATTTTTATACAGGGGACACTCTCAATCAATTTTGGCTTGAGAAAACAGTTGCTGGTATTGCATCAGTGATTTTCTTTTATTTTTCTTTAACAGATCAATAGTGAAGCTTAGAATTCTCTAATATATTTTAGGTAAATTCTTTAAATAAATGTGGAGCAAATATAAAATGGGAAAATTTCTTAAAGATTAAGAGTTTATTGAAAATGGAACAAAGGTTACCACTGAAAGATCAAATGGAATGAGTGTTGGTAAAATATAAAACTCTGTTACTCTTTAGGATGGGAATTTTCATTTCTCACCTAAAATGTGCTTTGGGAACAACATACCTTTTCTAAAGTTCTTATTTAAACTTGGCAAAATGACTTTTTTCACTGACGTTCCAAAGCTTCCATTTACAATGCATACATTTGACAGCCTCTAAATTACCCATCTCAATCTTCTTCTATTTCCTCGAGTCCTACTCCAGCTGCCACAGTCCTCAAGGCACTGGTTACATCTAGCATTGGAAAAGAACATTTCCAATATTAGATATATTATCTATTGTGAAACAGCTACTTAAAATTTTTCAAATGAGAATCCAACAGTATTTTGGTGTGTGCCATTCATTCATGGCCAATGTCCCAGACAATGTCTTCTGTGCTATGGCTATGATTTACAATTTAACAAATGCTTGATAGATTAAGCTAAAACTGATTTCCTCAGTCAATAGGTAATGTAAACAAACTTGGAAAAATTATATATATATATATATGCATATATATATATATCTGTGTCTGTGGGGGGGGGTGTATGTAAAATTCAGAATCATTTGAATTATTCAAAGATCCATTCATATCACCAAAATTATGTAGTCTCCAGAATTGTATGAAAAATGTTTTAAAGTGCTATTTCTATAATTTAAGAAAGACTAATTCTTTATAACTGGTTGCTCTGTACTTTGGGAATTCCAGTGAAATCTGTCTACAAGGAGAAACATTGCTTTGGTGACAGTATTGGGTACTAGAGGGGATAACTTAATGATGTAGTTGCTAGAGCGGAGGTTGGTAAATTTTTTTCTGTGAAACGCCAGATAGCAAGCATTTTCATCTTTGTGGGCCATATGGTCCCTAATCCAGCTACCAAACTCTGCTGTTTAAAGCCCAAACGCAGCCATAAGCAATGCCTAAACCAGTGGGCATGACTGTATTCCAATTAAACTTTATCAATATAAGTAGAGGAGTGAGTGTTATAGTCGAGTGTTGGTGTTCCCCCAAACTTCAGTGTTGAAATCTTAATGCCTGATGTGATGGTAACAGAAAGAGGGGCCTTTGGTAGATGTTCAGATGGTGAAGGTGGAGCCTTCATACTGGGATTAAGGCTCTTAAAGAAGAAATCCCACAGGGTGCCCTAGCCCCGTGAGGATACAGCAACCCATAGGCAGTCACAAGGAGAGGAACTTTGCCAGAATGTGAGCATGCTGATGCTATCAGCTTGGAGTTACCAGCCTTCAGAAATGTGAGAAATAGATTTCTGTTGTTTAGCCACCCAATCCATGGTATTTTGTAGTAATAGCTCAAACAAACTAAGATTAAGGATTTCCTACCCACTGTTTTAGAATTCAGGTGGAATCTCTCTTACTGAGATTTGAAGCTTAACTCTCTCATTTACTAATGGAAATGAGACTTGTGTGACTTATGGAAAATCCCCTTACACTTATCAGCTTCTTCCTCTGTACTGTGAAGATAAGAATAACACTCGGGATGTAGAGTTTTTACATGAGAAAGTACCTTAATGTCTGTAATATGTTCTTGGTGGTCGTGAGTGAAAGACACTGACACTAGACGAGGGTGGTGGCCATCTACTTCGGGGATATTGAAGATGCAGGGAAGGAGGGATGGTTCAGAATGGCACATGCTGAGGCAACCGTTTGGATTCCTAAGGATAGTCCTGGGAGGCAAGCAAAAAGATCTCCAAAAAGTCAGCAGCCCCTATTTAATAATTTTAGAATTCTGTAATGAGACACCCGTGGAACTCAACACTGATGTGGGAAGAATATTGCAATACTTCACTCATTCAGAGTAATTGAGGTGGAACCCTTTCTGGATCATTGCAAAGTCTGAATTATACGGTGCTTTTTATAGAAAGAGGTTTTGTTGTTTTTCAGTACATACAACAATTGGCAAAACATCCAAGAAAGTATTGCCAACTAGACTTCCTGCTGGCATGTTTAAGTGGAAAACTGAGATTCATTTAAAATTAGCATAGCATTATGTGTGTATGAAAATGGCCCAAATAAAGTTCCTGAAAGCAGTTTGTTTTCTTAGGCTAGTTAGATATTCTCCATAGTTTATTATATGACAAAAATAAACAAAAACAGGCAGTTTTTAATCTTTGTGCTTCCTCAGTGGGATTCTTTTCCCTGCACATTTAACTTGTTTTGAACTAATAGCTAAAACATATCCTTGGAATCCCAGCATGTCTCAGGCACCTCTTGCCTTATTGGCACGTGGAATTCCTTCCCATAATTCAAAATAGACCTGCAAGCCATTTTGAATGGAGACCTACTTCTTGCTAAGTGTGAGTGTTCATAATAATCGCAAGCAAGTATTGTGTTAAGAGTTTAATAGAGTGTACATCTCAAACCTTGTATAAATCATTATAGATAGCTGTTCTTGTCATTTCTCTTTCTAGTTTGTAATATCTTTTTACAGGCATTCAATTTTAAAGGAATTATTCTAGGTAAAATTTGACCTTCTTATGGCCCAGATTGGTGCTAGGTTTTTTTTTTTTTTTTTCTCCTTCAAGCCCTTTAAAAGCTTTAAATAAATGCAGACTTCATTCAATATATATTCATTTAGTCAATAAAATTTTGCTGAGTCACTATCATGCCTCTAGGGGCCAGATATGGAGAATATAAGAATGACTACATATTTTTATTTTCAGTGGGGTTTTCCTCAAAGACATGGCTGTGTCATTTTAAGCCTTGAGGACCTCTCTAGAACCACTTTAACTAGAAAGTTGGACTAGTCCTCTCAACAACTTCTGCTCAATGATCCCTACCTTCATTGTTGCTAATTTTCTCCCTGTATCCCACCAAAATGAAAATCTAGGTTCACTATCCTTGTGTGAGGATGGAACTATCCTTCTAGTCATCACTACTACAGCAAATAAGCCAGTTTCCTTGGCACCCTAATTCTATGGTCCTTGGTTGTTAGTTTTCTCCTTTCTGTTTTGGTCATTACACTTAAAAATATTCTCATCATAATTTTTTGTCTCATTGTAGGCCATATTGTCTTGCATCTAATTCTTTTTTTTTTTTCCACCTAATTCTATATTTCTCTTTTATGGTGGCCACTTTTCACTTATGTCTGCCTCCTGAAGTAAACCATTTTTTTGACCCAGCTTTATGATGTTAAACCTGTGTTCATGGTTGTGAATATCTATAATGTCTTCAAAAGAAGGCTTGAAACTCAAATATACAGCCATAGATTAATACAGCCATTGGTCTAGAAGTTGCCTCCAAGATAGTTGTTTTAGAGGAAAGCTTGTTTGGGTAGGATTCTAGATTTGGGACAGTTATGAATTTCGACTCAAACTGGCTCAACCAAGAAAGGGAAAATCATCAACACACATGAATAAAAGCAGTCTGGGTGCAAACTATATAGTGGCAAACATCAGCTATACAAGTCTTCAGTGGGGAAACGATGGCTTCAGGACTCAGTTTTTCTGTCCCTCTACTTGGCTTGGCTTTCCTCCTTGTGTTGTTTTCCTTCTCCTGTTGCACATCCTGATGAGACAGATGCTACAGTTGCATTTTACTTCCTCTTGCTTCAAGTTTTGAGAAAGAAAGCAAACACCTCTTCAAGGTACTCCAGCAAAATCCCTGGGATTGGCAGTAAAGGGGCCTCATGGGGCCATTTTAGCAGTAATCTCCACAGCCGGAGTAAAGGAATGCCCTGCACTACCTAAGCCTAAGCTGCCTTCCATTCAAATACTCCACTTGAGAACTGGAGCTAGGTGTTGACAAACAGAGATCATGGGCTCTTAATAGCAAAAAATGGGTGACTGGATACTGACGTTAGCCCACAGACAATAGACAGCCTCTAGGAGAAAACTGATTGCAAATCCATGAATTATTTCATACTCAGATCATTAAAGACAATAACTCAGTAGCAATCATTGACAGGAGAGTGCTGGATCCCACCAAAAAAAGATATCCCACCTCCAAGGGAAAAAGAGAAGTCCCAGCAAGATGGTAGGAAGGGCAAAATTGCATTTAGGATCAAACCGCATACCCACCAGAGAAGCTTGGAGGGTTCAAAGTCTTTTGTGCATCAGGACCCATGACACAACACAGACTGAGCCAGACCTGCCTTTGAGTGTCTGAGTGTCTCCCGTGGAGGTACAGGTCAGCACTGACCTGTCACAGGGGCAGGGGGCTGGGTGCAGCAGACCTGAGTGTGGCATAAGACCTTTTGGAGGAAATCACCATTAAACCCACCGTGGAGCCACCAGAACTTGTACAGGATTGGGGCAACAGAAGCTTGAAGGGCAGAAATAAAACCTTGTGTGCACCAGGACCAAGGAGAAACGAACAGTGATCCTACAAGAGACTGACCCAGATTTGCCTGTGAGTGTCCAGGAGTCTCGGTGGGGGCTTGGGTCAGCAGTGGCCTGCTGCAGGGTCAGAAGCACTGCATATGGCAGTACATGCATGGGACATTAGAAGGAGGTCACAATCATCTTCATCACCTCCACCATAGTTTGGTCTCAAGTCAAACAACAGGGAGGGAACACAGCCCCACCCATCAACAGGAAATTGGATTAAAGATTTACTGAGCATGGCTCCACCCATCAGAACAAGATTCGGATTCCCCCACAGTCAGTCTCTCCCATCAGGAAGTTTCCATAAGCCTCTTATACTTATCCACTGGGGGCCAACAAATGAAAACCACAATCATAGAAAACTAGTCAAACTGATCACAAGGACCACAGCCTTGTCTAAATCAATGAAACTATGAGCCATGCCATGTAGTGCCACCAAAGACAGACAGGTCATGGAGCAGAGTTCTGACAAAATGAGGTCCACTGGAGAAGGGAGGGCAAACCACTTCAGTATTCCTGCCTTGAGAATCCCATGAACAGTATAAAAAGGCAAAAAGATATGACACTGAAAGATGAACTCCCCAGGCCAGTAGGTGCTCAATATGCTACTGGAGAGGAGTGAAGAAATAACTCCAGAAAGAAAAAAAAGAGACGGAGCCTAAGCAAAAATAATGCCCAGTTGTTGATGTGCGTTGATGATGGAAGTAAACTCTGATGTCATAAAGAGCAATATTGCATACAACCCTGGAATGTTAAGTCCATGAATCGAGTTAAATTGGAAGTGGTCAAACAGGAGATGGCAAGAGTGGACATCAGCATTTTAGGAAACAGTGAACTAAAATGGACTGGAATGGGCGAATTTAACTCAGATGACCATTATATCTACTACTATGGGCGAGAATGCCTTAAAAGAAATGGAGTAGCCATCATAGTCAACAAAAGAGTTGGAAATGCAGTACTTCTGGAAGCAATCTCAAAAACGACAGAATCATCTCTGTTCGTTGCAAGGCAAACCATTCAATATGAGATTAATAGAAGTCTATGCTCCAAACATTAATACTGAAGAAGCTGAAGTTGAACAGTTCTCTGAAGACCTACAAGACCTTCTAGAACTAAAACGCAAGAAAAAGGGTGTCCTTTTCTTTCAAGGGTACTGGAATGCAAAAGTAGGAAGTCAAGAGGTACCTTGAGTAACAGGCAAATTTGGCCTTGAAGTACAAAATGAAGCAGGACAAAAACTAACAGAGTTTTGCCAAGAGAATGCACTGGTCATAGCAAACACTCTCTTCCAACAACACAAGAGACGATTCTACACATGGACATCACCAGATGGTCTATACTGAAATAAGATTGATCATATTCTTTGCAGCCAAAGATGGAGAGGCTGTATACAGTCAGCAAAAACAAGACTGGGAGCTGGCTGTGGCTCAGATCAGGTACTCCTAACTGCCAAATTCAGACTTAAAATGAAGAAAGTAGGAAAACCACTAGATCTTTCATGTATGATCTAAATCAAATCCCTTAGGATTATACAGTGGAAGTGACAAATAGACTCAGGAATTAGATCTGATAGAGTGCCTAAAGAATTATGGACAGAGTTTCATGACATTGTACAGGAGGCAGTGATCAAGACCATCACCAAGAAGTTCAGTTCAGTTCAGTTCAGTCGCTCAGTCGTGTTCGACTCTTTGCGACCCCATGAATCGCAGCACGCCAGGCCTCTCTGTCCATCACCAACTCCCGGAGTTTACTCAAACTCATGCCCATCGAGTCGGTGATGCCATCCAGCCATCTCATCCTCTGTCGTCCCCTCCTCCTCCTGCCCCCAATCCCTCCAAGAATCAGGGTCTTTTCCAGTGAGTCAACTCTTCGCATGAGGTGGCCAAAGTATTGGAGTTTCAGCTTCAGCATCAGTCCGTCCAATGCACACCCAGGACTGATCCCATTTAGGATGAACTGGTTGGATCTCCTTGCAGTCCAAGGGACTCTCAAGAGTCTTCTCCAACACATTTCAAAAGCATCAATTTTTTGGTTCTCAGCTTTCTTCACAGTCCAACTCTCACATCCACACATGACCACTGGAAAAACCATAGCCTTGACCAGATGGACCTTTGTTGGCAAAGTAATGTCTCTGCTTTTTAATATGCTATCTAGGTTGGTCATAACTTTCTTTCCAAGGAGTAAGTGTCTCTTAATTTCATGGTTGCAGTCACCGTCTGCAGTGATTTTGGAGCCCCAAAAAGCAGTCTGACACTGTTTCCACTGTCTCCCCATCTATTTCCCATGAGGTGATGGGACCAGCTGCCATGATCTTAGTTTTCTGAATGTTGAGCTTTAAGCCAACTTTTTCACTCTCCTCTTTCACTTTCATCAAGAGGCTTTTCAGTTCCTCTTCACTTTCTGCCATAAGGGTGGTGTCATCTGCATATCTGAGGTTATTGATATTTCTCCCCGCAATCCTGATTCCAGCTTGTGCTTCTTCCAGCCCAGCGTTTCTCATGATGTACTCTGCATATAAGTTAAATAAGCAGGGTGACAATATACAGCCTTGAGGTACTCCTTTTCCTATTTGGAACAAGTCTGCTGTTCTATGTCCAGTTCTAACTGTTACTTCCTGACCTGCATACAGGTTTCTCAAGAGGCAGATCAGGTGGTCTGGTTTTCCCATCTCTTTCAGAATTTCCACAGTTTACTGTGATCCACACAGTCGAAGGCTTTGGCGTAGTCAATAAAGCAGAAATAGATGTCAGAAGAAGAAATGCAAAGAGGCAAAATGTTTGTTTGAGGAGGCCTTACAAATAGTTGAGAAAAGCAGAGAAGCAGAAGGCAAAGGATAAAAGGAAAGATACACTCATTGGAATGAAGAGTTTCAAAGAATAGCAAGGAGAGATAAGAAAGCCTTCCTCAGTGATCAATGCAAAGAAATGGAGGAAAACAATAGAGTGGGAAAGACTAGAGCTCTCTTTAAGAAAATTAGAGATACCAAGGGAATATTTCATGCAAACATGGGCACAATAAAGCACAGATATGGTATGGACCTAACAGAAGCAGAAGATATTAAGAGGGGGCAAAAATACACAGAAGAACTATACAAAAAAAAAAAGATCTTCATAACCCAGATAACAATGATAATGTGATCACCCACCTAGAGCCAGACATCCTAGAATGCAAAGTCAAATGGGCCTTAGGAAGCATCACCATGAACAAAGCTAGTGGAGGTGATGGAATTATAGTTGAGCTATTTCAAATCCTAAAAGAGGATGCTAGGAGTGTGCTGCACTCAATATGCCAGCAAATTTGAAAAAGTCAGCAGTGCTCACAGGACTGGAAAAGGTCAGTTTTCATTGCAGTCTCAAACAAAGGCAATACCAAAGAATGCTCAAACTAATGGACAATTGCAGTCATCTCACAAGCTAGCAAAGTAATGCTCAAAATTCTCCAAGCCAGGCTTCAGAACGTGAACTGTATACAAGACGTGAACACAAGATGTAAACTGTGTATTTCCAGATGTTCAAGTTGGATTTAGAAAAGGTAGAGGAACCAGAGATCAAATTTCCAACATCTGTTGGATCATTGAAAAAGCAAGAAAGTTCCAGTAAACCATCTACTTCTGCTTTATTGACTACACCAAATCTGTTGTGTGGATCACAACAGATTGTGGAAAATTCTTCAAGAGATGGAAATACCAGACCACCTGACCTGCCTCCTGAGAAATCTGTATGCAGTTCAGGAAGCAACAGTTAGAACTAGACATGGAACAACAGACTGGTTCCAAATTGGGAAAGGAGTACATCAAGGCTGTATATTGTCACCCTGCTTATTTAACTTATATGTAGAGTGCATCATGAGAAACCCTGGGCTAGATGAAGCACAGGCTGGAATCAGGATTGCCGGGAGAGATATCAATAACCTCAGATATGCAGATGACACCACCCTTATGGCAGGGAGTGAAAAACTAAAGAGCCTCTTGATGGAGCTGAATGAGGAGAGTGAAAAAGCTGGCTTAAAACTTGAAATTCAGAAAACTAAAATCATGGCATCCAGTCTCATCACTTCATGGCAAATAGATGGGGAAATAATGGAAATAGCAACAGATTTTATTTTTCGGGGTTCCAAAACTCACTGCAGATCGTGACTACAGCCATGAAATTAAAAGACGTTTGCTCATTGGAAGATAAGCTATGACCAACCTAGACAGTGTATTGAAAAGTAGAGACATTTCTTTGCCAACAAAGGTCTGTCTAGTCAAAGCTCCGGTTTTTCCAGTAGTCATGTTGATGTGAGAGTTGGAATATAAAAAAAGCTGAGCATCAAAGAATCGATCCTTTTGAACTGTGATATTGGAGAAGAACCTTGAGAGTCCCTTGGAGTGCAAGGAGATCTAACTGGTCAATCCTAAAGGAAATCAGTCCTGAATATTCATTGGAAGGACTGATGCTGAAGCTGAAGCTCCAAACTTTGGCCACTTGATGCGAAGAACTGACTCATTTGTAAAGCCCCTGATGCTGGGAAATATTGAAGGCAGGAGGAGAAGGGGGTGACAGAGGATGAGATGTTTGGATTGCATCACCGACTCGATGGACATGACTTTGAGCAAGCTCTGGGAGTTGGTGATGGACAGGAAATCTTGTCATGCTGCAGTCCATGGGGTCACAAAGAGTCAGACACAACTGAGTGACTGAACTGTACTGAGCTTTTTTTTAAAAATTAATTAATTATTTTTATTGGAGGATAATTGCTTTACAGAATTTTGTTTTTTTTTCAAACCTCAACATAAATCAGCCATAGGGATACATATATCCCTTCTCTCTTGAACCTCCCTCCCATGCCCCTCCCCATCCCACCCCTCTAGGTTGATACAGAGCATCCATTTGAGTTTCCTGAACCATACAGCAAATTCCCCTTGGCTATGTATTTTACATATGGTAATGTAGCCATACACAAAGGTAAATGCTAAATGGATCAAAGACCTAAATGTCAGACCATAAACTAGGAACTGAACTTTAGCAAATCACTTAACCTCTCTAATCCTTACTATTTTCCTTTTGGAAATGTGATTAAACACAGTTGGTGATAGCATTGTCTTAGGTAAAAAACCACATACATGAAAATACTATGTACTGATAAATTTATGAATTTATTATTAGCAGTAGTAGTAGCATAATTTATGCCAAGACGATTGAAATAATTAAATTTCAGAAATGGAAAGAAGACCCAACTAGCAGTATTTTACTAGAAGCGTAAGTGAGAAGTACCTGGAAATTTGACACTTAGACATGGTGAGGTTTAGATCCAAAGAGTTTTAGTTTGAAGGACATTGATACTATAGTATGAAGAAAGGCATAAACTCAGAGTAAAACAGATAAGAAAGTACAGGGCTAGGCCATGTGTCAAAACTTTTGGAACTTCCTTTCAGAAGATCAACACAGAATTGTGAGAGAAAGTCATCTACTAAGCAGACTTTATCTTCTAAGATTCAGTGCAAGTGTCGTTGCTCCCCACTGCCTTCTGCTGTGTCTGTAATTGGGATATGACTTATTCTTTGCTCTTTTTCACACATCTGTCTATCTCTCATCTCTCATCTCTCTCCAATCCATTAGCTTGGACTGGCATAACAGAACATGACATTTTGGGTGGCTTAAACAACAGACATGTATCTTCTCTGTCTGGAGGCCAGAAGTTCAAGAAGTGCTGTCAGTGCTGGTTTCCGGGGAGGCCCCTCTTGCCTGATTGCAAATGGCTACCTTAATGCTAAGTCCTCACATGGCCTTTCCTCTGTGTGTGTGATGAAAGAGAGATCCTGTTCCTCTTCTTATAAGGACACTGGCCCTGGTAGATGTAGCTCACACTTACAACTTCATTTAACCTTAAACACATTCTTAAAGGCCCTACCTCCAACTAGAGTCACACTAGGGCTTAAGGTTTCAATATAGGAGTTTTTGTGGGGCAGGGTTAGGGGGCATGAACAATTTAGTCCATGCTACTACCTAGTATCTGTCTCTTTTCTCGCTGTAGTTCTTAAAACTACTTTGTAATTGATTGCTATTCTTCTGTTTTAAGTGTACTGACCTTATCTAACTCTTTATATTTTTAACTCATAGTGTATTTCTTGGTATGCTGTGATGTTCAATAAAAAAAAAAAAAAAAGTTGGTTCCTTGACTTGAATTGATAATACATAAAAAGCTAACCACAAGAATTCTCTCACTTTTCTCTACTCGCATGAGAACTGATACTGGCCTTGCTGACACACCTAACCACTCTTCTCTGTTATCAGGCTCCTTTAATATCTCATTCAATAAACGTGATGGATTATAATATTTCCTCTGGGAAATCACACTCTGTCTTCCATTAGAGTCTGAAAATATTTTAAAATATAACATATAATTTTGCCTCTTTCTGGCATAATTCTTCACATTTTGTAGAGGTAGAAAGAAGTAAAGTTATTAAAAATGTATACAATAAATTTATTTCATAACATTTTATGTTTCAAAGATCTCTCTCTCTCTCTCTCACACACACACATATACACATTTTAACCTACCTAGGATCTTTCAGACAGGAACTCCAAATTAGAAGCGTCAGATTCAAATAAGCACACTTCTGAAGCACCGAATGAGTAGGCAATCACATTCTGGTAATCTTTTAAGCATCTGATACTTGTGAAGTGTAGTACTGTGCTAATCACTTTTCACATTGTGGATTGCTCTTTTTGTTAGTTAGAAAATTTAGAGACCTTTCTTTCCCCCTAACTCCCCAAATATTTTAAATTTCTTTCAAGGAAGCAATGAAATTATACTTAAAAACTTATACCAATATTTGGTTTGTCAACATGGAGTTAATCCGCTAGATAATCTAACCCTTCAGACTTCTCAGTTTGAAAACTGTTAGAAGGGTAAGTGCAATACACTTTTAAGCATATGTATCCGGAATACTTTGGAGGTTAATTACATTAAAAAATCTGCAAATTGCTTGGGGTTGGAGGCTATATAAATATAGCTGTCCTCCGTTTCCTAGGACCTGACCACATTTCTTTTAAAAGCAAAAGATTTTCATCTTGTTTTCCAGAAGCATGACCTGTGTTAGCAGTCATGGTGCTTTATAGCATTGATGCAGCTGCCTACTGAACTGTTCAGAGCACCTTTCGATCTGGAAACTTTGATTACATTTTATGATCACTCTCCTAAGGTCAAAGAATTTGATTTGCATCCATCAGGCAAGTAGAAAGAAAAAAAAAAAAAACTTTCTGAAACATTATCACCAGCTTATCTTAGGTGAATTATTCCAATAACATGCTTCATACACATTCAGATTTTCACTACTTTGAATGTAGATATTCTGTGTTAATATTTTTAGAACTAACAGATGTAAAATCATGAACTTTGTAGAACCTAGAATTAATAGAATTAATATAGAATTTCAATATTACACGGTTTTAGGTCTTGGAGAGCCATTGCCATTTTGAAACATTTCAGAAAGCAGAAGTACTTGTTTGATAAAACCATGTAGCCACACATCAGACAAGCATTATGTAAAGGGCATGTAGCTTGGTGGAGCCAATATAATTTAGGCTGCAGATGCTGCTCTAACTTCCTCCTGGGATTTGGAGAATCAGCTCTGGAGCCATATCAGAAGATGTCTACTAAGCCACATGTGGGAAAACGTAAAACAAATTAAGTCTTGGAAACACTTAAATCTAATGATCTTCGCTAACTTTATTAGACCTGAATAGAGAAATATTTGCTATTTGAAGCCTACCACAGATAAAATAAAAACCGGAAAACTGTGAAAGTCAAAAGGTATCAAGCCCTGCATGCAACTTGACAAAGAAACAAGCAGGAGAGGGTCAGCAGCTATTTCATGCCCTAGGAGACAGAGAAAAGATGGAATTTAATGTATGAAGGATGGTTGTTCACAAAGTTTCATTTGACTTGATGCAACTAGATGTCAAATTGTGGCAAGAGTAAAGAATGTCAGAAAAGCTGAATTTTATCGAATGGTTTATGTAGGTTCTTTACAAGGTCACCTTAAGTTTCACTAGAGAACTACCAAGATTTCCTATTTTGTCAGAATACCATTACCGCCTCTTGCAACATCTATAACATTTTTTTTTCAGAAACAATTTTCTTGGGAGTATTTATGCCACAGACCTCCATATTTAATAAAGATGTCTCAGTAAACTTCAAGGCATTTCCCAACCCTTCATTTTGGATGGCTTATTCTACAGTTAATTGGTAATCAATCTCTGTCAAGATAAGCAATTTGATCTACCTTAATGGAGTAGCAAGTTCAGTTGGGAAGTGATAAAAACTCATTTCGTTTTAATATGACCTACACTGCAGGTATCACATGGGTTAGCATAGACATTCTGTTTGTTTTTACGATACAGAGAAAGAGATGCCCAGATTTATCATAGATGTTCTGATACTACATTTACATATACAATGTACATTAGCATGGTATATATTTATATGTTAATTAAAAATCATTGGTCAAGCATTTATTGATGCCTAGACCCATGCAATAATGTGGTGTTTGGGATTTTAACAGATGAAAAAGGCTATGCTTACTTGTCAATCAATTCAGAAGTCTACATAGAAAAACAAAGGGGGCAATGCTCTGGGATTGGTGACAGCCAAGACAACTTGAGAGTCTGGATAGATAGAAAACTAGCTGCTGAGGCATAGTGTATGACCCCTGATACGTAACCTAACACACTGCCTTCCTCCATACTGCGACTTAATTGATTTTGTTATAGGAATCAGTTTTCTCACGTAGCATGAGAGGAAACTTTAGGTGACAGTCAAGAGAATATAAACATAGCCCAAATGCTGCCTGAAATGATAAGAGAAGAATGATAATCAAAATACTTCTGTGACTTCTCCAATATTCTGGTAGTTAAGGTCCTGAGCTTCCACTGCAGGGTCACCAGTTCAGCGCCTGGTCTGGGAGCTAAGACCCCACATGCCACATGATGCAGCCAAAGAGAGAAAGAGAAAAGAAATATTTGCCTCGGACATAGAGTTGTTACAAAATAAAAGAAGCGAGAGGCAAAAGTCATGAAGTAATGGGTTAATGTGAAATATGCAGCTCTGAGTGGGTATTAAATATCAAATTCTAAAGAAAATCCTATTATAACACATTGTGAGCTGAATTACTAGGGATGAAGTGCGTATGTAGTCAATTAACAGAGTGACTTATGGATATCGTGTATGCATGTCACTTAAAGACTCCCGTTTGGTGTATGTGTATGTATGTACTTCATAGCCAGGAAGAATAACTACGTATCTAGTGATTTATGCAGTGCCAAAAATTATAGTTGCATTTTTGTGTTCCTGTTATGCTCTTGGTAATCATTGTGATGCATTTAATGTATTTAATGTTGAGTCCATGATCAGGAATACAATCTATACCTTATTTATTTATTTAGAAAATTTAATGTTAGTTGAACTGTTAAATGTAAATGACTCTCAGAAAGACATAGAGTCATTTGGTTATATTAGTGTGTGTGTGTGTGTGTGTGTGTGTGTGTGTGTGTGTATGAGAGGGAGAGAGATGGAAAGAGTTTGTGAGCTGTGTGCTTGTGTTTGTATTCATATCATTTGAGGTTAATAGCAGGTAACAATCCCAAGTGTTTGCACTTGTGTAATTTTAGAATATTTAGAAACAGATCAAGCAATCAAATTAAATTATCTCTGTCAGAACAACCAACATACAAGACTGTAGACTTTGCATTTTGGATTAGTTTTATTGAAACAATAGTTAGGGTCCTGAGATTTTGTACATGTTCAGCTTCATAAGTTGGTTTAGCAAATCAATGGCATAAATTATTAATTCTACATTTTTTCCAGTCAGCCAGTGATTCTTCATCTGTGTTTTGTTACATGCAAATCCTCAATAAGTTGTTTAATTCTAGTATAAGAGGATTCTGGTATATGCATAAGATGCAGGTGACTAGCTGTTTAAACTGAGTTAAACAACTTTATTTTGTTCTGTTGAAATACTCTTTGTAAACAACAAAATATGTTTCCTTCTTCAAACTCACTCCAAAAAAACAATTCAACTTCTTGACTATTTAAATCCTATACCTTCAAATTATTTTATATTAAATAACATATGAAAGTATATAGCATATCATAGATAATAAATTTGAGGGTATTTCTATTATTTGATTTTCCTATTTTAATTATTATTTCTAGCTTATCAATAACAATCCCTCCAATTTTGTATACTCACAAGAATAAACTTAGTCCTGATTCATTTTTTGCTGTATGGCTTTTTTGTTGGCAAGTCTTACCAGTTTTGTGTGGAGTACTTTTTCCACTTTCCTTTTGTTCTCATTATCAAAATCACTGGTTTAATTCTAACTGCAGCAGGTGTATGCATTTTTCCCATCCTTTCAGAATATTTAACACAGAAGCCTTTATAACTTTCACCCTTGTATTAAGGTTCTCTAGAGAAATAGAACCAATAGGAGATTTGCTGAGAGGAATTGGCTCATACAATTATGAAAGCTGAGATTTCTCACAAACTGGCTGTCTATAAGGTGGAGATTTAGGAAGACCAGTAATGTTAATTCAGTTCAAGGGTGAAGATGTGAGAATTGGAAGCCTGGCATGCTGCAGTCCACAAAGTCTCAAAGAATTGGACATGACTTAGCTACTGAGCAACAACATAAAGTGGAGAGGCAGGAGGACTGGTGGTGTTAATTCAGTTCAAATGTTAACACCTAAGAACCAGGGGAGCTGATGATTTAAGCCGCAATTTGAGAGTCAGAGAAGATAGAAGGATATGTCTCAGCTTTCCTCCTTCTGTCTTTTGTTCAGTCCAGGTCTTCACTGATGGAATGATGCCCACCCACACAGGGGTGTGCAATCTGCTTTACTGAATCAATCAATTAGAATTACCCTTAAAGACAGTGTCCAGAAATAGTTTTTAACCTGAATATCTATCACCCCCTCAAATACATAAAATTAACCATCAAAAACGTATCTTCTTTTTAACTTTTTCCCCAGTTTTCCCCTTAAGTATGAATTCCAAATTTCCTCTTATGATTCTTGTTGAATAGCTTATTCATAATCCATAAATTGTAAATGACTATTTTTCCATGAAGCACTCCATGCCTTGAACAAAATTAGGTGTTACCAATTCTGTGTAAATATGTGTGTGTGTGTGTGTGTGTGTGTGTGTGTGTGTATACTGTTCACAGATGACATGCTATTATGCATAGAAAATTCTAAAAAGAAACACCATATCAGTGTATGACAAAACCCACTGAAATGTTGTGAAGTAATTAGCCTCCAACTAATAAAAAAAAATAAAATAAAAAGAAAAGAAAAAAAAAAGGAAAAAAAAAAAGAGAGAAGAAACACCAAAAATATATATTAGAATTCATCAATGAATTTGGGGTAAAGTTGCAGGATACAAAAATAACCATACAGAAATCTGCTGTGCTTCTATAAACTACCAGAAAGAGGTATTAGGAAAGCATTCTCATTCACAGTCTCACTAAAATAATAAAATATGTGGAGATAACTCTGATTAAGGATGTAAAAGACCTATATTCAAAAAATTATAAGATACTGATGAAAGAAATTGAAGATGGCACAAGCAGATGAAAAGATATACCACATTCATAAATTGAAAAGATTAATATTGTTAAATTGACCAGATTTACAGACTCAGTGCAATCTCTAGCAAATTAACAATGGCATTTTTCACAGAACTGGAACAAATGATTCTCAAATTTGTATGAAAACATAAAATACCTCAAAAGACCAAAATGATTTTGGGAAAGAAGAAAAAGATTGATGGTATAATGCTCCCTGATTTCAAACTCTACTAGAAAGCTAGAGCAATCAAAATAATAGACTTCTGGAACCAACACAGATGCATAGATTAATAGAATTAAATAGGGAGCATAGAAATAAACCTAAAGTTATACAGGTAATTAATCTCTGACAAAGGAGGCAAAAAGATACATTTGGATCCATCTAGTGGAAACTATGGTTTTTCCAGTAGACATGCATGAATGTGAGAGTTGGACTGTAAAGAAAGCTGAGCACCAAAGAACTGATGCTTTTGAAATGTGGTGTTGGAGAAGATTCATGAGAGTCCCTTGGACTGCAAGGAGATCAAACCAGTCCATCCAAAAGGAAATCAGTTCTGAATATTCACTAGGACTGATGCTGAAGCTGAAACTCCAATCCTTTGGCCACCTGATGCAAAGAACTGACTCAGTAGAGAAGACCGTGATGCTGGGAAAGATTGAAGACAGGAGGAGAAAGGGACGACAGAGGATGAGATGGTTGGATGACATCACTGACTTGATGGACATGAATTTGAGCAAGCTCTGGGGGTTGATGAAGGATAGGGAAGCCTGGCGTGCTGCGGTCCATGGGGTCACAAAGAATCAGATATGACTAAGTGACTGAACTGACTAACTAAACCTCTTCAATAAATAGCATTGAGAAAACTAGATAGCTACATGCAAAAGAAGCTGACTTAATCATTTTCTCATACCATATATACAAATAAACCCCAAATAGATTACTTAAATGTAAGTTTTGAAATCATGAAACCTCTGGAAGAAACTGTACACTTAATGCCCTTTGAAATTGATCTTTGCAGTATTTTTTTTGATATGTCTCCTCATGAAAAGGAAACAAACAAAAACAAACAAATGGAGTATAGAAATTTTAAAAGATTTGCACATTGAGAGAAACTATCAACAAAACAAACTATACTTACTGAATGGGAGAAGATATTTGCAAACAAAATATCTGATAAAGGGTTAATATCCAAAATACACGAAAACTCATACAGTTCAACATCAAAGAAATAAACAATTTAATTACAAAACGTAAAGAGTACCTGAATAGACATTTATCCAGATAAGACATTTAGATGGCCAACAGACACAGGAAAAGATGCTCAATGTTGCTAATCATCAGATGAATGCAAATCCCAACCACAAAGAGATGTCACCTCATGCCTGTCAAAATGGCTATTATCAAAAAGACTACAAATAACAACTGCTGGTGACAATGTGGTGAAAAAAGAATCCTTATGTGCTGTTGGTGAGAATGTAAATTGATACAATCACGATAGAAAGCAATATCTAGCTTCCTCAAAACACTACAAAATAGATCAAATGAGTAATTCCAGTCCTGGGTATATATCGAAAGAAAACATAAACACTAATTCAAAAAGATATATGCATATCAATGTTTAGTGCAGTATTAAATACAATAACTAAGTTACACACTACATCTTTTTTATCCGTTCACATATTGATGGGTGCTTAGATTGCTTCCATATCTTAACTATTGTAAATAATGCTGCAGAAATGTATGTATACATGTTTGTGTATATATGTATATACATTATATACATATATTATATATATGCATATATACATATATATACATATACATGTGTACAAATATATGTATATATACACATTTGTGTATATATGTATATACATTATATAATATATGTGTGTGTGTACAGTCTTCCCTTGTTGGCTCAGTCACTAAAGAATCTGAAGTGACGTGAAAGTTGGTCAGTTGTGACCCTATGGACTATACAGTTCATGGAAATCTCGCAGCCAGAATACTGGAGTAGGTAGCCATTCCATTCTCCAGGGAATCTTCCCAACCCAGGGATCGAACCTAGGTCTCCTGCATTGCAGGTGGACTCTTTACTGTCTGAGCCACCAGGAAAGCCCAAAAACTCTGCTTATAATGCAGGAGACCAGTATTTTTGCCTGGAATATTCCATAGACAGAGTAGCTTGGAGGGCTAAAGTCCTTGGGATCACAACAGTCAGATACAGCTTAGTGACTAAACTACCACAAGTACATATATATACACACACAATGGACTATTAGTCATAAAAAGGAAATTTTAACTATGTGTGACAGCATGGATGAACTTAGAGCACATTTTGTTAAGTGAGCTAAGTCAGAGAAAGGCAAATAATGTATGATTTCACTTGTATGTGGACTCTGAAAGCGAAATGAATATAACTAATCAGAAATAAAACCACAGATACAGAGAAAGACAGAAGGGAGGGGAATGAAGGGAGGCAAGGTATATGTGAAGGAGATTAAGAGGTATAACATTTCAGTTACAAAATGAATGAGTCGTAGATATGAAATATACAATGTGGGGAATATAGTCAAGGATTATATAATGTCTGTGTATGACCAAAAAAAAAATTAGTTTCCTTACTGCTATGTAGTTTTTATTCTCATGATGGAAGTTATTTAGATAATAATTATTGACAATAAGTGATGTATAAATTTTAAAAAACAATTTAAGGCTCTGATAAATGCTATAAGAGAAATACTCAAGATATTGTGTAAATAAAAATCTTCTACAGACTGTGTGTCTGGGTGGGAAAGCCCCCCTGAGACATTGAACTTGAGCTGATATTTGCCAAGTGGAAGAGTCAGTCACTCAGAGGTCTGTAGAGTGTGATTCCAGGAAGGGAACATGGCAAGGGCAAAGACCCTGAGGTGGGAACAATTTTGAGACTTAGAAGACCTGCCTGTTACGGAATTACAGCAAAAATGGGTAAGAAAGCCGCACATATAATCAGCAATAGGAAGAGTCCAGTTGTGTAGGATCTTCTAGGCCATGGGAAAAAGTTTGGATTTTATTCTAGTGCAACAATAAATGGAGTAAAGGTTAATGTGCATTTCCAGAAGATCATGCTGTTTGTTTCTCTGTAGAAACAGAGATACAGGTATACGACGTAGACTTCTACTTCATTCCTCTAAGCAATAACAGAAGCTAGCACCATGCAAATGGTGTTACCTCACATTTTCTATATAAAAGGGGAGAAGAAGTAAGAGAAGGAAGGGAGGTCAGAAAGAGAAGCTTTTTCCAAAATAGAATAAATGTGCACACTTTTAAATCATTTTATAATCTTTTGTAAAGGCTAAACATCAATTTTAAAGAAAGAAATAGCAGCAGTATTGCTAATATTCATCACTGTATTTTAATCACTTATTGTGCTAAGTTGCTTCAGCCATGTCCGACTCTTTGCAATCCCATGGACTGTAGTCTGCCAGGCTTCTCTGTCCATGGGATTCTCCAGGCAAGAATACTGGAGTGGGTTGCCATTCCCTTCTCCAGGAGATTTTCCTGACCCAGGGATTGAGTTTGCATGTCTTATGTCTCCTGCATCGGCAGGCAGATTCTTTACCATTAGTGCCACCTGGGAAGCCAACAGGTTTTATTCTGAAGCAAGAATAAAGCAGCCTTTGGATAAGAAAGTACTCACTGGACTTTCTAGAACAACATCTGGTTGGCATATGCTGTCATCTCACCATAAAAACGTAGTATTGTAGTGTTCATAGCCGCCTTAGATGCTGTGATAATATTAATAGTTTATTTTCTAAGACCAAGGTTCTGTATTTGGAGGTCTACTCTCATCCTCCTTGGGTAACTGTGGTTGCCAAGAAGTCGAGAGGTAGGTAAGTGGTCTCAGTGGCAGATGAGCGAAAGACTGCACAGCCCACCTATTCAGTAGTCCATGTAACTCTCAGAGCAGCTGAGTAATTTACCTGCACTCTACCTAAGGACTCATTTTCTCAGTTTAAAAATTACGTTGCAAGACATATTTAATATATCTATGTTTTCTTAACTATTTTCTGTGTGCCAGGTAATGTGCTAAGTATTTCTAGAATATTATCTTAATTTTCAAAATAATCCTATGATATGGGTATTACTAGCATAATTTAAAACATTAAAGGAAGAAAGAAATCAAAATTTTGCCCAAAGTGATAGTTTGCAAATATTACAACCATGATTAAAATCCAGATCATGTTGGTAAGCAGAGATCTCTTGACTCCAAAGACCATCCTCTACAGTAATATAATATCATTTTATGATAACCAAAACACTTTATTTCAAACAATTGCAATAGATGATTTTGTATATATATATGTGTGTGCATCATATTTATTTATAATATATATATTTATATAGAAATATGGTTTTGTCCTCATTTAATTGTTAAGTCATATCTCATTCTTTGGCAATCCCCAAAACTATAGTCCACTGGGCTCCTCTGCCAAAGGGGATTTTCCAGGCGAGTATACTGGAGTGTGGTGTTGGAGAAGACTCTTGAGAGTCCCTTGGACTGCAAGGAGATCCAACCAGTACATCCTGAAGGAGATCAGTCCTGGGTGTTCATTGGAAGGATTGATGCCGAAGCTGAAACTCCAATACTTTGGCCACCTGATGAGAAGAGTTGACTCATTGGAAAAGACCCTGATGCTGGGAGGGACTGGGGGCAGGAGGAGAAGGGGACGACAGAGGATGAGATGGCTGGATGACATCACTGACTCGATGGGCATGAATCTGAGTAAACTCCGGGAGTTTGTGATGGATAGGGAGGCCTGGTGTGCTGCGATTCATGGGGTCGCAAAGAGTCGGACACGACTAAGCGACTGAACTGAACTGATACTGGAGTGGGTTGCCATTTCCCTCCCCTCCAAGGGATCTTCCTGACCCAAAGACTGAATCAGCATCTTCTGCATTGGCAGGTGGATTCTTCACTACTGAGCCACCAGGGAAGCCCAATATAGAAATATATGTGCATATAAATGAATATATTTAAATTTTTTGTGTGATTTTAAATATCAAAGCTATTTGCCACTTAAACAATCTCAGTTCTATTTCTTTCAGATAGACCCCTAAGATAGTTGTTAAAAATTTTAGTTTAGGTAAGCTTAATATGTTAAGGTAGTTTTAGATAAAATTAAGTGTAAGTAGTATTTATAATAGTTACTCATACTTTGCTATGGATCATTTTTCATCTTAAATATCCTATAGGTGTGCCTTATCTCACTCTAAGAATGCTGCCCTAGGGAAGAAGTGTGTGGATTCTTGATATCATTTATCCCATAAAATTTAGTCTTCATTCACTTAATTGACTTACTAATACAAAATTATAAAGTTATATGACTTTGAATGCCTAATTCAACTCACAATGGAATTCCTATGTTACCAAGATGTAGAAAAAAAAAAATGACTAAATCCTGCATCACACACTTGGTGTGATTATCAGATGTACATCAACTGTGTGAAATGAGAGTGGTTCCTTCAGCACTGCATTCTCAATTGTCACCTCTGCCCTCTACAAATTATTCATGGGAGGAAGATGTCACTTGCTGACCCTCCCTTTTTCTGTGTCTCCAATCTCAGACAAATCAGCATTCTTTTCCCATGTGCATTTACTTTCATCAACACTCATGTGAAAATAGAAAGTTAAAGTGAATAAAAAAGTAAACCTGAAAAGGCCACACTGCCTTCCATGAGCCAGATATCGTTCTTGCAAAGTCCATTCAATGGACAATAATATCAGGTAGTAAACAGGGCTTTCTTTAAGTATCTCTGTGGGTGATATTTCTTTAAAGAAAATCATTCACATCTCACACTTCTAAGAAATGAGGCAAACTTTCTCCTAGGACTGGTGAGCAAGTTAATGAGGATGAAAATGGCAGCTGAAGAGGAAGATGGACAATCTGACACCTGCCGCTTTCATCTTGCTGTAACCTCAAGTTTGTACTTGCCCATGGGGAAATTAGAAGGGGATAGCAATAAACCACTACCTGCTGACAAAGCAGAATGCTTTGTGAAGGCATTCCAACTTATTGACAAATACATGGCAAAGTGTTTAATTTATCAGAGTAAATGGTAGTTCATTTCTCATTCGAGGGTCAGTCTGACTACTTGTCTAGATCTGAAGATGCATATCAAGATCAAAGTTATGAAACTGTATAAAAGCAACAGATAGAGTTAATAGTTGATATTTACATAGTTCATATTAATATATACATGTGATTTACATATTATTTATATAAAATTTTTATTTTATTCTTTTCATAATTAAAATCTGGCCTAAATCTTATACAACTTCACCTGCAGGAAGAAAGGAAAGCCATGAGAATTTAAGAGCAACATTGACGTTTGAATATATAAAGAATTTTCTTTGCCTTTTTCCTATTTTCCTTAGATTAAGGCTAGCTCTTAAGCTTATTCCTATTCTAAGAAAAGTGTTTTAAATAAGTTTATGCTGTCCCTCTTGCTCTTGTGTTAATTCCAAGGTATTTAGTTGATGTAGAATGTAAGGAAAGATAGGAAACTGGTTTGTTATGATTGCAATTAAAGTGTAACACCTCTTTAACTTATTTCCATATATTTTTATTTAGGAATATAATATTGGGATCCAAGAGAATTCAATTACAGCATTTCCCAAGAAGTAAGGCAACTTCTGGTGTTTTCAGAGCCTTTTCCTCTTTCTACCCAGGTTCACTTTGGATTCTATGAGGCCAAGAGTATCTAATTTATTTTAATTGCTTCTCAAGTTTCACATAGTTACAGAAAAATATTTGCTTTCTATGTGCTTAAATGTACCAATTAATAAAAATTTCAGTTCAGGCAACTCTTTTACAGATTTTCCTGTTTTCTAGGAAATACACAATATCCTGGAAGTACTAAGATGAATAAGAAGTCTCCTTATGATGAGGAGCTTAAAATCCAGTAAGGAAGTTGGACACAAAAATATGAATTGAAAACATGGGGTTTTGTGGGGGTACAAAATCTATTTATAATCTAAAAGATATCAGAAAATTTTGTAGTGAAACAGTGATGTTTGATCTATATTTTTGATGATGAGTAACTGTCCATTTCTGCTTCTGTTAGGTCCATACCATTTCTGTCCTTTATTGTGCCCATTTTTGCATGAAATGTTCCCTGGGTATCTCTAATTTTCTTGAAGATATCTCTAGTCTTTCCGTTACTGCAAAACTCAGACTTAAATTGAAGAAAGTAGGGGAAACCACCAGACCATGCAGCTATGATCTAAATGAAATCCCTTATGATTATACAGTAGAAGTGACAAATGATTCAAGGGATTAGATCTGATAGACAGAGTGCCTGAAGAAGTATGGACTGAGGTTTGTGACATTATACGGGAGGCAGTGATCAAGACCAGCCCCAAGAAAAAGAAATGCAAAAAGGTGAAATGGTTGTCTGAGGAGGCCTTCCAAACTGCTGAGAAAAGAAGAGAAGCTAAAGGCAAAGGAGAAAAGGAAAGATACACCATTTGAACGCAGAATTCCAAAGAATAGCAAGGAGATAAGAAAGCCTTCCTCAGTGATCAGTGCAAATAGAGGAAAACAATAGAATGGGAAAGACTAGAGATCTCTTCAAGAAGATTAGAGATACCAAGGGAACATTTCCTGAAATATTCATTGGAAAGACTGATGCTGAAGCTGAAACTCCCATACTTTGGCCACCTGATGTGAAGAACTGATTCATTGTAAAAGACCCTGATGCCAGGAAATATTGAAGGCAGGAGGAAAAGGGGACAACAGAGGATGAGATAGTTGCATGGCATCACCAACTCAATGGGCATCAGTGAGTAAACTCTGGGAGTCGGTGATGGACAGGCAAGCCTGGCATGCTGCAGTCCATGGGGTCGCAAAGAGTCAGACATGAGCGACTGAACTGAACTGAACTGTCCACTGGGCAATTTGGAAATAACTAGAGTATGTGTGTGCTGGGGCCATGTGTGAATCAGGCAGAACAGTCTGTCCCAGTGGGGAATCTGTAAGGGATGGGCAAAGTAAAGGGATGTAAGCAAAGAGGAATGAGGCCATAGGGTAGGGGCCACATTGAGAGTCTCCTGTGTCGTACAGAGTTTTTATTTATCCTGTAGTAAACAGGGAACCATTAAAGGGTTTTAATCAGTGGCAAACATGATTAGATTTGCATTTTAGAAAAATCAATCTGGCAGTAAAAGCCAGGTGCATTGTGCAAGACTGGAGGCAAAAACTATTTAGGAGCGTATTATCATAAATCAGGCTGCGGCGAGGGTCTGCACCAGGGTAATAGCAGTAGCAATTAGAAAGGAGAGACCAGATACAAGACAGGTTAGGAAGGTGCAGTTGAGAGAAACTGACAATTGATTTGTCTCCAATACGGTGAAAGGAATGATAGACACGATGGAGGAGTTAATCATCGGTCCAGTTTATGGGCTTGAAGACTCATGGGGGAAATTTGGAAACCAAACATCTAGTATAAAAGCAGGAGTTGAATAATTAAACGTGGCTAAGATTACCCAGAAATCTTTTTGACTAGAGAGAGAAGCCCAAAGATAAAAATACAGGGAAGACAAACAAATACATAAGGAAGAAGCATAGAAATTGGAGCCAGCAAAGAAAACTGAGAAAACATGGTTAGTAGAAACTGAAGGGACCTTGGAAAAAGTAATATTATAAAAGGCAGTGGCGGAAAAGTTTCCAGAGAATAGCTCGTTCAGCAGAAATGCTGAAATGCCTTGAAGTGGTGAAGAGGAGGACTAAAAAGTTTCTTTAGAATGAGACAAGGAATGAGTTGAGAGAGAGAGGTTAAGAAAATACTAATCATTGGAGATTATAAATAGTGTTCTTAACAATAAAGCAGTGGATTATGTTGATATTTTGTAAGTGTTTAATTTCATTTCTTATGAAAAACACCTAGATGAGAAGTAAATTTGAGATTGAGGATTTTTTTTTCCCTTAAATGAAATAATATAAAGTAAAAATTCTGGTAACAGCACACCTTAAGTGGGTGCAGATTCAGTTATGTCTGACCATTTGCAACCCCATGAACTGTAGCTCACCAGACTCCTCCATGTAATTCTCCAGGCAAGAATACTGGAGTGGGTTGCCGTTTCCTTTTCCAGGGGATCTTCCTGAATGAGGGAAGCACAAATTGCTATTAAAAAAAAAAATCTGTACTGTATTTGCACAAATTATAATACAAAAGTCATGAATGGGACTTCTTTTTGGTAGATTTCTAAAACCCATTTATTTGCATGTAGGATGTCATTGATCTAGCGAATTTACATATACAGATTCTTCACACTGGGTGTATCATGTCATTTTTATGTTCTGATCATCTATCACTTGAAGGGAAAGTGTGAAACTAATCACGGTTCTGAAAAATCATAAATATTGAATGTCCTGCTATCATAAGATTGTAGAACTGCTAGTCTCCTTACTAGATTATGTGAACATTGAGTTATTTTACCCTAAAATTATATAATCCATGTTCATTAATTGTATCCCCTCAGTGAACAATAATATTCATTTGTAAAATTTTCTGATTGGAGTTTGTAAAGGGAGGACAAACTGTGCAGTGGAACTTGGAAAGATAACTGACCCATGCAGGGATTAAACCTGTGACCTTGGTTTTATTAACATTTGCCCCAAACAATCATGCCAAGCAGCCTAAGGCATCAAAGCTAATATAGCATTGGTGGCTAATGAACAATTTCAAATGATAACATGCAGACATACCTAGTCTGAAATAAGATTTTCAAAGTTAAAAAAAATTAATAATAATAAATTAAAGAAACTCTAGAATTTAACTTTTATTCTCCAAGCAATGATTGAGTTTAAAGAAGCTTATTCATGAATGTTACCTGAGGTTATTTCTGGTTGCAGATTAGTACATGTGTATCACATTTGAATACTCATGATGAAGATAGTCATGATAGCAGTTTATTAACTTCACTAACATATGAAAATGGTATGAGTCGGAAATGATATCAAAATTTAGGCAAGATGAGAATTCTAGGTTTAGTTCCAGCATGTAAAGAGCTTAAAATTGTAGCTCTTTCCTTATAAGAAAAAGAGAAAGAAAGAAAATACTGGACACAGTGAAAATCAGTAATTTTTCTTGGACCAACCAGAGAAGTGAGGTTGGCCTCACTTCCAGAGGAGCAGGACATGTCTCCATCTGGAAATTCTGAGAGGAAGGTGGACATGGAGTCGCAGATGAGAGCTGCTTACTTGGAGCGGATACTGTTACAGCCATAAACGTGTAGGGAAACCAAAGTCGTAGTCTGATGCGCCGGTGGGGGCTGAGTGTGAACTTACAGGAGAACCAGAAACTCCTGGGGCTACAGGTTTAGAGGGGCCCCACACTTCCAGAGGTTTGCTTCCAGGAACCCCACCAAGGTCTCAAAATGAAGATTATAGAAAGATGACCTCTGGCCTCTGGCAGGGGAAAGAAAAAGTAGATATTGTGAACTATACCTATAATTTTTCTGTAACAGATGTATATTCTCCAGAAGGGGCATAACAGAGCCTTTCCCATCTGGAGCAGCTTATCCCTCACAAACGAGTCCCTTCCAGACTTCCTGTATTTCTTAAGTGTAGGAAGAAAACTGTACTAATGGAGAAATGTGTCCTGAGGCACAGATCACTTAACGCTGAGATTTAATCATAAGATTAAAGAATGTGCTCAGTCACTCAGCTGTGTCTGACTCTTTGTGACCCTATGGATTGTAGGCCACCAGACTCCTCCATCCATGGGATTTTTTCAGGCCAGAAAACTGGAGTGGAGGCAATGTCCTCCTCCAGGGGATTTTACCATCCCAGGGATTAAACTCACATTTCCTACATCTCCTGCATTGGCAGACAGATTCTTTATCACTGAGCCACATAAGAAACCCAAGATTAAAGAATACTTTTCCCCAGTCCTAAGTAACAAACCAAATGGACCGGTATAGACATAGAGGATTGCAGGTGATAAAATGGCAGGAACTATACAAGCCCAAAGACGAGACATGATATTAAAAAACAAAAAATGAACACTGATGCTTTTGGAACATACAGCTATAGCAAAGACTAACCACAACCCAATTTCTAGCCAGATCAATACGAATCATCACACACTATTGATCTCAGTTCCTATGGCACTATGTCCAACTTTCAACAAAGAATTACAAGCTATGGCATAAAGGCAAGAATAAAACAGTCTTAAGAGGCAAAGCAGGCAACAGAATTAGACTCAGGTATGACACTGATGTCAAAACTATCTGATAAAGTTTTAAAAATAACTATGGTTAATATGCAAAGGACTAATGCAAAGTGTGAACAATATGTGTGAACAGATGAGTAATGTAAACAGATTGAAACTCTAAGAAAGACTCAAAAGGATATGCTAGAAATAATAATATTAAAAAACTAACCATACTGAAGAATACTTCTGATGGGTTCATATGTAGCATGGACAGAGTTGAGAAAGAAACAAGTAAGTGAGTTGGAATATAATCAATAATGGTTTTCCAAACTGAAACACAAAGAGGAAGAAAAGGAAATGAACATTAAGAACTGTTTTAAAGATGTAGCCGATTTGTATTCAGGAGGAGAAGAAAGAAGAGAAGAGAAGACATATTTGAAGTAATGATTCCTGCGAACTCTCCAAATTTAATGACAAATCCAGCAAGTTCAGGAAACACAAACCAGTAAAAATTCCAAAATAAATAAATGAACCACAAACAAGCAAAAATCCAATGTCACCTTGGTTTATCACATTCAAGCTGCAGAAAACCAAAGACAGAAAATAAATCTTGAAGCCATTCTGTAGGGCCATCCTAATTTCAACACCAGGAAAAACAAACAAACAAATAAAAAACACCTGTGGGCAGATAGCTCCCATGGACGTTAATGTAAAAATCCTCAAAAATGTTAGCAAATCAAATCCAACAATGCATGAAAGTTTTATATACTACAATGAAGTGAGATTCATTCCAGATGTGCAAGCATCCCTCAAGATTCGAAAATCAATGTAGTCATATCAACAGATGAAAGAGGAAAACCTGTATATCAGTTAATGGATAAAAAACATTTGATGAACTTGAGCACACATAAAAACCCGTCTCAGAAAACTAGGAATAGAGGGATTCTTCCTCAGTTTAATAAAGAGCACCTACAAGAAACCTACAAACTAACATATTTATACAAGATGTGATGTGCATGTGTGCTCAGTCATGTTCGACTATTTGCCACCCCATGGGTTGGATCCCGCCAGGCTCCTCTGTCCTTGAGATTTCCCAGGGAAGAATACTGGAATGGGCTGCTATTTCCTTCTCCAGGGGATCTTCCTGATCTAAGGATCTAAGTCACATGACTTGCATTACCTGCATCGGCAGGTGAATTCTTTACCACTAGCGCCACCTGGGAAGCCCCTTATACAAGATAAGGAACTCAATGTTTTCTGAAACTGGGGACAAGACCGAGAGGTCCTTTTTCAACACTTCTATTCAGTCAACATAATGGAGGTCCTTGCTAAGCAATAAGGCCAGAAAAATGAATAAAATGTATGTATTGGGAAGGAAGATATGAAATCTTTTGTTCACAGATGACGTGACAGTCTATTTACAAAAAAAAAAAAAAAGTGTTGCTGAAAACTTTGAGACTAGCAAGTGAGTATGTTGTATTTAGAGGGTAGAAGTTAAAAGCATGCCAATTGTTTTCCTAATATAAAAGCAATGAATAATTAGACTTCAAAATTACAACACCATAAAATTGAAATACTTTTGAAATACATGTAAATATAACATAATATGACCAAGATTTATGTCAAAAACTTAAAAACTCTGATAAAAGAAAATTTGAAATCTCTTAATTGGCATCTGCATATCTTTGTGTGTGTGTGTGTGTGTGTGTGAGAGAGAGAGAGAGAGAGAGAGAGAGAGAGAGGGAGAAACATGTCCTTTCAGATCTCTTGCCCATTTTTATTTGGATATTTTGGTTTTCTTATTGCTGAGTTTTATGAATATTTTTGGTGTAATTTGCTTATAAGTTCTTTATCAGATATATGCTTTTCAAATATTTTCTTTGTATATGACCTGCTCTTTCATTTTACTAACAGTATCTTTCTTAGGGCAGAAATTGTTAATCTTAATGAAGTCTAATATCAATAGCACTGTACCTAAAATCTCATACCAAATCCAAGATCATCCATCTATCTATCTATCTATCTACCATATTTTCTTTATCCAAGGGCATCTAGGTTGCTGCCATGTTTTTGGCTATTATAAATAATGTTTCTATGAACTACAAGGTACATGTATCTTTTCTAGTTATAGCTTTCTCAGAACATAAGTCCAGGAGTGGGATTGCTAGATCATACGGTAGCCTACTCAATGCACATGAATGTGAGCAAACTCTAAGAGAAAGTGAAAGACAGGGGAGGCTGGAGTGTTGCAGACACGTTTAGAGACTAACAACAACAGTGATTATTTTTAGTTTTTTAAGGAACCTTTGCACTGTTCTCCATAATGGAACCACCAACGATGTAAAAGTGTTCCCTTTCTCCACACCCTCTCAAATTTTTATTGTTTGTAGACTTTCAATGAGGGCTATTCTGGCCAGTGTGAGGTGAAGTCTCCTTGTGGCTTTAATTTGCATTTCTCTAATAATTAGCTCTGTGAAGCATCTTGTCATGTGCCTATTGGCCATTTGTATGTCTTCTTTGGGAAAAAAAAAATGTCTATTTAGATCTTCTGCTCATTTTTTTGTTTGCATTTTATATGGAGCTGTATGAACTGTTCATATATTCTGGAAATTAATTCCTTATTGGTCTCATATTTTGCACATATTATCTTCCATCCTGTAGGTTGTCTGATTTTGTTTACAGTTTCCTTTGCTGGGCTTCCCTTGTGGCTCAACTGGTAAATAATCCACCTGCAATGTGGGAGACCTGGGTTCAATCCCTGTGTTGGGAAGATTCCCTGGAGAAGGGGAAGGCTACCCAGTCCAGTATTCTGGCCTAGAGAATTCCATGGACTGTATGGGGTCACAAAGAGTCTGACACAACTGAGCAACTTTCACTTGTCACTTGTTGCTGTGCTAAAGCTTTTAAGTTTAATTAGGTCCAATTTGTTTATTTTTGTTTTTGTTCCCATTACTATAGGAGACAAATCTAAAAAAAAAAAAAATATTGTGATTTATGTCAAAGAGTATGCCTCTGGCCACATTATGTTTTCCTCTAGAAGTTTTACATTATCGAGTCTTACATTTAGGTCTTTAACTGACATTAGTTTTGTTTTTGTATATGATGTTAAAGAATGTTCTAATTTCATTCATTTACATATAGCTGTCCCAGTACCAATTATTGAAGAGACTGTCTTTTCTCCGGGCTTCCAGGTGGCAAGTGGCAAAGAACCCGCCTGCCAGGAGACATAAGAGATGTGGGTTCCATCCCTAGGTCGAGAAGATCCCCTCAAGAAGGGCATGGAAACCCACTCCAATATCACTGCCTGGAGAATCCCATGGACAGAGGACTCCAACAGGCTACAATTCATAGGGTCGCAGAGAGTCGGACAAAACTTAGCACATACATCCTATTGTGTATTCTTGCTTTCTCAGCATAGATTAATTGACGTGGGTTTGTATCTGGGCTTTCTGTTCTCTTCCCTTGATCTATGTGTATATTTTTTGCCAGTATCATATGTTTTAATGACTAGTTTTGTAGTATAATCTGCAGTCAGTGATTGCAATCTCTCCAAGTTTGTTCTTTCTTGGTTTTATTTTGGCTATTCAGGGTCTTTTGTGTTTCCATAAAAACTGTAAATTTTTTGTACTAGTTCTATGAAAATTTTCATTGGTAATTTGATAGGGATTGCATTGAGTCTGTAGATTGCCTAGGGTAGTATGATCATTTTAACAATATTGAGCCTTTCCATTCAAGAACACAGTATACCTTTCCGTCAGTTTGTGTGGCCTTCAATTTATTCCATCAGCATTTCACAGTTTTTGAAGTATAGTTCTTTTGCCTCCTTAGGTAATGTTATTCCTAGGTCTTTTATTATCTTTGATGCAATGGTAAATGAGATCATGCTCTTAATCTCTCTTTCTGATACTTCATTGTTAGTGTATAGAAATGCAACGGATTTCTACGTATAAATTTTGTATCCTGCAACTTTACCAAAGATATTGATGAGCTGTAGCAGTTTTCTTCTGTCACGCCTTTAGTATCTTCTATGTGTAATATCACACCATCTACAAACACTGAGTCTTGCTTCTTCCTTTCCAACTTGGATGGTTTATTTCCTTTTCTTCTCTGATTGCTGTAGCCAGGACTTTAAAACCTATATTGAATAAAAGTGGCAACAATGGGCTTCCTTTTCTTGTTCCTCATTGTAGAGGAAATGCTTTTCACTGTTGAGCGTGACATTAGCTGTGGGTTTGTTATATACGGCCTCTATTACATTGAGGTATGTTTCTGGATGGCTGGCTGTGGGGTCAGGGGACCCAGATGGAGTATCAGCCCTCTGGTGAGCAGGGTAGTTCCTGACATGGCTGGTTGAGGGGTCCAGGGTATCTCAAATCTGGGGTCTGCCCACTGGCGAGTGGGCCCAGATCTCATATTCACTGGATGAGGGGTTCAGGGTTTCTCGGAGGTGCTGTCTGTCTTCTGGTGGGTGGGGCTATGGTCCAGGGCATCTTAGGCTAGTGCTGACCCACGAGTGAGCAGAGTCAGGTCCTGAAATCTCTGTCTGTTGTACCCCAGGCGTCCTGGAGCTGGTCTGGCGCTGTCTTAGTGATGTGTGAGGCTGGATCCTTGGTCTGCTCTCTGAGGTGTCCAAGGCATCCCACAGCTGGTGCCAGCCTGCTTGTGGCCATGCTGGGTCTTGACATGTGCAGGTTGTGGGTCTGTGTTGCTCCCAAGACTGGTGTCCACTTGCTACTAAGTAGGACAAGGTTACTGTGCTCATTCCAGCTCACTGGTGGGTGGTCTGGTTCAGGGGTCTGAGTTGTGAGGAACTGGTTGTCAACTTACATATCAGTAGGGTTGGGACCCAGGTGTTCTCAGGATCAGTGCCAGTTCTCCGGTGGGTGGAACCGGATCTCTGACTAAGGACCATAGCAGTCCGGAGTTGGAGTTGACTTGTTAGTAGGTGGAGCCAAGGCCCAAGTGTCCTGGGGCTGGAGCCTAGCAACTGGTGGATGAAGACAGATAGTGCCAGCTACTGGTGAGATGAGCTTTCTTAGGGTCTCCAAGTGCTGGGGCCTTAGGTCAGAGTCTTGTGTACAGACACTGGTGGCTAGGGCTGGGCTGCATGGCTTCTGATGGGTGGAGAGAGTCTCCGGGCAGTTGCACCACCAGCGATTTCTAAGGTAGGGTGTGAGGTTGGGTCCTGGGGTGGCTGTCTGAAAGGGCTGGGGTGGCCTGGGACCAGGGCCAGCTCGTTGGGGTTTGGTGATCTCTCCATGCTAACAGTCTAGAGAGAGGACCCCAAAGCAGCAGTGGACAGCCCAGGTACCCTTATGACAGAACGTGTTCCCCAAAGTGGCCGCCATGAGCGTCTATGTTCCCAGGATGGATTCCAGTTGCCTCCTTCCTCTTGAAAGCCTCTCCAAGATGGGCAGATGGGTCAGACCCAGTCTAATTTTGAATCCCTGCTTCTGCCCTGGACCTTGGAGCATGTCAAGTTTCCTGGGCACCTTTTAAGAGAGCAGTCTCTCTTTCCCACAGCCTTCTGGCCCTCCCAAAAGTAAGCCTCCTGGCTTCAAAGCCAAGGTCACGGAAGCTCCTCCTTCCCACACAGAACCTCTCTTGAAGAGATACTCTTCCTGTGTGGGTGCCCATGCAGGAATGCGGGGCTTGACTCTCCCATGTCCCTATCCGTCCTGTGCTGCTCAGTGTGGAAGGTCTTCTCCAGTCGTCTTCAGGTCTTTCTCATCAATAGTTGCTCTGCATTCAGTGTAAATTTCGGTAAATCTGTGGGACAAGGTGAGTTCAGGGTCTTCCTACCCTCCTTTGAAAGTGTAACATTCAAAATATACTATATTATATTATATTATAGTGTATTATAATAATGTTAATAATGTTAACATTGGAAATTCTTTTTAAGTGCTGGTGTATAAAACATTGGATAATATAGTGGGAAATAAAGATAGATTTCCTTTAAAAGAATGAACAGTGCAAATCACTAAATATGAATACAAATGCTAAATATTTTTCTATTGGAAAAACAGAATTTCTAGGTAAATGCTTTGTGACTACATAGAAAAGAAAGCCATGAGCACAAGGAAATATGATCATTTTAAGAACAATCTGTGCTAAATTGAAATTATTAATTTTTCAATACAGATGATGATCAAAATATATTTAAATATCACTTTCTTAAAGAGATGGAAATACCAGACCATCTTACTTCCATCCTGAGAAGCCTGTATACAGGTCAGGAAGCAATGGTTAGAACCAGACATGGAACAACGGACTCATTCAAAATTAGGAAAGGAGTGTGTCCAGGCTGTATATTGCCACCCTGTTTATTTAACTTATACGCAATGTGTGAAATTCCAGGCTGGATGAAACCCAAGCTGGAATCAAGATTGCTGGGAGAAATATCAATAATCTTAGATATGCAGATGACACCACCTTTATGGCAGAAAATGAAGAGGAACTAAAGTGCCTTTTAATGAAGGTGAAAGAGGAGAGAGAAAAAACTGGCTTAAAACTCAACATTCAGAAAACGAAGATCATGGCATCCGGTCCCATCACTTCACGGCAAATAGATGGGGAAACAAAAGAAATTTTGAAAGACTTTATTTTCTTGGGCTCCAAAATCACTGTGGATGATAATGGCAGCCATGAAATTAAAGGAAGCTTACTCCTTGGAAGAAAAGCTATGACAAACCTAGACAGTGTATTAGAAACATTACTTTGCCGACAAAGGTCCATCTAGTCAAAGCTGTGGTTTTTCCAATAGTCATGTACAGATGTGAGGGTTGGACCATCAAGAAGACTGAGTGGCAAAGAAATGATGCTTTCAAACTGTGGTGTTGGAGAAGACTCTTGAGAGTCCCTTGGACTACACGGAGATCAAACTGCCACTTCTAAAGGAGATCAGTCCTGAATATTCATTGGAAGGACTGATGCTGAAGCTGAAACTCCATTACTTTGGCCACCTGATGTGAAGAACTGACTCATTAGAAAAGACCCTGATGCTGGGAAAGATTGAAGGCAGGAAGAGAAGGGGTCAGCAGAGGATGAGATGGTTGGATGGCATCACTAACTCAATGGACCTGAGTTTGAGCAAGCTCTGGGAGATGGCAAAGGACAGGGAAGCCTGGCATGCTGCAGTCTATGAGGTCAAAAAGAGTCAGACGTGACTGAGTGACTGGAAAAAAAAAAGCTTATTGATGGTATTATATTTTATGAATTGCATTAAAATTAGAGTGAATCTAAACAATGAAGAGTCTGCTGAGAGAGTTTTATGAGAAGCAATTGAAGGGATTGGATTTCTTATCTAGGATTTAAAGACAAGAATTAGCTTATGCATCAGACTTTTTTTTATAGAGTTACTTTTTTTTTTTTTTAATGGAAGGGAGAAGGAAATTGTACTTTACATAACCTTATTAGCTCAAGTAGGAAAATACAGTTTCAGCTAAATCAAAAAAACTTTTTTTAGTGGGACAAAAAGTCAAAAGTCATGTGATGAGTTTATGTCATTGGGAACATTATAGCAAAAGCAATCAAGATATTTTTTCAACATTGCTTCACATAGTTTCCTGTCTTTAAAAGATATTAACACAATAGCTTCTAAGTTTCCTTTCAAATCTAACATACGCCCAACTTGGACATAAGTCAGTAAAATACATACAAAACCTGTGTCCAAACATGTACAATTTGACAAATAAAAATTTAAATACACTGACTAGTGAGTGGAGCAAAGTGGAAGTAGATGTTTGTCAGGGAACAAAATACACAGATTTGGTGCAGATATAAAGGATCTGTTAATAGCATGCTACAGAGCCTGGTGACTGGATTTGAAGAGGAACTTTCCCTAAGCTTTACCCTGGAAAAGGTATAAAAGTAACTGTGGGATTCATTAATAAAGATATAATTAAATAAATGTGGTAACAAGGAGTAACGGAGGAGACAGACATTAAAATATATTTGCTAAATTAACTCCTCTTGTACACAAAATGGGAGGAAAAGACAATGTAAGTTTATTGGGGCAATTCTATAGGAGGTAGCAGGAACATGCTCCACTCACAAAGATCCCCTGCAGGAGGGCTCAGCAACCCAGTCTGGCATTCTTGCTTGAGAATCTCGTGGACAGAGGAGCCTGATGGGCTACAGTCCATGGGGTTGCAAAGAGTTGCACGTGACTGAAGTGACTTAGCACAACACACAACAAGGACTTTAAAACAGGAACAGAGATTATCTTGAAAGGGAAGAAGGTATCGTAGTCTTTTTCTTCTTCATGCATTAAAAATATTTTCCAAATTTTCTGTGGATATATTACTTTTACATGCTAAATAAAAATGGTAAAGTAGTTTTGCAAATATAAGAATGAAGAGATGAAATTACAGTGTAAATTCTTCTGTTAGTGAAAGCCAAGCTATTTGTTCATCTCCAAACCTTATCCAGAGGTAGACCACTAAGTGGTGATTGTTTAATAATGACTCTTCTGAAAACAACTTTTTTCTTAATGTGAAGAGCCATGTGAAGCTCTTACTGGCACTTGGGATCCTTCTGGTAGCCTGGGTTCAGAAAGGAAATGTTGAAGTCTAAGTTGTGCAGTTGAATCCTACTGAAGACTATATAATTGGCTGAACTTAGTTGCAGAAGTTTTTCAGTTTACAGCTGTGTGCAGATGCTCTTCTGCTGGATGGAAAATGAATGCCAGGTATGGTAAAGTTATCAAGCAACCCCCTCCGTTGTCAGGGAAAGGTAATGTTTCAAGACATTTTCATTTCCCTCTCCTGGTTCTTTGCTTTCGCGGGGGCGGCGGGGGGGGGGGGGGGGGGGGGGGAGGTTCCTCTTTTATTTCAGTGTTCTTTCTATTGTCACCTTTTTGTCTTGCTCCTGCTCTTCTACAAGTGTCCATTTTTCTTTCTCTCCATATCCACACCCTCCTCTCATCTTTCCAAATGATGTTCTGAAAAGCACCAATGCATAGCAAAATAACTTTGGATATGCAGAGTGGGTCCCTAACTGATAAGTTACACTTTTACTAATTTTAGTAAAAGCTTCAAAACAGGTTGTTAATCTCTCTGGGGCATCTGACCTTCCACTGATGATCTGGGTTGCCATAGGTCAGCAGATTAGCTAAGTGGCATTCCATTTACCTTCATTGCTTCCTGAACACCTTTCCTATGCTGGGCATTTGTTCCAAGCACATTCTGAGATAAAGAATCTTTAGTAAGAAGAATCCATCTTTCTTTAGTAAGATGAATACTGTTGGTCTTAAAGGGAAAAGAGTTTAAAGTTTCTAGCTCATTCCCTTTTTTCTCCAATTATCACAATCCCCATCACCACCACACTTTACCACCACCAAAGAAAAGTGCTAATTGGATGGATCAAAGGACACTAATTAGATGACTTCTGTTGTGGTATATCATTAGCTGGAGGGGTAGTCTATACTGGGGAAGAGATAGCTTTTTTCCTTTGGAACTTTTTAATACAGGCAGAGTGAAAAAGTGGCTTGGGCTCCTCCTTCTCATTTCTCAAAAACTCTCTCTTTCATCTCACACTGAGTGTCTGTCTCTGGGTCTTCTTCTGTCTCTGCCTTTTTCTCTTCAGTGAATCTGGAGAAATGTGACATAGCCCATTACTTTGTGTGTGCGTAAGCAACCAGGGTAGATTTTTTTTGAAGGCCACTGCCATCTACATTGCCCGGTTCTTAAAAATCTTTGTTAGAGGACTAGACACATTTCCCTAAACAGCTGCTCTGTGAGGACTGATATGATCTAGGGTTGCCTTTCCTTGATGCTGGAAGAGGAGTCTGAGCATGGATATGAAAGGTGAAAGCTGAAAGGGCAGGCTATTCTTCAGCTACACTCTCAACTTAAGGTAACTTGTGTTCAAGCAAAAAGAGATTTCTCTTGTTCCCAGTAGAGCTTATTAAATTTTCACACTTAGGTTTGGAGCCCAGCTTAATAATAATATAACTGTTTGGAACTGCAGTAAGAGGAAGGGCTAACTGATGCCAGATAAGATTCAGGAAGTTTTCTGTTCCCTCTTACCTAAAATCCCACCTACATCATTCTGTCAATGCCTATAGCAAACTCTGTGCTCACTCTTTTCCTTCTCTGTATCCTCACTAAAGTCTCTAGACTGTAACTTCTGTTACATTTGAGCCAATTGGAAAAAAAAAAAAAAAATAGAGATTTCTCTTCAGTAAAAAAATTTGTATCCTCTAATGCATTATAAATATTACAATAAACCTGAACCTTGAGTTAACCAAAATTGTTACACAGTCAGCTTTTTAGGAAAAAAGTCAAATGACCCAAAAAAAGGCATAATACACTAAGTTAATATCAGGGCTTGGGTAAAAATGCAACTTCTAGAGTTTTACTTACACTCACTAGAGTTTCTGTCTGATCTATGCCCATAAAATGAGGATTGATGTTTAGAATGATGTCCCTGAGGCACCGAGGATTCTGAATCATGAAAGATTCAATTACCTTCAATAAACTGAACTTAACCATCTCAAGGAAGGTGATGAATACAAATTAGAAATATCATCAACAAGCAGTGCTGAAACACAGAAGTTTTTTGATTAAGAATCAAGTAACTAGCATTTCTGATTTATTAGAAACTATATTCTCTACGTAGCCTAGAAAACTGAAATTTTCTATGTGCATTTCACTGTGGTTCAGCGCACTCTGGTACGGCACCAATTATATTATATTTATACTATCAAATAGGTAACCGCAGGTAACAAATGACTACTCAAATACCCCAGATGTTTTGAGCCAATCCTACTCCATCTCCTTTGCCACACTATCTTTGACTTGATTCCAAAACTAGTCTTTTTGCTTCTTCTCCATATTAATCACTCGTACCACAGATATTATTTTTAACTGCATTAACTTCTTTGCTTTTAATTTATTTTAGAGCATCTACAAGGCACGATGTGATCTGATTTTATCTTCTTATTGAAATTCAGTTAATGTCACTGTCTCCCTTCTCACTCTGGTTCTGACAAATAGGCTAACTCAGTTTCTTCACACTATCCTTCAAAGGGAATGTAGAAGTGGACCCTTGTATACATGAGGACACAATATATAATGCTGTTTCCAGTCAGGAGCACTGTGATTCACTGCTCAGTAATACTGACACAAATGGATAGGTGTTTGGAAGAAAGCAAAATTAGGTTCTATCCTAGAGAATATACATCAGAAATTCCAGGTTAATTAATGTGTAAAACTAATAATTATAACACTATAATGTTAAAAAAAAAAACTATCAGTGTAAAAATAAGAGACATAACAATTTAGGAAAACCTATTTGAATAAATGTAAAATCAGGTAGGGAAATCCCAAAACCCATATTCAAATATGAAAACTGACTTTGCATCGAGAAAGTCCTGTAAATTAAGTTAATAGAGAAAAATCAGATTTATGGAAAACATTGGCAATGTGGAGCATGGAAAATATAAGAACTTCTTAAAGTTTGATAATATGGAAATTAACAATATAAAAGGAGCAATGAAGAAAAAATATATTAACAGAACAGGTGTTTCACAGACGAGCAAACCCAAATTGCTGAAAATTATGACGAGATAATCGAGCTGAGTGGTCATCAAGAAAGTAAAATTAAAGTCACCTCATGGTATCACATCTACTTATCAAACAGGCAAAATCTTAAGTCTAAAAGTATTTATCTGTGTTATCACCAGTGATGCGGATGAAAGAGTACTTTCTTCAGCTGCTGGAAATACGAATTGTGCATCCTTTTTAGAAAACAGCTAGGTAACAACTACCAAAAAAAAAATAATAAAAGCTGTTTGACTATGCAATCAAATGAGGGCAATTTTCCCCACAAGGAACTTTAACCCAGCTCTAAAATGTATATGCACACATGCCTACTTGCAAGCACTCATATGATTGCAGAAGTTTTTTTATAGTGGCAAAAACCCTAGAAAATGAATATATGTGCTATGTATATAAGAAATTAAATATGGAATAAAACATATTAAATTATGGTCAGGAGAAGAGATAATAGGAAGAGAAAAGGCAAAAAATGAAAAAAAAAAATGAAACAAAATGGCAAAAAGACTGATTTAAAAATTATTCACACAGGTGTTTATGTGAAAGGAAAAGAGGTTTTTGTTTTTAATGAATAAAACTAGAATTCTTCAGAATCAAAAGAAAAATTTCTGAAAGCAAAATATATTGTCAGTCTCATCAAATAATATACCTAAAATTAGTGTGTTTTTATGTAAATTCTTTTCTTGAAAAATTTCGTTTCAAAAGAAGTAGCCTTCACTAGGTGATCTGTACCATGCGGAACGTGCTCACCCGGCGTCTCCAGGCTGGAATGCTTTCCTGCCTGTGTGGCTGGCTCTCTGCCCTCCAAACGCCCTTTTTTAAAGTGATCACACAATCCCACTTATCTTTGCTTTTCTTCTTAGTGATTAGCACATTAATAATCTATATATTTATTACTTTTTCTCTACCTTGGAAGAAAGTTCTGTGAACCTTATCTGTCTTATCCATTATGGAATGTCTTTTCATAGCACCATGAATGTGCAAAATGGGTCCTCAGTTGATGTTCGTCAAATTAAAGAGTAGACATTTTAAATCCCATTTTGTGTCTTCAGATCCCTTGTTACCCATGCAACTATAAGACAGGGTATAAGTGTTACTTTGAAAGAGAGAGACAGAATTCATTTTATTCACACTACATGCCAACCACTGGACTAGTCAGTGTCTTATAAATTTTGTCTCATTTAAGGTCTTCTATGAACCATACCATGACCCCCATACTGTGACGGCAATATAGGATTAACTATTTTCATTTTATAGGTGAGTTTGCTGATAATAATTGAGGTGAAATAATTTACCCTAAGACCATAGTCACAGTAGTTGACACGGTGAAGACTGAAATACAGGTCATTAACAACCACATCATGTGCTGTATAGTATATTACACGTCTTCAAATCTTGCAATCCACTTTAGAGTGTGAAAGTTCATCAAAGTTATCTCGAATCCCAGTTGGATCCAAGCTTTTAGAAGTTAGTGTTAGTATTTTTCTATTAATATAATCATGGGCAATTTACCTAACTTGTCTAATTCTCATTTTTCATGTTGATAAAGTTGATAGTAATAGTATCCACCTCATAAGCTTGTTTTGAGGATTATTAAAATAGTTAATGCTGCTGAAAAGTGAAAGTCACTCAGTCATTTCTGACTCTCTGTGACCCCACGAACTATACAGTCCATGGAATTTTCCAGGTCAGACTACTGGATTGGGTAGCCTTTCCCTACTGTAAAGGATCAAACCCAGGTCTCCCACATTGCAGGCAGATTCTTTACCAGCTGAGCCACACGGGAAGCCCAAGAATACTGGAGTGGATAGTCTATCCCTTCTCCAGGGGATCTTCCCAACCCAGGGATCAAAACGGGGTCTCCTGCATTGCAGGAGGATTCCTTACCAATTACTGAGACAGCATCTATTTTGAAGAAGTGTTCAAAAAATACTAACAATGAAGTACTTTACTTAAAATTATGAGTGACTTCTGAAACTCAGAAAAATAAGTAACCTGTGAACACAGGATCAAAAAAAAGGTGAAAAAAGGACTTAGCTTCATTCTATCTTATTATAAGCCTGTGTTTTTCCCTGTTGCTTCACACAAAGTTACCCTTTGAGGGGAATGCATTACTTCCTTAGTATAGTATTTGGATGGTCAAATATGAGGTTCACCTCTGAATCAGAGTATGGCTTCTAAAGTCCCTTTCACTTGCCAGGAAAGGAAGCATCTAAGACAGGTACTGCTTCTGTGTTGAACAGAATTTTAGTAGTTAAAATAGTGAATTCTTATAATAGTGACTGTGGGAGTAATATATCTTAAGTATGCCCTAGGACACTTCACTGTTATCAAGTCTGTCAGAGCTAATTCTGCTTCACAAGGGTCCCTGGTGTAGAGTCTGTGTGTGCAGTGATTGACAATGGTAGGTATCAAGAACCTGGGCTATGCGGCTCTTGATCATGGCTGCTCTAAACAAGGGCTGACAATTTGGGCTGTTTGACATTGTGAAGGCAGGGGGCTGAGGAGCACATCTGGGCCTTGATGACTCGTGTTCACCAAACTTCAAATGACATTTGCTACTCATTTTTTCAATCAAGGATCCAAAACATGTTTTCCTTTTAAAAAAATAACTGAAATACATGTGTGTGTGCGAATCCACTCATGTCCGACTCTTTGCAACCCCATGGATGGTAGTGCAGCAAGCTCCTCTTGTCATATACTTTATGTTGTTCTTAGCTGGTTCCTCTTAAAGTCATGGTAATGCACAGAAGTCAGAGCATTATCTGGTTCATGAAATCTTAGGAAGCTTTACTAACCTATCGAAATTTTCTGACATCTTGAGAGCAAGCAATGCAAAATGTGGCTCTCAGGAGACCTTTAATCAACACCATAATAATCTGTACTTTAGTTTGTTTAGCTGCAACTGTCTCCCACATAATTTTGTGGTTTATTGTTGTTCAGTTGCTAAATCATTTCAGATTCTTTGGGACCCCATGGACTGCAGCACACCAGGTTCTTCCCTGTTCCCAAACTAATCTCCATGACTCCAAATGATATCAAGGTCCTAATCCTCAGAAACTATGAACACATTGCCTTACAGGGTCAAAAGGACCTTGAGTACGTAATTAAGAATCTTGAGATGGAGGATGTTATTTTGAATTATCTCTGTGGGCCAAATGTAATCACAAAGGTTTTTATGAGAGGGAGGCAAGATGATCAAAGTCAGAAAACATAGATACAAAGATGAAACAGCAGTTGTAATGATGTCCTTTGCAGATGGAAGGGATGACCACTATCCAAGGGGTACAGGCAGACTGAGGACTGGAAAGTTAAAAAAAAATAAAAAGACTTCTACCCCCAAAGCCTCCAGGGAAACATAGCCCTGATGACTCTTTGACTTTTCTGACCCAAGAAGAGTAAATAAAAATAATTTGTGTTAAGTCACAAAGTTGGTGGTGATTTTTTACAGCAGCAATAGGAAATAATATGGATATATTGATGTAAATAATACATCCAACGGTGATATTATCACCAAATGTGTGAATAATGAATCTGCAAATAGGCCATCCTTCCCATTATGGATGGTTCTCATTCAGGAAATTTATCTTTTCCATGTAGGAAAGCCTATAAAATTTTTGATAGCCTATAAAATTGTGGCTATATATGAGTAAACATGTTTTTAATGGCAAGCAATAGAAAATTCTAGTTTATTAGATCCAATATTAAAATGAATTTTAAAAATATGCTGGTCTCATGGAAACCAAGAAAGAGCTTTAAAATCAAGCACCTGGAAAATAGGAGCCAAGGCTGGTCTGGGGAACTCTGCGACAGGGATCTACAGGGTAAACAACAAAAGTATTCAAGTGAACATGATCTGGGCTCCAGCAACTCTAAGGATCTATGTCTTAACATTTATCAAAATGTTAAAACTCCCGATGGACAGAGATTAGACCAAATATCCCTGTTCTTCATCTGCCAGTCACGGTCAAGGGAAAAAGGCCACAGAGTAACAACATGGAGGCCGGAGGACCGCCTCTGCATGTTGCAGCCAATCCTAGAGGAGGGGGATCCATGCAAGACAAACCCAACCCTTTGAGCTAACCACTCACGGCTCTTGTGACTGCATGGCCATTGCTGGGTTCATGTGTTTCTTTCCTGAGGCCCAGGAAGGAAAGATGGAAAGGCGGAGAAAACCCTCAGATTTAGCTTAATTGCAAAAGATAGAAAGGGTAGAGAATAACCCCCGGTTTTAGCTTAATTGCAAAAGATAGAAAAGGTAGAGAAAAACCATCAGACTTAGCTTGATTAAAAAGGATATTGCATATTATGACTCAGTAGATACATAAGAAAACAATGGATGTTAGCCGAAAAGCACTCCTTAGGAAATTAAACATTAACAAATAAATATAAATATAATTAAAAGGGAAAAATGAAAGATAAGTAATAGACAGGCTTCAGATATTCATCACTGAATCTATATGTCCAGAAAGTTTATCTCAATAACATTAATGTTGTCTTCTTTTTAAAGGTAAACCCAGCCCACTGGGGTAAGAAAACCTGGGTTAGAAGCCTCTCTCCACTGTCAACCAGATGTGGACTTAACGGACAATTAGTCACTTAACCTACAATGCCTCCATTTCTTTGGATGTCAAACAAGGATAATAATACTATGAAGCATTATTAGAATTAGAAGTCATATGTGAAAGTAAGCTTTCAATAAATATTAGGTCTACTTTCCCTTCCCTCAGCATAAACTGGAGCAAGTCAGAGTATACATCTGGTGAAAAAGCATGGATGCTTATTAAGAAGGAGGGGAGATTTTATTTGAAAGACTAGTCTGTTTATAAACCTCTCTATTTCTAGTACATACCACAGATCACTTTTCCAAAAATATATTTAAGTTCATAAATAATTTATATACACAAGGAATGTATGTGTTTATCTGTAGGGGTTGCCTGCTTTTAGAAGTCACGCTTGCATCTAATAACCTATTTAAATATGCCCTTTATAGTTACTATCTTGCTCTTTCATGTTTCTAAGGAGGCAACTTACACAAACACACGCAATGCAAGTGGCTATGGCGGCATCCCTGGAGAAATGGATTTAAAGTAAGACTGATGGAGGGTTGGGATGAAGCAGAGTAAATGAAAGAGGAACAGTATTTTCAATAGCTGATGTCTTCTGTGTGGTCAGTTTGTGGTAATTACACAGATTATCTTCAGAGGATAAACTTCTATGTGGGAGTCTTCAGCCCAGCAGGGGCAGGGCAGTGCAGTGGTTAGTAGGAACCTCTGGAGTAAGGCTGCCTGGTTACAAATCTCTGATGCTGTTTTCTAGCTATATGACCTTGCAGCATCTCTGGGTATGCATTTTCCTTTTGGTAAAAGATCATAGTTCCTTCTTTGTAGATTGATTTATGATGATTAAGAATAAGCATTCTAGGCACTTAGTTAGCATATGATGTGTTGCTTAACTCCTTGCTTTAAAAAAGAACAAAAATGTTGATCATTATTAAGATTCATCTTACTGAATGATTTAGCATTCCTAAGTCTATTTAGGCAAATAACAGTTCTACTATAACCTGCACATGAGAAAAATGGGCAGTTCTGGATTCATTTCTTTCTTCCTTGTGTCCAGTCTAATTGCTAAAGAATAGTAGATGTTCACTGTGAACTTTCTCGTACTGAATTTAGATTATTAGAATCACTAACCAAGTGAAGCACATGAACAGGCAGTCAAAAATCTTATCCAGTTCAGGCACAATCAAAACACTAGTTTCCACACATATAAACAGAAAGCATTCTAACTTCCTTGTGGTCTTTAAATGAGGATTTTTATCCTGTGTGTAAAAGACGCAGCGCGATCTTTGGTTGTTGTGTTATTATCTTTGAAATGCTAGACATCCTGTAGAATGGAGTGAGGCTAAACGATGATGGATTAATTCTAACTAAGAAGATAAACTCAAAATCCTTCACATTGCTCAACAGACAGGTTTTGTCTGGTGTGTCAGGCATGCTGTCGTCACATATATTTGTACCCTTGCTTCTGCACTGGCCTCTCTCTCTTCTTCACTGGCAGTGACAGTCTCAACCTTTGTTGCTGCCCTGAAGACCAACTTTATCCTGAGATATAAAATGAAACTTACCTGCATATCTCTTTTGCCTAAATGAACTCCATGAGAGATTTAGGGACTTTCCTCTATGCTCTTTTGTCTCTTGTCCTTGTGAGCTCAGTCACATCCGATTCTTTGTGATCCCACGGAGTGCAGGCTCCTCTGTCCATGGGATTTCCCAGGTGAGAATACTGAAGTGGGTTGCCCATTTCCTTCTCCATTGGTACCCATTAGCCTATCAAATAGATGTGAAAATTACCTTAACTCAGTAAGTCAAAAATAATTAAAAGAAGTGGTGATGGTGGTTTAGTCACTAAGTCGTGTCTGACTCTTGTGACCCCATGGACTTGGAGACATAGCCTGCCAAGTTCCTCTGTCCATGGGATTCTCCAGGCAAGAATACTGGAGTGGGTTGCCATTTCTTTCTCCAGGAATCAAAACAAATAGAAAAAAAAAAAAAAAGTAAAATAGGTTTTATAATGGAGATCAACTTAAATATTTTAGAAAATTACTTGATATCCCTTCTTATTTCATCATAGTAGCTAAGTAAACATATATAAGACATTATATATTGTGAAATTTATGCTTTGTATGCTCCCTATAGAATTCAGGGAATTCTATAAAATCAAGTAGATATAGCTTATTTTAAAGCAGAATGTCAGGAATGTCAGGAATAAACAACATACTGTTTTCTTTAAGAAGAAAAAAAAAAAAGGCTAGTTTCAAGGCTGAAGAAATTTATACATGTACTTATAACTAACTGATAGCAATAAACTTACTCTCAAGGTTCTGAGCAGTCAGCAAACCAGTTGGTAGTGACAGAAGGTAATACAAATTGACATCAGTATTCCTGTAGCAATCTCAATATACAAATAATTTGGCATATGCATTATCCATAATACTATTTGTTACAAACTTTGAAGTTAATTCTTATAAAGAATGTATTTAATTTTAGTGCAAAATTGTATGTATTAATTAAATATAAATGCCAATGCCATATTTCTTTTGTAATAATAATTCAAAGCTTAGTATAGACTTGGAGAAGCTAGAGCAACATTTTACTGAGATAGTTTCTTTAGAGGATGATACATTAATATCCTTTTAATGTCTAAAATTTGGTCTCCAGTTTTCATGAATTCTAAGTTTTGCATAGCAGACAAAAGTCATTTATGTTCTCCTCTTTTGTCTTCACTTTCCTTTTCCTGAGTTGTCCTTACTCTCTTCATCCCCCCACCCACCCACCCTCCCTCTCTTCTTTTCCCCTTCTCTTCCTTCAGTTCCTCCTTTTTACCTTCACTTAACAGCTGCTATAAGCAAGCATTGCTCAATGGGCCCAGGGATATACAATTAATAAGCAGTCCTTGACCTTTAGAAGCTTGTGCACAAGCAATGATAACTTAGTTTTCATTTCAGACATATTCTGACTATAAAGTAACAACATAACTAAAAACTAGCACACATTTCTATTGTTTAACTTTTCCCTGCCATTCCTCCAGCTTCTTAAACCTAGCTGTTCCTACTCCTGATGTCATTCTGACTGATTTGAGTGAGTTACTTCCTATAATTGCTCTTGAGACACTCTTTTTTTTCCTAATATTTTACTAGATTAGTTTCCTGGGGCTGTTGGAATCAAGGACTACAAACTGAGTGACTTAAAGTAACAGAAATCTATTCTTTCAGAGTTCTAGAAGCTGGAAGCCCAAAATAAAGCCTCCAGCAGAGCCATGCTCCCTCTGAGACTCTACTGAACACTTTCCTCACCTCTGCTTAACCTCTAGCAGTGACGTTAATCTTTGCTATACTAATGCATCACTCTTTAAGCTCTGCCTCTATTGCCAAATGGTGTTTTCTTCCCAGGCCTAACTCTCCTTTTCTTATAAGGGTTCTTGTCATAATGGATTAAGGGCCCATCTTTCTCAAGTATAATTTCATCTTTACTTAATTCATTACATTTGCAATGAAGATTTCCAAATAAAGTTACATTTTGAGGTTCTAGGATTAGAAATTCAATACACCTTTCCAGGAAACACAGTTCAACCTATAACAGATGTGGATGGAGACCAAAGCTGAGAAGTGCTATCAAAAATACTTGCTAATAAAGAGCCCTTGTGGTGTTGTGTGACTGTCCGGAGACTACATGTTAAATTCTGCAACAGGGACTTGGAAGCACCATTCAGGTCTCTCTGGATTTAGTCTGTTCCCACTCTGAAGACTGTTATTACAATAAATAAAGGTACTTAGCTTATAGATTTTCCTTATCTTATATTTTCTGCTATTAAGAAAAATATATTTACTTGCCTTGGCCTCAACATGCAAATATTACCTCTAGAGTTACTTTGATTTCACTCAGAACACAGAAATGTAGAGACAGAGGAGACATCATCCAGCCTTTACCACAATATAGAAAACTCTTACACAATATTTTAGTTTTATAATCACTCCATATCTAGCTGTACCCTCTCAGTAGTTGGAAAGCCATGGTTGAAACAGAGAGGATGTAGTGTATACCAAATATTGTGTGCATGACAATGTATTGTATAAGACTTTATTTCATCCCTACACACCTTTAGGAGGGAGCCCTCATGACCCCCATTTCTGAGATGAGAAAACAGTCTGAAATAGTTTAATTGCTTTATGTGTCATAAGAGGCAGAACTATGAACTGAAAGAATGAAACATACATCTACTTGCCTGCAAAGCCCTACTCTTTCCCCAGTATTCACTCCCTTTCAAATAACAGAAACATACACAACCATAAAAAAAAAAGCTATAAATGTAACAATTGAAACAGGTGAATTTCAAAATAAAAATAATATAGGTGTACAGTACAGACTATGTTTGAACTTTCCTACATATTATATAAGTTAATGCCAAGGAGAAAAAGTTGAGTTATGTATGTCTCAGTATAAAAGGCAAGCATGATTATTTAAAATCAGTGTTTTAAAATATTATTTAATCATATATTTCCACAAACATTAATAACTTAAAAATTAGAAGACCTGGGCAGTAATCCTCCTATTTTCTGAGTTTTAAAAATTCATGTGGATAACTTTAGTAAAGGCAGTCCAAAAAATCAAGCTTAAACCAGAATTTCTCTGTCTCTCTTATGCTTCTGCAGTAAAGAATATAAAGTAAAAGCTTTGTTATCTTTGTACCTAATTCATATGAATAGACAGGGTTTCTGTATGACTGCAGATTCTACTAACAAGGTGTGATATTTTCTACCTTTCCACCTAATTAATATTCATTTTTGAAAAGTGCAAATCAGCTTTACTTATTTTAAGTAAAAATAAAGGGTACTGCTGTTTGTAACTAATTGCTAATTGAGCAATTACTTTATCATGTGGCACTGGTAAAAACCATTACTTAAGGTTTTCAGCAACTTCTGATTTTAACTTAATGATCATTTGAATCAAAATTATTTAGTAAATTAAACATTTCTTTACCAGGCACTCTTTATACTTCAAGTAATTTCTAATTATGCTACCTAATGAAGTAATTATATCATTAGTTAGAAATTTGCCAGTGTAGTAAGTCTTTTTGAAAAGAATAGTAAAGTGTGGTGATGTTGTGTTCCATAAAAAGAAACTATAAAAAATATAAGCCACTAAAAGTGCTTGCCAAAATGTATGTTTACTTCTAGCCCGTGGAGAGGGAATTCACAAAAGTCTTGCCCTTAGCTTTGGTTAGTACTAATTCACGGTAGATTAACCAGAAGGTTAAATGGGATCAAATACTCAGTCTTCACTCCCTCACTCTCATTTTCAATTTCCCATCCTTACGCTGCAGGCACCTTGAAGAATCTGAGTTAGAATCAATTGGCCTAGGCACACAGTCTGATCCATCATGTCGTCTACCAGAAATTTTTGGAAATTGTCAAATCATCAGTGCAAGGGCTCAAAATTCTCCCAGTGCTCATCAAACCTGACTTCAGTGCCAAGAAAACTATATCTACTTTGCTAGAGCTCTTCCTAATTATCAAAACTTTCCAGCAAACAGAAATATGCCCTGGCGAACTGCACTTATGAAGCACTGAACAATAGGCATCTGAAAATGGAGAGACCTTTCAGCTAATCTTCTCTGCTAAAGAAAATGTTGTATTAGCTGCACAGAAAATTGGCTATTGCTACTCCTCCTAGTCCCTGTCCTGTAAATGCTGCCAGTTCATCAGCCAGAGCTGAATGAGAAGCCCCTATCATTTCTGCTCTCACTTGTGCTTTTTCCAACATCATTATTACATAGAAGTGCTGGGATGTGCAACAGACTTGGCAAAGGAATTCTTGGATTGTGTGTACCCATTAGCCACAACTCACTTTTGTAAATTTAGAAATGTTTTTGTGTTTGGACTTATGTCTTCTATTTACCCACTAAAAATTTGTATGTTCATTTTCATTAAGAAAAACCTTTGGTTATAGATCCCCAAATATTGTAACACCTGAAGAGCCTCTTGATGAAAGTGAAAGAGGAGAGTGAAAAAGTTGGCTTAAAACTCAACATTCAGAAAACTAAGATCATGGCATCTGGTCCCATCACTTCATGGCAAATAGATGGGGAAACAGTGGAAACAGTGGCAGATTTTATTTTCTTGGGCTCCAAAATCACCACAGATGGTGACTGCAGTCATGAAATTAAAAGAAGTTTACTCCTTGGAAGAAAAGTTATGATCAACCTAGACAGCATATTAAAAAGCAGAGACATTACTTTGCCAACCAAGGTCTAGCTAGTCAAAGCTATGGTTTTTCCAGTAGTCATGTATGGGTGTGAGAGTTGGACTATAAAGAAAGCTGAGTGCAGAAGAATTGATGCTTATGAACTGTGGTGTTGGAATAGACTCTTGAGAGTTCCTTTGACTGCAAGGAGATCCAACCAGTCCATCCTAAAGGAAATCAGTCCTGAATATTCATTGGAAGGACTGATTCTGAAGCTGAAGCTCCAAAACTTTGGCCACTTGATGCAAAGAACCGACTCATTGGAAAAGACCCTGATGCTGGGAAAGATTGAAGGCAGGAGAAGGGGGCAACAGAGGATGAGATGACTGGATGACATCACCGACTCAATGGACATGAGTTTGTGTAAACTCTGGGAGTTGACAATGGACAGGGAGGGCTGGCATGCTGCAGTCCATTGGGTTACAAAGAGTCAGACACAACTGAGCAACTGAACTAAACTGAACATTATGCATTATGCATTTCTCTAAAAGGTGAAGAAAACCCAAGGACAAGCGGTATTCTAATTAATGTTTCCTGTAAAGGTACAGAGATCATGAATAAACATACAATAATGTTTTATTTGCCAAGTATTATATAAAGAGATTCTGGGGCCTCCATACTTTTGATGTGTGCTAGGATGAAGACTTTACTGAGTCTTTAGTAAATAAATAAACCTTGTTGTCTGATCAGCTAGCCAACTGAAGTGATCTTCAGGTTGCTTTCATAAAATTTGATTTTTTATTGATGTTTTTAAGTCACTTATGACTTATATTTAAAATCACTTGATTTAAATGATGAAGCCTTATCATTTGGCAATTATTGACAGCATGAGCCAACTTTTATTTTTTTATTTGACCCACCTCATGAGAAACCTGTATGCAGGTCAGGAAGCAACAGTTAGAACTGGACATGGAACAACAGACTGGTTCCAAATAAGAAAAGGAGTACATCAAGGCTATATATTGTCTATTTATTTATTTATTGCCTGCTTATTATTATTTATTTATTTATTGCCTGCTTATTTAACTTATATGCAGAGAACATCATGAGAGACGCTGGGCTGGAAGAAGCATAAGCTGGAATTAAGATTGCTGGGAGAAATATCAATAATCTCAGATATGCAGATGACACCACTCTTATGGCAGAAAGTGAAGAGGAACTAAAAAGCCGCTTGATGAAAGTGAAAGAGGAGAGTGAAAAAGTTGGCTTAAAGCTCAACACTCAGAAAACTAAGACCATGGCATCTGGTCCCATCACTTTACGGGAAATAGATGGGGAAACAGTGGAAGCAGTGTCAGACTTTATTTTTCTGGGCTCCAAAATCACTGCAGATGGTGATTGCAGCCATGAAATTAAAAGACACTTACTCCTTGGAAGGAAAGTTATGACCAATCTAGATAGCATATTAAAAAGCAGAGACATTACTTTGCCAACAAAGATCTGTCTAGTCAAGGCTATGGTTTTTCCAGTGGTCATGTATGGATGTGAGAGTTGGACTGTGAAGAAAGCTGAGCGCTGAAAAATTGATGCTTTTGAACTGTGGTGTTGGAGAAGACTTTTGAGAGTCCCCTGGACTGCAAGGAGATCCAACCAGTCCATCCTAAAGGAGGTCAGTCCTGGGTGTTCATTGGAAGGACGCTGAGGCTGAAGCTCCAATACTTTGGCCACCTCATGCGAAGAGTTGACTCATTGGAAAAGACCCTGACGCTGGGAGGGATTTGGGGCAGGAGGAGAAGAGGGCGACGGAGGATGACATAGCTGGATGGCATCACTGACTCGATGGACATAAGTTTGAGTAAACTCCAGGAGTTGGTGATGGATAGGGAGGCCTGGCGTGCTGCGATTCATGGGGTCACAGAGTCGGGCACGACTGAGCGACTGAACTGAACTGAACTGAACTACCATGTTTAAATCAATTAGTTAATTCAAAATTATGTACTAACATGCCCAAACTGTTCCAGTCAGTGAATATATATTCTGGTCTCCAGAGAGATCACATTTCTCTTCCAATGTAGTGAAGAGAAATTATCAAGGATACAACTAGGTACACATTGGATGATCACCGCTAGAACTTCTAAGTGAATACTACACAACGGAATCATGTGAGGAATTGTCTGCAACTACAGACTGGCTTAACCTCCATGCTCAGGAGAGGTAAATGCTCTACTCTCTCCTGAAAAGTGGCAGCAGCCATTCAAAAGTCTGAGAGAAGCATTAAAAACAAGGGAAAAGCAAATGCACTGATCTTGAGGCAAAGCTGGCCTTGCCAGTTTCAAGGTGGTGACAGAGAAGATGCTTAGCTAAGCCCAGGTGAGTGAAGAACAGAGGAATGATGAAGCGGGGAGGCAGAGAGGGTGTGTGGAACAGGTACTGCTGCTGCTGCTACTGCTAAGTCACTTCAGTCGTGTCCGACTCTGTGTGACCCCATCCCTGGGATTCTCCAGGCAAGAACGCTGGAGTGGGTTGCCATTTCCTTCTCCAATGCATAAAAGTGAAAAGTGAAAGTGAAGTCGCTCAGTCATGTCTGACTCTTCGTGACCCCATGACAAACATAGGTTATTCCTGATACGACAGTCCGGACTTTACATTCTGTTAGGCTAAAGAAATAAACTAAATTACCTTTGGCAAAGGACTTTTCTTTTGACTTATGAACCTCCCAGACCAGTTGCTTTGAATCCATGTACTGCTAACACATGAGAAAGACATTCTTATCCTTCATTCTTGGGAGTTAGCGCAAGGAAAAAAATAAATTAAAAAAGACCATTCTGAGTGCTGGAGATTGATGTCTGTGTGTCAGAGGAATGAGCGCCCCATGCAAAGCCTGCAGCAGGCTGGCCGACCAGGATGCGGAAGTCTACCCAGCAGATGACGTCAAGAGCTGGGATCCTCCAGTCTCACGTGGCTGCTTATATGTTGGCCATGAGATCTGTAGGCATGTTCTGAAGTTTGCTAGGGTACATAAGTGTGTTTTAATTGTAGTTGCCCCCAAAGTGGGAGTAAACACAGTAGCAAAAATTCACTTATTTGGACATCGACATAAAAGAGACAAATGAAAATTTGACTGGGTTGAATTTCTGTGCTTCTTTTTAGGGGAAAAAACAAACAAACAAACCACCTTTCTTATGGTTTTACTTCTTCCCCCTGCTTCATGTAAGACAGTTGAACCAAATACTGAGAGAGAAACAAAGGTTTTTCCTTTTTTTAAAGAAACTTCAGTGATGGATTCTTAGAGCATTTCAAATATTAAGATCAGATATTAATCTACTGATTGATATTTTTAAGACTCATACTTGTAAATGATAGTAAATGATAACCAAAAAACTGTTTTGTTTTTTTTTGTATTTTGGGGGAGCCACTTCAACCATTTCCAGATAAGTCCCCCAATATAGTGTAGGCTCATCTCTGTAGTAACTTCAGAGAGACTTTTCATCATTAGCTAACTGTCTTCTCTTTCTATTATGATTTCTCACTGCTCCTTCACAGCAATACTGGGGGAAAAAAGGCTGAAACCGCTCTTAACTCTGGAATGCAGACAAAGAGAAGGCTGCCACTTTGCTGCTCGACTCCCAACTCAATCTGCCAATTTGCAGATGTAGGTTACCAGTATTATTGCTAATGATGAGATCAGAAGATACTCTGAACCTGCTCTCACTCCAGCAAGCAATAGCTATCCCCTTGTCATGGACGTGGTTTTCTTGAATTTTTCTAAAGGATCAAGCTGCTAGTTCTACAGAGAAGAAGTTTTCAAAACTGTGGGGGTACATTGCTTCTCTACTTCCCCAAAAGGAGGGGTTCCACTCATCTACAATTAAAAAAAAAAAAAAAAAAGAAAGAAAGCAGGGTAAATGGGGAGGCAGTCCAGAGTGAACAAAGCCTTGGACTGGTGGAAACAATGTTTGCAAACATTGGAGATATTTCTATACCGAGAAAAGCCAAAGCCGTGATAACTCCAGAGTTGTAAAAGGTCTCCTGCCATGGCCCTATGTTTTCTTTGTAGAAAACCTGAGATTACAGGAGAAAGCAGGTCACCCAGATTGCACAAACTGGTAGGAAGAGGGAATCATGCATATTTTATTTTCTGAATTAACTACAGTCATTTTCTTTTTTCTCCTAACTTGTCTGAGAAGTGTGACTGTCCTCTGAAAGCTCTGTTTTTATTCATGAAGCCATCTCAGTCAAGTAATTAAACAGCAAGCTAAGGAAGTGTAATATAACACAATTTCTGCAATGTCCAGTGTCCCTGGAGAAACTTCAGTTGCAAACTGAGCTGAGGGATCCGCATGAGCCCTGGCTTTCATCTACTTTTAAAGAACAAGCAGGAACAGAAATATGTTCTACCCTTGTGATGTTTCTTATCAGTAGCAAAATAAGTCTCAGAGTACCTCTAACCATGGTAAGAATACTTATATATTGAAGTCTCACTGTTTCCAAAATGGCCCTTGTCAGGGACAAAGCAAGAAACAAAAGTCAGGGGAAAAGAGAGAGATAGGTAATAAATATATAGCACACTTGAAAATGATAAGGTCTACTGAATAGACATGCAACACTGATCAGTGTAGGGATAAGAATTTGAGGTGTAGGGATAAGAATTAGAAATTGTAACTAGAGTGGCCAGGAGGGTGAAGATCACATTCTCAGAAACTCTCTCTAAAGTGCTAGGTGATTGCTGTAAGTGAGAAACCTCCGGAGGGTCTGGTTTACTCCCCTGGGATGGAAAAGCCAGAATGAGGATGAATAAGAGGAAGTCACTCTTGCTCAATGGAAATAGAATAGGATTGGAAAGGAGTGTTTTAGGCTAGATTCTATCAGCAAGGGGAACACATGAGCCCGGCGACCTGATGACACGGGCATCCTTGGTCAATTGCTTTGTTCTCTCTCACCCTGGCACACACACACACTGGAAGACACCTCTTTATCTGCAAATGCACTCTCTGAAAATTGAAAAAAAATGCTAAAAGAAGAAATAGATCAAAGAAAGAAACTACTAATGGACTGGCTGACTCTGGGCTTCAGCCTAAGTCCTTTACAAGTTTATAGTCTGGAGCTGCAGCAAAAGAGGAAAAAAAAAAAAAAAAAAAAAAAAACAACAGACCAATTGAATCAGGAGGAACTGCTATCAGCTAAGTTTTTAAATCAAGGAACACAGTCAAATGACAGTTGAAGAATGAAAATTGAACTCTTGATGTCATCTGTTTGTGAAAATACAACACACAAAAGATTTGATTGAATTGTTCACTTTGGGTGATATCCCGAAGTAACACTTGTCACAAACATATGCCAGTTTTTAAATGTAATACTTTCATTTTTGCTAAGAAATCCAACAGATGCTAAATTAATATTAGAAATTGACTTGTACATGCTTTACAATAAGTATCTTTTTTTTTCAGCTTTTGAGATATAATTGACAGAATTGTTACATGTTAAAAGTGCATGTCCAGGTGATTTGATAAACATACAGTGTGAAAGAATTCCTCCATCAAGCTAATTGACATAACCGTTACCTCACATGCTTACATTTTCTTCCTTTCTCATGAGAACACTTAAATTTCATTATTTTAGCCAATTTTAAGTATACAGCATAGTGTTATCAACTATAAGCATCATGCTATACATTAGATCATCAAATCTTATTCATTTTATAACTGAAAGTTTGTATCCTTTTAGCAAACTCTATCTTTTCTACCCTCTAATCCTGAACATCCTAAAGGAGATCAGTCTTGGGTGTTCATTGGAAGGACTGATGCTGAAGCTGAAACTCCAATACTTTGGCCACCTCATGTGAAGAGTTGACTCATTGGAAAAGACCCTGATGCTGAGAGGGATTGGGGGCAGGAGGAGAAGGGGACAACAGAGGATGAGATGGTTGGATGGCATCACTGACTCAATGGACATGGGTTTGGATGGACTCTGGGAGCTGGTGATGGACAGGGAGGCCTGGCATATTGTGATTCATGTGGTCGCAAAGAGTCGGACATAACTGAGCGACTGAACTGACCTGAACTGAACTGAATCCTGGACAACCACTCTTCTACTCTCAATTTCTATGAGTTTGACTATTTTTTAGATTCCTCCTATAAGTGATGCATGTAGTACTTTTCTTTCTCTGTTGGCGTATTTCATGTGGCATAATGCCATCCAGTTTCATCCATGTTGTCTCAAATATGAGGATTTCTTCTTTTCAAGACCGCATAACATTCCATTATATATATATGTATATATATACACATTTCCCATGTGTCTCAGCAGTAAAGAATCAGCCTACAATTCAGGAGGTGTAAGAAATGTGAGTTCTATCCCTGGGTTTGAAAGAGCCCCTGGAGTGGGGAATGGCGACCCACTCCAGTATTCTTGCCTGTAGAATCACATGGACAGAGGACCCTGGTGGCCTACAGTCCATGGGTTAGCTACAAGAGCTGGACTCAACTGAAGCAGTTTAGCATGCACACATATGTATATATATATATATACACATTTATGCATTTACCCCTCTATGGATATTATTTTCATACCTTAGCTGTTGTGAATAATGGATTGCATATATTCCCTCAAGGAGATTCTGACTTCATTCCTTTGTATTAACCAGAAGTGGGATTGGTAGATTGTATTGTTATCTCTATTTTTAATTTTCTGAGGATTCTCCATACTGTTTTGCACAGTGGCTGCAATTCGTATTTTTACCAACAGTGCACAAAATTTCCCATTTCTCCAAACCCTCACCAACACTAATCTCTTGTCTTTTTGATAACAGTCTTTCTGACAGGTATGAGGTAATATCTCATTGCTGTTTGTTTTTGTTTGTTTTTGGTCTTTCAGGTGTCTTGGTTCCCTAATCAGGGATGGGACCTAAGGGCCCTGCAGTGGAAGCCAGGAGTCCTAATCACTAAACCACCAGGTAAGTCTGTTTATTGTGGATTTGATTTGCATTTCTGTGCTGATTAGAGATATTGAACACCTTTTCATGTACCTATAGACAACTTACATATCTTCTTTGGGAAAATGCTTATTCAGTTCTATGGTTCATGCTGTACATACACTGCTACATATGGGGTTACACTTAACAATCTCCCTTAAAAGAAACCCAGAAACTATCTGAATAGTTCCTACACTTCGGTGACTGAGAAAATATCAACAGTGAAGTGGGAAGGAAAGGCTGAGACACACTCACCCTATCCCCTCCCCGAACTCCCAGCCCCAGTCAAGAACATAGCCATAGCATTGTGAGAGAATCCCAATTCCCATCTTCTCCCTGGAATTTATGTATTTTTCATAGGCATCCATAAATGATAACACAAAATCTGAATCCCTCAACTTTTGTATTCAGCTGCCTCCTGGACTACTCCTCTCTATTGAAAAACAACACGCAAATCACATCCAATATGTATCAAATTTAGCTCCTAAAATCCCTCTTTTTGTGAATGATTCAAGCCATTCACAATCCCCAGTCACCAGATGTTCCGTTCAGGTCAGGTCAGTCACTCAGTCATGTCCGAATCTTTGTGACACCATGAATTGCAGCATGCCAGGCCTCCTTGTCCATCACCAACTCCTGGAGTTTACTCTAACTCATGTCCATCAAGTCAGTGAGGCTATCGAACCATCTCATCCTCTGTCGTTCCCTTCTCCTCCTGCCCCCAATCCCTCCCAGCATCAGGGTCTTTTCCAATGAGTCAACTAACTTCGCATGAGGTGGCCAAAGTACTGGAGTTTTAGCTTCAGCATCAGTCCTTCCAATGAACACCCAGGATTGATCTCCTTTAGGATGGACTGGTTGGATCTCCTTGCAGTCCAAGGGACTCTCAAGAGTCTTCTCCAACACCACAGTTCAAAAGCATCAATTTTTCAGCGCTCAGCTTTCTTCACAGTCCAACTCTCACATCCATACATGACCACTGGAAAAACGATAGCCTTAACCAGACGGACCTTTGTTGTCAAAGTAATGTCTCTGCTTTTTAATTTGCTATCTAGGTTGGTCATAACTTTCCTTCCAAGGAGTAAGTGTCTTTTAATTTCATGGCTGCAATCAACATCTGCAGTGATTTTGGAGCCCAAAAAATAAAGTCTGACACTGTTTCCACTGTCTCCCCATCTATTTCCCATGAGGTGATGGGGCCAGATGCCATGATCTTAGTTTTCTGAATGTTGAGCTTTAAGCCAACTGTTTCACTCTCCTCTTTCACTTTTATCAAGAGGCTTTTTAGTTAGATGTTAGTCAGTCATATTAGAGACCCCCTCTCTTTTAATCCATATCTGCACAATCATTATGTCCTAAACATTTCAATAGTATATTCCCCAATATCCATCCCCTTTGGTATAACTATAATCTAGAACCTCATCAACTCTTGACTGAACCATTTTTTAGGACTCCTAAGTAGTCTTCCATTGATAAACAGAGTTCCTTTGGGAGGAAAAAAAAAAAAAAAAAAAAACACATGCTAAGGATCATATAACAAAATAAAAGAGTTCCAACTGCCAAGAAACTGCAATTTGAGAAACAGTGGATATGGTAGACAAAATAAAGAGGTCAGTTCAGTTCAGCCACTCAGTCATGTCTGACTCTTTGCAACCCCAGGGACTGCAACACTCCAGGCTTCCCTGTCCATCATCAGTTCCCAGAACTTACTCAAACTCATGTCCATAGAGTTGGTGATGCCATCCAACCATCTCCTCCTCTGTCATCCCCTTCTCCCCCTGCCTTCAATCTTTCCCAGCATCAGGGTCTTTTCCAATGAGTCAGTTCTTTGCATCAGGTGGCCAAAGTATTTGAGCTTCAGCCTCAGCATCAGTCTTTCTGATGAATATTCAGTACTGATCTCCTTTAGGATGGACTCGTTGGATCTCCTTGCAGTCCAAGGGACTCTCAAGAGTCTTCTCCCACACAACAGTTCAAAAGCAGCATTTCTTTGGCACTCAACTTTCTTCATAGTCCAACTCTCAATATCTGTACATGACTACTTGAAAAACCACAGCTTTGACTAGATGGACCTTTGTTGGCAAAGTATGTGTCTGCTTTTTAATATGTTGTCTAGGTTGATCATAGCTTTTCTTCCAAGGAATAAACGTCTTTTAATTTCCTTGTTGCAGTCACCATCTGCAGTGATTTTGGAGCCCCAAAACACAAAGTCTCTCACGGGTTCCATTGTTTCCCCATCTATTTGCCATGAAGAGATGGGACCAGATGCCATGATCTTAGTTTTCTGAATGTTGAGTTTTAAGCCAACTTTTTCACTCTCCTCCTTCACTGTCATCAAGAGGCTCTTTAGTTCTTTGCTTTCCTCCTTAAGGGTGGTGTCATCTGCATATCTGAGGTTATTCATATTTATCCTGGCAATCTGGATTCCAGCTTGTTATTCATCGAGCCCAGTATTTCTCATAGTGTACTCTGCATATAAGTTAAATAAGCAGGGTGACAATATATAGCCTTGACGTACTCCTTTTCCTATTTGGAACCAGTCTGTTGTTCCATGTCCAGTTCTAAACATTGCTTCTTGACTTGCATACAGATTTCTCAGGAGGCAGGTAAGGTGGTCTGGTATTCCCATCTTTTTAAGAATTTTCCACAGTTTGTTGTGATCCACACAGTCAAAGACTTTGGTGTAGTCAGTAAAGCAGAACTGGTAGAAGAAAGAGGTCACAGTAAAACAAACAAGTCCTCATCTAGTTGACTAAGTATCATTTTAGATGAATACAGAGGATTCTTTCAGGGTTTAATGGTCACCCAAACTTGCCCATCCTTGAGAATTCTGTTTTCCATTCATGAAAAGAAAAAGCTCTACTTTAAATTGAGTCTTCTAATGGTTCACCCTTTGCTTACACCTCAAACTGTCTAGAACAGCCTCTAACTTTCTGTAAGAAGCAGCACTTTATATCAGTAATGACTATGGACTTAGATGGCATAATTCCTACTGCACTTCAGCTTGAATGCTTACCAGAGGGGTGCCTGTAAACAAACTAGTTCATTTCTCTGTTTCTTTCAGTGTAAAGTGGAGTTAACTCTTTTGTCCTCATGGTGTTGTTAATGAGAAATAAATGATTTCTTATATATAAGGTCCTTAGAACAAGTATATACATATAAGGGCTTGATCTTAGCATCATCATCACCAATCATATAAGAGAAATTAACACTTCCTTGTGTTATGGAATTACAAAATATTATTTGAGCACATTTCAGTGGAACCAATATCCCTCCCTAACACAGTTTACCTTTCAGATTCCTATTCATCTTTCTAATTTCAATTTAATTTTCACTGGAGTTTATTATGGAAGAGAAATATCTGTTTAAAAAAAAAAAAAAGGGAGGAGAGGAACAAATGGAGAATAAAATGGCTTAATGCAGTTCAGTCCAGTCGCTTAGTCATGTCTGATCCTTCTCGATCCCTTGAACTGCAGCAGGCCAAGCTTCCCAGTCCATCACCAACTCCCAGAGCTTGCTTAAATGCATATCCATTGAGTCAGTGATGGCATGCAACCATCTTATCCTCTGTCACCCCTTTCTCCTCCTGCCTTCAATCTTTCCCAGCATCAGGGTCTTTTAAATGAGTCAGTTGTTCCCATCAGGTGGCCAAAGTATTGGAATTTCAGCTTTCACATTAGTCCTTGCAATGAATATTCAGGACTGATTTCCTTTAGGATTGACTGGTTTGATCTCCTTGTAGTGCAAGGGACTCTTAAATGTCTTCTCCAACACCACAGTTCAAAAGCATCAGTTCTTCTGTGCTCAGCCATCTTTATGGTCCAGCTGTCACATCCATACATGACTACTGGAAAAATTATAGCTTTGACTACGGCCCTTTGTTGCCAAAAAAAATGTATCTACTTTTAAAAACACTGCCTAGGTTGGCCATAGCTTTTCTTTCAAGGAGCAAATACTTTGAATTTCCTGGCTGCAATCACCATCTGCAGTGATTTTGGAGCCCAAGAAAATAAAATCTGTCACTGTTTTCTTTGTTTCCCCATCTATTTGCCATGAAGTGATGGGACCAGAGGCCATGATCTTAGTTCTTTGAATGTCGAATTTAAAGTCAGCTTTTTCACTCTTCTCTTTCATTTTCATCAAGAGTCTCTTTAGTTAGTCTTCACTTTCTGCCATAAAGGTGGTATCATCTGCATATTTGAGGTTATTGATATTTTTCCTGGCAATCTTGATTCCGACTTCCATTTCTTTCATCCTGGCCTTTACAGGATGTACTCTGAACATAATTTAAATAAGCATGGTGACACTACACAGCCTTGAGGTACTCCTTTCCCAATTTTGAACCAGTTCATTGTTCCATGTCCAGTTCCTACAGTTGCTTTTGATCTGCATAAAGATTTCTCAGGAGGCAGGTAAGGTGTCCCAGTATCCCCATCTCTTTAAAAGTTTTCCATAGTTTGTTGTGATTCACAGAGTCAAAGGCTTTGGCATAGTCAATAAAGTAGAAGTAGATGTTTTTCTGGAACTTTCTTGCTTTTTCAATGATCCAACAGATGTTGGCAATTTGATCTCTGGTTCCTCTGCCTTTTGTAAATCCAGCTTCAACATCTGGAAGTTGTCCAATCATGCACTGTTAAAGCCTAGCTAGGAGAATTTTGAGCATTACTTTGCTAGCATGTGAGATGAGTGCAATTGTGCGGTAGTTTGAACATTCTTTGGCACTGCCTTTCTTTGGGATTGGAATGAAAACTGGACTTTTCCAGTCCTGGGGCCACTTCTGAGATTTCCAAATTTGCTGGCATATTGAGTGCAGCACTTTCACAGCATCATCTTTTAGGACTTGAAATATCTCAGCTGAAATTTTATAATCTCCACTAGTTTTGTTCATCGTGATGCTTCCTAAGGCCCACTTGACCTGGCATTCCAGGATGTCTGGCTCTAGGTGAGTGATTACACTATCGTGATTATCTGGGTTGTGAAGATCTTTTTTGTACAGTTCTGTGTATTCTTGGAACCTCTTATTAATATTTTCTGTTTCTGTTAGATCCATATAGTTTCTGTCCTTTATTGTGCTCATCTTTGCATGAAATATTCCCTTGGTATCTCTAACTTTCTTGAAGAGATCTCTAGTCTTTCTCATTCTACTGTTTTCCTTTATTTCTTTGCATTAATCCTTCAGGAAGACTTTCTTATCTCTCTTTGCTATCCTTTGAAACTCTGCATTCAGATGGGTATACCTTTCCTTTTCTCCTTTGCCTTTGCTTCTCTTCTTTTCTCAGTTATTTGTAAGGCCTGCTCAGACAACCATATTGTCATTTTGCATTTCTTTTTCTTGGGGATGGTTTTTATCACAGCCTCTTGTACAATGTTATGAATCTCCATCCATAGTTCTTCAGGCACTGTGTCTATCAGATCTAATCCTTTGATCTATTTGTCATTTTCACTGTATAATTGTAAGTGATTTGATTTAAGTCATACCTGAATGGTCTAGTAGTTTTCCCTACTTTCTTCAATTTAAGTCTGAATTTTGCAATAAGAACTTCATGATCTGAGCCACAGTCAGCTCCCAGTCTTGTTTTTGCTGACTACATAGAGCCTCTCCATCTTTGACTGCAAAGAATTTAATCAATCTGATTTTGGTGTTGACCATCTGGTGATGTCCACGTGTAGAGTCTTCTCTTGTGTTGTTAGAAGAGGGTGTTTTTTATGACCAGTGCATTATCTTGATAACACTGTTAGCCTTTGCCCTGCTGCATTTTGTACTCCAAGGCCAAACTTGGTTGGTACTCCAGTTATCTTTTGACTTCCTACTTTTGCATTCCAGTCCCCTATGATGAAAAGCACATCTTTTTTTTGGTGTCAATTCTAGATGGTCTTATAGATCTTCATCAGTTCAGTTCAGTTCAGTTGCTCAGTCGTGTCTGACTCTTTGAAACCCCATGAATCACAGCATGCCAGGCCTCCCTGTCCATCACCAACTCCCGGAGTTTACTCAAACTCATGTCCATAGAGTCAGTGATGCCATCCAACCATCTCATCCTCTGTTGTCCCCTTCTCTTCCTGCCCTCAACCTTTCCCAGCATCAGGGTCTTTTCCAATGAGTCAGCTCTTCACATGAGGTGGCCAAAGTATTGGAGTTTCAGCTTCAGCATCAGTCCTTCCAATGAACACTCAGGACTGATTTCCTTTAGGCTGGACTGGTTGGATCTCGTTGCAGTCCAAGGGACTCTGAAGAGTCTTCTCCAACATCACAGTTCAAAAGCATCAATTCTTCGACACTCAGCTTTGTTCACAGTCCAACTCTCACATCCATACATGACCACTGGAAAAACCATAACCTTGACCAGATGGACCTTTGTTGGAAAAGTAATGTCTTTGCTTTTTAATATGCTATCTACGTTGGTCATAACTTTCTTTCCAAGGAGTAAGAGTCTTTTAATTCCATGGCTGCAGTCACCATCTGCAGTGATTTTGGAGCACAAGAAAATAAAGTCAGACACTGTTTGCACTGTCTCCCCATCTATTTCCCATGAGATGATGGGACCAGCTGCCATGATCTTAGTTTTCTGAGTGTTGAGCTTTAAGCCAACTTTTTCACTCTCCTCTTTCACTTTCTTCAAGAGGCTTTTTAGTTCCTCTTCACTTTTTGCCATAAGGGTGGTGTCATCTGCATATCTGAGGTTACTAATATTTCTCCCAGCAATCTTGATTCCAGCTTGTGCTTCTTCCAGCCCAGCATTGCTCATGGTGTACTCTGCATATAAGTTAAATAAGCAGGGTGACAATATACAGCCTTGATGTATTCCTTTTCCTATTTAGAAACAGTCTGTTGTTCCATGTCCAGTTCTAACTGTTGCTTCCTGACCTGCATCCAGGTTTCTCAAGAGGCAGGTCAGGTGGTCTGGTATTCCCATCTCTTTCAGAATTTTCCACAGTTTATTGTAATCCACATAGTCGAAGGCTTTGGCATAGTCAATAAAGCAGAAATAGATGTTTTTCTGGAACTCTCTTAGAACCATTCAATTTCTGCCTCTTCAACATTACTGGTTGTGGCATAGAGTAGATTATTCTGATATTAATGGTTTGCCTTGGAAATGAGAAGAGATCATTCTGTCATTTTTGAGATTGCACCCAAGTACTTCATTTCAGACTCCTTTGTTGATTATGAAGGCTACTGCATTTCTTTTAAGGGATTCTTGTCCACAGTAGTAAATATAATGATCATCTGTGTTAAATTCACCCATTCCAGTCCATACTAGCTCACTGATCCTAAAATGTTGATATGCACTCTTACCATCTCTTGTTTGACCACTTCCAATTTACCTTGATTCATTAACCTAACATTTCAGGTTCCTATGCAGTATTGTTCTTTATAGCATCAAACTTTACTTCCATCACCAGTCACATCCACAACTGGGTGTTTACTTGCTTTGGCTACATCTCTTCATTCTTTCTGGAGCTATTTCTCCACTCCTCTTCATTAGCATTTTGGGTACCTACTTACCTGGGGAGTTCATCTTTCAATGTCATATCTTATTGCTTTTTCATACAGTTCATGGGTTTCTCAAGGCAAGAATACTGAAGTGGTTTACCATTCCCTTCTTCAGTGGATCATGTTTAGTAGATCGGCATATGTCAATAATGGGATGTTGGAAAAAAGGGCACATTTTCCAACTAGAAAAATGTCGTGGAGTTGCTGGATTATTTAAAAAAAAAAGTATAAACAGAAGAAAAAAATTGTTGACATATGTTGTAACCCAAAATTATAGAATGCTATGTGAAAATGATACTGGTGGGATGTAGGTAATGGGTCAAAGTGCACATACAGGTTAGCTCCTAATCTCTACATGTTAGGCCATCATGGATGACCACGAGCTAGCATCCAAGTCAAAAACAGAGAGAGAATCAGTTACATAGCAGAGTCATTTTTGACTCTTCCTAAGGGAACATGCCTGGACACAGATAAAGAGGTGGGTAATACCAGTGTCTAAGAATCTCTGCTAGGAGTAAGCATTCATTGTGTTCTGGTGGTTGATGACCCCTCAGCAGGTAGTCTTGATAAATCCATTGTTACATTATTAAAAGAGGATCATTAAAAGGTCATTGGAAGGGACTAGTGACCTTTCAACATTATCACAGAATCAATGTATCAAATATCAAATCAATGTATCAAATACTGAGGTTTCTTTCCCTGTGATTTATTTAATTCTCACAAGCCATTACCTTGTTGAAATTGTTAATAACTTCTAATTCCTCTCATCAGTGAGGTTTAAAAAGCATTATTTTCTTAACAAATATAGATATGTAGTGCATGTAATGTTAGGAAGAAAGGAGGCTGAGAAGAAAATTACTCAGACTGTATAAATCAGCCTAGAAATAATTCTAGATGCAATATTTATAAAATTATTTTTTTTAATTATTGTCTGTACTTAGATAGCTGAGTTAACTTCTTTATTGTTCTCATTGATACAAACTATTGCAATTAAAATGGCTATTTTTAGTTATGATAAAAATACTCTTTTTATTTAGTAGTTACCTTTTTACTTTTTCTATTTTAGTTGGGGAAAAAAAAACTCTCAACATGTTAGGTGATTGACTTGTTCCTTTCAATAATAGAGTAAGCAAACAATTAAACATGAAGGAGTTTATAAACAGAGGTTAAAGAAAATGTATTCCTTACCAGTTAGGAGAATAGAAAGATCAAAGGAGAAGAATTTTAACATTGTGGGCTTGGAAGTGTAAGTTACAAAAACTGAAATAAAAGGAGAATGATGCAGTGAAAGGACCTGGATTACAGCAGCTGGGTGTGTTTATTGCCCGCAGCGGCCCATTCTCTTCCATGTACAGTAATTGTGGGTAATTGAGAGGTAACCTTTGGGTGCAGTAATCTGAAAAACTTACACTGTTTGATGGCTTTTCCATTTTCTTCTCTTATCAATACCTTCAGTAGATATCACTGTTGTAGTAAATTTACCAGATTAGAAAATAAAAGCTGTGTTAATGATTAAACCTATAGTTGTAACTCAATCTAACTCAGCAGTTAATATTGTACAGGTATTTTTTTCATTGTGTTTTAAAAATTTGTCCTAGTGTTTTGTTACATAGTTGTGAACATAATGGACATGCATCTATATGCATATGTAGGCATGGGCTTCCCAGGAGGCTCAGACAGTAAAGCATCTGCCTGCAATGCCGGAGACCTGGATTTGATCCCTTGGTCAGGAAGATCCCCTGAAGAAGGAATGACAATCCACTGCAGTATTCTTGCCTGGAGGAATATTTATAAAATTATAAATAACCTGCCAGAGGAGCCTGGCAGGTTATAGTTCATGGGTTGCAAAGAGTTGGACACGACTGCGTGACTACCACATACATATGTAGGAATATACCTATGCATTCTCATATGTTTATAAGAATATATGCATATATCTTGATTTTTAACTTAATGTATTCATGCATTGCTTTTATCTTCAAATCCATCCTTCTCATGACCTGGCTCATGTTTTAAGTTTGTACCAAGGTTTCCTTAACTTAGTCCCTCTCTTTAGTATATTTAGTTTACTTTCAAGTTTTATTTAGTTAGCTCAGTAGTTCAGTCGTGCCCAACTCTTTGCAGCCATGGACTGTATCCTTATAAATGCCTGTGTCCTCCCGGGTAGCTCAGCTGGTAAAGAATATGCCTGCAATGCAGGAGCCCCCAGTTCGATTCCTGGGTCAGGAAGTTCCCCTGCAGAAGGGAAGAGCTACCCACTCCAGTATTCTTGGGCTTCCCTGGTGACTCAGACGGTAAAGAATCCACCTGCAATGCGGGAGCCCTGGGTTCAGTCCCCAGATGGGAAGATCCCTTGGGGGAAGGCATGGCAACCCATTCCAGTATTCTTGTCTGGAGAATCCCCATGGACAGAGGAGCCTGGCAGGTTACAGTCCATGGGGGCGCACAGAGTCAGACACAACTGAGCGACCAAGCACAGCACATGTCATACAAGATTTTTCTACTTTTGCATTATTCACTAGGGTCATTTATAGAATCAAAAATAATTTTCAGAACTATTAACATTTTATTATTTTTTCACATAACCAATATGCTTCCCCAAAGGTTTATCTATATCAGTTTATATTCTTTACAATAATATAAGTGAGCATGCTTATATTCATTCATATTTAAATATGAATTTAAATATCCTTTTATACCATATATTGATTTTAATATTTTAATCTTTTCTGGGAAAAAAGTGCATTTTGAAAGAAAAATAATGTATATCCAGAGTATCATAGAATTAGGTGAAATTCAAAACCATATCTATACTTTCAACCTATTTAGAAATTGCACAATGATGATTAATGACTCTGAAAACCCAAGACACCACAAAATCCTGAAATATTATTTATATTTTCAGTTAAGAACTAAAACTTGATTTCTTTGTAAGCTTATTATAAAAGAAATCTCAAAGGAAAAGTTATATATTGCCTGAAATATCTCCATAGAAAGAATCCATCATTCTAGGTGAATGCTTTATATTTGCAATAGTAACTGATTATAATTTCACAGTTTGTTCACTTCCTAATTGACTATTCTTAGTAAATACCTTATCAAACTTCAATTACATAGAAAAGGAAACCAAGTACCATCTAAGAATATAAAATATTAAATTGGGAAAAAATTGAAGATAATCTGTTGCAACCTAAGTTCATATCAATAACTCAGTTTATTAAAATCATTTAGATCAAAATTAGTATATAAAAATGGTAAATGATAAAACTCATTAAAGGGCAAAAATTTTCGCCCCTGAAAGGTAGCATCTGGCAAAGATAACATGAGACTTTTGTGCCAGCTATCTGTGGGTGTTACATCAGTTCCAAACATTGTGTACAATGTAAGCCACTTACAGTCAAAAATCAATTTCTTTAAGGGATCTCTGGAATGAATCCAAATTCAATTTGAAAATTAAAGAGTGCATGGCCGTGGCAACCCTAGGCAACAGAAGAGTGGTGGAAGCAAGTAGTGCTACATTGATTGCTTGACCCACACTGCAAAGGCAGCATGCAAGTCATACTTCTACAAGCTGCAAACGCTGATCCCCAGGAAAGAGTTCCTACAGACAAAGCAAAAGCATGTCGGGTAACTACTTGTGTTTCTTTTTCTCTGACTGCTCTTTCTCCAAGAGCAGGTGAATAATGACAGATTTTTTTCTCTCAGAAAAGAGGGTCTCAGTCCCTCTCTGGAGACTAGAGTTTTCAAAATAAAATTCAAATCAATGAAACATATACAACTCAAAATTGTCCAAAAGAGAAACATTAATCGTGTTTTAATAGCATACTAAGTGTGCTTTTTCTCTATTTGGAATTTATTACCTAGACTATAATGAGTCATAGAATTAATGTGACTAAAACATTATGTTTATCTATATATACAAGTCTGTTGGTGAATATGAATGGTATGTATATTTGTGTTTGTCCATATTTATAATAATCCACAAACTTGATACTACTAGTTATATCTAGTTTGAGAAGTTATATGTAATTGTATATATAAACAATATATAACACATATATGTCTGTATACACATAATTATCTTCAGTTCTCCAATGTGTCAAAATGTACACATATTTTCCCCTTTACTTATATATACACATAATTTAAAGAATCAGCCAGCTGTGCATGTAATAATTTTTATTTAATTTAAATATATTTTTATAGATTAATATTAAAATGTGTAAACCTATCTCTACTCTGAGACTTTACCTTTAAATATAACAATGACTTATGGTTATCACTTTTCTTGAATACCTGAAGACTCAATAAAAGCTCAACAAACAGTTAAGACTGTATGATTCTATGACAAGAAAACATAAATCAATGTTGGTGTTTTACAGACTGTACTCTGAGTATAACTATACAACCAAACTCTTCTGTTCCAATAGTGTACAAGAAAGTAAGGTCCTGGTTCCATTGTTGTAGAAAGTAGAATCTTGACATCAGATTAAAAACCATGTATTAATCAAGTAATGGTAGCAATCTAACAGGTGGAACAAAGGAATTGAGTAATTGCATAGAAAATCGAGCTACTACTCAAAAATTTGAATTACACTCAAGCAATGTTTTTACTTCTTACTAAGCTTATGTATTAAAAGTAACTCCCATATTGGTTCATGATTAAACCACAGATTGTGAAGTAAGGATTATTTGTTCATCTATTTGTGAAGTATGTGTGTGTGTGTATGCTACTATTTCAAATCAATGGAAAAGATCCTTGATTAAGGAGACTCTATTTCTCTATTTTTGCTCCCTAATAGAGTACCTGAGAATTCAAAAACTGTTTAAGTGAAATAAAATTTTAGGACTCATATTTTCTCAAAATTTTGATATCTTAGAATAGTTTTCCTATTATTTGCCATAATACCTACCTGTTTATCATTAGAGATTCTTTACTTTGGGACTGATATTACCCTCTTCAGGAGGATTCTTTTAATAAGATATAATCTGAGTAATGTGAAAATCCACCATGTAATGGAAAGTGATTTTTCAGCCTAATTAGTGTGGAGTATAAGTACCGTCAGATGATTAAAATATTGGAATTAGTGTAGAATCAGAGAGTTGAGGTATTCTAGCTTACAAATTTGCATAGGGTCAGCTTTATGCACTTGAGTTTAATTAAGGAGATATTTTATATAATTTTCCCACAGATTTCTGACATATTTAGTTAACCCTGTGTAACACTGTTGATTTTTACCTCTCGGGTAAGAAGACAAAATATGCCTACTACTTGGCACCCCAATTTTATTATATTACAAATTTTCACTCACCTACTGCTGAAAGTATATACCATCTTTTCTTTCTTATTTGTATTCTTTATTACTCATTTTTAATCTTTTGGTATATAATTTATCATTATCGATAATTCTTATACCAAATTAAAACATATTTATCCTTAATTATTCACAATGTCTTTTTGAATTATTTTTTCAGGACACCATCCCCTCATATGAATAGAAAATATAGTACAGTGAATGTAGTACAGATGATGATAACTTATTGATACTCTGCAAATGCTGTTGTTTTATATCATATGAACAAGGGTTAAAGTGATGGTCTTTCTTAGAAATTTTATCCCAGTTAATGTGATACCAACATTTCAAATGTCAGTAGAATCGTCACCCATTTTCTTCAGGCCTTTGAGAACATCACATTGACCATTTTCTCCCTGAAAGAAAGAACTCTGTCTTGCCATTGTCCCGTCATCTCATTATACATGCCACTGCTGTTCTTCCATCTGGTGGATCTTAATATAAAGTCAATGAGAACCATAGGAGATTCAAAATTTTTATGAGAACACAAAGGTGATAAATGAGTATAGAGATTAAAGATAATACAGGAATACCTAGAAAATATCTAGACTGAATTTTATAAGCAGACCTGGTAGATACACCCTTCCTAAAGCAATAGCTACTATATGTCCCAAACTGGTCTAAATGACAATTTATTAGCAACCAACACAATATCTTTTCCTGTTCAGCTATATATGCTCTTCTGAAAATGGGGTGTTCACATTCCCGACACAAGCACAAATTTCAGCTATATTACTTATTTTCTAATTTCACTTATTTTCATTTATTTTCTAATTTCATCCTTAAATGCAGTTTTCCTGCATTTAAGGATACTAGAGTATTTCTACGTGGATCTAAGTAATATCAGTACAAAAAAAAGTAGAAGATTCAAAACTATTTTTCCTAATTCAGACAAAAATGCAAAACGGTTAAGAGAAAGAAGCTCTGTGTTAAGTTGTGCTTTTAGGGTTAAGGCTAACTTTTCAATATTGATTGAGATATATTTCTTACATGTGTACTACTTATAAAGTTGATGATTATATAACACATTTGTTGTTATAATAAAATTCAGATTACTTTGTTCAAGAAAGAGCTATGCCTAATGAATCCTTTGCCCTGCGTATAGAGTAGAGAGGGAATTCCCAGTTCGTTATGCTAGCAATTCTCCAATTTTATTATTTCTTATTCTTCTCAGTAGTTTTCAGTTTAGGTTATATTTATTTTTCTGTCTTTTCCTTATATGCTTTTTCTTTGTTCCCTCGGTGTGAGAATTTTTGAAGTACCCTCAAGGTACATATCCACCTTTAGATATTCAATTCAGTTTCATTATGTTTGTAGATTTCACTCTAGAAATACTAAAAGCTGAATCATGCAGTGGAACAATAAACCTTGTACCTTCCGGTGTGCTTAGAGGTATGGCTGTGACGATTCCTATTTTACCTGTCTTAAGCAGGTACTGTTTTCAACCCCAAGCTACCAAATTTAAATTCTAAATGTTATGGGGTAGAGAGGCAGAGTTACTCTGAACAGAAACTAAGTGTCTGTATTTGGAAATAACAAAAGCATATTTATATGTCATTGTTGAGGAAAAAGTGCCTCAAGTAGAAATACATTCATCATTTCACACTTTTACCCAGCAACCTACACACATTTTCTTTCTGTAAATGCTATATACTCAGTCAAATGGCAGAGTATTGGCACTTGACTCTGGGTTTTTAACTGTGGCAATTGTGCAGCTGGAAACTTTCTGGTAGGCAAAACATCCCTTCTCAGTACTTCAGATAAAGAGTAGCAACAGTATTTGACATGTTTAATTGCCAGAAGTAACCAATTTTTCTTTGCATGTGGAGACCAATAAGAAAGAACGTATGCATTTTCTGTCCTAAGTGTCATTTATATTCAAAAACCATAAATAATCACATGGCACACTTTGTAAGCACCAGTGGAAAAGTTAGATTAATAACATGGAGCCCTGGAGTCTATCAGCCACTTTCTAATGGGAGAGAGAAGCATATAGGCATATGCTTACAACTATGTAATCCACACTAAGATAGGTTTGTGCGCACATGCACAGTAAGAGTAGGGAGAAGGACATCGTTATTATTAATATTTTTATAAGTATGAGCTTCACAGAGAGATGATAGCTTTTCCTTAAAGCAGTACAGTTATATGCATGAAAGGCAAAAATGAAAAGGACTTTTCTCGTAAGGGATGGTATGGAGTGGCAACTCTGAAGGAGTTCTGCTTTGGTATTCTCTCAGAATTCCTTGGTATACCCTTACTCCTTCCAAACAGTAAGAGTAGTAGGTAGAGAAATTGTCAAATCAGAAGTTTTGGGGGAATAATGTCATGGCATTAGGCATCTTAACAGAATTTCTTTTACTGCAATCCATTGAGGACTGTAAAGACTGCTGACAACATAATTTACTGAAAATGGTCTTTGAAATATGTTCTAACTCTTCTTTGAGTCATATATGTATGTAATAGTATGCAAATATATGATACTATATGTAAAATATATAATAAAAACATAATTTATTCATATTCAAGGGAATCTCTAATTATACCTTGACTGTGGGTTCAAAAAGAAAGTGGGTTGTCTTGTTCCCTTTCTTGGTTTTTTATTCTTGACTCAAGAATTTATCTGGCAAATGAGAAAAGTTTGCAACACACATAAGGACAAGAAAAATCAGATTGCTAATCTTGATCAAAAACCTTTTTCTTTGATTTTTTTTTTAGTCCTCTAAAAAGAAAGCTGAGAAAGTGTGGAAATAGAATTGCTACTATAATCTGGAAAAAGAAAACAGAAAATTCTTTTCTTACATGAAAACTTGGTGGCCATTCTTGAGTCCTTTTCCTTTTTTCAGAAGGAGAGTCTGTCAACTGGGTATTGAATTCAATTCTGTAGTTCTTATGAGTTTACTATATCTATTTATGTGGATTTGCAATTGCATGCTCATAACAATGTTGTGAATCCTGGAATATAATGAAACCAGACCAAAAGGGTTTGGATCAAAACAAACAATCCCAGAATCTCATGATTTCAAGCATTTCTTCTGAGTAATTTTCACACATATAGCAACGGAAGAAAAGAGGTCATTTTCTACATTTTCTATATGAAACATCTTGTGTTGCTGATCCAAATACACAGCATAACTTTCTCAGTACCTAAGGGAAAACAACATACAGCACTATGTATATGTGAAACCAGCTTACAAACTGATTTTTTGTTTGTTACCCCTTGCCATTTTATGTGTTGATAAATGTGCAGCTAATGGATAATATTTCTTTAACCATATATTGATTTTATCTACATGGTCAATTTGTAATGTTATAATGCCTATCCAAATTATCTATGATCTCCTGATACCTCATTAACAAAATAAACTTCTAACAAAGCTTTGGCCATGTGCTCTATTTGTGCTTGAATGCTTGCTCCACTGTGATTGACTCTTTGCTGTCCCATAGACTACAGCCTGCCAGGCTCCACTGACCATGGAATTTTCCAGGCAAGAATAACTGGAGTGAGATGCCATTTCCTACTCCAGGGGATCTTCTTGATCCCAAGATGAAGCAGCATCTTCTGAGTGTCCTGCATTGGCAGGCGGATTCCTTACCAATACACCACCTAGGAAGTTTACCATCACTCAATTTAAATATTAAGCACAATAATTTATTTTAAGAAATGAATATATGTAGTTGAATCATATATACTAACCCTATTTCCTAGAAACATTGTTACTAATTTTTATTGGAGTACAGTTGCTTTACAGTGTTCATTTCTGCTGTACTGTGAAGTGAATCAGCTCTGTGTATACATATATTCCCTCTGTTTTTGGATTCCTTTCCCATTTTGGTCACCACAGAGCGCAGTATAGAGTTCCCTGTGATATAAAGTAAGCCTTCATTAATTATCTATTTTATACATAATAGTGTATATTTGTCAATCCCAAATCTCCCAATTTACCCCCTCCTTCTTCTCCCCTTAACATCCATACATTTGTTTTCTGCATCTATTTCTCTATTTCTGCTTTGCAAATAAGTTTATCTGTAGAATTTTTTGAGACTCCACTTATAAATGATATTATACAATGTTTGTTTTTCTCTTTCTGACTTACTTCATTCTATATGACAGTCTCAAGGCACATCCACATTTCTGTAAATGGCACAATTTTGTTCATTTTATGGCTCAATAATATTCCACTGTATATATGCACCCCATCTTCTTTATCCATTTCTCTGTCGCTGGACATTTTAGACTTCTTCCATGTCCTGGCTTTTTGCAAATAGTGCTGCCATGAACACTGGGGTGCATGTATTTTTCTGAGTTACGGTTTTATCTGGATGCAGACTCAGGAATGGGATTCCTGGGTCATATCGTAGCTCTATTTTTAAATTTTTAAGGAAACTCTGTGATTGTTCTCCATAGTAGCTGTATCAGTTTACATTCCACCAGCAGTGTAAGAGGACTCCCTTTTCTCCATACTTTCTCTAGCATTTATTATTTGTAGATTTTTTGAGAATAGTTATTTTGACCAGTGCGGTTTTGATTTGTTGTTTGTTCTTATTGTTTAGTCACTAAGTCGTGTTTAACTCTGCCAACCCATGGACTGTAGCCCACCAGGCTCCTCTGTCCATGGTAATCTCCAGGTAAGAATAATGGAGAAGCTTGCCATTTCCTTTTCCAGGAGATCTTCCTGATCCAGGGATCGAACCTATGTCCCCTGCTTGGCAGGTCTATTCTTTGCAACTGAGCCAACTGGGAAGATTCGCATTTCTCCAATAATTAATGATATTGAGAATCTTTTCATGTGTTTATTGGCCATCTGCACATCTTCTTTGGAGAAATGCCTATTTACTTCTTCCAATCATTTCTTGATCATATTGTTTGTTTGTTTTGATATTGAGCTGTATAAGCTGTTTGTATATTTTGGAGATTAATACTTTGTCAGATGTTTCATTTACAAACATTTTTTCCCATTCTGAGGACTGTCTTTTCATATGATGATTTCCTTTGCTGTACAAAAGCTTTTAAGTTTTATTAGGTCTCACTTGTTTATTTTGTTTTTATTTTCATTACTCTATGGGGTAAATCAGAAAAGATCTTGCTGTGATTTATGTCAAAGAGTATTCCGCTTATGCTTTCCTCACATAATTTTAGTGTCCAGCCTTACATTTAGACATTTAATCCACTTTGAGGGTTTTTTTTGTTTGTTTGTTTTGTTTTTTGGTTTTTGGTTTGTGTGTGTGTGTGTGTGTGTGTGCGTGTATGATAGTACAGAGTGTTCTAATTTCATTCTTTTGCATGTACCTGTCCAGTTTTCCCAGAAATATTTATTGAAGAGAGTTACTCTCCTTTGTATATTTTTGTCTTCTTTGCTGGACTATATGATATTGAAAATAACATCTAACTGTAAGATAACTAAGAATAGAGCAGGGAGAAACTGTGGAGGAAATCAAGAAAGTATATTGGATTTCTCCTTAGTATAAATAGAAATTAGAAAGAAAATTCCATTAATTGGCATTTATTATGTTAGGTCAGTTGGTAAAGAATCTGCCTGCAAAACCAAGGAACCGGGTTTGATTCCTGGGCCGGTAAGATACACTGGAGATGGATAGGCTATCCTCTCCAGTATATTTGAGTTTCCCTTGTGGCTCAGCTGGTTAAGAATCCTCCTGCAATATGGGAGACCTCAGTTTGATCCCTGGATTGGGAAGATGCCCTGGAGAAGGGAAAGGCTACCCACTCCAGTATTCTGGCCTGGAGAATTCCATGGACTATATAGTCCATGGGGTTCCAAAGAGTTGGACACCGCTGAGCGAATTTCACTTTCACTTTCATGTTGTTAATTTAAAAACGGAGGTCAACAGGCATTTCTTTTAAGAAACTTCTCATTTTGGGAAAAAAAAAATGCTTGATTTACAGAAAAGTTTCAAGGAATTTATAGTGATTTTCTGCAGAGTTCTCACTCAGTTTACATTTTCTCTAAAGTTATCATCTTTCACTGTTGGCTCACTTGCCAAAATTAAGAAACCGGTATTAGTGCATTACATTAACTAACCTCCAGAATTTATTCAAATTTCACCAGTTTTTCTATTAATGTTTATACATACTTTTCTGTTTCAGGATCAATACTGCATTCAGTTATTATGTCTCTTTAGACTCTGCTGATCTGTGAGAGTTTCTTAGCTTTTCCTTGACTTCTGTAGTTACCTTGACAATTTTGAAGAGTGCTGGCCAAGAACATCCTTCACATTTGGTTTGTATGTTTGTTTAATGATTCAGAATGTAGATATCATACCACAGAAAAGAAGTACCCTCTTCATGACATCATGTCAGGACATCCACATGTCATCCCTGAGGATGTAACTCCATCACTCGGTCAAGATAGCATCTGCTGGATTTGCACTATTTTTTTCTTTTCTTACTCTACGTTCTTGGCAATGAGCCCCTGAGTCCTGCCAGTGCTCAAGGCCAGGGAGTGAGGGTGGGCAGGGGGATGTCTGTAGGAGCCATTTCATACGGTGGGAAAGGTGTGCATAAATCACTGGGATCTCCTGTCAGAAAAATGTGTCTAGTGTTCCTTATTTATTGATGTATTAATTTATTATTATTAATTTACATCAATATGAACTCCCGGATATTTATTTTCTATCTTGACCTACGAGCTGATACTAGACTATTAATTTCATTGTTCAGTGTGTCCCAGCTCTGGCCACTAAGAAGTCCTCTGACTAACCCTGGTGTCTCTTTGACAGGTCTCTATTCTCTAATTTTGAACACTCCTTTACTTTCTTGTGCAATGACTTGTCCCAGAACCATTTTACATTCTCCATGTCCAAGCCCTAGAATCAGCCATTTTCCAAGGACTTCTAGTGCCTTTGGTCAATACATTTTTAATTATTAAGTTACTCTAAAACTTATGAAAATGTAAAGAATTTCCTTTTCTAAATAGATCCAAACGAGCACACATTACCTTGTATTTATCTGTCATTGACTCACAAGTGGTTCAGCTATTGATATTTCACTATTTTCTGAAAGTAGTTGCCTCAACTGTATTTCTAGATTTATTTTGAACATTTGCACCTCTTTATATGTGCCTTGATACCTGAGAACTGACATAGAGTCTTTCTTTGGCAATTTTAAAGCTAAATTTCTATTTAAATAAAATATTCTTCATTATTTCACTTCTAACATAGTTCTCTCAGGTGGCTTATTGGGAAGACATTATTTCTGTAAATATTTTTGTTTCCATAACCTTTGTAGAAAAACATACAATAAAAGCACATAAAATCATCTTATGATTAATGCATGTTCTGTGGCCTCAATATTTCATGCAGAAATGAACACCATGCCTCATGACTGGATGGTGATGTTCTTTATGACTCAGTTTATTTCTCTTGCATTTTCTTTCAAGACTGTGTAAAAGAAAGTCTGAAAAAATGCATGTATATGATTCATACTGATTAGATAGAGGAGGGTTCAGTGAACAGCCTCATACTCTAGAAATTTATATCCACATTTATATTTAAATTTTCCTTCTGAAGAAAAAAGCCTAGTAACGATATTACATTATTAAGTTTACATTTCATGCAATATAAAAAATCTTTTATGCAAATATTACTAATTTTCTCAGTAAATATATCTTGTGTCTGCTTCACAAAAATAAATATTCCTTTATGTTGGTATTTTCTCTGTACATAGAAGCTTATTAAATAAATAATAATTAAATAATTTTTGAAGTGATCAAGATAAGGTTATTATGGCTAATTATTTTTGTTGTTTAGTCACTAAGTCAACTTTTTGTGACCCCATGGACTACAGCATGCCAGCCTTCCCTGTCCTTCAGTATCTCCCAGATTTGCTCAAATTCGTGTCCATTGAGTCAGTGATGCTATCAAACCATCATATCTTCTGCCAACCCCTTCACCATTTGCCTTCATTCTTTCCCAGCATCAGCGTTTTTCCAGTAGAGTTGGCTCTTTGCATCTGGTAGCCAATGTATCAGAGTTTCAACTTTAGCATCAGTCCTTTCAATGAATATTCAGGGTTGATTTTCATTAGGATTGACTAACTAGTTATTTGTGAATGTTAAGTATATTTTAGCCATTATTAACTCATTTAAAAGATACTGAATTTCACCATGTGAAAATAAAATGAAAACATACACATCTAACTCACACAATATATAATACATACCTAAAGCATCTATATTTTTCCATGTCCCAAAGTGCACATATAGCTTTCAGTCACAAGCATTAGTTCTCATATATTGCAGTGAAAATATTGGCTTGGCATTTGAAAATAATAATTACTTTTAGGGAACAGCAAAAACATATTTGGAAAAAAATAGGTTAGAAGAGAAATGCACACTGCCATGTAATTCTACTAATAGTTTGGGAAACTCAGGCACATGAACACTGGCCCCAGTTGAAGACACCCTGATGCAGATGCATTCACGGACAGTTCTTTTCTCCTTCTGACCCTCATAAGCAGCACCAGTGTAAACTGCTTTCAAATGTTCAATGCCTTCAAACATGTGTGATTCTGTGAAGTTCTGAAAATATATCTACTATGCACAGCAGTTTGAAGCTAGAGAAGATTGCACCATACGAGCTCTTAAAGCCTTTTGAAAGTTTGAGATAACACAATAATTTAGAAGGCTTTATAATTTGGGGGCTGCTGAGAGTATTCAGTAAGGTTTTGTGTTGATATTTTTGTCTCTAAAACTGGGATTCCATTAGAAATAAAGATATTTTCTACATGCAGTCCCCAGGGCAAAATAAACCTGAACAGGACCTCTCCATGGCCAAACCTCAGACGGTTTCTCAGATCTGGCTTATTTTAAGTTAAATGATATAAGAGAGATGTGAAAGGGAGAGAGGATGGAATAGATTTGCAGAAAATTACCAACGGGCCAGATATTTTCTATAGTCTATTGTCTTTTCCCTATCTGGCATGTGAATACTTGCCTAGATGATTTAATTACCCTTGGAAAGCACGTAAATGGGATTTAATTTTTAGTATTGTCTATTTTCCTCCACATTCAATTAGTATGATGATAATAACCAAAAAACATCTATGGCCAGTTAAGTCAAAAAGACCTCTGTGTAAACATTATTCTGAGCAGATTAGCTGATTTGTAACAAATTCTTTAGAATATATGCCAGTATGTATTGTATGTGATCTCTGCCAATGACAAGCAAAGATTTAGAAAGACAACATCCCCCTTGGTCCCTTGGTGCAAACTCTAGAGATTAGAATTAATGGAGCCAATAAGCTTCTCTCACTGTTAGTAGGACAAGCACTCCTAGGGTCCAGAAGAAGGACCTTGTTCCTAGGCAACCAGTCCCAACTGAAATGTAAGTAGTATCCTTACAAGTAGACAAAGTAGAATAAAGTAGACAAGTAGAATAAAGTTCACTTATCCAGATATTGGTACCCAATGAGTCCTTGGTGTATATGTATGTGTTTGGGACTAATGGAGTAATGAAATAATGGAGTAATGAAGATATGTTGGACTCGCTTTTATTATTTCAGCAGCAAGATACTTTGTAAATATTCTTATCTGCTGAGGTGCCTAAAAGTCTGTCTTTTAGTATTAACTAAAACAATGTGAAAAAGTTAAATATGAAAGAAAAAAGTTTTTATTTTATAAGGAGAAAGAAAGACTGCTGAGGATTTTCAAAGTAACCAGGCATGCTTTCAAGACAGGAAATTTAAGAAAATTTAATTCTTGTTCTTGTCTGAACAACAAAGACATTTGCAGACTTAGAGAACAGTTACCATTTTAGGAGGAGGAAAATCAGAGTGAACCTAGAGCTCCTTTCACACTTCAGTTCACCCTGGGGGAAGTGGTGGGTGAAGAAGTAAAATCCCTGGCCTCCCACCAAGATTCCCACTTTGCGGTTGAATTTCCATATGAAAGGATTTTATGTTATCCTTTGTGCTCTGACTTCAAGTTATGGGTGAACACACTGTTTATGTCTTTCTTAATATTAGCTGACATGTTCTTCATCTACCTAACAGCCACCTCATCTGCAGAAACCTTGATTGAACTGTAAATGATCTTTTATATATATTTATTTACTCCACAAGTTATAACTATTGCAGGAACTCCTTAGTTTGTGAGCACTTGATTTTAAACACCTTCTCCCACAGAAAATTCTAGGATAAAAAAGTCAACAGCAGCTATAGACAGACAAAAAGAAAACAGCCTGAATCTTTGATGTCAAACAGTGATAAGTTGGTCATCTTGAACAACGTCACATTGGATTACTGTCTTTATCCCTTGTCAGAACTAAGCATTGGACAAGATATACAAGCTTATTTTAGAACATTCTTATTATCATTGAAGTAGTGAAGTATTTATATATCTTATAAAATAATATGAGAGAATTTTCATTTGAAATATATTAGGCACATATAATATGCAATGAAGAAACTAGGCAGTTTGTATATTTAAGCTTATCTAAATGTTTTCTCCAATAATAATTATCATTGGCATGTTTTAACAAAACAGTATTAAGCATTAGTAATACTTAGACGATCCACCTCTCATAAGTGCATTTTGTCTATGTACCTGAATATTCTTCACTGAGTTAGTTAAATATCTCTCTTTCACACACCACACAGACACACACACCACATTTCAAAGTAATTACTGAATGTTTGTATCTGCCTTTATTTCCTTGTCATTCATTTCTGACAATTTCTTAAGAATAATCTGTGTACAGGTTTTTATCAAAAGCTGGACAAGTTTCTTTCTTAACTATGCACTCAACAGGGTTCCTCTGTCATTAAACAACTTGTGGAGGATATTAATGAGTGTGAAGTGTTGCATAGATGTCATCAAACAAAGTGACCAGAAAGCAAGAAACAATAGAAATGATAGAAGGGAAGCAGCCAAGGACAACACTTACTTAGACAAATGAGGAGGCTAAAAGTCACAGCCAGGAAAACAGATGAGTGGGCAGAGAAAGAAACAAAGAGCAATAACACAAAACACACATGCCACAGAGGCATGTCTGGGATGATGGGGGCCAGCCGTATATTTTGAGGATACAACAGAAGGGAGAATTTTATACAAAAGTTTGAAATAACTTCAAAATGATTGTCATAAGCACAGAAATCAGAAACAGATTTATGAGCATCTTTAGCACCAATAGCAAACATTTAAGGAAGACATATTATACATTGGACATTGTGCTGGTTATGATTTTAAAATGCACTTGTCTCCACCTTCTTCAATAAAAATATATGATCCAGTCTACCAAAGAGCAATGACTTATATTCTAATTTAATATGCTTAGCCAGAAAGCAAAAGCAGTTCCGAACTCAGATTGAAACTGAAGCAAAACTCTAGTTTCACAAGAAGTGACTGTGTATTTGAAAGCACTTTGGTGAAACTCAAAAGGAAATGGACTCTCCATCATTAGAAGCATGTAATTATCAACTGACTGAATCCTTGGCAGAGAAGTCACAGAGGTTTAAAAATAATAATAATATTAATGATGGCTTCCCTTTTCAAATTTCAAGCATTGTGATTAGAACACTTGAGCTTGAAGTGCTGTACAGTCTGGAGAATCTAGTACTGTGCATGAAGAAAACTTGTCATTCTTTTGTAAACAAATGGCAAGCATTGTGATAGGCCATTTGCATATATTTTATAATTTACTGTTCACAACACTGCTTCCAGTTATTTCTGATTCATTTCACCAAAGGAAAAGTGGAAGCTTGGCTCAGAGAAGTCAAATGATTTGCCCAAGTGCACACAATAGTTATTGTCAGAGTCAGATGTTTTCTGATCTCTCTGTGGTATATTTAGAACATGGCACATGGTTATGGCCTCCTTCCATGAAGTGTTTGACTTCCGGCTTTGTCATCTCTCTTCCTACTACTGAAATGCTTCTAATTCCTTTACAACTTTACACCTCACAGTCATTTGTTCATCTGGGTGTTGGGAAATCAGGTTTATCTGTGCACATTAACGTGCTGGAAATTCTCATTCAATTCACAGTCTGCACATTTCTGCCTTCTTTCTTGAATTATTAGTATTCTGGCTAAATTTAATCACATCCCTCTTAATCGGCTGAGTTCTCCCAGCCATCCAAAATGATTTTCTGGAACGGATGTGTTTGTACAATTGCTTTCCCACAGATTGGAATATTTACTTTTTAGAGTTCTTTCAATTAACATCTGCACATGAACATCATTGTTCCTTCCATATTGATTTTATTTCTATTGCTTTATTACTTCCGGAAAAAAAAAAAAAAAAACAGAAAACTCAGTACAATATATCTGAGAAGTTTTGGAAAGTGACTTCAATCATGGCTATATACCACAAAATTCTTTTTAAGGGTTTAACTTGATAGGATCAGAGGGTGCGAGTGAAATGATTACCTCATTTGGGATTATCTGGTGAGAACCGTAGACTATTTTGTAGCAGCCTCTTATTCTGTAATCTCTAATGGCAAAATCTTGTTTATCGAGAAGAACTCTGTGAGCAGCTGCAAACAATTTGCCTTTATTGATTTTACTGCTAAGTCTGACTGACTGCTTCACCAGGGCTCCAAACTGCCTTGTCTGGACCACGCCCCCTCTCTTGAGCTTTTACCGTCTAGTGCAGAAGAAGTCATCCACTACCTCTCCAGTCTCTATCAAAGCCTAGAGACCAATTAATTACTTACTTCCTTTACCAAAAGACATCTCGTCAGCAGTTGCAATGGGTAGAATAGGATAGAATATTAGCCTTAATTGCACTTAGACTCAAAGAAAGACTGGATTCTTAAAGAAGACACACACACACAAAGATTATAGATTGCAACAGATTAAAGAGACATAATCAGTTTCAATGTGTGAATATTATATGCATCTTGATTTCAAAACAAACAAATTGAAACAAATTTTGAGACAATAGGGAAATTTGAACTTTGACTACATTTGATATTAAGGCATTTTTGTTTTAGCTCTGAGAATGATATACAGAACATGTAATTTTGTAAAAGTCCTAATTTTTTAGAAATATATTCTGAATTATTTACAGATTAAATGACAGGATGACTGAAATTTATTTTCTCATAATTCATTGCTGGAGAGAAAGAAATTAGAGGTTGAATTTAGAACCATGAAATTGTTTAAAGAGCCTCCTGTTGAGGGTGAAATAGGAAAGTGAAAAAGCTGGCTTGAAACTAAACATTAAAAAACTAAGATCATAGCATCCAGTCCCATCAGTTCAGTTCAGTTCAGTTCAGCCGCTCAGTCGTGTCCAACTATCTGTGACCCCATGAATCGCAGCATGCTAGACCTCGCTGTCCATCACCAAATCCCGGAGTTTACCCAAACTCATGTCTATCGAGTTAGTGATGCCATCCAACCATCTCATCCTCTGTCGTCCCCTTCTCTTCCTGCCCCCAATTCTTCCCAGCATCAACGTCTTTTCCAATGAGTCAACTCTTCACATGGGGTGGCCAAAGTATTGGAGTTTCAGCTTCAACATCAGTCCCTCCCAGGACTGATCTCCTTTAGGAAGGACTGGTTGGAACTCCTTGCAGTTCAAGGGACTCTCAAGAGTCTTCTGCAACAGCACAGTTCAAAAGCATCAATTTTTTGGTGCTCAGCTTTCTTCACCGTCTGACTCTCCCATCCACACAAGACCACTGGAAAAACCATAGCCTTACTAGATGGACCTTTGTTGCATCACCCTATGGCAAATAAAAGGGGGAAAGTGGAACTGGAAGCAGTAACAGATTTTATTTTCTTCGATTCCAAAATCACTGTGGACAGTGACTTCAACCATGGGAATTTAAAGATGCTTGCTCCTTGGAAGGAAAGCTATGATAAAACTGGACAGTATAGTAAAGAGCAGAGACATCACCTTACTGACTAAGGTCCATGTAATCAAAACTATGGTTTTTCCAGTAGTTATGTACACAAAGTTTGAGAGAGGAAATAGACTTTGACCACCAGTGTGGAACTCCCTTCCTTGCCAGCCTCGACCACCACCACACAGTAATCACCCAGTAGGGAGGTTGGAAACTCACAGATGTGAGAATTTGTGGATAGATGAAATATTTACCACAGACACTTTCTGGAACCTCAGGAAAAATTAATCATTGTGGAATGTTCTATGCTAATGTGGAATCACTGCAATAGAGAAAAAAATGTTAGCAGTGTATGGTTTGCTAGAAAAGGTCCAGAGATAAGTCTCCTTCACCATTAAATTTTCTTGCCAGGTATAGAAGAGATCTTAAAATAGAGTTAAGTATGAGATGAAAGCAGTAAAGAATTAAGAATATTAAAAAATGGTGGTTGTGGTATAAACGGGGGTGGTGGCCTGAAGAAGTGGTCGTGGCAGGAAAAGAGCTTCCCAGAAACCACAGCCAGAGACCACCTGATGCAAAGAGCTGACTCATTGGAAAAGACCCTGATGCTGGGAAAGATTGAAGAAAAGAGGAGAAGAGGGCGACAGCAGATGAGATAGTTGGATGGCACCGCCGACTCAATGGACATGAGTTTGAGCAAACTCCGAGAGACAGTTACGGGCAGGGAAAGCTGGCATGCGGCAGTCCTTGGGATAGCAGAGATGGACATGACTGAGCGATTGAACACAGCAACAAAATCACTTAACAGACAAGCGGCGGAGCCAGGAGTCTATATTCCCTTCTACTACAACCATATTTGAAGTGTGTGGCCATCTGACTATTGTTTGGACTCTTTCTCTATTTTATAATTAATATTATTGAAGGCATTTTCAAACAAATACTGCATGAACCAGTTTTCTCCCAAGGAATCTTGGTTAATAACTGAAACTTCATTTTTCAAAATATATAGAATTCATATCTAGTTTGTTTTCAGTTTTCATTGCTAATGATGTCTTTGATTATAATTTACCCCTGAAGAATTTTTGTAAATTTTCTCATTTTCTTTTAATGCTTGTATTTTCTAATGTGAACTGATTTGATTCTCCAGTTGCTAATTCCTTAACATTTTTATTAAAGAAAAATACTGATCAACAAAACAAACCACATTGATTGAGTATTGAATAGCTTTCTGAATTGAAAAATCTTCAGTTATCTACAGAAGACATCAATTATTCTGAGCCTCAGTTTCTCAAGTCAAGAAATTGACTTTCAAAAGACCTCATGCATAATGATATCCCATGGAGAAAAAAGTTTCCTGATGTTTCTCAGACTTTTCAAGTCCAATGACACACCAAGGATTTTTCACACTGCTATTTCTTTTCTTTCTATCTAATTCATATATTCATATCTATCTATATATATATGTATATATATATATAATATATCCATATACTCAATCATATATCCACATACTTAGGTTCTATGTTATCTATATATCTATATCAGTCCTTTCCTTCAGGTATGTCTTCAGACATTTCATTATCAGTGAGAACACGTTTGAATATTCCACACAAAAATAGTACATTTTTCTCTGTCTCTTTATATTGCCTATTTTTTTTTTTTTTTTTAGCACTAACACTTGCCAAAGCAAAAATTGCACTGGACAAAAATCATACTGGCAAAAATGAATGTTTTCAAAGCTATTACTTTAGGGGAGAAGCCAGAACTCAGGCTGAACTCAACTCCTCTGAAACAAAGGATGGAGTGCTTGTTAAACACTAGAGTGAAGATACAGTCTTGGCCTTCTGTGTTGGCTAATTGGCCTGACCCACAGGAAAAATAAATTTCTTGTGTCTTCATGACATGAAGTCATTTCACAACTTGGAGCAAAACACCCTCCAAATTCAGTCTCCAACCCTCCCAGGAAACTGGAAGATATAGCTGTCACCTCTCTTCATATTTACAGTTTTAAAGTTGGTCCCCAGGTCCTTGAGAAAGACATTCTGGGTTGTAAAACTGAGAAGAGACTTTTTAAAGATTTACATCTCAGAAGGGGAGAGGAAATTTACAGTGCCGTGCTGTTCTAAAGTAAATGCTCTAAAAAAAGGGAGGTGAGGTAGGTAGGAAGGATAGAATCAGAAAGAAATCTGTCTGGAGTTTAGTTATGCTTCATGAAGCTTCTTGGTCAACCGTCATATTGAGAAAGCAAGGAAAAACCTGTATACTTTTCTTTGTGTATGTTTAACATTTTTAATAAACACATATGATAGATTGCATCCCCTGCAAGATATCTTGGTGGCAGGAGAGCTGCTGACATTTCTGTACCTCCTCATTGTTTTATGTAGGACAAGGAATATTGTTCAAGCACCCACATGAAAACTTAAATTTGAACATTTTCAAAAGTAATTTACATTAAACTATTTTAACAATGAAATTTGAAATGACCTAATATTTTAAAAAAGTGTCTGCATATTATAAATCAGTTGAAAATAGGACACTAGCTTTATGGTGAAAAAGAGTATTCTTAATTCCTATTAAGTAGTGAAAAGTTATCCTGAATCAAACCTGCTGTGAATTTTCCCATAAAATTAATTGTTCCTTTCAGACATGGTTCATATTTTAGCTTTTGTACTTTTGTCATTTTGGGGGGATTGCTCTTAATTTTTTATTTTCAGGATCTATTCATATGAGGTAATTCTTTCCTCTAGGTAACTAGTTTTGCTCTGTTTAAAAACATGCTTCTTTTTAATGTATTCACACCAAGGTTTTTCATACTATGAATACTATACATTTGATAGTCCCATTTTTCTAAGCAATTACTCAATTGGTTTTTCTATTCAAAACCACCAAGTCAGAATTTTCTCTGAGAATTTGCATTCATTTAGAGAATCCTTTGATAGTGAAGCACGTTTTTTTAGATCATTATGTCTTTAAAAAAATAAACCCTAATAGTAAAAGATGGTAAGGTACATTTGTAAACATTCACTGTATTCTACAAAAAGGCTTAGTTGTCTTTTCATGTTATTTTTCTTTAATTCTCACAGCAACCCAAGGATAGGTACCCAAGGTCAGATGCCCAAGGACACCTGGCCAGTAATTGCTAAAGCTGGAAATGAAACCTGGACACTAAATTACTGCTTTTGCCTGTTTGTTTTTTTTTTTCCTTACCTATAACCTGTTAGTGACGCTCTTGTTTACTATAACAGTTGTGGACTTCAGTGTAGTTCATGATATTACTCACTCTATATGACCCAGACTGCAGAAAACATTTTACATATATATAATTATACCTCTGAAAAATGTTAGAAGAGGGAAACTTTAAGTAATCCTTAAAGTGAATTGATTAGAGAAGCAAACATTGATTACCCCCTATTAAGTGAATATAATCTAATTAGGAGAATATGCTAACCAGCTATACATAGCTGTTCTATATAATTGATGCTTTTGAACTGTGGTGTTGGAGAAGACTCTTGAGACTCCCTTGGACTGCAAGGACATCCAACCAGTCCATCCTAAAGGAGATCAGTCCTGGGTGTTCATTGGAAGGACTGATTTTGAAGCTGAAACTTCAATACTTTGGCCACCTGATGCGAAGATCTGACTCATTTGAAAAGACCCTGATGCTGGGAAAGATTGAGGGCAGGAGGAGAAGGGGATGACAGAGGATGAAATGGTTGGATGGCATCACCGACTCGATGGACATGGGTTTGGGTGGACTCCGGGAGTTGGTGATGGACGGGGAGGCCTGGCGTGCTGCGGCTCATGGGGTCACAAAGAGTCGGACACGACTGAGCGACTGAACTGAACTGATATTCTAATAAAGCTATTCTATATTCATATATAGTATATTGATTTAGTATTGAGTGGAAAAAATTATACGAATATATTTTCTTGTGAAATATTTTAGCACCTTAATTTGTACCAAGCCCTTCTTAGTATATGCAAGTTGTGAAAACACACCTTTTCCTGGATCGTGATACTGATCATCAACTTTTCCATGTAAGGAAAGATGTTTCCGTCTGTAAATAAGTCATACCAGTTAAAGTTCTGATTAAGAATTATAGGTGGAGAAAAGAGAGCTATTTTCCTTTGATGAAGTACTGCTGGACAGAACACAGATAAAGGGAACTTATAAAAACAGAGAAAAGAAGGAGAATCTAACATGGCAAGCTCCTGGATAAGATTATGAGCATGCTTTTTCCGAAAGAACATAACATTTTAAAAGCTTTTGTTTAGAAATCTAGATATTTCAGCTGGTATTTTCAGACTCCATACTCGTATTTTGACGTGCTTGCGGAGCTTTAGAATTTGCCAACACTTGGACCTGAAAGGTTAGACCTTAAATTTCTAAGTGACTAGAAAACTGAAACAGGGCTCCCAAATGAGTGGGCTGGACAGGATAACCCTTCGTGAGTTAATTAAGGCTTCTCTGCAGGGACTGCAGTGTGTGGTGAACCTGAGAAGCCAGCGTGAAAGTGAAGCAGCCGAGGATGGCTCTGAAAAGGATATCCCTGAGATTGCAGCGTCCGGTCCCACCACCTCATGGGTAATAGAACGGGAGAAATGGGAAGCAGTGACAGATTTCACCTCCTTTGTCTGCAAAATCACTTCAGACAGTGACTGCGGGCACAAAATTAAGGCATTTGCTCTTGGGAAGGAAAGCTATGGCAAACCTAGAGGGCATATTAAAAAGCAGAGATGTCATTTTGCTGACAAAGCTCTGTACAGCCAAAACTTTGGTTTTTCCAATAGTCTCATGTGGATGTGAGAGTCAGACCATAAGAAAGGCTGAGCACTGAAGAACTGATGCTTTTGAATTGTGATGTTGGAGAAGATACCTGAGAGTCCCTTGGACTGCAAGGAGATACAACCAGTCCATCCTAAAGGAAATCAGTCTTGAATATTCATTGGAAGGACTGATGCTAAAGCTGAAGCTCCAGTACTTTGGCCACCTGATGCAAAGAGCTGATTCATTGGGAAAAACCCTAATGAATATAAAAGGAGAAGGAGGTGGCAGAGGATGAGATGGTTAAACAGCATCACCATCTCAATGGACATGAATTTGAGCAAATTCTGGTAGATTAGTGAAGGACAGAGGATTCTGGTGTGCTGCAGTTCATGGGGTCACAAAGAATCAGATATGACTTAGTGACTGAACAACAACAACAATGAAAAGATTGGCATGCTCTTTCAAGGAATAATGGCAAGGAATTTCACAATACCTTAAGACTCTCTGAACTTCACCTTATAGTAAGGATTTGTATTTGGCAAAGTCTGAAAAACAGCAGCCTTACTATAATTCAAGGAAAAAATATTACTAGGATATAGCAGATTAGGGTATCAAGCTGACCTCTGATGGTTTGACTTTGTTGTTGTTTGTAAGTAACTGTCAAACATTAGCTCTTATGATTGAAGATAGATGAGAGATCTAGAAATGCCAAAACAACTTCAACACCAAATGAAAGTTTCATGCTAAGGTAGTTCACACGTACAAAATCACCTCTTCATTCATCATTCAGACAGAAATAGGAAGACAGCCCTTTTTCTAAGCTTGATGAAGTCCAAGAAAACTCTTTTAGACACTGTGATATACCTTCATACAAAGGTTCACTGGAAGCAGATGCAATGATATCCTAGTTTTTGCATGAGTTATTTCCTAAGTGAGACCTGAGGGATAAAATCTGCTGTAATTGGCAGAACCAGAGTCTCAACTTGAGTCTTAGAGTGGAAAGGGCTGCTCCTCCCACACAGTGCTCACCCAGGTCTTAGACATCGATTACCCAATTGTGATAGTACTTGTAAACTATGTCTCTCTAACTTATAAATTTAAATGCTGCTCACTTTATTAATGAAAACCTGTTTCTAATACCACTCATGCTAATTAATGAACTCCTCATGAAGGTGCAGTTAAGGTTAGCTGAGGCAGTTGTACTGATCACTTCCAGAGTGTGGGTGCCTTATTAATGTTTTTCAAATGTGCACTGACTGTCACAGATTGCTGATTTCATGTTGGAGTGCTTCAAAACAAAACAAAACAAACAGACAAATAAAAACAGTATCTCCTAAGACAGAGAGCTTAAAGTTAGTAGCCAACAATACATAAATATCAAGTTGTCTGTCCTGAAAATAATAAAATTAATTATAGGCAATCTAACAGGTAGTATACCTGTTAGGATGCAAGAAAAGGTGGCTCACTTGTAGTCATGAGAGATGAAGCAAGAATTCCACTGCTGAAGCTATTACTTTCTCATTTCCTCTATGAGGTTGTGAAGTCTGTTCATATTGCTTTTTATTCAGTGAAGGCTTCAAGACTGCAAGGAGTTTCTTTTGGCACATATTACAAAGGCAGACAAGGACACTGCTCTTTTAATGGTAATAAACCAAATCAGAGTTTATTCAAACTTCTAATGCCAAATGGTTTTCCCCCAATATTTATCATTCGAAAACACACACCTCTATCAGTTCAGTTCAGTTCAGTCACTCAGTCATGTCCGACTCTTTGCGACCCCATGGACTGCAGCACACCAGGCCTCCGTGTCCATCACCAACTCACAGAGTTTACCCAAACTCATGTCCATCGAGTTGGTGATGCCATCCAACCATCTCATCCTCTGTCGTCCACCTTTTCCTCCCGCCTTCAATCTTTCCCAGTATCAGGGTCTTTTCCAAAAAGTCAGTTCTTCTCATCAGGTGGCCAAAGTATTGGAATTTCAACATCAGTCCTTCCAGTAAACACTCAGGACTGATCTCCCTTAGGATGGACTGGCTGGATCTCCTTGCAGTCCAATGGACTCTCAGAAAGCTTCCCCAACATTACAGCTCAAAAGCAACAATTCTTCGGCATTCAGCTTTCTTTATAGTCCATCTCACATCCATACATGACTACTAGAAAAACCATAGCCTTGACTAGATGGACCTTTGTTGGCAAAGTAATGTCTCTGCTTCTTAATATGCTGTCTAGATTGGTCATAACTTTTCTTCCAAGGAACAAGCGTCTTTTAATCTCATGGCTGCAGTCACCATCTGCAGTGATTTTGAAGCCCCGCAAAATAAAGTCTGCCACTATATCCCCATCTATTTGCCATGAAGTGATGAGACTGGATGCCATGATCTTAGTTTTCTGAATGCTGAGCTTTAAGCCAACTTTTTCACTGTCCTCTTTCACTTTCCTCAAGAGGCTCTTTACAGCTTCTCCTTCACTTTCTGCCATTAGGGTGGCATCTGCATATCTGAGGCTATTGATATTTCTCCGGGCAATCTTGATTCCAGCTTGTGCTTCATCCAGCCCAGCATTTTGCATGATGTATTCTATATAAATAAGCAAGGTGACAATATACAGCCTTGACATACTCCTTTCTCAATTTTGAACTGGTTCATTGTTTCATGTCTGATTCTAACAGTTGCTTCTTGACCTGCATACAGGTTTGTCAGGAGGCAGGTAAGGTGGTCTGGTATTCCCATCTCTTTAAGAATTTTCCACATTTTGTTGTGATCTACACAGTCAAAGGCTTTAACATATTTAATGAAGCAGAAGTAGATGCTTTTAAAATAGACATTTGAAAGTGGTGTTTTTATAATTTATAATGAAAGCAAGGTAAATAATACTTGCAATAATGAAATAAATGATGATAATTGGAAGAAGTTTAGTATTGTGGGGAAAACATTTTTAAATCACGAGACTTGGACTTATATTTGAGATGTACTAATTATATGAACTTAGGTTGTTCAACACCATAAAATGTCATCAGTGATAATATTTTCTATAATATGTGGACACTTGAATGAATAAGACATATACCTAATTGAGCAGAGAGCCTAGTCCAGTGGTCATACAATATTAATTTTGATTGCTTTTGTTGATGCTATTAGTGATAGTAATAGAGATGTTCTCCTTAACCCTCTGGCCTTCATTTTCCCTAGTGATGGATTATTCATCCAAATTAATTATTCTAAACCATTTTAGTACTGTTTGAATAATCCAAGACTTCTGTCAATTACATATGTGTATTTTCCTCTCCTGATGTTTTTCATTTAAAATTTTGAAAATGATTAAATGATCTTTCCAAGAATCCTTTTTTTTTTTTTCTAATAAATAGTGAAGAATCAAGGATGGAGAATTAACTCAAGACATCAGAAAATGAATAGGTATTATTATTATTATGGATCATAGAAAAAGATTGATTTCAAAAATTCTAGCCATCAGAATACTATCAAATGTGTTATCCAACATGAATGGACCTAGAGATTAATAATACACTTTACATGTGGTAAAAATTTATAAAATTATTTTTACTTACTACTAAGAATAACAACTCAAACATAATGAGTATTTTCTATGAGCAAATCACTTTTATAAGATTTTCTACATGAAATTTAATTCTCATAATGATGTTATAATTATGCTCATTTAAAGGAAATAAAATAAAATACTTATTAATAAAATTAATAAGAATATTCAGGATTTACTTGCAAAAAAGAAGAGAAAACTCTTACTGTCATAGAGGGGAAATAAATAATTAAATACACAGAAAGACACATTGTCCTTTAGAGAATAACTTTATATTTTACTATTCTTAAACATTTTTCAATTTGATGTTTCTTTACAAACACAGATCAGCTGTTTCCAAATTCCACATAAAAATTTATATTTTAAAAAAACACAAAACAGAAAATTAATGAGAATATGTAACCTCATTAGTTTTCTTTTTTTCAAATTTAAATCTTTACATGGAATTTGGATTTGGCTTCCTCAGTGGCTCAGCGGTAAAGAATCTGCCTGCAATTCAGGAGATGCAGGTGATGTGGGTTCAATTCCCAGGTTGGGAAGATCCCTTGGAGGAGGGCTTGGCAACCCACTCCAGTATTCTTGCCTGGAGAATCCCATGGACAGAGGGGCCTGGCAGGCTACAGTCCACGGGGTCGCAGAGTTGGACATGACTGAAACTATTGAGCACATACACAATACTATCCTAGCCTGTCAGCCACTAAAATACTCTCTTCAAGCTGAGATAATTTGGATTTACCATTTAAATTGAGAAATAGATTAATAATACAAAACAGAAACACCAAATCTCTGTGTGCATCTATCTATAAAGTTTTTATGTATCATGATTATAAGGTTTCAAATCCAAATCTTGGAACATTGGCTAACTATTTTGGAAATAAATAAATAAAGCTAGATTCCTATTAGTGTCACTAAAATAAATTATTTGTGAAAAAACTTGGACTAGAATAAAAGAAATGCTGTTGGTCTATCATCAAATGTAGCCATCAACAGAGTCTTTTAAATAAATGTGGAGAACTATATAACTTTAAAAATAAGATGTAAGCAGCCAGAAATGATAAAGGAAAGGATTGATGGTAAATTTGACTCATAATAAAACAATTCTAAGCTGAAAAATAATTCATAAACTACATCAAAAGATAAACAGGACAAGATGTATGCAGCATAAATGATGGATGAAAACCTAATTTCCTTATCATAAGAGTATTTTCAAATCAGTAAGAAAGTGATCTAAATGACCAAAATGTAGAAGAAAAAGAGAAACAGGATGAAGATGCTGTTCGCCATAATAAATAAAAACAAAGATAAATGACTTTTAAACATATGAAAACATAATCTTGCACATAATTAAATGCAAATTAAACAAATAATGAAATACCATTTTTCACTTTCCACATTGGCACAGATCAAAAATACGTGATAATGTTGTGTAGCTGAGGGGATGAGGAAACAAGTCACTTCATATACTATCTATGAGAGTGGAAATAGGTAAAAGCTCTTTGAAAGTAATGTAAAAATTTGACAATTCAAACACACACATTCACTTACCTAGATATTGCATTTCTAAGATGGAATTTTGCAGCTATGTAAAGGTGCATATATGCTTATGTAAACTACTGCACTGTGACAATAAAAGACTAGATAAAATAAATTATAGCAATATCAAGTTAATTTAGTAATTAAGAACACACATTGACAGATTTATGCAGTTATTGACAAGACAGATATAATAGATTTACATATACCTTGAAAAATAATCTTCAAGGTATACTTTTTATTAATGTTCATGTGTGTGTTATGGTTAAAGATCTGTATACTCACAGGCACACGCAGCTTACACATTTATATTGTGTAAGTGTGAATATTTATGAGAGAATGCATAATAAGTATATCCATATTAGTGGTAGCCTCTAAATATAGGATGTCAAGATCTGCAGGGTGAAGGTACGAAGGATATTGATCTTCTACACTATTCCGTTTATATTGTTTAGCTTTATCATGTTTTTACCATTTCACTATCCACTTCTTGTCTATTTTGATGAAGAAATGTATTACTGAAGAATAGTGAAACATGTTGACCAAAAGTTAAGGTGGAAAACATACACAACTTACAAACCAATCTCACCATCCTTTTTGGTTATAAGTACTAAACCTTTCTCCATGGGTTTGATAAGCACAGTTTAAAATTTTTGCTTTCTATGGAAAAAATGCTTGAGAGGAAAGAGATCATGGGCTTTGAAAAAGTGCAACACTGACTGTACAAATCTCAGTTCTGTAAAAATTATGCAATCTCAGAAAATAATATTTAGCTCCCATCCTCACTGCATCCTGTTTGGTTATCTAAAATAAGGTTTTAATTTTCTTTAATGTACACTTGAAATGAAATGAGTTAAATTCTGTAAAGTTCTTAGCACTTTGTGAAATCCTGAACGATTCTCCATGGTTCTTGGATATCAAAAGTCCTTGACTCACATGAAAATCCCTTTGCTTTACAGTTCACATGTTTTTCTTTCTCTAACATGGTGTTAATATTGCAAACAATATAGGGTTGTTCCTGGACTCGATCCAAACCAGAAGAGACAATTCATTTTTCCTAAATTGTGGTTAGCTACTGTAGTCCTAATCATTTCTTCCATGGACATGGGGGAAACAAATAAAACAACAAAAAGTCTAAATAAGCCAATGTTTGTCTGGTTCACATCCTCATTTTTCATACCAAGAGCTGGAAAGATTTTTCTCTTTAGGAATGCCTCTCTTCTTTAGTCATTTATCCCTTTAAACAACAGACTGCTTTGTTTTACTTTGCTGAAAATATTTAAGCTAACTCATTACTTACTGATGCTTCTACACTACTATTTCAGAAGTTAACCTCTGAACAAATAAAGTTAAATTGTATCAGAAGAGGATAACACTGGGAAGGTAGCAAATACTAGCATGGCAGAGTCAGATAGTGTCAAGGAACCATATCTAGGTTTTGGAATAAAACCCCAACCACTAGAACTTGCACCCATACAAATAAAATTGAGGTGGAGGTTAGCAGTTATATATGCGAAGAAGACAGGAATTTTACATATCAAAAAAGCCCTATATGATTCAACCTGTAAATATAGGTCCATGAAAGGACACTCTCCCTACAGGTGGCATTAAAAGATATTTTAGCAGGACCCATAGTGGTGATTGAAGCTGAATTAAAATCTTAATTGAAGCTGAGTCCTCAGCATACTCTAAAGTGTACATGGGGGGAATGGAAGTTTAAGGAAAAGTTTCAGTTGGGATCTTAAGAAACCGAAGGAAATTTGAACTAAAGACTTTTGTTTACATCTTAGAGAAGGCTGCTAATGACCTTAAAAGCTTTCCATACCTTAATCCTGAAAAATGTGAGTCTTATATTAAAAGGCAAAAAAGACTTTGCAGATACAGCTTCAAAATAGGGAAATTATACTGGATTATCAGAATGTATCTGAAGTGGTAATATAAAACTTAAAACAGAGAATCAGATCTACCTGCCGTAAAAGACAGATGCATCAGAAGAGGGAGGCAAAAGAGATGCAACAGACAGGCAAGTCAGAGAAGCTGCAAGTCTGAGAAGGATTCTGAGTGCGTTCTAAGGCTATGAGATGTACTGGTCCATATGCAAATGCAGAGAGAAGACTCTTCAGGGAGTCAAGAGGGCCCTTATCTGACAACAAAACAGTGGACTTAGTCATACAAGAAATGGTTCTGCCAAGAACATGAGTGAATTTAGAAGTAGGTTCTCAGCTTCTGTAATGCAGAAGGCTGTCTTCTTGAGTTCAGTTCTGTGTGGCCCCCGTAGAGACCCAAACTAGTGATGCCAAGTCCAGACCTCAAACTCACAGAAACTGTAAAAGAACAAATGGGTATGGCTGTACTGCTAAATCGGAGAAGGCAATGGCACCCCACTCCAGTACTCTTGCCTGGAAAATCCCATGGACGGAGGAGCCTGGAAAGCTGCATGGGTCTATGGGGTCGTGAAGAGTAGAACACGACTGAGCGACTTCACTTTCACTTTTCACTTTCATGCATTGAAGAAGGAAATGGCAACCCACTCCAGTATTCTTGCCTAGAGAATCCCAGGGATGGTGGAGCCTGGTGGGCTGCCGTCTAAGGGGTCGCACAGAGTCAGACACAACTGAAGCGACTTAGCAGCAGCAGCAACAGTACTGCTAAATGAGGGACAATCTGTTTCAGCTGTATTAGAAAATTAATAAACATTCCTTCTAAGTTAGATTATATCTGCTCCCTGGAGAAGCTAAATAATAGCATTCTAAATCAGAGAATTGGCTAGATGTTTATGGAAAACCCAGAGTATGGAATAGATAGTAGTAGAATAATGGATTACAGATGATTAAGGTGAAAGTGAAAGTCACTCAGTCGTGTCCAACTCTTTGTGACCCCATGGACTATACAGTCCATGGAATTCTCCAGGCTAGAATACTAGAGTGGGTAGCTTTTCCCTTCTCCAGGGGATCTTCCCAACCCAGGGACTGAACCCAGGTCTCCCACATTGCAGGCAGATTCTTTACCAGCTGAGTCACAAGGGAAGCCCAAGAATACTGAAGTGGGTAGCCTATTCCTGCTCCAGAGGATCTTCCTGATCCAGCAATCGAAACGGGACCTCCTGCATTGCAGGCGGATTCTTTACCAACTGAGCTTTCAGGGAAGTGGACAGGTGATTAAAAGCACAAGAATTATAATGAGAGATTTTAACAGACTTCAATCACATAAGCACAAGTAAATGTGGTTGAAGTCTATTAAAATTTCTTATTCTCATTCCCTCCACACCCATTTCTGTTGTTCAGTCGCTCAGTCATGTCCGACTCTGCAACCCCATGAACTGCAGCAAGCCAGGCTTCCTTTTCCTTCACTACCTCCCAGAGTTTGCTCAAACTCATGTCCGTTGAGTCATAATGCCATTCAACCATCTCATCCTCTGTTATTCCTTTCTCCTCCTACCCTCAATCTCTCCCTGCATCAGGACCTTTTCTAAGTCAGCTCTTCACATCAGGTGGCCAAAATATTGGAACTTCAGCTTCAGCATCAGTCCTTCCAATGAATATTCAGAATTATTTCCTTTAATATTGACTTGTTTGATCTCCTTGCTGTCCAAGAAAGTCTTCAGCACCACAGTTCAAAAAAAGCAATTCTTCAGCACTCAGCTTTCTTTATGGTCCAACTCTCACATCTATACATGACTGTTGGAAAAACCAAAGCTTTGACTATACAGACCTTTGTCAGCAAAGTGATGTCTTTGCCTTTTAATATGCTGTCTAAGTTTGTCATAGCTTTTCACAAAGTGTAAGGGGCCAAAGTATCACCAAAGAGCTTGTTACAAATTCAAGTTTCTATTCCCTGATCCCAAAGTTTTGCTTTCAGGTGGTCAAGTCTTAAAATGTGGGTACAGACTGCTCTCAAATTAGATGTTCAGGAGGATTTTTTTTCTGAATAACTACTCCCACAATTTCTAAATATCCATTTTATTTATCACATCTTTGTGTGGGTATGTGTGTGTTTACTAGGTATTCAATGAGTGGCCATAGTTCAAATCACTGTGCTGGGCTATAGATGATAACTGCTGATAGAATGCCACCTTCAGGGAGTTTCTAAGCAAAGAAGAGCTAATTAGGTACAGGAAATATGAAACAGGGAAGGTCAGTGGTAAGAAGTTAAACTGACACTTAATGTTGGTTCAAATTACCCCAAGTGCAGAGGGAGAGCTAGAACCATTGGGAAGAATTCACATAAGCAAAGCAGACAAATTTAGAGAAACTGCATTCTGTTCGGAGAAGGCGATGGCACCCAACTCCAGTGCTCTTGCCTGGAGAATCTCAGAAACAGAGGAGCCTGGTGGGCTGCCGTCTACGGGGTCTCACAGAGTCGGACACGACCGAAGTGACTTAGCAGCAGCAGCAGCATTGCATTCTGTGTGTGTTCTGTCCCTAGCTCCTCCTGGGTGCCTGCCTATATAACTTCCATGGAGCAGTCAGGATTAGAATGAGAGCTTTGCTTGTGGTGTGGATTCCTATTCCTCCATAGAGTCCTTTCGTCTTCCTCTCTGGGTCTTACTATTGACTTTGGGGTATCTTACTAGTACTAAAGTCCTTCAGTTTTATCTATGTAATATTCACTTTGGTTTTGTTTCAAAATATCAGGACCAGGATTATGAATGTGATTTTTTAAAATAATTTTATTTATTTTTAATGTGTTTTTGGCTGCGCTAGGTCTTTGTTTTGTTGCTGTGTGGGGTTTTCTCTAGTTGTGGCAAGTGGGGGCGACTGCCTAGTTGCAGTGGGTGAGCACCTCATTATGGAGTCTTCTCTTGCTGCTGAGCATTGGCTCGAGGGCACACAGGCTTTAGTAGCTGCACATGTGGGTTCAGTATCTGTAGCTCACTGGCTCTGGAGCAGAGGCTCAATAGTCATGGCAACATGCTTAGTTATTTGTGGCATGTGGGATCTTTTAGGATCAGGGATCAAAACCTAACATCTCCTGCATTAGCAGGTGGATTCTTTACCACTGAGTCTCTAGGGAAGCCCATGAATGTGACTTCTGAAGACAAACAAAAAGCATTTGGAAAAGAAGAAGGCAAAGAAATATAATTAAATTTTTGCTTAGCTATGGTTGCTAACTTGATTCTTTAAAAATATAACCAGAAGGTGATGTGCAGGCCATGATGATTTTATGTGTATATGTTATCAAATTGTAAGATATTTATTCTCAAATTTATTATTCAAATTATTCTACACTTCCTACTATTTAACATTGGAATAAGTTATTCCATCTACTCATTTTTTTTTTTTTTTCCACCTGCATCCATGCAAATTCAACAGTTATCCTCATTTCTCTCATTGCCATTTTTCTGGGAACCTGGTCAGAAAGTTCACTTGATTAGCAAATGATGTCAGGCTTCACTATTCAGTCCAATTTGCAGTTGCAGCCTCGACTTGGGTGACATAGGCACCTTGCTCATTGCATGAATCACTGCTCTTACATTTTCTTTTCACTGCATACACCAGTCTTACAAGAAAACATAATAATCCATTTAAACACATTGATGAGACTATTCAGGTTTTTGCAGTGTTATCTTTTCCTTTGCAGTGACCTGCAGATGTCTTTTTATTCTGGTGCTCTCCACATTTTGAGTAGGGATAAGAAAATGCATTTATAGTGGCCAACCAAGAGCTTTTCTGCATTAGTTGATTCTGATTTTTGAGCTAAGCACAGAACTGCAGGGACTCAATTGTATATATTCATGCAATATCATTTAAAGCTCATATTGAAAATGCAAAGGCTTGCTGAACATCAATAGCTGTAAAAAAAAAAAAAAAGCTAAAGAGCATAAATTATATTTCAGTAAATTATGTGTAGGTTTGAAATCAGGTTAAAATAACCTGTTGAAATAACAGTAGTAAGTTAAAAACCCTCACTTATAGAGAAAAGGCCATTTTCTTAGCCTACAATGTATCCAAGCTTCTTCCAAGTTGAAAATTCCAGTATTAACTCTAACTTTCCATCTTTGAGAATAAAAGTCACTTCATATAATTTACTCTTGTATTCCATTGGGTTCCTGTATTTTTAATGCTGAAATTCACTTTTCTTTACTACTTCACTATATTTCCTTATTACAGATTTCATTTTCAGATGTCTGCATATCTAGTTTGCAAGAAGATTGTATGGAGTCTCAATATTCAATTTATATGTAATAATAGCACCATTTGTATCAAATGCCATTTTATTTTGTGGACTTTTTTCTTTTCTTCATTTTTGATAGACACAATGAAAATCAATTCCATTTCAGAGGGCCAATCATTTTGAAGAATATCTTTTTTATTCCTATAATGGAAAATGCCTGCTTAATAATGCTTTAAATATTTTAGATTTTAGACATTTGCCTTGTTGGGTGTTAGACAATACCCTGCTGCTGCCATAATCTTTGACTCTAATTTTAAACTCTTTGGTGTTATACTTTAAAAAACTGAACTATAAAACTATTTTTCTTTGCTTATCATTGTGTTAATTTATGCCCCTAGATATGCTATAAGATGTTACAACTAGGTTTTTGTTATTATTGTTATTTTGTTTTTCTTTTTAATTTTTTAGAATCATACATCAGTCAAACATCTAAGCAATGAGCACTTTTGCACTCCCTTTATAGAAAGAGTGTAATCTGTCTCTGATTATTGGGTGGATATAATGCAAGGATACATCCTACAAATTAAATTGAACTTATCCTACCTTTTGGAAATACAGATTGCCATTGTATACAGGCATTATTTTCTTCAATGCTCAAAATTCTCTATTTTAGACTCCAACAGTATATGAATCAGAACTTACAAATATACAAGCTGGATTTAGAAAAGGCAGAGGAACCAGAGATCAATTTGCAAACATTTGTTGGATCACAGAAAGAGCAAGAGAATTCTGGAAAAACATCTACTTTTGCTTCATTGACTATGCTGTAGCCCTTGACTGTGTTCGGTTCAGTTCAGTCACTCAGTTGTGTCCAACTCTGTGACTCTGTGGATGGCAGCACGCCAGGCATCCCTGTCCATCATCAACTCCTGAGGTTGCTCAAACTCATGTCCATCGGTTTGGTGATGCCATCCAACCACCTCGCCCTTTGCCATCTTTCCAGCATCAGGGTCTTTCCCATTGAGTCAGTTGTTCTTCACATCAGGGGGCCAGTATTGGAGATTCAGCTTCAGCATCAGTCCTTTCAATGAATGTTCAGGGTTGATATCCTTTAGGATTGACTGGTTTGATCTCCTTGTTGCCCAAGGGATTCTCAAAAGTCTTCTCCAACACCACAGTTCAGAAGCATCATTTCTTCCATGTTCAGCTTTCTTTATGGTCCAACTCTCACATCCATACATGACTACTGGAAAAAGAATACCTTTGATTATATGGAACTTTGTCAGCAAGTAATGTCTCTGCTTTTTAACATGCTGTCTAGGCTTGTCAGAGCTTTTCTTCCAAGGAGGAAGCGTCTTTTAATTTCATGGCTGCAGTCACCATCTGCAGTGATTTTGGAGACCAGAAAATAAAGTCTGCCACTGTTTCCATTGCTTCCACATCTATTTGCAAGAAGTGACTGTGTGGATAACAAAAAACTGTAGAAAATTCTTCAACAGAAGGGAATACCAGACCACCTTACTTGCCTCCTGAGAAACCTGTATGCAGGTCAATAAGCAAGAGTTAGAACCAGACATGGAACAATGGACAGGTACAAAATTGGGAAAAGAGTACCACAAAGCTGTATATGGTCACCTTGCTTATTTAAGGTATATGTAGAGTATATCATGTGAAATGTCAGGCTGGATGAAGTACAAGCGGGAATCAAGATGCCAGGAGAAATATCAGTAACCTCAGATATGCAGATGACACCACCCTTATGTCAGAAAGCAAAGAGGAACTAAAGAGCCTCTTGGTGAAAGTGAAAGAGGAGAGTGAAAAAGTTGGCTTAAAACAGCATTCAAAAAACTAAGATCATGGTATCCACTCCCATCACTTCATTGAAAATAGATGGGGAAACAATGGAAACAGTGACAGACTTTATTTTCTTGGGCTCCAAAATGAATGCAGATGGTGACTGGCAGCCATGAAATTCTCCAAAGATTCTTGTTCCTTGGAAGAAAGGCTATGACAAACGTAGACAGCTTATTAAAAAGCACAGACATTACTTTGCCAACAAAGGTCCCTCTAGTCAAAGATATCATTTTTCCCAGTAGTCATGTATGGATGTGAGAACTGGACCATAAAGAAAGCTGAACACTGAAGAAATGATGTTTTTGAACTGTGGTATTGGAGAAGACTCTTGAGAGTCCCCTGGCCTGCAGGGGATCAAATCAGTCAACCTCAGAGGAAATCAGTGTCCTGGACATTATTGGAAGGACTGATGCTGAAGCTGAAACTCCAATACTTTGGTCACCTGATGTGAAGAACTGACTCATTAGAAAAGACCCTGATGTTGGGCAATATTGAATGCAGGAGAAGGGGATGACAGAGGATGAAGTGGTTGGATAGCATCACCAACTGAATGGGCATGGGTTTGAGCAAGCTCCAGGGAAAGGCGAAGGACAGGGAAGCCTAGTGTGCTGCAGTCCATGAGGTCTCAAAATGTTGGACACATCTAAGTGACTGAACAACAAATTATTTTCTTCTTACGTTTTGTGTTCTTACTTTGTTTTACATCAATTCAAATGACTCAAAATCAAAATCCTGTTCTGACATTAATGTTTAAAGCATATAGATGCTTTACAAAGCATGTTGAAGTGAATAGAAAGACATGACATTGAAAGTAAGTTCTGCATTTCCCTCCTTCTGCATTCAGTATTTCCCGAGAAGGAAGAAAACAGCATGAAGTGTTTGAAATTCTCAACAGATTTGCCATGCTGTCATGGTAAAAGAGAATGAAAACTTATCCTGTTTTAGAGAGAATATACCTGTTAACCAATGTATAAAAATAATTCTGATTTCAAATGGGTACTTATTCACATTTTAGGTACATCTGTTTAGAATTAAGAATGAGATAGTTGGTAAGGAATCTGCCTGCAATGCTAGAGATCTCAGTTCGATTCCTGGGTTGGGAAGATCCACTGGAGCAGGGATAGGCTATCCACTCCAGCATTCTTGGGCTTCCCTTGTGTCTCAGCTGGTAAAGAAATTACCTGCAATGCAGGAGACCTGGGTTCAATCCCTGGGTTGGGAAGATCCCCTGGAGAAGGGAAAGGCTATGCACTCCAGTATTCTGGTCTGGAGAATTCCAACGAGTCGGACACGAATGAGCGATTTTCACTTTCACTTTTCACCATTTCTAATATTGTTCCCAACAGAGGAATACATCAAGTTCAAAACATCTATACCTTACCTACATCACGGCAGAATGAAAAGCATGGTCACAGTAGACAGGATGTTCAGATGTGATGCAAACTCATGTATCAGACATTTGTAACAGATAGCAAAATATTTCAAAGTACCCTTCTCAAAGCTGATGAAAAATATAAACTATGGCCACCTAAGGCAATGGTACACATTAACTTGACATACACCAGATGGGGAAAAAAGCAAATCTACATTTATATTTTATAAACAATATCTTTGGGAGAACCACATCCTGGATGTCCATACTTGTAGGCTGAAGGAAACATTTGCTGATTTACATAAACTGCCCTGGTGGCTCAGATGGTAAAGAATCTGCTTGCAATGCAGGAGACCCAGGTTCAATCCCTGGGTCAGGAAGATCCCCTGGAGAAGGGAATGAGTATCCTCTCCAGTATTCTTGCCTGAAGAATTCTTTTTTTTTTTTTTTCCCCCTTTATTTATTTATTTTTTTTTCCAGTGGGTTTTGTCATACATTGACATGAATCAGCCATGGATTTACACGTATTCCCCATCCCGATCCCCCCTCCCACCTCCCTCTCCACCTGATTCCTCTGGGTCTTCCCAGTGCACCAGGCCCGAGCACTTGTCTCATGTATCCAGCCTGGTCTGGTGATCTGTTTCACCATAGATAATATACATGCTGTTCTTTCAAAACATCCCACCCTCACCTTCTCCCACAGATTTCAAAAGTCTGTTCTGTACTGAAGAATTCTGTGGACACAGAAGCCTGGTGGGCTACAGTCCAAAGGATCTCAAAGAGTCAGACACAACTGAGGAAATAACACACACCCTTCGGAACTGTCTAAAGAACAAAAGATAATCCCTCACTCTGGCATTTTATCTTCTGTTGACAAAGTTTATAAACTTTGTCAGATAAGTAAATCTTATTCTTTTCCTCTTTCCAGCCTATCAAAGTAGTCAAAAGGGGTTAGTGCAACACAGCCAATATAAATATGAGAACCTTTGCAAGATAGTTAGGAAGTTTTTTCACGTATCTATCAACTTTTCACTTATCAAAGGAATAATAAAGGAGAGGGTTGTGATTATTCTCCTCTCTTTAAAGTGAAGAAAATGGAATTATCATAAATTATATAACTTGACTAAGATTTAGAGGTTCATAACGAGCAGAGTCAGAATTTACTTTAAGCCTCCTGAGACCATTACAACACCCTGATTTGTCTAGTAAAATAGAAAAATGAGATTTCTGAAAACCCCTCAGCTCAGTTCAGTCACTCAGTCATGTCTGACTCTTTCTGACCCCATGGACTACACCATGCCAGGCTTACCTGGCTATCACCCACTACCAGAGCTTGCTCAAACTGATGTCGATCAAGTTAGTGATGCCATCCAACCATCTCATCCTCTGTCATCCCTTCTTCTCCTGCCTTCAGTCTTTTCCAACATCAGAATCTTTTTTGATGAATCAGTTCTTCCCATCAGGTGGAAAATATTGGAGATTAAGCTTCAGCATCAGTCCTTCCAATGAATATTCAGGACTGATCTCATTTCGGATTGACTAGTTTGATCTCCTTGCAGTCCAAGGAACCCTAAGAGTCTCCCCCAACAACACAGTTCAAAAACATCAATTCTTCAGTATTCAACTTTCTTTATGGTCCAGCTCTCACATCCATACATGACTACTGGGAAAAATCATATCTTTGACTAGAGGGACCTTTGTTGGCAAAGTAATGTCTGTGCTTTTTAATTAGCTGTCTAGGTTTGCCATAGCCTTTCTTCCAAGGAACAAGAATCTTTGGAGAATTTCATGGCTGCCAGTCACCATCTGCATTCATTTTGGAGCCCAAGAAAATAAAGTCTGTCGCTGTTTTCATTGTTTCCCCATCTATTTGCTATGAAGTGATGGGAGCGAATGCCATGATCTTAGTTTTCTGAATGTTGAGTTTTAAGCCAGCTTTTAAACTCTCCTCTTCCACTTTCATCAAGAGGCTCTTTAGTTCCTCTTTGCTTTCTGCCATAAAGTGCTGTCATCTGCATACCTGAGGTTATAGATATTTATCCCTGCAATCTTGATTCCAACTTGTGCTTCATCCAAACTGTCATTTTGCATGATGGACTCTATATGTACCTTAAATAAGAAGGATGACAATATACAGCCTTGACACACTCCTTTCCCAGTTTGGAACCAGTCCACTGTTACATGTTTGATTCTAACTCTTGTTTCTTGACCTGCATACAAGATTCTCAGGAGGCATGTCGGATGGTCTTGTATTCCTATCTCTTTAAAAATTTTCCACAGTTTGTTGTGATCCACACAAAGTCTTTAGCATAGTCAATGAAGCAGAAGTAGATGTTTTTCTGGAACTCTCTTGGTTTTTCAATGACCCAACAGATGTTGGCCATTTGATCTCTGGTTCTTCTGCTTTTCTAAATCTACCTTGAACATCTGGAAGTTCTTGGTTCATGTTTTGTTGAAGCCTGGCTTGGAGAGTTTTGAGCATTACTCTGCTAGCATGTGAGATGAGTGCAATTGTGCAGTAGTTTGAACATTCTTTGACAATGCCTTCCTTTGGGTATGGAATGAAAAGTGATCTTTTCCAGTCCTCTGGCCACTGCTGAGTTTTCCAAATTTGCTGGCATATTGAGTGCGGCACTTTCACAGCATCATCTTTTGGGATTTGAAATAGCTCAGCTGGAATTCCATCACCTCCACTAGTTGTTTTTTTTTTTTTTTTTGTAGTAATACTTCCTAAGTCCCACTTGACCTCGAAAATGTCTACATTATAAAATTTGGGAACATAGATTCCTTTCTTTGTATGTACCTCACTAAGATTAACCAAGTATTTTTTCACCATGTGACAAGTAGTCTGTTTTATGGATTAATGCTGAACTCTTACATTAAAAGAGCATCTCCTTTGTAATAAAACATCACCTGCCTCTGATATTTGTAAAATTAGAATACATGGTAATCCCAATCTGTTAAGACTCTTAGCATATAAGGAAAGAAGCATCTATATCTTCCTTAAATTATGCAACTATTTTTTAATCTCTAAACATTGGCCAATTAGAATTGTGCCTGAACAAAGGGAAACTATTTTTCATCTGCATATCTTGTATGTTCCAGGCTAACAGGCATTTTTGTTGTTGTTGTTGTTTTCATTGCTAATGAGTAAGTGAACGGCTGGAATGTTAACTTTTCTTGAAAGGGAAAATGATGTATCAGTAAGAAAAAAACAACCTCAAGTCTTGTAGTTCTATTTTGTTAAGGTTAATCTGTCTCTTGCATCTTCTCTCTGGGTAACTTTTATCCTCTAGTTCTTTGTTGTTCTTGAAATTAGGATTTGGTTTATTTATACCTAGTGCTAGAGATGCCACAGCAATAGCTCAGCAAAGCGCTAGAGGAAATAAGCATGCTCTTCTCTGGCTCATACGAATGGATGGTTTGACTCAGGCCATTACTACTGTGACATTAGTGGCCACTTCAACCAGCTTCTGGAGGACAGAGCCTGTATTGTTCCTTCAGGCTCAAGAGCAATGGCTTGCATTCAAAATAGCCTATCTTATTAATTGGATATGACCCAAAGGATTCCTCTATTGTGGAAAGAGTGAAATTTTATCTTAATGTTAGACTTTTGATTTTCAACTATTTGCATAAACAGGGATGGCTCTAGGAAATAGCTCATAAGCATTTGGATGCAGACATCTGAATGTTTTCTAAATTCTCTTCACAGATTTAGAAATCATATACTATCCAATTAAAGAAGTGTGTGAAACATGGCCCATAGACAAATTCCCCATCTCAGGTGGCATCTTGCTTGCTCAGACCTTATTATTGGGAAAGAAAAACCTAAGAGAAAAAGAGACTAAGGGGTGAACTGCTCAGTAGTCTTGTCATGTACCTCATGCCACACATTCATTAGAGAAGCAGATTTTTTAAAGCTGAACACGTAGATTGCTACTCACTGGTAGATACTGGTTAGTGAATGAAAACCTTTGCAGTCTCTGAAGCGGTTTGAGCAATGAACAACTCCAGTGGCCTAAATGATTAGACAACACAGAAGTTTCTGGATTCAACCTCATGCCCATGAGCATTTGGATTTTTTTTTTTATTTTATGTCATCAAAGTCTGGGAAATAATTTTTGTGAGCCTTTGTTGAGACGTCTGAATTCTCCAGACATGTTGTGACCTCTGAAATTAAAAATGACTGTTTAGGGTCTCCTGCAATATTTAGAGCAAATTTGTGTTTAGAATGCTGATTATAAAATGGTTTTGTGGTATTTTCATCATCTCTAAAAGTCCCTTGCAATACCAGATAATATCATATTATGGGAATTTGCCTGTATGTTCTATTAATATTTTCCTTTGTTTCCCATAACTCTGACTTTGTTTATATGGGAAATGAAAATAAGGATTTATTATTCAAGATCTCCTCCACCTTAATGGAGATTTCAATGATTCTATTTTACTGAACTCTTTCTTTTACTTTTCATTCTAAGCTGAGAAAAAAAACCTTAAATGACATTAATTACATGAAATTATGTGTACATACATTATATATATATATATATGTACTTAATCTAATATTAATCAAGATTTAATGTCACTATATATGATTTACTATTCCCAGGTGTCACTAGTGGTAAAAAACCCACCTGCCAATGCAGGAGACATTAGAGATTCGCTTTCAATCCCTGGGTCAGGAAGATTCCCTAGAGGAGGGCCTGGCAACCCACTCAGGTATTCTGCCTTCTTGCCTGAAGAATCTGATGGACAGAGGAGCTTGGCAGGCTACAGTTTATAATAGGGTCACAATGAGTCAGACACAACTGAGGCGACTTAGCACGCATGCACATATATATATGTATATATACACACACATAAAATTCAGGTCTGGTATAACCATTTATATTGCTTCCCCTCAACTGAACTAAATTATATCAATTGTTCAATAAGGTATTTAATAATTGGTAGATCAGAGCAGTCATAATGCTTATCTGCAAACAATAAGCCATATGGGTTCCCTGGTGTGAAATAGCTGATCACACACCTAGGATACAACCAAGGAATAATTAAATTTAAGGAAATTTAAATCACTATCACAAGAAATTAATAATATTTATACAACATCACTAAATCTAGATTAATATTAGATTAAGTACAAAAGCAAAACATTAATGATCCTTAATGGTGCATAGTTTATCAAAAGGGATAAAGGTAATAGGTATGGCAAATGTCAATTAGACTAGAATCTAAGAAGCTGAGTTCTAGTACCTTCACTGGTACTACTTGCCCTGAGAATGTCAGCATGTAATTTACCCACTGTGGCTTTGGTTTCCTTACTGAAGTTAAAATAGATCAGCTGTAACAGTGCTGCTTTTATAGCTGGTGGCATCTTAGATATGAATCTCTCTTGTTCACCACTTAAAATTCTGCATAAAATAAAAAATCAAACTACATTCTGATTGAAGTAACAAGACAAAGAGAATGCATCAATGCCAACGCAAGTGGAGAGTTTGTTGATAATCAAATACGAGCAGGAAACTGTGGAGCTAGAGCACCCTGCGCAGGAAGTGGGAAAGTGTTTCAGAGTGAAGTTCTGAGGGACCAAGCAGCAGCAGATCCCAGAAGGAAGTTGCAAAAATATGTTCTCAGAGATCAGTTACCCATCCTGAATTGCAAATGTCAGAGAGCCAAGATGTAACAGGAAACTTTCTGCCCAGGAAAGGAAGAGAATGAGGACTTGTAAAGTATGTTTCTGGTAGGATTTCAGTGGAAGGGATTGGGGAGGAGTCCTGGGATGGAAAACGTAGAATTTTTAGGAAAATGACATGTCTTAATTGTGTATCAGTTGTTCTGGAGTCCACCAAATGTTGGTTACAGGAGTCAGTGGGAAACTGGGCTGCACATATAGGCAAGGAAGTCTTCCTAAATCTATTAGTTTTCAAAAGACAAAATGAAAACTAATAGAGGCTCCATGTTTTATAAGACATTTGTTCATCCAGAAGAGGTAGCCTTTGAGATAATAGAACCTAGAGGACATTCTTGGATGCCATCACCCTCACCTCCAGACCAAAAGTTTAAAAAAAAAAAAAATGAAAGCAAACAATGAATTTGGTTCAAGAGTAACTAAAGGGATCTCACACAGCAATACTCTAATAAAAATTGTGGACAAGCGCAGTAAAACTTATGGAGAGAGGAAACACGCTTCTCAGTAAATTTGTTGTTGTATATTAGAAGAAAAATTTAACTGAGGATTCCACCATGAGTTATACATAGGAAAGAGAAAGACAAAACTCAGTACAACAACTCAGGCAAGATATGGCCTGAACTTGAGAGAAGCAGGGTATGAGAACTGACAAAATTGTGATGTGGCAAAATTCAGGAAAGAAAATGAAGGAAAATACTCTTAAGAATTTTGAAATTGCCTGAAGTCCAAGAGAGGAGATGAGGTGGTATATAGTGGAAAATATGGAAGATAGAAATGAGGAACCCCTCCCAAACACACACACACACACGTGCATGCACACACACACACACATATGTGCGCACATGCGCGCGCACACACACACACACACACAGGCACACACACATTCAAGAAGCAAAGGAAGATAGAAAATACGAGTTAGAAGACAGTGAAAGGAAGATGTTTCACACCAATGAAGTGGAATAAATCATTCAAAATGTGATAAGAGGAAGGCTTGCATGTGCATAGTGAAAATTCCACTATGCACCAGTGCAAACAAAATACAATAGTTAATATTAAGTTGTATTCCAGTAAATTTATTGGAATTTTAAAATAAACATGTTGGCAGTAAAGGCAAAGAAATCCAATTCATGTGTTAAAAAAAAAAAAGAACTTTTCCTCAAGTGACTCTACCCAGTTATTCAACTCCAAAAGACATTGGGCTCAAAATATTTCTGAGAAGATAAAGATTGAGCAAAAGATTTTATATCCAACCAAGATCTTTCGATCTTTTCCTCCAAGAATCTCCTGAGGAATCTAATAGAATGAATCCAACTTGACAAGAGTTGGTGGTTGAAATAATAGTCAAAGCCACAAGAACAAGAATTAAGTATCTTGAACAATAAAACTAAATTCTAAAGGAAAATATAGGCCAGAGTGGCAAGATACAGTAAAACCATTATTAACAACTAAAAATAATTGAGAAAAGTGTGAAGGGAAATACTGAGAACTCACATATTGCCTCATGTGTTATAGCCATGAGCCAAAATATTATACCATAAATGTGACAAATCTATTAATAGAAACAGGATTATTTTGGGGTTTCACAGGTGGATCAGACAATAAAGAATCTGCCTGTAGAACAGGATACCTGGCTTGAACCCTGGGTTGGGAAGATCCCCTGGAGAAGGGAAAAGCTACTCCAGTATTCTTGCCTGGAGAATTCCATGGACAGGAGAGTCTGGTGGACTACAGTCCATGGGGTTGAAAAAAGTCAGAGACTGAGCAATGAACACTTTCATACTTTCAGAAGTATATTTAATTGTACAAAACAGAACACAAAAAGAGTGTCAATTCAGTCAGTTCAGTTGCTCAGTCGTCTCTGACTCTTTGCGACCCCATGAATCGCAGCACACCAGGCCTCCCTGTCCATCACCAACTCCCGGAGTTTACTCAAACTCATGTCCATCGAGTCAGTGATGCCATCCAGCCATCTCATCCTCTGTCATCACCTTCTTCTCCTGCCCTCAACCTTTCCCAGCATCAAGGTCTTTTCCAATGAGTCAACTCTTCGCATGAGGTGGCCAAAGTACTGGAATTTCAGCTTCAGCATCAGTCCTTCCAATGAACACCCAGGACTGATCTCCTTTAGGATGGACTGGTTGGATCTCCTTGCAGTCCAAGGGACTCTCAAGAGTCTTCTCCAACACCACAGTTCAAAAGCATCAATTTTTCGGCACTCAGCTTTCTTCACCGTCCAACTCTCACATCCATATATGACCACTGGAAAAACCATAGCCTTGACCAGATGGACCTTTGTTGGCAAAGTAATGTCTCTGCTTTTTAATATGCTATCTAGGTTGGTCATAACCATAAATCAAATGTTTGAATATAAAAAAAAAAGATAGAAAAAAGAGAGAAATGGTGGGAAAATACTATTGTTTTTTCATAGGATGAAACTAATATGTACTCTATACAGAAATACAGAACTAAGGCATGATATAGAGGTAATCTCTGGAATAATCATTGAAACGTTGTAAATATTTTTAAGAAGCAGAAAATAGGACAGAGCAAATATATTCAAAAGGAAAAAAGCTGCAAACATAAACATAAAATAACCAGCTAAAATTAAGATCAGACATATTCCTCTTATCAATACATGTAAATGATAACTTATCTATTAAAAGAAATGAGAAAAGACTTCAGTTTATATTACAAAGCAAAATCTAAAGCTATAAAGTATAAAAGTGATCCATTGAAAAACAGTTATATAAATCTTGAAAGGTTGAACAAAGTTGTTTCAGGAACATGCTTCCAGCTAAAAAGCAATGAAAATGACAAATAAAACACTTTATAATAAACAATGAAGAAAATAATTATGAAAATCTATATATCAAATTACAAGGCAGCAACCTGGTCAAACAAGAAATACAGGAGGCAAAAGGAAAAATAACAAGAATTATGACTTTAATAAATATCTCTAATTTCAAAATAGATTATACAGGACAAAATAAACCAGAATATGAAAAAGGTTAATACTATAATTTATAAAGATAGCTGGTTTAACTTATATTGACTTCAGTAGCCTATAAATAAGGAGTGCACCTTCTTTTTTTGAACTCCATGAGATATGCATGTTAAATAGATTTTGTATATATATAGTGTGTGTGTGTGTGTGTGTGTGTGTGTGTGTGTGTGTGTGTGTATGTAAGTGTATATATAGAGATTTTAAAGAATTGTCTCATACAGTGGTTGAGGTTGACAAGAACAAAATCTGCAGCAAAGACAGAAAGTCTGTAGACCTAGGATGAACAGATCTTGCAGCTTGAGTCCAAAGACATCAGAGGCAGAATTACTTCTCCCCTGGGGGATTCGGGGCTTCCCTGGTAGAGCAAATGGTAAAGAATCTGTCTACAATGTAGGAGACCCAGTTTTGATCCCTGGGTCAGGAAGATCCTCTGGAGAAAGGATTGGCAACCCACTCCAGTACTCTTGACTGGAGAATCCCATGAACAGAGAAGCCCAGCAGGCTACCATCCATGGGGTCACAAGAATCAGATGATGGGGGATTGGGTCTGTTTTCTCTTAAGGCCTTCAAGCGATTGGATGAAGCCCACACATATTATAAACAGGGATCTCAAAGTCTAGTTTTTTTTAATGTGAATATCATCTAAAATTATCAGTACCTCACAACAAAATTTAGACTAGTGTTTGACCAAGTATCTGAAAACTATGGCCTAACCAAGTTGACACATAAAAGTAACCATTAAATTTATATATGTGTGTATGTGTGTGTGACTGTGAAGTATGACATAAATGCTTTTCAGTGTTACAAATTTTGGAGTAAAATAATCTACTGATGTTACATTATCTCATAAAAATATGTACTTCAGAATATACTTGAAGACATCTCTGTTGTTAAATGTGACAGCATCCATTCCTATCATGCCAGAATATCTTCCCCCTTCCTCCTTTCAGTTTTAGAACAATTGCAGCACCAAGTTTATTTTCTTGAACTTTTTTATTTTGTATTGGGGTGTCCCCGATTAACAACGATGTAAGACTTTCAGGTGAACAGTAAAGGAACTCAGGCATATATATACATGGGTTCACCTCCCCCAAACTCCCCTCACTGCCAGACTGCCACTTACTGTTGAGCAGAGTTCCATGTGTTATACAGTACTTGTTGGTTATCCATTTTAAATACAGAAGTATGGACATGTCCATCACACACTCCCTAAATATCACTTCCCCCTATCTTTTCCCTCTGCAATCATAAATTCTTTCTCTAAGACCAACATGTTTAAATAGGTACACTACACTCAAATTGACACTTTTGAACTATGGTGTTGGAGAAGACTGCTGAGAGTCCCTTGGAATGCAAGGAGATCAAACCAGTCAATCCTAAAGGAAATAAGTCCTAAATACTCCTTGGATGGACCGATGCTGAAGCTGAAACTCCAAGACTTTGGTCAACTGATGCGAAGAACTGACTCACTGGAAAAGACCCTGATGTTGGGAAAGGTCGAAGACAAAAGAAGAAAGGAATGGCAGAGAATCAGATGGTTAGATGGCATCACCAACTCAATGGACATGAATTTGAGCAAACTCTAAGAGATGGTGAAGGACAGGGAAGCCCCGAGTGCTGCAGTCCATGGGATCACAAAGAGTCAGACATGACTTAGTGACTCAACAACAACAATAGTTATTCACTTAAAAACCTAAATTGTACAGTAACCCTTATAAATAGTTATCTTGAGCTCATTGAATTTTGTGAACTAGATACGAATGAAAAGAGTGTATGCACTTTCCAGTCTGCATCTTTAAAAATGCAGTTACTTACTGTTCCTGCCCTCTCTTCCTACTGTTCTCAGACTGGATAACAGAAATGAGAGTGACCCAACTAGAAACAGAAACTACAGTTGGAGATGGAGCAAAATAAATTGGGAAGAATCAGGGTCTCCAAATAACCTCTCACTACCAAGTTATCCCACTGTCTTCTAGATCAAGCAGATGTTTATGTAGAATGTAAGTTCTGGTCTCTTTACTAGTCTCTTTACTCTGGTGTTTGCAATCTCTTTGCTACTGTATCATAGTATTTATTCCAGCAATAAAAAAGTATCAGTTAAGTTCAGTCTCTTAGTTGTGTCTGACTCTTTGCAACCCCATGGACTGTAGCATGCCAGGCTTCCCTGTTCTTCACCAACTCCTGTAGCTTGCTTCAACTCATGTCAACCGAGTTGGTGATGCCATCCAACCATCTCATCCTCTGTCATCCCCTTCTCCTCCAGCCTTCAATCTTTCCTAGCATTAGGGTCTTTTCCAGTGAGTCAGTTCTTCACATTAGGTGGCCTAAGTGTTGGAGCTTCAGCATCAATCCTTTCAATGAATATTGAAGACTGATTTCATTTAGGATGGACTGGTTGGATCTCCTTGCAGTCCAAGGGACTCTCAAGAGTCTTCTCCAATACCACAGTTCAAAAGCATCAGTTCTTTGGCACTCAGCTTTCTTTATAGTCCAACTCTCACATCCATACATGACTACTGGAAAATCCATACCTTTGACCAGATGGACCTTTGTTGGCAAAGCAATGTCTCTGCTTTTTAATATGCTATCTATGTTTATCATAGCTTTTCTTCCAAGGATCAAGTGTCTTTTAATTTCATGGCTATTTTTTACCAAAATTTTTATTTTACAGGTGATGTGTAATGTGATGCATATGTCTTACTTTTTTGATATGTTTGATATTTAAGAAACTTTTTAAAAATATATAAATGACTTCATGAAAAGATTGCATTTATTTGTGTTGACACCTTATGTTTATAATAATAGCAACATCATTGAAACCTAATTCCATGAGACTTGTTTATGACCTGAGAGAGGTCACAGGTATCTTCTCTTTTTGTTTAATTGGATTTTTCATGTACTCTATTCATGCCACTTCTTTCCCTTAACTCTCAGAATTAAATACAGAAACTATCACAGTACTTGAGAGGGCTGGGAAACAGAATCTGAATTTGCTTTTCATTTGGGGCTTAGAAGAAAATAATCAACTTCATTACATGGTACTTTTCATCTTTAACCTGACTTTCAGTAATTATAATCTCTAATCACATCAATTAAAAAGGCTATGTTAAGATGAATGATATTTGGAAGGGGAAATATTAAGAAAAATTTATTTTAGATTTTGCTTTGACTTAGAATGTTACTTACTGTCAACTCTGTTCAAATGGCCCTCCGTGTGAAGCTCTGATTACACTGTCCACTCCATTTCAGATGAAGGGAAGCTCAAAACCCATTTGAAATTTTTATCCTCAAGTCCTCCACAGTTGTTTGGACAATACTATTATTGCAAAATATACTATGCTGGGAAAATATAATTTAGTGCTATTTTAATTTTGCTTACATGAATATTTGTCATAAGCTTTTGAAAGTGAAAGTGAAAGTCACTCAGTCATGTCCAACTCTTTGTGACCCCATGGACTATACAGTCCATGGAATTCTCCAGGCCAGAATACTGGAGTGGGTAGCCTTTCCCTTCTCCAGGGGATCTTCCCAACCCAGGGATCAAACTCAGGTCTCCCACATTGCAGGAGGATTCTTTACCAGCTGAGCCACAAGGGAAGAGACCAAGATTTCTGACAGCCACACCCCCACCGATGTAACAATGACTCATATGTAAAGATGAATCTCAGGCAAGCTCTGATTACAGCATCTCCTGGCTGTTGACTTGTAGAGCTCCAAGGCTGCTTTTCCCTGGCCTGTGTTGCTCTCAAGGATCCAGCAGGTTCCTAGACATTTGCCCAAGCCCAGACTGTCACGACTGAGGCAATTAATGTGGTAATGAGAATCTGGCATCCAAAATGTTATTTCCTGCAGGACTTGTCATTTTTTCAGAGTGTATTAGGAGCAAGGAAAAAAAAAAAAAAAAATTGCTTTATCTCTTTCCATCCTCGACTTGTTGGCCCCTGAAAATCTCACACGTTAGAGGCATACCAGAGAAAGAGACCAAAAATAGGGGCAGAGGGAAGTACTTGAAGTTTCCAAGATGGAAGACAAGTGGATGACAGTGCGGTGATACTGAGAAAAGAGGTCAAAAGAATGTTAAATATAATTGTTTCCTCTACTGCTGAAGTTTGCAAGCTAACATTTCTTTAATGTAGATTATCTCTAAGTTTCAACACGTGTCTATGGGAGACTGAAGTTACTCCTGAGAATCAGAAGGTCACACCTTTTCTCTACACATGAAATTGTATCATCACATTGAAGAAGAGTGCACAAGCCTGAAAACAGATCTTTGGCAAATTTCTGACACAAACTTACAGTTTTCTAGGCATCTATGACTCTGCAACTGAACTCGATTTTAAGATAGAGAAGTGTTTCATTAAACTGTGAGGTGAGAAATTTGCGGAAGATTCACTCCTATGAAATTTCCCAAAGCAAAACTGCAGAATAAGTCTTTCCTCTGATGGGGTTTCAGTGCCATGTGTAATAATTAGTCTGTGAAACAAATGCAGCAAACTCATCAGTGTGCTACACTCTTTAATTAGTAAATCAACTAAACATTGATGATGAACATCAGAAAAAAAATTGATAATGCTTTGGAGAGTTAACTTAGTTCAGGCCATTTTCATCCATTTTACAGCCTTTAGAATATTTTATGATGAAACCTAGAGTATCCATGTGAGGTTTAATAGTCTAAGACTCTTAAGTAGCAGGTTTTCCAAAAGTGGACAGTCATTCTCGTTCACTGGTGTCTTCCCATCGTGGCCCACTTTCAGGAAAGTGGTGGTTTGTGAGTGGAGCTTCATAACTGAGATGCAATGGCTATGCAGATGGCCCTTGTTCCAAAATCCATGTCTTTTTTCCAGCTTTACAGTCTAGGAAGGCTGCCATAATGCAGCTGCTTCTTACCTCCATATAAGTTCACAGAGATGGAACCATCCTCTCTTACATAAAATCTGTTTACCTTTCTCCATACCTGTGGTTTAGCATAGCTCAGCATCTTTTACTCTGCATATTCCCTAATTTCTTACACATGGACCTACAAGGAATAAAGTATTACCATTTGAAAATAAATTTTTCTATACTGGTCATAAGAATAATGCAAACTAGCACAGCCGCTATGGAGAACAGTGTGGAGATTTCTTAAAAAACTGGAAATAGAACTGCCATATGACTCAGCAATCCCACTCCTGGGCATAGACACTGAGGAAACCAGATCTGAAAGAGACACGTGCACCCCAATGTTCTTCGCAGCACTGGTTTATAATAGCCAGGACATGGAAGCAACCTAGATGCCCATCAGCAGACGAATGGATAAGGAAGATGTGGTACATATACACCATGGAATATTACTCAGCCATTAAAAAGAATTCATTTGAATCAGTTCTAATGAGATGGATGAAACTGGAGCCCATTATACAGAGTGAAGTAAGCCAGAAAGATAAAGACCAATACAGTATACTAACACATATATATGGAATTTAGAAAGATGGTAATGATAACCCTATATGCAAAACAGAAAAAGAGACACAGATGTACAGAACAGACTTTTGGACTCTGTGGGAGAAGGCCAGGATGGGATGTTTCAAGAGAACAGCATCAAAACATGTATATTATCTAGGGTGAAACAGATCACCAGCCCAGGTTGGATGCATGAGACAAGTGCTTGGGCCTGGTGCACTGGGAAGACCCAGAGGGATCTGGTGGAGAGGGAGGTGGGAGGAGGGATCGGGATGGGGAATACATGTAAATCCATGGCTGATTCATGTCAATGTATGACCAAAACCACTACAATATTGTAAAGTAATTAGCTTCCAACTAATAAAAATAAATGGAAAAAAAGAATAAAATTAAATTAATGTGATGTTGAAAGGAAGAAGAAAAAAGGGCAGAACTATAGGATGAGGTGACTTGAAGTAGTGTTTTGGTAATCTTTGCTGTTCAGTCACTCAGTCATGTCCAACTCTTTGAGACCTCATGGACTGCAGCGTGTCAGGCTTCCCCGTCCTTCATTACCTCCCGGAGGTTGCTCAAACTCCTGTAATCTACTGCTTCCTGAGCTCAAAATGAGTGTACCAAAAGAGAGAGAAGAGAGTCAGAAGGGAACTCTACCACAGTGTATGAACTAATCTTAGAGGGCACACAGCAACTTCCACCACATTTGTTAGAAGTGAGTTTTAAGGCCAATCCATACCGGGCAGAGGATAAACGCCACAAAAAGTAGGAGGAGTTGTCAAAGAATTAGCAGATGTGTCTTAAAACCAAAATAAAATAAGTGAAAATAAAAATGTCATCTATTTTCTATTTCTAACATAAATAATCACAATAATCATATCTAATTTTATCAAGTGCTTAATACAGAAAAACATCTATTACTGCTTTATTGACTATTCCAAAGCCTTTGACTGTGTGGATCACAATAAACTGTGGAAAATTCTGAAAGAGCTGTGAATACCAGACCACCTGACCTGCCTCTTGAGAAACCTGTATGCAGGTCAGGAAGCAACAGTTATAACTGGACATGGAACAACAGACTGGTTCCAAATAGGAAAAGGAGTACGTCAAGGCTGTATATTGTCACCCTGCTTATTTAATTTATATGCAGAGTACACCATGAGAAATGCTGGGCTGGAAGAAGCACAAGCTGGAGTCAAGATTGCTGGGAGAAATATCAATAACCTCAGATATGCAGATGACACCACCCTGATGGCAGAAAGTGAAGAAGAACTAAAGAGCCTCTTGATGCAAGTGAAAGAGGAGAGTGAAAAAGTTGGTTTAAAGCTTAACATTCAGAAAACTAAGGTCATGGCAGCTGGTCCCATCACTTCATGGGAAATAGATGGGGAGACAGTGGAAACAGTGTCAGACTTTATTTTCTTGTGCTCCAAAATCACTGCAGATGTTGACTGCAGCCATGAAATTAAAAGACACTTACTCCTTGGGAGGAAAGTTATGACCAACCTAGATAGCATATTAAAAAGCAGAGACATTACTTTGCCAACAAAGGTCCATCTGGTCAAGGCTATGGTTTTTCCAGTGGTCATGTATGGATGGATGTGAGAGTTGGACTGTGAAGAAAGCTGAGTGCTGAAAAATTGATGCTTTTGAACTATGGTGCTGGAGAAGATTCTTCAGAGTCCCTTGGACTGCAAGGAGATCCAAACAGTCCATTCTAAAGGAGGTCAGTCCTGGGTGTTCATTGGAAGGACTGATGCTGAAGCTAAAACTCCAATACTTTGGCCACCTCATGCGAAGAGTTGACTCATTGGAAAAGACCCTGATGCTGGGAGGGATTGGGGGCAGGAGGAGAAGCGGACAAGAGAGGATGAGATGGCTGGATGGCATCACCGACTCGATGGGCATGAGTTTGAGTAGACTCCGGGAGTTTGTGATAGACAGGGAGGCCTGGCATGCTGAAATTCGTGGGGTCGCAAAGAGTCGGACACGACTGAATGACTGAACTGAACTGAACTGAATACATGTCAGGCATACTAAGGTATCATCTGCAATATATCTGCTAAAGTAGCTACATTATTTTCCTCAGTTTAAAGATGAAGACTGACGTTCAGAGAGGTTCATAGTGTCTCTCATGGTCTTACTACTAGTAGGGCTGAGAGAGAATTTCTACCAGGACTGAGGACTTTCTCTTCAGCAGTACCTTCTACACATTACACCAACTTTCATATCCTTTAACTTCATATTCTATAATATAACATTGATGCATAGGGCAAGTATCCCACATGATTTTGCTTGTTTTTTGGTTATATCATTTTATATCTTTCTAATTTACAAATTAAATGAATTGAATGAAAGTGCTTTTGTAGATATGAGAGATGTGTCACTGCTGTTTGTGAATTCATGATAAGCTCTCAGAGAAAGCATTGGATAGTAAAGGAAATTAACTTGCAAAACCACTATTAATTTATGTTGACACAGAGTGAAACTGAAAATAAGGAGGTATTTGTAGCTGATAGGTAACACCTGGAAAAACTGCTGAGTGGTTCTCTCCTAATGGGAACATTCTGAAATACTGTGTGATAGATGATGGTATTGTCCACTATTATTACCTTTTCTTCAGCAGGACTTATTAAAAAAGCCTCTGAGCCAAGTTGCTTAAATCATCAATAACATTCATGTAAACACCCACCACAGTATAACTAAATATATCACTCTGGAGAAACATGGCAATTGACTCTGAGCAGTGTATTAAAACTATTCATGAATATATCTTGCATACTAATGTAAGAATCAAGTTTACCATATACCAGTCCTAGAGGTTTGAAATGATAGGTATGTGAATGATGATGAAGTGTCGTGTTAATGCACTTATACACTAATAACAGATAACAAGATCAGTCAATGCACTTAAGCAATTGTTAAGTATTCTTGATTTTTACTGGTTCATGATATTTTACCTTCAAGCTATAGAAATTTAACAAAAGTTTGTAAATCTCATAATAAAGAACTATTCACAGTCAATTTTATCTATACTTAAAGGATTTAATAAGGTGAATATGAAAAACATACATTACACATTTTAGTCTAATTTTATATTAACTACATTACCTTTCTCACATGCTCTAGCTTTATGTATTATCACATTCACAGTGAAATTGGAAAATTACCTGAACCTTCAATTCATTGATATTTAAAGATAAGGGTGTTAGGTTTGGTTATTAAAACATGAGTTTTTAAAAATTAGATTGACTCTTGGCATGAATGAGGGATTTTCAGCTAAGAATTCAGTGTATCTTCAATGTATAAACCAGTCTTCATTACTCAGTATGTGTAATACTTAGGGCAAGTCTCTAAATCACTTAGTGGTTCCAGTTAACATTCAAAGATTATACTGTTAGAGTATTTCAAATGTACTTTTCCTTATACATGATATGCATGATTGTATTTGAATCCTGGAGGAGGAAGAAACATTATCAGTCTGTAAATTGGGAAATCAGACATACTCAATGCATGTGACTTATCACAGAGGTCATTAACAAAACATTTCCTGCACGTCATTCTCCCCCCACCAACAAAATGTCTGCTGAACTTCAATCTGGATTTCTGTTTATTAAATCATTTCCATTAATGGAAATCAGAAGCAAAATAGCAGGAATTGTTCCTCAGCACCTCAAGATTACATGTCTTTCACTGTGTCAAATATTCCAAGGGGAAAATTAAGGATCTGTGTATTTTTGGTACCACTCTGGCAGGGGTGGTATTCAGCCTCCTTTGCAGCCATTCTTCTTCCACGTAAAAAGAGGCAAGACAAAAGGAACTCCTTTTTTTTTAAAAGCATTAGAATTTTTCTACTGAGTTCTAATTACATGGAAGAAATGCCTTAAACTGTTCTTTATTCTTAGATACTACAGTATAAACAACTGTTTACTAAACATTATAAAGCTATATTAGATGCTCCACAAACTCAGGATGAATACACCATTTTATCTTTTTTTTCCTGGTTACATCCTGTACACTGACATGTCTCACTATCATACACTTTACTTTTTGCAAGTCATACTCTTCACTCCAAAATTTTCCATAGACTCAGCGGTCTTATTTATTCTGATGGAAGTTAGAATTTTACGTCTGATGTCCAAACATCCCTTTCTTCAATTTTGTCACTGTGATCTAAACTAACATCATTTTCCTTTAAAACAGCATTATGAATTAATTCCCTGGAATCCTTCCTATCTGTTCAACACAAGACACCCATGATGGTCATGACGTAATGTAAATCAGATCATATATTTCTTCTGCTAAAAGTTCCATGGCTTTTCATTGCACATACAAGAAAATTCAAACTTTAGCATGGGCACAACGTTCTCACTTTATGACCCGTGCCTGCTTGCATTTCCAACATCATTCCCTACTACTCTTTGCTGATGAAACCATGACTCAATAATACTAAGCTTCTACCAGTTCCTCCATGTCTGTATCTTTAGAACTTTTGAATTGATTGTTTATTCTTCCTAGAAACTTAGATCTCGGTTGTAGCTTCTTTATATCACCCAGTAAAATATATACACTTTCCACCCCCACTAGCCCAGTCATTTTCCACTATATCATTTTTTTTAATATCATCTTGACACTTATCATTAAGGGAAATTTCTTTCCTTTCATTTATTTATTCCCTAATTGTTGTTGTTTAATCATATCTGACCCTGCAACCCCATGAACTGTAGCCCACCAGGCTTCTCTGTCCATGGGATTTCCCAGGAAAGAAACGAGTGGGTTGCCAGTTCTTTCTCCAGAAATCTTCCCAACCCAGGGATTGAGGCTTCATCTCCTGTTTGGGAGGCAGATTTTTTTTTACCACTGAGCCACCTGGCAAGCCCTATTCCCTTTTCCCCTCTGTCCTAATTACTAGAATCTAAGCTACTAAGAGTCAGTTTTCTAGATTGCTAAAACATGGGAAAATATCTGGCACATAGCAGGTTTTTATTAAATGCCTGGTAAGTAAATCTTAAATGAATTCATAAATTAATTTGAGGAATAAATTGCCAGATAAAAATCTGCCTCCTTCACTACTGCTGTTGCTTCAGGTTGTCACTAAGGCTAAATGTGGCAGACCAGATAGCTAGACCAAGGATCGCTCTCACAGCAAATGGCAAGAAAATACCAGCAAGTCCTCAAGAGTCAACATGCTGGAGGAGCAAAGGTTAACTTGAGATGCTGATGTTATAAGAGGAATTTTCTCCTCAGAACTCACTGAAAATGCAGGAAACAATAACCCTGGGCTGTGAAGCTGTCAGGAAGTCAGCTCAGTCACTCAGTCGTGTCTGACTCTTTGCGATCTCGTGGACTGCAGCACGCCAGGCCTCCCTGTCCATCACCAACTCCTGGAGTTTACTCAAACTCATGTCCATTGAGTCAGTGATGCCATCCAGCCATCTCATCCTCTGTCATCCCCTTATCCTCCCACCCTCATTCTTTCCCAGCATCAGAGTCTTTCCCAATGAGTCAGTTCTTTGTGTCAGGTGGCCAAAATATTGGAGTTTCAGCTTCAACATCAGTCCTTTCAATGAACATTCAGGACTGAGTTCCTTTAGGATGGATTTGTTGGATCTCCTTGCAGCCCAAGGGACTCTCAAGAGTCTTCTCCAACACCACAGTTTAAAAGCATCAATTCTTCAGCACTGAGCTTTCTTTATAGTCCAACTCTCACATCCATATATGACCACTGAAAACACCATAGCTTTGATCAGAAGGACCTTTGTTGGCAAAACAACGTCTCTGCTTTTTTATGCTGTCTAGGTTTGTCATAGCTTTTCTTCCAAGGATCAAGCGTCTTTTAATTTCATGGCTTCAGTCAACATCTGCAGTAATTTGGAGCCCAAGAAAATTAAGTCTGTCACTGTTTACATTGTTTCCCTATCTATATGCCATGAAGTGTTGGGAATGGATGCCATGATCTTAGTTTTTTTGAATGTTGAGTTTTAAGCCAACTTTTTTCACTCTCTTATTCCACTTTCATCAAGAGGTTCCTCATTTCCTCTTCACTTTCTGCCATAATGGTGGTGTCATCTGCATATCTGAGGTTATTGATATTTCTCCCAGCAATCTTGATTACAGCTTGTGCTTCATCCAGCCTGGCATTTTGCATGATGTACTCTATAGATACCTTAAATAAGCAGCGTTCCAATATACAGCCTTGATGTACTCCTTTCCCAACTTGGAATGAGTCAGTTTCCAAATGTTCTATGCTGGTTCTAACTGTTGCTTCTTGATCTGCATACTGATTTCTCAGGAGGCAAGCAAAGTACTCTGGTATTCACATATCTTTAAAATTTTTGCACAGTTTGTTGTCTTCCATGCAGTCAAAGGCTTTGGTATAGTCAATGAAGCAGAAGTAGATGTTTTTCTGAACTCTTTTGCTCTTTCTATGATCCAACAGATGTTGGCCATTTGATCTCAGGTTTCACTGCCTTTTCTAAATCCACCTTGCACATGTGGAAGTCCTCAGTTCACAGACTGTTGAAGCCTAGTGTGGATAATTTTGAGCATTACTTTGCTAGTGTGTGAGATGAGTGCAATTTTCCCATAGTTTGAGCATCCTTTGGCATTACCTTTCCTTAGGATTGGAATGAAGACTGACCTTTTCCAGTCCGGTGGCCACTGCTGAGTTTTCCAAATTTGCTGGCATATTGAGTTCAGCACTTTATCATCATCTTTTAGGACTTGATATAGTTCAGCTGGACTTCCATAACCTCTTCAAGCTTTGTTCATAGTGATGCTTCCTAAGGCCCACTTGACTTCCCACTCAGGATGTCTGGCTCCAGGTGAGTGATCATACCATCATGATTTCTGGGTCATTAGATCCTTTTTTGTATAGTTCTTCTGTGTATTCTTGCCACCTCTTCTTAATATCTTCTGCTTCTGTTAGTTCCATACCATTTCTGTCCTTTATTGTACCCATCTTTTCATGAAATGTCCCTTGGTATCTCTAATCTTTTTGAAGAGTTCTCTAGTCTTTCCCATTCTATTGTTTTTCTGTTTCTTTTCATTGATCACTGAGGAAGGCTTTCTTATATCTCCTTGCTATTCTTTGGAATTCTGCATTCAGATTGATATATCTTTCCTTTTCTCCTTTGCCTTTAGCTTCTCTTCTTTTCTCAGCTATTCTGAAGGCCTCCTCAGAAAACCATTTCACCTTTTTGCACTTCTTTTTCTTGGGGATGATCTTGGTCACTGCCTCCTATATAATGTCATAGTTCTTCAAACACTCTCTGTCCATAGTTCTTCAGGCACTGTGTCTATCAGATCTAATCCTTTGAATCTATTTATCACTTCCATTGTATAATTGCAAGGGATTTGATTTAGGTCATACCTGAATGGCCTAGTGATTTTCCCTAGTTTCTCCAATTTAAGTGTGAATTTTGCAATAAGGAGTTCATGATCTGAGACACATTCAGTTCCTGATCTTATTTTTGCCGACTTAATATACCTTCTCCATCTTTGGATGCAAAGAATGTAATCAATCTGATTTTGGTACTGACCATATCTTGACATATACATGTAAACTCATCTCTTTTGTTATTGGAAGAGGGTTTTTGCTGTGACCAGTGCATTCTCTTGTCAAAACCTGTTAGCCTTTGCCCTGCTTTGTTTTGTACTCCAAGGACAAACTTGCCTGTTTTTCCATGTATCTCTTGACTTCCTACTTTTTCATTCCAGTCCCCTATGATGAAAAGGACATCTTTTTTTGGTGTTAGTTCTAGAAGGTCTTGCAGAACCAAACAACTTCAGCTTCTTCTGCTTTAGTGGTTGGTGCATAGATTTGAATTACTGTGATATTGAATGGTTTGTCTTGGAAATGAACAGAGATCGTTCTGTCATTTTTGAGACTGTGCCCAAGTATTGCATTTAGAACTCTTTTGTTGACTATTAGGGCTACTCCTTTTCTTCTCAGGGATTCTTGCCCACAGTAGTATATATAATGGTCATCTGAGTTAAATTCACCCATTCCAGTCCATTTTAGTTCACTGATTCCTAGAAGGTTGATGTTCACTCTTGCCATCTCCTGTTTGACCACTTCCAATTTGCCTTGATTCATGGACCTAACATTCCAGGTTCCTATGCAATATTGTTCTTACAGCATCGGACTTTACTCCCATCACCAGTCACATCCACAGCTGGGTGTTGTTTTTGCTTTGGCTCCATCTCTTCACTCTTTCTGAAGTTATTTCTCCACTCTTTTCCAGTAGCACATTGGGTTACTACTGACCTGGGGAGTTCATTTTTCAGTTTCATATCTTTTTGCCTTTTCATACTGTGAAACTGTATGATTGGATACTGACTATGTGTACACACTTAACCAGAATTTTCATTTTCTATTCTGACTAGATAGAACTTTGCCTCACAGGCCTGTTTTGACTAGGTCTCTTAGTCATCATACCATTTCATGTTAATTACTTTTTAGCACTTACAGTGTGTGAGTGTGTACATTATTTTAAAGGAGACATTTTATCTTTCTGCTAAGATTTGCACCAGATGTGGCTTGCATCTTCAAAAGGACTCTCTTCCTGAATGTCTAGCAAATAACCCTCATCATTTGATTTTCTGGCCAAACATCTCTGGTTTTTGTGAATACAGATATAGCTTAGAAACAGCACACAGCAGTAATAATAACTGTAGTTAGAAACGAATAACCTTTATGGAGTATTTAATATATCCTTGACACTATGTGGAACACTTAAGCATTATGAAGTGATATTACTATCCAGTATTATAAATGGATAAATTTTGCATACCAGCCAAAGTAATTTGTTTGAAAATTGGAAAACTTACCACGTAATTTTCTAGCGTAGAACTCTTAGATAGTGTTTCACTGTTCTTGGAATAAAGGGAAAACTCCCTTAGTGCTGCTCTAAGGGCCCTGCAAGACCACTCTCTCCCCCCAGCCTCGTCTTACATCCTGGCCCTCCCCATTTTCTGTATTCCAGCCACGTTGACCTCCTTCATAGTTACCATGTTTCCTCAAAATCAAAGGAAATTTGCATAGGCTAGGCTTTTTCCTTGGAAACTTTATTCTTGCTCTCTTCTCTTAACTTTATGATTGCTTGTTTGAATATTTGACTAACATCTGTCCCTCTCCATTTCTTCATCTTCATTGTGAAAGCATTTTTAAAATACCTGGGAGTTTGGAGACAGAAGGTAGAGGGACATGCCAACCTATTTCATTCTCACCCCCTACCCTTGCCCCAACTCCCAGTGAACCATATCTTTTACTAGTCATTGCTAGTCATGATCTTGTGCAGCCATTCCCTTTGGATTTGTAATCAATAAATTGTTCAGAAGTAGTACTGTCCAGTTCTAAGCCTAACAAGTAAGAAGGCCTGTTAACTTTTACATTTATCCTTCTATCCACGGTGTAAGAAGTCCTAGTAACCTTAGGCTACACTTTACAAATCTGATCTAGACCCATAGAGACGTTGTATGTATGGAGAAAACACAAGACTCCTGCCTGATTAGCCCCAGCAGAGCTCCCATTCATCAACCAGCAGAAACTAGCCAGATGCTTGAATGAGGCCATTTTGATAAAGAACCTTCAACTCCATTTGGCCTTCCTCGGCTGACGCCACTACAGCACAGAAAACTTGCTTCCTTCACGTGATGCCCTAGTCAGAGAACCACAGGCAAATAAACATCTGTTGTTGCTCTAAGACTCTAAATTGTGGAGTGATTTGTTACAAAGTAAGAGAAAAACAAAATGAAAAGCAAGCATTATTAGTTGAAAGCCCAAAGCAGGATCTTAAAGCTTAAGCGGGTAGTGGAGGAGTCAGAAGCCATTCTGGCCCATTTGGGAACTGGGGACTTACACTTTAGAAGTTTGTTTTGGAAAAGGAAGAGACTTTGGATCATCTGCAAAATTGGTGAGAGAAAATTGAGGGTGCAAGGTCTTAAAACAAGTTTGCTGACATTAAAGTTACATAACCTTTTGAGAAACTTTCTGAAGAAAATACAATAAAGGTTAAGTATTTTAATTATATTCTTTGGAAGTGATTTCAAGCCAAGAGTAGACAATAAAGAAAGAGCTTTAGGTTATTCTCAATAGAAATGCCTTTAACGATGTTCCATTTCTAAAAAGAAAAAAAAAAAAAAGGAAAAGAATGCTATAAAAAGATAGGCAGTTATAGAACCCTCACTCCATGCTGTTTATGCACACATTTCATAATGCTTTTAAAAATAATTTACTCACCTAATGAAAAGAGTTGACTCATTAGAAAAGACCCTGATGCTAGAAAAGATTGAAGGCAGAAGGAGAAGGGGATGACTGAGAATGAGATGGTTGGATGGTCATGAGTTTGATCAAGCTCTAGGAGATGGTGATGTACAGGGAAGCCTGGTGTGCTGTGGTCCATGGGGTTGCAGAGTCAGACACGACTGAGTGACAACTGACAGAACAACACATTTTGAAAAATTAAATTCTAAAAGTATTGGTTAAAATTGGATACTTGAAATTAAAATATTTATGAATAGCTATGGATTTCAGATTATAAACTCAATTGTGCATAAAATGTAACTTCATTTTCTGTGTCTGAAGTTAACTTTCTTTTATGAGCCTCCTTCCTTGGGATGGGAGAATTTGAGCACTTCCAGTTCAGTTTCCATTCTACCCTTTATTCTGAGTTATTCTAGGGTTCATTAGAAAATCATATAGTGCCATTTTATGGGAATTTCTAGCAGTCACTCTTGTGTTCTTCAAGTGCTAAGGATGTTTCAAAGATGACTCTCAATGTTATTATAATATATAGAGAATCTGTCTAGCAAAAGCTACCTTCTTTGGAATCACTTGTCTTCAGATGCAGATTTTGCCATCTCATTAGCTGTTTAACCTTGAGCAGGCGTGCATGCTAAGTTGCTTCAGTTGTATCCGACTCTTTGCAACCCCCATGGACTGTAGCCTCGGAGAAGGCAATGGTGCCCCATTCAGTACTCTTGCCTGGAGAATCCCATGGACGGAGGAGTCTGGTAGGCTGCGGTCCATGGGGCGGCTAAGAGTCAAATACAACTGAGTGACTTCACTTTCACTTTTCACTTTCATGCATTGGAGAAGGAAATGGCAACCCACTCCGGTGTTCCTGCCTGGAGAATCCCAGGGACGGGGGAGCCTGGTGGGCTGCTGTCTATGGGGTCGCACAGAGTCAGACACAACTAAAGTGACAGCAGCAGCAGGACTATAGCCTGCCAGGTTCCTCCGCCCATGGAATTTTCCAGGCAAGGATACTGGAGTAGATAACCATTTCCTTCTCCAGGGGAACTTTAAGACCCAGGGATCAAACCTGGGTCTCCCACATTGAAGGCAGATTCTTTATCATCTGAGCCACCAGGGAAGCCCCATAACTTGAAGCACATCATGCAAACTTTTTGAACTCATTGTCTTAGTGGAAAAGGGGGATTATTAATCATACAACCCTCTTCTAAGGACAGTTGAAAGGATAAATATAAAATACATCTAAGAAATGTATCATATAGACATGAGTAGAGTAAATTCCTATTGTGTATTAGCCATTGTGCTTCAGGAAGAGTTTCCACTTACAAAATATGCATACATGGATAGAGTCTCCACAGAGTTCTGTCCAGCAAGGTGAAGGGAATTAGTCTCCTCCATATAACAGTGGAATGCAGACACTTATGGTTGGAATTATTGTATGCTTCCTCTTGTTTTCTACCCTTGTAGGAGACTAGAAAGGCACATTTCCAATTAAAGCACACCAGGAATGTTATAGGCCAAATGTAATCACCAAAGTTGGAACTTTACCAGGAAACCTGGGAAAAAGAAAGAAAAAACAGTGAGCTTCTATTGTAAAGGGGCTCTAAAAGGGATACTGATTTAGTTTATTTCAATTCAATTCAAAAGAATCTTCATGTATTGCATATCAACCACCTTGATATTCTACAATGCATAAGTGACCGATTAGAACAAAGTGCAGAGTCATCATTGTCTTTTGGGGAAATAATGCATATTCGTAAAACATTTACTAATGACCTTGATAAGTAGCTACATGGAATGCTTACCACGTTCAAAATGCTATTGTGCTTGTTTTCTTGTATTTAAACCTCACAAAATACCTATAAAATGGGAAAACTGGGGCACCAAGTGCTTCAGTGATTAGTTTAGGTTCTCTGGTGGCTCAGACAGTAAAGAATCCATCGCCAATGCAGGGGACTCAGGTTCAATCCCTGAGTCGAGAAGATTCTCTGGAGAAGGGAATGACTACCCACTCCAGTATTCTTGCCTGGAGAATTCCATGGACAGAGGAGCCTGGTGGGCTACAGTTCATAGGGTCTCAGAGAGTTGGACACGACTGAGTGAATAATACCTTCATTAACACTTTAGGTTCATATACCTAGAAAGTGATAAAACAGAGATTTGACTGAGAATCCCAGAGCATTCCCTCTTTACCAGTACAATGTGATGCTAACTTTATAATTGATCTAAACAAAAAAAAATAAAAGCAAACATATACTATATATCTCTGTATTAAAATATAGAGAGGGAAAATTTCCAACCCAGATGGGAATTACCAAAAAAAGGCATTGAAATATATTTCCATTTGAGGAGAGTTTGAAAGATATAGACAGGTTCAAAACATTAATAAGGGTACTTTAGGTAAGGGAGAGAACAGATGAGTATAGTTATGGAAGAGAGAAAGTATAGGGCATGTCAGGAGACAAATGAAGTTGCAACTTTAGGAAAAGTTTGAATTAAACAGGTGACATAGATAGGAATGATTTTACAGATAGAAAAGTGAGCCATAAAAGATTTATGTCTGAAGACTTGTTTTCTGTAGGTAATGGGTGGTAGATTGCAGACTGAAACAGAGGATTTGTCAGATATAGAATTAAGATAATTGCCTCAATCTTTACATCTTTTCCTATTATTTTTCCCCTAGACAGAAAGACTATAAAAGGTAATGATAACACATTTTTGAAAGATATCAGAATTCTTTCTTCACATGAAATATCTTGTAGAAATATTGTAAAGCATATATAAAGGTAGAACTACTCCCATTGAAAGAGCAAGAAGGGGAAGGAGGATAAATCTATCCATCTGGCTAACCCTCCTCTTCCTGTTTGTTCTCTGAACACACGTGCTCTGTGGAATGTATCTGAAAAAGGATAAGATTTAATCTGTGCCCAGGATGCCACCAAAATATCACTTCTTTTTATATTTGCCTTTCCTTTCATTTCATCCATTTTTACATTCTTTTCTTTTTTTCTTTTATTTTTCTACTTTTGAATTGATCACTATAGGCTATGGTCACTTAATTGCAATCATAGGCACTTGGGAAAGTTCCTGATCCATTGGCCCCTCAATGTTGACTATTGATGCACCATGTTAAATGCTAAATTAGAAGAGATACTTTTCTTATAATCTATTCAGTTCTTCAGTGTAAAGGTGCTTTTTCAGCATAAATATGTACTGGCTTACAAGACATAGTGCTAATGATGTCAGTCAAGCCTAAAATTTCTGGTTTTCCCTAGATCAGATTTGTATAGACAGAATGGTCTTGTCGGATTAAATTAGACATTCTGGAACTGATTAATTTAGCTACTTAATGCAAAAATGGTCTTACTAACATTTATTCATTCATTAAACTTAGATTTTCTGAAGGCTCACCTTGAGTATGAATTTGTGCAAGACACCAGAGCAAGATGATATGGTTTTGGTGTCCTCTGACCTCTAGAATCCCATCTTGGAAACCTTAGCTATGCTATATACATACTAGGGAGAAAGAGACCCCAGTACTTCAAAATCAGTCAGTGTTGCTAACTGAAGTAGTTTCGAATATCTGGATGAATTGCACATGCTTGATATGGCAGCAGCAATTCATATCCATTTTGAAGCTAGATCATGGTAAACTACACTGACAGTCTTGCCTTATTTGGTTTACTTTTATGAGATGCATAAAGATGTGGGTCGAATACTGAGTTATCTAAAAATGATGCTGTTTAAAAAAAAAAAAAACCTGCAATTTCTAAACACTTCATAATGACTAAAGTGCCACATAATCCTTAAACACTATTAGAATCATTCAAAATTGCTATAAATATTTAGACATCAAAGAAAGAGTATAAAGTCAGTAAATTGACTTCTCTCACTTTTCAATCAGAAAATAATTTCCCAACCTTTCTATTCTGGAGAAGAATCAAATTTAAAGAATTATAATAGTCTTTGAACCAAAATGAGTGAGTAATTAGAACATTCACATTTTGTAAGGAAGTAAAGAACTAGTTCTGCACAAGGAATTTCATAATCATGTTATATTTGAGAAGGATAACAGGTTGTTTTTAAATGGATTGCTGTCATTCCAAATCACCACTGAGACTAATTCAAATAAGAGCCTCCTAGTGTTGTGAAATTAAAACACAATTGAAATATATCCTCTAAATTACACCCACCAAGGTACATCACTGGTCAGTTCATATACAAATACATGTTTATTTCCATGAATAAAGTAAAAATTCTAAAATACCTGATGAATGCTCATATTGATAACCTTTTCCCTTTTTCCTCATTTTCTTTTATGTATCAAATTTTGATAAAATAGGAGAACAGAGGTTTCTTATTTCCTCATATACTGTTGAACTAAAAATACTGTCACTAGAACTATTTAAAAAATAATTTATTTTTCCATTCAATTATCCAGCAGTGAGCTAAATCTTATATGTTAGGAATAAAGTAAAGCACTAGATGATAGCAATACAAGCCACTAAGGTAAGAGGTCATATGAAGTATTCATGAGTCAGCAGGTCACTGTGACAACCGAAACTGTTGGACCAACCCACAAATGGGCCATGCCATTGAGCAGATAGATTCAGTGAACATATAAGAGTACTGTTAGGTGTTCCTTTTGCTCAGATGCTAGACATTCACTATATATTATGCATGGAATTGACTTGAATAAAACATACCAGCAACCTCTTCCAGAGTAATTTAACATAAAAAAAGTACTTTATAAAACAAAAGCAGCTGTTGCCCAGAGGGCCTGTCACATATTGCTATTTCCTTCTTGGCTTCATTACTAGAATTTCATACTGATATTTCTCGTCTATTTTTTAAAGTTCTATAAAATAGTTAATGTTTCATATTTTGTTTTCAGAAAAGCTTTAATTAAATCTATCAATTTATTTTGCACAAAGAGGTATGGATTATTTAGAATAATTGAATTCAAATTTTGATTTTGCCTTTTAAAACTTCTGGGTTCTTGGCAAATGAGTTACATGGAGTCTTTTGTTTTCTGTTTTCTTATGCTTTTGAACAGTAAAGGAAACAACCAATAGAGTGAAAGGCAACCTGAGAATGGGTGAAATTATTTGAAAATAATTTATCAGGTTAATTTCCAAAATATATAAGGAATTGTTACAACTCAATAGCAAAAAAATCAAACAAGACAGACAAAAAAATGTTAATAATCCAATTTAAAAATGGGCTAAAGATTTGAATAGACATTTCTCCAACCTTTGTATTCTGTTGGTAGGAATGTAAAATAGTGCAGCTGCTATGGAAAACAGCATGGAGATTCCACAAAAAAATTATAAATAGAACTACCATATGATCTAGCAATTTCACTCCAGTATATTTTTGCAAAATATTTAAAATCAAGATCTCAAAGGTTATTCACACTTGAGTTCATTACTGTGCACAGTTCACAATAGCCAAGATGTAGAAATTGTCCATCAGTGGATGAACAGGAAAAATGTAAAATAGATATACAAAATGAGAAACTATTCAGATTTTTAAAAAAGAAAAAGAAAATCCTGAAATATGTGAAAATGTGGGAAATTTTGAGGACACTATGCTAAGTAAAATAAACCAGTCACAGGGGGACAAATATTGATAATTCCATTTATGCACTGAAATAATCACATTCATAGAATCAGAAAGTGAAATTTTGGTTGTCAAGGGTTGTGCTGTACTGTGCTCAGTCGTGTCCAACTCTTTGTGACCCCATGGACTGCAGCCTGCCAGGCTCCTCGGTCCGTGGGAGTCTCCAGGTAAGACTACTGGAGTGGATTGCAAAGCCCTCCTCCAGGGGATCTTTCCAACCCAGGGACTGAACCCAGGTTTCTCGCATTGCAAGCAGATTCTTTACCATCTGAGCTACAAGGGAAGCCCTGTCAAGGGTTCAGTTCAGTTCCGTTCAGTTCAGTTGCTCAGTCGTGTCGGACTCTTTGTGACCCCATGAATCACAGCACGCCAGGCCTCCCTGTCCATCACCAACTCCCGGAGTTTACCCAAATTCATGCCAATCGAGTCGGTGATGCCATCCAGCCATCTCATCCTCTGTCACCCCCTTCTCCTCCTGCCCCCAATCCCTCCCTGCATCAGGGTCTTTTCCAATGAGTCAACTCTTCGCATGAGGTGGCCAAAGAACTGGAGTTTCAGCTTCAGCATCAGTCCTTCCAATGAGTTAGGCAAGGGAAAAACAAAGAGTTGCTCATCAGTGGTCATAAAGCCTCAATTACATATGATAAATAAGTCCTAGAGGTCTACTGCAAGAAATTGTGCCTATAGCTAACATACTCTATCATACACTTAAAATCTTGTTGAGAGGGTAGACCTCCTGTTTAGTGTTTTCATGACAATAAAACAACATTTAAACAAATAAGACATCTAGAAATCTTAATAAATCACATGTTAAATTATTTAAGAGATTTTGAGCTACATTAATGAAAAAAGATAAACATTTTGAAAATTGTAAAACACTAGGAAAGCTTCTGAGTTTATATCTGGCAATGTAGCTCAGTTACCAGAGGCATGGGTCTTGGCCTCATATCATGGTAAACTGGGGTGCCAAGGTTTGTATATTAACAGAAATGTGACAACTTAATATTGCTGAGCTTCAGTTTCTTCATCTATAAAATGGGAAAAGTAATATATACCTCACTGAGTTATTCTGACAGTTTAGTGATAATGCACACAGAGCTTTTAGCAAAATGTAAGAGATGCAGAAGCCCTCAAAAATGATAATTTTTGCTTCTCTAATTATATTAGTCTCACCACTGTTATTTTATCATTAAAGACAAAATTAACCAGGATGATATTTCTAAAATGTCAAGTGACAAGTTAAAATAAAAAATCCAATTCTGTTGAACTTGTGTTTCTCACTGGAGAAAAAGAACATACTCTATTGTTGAGGGAGATTTAAACATTTTGTCTTCAACTGAAAATAAGTTAAGCCCTGCCTGGCACCCAGCCTGAGGACCTCAGGTCACGACTCTATGAATATTTCAAACACATCTTACCTGCATTTTCTCCTCTTTCACTTCTTTGAGTAATGTTTATTAGTGTTCAATGAACTATTTATAGTGGAAGCTGGAATGATTGAAACTCTCACTTTATGTCCCGGATACAGGAACTGACAAAAGAAGTGGTGGTGGTCTCCTGATGCTGTAATGAACCTTCCCCTTAGCACTGCTTTTACAGTGTCCCAAAGGTTTTGGGTTCTCCTGATGCTGATTGTTGAGGCTGAGGCATGTGGTATGAGAAGATGGAACACCTGGAGTCAGAGCATACTAGGGGTGGGCAGATGGGGAGATGGTTAGAAATACTGGTGGAAGGATCCCTATCTGTAGCACCCTATGAAAAGTAAAGATCACTTAGTTAAACTCCTTTGAGGACAAGTAATTTGAAATTACAAATGAGGATATTTGCAAGGTTTATCTTTCTGGTTGCTTGCTAAAGAAGGTAAATGGTTTTCCCTGATTGGGAGAAGAAATGAACCTACAAGCTGATGAAAAGATCAGCTTAACCTCCCTCTATATGTAAAGGCAAGAGGGTAAAACATTTTATTTCCTCTTCCTCACACTTTCCCCTACCTCTCTCCTCTCATAATCCTGCTTCAAACTGAAGTTAGGATCAATACAGGACATCTTTGTCAATGCAACTCAAGGATAAAAGAAAAGAGAAACATCTTGAAAGAATGCATGTGAATATGCATAGTAGAATGCAAATGGGAGGTTGACCTTAGGTGTGGCTTTTAGAAATTCATCTCTTAAGACCAGGGCAAGGCTTCTTCAGAGCTTCCATCCTCTAAATTCAGTCCTCATGGTATTGCTCCTCTCTACCAAGAGCCTGAATAGACGAGCCTGCACAAACCTGTGGCTAATCCAAAAAGGTGCAGGAATTTGAGTGCAAGCAATGGACTTCTCTCTGCCATCAACAAGAGGATCTCCACATGAGTAGAGATCCTAGAAGGCCAATCTTCTATACCACTGTGAGGAACCTGGAAAGGTGAACTGAGTTTTAAAAAGCCAATATTGAATTCTGACTTCATATTCTGGATTATGTCATTTAAACTAGAAGCGTGACTAGCATACATTCTGTAGTTTTCCATTTGGTTCTTGACGGCATATCAATAATAGCAATTGGTCATGATAAAGGAAATGAATAGAGTTTATATTTAGCCTCATAAAGTTTTCTCTTTTGGAGCTATATTTCATGAACTATATTTCCTGTATTTATGTTTAAGACAGTGAATGTTATCTGATTGTGTGTGTTAGTCACTCAGTCATGGTCCAACTCTTTGCAACCCCATGAACTGTAGACCGCCAGGCTTCTCTGTCCATGGAATTCTCCAGGCAAGAATTCTGGAGTGGGTAGCCATTTCCTTCCCCAGGGGATCTTCCTGACCCAGGGATGGAATTCAAGTCTCCGTCAGTGTAGGTGGATATTTTAGTAGCTGAGCCACCGGGGAAGCCATTATCTGATTATAATGCTCCCTAAAATTCTGCAAGTCAGGCTGAGCTTCATCATCGGCATTTCCCCCCTAGATTTTAAGGGGCACAGACACTTGTTGCAATTTAGTCCCTGATCAAAAAGATTTATATGATTTTTTTTCTCAGTGAGACATTTTATTTATATTCCAACTTTTTCTATAAGATTTAACCTTTAAGGGAAATTTTTCTGTAAAAGGAAAGTAATTTATGTCAAACTCTGTAGAAAATTAGATAGAAATATTAAGATAGCATCACTGACTCAATGGACATGAATTTGAGCAAACTCCAAGAGACAATGGAGGGCAGAGGAGACTGGCATGCTACAGTCCATTGGGTTGCAAAGAGTTGGACACAACTTAGCAAATGAACAACAATAACAACTATTATAGAAAGTATATTCAGTTTATAGACCTGATCTAGTGGTTACAAGACGCATATTAGACTGAATAAAAATTATATGAGATAAAAGATATTTAACAACATTAATACAAGGGGAAGAGAAAAAGTAGCATACACTGGATGTTTAGTTGGAGCCAGAAACTTTGATATGCACTTTGTGAATATTTTATCTTAGTCATTTAAATGGTAGACAATATTGGCACCATGTTGTAGATACAGAAACAAAAATGTGACAGCAAGCAAATAATGAATTGTAAAGTCAGAATTCAACCTCAAAACTATCTGGCTCCAAACACATTGCTCTTTTTATTGATATTACTCACTCTTCTAGAAAGTTAAATATGAACAAGAATACATGTAATACTAAACTCAATAAACACACTAAGGGATTATATCCCTTTTTAAAAAACAATAGGTTAATTTTACTTCTGATATCTTACTGATGACAAATTTATATTTCTCCTTTACTAGATGGTGATGTTGTAACAGTTACAATTTCTAATCTCTTGCTGCTAATAGGAACTATGTGACAACTATGTGACTCTGGTACTGATCTATTTAGTTCTGACTTAAAATTTCTTTGGAAAAAAATTCTAAGTTTAGAAAGCATATTAAGCCAATGTGTTCAAAGACACTTTTCTGCCTTGAGTAATATTGCAATAGTAGAAAACAAGTCAGAATGGCAGATTTAAGGGGCTAATGCTAAGATATTAAGACCCTGTAAGTAAAGAAAAATTGTTTATGGAATGAAGAAATCTACTGAGAATATTTAGACCATATGTCAAAGATGAAAATTTTGCCAGAGAACTAATATTATATACTGAATTGAGAACTTAGGATGGTAAATTAACTTTTATAATGTGTTCATTTATTAGACGATTATCCATAAAATGCACTGATATTGAACATGCCTCTTAAAAGCAAGTTTTATTTAACTGCATTTCTAATATTTTAAAGAGCTTTATTGCATTAGTCTCTGATATCAGTACTTATTAAAACCATGTGTATTTATTACTTACTTTTGAGTTTGTTTCCCACACAGGAGCTTTCAAGTATTTTTAGAAATAGAAAGTATGCTGTTTTATTTTTTGTTTTTTTAAAGTCTTTCTAAAACTACTGTGTACACATTATGTACTTGGAATTTTAATAAGTTATTACAAAGAAAATATCTCAAGTAAAATTTTAGGCTTATCTGCATTTTAATTCTGGAGAATCATTTTCCTATGAGATATGTTAAACTAACCTATGATAACCTATTGAAATGAGACCAATTTAACCATTATTTGAATGTTGGCTAAATTTTGGAGACTTCTTTTTATATATGTCAAATAATTTTTACTTGCTTATTTAGGATTTAAAAGTATTTATTGTGTCTACTGGATGTTAGGTACTAGAGATAACTTGGTAAGCAAATTGGGATATCTCCTCCACTTTTAGAATTTACAGTCTAGTGATAAATAAAGACATAAACCAAATTAATAAAAAGTTTACTTAATTACAAGTTTTGATAAGTATTGGAGCTCTGAGAATGTTAAACAATGAAACATGACAATATGGGATGTCAGAAAAATATTCTATAAAAAATAAAAATTTTACTCAGTATTAAATTATAAGTAGGCATTAGGAATCATTATAGTTTAAATAAAACTTACACTGTGGCTATAATGGACCAAGTTTTGGAGAAGGAATTTTCTTTCCAAGAATAACTGGAAACATTGATTGAAATATCAAAACAAAAGAAGCAAAAGAAATAAAAACAAAACAAAACCCCAAAATATATTCTTAAAGTACTAGGGAGCTACAAAGACACCCAGATCTTGGGGGACCATGATCCTAGAGGGATGAGACAGTTCACTGAGGTGAAACTGATACTTGCTTATTTATAAATAGTGTGATGCCTAGAGATTGAGAGTCTTGACAAAGTTTTCTGTAGTAGAATTTTCAGTATAACCTGTCAAAGAGTCCTGGGACACAAAATTTGGATTTCAGAGGAAGAACGGATATTTTTATGCCCTGGGATGTCAGAAGAGAACCCTGACTTGCTAACTTCTAGGAGTGGGGTATGATGGAACGAGAAAAGATCACAGTGTCCAAACATCCCCATCTGAGAGAGGATTAAGATACAATGTGAGCTGCCTTTATTCTAACTCTTTGTCAAAAGCAAAATTAAATTCTCTGTGGAGAAGATACCATCATATCAAGCATCAACAATTTCCTTACATAGTTCAGAGCATTCAGTCAAAAAAGATCGAGAAACACAACCAAGAGGAAAGAGACCATCGACATAGGCCCACGGAAGACTCAGCCATCAAAGGGTTCAGATGCCATCTTTACACTGATGTGAGTGCTCAGTCACTAAGTCCTGTCTGACTCTTTGCAACCCCATGCACTGTAACCTGCTTGGCTCCTCTGTCCATGGGATTTCCCAGGCAAGAATACTGGAGTGAATTGTCATTTCTTCCTCCAGGGGATCTTCCCAACCCAAGGATAGAACCCACATCTCCCATGTTTCCTGCATTGGCAGGTGGATTCTTTACCACTGACCCACCTAACTGTGATTAATATCCTCAAGAAAATGAATGACGAGATAGAGACTATCACCACAGATCAGTAATAGAAAATAATAATGAAACGGAAATGCTATAATCTAATGACATAAAAAGTATCACTAGGATTGCAGTAAATGAATTTAGTAATAGATTATACACTGATGTTGAAAGGATTAGTAAACAGAAGATGTTATAATAAAATATATTAAACCACAGAAATACAAATATATAAAACAATAAAATTTTGAAAATTGACGAAAGAGACACAAAACGTGACAACTGTTTTCAAAATATATGAACATATGTATGAATATATGAAGAACAGTATATGAAGAACATATGTATATGAAGAATATATCCATATTAAAAAAATTTTTTTAATTGGACAAAAAAGAGCTGGAAGTAATATAAATATTTTCATATTTCAGAAAGAGCTTTTTAAGCAAAAAACCCTACAACTTGGGCTAATGGACAGGTCTTAAAAGTTAAAAAATAACAATAAATACTGAGATATAACTACTCTAGCATGTTATTTACATTTCAAAGTAGGATTAAAATCTAAAACTTTGGAAACATTGTTTATTTCCCTCTCCCAATATAAATAGACATTTATTTATGTTCCAGAAGATGAAAATCCAGACACCTCCCGTTTTTGTTCTCAAAGAGGAAGTGTTTTACTTTAAAGTGATGTGCTATGTGCTTTGCTAAATTGCATCAGTTGTGTCTGACTCTTTGTGACCCTATGGACTCTAGCCCACCAGGCCCCTCTGCCTATCGGATTCTCCAGGCAGGAATACCGGAGTGGCTTGCATGCATTCCTCCAAGGTATCTTCCCAACCCCAGGGATCGAACCTGCAACGCTTAGGACTCCCGCACTGGCAGGCAGGTTCTTTACCGGTAGTGCCACCTGGGAAGCTCCACATTAAGGAGATGAGATTCCTTTTATCTCTCAGAAGAGGACGGTAGAAACTGGAAAGCGTACATATAAACTACACGAGGTTCCTAATTTCAGTGTTCCTTTCCTGTGACATTAGAAACTCTCTTTTATCCTGTAGAGATAGTACCACTCCCATTTTCACTATCGCACTATTCACAGTAGCTAAGATGTGGAAAACAAATGACCATGAACAAGAATTCATTTGAATCAGTTCTAATGAGATGGATGAAACTGGAGCCCATTATACAGAGTGAAGTAAGCCAGAAAGATAAAGATCATTACAGCATACTAACACATATATATGGAATTTAGAAAGATGGTAATGATAACCCTATATGCAAAACAGAAAAAGAGACACAGACGTACAGAACAGACTTTTGGACTCTGTGGGAGAAGGCGAGGGTGGGATGTTTCAAAAGAGCAGCATGTATACTATCTATGGTGAAACAGATCACCAGCCCAGGTGGGATGCATGAGACAAGTGCTCGGGCCTGGTGCACTGGGAAGACCCAGAGGAATCGGGTGGAGAGGGAGGTGGGAAGGGGGATCGGGATGGGGAATACGTGTAAATCCATGGCTGATTCATGTCAATGTATGAAAAAACCCACTGCAATGTTGTGAACTAATTAGCCTCCAACTAATAAAAATAATTGAAAAAAAAAAAGTGAAAGTGAAGTTGCTCAGCAGTGTTTGACCCTTTGCGACCCCATGACTTGTAGCCTGCCAGGCTCCTCCGTCCATGGAATTTTCCAGGCAAGAACACTGGAGTGGGTTGCCACTTCCTCTTCCAGGGAATATTCAAGAAAGATGAATAACTTCCAGAGATCTGCAGCACAACATTGTACTTTTAGTCAACAATAATGTGCATTTGAAATTTGTGGAGCATATATCTTATATTAAGTGGCCTAATTACAATCAAACTAAGAAAGCTAAATAAACAAGCAAATGAATGAATGAATGAATAAATCTTTCCCTTAAAAAAATAAATAAAATAAAACCTCCTGATTTACAAACAGATTTGTCTGTCTGGATCTGCATTGTTGTAGAAAAATAGGGCAATGAGTATTGCTTCAGTTATTCTTGGAAGTAATAATAATCCTTTCCTGTTCCAGAAACCTCATATTTACTTTCAGAATAGTATGAATAATGTAGATATTAAAAAGTTACTAAAATTTTACTTCAAAAAATTATAAAAGGGGATGTACAAAGGGCTAATAAACATATGAAATGTTCTCAGCCTTCTTAAGCAAAAGGTGATGAAAGTTTAAATTACAATAAGGACAACCAACATGGTGAAAGTCAAAAAAACTGATGACAAGGGTCCTGATGAGGTTACAGAATAATTGAAATACTCAAAAAAATTTGCTTGGCAGTACCTACTAAAGTGTTTAGTGCAACTTAAAATGTTCGTTATAGTCCTAACAAAAATGAAATAAATGTACATGCACGAATGATTATTTGTAATATCCAAAATAACCCTAGTCTAGAATAGAAAAATGTAGTACCTTTACATATGCAACAAAATGCCAATAAATATGCAAGAGATGTAAACAAAAAAGGCTCTTGCAGCATTATTTATTTATACTCTTTCCCAAATGGTAATAACTTAAATATCCATTAAAAATACACTGGATACATACTGGTTTTATCATATAATGGAAAAATATATAGCAATGAAAATTGTGGACCAATACACACAATTTTGTGCGTCTAGAAAACACAATGTGCATCAAAAGAAACAAAATGGCACCATTCACAGGATTCTATTTGCATGAATTTCAGAAATAAGCAAAAATAATTATTGATGAAAGAAGTGAGACAAATGCTAACCTTCGGTGAGCCAAGGGATATTAAGTTACTAAGAAAGAGTGAAAAAACAGATTCTAAACCTTATTCATTTACATGATTACACAGATTTCTTTTTTGTATTTTGTGAAAGTCTATGCATATGATTTTGCCCTAATGAGTGTTAGTTATACTTCACTTTTAAAGCAGTTTATTTAGAGTTAGCATAATTTGTAATATCAAAATCTTACATTTTAGATAAAAATATTTTATTTGCAGCAACAAACTTGGACCTAGACATTACTATACTAAGTGAAGTAAATAAAAAAAAATCATATGATATCACATATATGTGGAATTAAATGAATGGTATAAACAAACTTATTTACAAAGAAGAAATACACTCACAGACATTGAAAAAAAAAATATGGTTACCAAAGTGGAAAACGGGGAGAGAGATAAATTAGAACATGAGGATTAACAGATAAACTTTATTATCCGTAAAATAGATAATCAGGGGCATAATTCACAGAACAAGAAACTATTTTCAGTATGTAGTGACAACCTATAATGGAAAAGAATCCAAAAAATATATATATCTATAAATAATATATATAATTATATATTATATAATACAATATATATAACTATATATAGAAGTTTTATATACTTTTTATATTTATATTATTACATTATATTAATATAATTATATATAAATTCTATTAATATATTAATACAATACATATCACATACAATGTATATCACATATAATATATATCTTTTTGATAATAATAATATAATATAAAAATATAATAAAATAATATAAACATAGCTCATAGATTATATTTTTTATATTATATCACATATTATATAAATATATCTATATATGTATATTACAAATAAATAACAATATATAAATTTATATTTATGTACAATGTATATTTATCAGTAAATATTTATATATTAATATACATAATGTACTAAACATATTATTATATTATATATTAAATATGATATTAATATATACATACAAAATAATTATATAAATATATAAAATTAATATATATACATATTAGTATGTATATATACATAATTATATATCTATATATGTCATATATATCTATTCATATATACATATGTACATATATAAACATATATATATATACAATTTATAATATATATAACTTAAAATATATATAAATTATGAATCACTAAAAATATATATATTTATATAAAAGTGTATGAATATATATAAATAATTGTGTATAATATACAGTGTATTTATATATTTTATATATTTATAGATATATATATAATTAATTTTATGTATCTATTGATATATCTATACATATATAAGTGAATATATATTAATATTTAAACATGTAGAGATAAATATCAACACATATTTGTTTATATATAATATACAATATATTATATATTCATATTATATGTTAAATATTATATATACATTTTATGTATATTATATATTAATATAATATATAGTATAATATTAACATATATACTCTATGTACTAAAACAATATATAATATATCCAGAAATATACATATTAAAATATTATAAATACATCTATAAATAATCCAGCATGACACCAACATGAGTGCGAGTTGCAGCTGGCAAAGCTCAGACAGGTCTACCACAGGGCGCACTGGCTCTCCAACTCCAACTCTGCGGGGCAGTTATGTAAGAGTGAGCTACATCTCACTGTTTATATGATATATAAGATTATGTCTTAATATATAATTTATACTATATATTTATATATAATATAATATATAATATATAATATAATATTATATAATATATATAATATGTATTACACTATATATTATACAATATTTTATAACATGGTATATTTCATATATATAATTATATATAATACACATATAACATATTATATATAATACATAATAATATGTTATATATAATATAAAATCTATAATATAGTATATAGCATAATATATAACATATATATAGTATATTAATATATATTTTTAAATTATATATTAATATATAATACACACAATATATATTTATATATGTAATATTTTATAAAATGTAAAATTACCTTATAATAATATATATGTATTGAATACATGTATATACATACATGTATTTACATATATATATTTAGATACATATATATGTATATATAATATATAATGCATAATTGATTTCAACACATACGTATATAGTGCATATATACTTTATATATATTATATGTGTGTATATTATATATACCATATATACACAATACATACAATTATAATATATACAATTGTATATATATAGTATATATATTGTATATTGTATATTATTGTATATTGCATATTATATATTGTATGTGTATATATTATCTATAAATATAATTGATATATGTATATAAGTATAATATATATAATGTATATAAATATTATATTATCATATATATCTACTTTATAATCTATAATAATATAATTTAATGTATTATAATATTATTGTATGATTATTATAAATTATATATTTTATATTATATATTATATCTTGATGTGCAGTCAAATGCTGTACCATTGAGCTATACCCACATATGATATAATTAAATATATATAAATATATGACCATATATAAATAAATAAATGTCTTTATATAAATATATATAACTATAATATAACTAAAATATATAATACATTATATTATATTGTTTAATTATATAAGTAATTAATGATTATATTTATGTACACATAAATATATAATATATATCAATATATATGATCTAGATAACATATGTAAAAATATATAATTATATATTTTATAGCTTTAAACATAATTATATAATTATTTTTATAATCTGATTATATACAATTTGTTATATAAATATAATTATATATAATCATTTTATAATTATATAACCTTGATTATAATTATATATAATTATATATCACTTATATTTTATATGATTATAAATTTATATTATAATTTTAAATTAATATCATATGAATATTATTATTATTTATAATTATTAAAATATAACATTAATTATCATAATAGTGAAAGAAAGTGAAGTCGCTCCATCATGCTTGACTCTTTGTGACCCCATGGACAGTAGCCTGCACCAAGCTCCAGGCAAGAGTACTGGAGTGGGTTGCCATTTCCATCTCCAGGGAACTTTCCCTACCCAGGGATGGAACCCAGGTATCCCACATTGCAGACAGACACTTTACCATCTGAGCCACCAGGGAAGCCCTAATTATCGTAATACTTAATTAATAATTAATCAATGACTAATTAGAATAATTTTATAATTATAATTTCCTATAATATAGAATAAACATAATTGTATAATTATAATATGTATATAATATAGAATATATTAATAATATAAATATATGAATATATAAATATGTTTAAAAGATTATTATTATATTATAGCCACCACTATATCATAATTGATATTATATAATATATAATATAATATTATCATATGATTTGATGTAGCATATGATATGTTATATGATATGGTATATTAAATTTTCAAATATATTTTATGATTATATATATTATATAATATATTCTATAATATAGTGAATGTATAATATATATAAATAAGATATATTAAATATATTAAATATACATTTGATATATATATATCAAATATAAACAAAATATAAATATATACATTCATTTGTGATATGTTTTATATATAAATTATGTATAATATATGTAATAATTATATATGTATATATTTAATATGTAAAATATATATTATATATAAATTATACTTATAATTATATATATAATATATATAAATATATATAATATAAAGTTGTATATAATATAAAGTTGATACATAGTGATAATATATAATTCTGTAATTATATAATAATGATACAATATTTATACACTAATATATAATTATATATATAATCATATATTATATAATTGCTAAATGTATACATATAATGTATATAATACATATCATATTTATCTCTCTCAATGTGTGTGTGTTTCTATCTCTCTCAGTGTGTGTGTTAATAATTATGTAATATACATCATATGTATAATAAATATAATATATACTAATATTAATATGTATCATATATAATATATATTATATAGTTAAAATATATAGTAATTATACATTATATTATATGTTTTATATATTATTTAGTATATGTCAATGTATGTATCATTCAATATATTATTTTCTATATATTATTTATATATCATTTTAATTATATATTTTACAGTTATATTTATTTTATATCATATTTTAAATATTATAATATATTATAACATCATGTTATAATATATACATATATTATATTAATTTTATATTTATATTTATATACAATAGTATATGTAATAGACTATTATATATAATATATAGATATAATATATAACATCAAATTTTATATATATTATATATTGTATTGTATATTATTGTATATTATTGATTATATATACTTCTTATATATTTTAAGAATTTAATTTAAATTAAAATTAAATAAAATATTTAATATTTAAAATTAATTTTAATTAAAATTAGTAAACAGTTTATGCCAATGTAGTCTGTAACTTTTGGTATGTGAACAAGGTGTAGGACTGTCAAGTATTTTCCAGAAGCAGAGAAAGATTAAGAAAGGCAAGTGGCTTTTGGATTATGAATCTCATGTTCTATTTTCACACATCCTTTGACTTTTGTTACAGTTAGTTTTCTGGCATATCTTCTTTTTGAGAATATACATGTATAGCCCAAATTGTACTTCTTATAGTGTTATAGCCACGCTTTCCGGGAAACAGACTCCCTCAGAAGGACAGTGCAGATGGTGGAGTGCAGTTTATTACGCCGGCGGGGGCCCAAGGCAGAGTCTCCTCTCAGCCGAGGACCCCGACCAGCATTTGTGAAAATCTTTTATACCCCATGCTTACGTGTCCAAACCCACCACCCCAAATCCCTTGAGGCTTACAAAGGAAGCGTAAATACAATCACAATAACCCCATCATTCACGTGTTATGTGTTCAAACAGTTAATAATCAATAAGCCTGCAGTTACATTCCAACCAGTTAATAACCGATAAGCCTGTGGTTAGGCAGGCATGATTAGTGTCTGTTTTCTCTCAGGCAATGAGTAACCTGGATGTGATCTTCAGGATTCCCCTGTCCGGAGGGGGTCTTATCCTTCCATCGTCATTCCCACAGGCGCTAAGCACAGAGTTCAGAGTCCACTGGAGAGGCGGCCTAGCATGATCTGCACGGACAGGCCTGAGGTGGAGTCCAGGCCCTAGGAATTCCTTCTTCAATAGGATTCTAAGTTCACATTTTAAAAAGTAGAAGTCAAGGCCTGTAATAGGACTGCTGAAATGAGTTCCATGTATGTGAGGTACTTCTCTTAATTTGACTCGATTAATCTGCCTCAAATCTCCCCTCTATTAAAACAAGAATTCTAACACAGTTCGTCCAGCTCTGAAGTCCATACAAATATCACTGTGTTGCATTTAAATTCATTTAATTTTCAGGATTAAACTCATGAATTCCAAATATGAAACTTTATCTACAGACTTTTAAAACAGTGGGCCTCATCTTAGGATACATTGCAGCTCACACTTATTGTGTAGTCACTCAGTGGTGTCTGATTCTTTTGCAACCCCATGAACTGTAGCCCTCCACCTCCCCTGTCCATGGGATTTCCCAGGCAAGGATAATTGAGTTGCCATTTCCTTCTCCAGGGGATCTTCCTGACCCAGGGATTGAAACCACATGTCCTGCACTGGGAGGCAGATTCTTTATCACTGAGCCAGGAGGGAAGCCATGCAAGTCTTTTTAGTCTGTATCAAAATAGATAAGTAGAAATAGCTCCTACTACCACAACATGTGATTTGATAAGAAGGAATTACACAGGGAAAACAACTATGAACATCTCCTTCCAGTCATATAACAATGCCAGGAAAAAGAGTTCAGCATAACTTCTTGAGCAACCTAAGTGTGCTGCTCTTACTCTAAGTATATGCATACCCAGATAAAGGAGAATGAATAGCCTAGACATTCCCTGCTTGAGGCACTTTACGTAGCTCTTTTTGATATGTATGTCTTCCTAAATCCATTAAAGAGTAACTCTTCAACCAGATTGGTTTTCATGATGATAAGGCAGGGTTTGTAATTAAATTTCACCAGAGACCCGCCAACTTGCCCTAGGGAAAAAAATAAAAGAGCTGACATCCCTGCCTTGAGAATATAATAGAAAGGTCAGAACACAAATTCCTTCTTGATAGAATGGTGTATGGAAGGTTCCTTACTGGAGCTTTATTTAAGATATTTTCTATTGCAGACATCACCAATCTTTTAACAATGTCAGCTCCTGTTCCTAAGCTCCATCAAGTCATTGAAGTTTCTGATCTTACAACTCTAAAAAACAAGGCCAATGATGTGGCTATTGTTTAGATTTTTATTTTTTTATTTTTTTAAGGAAGTAAAAGGATATGCGGATCCCTTTGACCATATTCTTTCTTAAAGCTGTGGACCTTATATTTCAGTGTAATTTTAAAAATCAAGGTGTCAGTAAGGCATGGCACTTCCAAATTTGATGGACTGTAAATCTTACAGGAAGTGCAATGACACAGTAAGATGGAAGACAGCTGTCTTAGTTTATTCCAGCTGCTTTAACAGATGCTGACTGAGTTTTGTTATATTTATTTCTTATAGTTCTGGAGGTTGGAAATTCAAGGTCATGTGGTCAATAGAATCCTGTCTGTGAGGACTTTCTGGTTCATGGTCAGTCATCTTTTGCTGTGTCCTCATATGGCAGAAATGGTAATGTTGTAGAAATCAGTACTCGAGAAACCAAGTACCACACTCGGAGAGTCCGAGAACTCGGGTTTATTATGCTGGCGAGCCCAGAGGTGTTAACACTCCAAGCTCTGAGTCCTGACAAAGGGCTTACAGAGTTTTTATAGACAGACTCTTGTGGGCAACACTAGCTGTTGGCAGGCTGGTTTTAACAACGGGGTTTCGTGCATGCAGGAACAGTGGTCAAGATGGGGAGGGGGATGCCTGGCCTGGACAGGCATGATGAAGCAGTTTGCAGGGGCTGGTGATTGCGAAGAGCAGGACAAGGGTGAGTGAGATAAACTCCAGTTCCTAGTATTGCAAGTCCCCACCTTCTGAGACTACCTGACTAAGTGATCCAGACTTTGCAAGGGGCAGGCTGAGTTACAGAGGCAGAAGAAGGAGGTTATGTAAAAATTTAACTTTTCCTCTTCATTCTCTCCCTCTTGATACTTCTATCGCCCTTTGTAGACAGCATCACCTCATATTTTTGGTAGGACATTCAGAGCTCCCTCTCATTTAGGGGGCTACATTGAACTATTACCACTTGTAACTTTATGAACTGGGTAACAGATCGAGAATACAAGGGCCAAACAATAGTGCTGCAAAGAGCATGAAGGGAGGACCTGGTAAAGGGAGAAGCCACGATGCCCAGCTCCATGTATTGTTCCAGTTACCCAGGAATAAACTAGTTTTTCTCTCCTTTTTGTGATTTGTTCCCTTAGTTGTTGGGCCATGTCCCTGACCATTCCTGATTGGTTTACATTAAAGCAGCATTTTCACTCGAGAAGAGGCAGAGTCCTCCCTTTTCAACTGTCAGTAGGTCTGAAGTGAAGTGAAGTTGCTCAGTCGTGTCCGACTCTCTGCGACCCTGTGGACTGTAGCCTACCAGGCTCCTCTGACCATGGGATTCTCCAGGCAAGAATACTGGAGTGGGTTGCCATTTCCTTCTCCAGGGGATCTTTCCGACCCAGGGATCGAACCCAGGTCTCCTGCATTGGAGGCAGACGCTTTAACCTCTGAGCCACCAGGGAAGTCAGTAGGTCTAGCCCTCTCCTATTCTGTAAAACCACCTCAGCCAGGGAGTCGAGTTGGTCCTGTGAGGCCACTAAAGGTTTGGCCACTCTCTCAATGTCGTCTGTGAAGTCCTTGGATAGTGTATGGTAGAAGGTGGTTGATGAAGCAACCTCCTTCTCCTATACCTATCCCAGCCGTGATTCCCAGACTGACTAGTAGGGGTATAAACTGGAGGCTCTTTTTGACCGCGTATGTGCTGTGAGAGGTACGGTGAGAGTCTGGTTGTTACGGACAATATTCATCTGGGGAGTGAGGAAAGCTAAGGTGCAGATACCCATCTAATTCACAGGTAGACAGACATAAGTAAGCATCTGTCCCACAAACAAAGAAAAGGCCTTGATGGGGGCAGCACCATCTGTTACAGCAAGGGACACTGAAAGACTGCAAACAGCCTGCACATAAGAGATAACTTAACACCAGCAAAAGGCTTTCTCCCCCTCTTTGCATTGTCACGGCTGTGGCAACTGAGCCCATCATGAAAGGGGGTCAGCCATACTGCGGAGCAGTTTAGTTAGTAGCGAGAATTGATCATAGCAATCAGGGATAGGGTCCAGGGTTGACAATGAAAATCCACTGATATTTTGATAGCCGGATCCTCAAGCTTCTGCTGTGCGTTGACCAGCCAGCTGCCACAGTGTGGCTGGAGCGAGGCTGAAGAAGCCTTAAGCTTCTGCCATGTGTGGACTAGTCAGTCCAGAGTGACTAGAGCAGGGCTCAGCCTCCTTCAAGGGTGAGGTCTTTGTTTTGGGAACCAGACCTTGAGGGGGTTTTAGGGGTCCTGAACTGCTTTCCAGGTGTCCTCATCACAGAAAGTCACTGCCTTCTTGACTCTGGCATGCTGGATCCAAGGGATGACACCTATAACTCTAGCAGCAGTAGGAGTTGCCAGGACAACCATGTGAGAGCCTGTCCAAAGTGGCTGAAGTGGTTCCTTTTTCCATACCTCATCTCCTGCCTGATAGGGATGAACCCAATTGCCCGCTGGAATGGGTGTCCTTTTTCAAGATTCCCAGGCAATATGGCGGAAGACTGTTCCCAGGGTCTGGAGGTGTCGGGACATCCCAGGTCAGCTAGTTGTTGGTGGTCTCCCTTGAACTTTTTATCACTGGAGTGGTCTCCCGTATAAGATCTCAAAGGAAGAATAGCCTGAGGACCTCAGGATGCATTTACGGAGGGAGGTGATGTCCACAGAATGAAAAGGCAGCTTGTTCCAGCACTGTCTGTGTGTTGGCTGGAGAATATTCTTGTTGTACTACTACTTGGAGAAACAAACTTAACAAGTTAAAGATATATGGCCTAAAGATTAATAGAAGTAGGAAAGCTGCTCAGGCGCCAGCTAGGAGAACCAGGTCCAGACACTGGTTTGTGACATTATTGCTTCTCTAGGTATGAGAAGATGCAAGAATTTGGACTCATAAAAATCTTTACCTGAAAACATCTGAATGCCTGGTTTTTCTGAATGCCAGAGCACAGAGCGCCTTATTTTTTGTCTCCACCCTGAACTCCTTTCAAGGGAGTGTTGAAGGTCAGCATCTTATAGTGGTCATGACTTAATCTTTGTAGAGGCAGCTGGCAAGGGCCAACTTCCAGTCAGCAGGGCCCCTTCATAGTCATATTTGACCATGTTTTGGGGGCATTTTATGGTCATTCTGTCCTATGGTGTTGAGAAGGCTCATTCCCAGGTCTAACAAAGATTCCACTGACAGGCCACTCAATGTGCTGTTACTAGACCAGGCCTTGCAAGTGGCAAAAGCCTATGGACCATACCTGTCTTACTAGCCTCTTGGTCCAGGAAAATATTTCCTCTTATTGCTTCTTGTCATATCTAGAGTTACAGTATTACAGTTATTGATCTCATATGGAACTGCATATCAGCATTTTATTACAGGCTCAGTCACACATTTGGTAATATAAGAAATAACCTTCTAAGGCAAGCTACATAGAAAATAATACAGCTAGTAGTTATTAGTAAGGTCACAAGCAAGAATTTAAGTTGAGAACTTTCATTGGGTATAGCCCAGTATACCCCAGGTCACCTGACTCAGTTAAATGATTATAGCCAAGTGTTAATCTTCTGGTTGTACATCATGGAGCATCTGACCTTTTATGCAAAGATTGGTTACTGAGATAGGCTTTGGAAACAATCTTAGAGTGTCCTTTTTAATAACTTAATTAAACCTTTTAGCAATAAAACATAACAAGGATCTATCTCAGAGGTGAGTCTTAGTAAGCACAGACCTTAATTAAAACTAGAACGTAATATTTAGTGAAACATAATTTTTTCTTTTTCTTTTTCTTTTGGAGAACTCATTGTGAGGGCATTAGCACTGTAGCCAGGGAAGGCTTTAACCCATCAAATAAAAATGAGGTCCGCGAGGGAGCCAGGAAAAATCAAGCAGCTGTCTTGGATCTTCCATAGCCCTGGCTCTTTGATTTTTTAACTGTTGTCTATTTATTTTTAATTTCCTGGTTTAAGAGAAGACTATTGCCATGTTTTAAGGATATCAAGATAGCAAAAGTATAACCACGAGGGGTTATTTTTCGTGGAAGTAGAATGAGCTTTGTCTACGTATACCATAATCTTAAATAATGTTTATTTACTTTACCAAAGTAACAAAAAGATTTTAAAACAAATATAAATAACTTAAAGGCAAATAAATTTATAATCTGTTATCAAAAGGCGCATTTTAAGAAAACTTTGTTCTCTTTAGAGAGAGAAGACTAAATTCCAGTCTGGCACAAACCCTGTTAATAGCAAAATTTGTTTATCTGCTTAATCTTAGAAAGTCTTTTCCATAAATCTTGAAGAACCAGCAGTATTCTTCTAAAGGCATGAGAGTAAAACCATAGAAGTTATGTTTAAAATCTGATTCTATTGCAATTGACAAAGAAACCTGATCATAACACTTTAATATAATAACTAGAATTATAATTGACCATATTATATCAGGGCATATCAGATCTATATGAATTTTACATAATTTTAGAATATCTATATTAGTAACATCAACAATATAGTATAACCTGAAAAGATTTTTCACCCCTTTAACTGTACTTCCCATGTAATTTAACAAGTCCAATGAACTCAGATAACTTAACAACTTTTTGGGATGTCTCAGGGGCCCTCTGAAGCATCCCAAAGTTGGCTAGAAGTCGTTATTTAGGAAGTTTTGTCAATAAATATCAAAAGGGTTTATAATAGTCAAATAGGATCATATAAGTCACTGTGAAATAATAGTCATTTACTTAGCCGAAGTTAACAAAAGATTCCAAAGGTAAATATAGAACAGATCAATTAAGAGTTAAAAAAAAAAAGAAAAAAATACAACTTAAATTTATTATTAAAAGCAGTTCAACATCTGAAGAAAGTATGTCCTCTTAACAGAGAGAAAGGCCGAATTTAAGTTTTTGCACCAGTATACTTTAAACTCATTTAGGTAAACTTAATTAAATTATTTTAAACTTAGTCAGTCCTAACCAAGCACAAAACTTTTTCAGGGTCCCCCTTCCGCAAACCTTGTAGTCACTTTCTGTAACAGTTACCTGTAAGTCAGACCTACTTTTTTTTTCCCTTTATAAAATGTAATTTTATTTTTATATCTTCTTTATTAAAAACATACATCCTACTTTCTTATTAGATTAGCAAACAAACATTAATACTAGATATTTGATATTGACTATTTCCCAGTTCACTTGAATCTGAAATTTGTTTAGGTTAATTTTTCTTGTATTTAGAATTGTTTGATTTATAAGCACTTACTTTTCTTTAGGCTAATTAAATTAGAAACTCATTTACAACTTCAACAATATTATCAAAAAAACAAAAAAATATATACTGAGACATACATAAATCCATAAAAACATACAGAGAGACTGACAGCGATCTTACAGTTTTCTGTTTGAGATTTAAAATGTCTCTTTGACCCCTTTTATTTCCTTCTCTTGAAGTTCTAATTTGCCCAAGGCTGAGGTCTCAGACAAAGCTGGCTGTGTATTTCAAGGACAAGGAAAGGGTTAACGTCAAGCTTTTTCCTGGGCAGGTCTTTTTAACAAGTTAGTTGTTTTTAATTGCATATGCAAAACAAATTGATTTTATAGTTTCCAGAAAGAAAAATTTCTCTCACTCAGTTCAGTCAGCAATCATGCACTCATAATCATTCAGAGGGTATCACAATGCCTCGCTTCTCCCGAGTCCTCAGGTTTCCTTAACTGTTGCTCCCTTCCTGGGAACCTCAAGGAGGTTATCATTCACGATGCCTCCCTTCAACCCGAGTCCCCAGGTCTCCCTATCTGATGCTCCCTTTCTGGGAGCCCAGGGAGGTGATCAGTCTCCTCTTCTGCCAGCCGGGGTAGGTTCCTGCCTGGGGACCAGCGCCAGGGCCTTACCTTATCCTGTGGCCACTCCTGGTGAGGTGGTTGTTGTACCCGGATCACGGAATCCCACCAAACACCACAGGAGCCATGGGTCGATGCAAAAGCAGTGAGGAACTTTATTACAAGCTCCAGCAGGGACTCCCTCCACACAACCTAATGGCCATGCGAGAGAGCCCCGAGTGATGGCGGCGATCTATTTTTATACCATATGGGGGGGGGGGGGGTAAAATGGGAAGCTTAAGGGGATTGGTTAATTCTTTAACTAAGGATGTCTTGTTAGCTACTATTGGTGGGTTAGAATAAGGGGGTGAGGGACTTCCTGTCCTCCTCTGATTGGCTCGTCGAGTTTCTTTGTCTTAAAGTTTTGTTTTCTCTCCTCGGGAGGGGGTTTTACTCAAAATGGTGGTGCTATGTTAAAATGGAGTCGTTTGGGTTTCACATTTTACATTGGTCCATCCTTCCAATGAGTCCAGCCGGGGCTCGGCCACCTGGGCAGTCGGAACACCAGTCCGAAAGGGAACCCTGAACACCGTCAAGTGGCCCGCCTCCTCGTTCGTCTGGGGGTTCCTTCACTCCAGCCAGGCAGAGCCACCAGTCTGGCGGCTCAAGGGGCCGGTGTGGTTGGACTCTCGCTGGGGTCTCCAGAAATGTTGCAGAAACCAGTACTCAGGAAACAGCACCACACTGGGAGAGTTGGAGAACTCAGGTTTATTATGCCGGCGGGCCCAAAGGAGTTAACACTCCAAGCTCTGAGCCCTAACGAAGGAATTACAGAGTTTTTATAGACAGGCTGCAGTGGGCAAGACCAGCTGTTAATAGGCTGGCTTTAACTAAGGGGTTTCACATGTGGAAACAGTGGTCAAGATGGGGAGGGGGATGCCTGGCCTGGACAGGCATGATGAAGCAGTTTGCAGGGGCTGGGCAATTGCAAAGAGCAGGACAAAGGTGAGTGAGATAAACTCCAGTTCCTAGTATTGCAAGTCCCCACTTTCTGAGACCACATGACCTATGTTATCTAAACTTTGCAAGGAGCAAGCTGAGTTACAGAAGGAGAAGGAGATTATGTAAAATGTTAACTTTTCAGTAAGACGTCTTTCTGGATCCTCTAAAGACACTAATCCCATTAAGGACTTCCCAAGTGGTGCAGTGGTAAAGAATCTGCCTGCTAATGTGGGAGAAGCAAGAGACACAGCTTCAATCTCCAGGTCAAGAAGATACTCAGGAGCAGCAAATGGCAACCCTCCTCAGTATTCTTGCTTGGAAAATTCCAGACAGAGGAGCCTGGCAGGCTACAGTCCATAGGACCCAAAAGAATCAGTCACAACTGAGCAGGCATGCAACAGTCCCTTAAAGAGGATTTTGTTCTAATTGCATATTCACCTCCCAAGTCCCCACTCCCTAATACCATCTATTTGGAGGTTAAGGATTTCAAGACATGAATTTGAGAGGATATTCAAATATTCAGACCATAGCACCACATCTTCCAGTTGTTCTCAAATTGGGAAATGATTCCATGAAACAAAAGGCAGAATGAAGTTTTGTTGTTACTGTTGAGTCACTAAATCATGTCAGACTCAGACTCCTGTGAACTGCAGCACATTAGGCTCCTCTGTCCTTCACTATCTCCCAGAGTTTGCTCAAAGTCATGGCCATTGAGTTGGTGATGCTATCTAACCATGTCATCCTCTGTAGTCTCTTTCTCCTTTTGCCTTCAATCTTTCCTGGCATCAGGGTCTTTTCCAATGCCCTTGGCATCAGGAGTCTAACATATTGGAGTTTCAACTTCAGTAATAGTCCTTCCAATGAATATTTAGGGTTGATTTCCTTTAGAATTGACTGGTTTGATCTCCTTGCAGTCCTAGGTGCTCTCAAGAGTCTTCTTCAGCACCACGATTTGAAAGCATCAATTCTTCCGCGCTCAGTCTTCTTTATAGTTCAACTCTCACATCCATACATGACTACTGGAAAAAGCATAGCTTTAACTATCCACGCCGTTTTTTTTTTTTTTTTTTTTTTTTTTTTTAGCAAAGTGATGTCTCTGCTTTTTAACATGCTATCTAGGTTTGTCATATTTTTCTTACAAGGAGCAAAGGTCTTTTAATTTCATGGCTGCAGTCACCATCTGCAGTAATTTTGGAGTCCAGTAATGTTAAATAAAATCTGTCACTGCTTCCACATTTTCCCTTTCTATGTGCCGTGAAGTGATGGGACCAGATGCCATGATCTCAGTTTTTTGAATGTTTAGTTTCTAACCAGCTTTTTCACTCTCTTCTTTCACCCTCATCAAGCTACAACATGAAGATACATAGCATCCAATGTGGAGTCAGAGCCTCTTAGCTTAACACAAGAAGAGTCAAGTCTTGTTGATTGAGCTTTGTCCTCACAAGCGCCCCTGCCCTCCTCCCCGAAAAAAGGTGTTGAAGTCCTAAAGACTCTTACCTATAAATATGAACTTATTTTGAAACAGGGTATTTATAAATATAATCAAGATGAGATAATTCAACTAAGTTTTGCCTGAATCCTATATATAATCCTATATGATTGGTGTCCTTACAAAAAGAAGAAAAAGAGACAAAGACACATAAAGGGGAGGTGGCAAATGTGATGATAGTGGCTGCAATAGAAGTAAAGTGGCCAAGGAACACCAAGAATTGAAAGGCATCATTAGAAGATAGCAAGAGACAGGGAAGAATTCTAACCATTCTCAGAGAAAATCTAGTCCTGACTAAACTGTCAGCAGGGCCATATTTCAGACTTTCAGCCTCTAGAACTGTTAGACTGATATATTTCTATTGTTTTATCTGCTCAGTTTATGGTACTTTGTTAAGGCTGTCAAAATAAAACCATATAGTGTATAACCCAGGCCATCAGCATAGATAGACACCATACAAAGGGCAACCCATACAAAGATGGAATATGAAACACATTTTAAATACTGCCATCAGCTGATACTGCAACAAAATTTCATATGGCAATAGGTCTCTGAAACAAATCAATATTTTTGGCCCAGAGGGTGTAGACCCAAAAGACAGTTGAAAAAAGGGAAAGCAAAATCCAGAATGGGTACATGTTCCACCACTGACTAAGAATTTTCATATATTTCTTTTAGTAGTATAGAAAAACTAGAAATGAATATTAAATTATAATTTTCACATCATTTACAGTATATTGAATGTATAAATGCCTTAGTTGCTTTTATGGTAAAGTATATATCAGGCTTCTTTTTTAGTTATATGGGTTTAGTCACTATCTAGAATAAAAACAATATAGTTATAATATGTTAAGGAATAGAAACTTTACAAGTATTAAAAAAAAAAAAACATATGTGCACAAATTGTGTAGCCAATTTGTGTGTTGCCAAGATTTTACAGTCTATAATATGGGTGAAGTGATATAAATAGCAGGCTGTAGGGAATATTTCTTGGCAATGTTATTTTATTTATTTACTTATTTTTGCATTTCAGTGTTTCATATTACACTATAGGTTAGTTCTGCTTCTAGAAAATGTAAAGTCTATATTCACAAGTGTAAAATATATAAAGCTAACTCATGGAATTAAATGGACAAAATAGAATTCTGTGTTATTCTATATGTACAATGAAAATTAGGACTAAATAAATATAGAGAACTTAAAGAAATCTTCATATCTTTAAATTTTCACAATTTTCTACTCAAGAATGTGAGTGTACTAAGTCACTTCAGTTGTGTACGACTCTTGGTGACTCCATGGACTGTAGCCCGCCAGGCTCCTCTGTCTATGGAAATTTTCAGGCAAGAATATAGGAGTGGGTTGCCATGCCCTCCTCCAGGATCAAGCCAGCACCTCTTATGCCTCCTGAACTGGCGGATGGATCTTTTCCACCTGGGAAGCCCCACTCAAGAATGACATTTGCTAATTAAAAGTGACATTGCTCCTATATTCATCAGGCTGATTAGGTCTATACCATGTCAAAGTAGGTTATGAGTAGATATGATTAATAATATACCATTAAGAAGAAACTGAAGAGATATTTGCCCTTCTGTCTCCCTGACATATTTAATGTAGGCAAATGGTGGAATTTAACCATATATTGTACACACAGATAACTATATCAATTAATTAACTTTGAACAGTTTTTCTTATTATAATCACAGGTTTCCCTGATGGCTCAGACAATGAAGAATCCACCTACAATGCAGGGGGTTGAGTCCCTGGGTCAAGAAGACCCCCTGGAGTAGGAAATGGCTACCCACTCCAGTATTCTTGCCTGGAGAATTCAATGGACAGAGGAGCAGGACAAGCTACAGTCCATGGGGTGGCAAAGAGTTGGACATGAATGAGCTACTAACACTTTCACTTTCCTTTCACTTTTAGTAGACAAATGTGCTCACTGATTTCAAAGTTAACAATGGGGTACTAAAATATGTAACATTTTGCCATTGATTATTTTTCTTTTTTCTGGTTCCCTAATCCATTTGACTCAAAAGTAAAATGATCATCAAAGAACCACTGAGTACCCCCAAGGACTTAGCAATATACTAGGCATTTGATGATTGAAAACTATGAAGAATATGCTTAGTTTTCATTCTATTGAAATGTTGAGTGGTCCATTAGGCAGAAACAAGTAATTCATCCATCAGAATCGTCCATGCTAAATGATCATCCTTGACAGTTTATATGTTGAACATGAGAGCACTCGTGAAAATATATGTACTGGATGATTGGAAGCTGACTTTTCTGTTATTCCAAAAGTCTACTCTTCAGTAAAGAGCTGTAGGTCAATCTTAAATCACTTGTTGTATTATATGTAGCATAGGCTATAAATAATTCTGACCCTCATTATATCTACAGAAAGGTATCTCAAGGGTTTTGATTTATAATATGAAGCTACTAAAACCCTGTATAACATGTGAGTAATCTGAAATTTGAATTGTTAAAGAAAGAGGCTATAAAGACATTAGTGATATTTACAAAGTTTGAATATTCTAATTTGCATATTAATGAATAAGAAACATGAATAATGAATATGTAGAAACAAATCCATAATATACCCTTTACTTTATCAAATCTTATGTAATTAAAAGCAACTGGATGTTTAGTTATACTAATGAGTGAGATTTCACCTAAAAATAAAATAGTTTTAAAAATAAAAAGACTTAATGACAGACTTTATACATCTTCCTGACTAAATTTTTATAGTATTTACAACCATAAATATTAATAAATCTATACAATTAATAAAACACTTTTATAGTTATGTTAAATAATTTATAATACAAAAATTTCAATTTATACTTAAATTAGAATTAAGAATTCCAATGAATATTAATTCCAATTAATACAAAAATATTCCAATTACATAAAAGTGAATGCTACATATTAAAATATAAATAAATACTAAAAGTGAATGATTTATATTGAGTTTAGCACATTCGTCACAAAGGAAACTGCTGTTGACCCTACTAACAATAGCTGTTATTGTAATGAATATTTTCCTCTATGTCTGAACACACTTCAAGGACAGAGATTAGTTTGACATAGATAAATTAGAAAATAAATACATATGTTTAAAAAAGGGGAGAACAAGTTAAGGAATGAAAATGAATATAAAACCAAAACAAAGTAAATGTCAGTTTAGTAAAATAGGTGAGCACTTTGTTGCATGTGATTGGAATTAAAAAAAAAAAAAGTCAGGAAAATTTGACATGTAGTTATTTGGGGAGAGGGTAATAATTAGTCGTTCTGTTTGTCTCTTCAAATGAGATCAAATATTAAATAGACCAACACTGAATTCATGTATATATCTACATATCACTGCTCTATATAAGCCTCTAATTTACATATCTTTAACATATGTTACAAAATCTCAAATTATTACGTTATTGAGATCTCAAGTTATTAAGATCATAATTAATTGCACCTTTCAATGGCTACACAAAGAAAGGAAAATGAGTTAAATGAGGGAAACACTAAAAAAATGCAGTATAAAATCCTCACGGAGACCTTATACCACTAATTAGTGATTGTCTTTATTGATTAAATATATGTAGCTATTTTATACTATTATTTTATAAACATAATCATTTCTGGAAGCACTAATTCATTTACTTATTCATTTATTCAATAAAGAAACCTACTGATTATTGAGTATTTCCATGTATCATACAGTTGGAATGCAAACTCCTTGAGGGCAAGCATTTTTGTTTTGTAACCTTAGACACATGCAAGTATTGATAGATATGTGTTGTTAGTGAATGAATGCTAGAATGCTAGGTGCTAGGATGTAATGAGGAATAGATCATATAATGATGACTAGATCATATATAGTAGGCTTCCTGGGTATCACAGATGCAAGAGATGCAGGTGCGATCTCTGGGTCAGGACAATCTCCTGGAGTAAGAAATGACAACCATTTTAGAATTTTTGCCTGGAAAATTCCATGGACAGAGGAGCCTGGAGACCCATGAAGTCTCAAAGGGTCAGATACAACTTAACACACACACACACACACACACACACACATACACACACACACCATACAGCACAGCCAATGGCTTTCCAGTGTTTCTAAGGTCATGAGTGAAGTTAACAGCTGTTCAAAATTACTGTTATGTATAATTGCAAAGTTCATAGCCATCACCCAAAAGCACAGAATATGTTTGTTCATCAATTTTAAAAATAAAGGAAACTAGATGGAAAATGTTAAATATCAGGGACAAGAAAATGGAATTGCAAGAATGCCCAGATTTTAAATGGGTGGTTTCTTTCCAAGAAGTTCCTTAATATCTATGCAAAAATAAATGGATCTCCAGGGCTTCTGCCCTCTTTTTATGCTCCCTCTGCATTAACAAGGCATGTTCACACACATATGCAGGTATGGGCAATTTAAGAAAAGTCTTAACTGTAAAAGTGGAGTTAAGGACAGATTGGCTGTTTATTCACCCCAAAAAAGATCTTCTAGCAAAAGATCAATCTGATTTCGGTGTTGGCCATCTGGTGATGTCCATGTGTAGAGTCCTCTCTTGTGTTGTTGGAAGAGGGTGTTTGCTATAATCAGTGCATTCTCTTGGCAAAACATTATTAGCTTTTGCCCTGCTTCATTCCGTACGCCAGGGCCAAATTTGCCTGTTACTCCAGGTGTTTCTTGACTTCCTACATTTGCATTCCAGTCCCCTATAATGAAAAGGAATCTTTTTTGGGTGTTAGTTCTAAAGGTCTTGTAGGTCTTCATAGAACTGTTCGGCTTCGGCTTCTTCAGCGTTACTGGTTGGGGCATAGGCTTAGATTACCATGATATTGAATGGTATGCCTTGAAAACGAAGAGAGATCATTCTGTCGTTTTTGAGATTGCATCCAAGTACTGCATTTCAGACTCTCTTGTTGACCATGATGGCAATTCCATTTCTTCTAAGGGATTCCTGCCCACAGTAGTAGCTATAATGGTTATCTGAGTTAAATGCACCCATTCCAGTCCATTTTAGTTAGCTGATTCCTAGAATGTCGACATTCACTCTTGCCATCTCCTGTTTGACCACTTCCAATTTGCCTTGATTCATGGATCTAACATTCCAGGTTCCTATGCAATATTGCTCTTTACAGCATCGGACCTTGCTTCTATCACCAGTCCCATCCACAACTGGGAATTGTCTTTGCTTTGGCTCCATTCCTTCATTCTTTCTGGAGTTATTTCTCCACTGGTCTTGAGTAGCATATTGGGCACCTACCGACCTGGGCGGGGGGGTGGGGGGTGGTGGGGAGTACGTCAAGGCTGTATATTGTTACCCTGCTTATTTAACTTATATGCAGAGTACATCATGAGAAACGCTGGGCTGGAAGAAGCACAAGCTGGAATCAAGATTGCCAGGAGAAATATCAATAACCTCAGATATGTAGATGACACCACCCTTATGGCAGAAAGTGAAGAGGGGCTAAAAAGCCTCTTGATAAAAGTGAAAGAGGAGAGTGAAAAAGTTGGCTTAAAGCTCAACATTCATAAAAATAAGATCATGGCAGCTGGTCCCAACACCTCATGGGAAATAGATGGGGAGACAGTGGAAACAGTGGCTGACTTTATTTTTCTGGGCTCCAAGATCACTGCAGATGGTGACTGCAGCCATGAAATTAAAAGATGTTTACTCCTTGGAAGGAAAGTGATGACCAACCTAGACAGCATATTAAAGAGCAGAGACATTACTTTGCCAACAAAGGTCTGTCTGGTCAAGGCTATGGTTTTTCCAGTGGTCATGTATGGATATCAGAGTTGGACTGTGAAGAAAGCTGAGTGCCGAAAAATTGATGCTTTTGAATTTTGGTGTTGGAGAAGACTCTTGAGAGTCCCTTGGACTGTAAGGAGATCCAACCAGTCCATCCTAAAGGAGATCAGTCCTGGGTGTTCACTGGATGGACTGATGCTGAAGCTGAAACTCCAGTACTTTGGCCATTCACTGGATGGACTGATGCTGAAGCTGAAACTCCAGTACTTTGGCCACCTCATGCAAAGAGTTGACTCATTGGAAAAGACCCTGATGCTGGGAGGGATTGGGGGCAGGAGGAGAAGGGGACAACAGAGGATGAGATGGCTGGATGGCATCACCGACTCGATGGGCATGAGTTTGAATAAACTCTGGGTGTTGGTAATGGACAGGGAGGCCTGGCGTGCTGCGATGCATGGGGTCACAAAGAGTTGGACACAACTGAGCGACTGAACTGAACTGAACTGAACTGAGCACAACTGGTCAAAAATCCAATTTCAAAAGAATTATAAGATGGAAGTAAAAGAGATTCTTTCAAGCGAATTTTTAGAGTAGAGATGGGGATTTCTTGCAGGAGGGTGAGGCTGACCTCTCCCTGCCTGTCAGGATTTTGACTATGCCATGGCATTGCAACTCCAAAGTTTGGCAGCAGATAATCCTTATAGCAGACTGATGTGGGCTCAGTAGGGATTGGCACACAGGTGAACATAGAAACTGATGCCTGCTCTCTTTTGCCAGAGATTTAAGAAAGGGTTGTGACTGAAGAAATAAAGACAAAAGTGCTATAAGGGAGATAGAAATTTTCCCACTTGCTGAGGCAAAGATGCATGAGATCTTATGGGGCTATCAAAGCCATCAACTTATCTTGAGATTTTTTTTGACTGTACAGGACAAGTAATCTAGGAAATAAGAAAATCTGCCTCAGAGTCAGAAGGAGAGTGGAAGTTAGGAGGCAACAGGGAATTGCTTCTCCTGTGAGGGAGAGAGTTACTGTAGTATGGTTATGCCTGAGGGTGGATCTCTACAGTCCACAATGTCTCCCATAGAAGAACCAGACTTTGGATGCAACTTGATGTCAGTCATTATCAGCTAACATGATAGAAGCAGCCCTAAAGCTAACAATACTCAAATACACTTGGTTCTAATCCACCAGTTAGTTATTTTTAACCATGGTTTATGCTCATTTCTTGGCTTCCCTGGTGCTTGAAACAGTAAAGAATCTGTGTATAATGCAGAACACCTGGATTCAATCCCTGGGTCTGGAAGATCCCCTGGAGAAGGGAATGGCAACCAACTCCAGTATTCTTGCCTGGAGAATCCCATGAACAGAGGAGCCCGTCGGGCTATAATCCATGGACTCACAAAGAGTCGGACAGGATTGAGCGACCAACACTCTGCTATATACAATACACTCATTTCCAAATTATATATTTTAGAGAGAACTATAGAAAACCATGCTTAATAACTGACAATGGAAAAAATATGATGGAGGGGAAAAGATTGACAGATAATGGAAGGAGGGACATGATTAATGTACTCAGATATTTAAACTATTCTTATGTGGAAGATAGATCATTTTCTAAGTTCAAATTAAAATCAATGAGTAAAAGATAAATGGGTGAAGATTTTGGATGGCTATAAATAAAATATCTAATAAGAAAAAAAAAAATGTCTGTTAAGGAATAACCTGTCACACAAAGTATTTTTTTTTCCCATCATTGGAATCATTCAAGCCAAAATTAAATTGTCATGGATGGAATTGGAAGAATGTAATTGACCCATGAACTTTAAAACATATACCTCAGTTTTCCAAGGATGTTTTAGCTTTCCTTTCATTTTCAAAAGGATTCTCATAATAAAATAAAAATATAGCCACAATACCCAAAAGATTCTTTCCAAATATAAAAATCTGTGAATCTATTCTTTGAATAAAGTTACTCACCCTCTTTGAATTTCATTTTTCACATACAAAAAGAGGATAGTATATACCTAGCATCCCTTTCATATTATTTTAAAACCAAAGTAGATAGCATATTAAGAAAGAATCTTAAAATATCACATGTTTTAGAAACTTATCATTTTGCAACTGCTAGTTTTGCTGCTTAATCATCTCATAAAAAAGGTTTAAATTAGAAAATTTCATATATTTCCTGCAGCTGAATGTTTTGCAAAATATCAATGCATCGTGAGTGAGAACTTTGGGACCCTCTCTCTTAATTAAGAAAATACATATTTATATTTGTATTATTCACCTGTGGCCGAGAAGTTTAACAAGGTAAATCTAGTATTCGATAGTGATTGCTGCTGCTGGGGCTAAGTCGCTTCAGTCATGTCCGACTCTTTGCTACCCCATGGACTGCAGTCTACAGGCTCCTCCATCCATGGGATTTTCCAGGCAAGAGTACTGGAGTGGGTTGCCATTGCCTTCTCTGGATAGCTATTGAGACAATGTCAAACCATATATACTGGGATGATTCTCTTAAAACTACCAATTGAAAAACATTGAGTTTATATTCTTTGCAGCCAAAGATGGAGAAGCTCTATACAGTCAGCAAAAACAAGACCAGTAGCTGATTGTGGCTCAGATCATGAACTCCTTATTTCCAAATTCAGAATTAAATTGAAGAAAGTAGGGAAAACCACTAGACCATTCAGGTATGACCTAAATCAAATCCTTTATGATTATACAGTGGAAGTGAGAAATAGATTTAAGGGACTAGATCTGGTAGACAGAGTTCCTGATGAACTATGGACAGAGGTTCCTGACATTGTACAGGAGACAGGGATTAAGACCATCCCAGGGAAAAGAAATGCAAAAGAGCAAAATGGCTGTCTGAGGAGGCCTTACAAATAACTGTGAAAAGAAGAGAAGTAAAAAGTAAAGGAGAAAAGGAAAGATATTCCCATTTGAATGCAGAGTTCCAAAGGATAGCAGGAGAGATAAGAAAGCCTTCCTCAGCGATCAATGCAAAGAAATAGAGGAAAACAACAGAATGGGAAAGACGAGAGATCTCTTCAAGAAAGTTGGAGATACAAAGGGAACATTCCATACAAAGATGGGTTCGATGAAGGACAGAAATGGTATGGACCTAACAGAAGCAGAAGATATTAAGAAGAGGTGGCAAGGATACACAGAAGAACTGTACAAAAAAGATCTTCACGACCCAGATAATCACAATGGTGTGATCACTCACCTAGAGTCAGACATCCTGGAATGTGAAGGCAAGTGGGCCTTAGAATGCATCATTATGAAGAAAGCTAGTGGAGGTGATGGAATCCCAGTTGAGCTATTTCAAATCCTGAAAGATGATGCTGTGAAAGTGCTACAGTCAGTATGCCAGCAAATTTGGAAAACTTAGGACTGAAAAAGGTCAGTTTTCATTCCAATCCCTAAGAAAGGCAATCCCAAAGAATGCTCAAACTACCACACAATTGCACTCATCTCACATGCCAGTAAAGTAAGGCTCAAAATTCTCCAAGCCAGGCTTCAGCAATATGTGAACCAAGAACTTCCAGATGTTCAAGCTGGTTTTAGAAAAGGCAGAGGAACCAGAGATCAAATTGCCAACATCTGCTGAATTATAGAAAAAGCTAGAGAGTTCCAGAAAAACATCTATTTCTGCTTTATTGACTATGCCAAAGCCTTTGACTGTGTGGATCACAATAAACTGTGGAAAATTCTGAAACAGATGGGAATACCAGACCACCTGACCTGCCTTTTGAGAAAGCTGTATGCAGGTCAGGAAGCAACAGTTAGAACTGGACATGGAAAAACAGACTGGTTTCAAATAGGAAAAGGAGTAATGTCAAGGCTATATACTGTCACCCTGCTTATTTAACTTATATGCAGAGTACATCATGAGAAATGCTGGGCTGGAAGAAGCACAAGCTGGAATCAAGATTTCCAGGAGAAATATCAATAACTTCAGATATGCAGATGACACCACCCTTATGGCAGAAAGTGAAGAGAAACTAAAAAGCCTCTTGATGAAAGTGAAAGAGGAGAGCGAAAAAGTTAGCTTAAAGCTCAACATTCAGAAAACTAAGACCATGGCATCTGGTCCCATCACTTTACGGGAAATGGAGAAACAGTGGAAACAGTGTCAGACTTTATTTTTTGGGGCTCCAAAATCACAGCAGATGGTGATTGCAGCCATGAAATTAAAAGATGCTTACTCCTTGGAAGGAAAGTTATGACCAACCTAGATAGCATGTTAAAAAGCAGAGACATTACTTTGTCAGCAAAGGTCCATCTAGTCAAGGCTATGCTTTTTCCAGCGGTCATTAATGGATGTGAGAGTTGGACTATAAAGAAAGCTGTGTACTGAAGAATGGATGCTTTTGAACTGTGGTGTTGGAGAAGACTGTTGAGAGTCCCTTGGACTTCAAGGAGATCCAACCAGTCCATCCTAAAGGAGCTCAGTCCTGGGTGTTCACTGGAAGGACTGATGCTGAAGCTGAAACTCCAGTACTTTGGCCACCTCATGCAAAGAGGTGACTCATTGGAAAAGACCCTGATGCTGGGAGGGATTGGGGGCAGGAGGAGAAGAGGACAACATAGGATGAGATGGCTGGATGGCATCACCGACTCGATGGACATGAGTTTGAGTAAATTCCGGGAGTTGGTGATGGACAGGGAGGCCTGGGGTGCTGCGATCCATGGGGTCTCAAAGAGTCGGACATGACTGAGCGACTGAACTGAACTGAGTTTACATTAACCAAAGAGCAGAGAGAACTAGATTTCATTTCATTTACTTAATATTTGTGCAGTTTTCCGTGACCTTGCTAAGTGACAAGAGAGCTGCAATACTAGATTAACAGAAGAAACTATTCTGATCTAAGTTTACCATTTTATCCATTTTGCACATCATTTCTTGTTTTAAAATGTAAAGACTATTCAACTCTGTCAACTTTAAATGTAAAGATTAGTCAACTGTATCTTAACCACACAACTTTTCTTATCTGATAAGACTTAAGTACTGCTGTTGTCAATCTGTAGAAAAATAGTAGGCAGAATAGAGCAGACATTAATATTCTTGAGTCTAAAAAAACTATGTGTCCTATTTTATTGGAGACAGTTTTGTTTTACAGTATTGTTCCAACATTGTATATCTTTTTGACTTAACAGAATTATACTGATTTGGGATTAAGATGTTCAAAGATTATATTTCTTGGTCAATTTATAGGAAAGAAAAAAAAAATTAAACTAGTTGAAAAAGTTTACCTACAAAAATTAGTTTAATTTTTTTAAATTTTGTTTTATGAACACTTTTAAAAGTTTCACCATATAAATCAACTAAACTTTTAGAAACATATTTATTTCTCTTGTACATAATATATCTTCACCAAATGGTTTGATATTTCTCTGAGAATAAGATCCATGTCTAAACCTCTCAACACATTTACATTTTCTAAATGAACATTAAATCAATGAATGAAGATGAATGAAGAATGAGTGAAAATTTTATTAGAAATTTAGGAAAATCTGGAAAAAAATCAGTCTCAGCTTCATAAGAGTTGTCCGTGTTTTTAAATTATATTGGGGCTGCCCTGGTCGCTCAGATGGTAAAGTGCCTGCCTGCAATGTGGAAGACCCAGGTTCGATTCCTGGATCGGGAAGATCCTCTGGAGAAGGAAATGGCAACCAGCTCTAGTACCCTTGCCTAGAAAATTCCATGGACGGAGGAGCACGGTAGGCTACAGTCCATGGGGTTGCAAAGAGTGGGACACGACTGAGCAACTTCATTTTCTTTAAATTATGTTGTATCATAATTAAATATGAGAGTTATGACAGTATTCTAGTAATAAGCATTCACAAAACCATCTGAAATTATTTGTCTCTAAAAATAGGCTAACTACTTACATAATTCACTTTTCAGCTTAGCCTTTTTTTGTGGAGACATCTTTGTTGCAATAAAAACTGAGATGACTGACCTGACCTTAGAGAAATAGCTTCTTATGCTGTGTTTAACAAAGTAAATTTTAAATGGGAAATGAAAAAAAAAAATAGGCAGGTGGATATAAGGCAATGGTAAAAGGCATTAAAAGGCAGGGTCAGTTTATAGACTGTCTTTCCTCTGAAAATATGAGATGAAAAAATATATTTGAAAAAGAAGGACATTTCAGGTGAAGCACCACCACTATTTCAGTGTCTCTTAGCCACTGAAATTATTTAACAGGAGGGGAATGCTAATTAAGATTTTACTGCCACCAAAGAGTATTTACTGTAGTTGAACGGGATGAGTTTTAAAGCTGCTCGATCTCATTTCCTTATTAAGATCTTCATACAGAAATCCAGGGATCTCAGATTTAATCAGACTCAGATCCCTTGCTTGCCCCTCCCCTTAGTAGAGAAGAAACACATTAGGTACATCACCGACCTCAAGAGATTATTAATCTCTGAAAATCATGCCCTCCCACAACCTCCCAGCCTATGACAACAATTATGATGGCTGATGCAGAGTTGTATCACGGTTAAAAATGGCAATAATAATGATGGAATTAAATCCTCTTTCCTATGTATAAATGCAACACTTATTTCCATGCTCTTTGGAGAGGATCCATTCTTTTCTAGCAGACATAGCTATGCATCATTCTTAAATATACTGTAAATCTTCTAATAATTAATAACTGCTAGAGCTCAGTTCCTTAAAAATGAATTTATATGAATTATGAATCACCTGTAGCTGAATTCATTTCTCCCTTTCCTCGGCTGCAAATCTAAAAGGAAAGGGAGCTGTTGTCAACTATGTGTATAATTTAAAAATGTTTCTCTTTCAAATATTTTGGTTGTTTGGATTGGCTTTATTTCTTATTGGATTAATTTCTCAGAACCATCATTTGGCTCCCATTTTCAAGAGGGTGTATTTTTTTATTTTTTGTCTTTCAGACATAGTTTTTTGTTTCAAATGTGATTTTCCTTTTATTATGAAATTGGTGCAGTTTATTTAGTTAAAAAAATCTAAATAATCAAAATACATAAATTTTACATATAACTATCATGTAGCTTTTGCAGTATATCCATCTAGAGTATTATCTACATGAATAAATACATATCTACATCTGTACTGCTATCAGTATCAATATAGACAGATATGTTAGTGGGGATTACCACACATTTTACTTTAACTAATATATTTTTTTAATTAAAACACATCCTTCACACTATTGCAAGTTGAATGATGTAGGCACTGTATTGTCCACTTCATTGTTACTTAAAGACTTCAGACTCTTTATTGAATAGGTAATTTAGGTAAACAAAATCATAATTCATTCCACAGGTTTTTATTTTTGCTTTTTTAGTCAATGGAAAAGGTACTAGTAATCAATACATTTTTTTACAGTTTCTAACATATATTCTTACATTTTCATTGGTATTTATTCCTTATTTTGTTCCTATATTCCTCTTTGTTTTAGCTACAATTTTCAACTTGTGGAGAAAGCTGGTATTCAGAAAGATTTAGCAGCTTATCCAAAGTCACCTGGTAATCAACTACAAGATTTATTGTTGTCTGATTTCAGAGTTAAGACATAGGTTCTAGTGGTTTGCATAGTTTATAAATGGACAAAATTATGTGTGAGTAATGAGTGGATGAGTTATAGAGGATCTCAGATGAAAAAGCAGTGTTGCTAAAGTTACTCTAAATTTACCAAGAATCTGTAACTTGACTTCTCTCTGGCTCAGCTTTATAGTGAAGAAAGTCTTCTGTGAGTAATAACTCTAAAGTTTAATTCTCAAGTGAATTATATATTGAAACATACTATTTAAAAACTGTACAATTAATTTGCTACTATCTACCCAAATTCTCTTTAACTTTACTTTGACAAATTAGAAACTAAGATCAAAAATTTTCAGTGACGTTGTTTCCAAGTTTTCCCAGATAATGTGTGTGTAAGTATGGAATCACCATTACAATATTTGAAATCTATTAAAACACACACATACACACACACACAAAAGAAATTAAAAGAAAGGAAGAAAGCCATTGATTTACTTCTGTCTCCTGTATTTGGCTCAGCCACTTGAAGATATATACTATAGAGTGGTCATATGAACATGAAAAATATTTTCATTTTCAGTTGCATTTTCATTTTTATCACAAATCTGGAGTGCAGAATACTAGGAAGAAGATGAAGGGTAAGGCATGCTTGTGTTGGGGGCAGGGGTGCTGTTTCAAACAGCAGTTACCAAAACATTTAATACATTGAGTAGCTTCTTAATATAGAAAAGATGGCCTTTTATCTGAAAAATATTTTCACTTTCTGATTTATTATTCCAAATTTTTGAATGTGTTGACTTTTTTTCTAAGTTAACTGTGTCAGTGTGAGAGCCTATTAAAGATTAAATATCACTTAACCGTAATTGAAATTTCAAGCTTTTTTTTTTTTTTTTTTAACCAGCATGTTATAATACAAAGCAGGGGTCAGACAGGAGGAAAATAGGACCCCTGCTGCAGAATTTAGCAGAAAGTAGATCAGAAGCTTCTGGTCAAAGACAAATATCATAGTATGATGGCAGTTTTCAATTTTTAACTTTGCTGTACTATAGATAGATATACTGGAACCTTTGCTAGTACCTTATTGGGCTTCCCTGGTGGCTCAGCAGTAAAGAATTTCCCTGCAATGCAGGAGACTCAGGAGACATGGGTTCATTTCCTGGGTCGGGAAGATCCCCTGGATGAGGGCATGGTAATTCACCCCAGTATTCTTGCCTGGAGAATCCCATGGGCATAAAAGCCTGGTGGGCTAAAGTTCATAGGGTTGCACAGAGTCATATATGATTGAAGAGACTTTGCAAGCACACAAGCACCATATTAACAACAAAACTCTGACACTGAAAATATTTAAGTATTTGTATTGGGAGCAAGAAAGAGATGTCAATATGAGGAGACAGCATTCTGGGCTTCAACCAGAGGCTGAGCGTAAGGCCCACAGGCAGCAGCAGTTTTATAGGGATGAAGACACAGGACGCGTCCCTGTGGCCGGAAGCGAGGCTGAAAGGAGGAGCTGGCCGGGCCTGAAGCGGCCTCTGCTGCCCTGAAGGAAGTCGTGTGTGTTTCCCCAACAGACCACCCTGGAGAAGGAACACAATTTTGCTTGGGGGCTTACCTGACTTAACACAACGGATGCAGTCCCCAAGGAAGTGAATTTAGCTCAGTTTTGTCAGAGCAAATTTTTAGTGATACATGGAGGGATTCACCACTTTTAAGCAACTACTTCTAAAACAAGGTCAGGAAGAAGGATCAAGCTTCATCAGACAAGTAAGAAACACCCAGCAAGGAACTTCCTAGAATAGTGAACATAACCGAAACTAAACCCCAGAAAGTTCAGGTACAGAAGGAGTTCTAACAGAGAGAGAGTACTAAACACTGCTAATGAATAGATTTATTACAAAATTCCTGATCTGTAGTATGTTCAGACTCGGAAGGAAGGCTGAGATAGGTGCTTATCTGCAGCAAAAGTTATTGCTTTAAAAATGTTCTTTTTTTTCCTGTTTTTAATTTTAATTACTTACACTGGGGTTTATACTTTAAAAAGGAATCACAAGATTTTAAATATAGATATTAAGAACAATGTAAGATTAACAGTGAAACCAAGCAGGACCCTGTGGGGCTCCTAGGCCCAAAAGCCTTTGTGTGTCCTTTACGCAGGATTCCCAAGGGCAGGTTGAAACAGCTGCTAATCAGAGAAGGGACGGGATGCAGGTATAAGGGAGGAGCAGAGGAGAAACACTAGTACAGCCTTGGGACAAAATCCTGGTTCTCCCTTAAGGGATACATGTAATGATATCTTTGAGCTGTTCTGCAGAACTAAAACTTCATCAAATGGAAGATGCTAACTACTAGATGAAACACTCATCTTCCCAGAGAAGGTCACAGTTTACCCATCATCATCTAATGCCAGATGATCTCTGGATTGGAAAAAAATGAGTGCCCTGGACACACTCTGATTGTTAGCAGCACCCCCATACACTTGATTATAAAACTCCTTTTGAATGCCCAGCATTGGGACACATGGTTTTGAAGGCAATTAGCCCACTGTGGCTCCCTTTACCTGGCAAAGCAATAAAGCTATCCTTTTCTACTTCACCCAAAACTCTGCCTCTAAGATTTAATTTGGAGTTGGAGTAACAGAAGATGGATCTGGCTTCATTACTTTCACTAATTTGGCATGGAGTTTTGATGCATTCCTAGCCATATAACTGCATAAAATAATTAATTGCATGGTAACCTAATCAGAAATTGGAATAAAGCTAACATGCTACATAAAGTCAGGGGCTGGTCGAAATGATCAGTTAATCTGTTGAAGTATGGCCCAGCTCCGAAGTCATAATACCTGAAAAATTGTTCCAATTTGCATGCTCTTAATTTAGCAGAACTCTGTTTGAGACAGAAGCAACCATGTGAAAACAGTGATAAGTGAAGATAGCAGAGCATAACTGTCAAACTAATTTCCAGGATCTCAGAAGTGACCTTATTTGGGTATAGGGACCTTACAAATGTAATCAAGTTAAGAAGAAATAGCACGGGCTCTAATTTAATATGACTGATGTTCTTCTAGAAAGAGACTCTGAGACCCAGTCACGAGAGAGGAGAACACCATGTGATAATAAAGGCTGAGACCCAAGTGTTGCATTTGCAAGCCAAGAGACACCAAAATTACAAGCAAACCAAACCCACCAAAGAAGGAGATAAAGAAAGACTCCTCCCCTACGGATTTCAGACATGACTAGAGACACCGGGGCTGATTGTGAACTGCTGGCCTCCAAATCTGTGAGACAGTAGATTTCAGTTGGTTTAAGCCATAGAGCTTGTGGTACTTTGTTATAACAGCCCTAGGAAATGAATATACCTGGCATCTAAATAGCCATCTCATTAAATAATAAGATGATGGTAAATTTGCAAATAATTCAATAATATTCAACCTCAATAACTATGTATCTTGGGATACAACTTACACACAAATAGAACAGCGATGTTGGAACCATTCATAATCCTGAAATTGATGAGTGAAATTAATGTGATATTAACCAGCACTCAACAGACTTCAAGGCTAATGTCAGGACAATTTAGAAAAAAAAAAATTGTGAAATGTGTTTTTACCTTAAAATATGATTTCTTCATTTTGAGTGCTGGTTCTTCATTTATAGAGCAGTTCTTCATTTGTGCCACTTGAGTCCTTATCTACCCTTAGATATGATGGATATGAGAAAGGGGCAGGATTGCATGTGTGGTTGGGAAATGGGCAACTGTAGTAGGTTCTATTTACAACAAAGTACTTTTAAATTTGTGTATGTGTTATGACACTTTTGTGGTCAACAGACAGTAAAATTCCTCAAGAAAAATAGGTCTCTTTTGATTTATGTTAAGACACTAATAACAGCTCACCAGAACAGGGCTGTTTTCTCAGTTTTGATTTAGACCTAGTTTGGACCTGGAGAGAAAACACAGAGGAAGGGCAGCCTAAGAAGTAAACTGAAAATCCCATTTAGCAAACTACTCCCTTCCATTAGCCTCTGTTCACCTATTTTTCTTTGACTTAGACAAATTCAAGATTTCTAGTTCTGAGCCTTCAGAGATTCTTCAGTATCTGAAGACAAAAAATAAGAATGGAATTTAGATTGCTTTAATTCTCAGAGTTGCGAGGAAAAAAATAAATAAGATGACATCAAATACAAGATACAAAATAAGGGAAAATATACTTGTTTAAAATTTCAAATCCCTAAGATAACGTATAACATCAGATTCTATCTTACTGGGGAACTGATAAAATGCCTGACTATAAAAATGTTGGTGGATTAAACCTTGCTCATTTTCTTGCCGTGTTAACTCTGGATAGTTTTGCTTATATTCATTTTGATCAAAGTTTATACAAAATATGCCTTTTAGAACCCTAAGAATCTTTGATTTATTTTAATTGGGTAAACAATAAGTGTATCTTGAATCAATTCAGGAAATGTATTTTTAAAAAGCTGATTATAAATAACACATAAATAATTTATTGGATAAGGGTAGATCATGTTTATGGCTGGATTTTTTAAAAATTCATTTTTAATTGAAGGATAATTGCTTTACAGTATTGCATCAGTTTCTACTAAACATCAGCATGGATCAGCCATAGGTTTACCCATGTCCCTTCCCATTTGAACATCCCTCCGCCTTCCTCCCCACCCCACCCATAGAGATCATTAAATAAGGCTTAAAATAACTTATCAACAAGGTTTAGAGAAGTTAGATATAAGAACCATGTCTGTCTCTTACCTTCAACTTTAGTTCTGGAGGCATATAGCATAGGTTTAAAAGCAGGGACTTTCAAAACCATCAGGCAAATCAGTTCTATCATTCATTAACTGACCTCAAGCCAATCCAATCTATATTGACCAATCCAATCTATATTAAACCAATCCAAATGAGATAATACATTAAAGTGTATCTCATAGTAAGCCCTTGATGCTGTAGTTATTATATTATTATGAAAATGACAGCCATATATACACAGAGTGCAAAAGCTCTCTAACATGGGGAGAATGATACTAACCCACACTACTGATTCTTCTGTTACTTTTATAAAAATATGAAAAGTAATAATCATTGTATAGCATATAGTACTTGATAGCAACTGGTATTTTCTCAACATGTGACATATATTAACTAATTGAATCCTTATAACTGTTTCATGTGGTTGCTGTTATTATTATTTATGTCTTACCAGTGGAAAACTGAAGCCCAGAGAGGCTTAGAAACCTGCATAAGGATACAGAGTGGAGCTGAATGTTGCTGTTGAGTAAGTCTGGTCATAACCAGAATCTGCGGTCATGACCTTAAGCCACAGTCCTGTTGTTAAGATGTCCATCACTCTGTGGATTTCTCAGAGATATGCTTTGTCGCTCATTCATTTGATGTGAAGGCTTTTATCAAGCTTAATTCCATACTTATATTATTCTCTCCACTAGCTAATGCACTTGTGTCTTAATGGTATTTAACCAATGTAAATCAGAGAGTTTGACCTTCAGTCAACTCAAAGAAAATATTTGTCCACAAATGTGACTTTTAGCTTCACTCTAAAAGCCTTTTTATTCACAGGAAATAGCTGAGAGAAGACACAAGAGTATGGCAGGAATGCTTATACAAGGGAGCCCTTAAAGTTTAAATGTCTATGCCTCTAACAAAGAGAAGTCAGTGATTATAATTCACAAAAGGATGTTGGTTGGCGACTGGGTTTTCATAGTAAAATGCAGGGTCAGACCACAAGCTCACAGAGGGAAAAATTATATAGAAAGGATGAAGAACGTTTTTCACCATATCATTTCCTGCATAGAGAGCTTTCCTACGAGATTTATGCAGAGTCATATCTGTAGCAAGAAGAAAAGGGTGTTCTCTCTTTACAGTCAAAGCCAAAGGAAGAATGAAGAGTAGAATAGCAACATAAAGCTGTATCTTCTTATAGTCTTGTATGGAAAGGAAGTGAAAGAGTTTCTGATGTTCCCATTAAATGCAGTAAACTTTTAGGAAAAGAATTACATTGAAAATATTTCAATAGGCATAAAGAAATAATACAATTCTCAATTTCATTAAAATTTTAGGAGGTTTAAATGCATCCATGTTTTTCAGTTTTATAATTCAAAATTTTCAAACAAGCATGACAAGGATAGGTCTTTGAACCAGTATCTTACTGTAGTCATCCAAAATAAATTCAATTCTCTTAGAATAAAACAAAAACAAAAACAAAACCCTTGAGCTTGTCCAGAGTATTTACTTGAATGGATGGTTTAATTGTTTACTCTCAGAGTGTTATACTATCACTATATTTTCCTTTATAGTGTATGCATATCCATTGCAAAAATTCAAACAGCTTTTACTAATATGAAGAAATAATATTAGCTGAATTTCTATGACTCTGTTAAATAACCTTATTAACATATTTACACACCACACATTGCTGTTATTCATCATTATAAAATCACATTCTTTTTATACATATAATCACATATGGTAGACCTAAAAATTCTTAACAACAACGATGTTAACATCATGATTTTTAAGCAATTACATTCTGATGGAAATTGAAGTTGCCTTTTAGATTTCTCCTATTATAAACAAGGCTGCAAATATTATAAATATATCTTTTCACATGTTTCCAATTACTCCTTTTGGATATATGCTTATAAATGAAAATAGTATATTAAAGACCATTCATATTTTAAACTTTTTAATACATGTTTCATTGAATACATATTTAATACATATTTTGAAATTACATTTCAGAAATGCAACATGTTTTCCCCAATAGCATGGGAGAATGTCACTTTTCAAATATCTTCATCAATGTACTGGAAATAGCCAAGGGAAGCTCTTTTACCCACTCTTTATGTTTGTTAATAAGAATCTTCCATAAGCACTTTGAACTCTTGACCAACTCCCTACTCTATCCCACAGAGACGTGAGTTCAGTTTGAAGCTAACAGTCACCGGGCTGTCTTTCTTGATGAAGAGAAGATAATGTGGGGGCACAGGGATCCTTTGATGCTTTTTACTGACAATTAATTAAACTAGAATTACATTTCTTAGAACCCTCTTTCCTGTAGATTCCAGGCTATAGTTGTCCAACAGAAAGTTTAGGTGAGATTTTAAAAGTAAATTCAGAATTGCGATCACAGAGGTGCCTCTTATTGACTTTTACTTCATGACCAGCTCTGTTCCAAATTGTTGGCCTTTCTGAGTGAGACAGTCATCACACTTTCACAGAATATAGAATATTTAGCTGCACAACCACAGAAGAAACACTTTGCTAGCACTCCTTAATGGTCCCGCATTATTGGCTAGACATACATGGTTTCTCAGATCTGTTGGTTGATAACTTCTCTAATATTCCTCCGTTTTGGACATTCATCTTCTCAGCATTTTCAACAATTGAGTGATGTTTGATTTCTATAATAGATCCCTTGACTGATAACTCCTCCCTGCTAAACCTTGCTTGATTTTTTCTCTCTCCACATGGATCAGTGAGAGACAGTAACTTCAACTTCCCTCCTCAGGAGTTGAGCATTGAGTCAGCAAACCCATGTTGGTTCTCACACTAAGCTGTGTTCACCAGGCAGTTTTTTGTCTGTAAAAGGTGACATTTTTTCTCCATCTTTGGACTTGTCAGTCTCAGTTGCTAAAGACTGAGGATGAGATAATAGGTGTGCTATCAATCGCCCTCTTCTTAACCACTTCAAGAGATGTCATGATTAATTGCTTTTTCATTTTACTGATATAATAAGCAAAATACATGATCATGGCTTTAGGGTTTACATTTATTTAAATATTAATGAGATTGGATATTCTTTTCATTTGTTGACTCAGTATTTACAGTCTGATTTATCCTAAACGTTGGTTCAGGCTTTATAGCTAGTGTTTAAACTACACATTAATTTTCTGATGGATTTGACAATAACATTTGCTAAATATTTCTCATTTTGATAAATTTCTTGATTGTTTTATGGAAAATAAATAGAAAACAAATAGTAAAATGACAGACATAAGATATCTCTACACCACACAGGGCACCATTAAGAAAATTAAAATTCATATCACAGATTGGAAGAGAATATTTGCAAATTGTATACCTTATAATAAGTCCTTAATAAAGAATATATAGCCAGAAGATTAAACAAGCTATTACTCAATAATAAAAAGACAAATATCCAGTTTCACCAGTGAAAATATTTCAACAGAGGAGATATATGAATGATTAATAAACACATGACTTAATGCTTGACATTATTTCACATGAGAGAAAGTTAAATTTAAAACAAAATGAGATACCACTTCACACCTACAAATTCTACTGATGAGAATGTGGATAAATTAGAATCTCATACACTATTGGTAGAAATGCAAAATAATGCAGTCGCTTTGAAAGAAATTTGACAGTTTCTTAAAAAGTTAATATACACTTATCATGTAATCCAGCAATGCTACTTCTGGGTAAATATCTGAGATAAAGGAAAACATACGGCCACACAAGACACATATATGATGTTCATAGCAACATTATTTAAAATAGCCAAAAAAAGTATAAGCAACACAATTTTTAACATCAGATGAATAGCTAAGCAAAATGGTGTATTGAAATACTATTGAAATACTATTAATCAGTTGAAGTATGAAATATTAATATGCACTCAAACATGAATAAGTTTTGAAGCAACATGATAAAGAAACCAGGTATTATATAATTCCATTTATATGAAATATCCACAAAAGACAAATCTATAAAATAAGAAAGTAAATTAGTGACTGCAAGGTGCTAGAAGTGAGAATTGTAATTGAAAATGGACATTAAGGTTATAGAAATGCTCCAAATTGCATTATGTTGGTGAGTACACAACTGAAAATTTAAAAAAATAAATAAAAAATCAATAGTCAATTGAAAATATTCAACTGAAATATTCAATATTCAAATATTCAACACTTAAAATGAGTGAATTGTATCATAAAAATTATACTTCAAAAAATTATACCCCCATAAAGCTAATTAAAAATAGATAGACCAAAAATTCAGTTAGTGTTATCTTTTCGGGTTTGATTGTTATAAACATGATTGATTTTTACCTATGAAATAAAGATTTATGAAATGATTAGATGATTTGCCTGCTGCTGCTGCTGCTAAGTCGCATCAGTCGTGTCCGACTCTGTGCGACCCCAAAGACGGCAGTCCACCAGGCTCCCCCGTCCCTGGGATTCTCCAGGCAAGAACACTGGAGTGGGTTGCCATTTCCTTCTCCAATGCAGGAAAGTGAAAAGTGAAAGTGAAGTCGCTCACTTGTGTCTGACTCTTCGTGACCCATGGACTGCAGCCTACCAGGCTCCTCCAGCCATGGAATTTTCCAGGCAAGAGTACTGGAGTGGGGTGCCATTGCCTTCTCTGGATGATTTGCCTAAAACACTAAAAAGAAAGGTTCAATGAATCAATCTTGCTAACATATTGAGGTCTTAATTCCCAGAGAACATGAAATGAAATTAGTGTATCATTATCAAATACTAAGGTATTTAACTTTGTTTTTCAAACATTTTGAAATAAAAGTCTAAAGCAGTAAATAATTTTAGTAAAAACTCTTGTATTGAAACAAAGATCACTTTATTAAAATAAATTTCAACATTTAAAAAAAGGAATCCACATGAGAAATCATGATTATTTTAGATAAAGACCACTCACACTGTAAATAAAGTACCAAATTTAAACTTTCTTTGAAACTTACTTTTCGAATTGCAAAGTTCTGCACAGTCTAGGTCTTCAGTTTGGTCAGAAAGTGAAAACATGTGTCTTTGTGGATATAAGCATCACTTACAGATATTGCTTCAGATCGTTTCCTAACAGAGATCCAGGGGAAAGCAAGGGAGTCTGAAGAAGGAACAGAAGATGTGGAAGCCAAAGAGAGAAGATCAAAGTACTTTCTTCATTTATATATTTATTTTAAATCAAGAATTGTCTTGAGAAACAGCAGAGGAACCTGAATAACAGGAGCTATAGGAATATTGGAAACAATGCAAAATAAATAGTTATAATAGACATTCAGAGACTTCAGCATTTGTGCTAGCCAGTTTTCTGTTGTCTTCTCAGGTTTTCTTTTTCTTTGTGTAGTTTCTAAATAGAGTTATTTATAGACACCTTCCTCTGTTTCACATTCAAATTCATTCTTATCTCTTCTTTATCATTCAAAAGATAACAAATACAATTTCCACTATGATTTCCTACTGCACTTCTATGGGCATCAATGTGGCCTGATCTTCACAACAAGATGTTATGTAAGTGAGCAGCCATACTTATTCTCATTTCCTACATGTAAAAAATGAGAGACAATTTACCAGTTAATGCCATACACCTGACAATTCCTAAAGTTAAAACTTGAAACCAGGTCTTAAGAACTCAGGAATTAAAATGCAATAATTTTGTTTCATGGTTTGAACATTCTTCACAAAAAGTAAGGATTTATCTTCATTTCAAAAATTTGTGACCAGCTATGTGGTTAATCTACATACCTGGGCACAAATGGGCTCAGAACAAATTCAACCAAGACTCTCACTGAAACTAACTGAAGATTATTTTAGAAAATGAAGTAGTTGCTTTATACAGAAGCCTTCAATTGTTTCTGATATAAAGTTAAAATGTATCAATACCTACCACTGAATTGAGATTTTCAGGCATTAGATATTTTATCTAAAAAATTTCCTTATTTTTCCATTTATTGAACACATATAAGAAAAAATATGTAGTAAATAAATGTTCAAATTTCTAGTACCCTCAGAATTCTTCAAGTTAGCACTTAATTTTCTTAAAAAAAAAAAATCAGTAAGAATTTATTCTACATTAAAATCCATTTTCTTAACCCCAATTCTACTGCTATTGCCACACATTGCAACACATGGACTTAAACAATATATTTTCCCTCAGTTTTTGTGGCTGACTCATTACCTAAAGTTTAAACAAAGGAGGACATTGCCACTCTGTGTTGCTTTTACTGAACTCAAACCCAAAGGGTCATACCGAGTAGCATAGCTGATTTGTTTAAATAGAAAGTGTATTATGCACCCAGAAAGCATCATAAGTATCATTAAAAAATTTAAGAGAATACTTTTTCCTTACTGAGATGAGTTTCACCCATCAGACTGAATGTACTGTCAAGGTTAAATCTTTTATTTTCAATGATTTCAATTATTTTGACTACCAAATGTTTAATTATCTAAAGAAGGAAATTAATAAGCTCCATTCAACAAATCAAAAATCCCCATCAGTTTCTGCAGCATGCAAATCTTTCTTTGTGTTATAAATGAGCACTCTACATAGACTACTTTTTTTTTTTTTTACCTCTTTTCATTTTTAACCTAAAGTGTCAAGAGGATGGACATTGTACATTAAGTCAATGGATTTTCCAATCTAGTTTTGCTTTTTCATTTGAGCTTCATTTGTCTGAGCTCACAAAGAAGGAATTCACAGTTTATCTCACTGTACAATGAAAATAGTATTTTATTCTTTTGAAGAGGAATTTTATTTTCCAAATGTCCTTCTTAACCATCGTAGGAACTGGTTTCTAGGATCTGCTTTGTCACTTACTAGTTCTGAGATGTCTTTCAATCATTTGTAAATGGGAACTTTTCTAATTAAATTCTCTTTTATCTTGAAAGTATTTAATAATATATAATCATTCTAAAGCAAATATATTCTGGATAGAGAGTGATCCTCATGGCACACTAAAAGGTCTTGACGAATCCTGCAAAAAGTTGTCCTAAGAATAAAGTTTCGGAAACTCCTGAAACCTCGTTTAATCATGATTTCCTTATAAGTGGAGTTTGTTGCTGTTCAGTCACCCAGTCCTGTCTGACTCTTTAATACCCCATGGACAGGGAACCACTCCAGGCTTCCCTTTCCCTCACCTTCTCCCGGATTTTGCGCAAGTTCATGTTCATTGCATAGGTGATACCGTGCAGCCATCTCCTCCTCTGACGCCCTCTGCTTCTTCCCTCAATCTTTCTCAGCGTCAGGGACTTTTCTAATGAGTAGTTTGTTCATATCACATGACTAAAATACTAAAGTTTCAGCTTCAGAATCGGTCCTTAGAGTGAATATTCAGGGCTGATCTCTCTTAAAATTGACTGGTTGGATTTCATTGCTGTCCAAGGGACTTTCAGGCGTCTTTTCCAGCACCACAGTTTGAAAGCATCAGTTCTTTGACATTCTGCCTTTTTTACAATCCAGGTCTCACAACCATTCATGACCACTAGGTAGACCGTAGCCTTGACTATACGGACCTTTGTCAGCAAAGTAATGTCTCTGCTTTTCAACACACTGTCTAGGTTTGTCATCATCTTCCTGCCAAGAAGCAATCATCTTCTGATTTCATGTCTGTAGTCAGCATCATCAGTGATGTTGGAGCCTAAGAAGAGGAAATCCATCACTACTTCCACATTTCCCCCTTCTATTTATCATGAAGTAATGGGACCAGATGCCATGAACTTAGTTTTTTTTAATATTACTTTTAACCCAGAACTTTCACCCTGCTCCTGCACCCTCATCAAAAGGCGAGGCACCGTCTTCTCTTTCTGCCATTAGAATGGTACCATCCTCATGTCTGAGGTTGGTGATGTTTCTCTCACTTATCTTGACTCCAGTTTGTAACTCATCCAGACTGGCATTTCTCATGATGTGCTCAGTGTGTAGGTTAACCAAACAGGGTGACAGCAGACAGCCCTGTTGTACTTCTTTCTTGATCTTGAACCAATCAGTTGTTCCATACAGTGTTCTAACTATTGCTTCTTGACCTGCATAAAGGCTTCTCAGGAGACAGGTAAGATGGTCTGGTATTCCCCTCTCTCTAAGAGCTTTCCACAGTTTGTCATGATCTACACAGTCAAAGGTTTAAGCGTAGTCAATGAAACAGAGATAGATGTTTTCCTGAAGTTACCTTGCTTTCTCTATAATGCAGCAAAATGTTGGCAATTTGATCTCTAGTTCCTCTTCCTTTTGAAAACCCAGCTTGGACATCTGGAAGCTCTTGGTTCTCATAATGCAAACCAAGGTAAATGGAGTTTATCTTATAACAAAAGTTAAAATGTGTCAAATCATTTGTATCTGAGTTCCATTTATATCTAACATGATTTTCTTTTTTCATTATTTTACTAGAGAAGATGCTTTCAACCTTAGAGAGTACCTTCCTAGGTAGAAAAAAGAAAGAGTAAAAATAAAATTAGACTACAGACAGGAAAAAGAGCTTCTCTTGTACAATTTTGGCACAAACACATTTCTCAACTAACGTTTCTTAACATTTGTTTTTCAAAATACAAGGAAGTCATTAGAATATAGCAGAATAGATTATGATACTTCAGGCTTAGAAATTTAACTAAAAATTAAATCTATAAATATTATTTCTCAATTTCTTCCTTTGGCAGTTAGCTGTGTTTTTCAATGTATTGTTTTATTCTCCATGAACCACAAAGAACAATAGTATATGCACCAAAGCATAAGGTTCACTTCCGTCTGTCATTATCTATGCTTTGCATACAACAAATGTTATTAAGAGTCATAAAATTATATAGCCATGGTATCAGGCTCAGTGACCTCCCATGAAAGTGAATTCAACATATTGCCTTTATGGAGCATAGAACAATTTTTTTTTTTTTTTTTTTCTCTTCAAATTTGCAAGAGTTAGCCTTCTGTTTGATCTAATCTATTGTGGTTAAATTCAAATCTGTATATTGGCACTTAGTCCAGATAATAGAAAAATCAGCAGTCATTCTATATAATTCTGAGAACAGAATTTGATTCAGAGGTAATCAGAAATGATTTGCTGAATGATAGAAAAAATATCTTATTATTTAGAAAAAAATTAGAAATGATGGATGCAGATATGCTAAATTGAACTTTTTCTTTCTTATCTAGACACCTGTGTTTCTCACAATATGAAAAAAATAAGTATTCTTTTCCTTTTCATACGACTTTTGTGACCTGAATAATAAAAGAGATTCAATGAGGAAACTCCTAGTCAAACACTCATTTCTTAATAGACTGCCTTCTAGTACTTGAGGCTTTTGTGTACTAGCAGATATTTAGTTGGGAAAGATAGAGAGTAAGTGATGTTTAATAAACTCTATGCAACTGTGCAAATTGAAAAAGGCCTGAGGGGAATGTTAGTCATCCTCTCTGAACTGCATCTAGATCAATAGTGCTCACTACTGTAACACAAATGTTTGTGAGCTGTGTCACAGGAACTATACCACAAATAATACAGCTGAAGTGTGAGAATGTTAATTTAAATAAAGTGACAGCAAATCCATTCTTGGTTAGCCCTATGGTATTTGCTTCACTTGCTCTTAGAAACACCAGGTCCTGAGCTAGAGGAAATAGAGAAACTTGGATTCTGTAACTTAAAAAAAAAAAAAAAAAATCTTCTATATATTATTATGTCATTCCTGAATATGTGCAATTAACTTCTTTTTAAACATTTAAAGTCCGGTAGAGTTTGGCTTGCATATGAATTAGAACTATGTCAAACAATCTTCTCATCACTACAGCAACAAGTGTCCTCACTATACAGATTGCTAAGCTGATATGATGGCCAAAACTGTCACATTAATCTCTCACCCTCATTTAGTTTTCCCACAACTATACTCTGAATCTGTGAAGCAAACAGTCATTGACTATGGGCCCTCCGCTTGCACTTTTATCAAGATTTTTGAAATAGGGTTAAAGATATCAGATGAAATTGGTGTATGAATCATTGTAACAGAGAAAATGAGAGTCCCCTGGCAATTCTTTTCCCAGACCTCCTATCCACGGCAGTTAGAGAAGGAGGTTGTGTATAATCCATAGAACTCCTGGTTAGAACAATATCAATAACATTTAACAGTAATAGAATAATGGCTCCCAGTGTCAGTTATTTTTTCTGACATTATTAGTGGAGATTGAAAAAGATGAACAAAGAGTATATTCAATTTCTCTTCTGAAGGATATTTTTTGCCAACTTGAAGGCATTAGATAACCATTATGTGGTCTATTTAGAAGAAAGTTGATTAAAATGTAAACATACTGATTCCATAAGAGTAGAAAGCTAAAGTTTACATTGATCTCATTGTAACTATTATCTAGCTTACTGATTAAAATATTTGTCAAAGAGATTCTCAAGCACCTATATCACCTCCTTACAAATTTCCTTATTGGAATATATTTCCAGTGCAGCTTAATATGGTTAAACTTACACATAATAAGAGCATAATTTTGAAACTGAATTTAGAAATTCTCTATATCTATTTTATTTCAAATAAAACCCATCAATTAACCATTAAAAACTCAACTGTGTATTTTATTGAGCTGGACTCAAATTCTATATTTGTAAGTAGCATGTACAAATACCAACTTGCATCTCTCTAAATATAGAATCAATTCTGTAACACTCAATGACATCATACTTCATAGGTGTTAGCACATGGAAGTGTTATACACAGGTAAGGCTGATTAATCATTTTGTATAAGGATCTCCTCCTGACATGCCAGGAGAGAGTATTTCTGTAAAATAGCTTTGTTGGATACTTCATCAGACTTTGGATTCAGCACAAAGTTCATTTCTGAGTCTAGAAGGCATGATAACAAAATTAAATAGTAGAAAACAGACATACTTAGAACTGCATTCTGTTTACAGGCTTAAACCGGTTATATTGTTTTGTTACCAGTTGCTAGAAGTGAATATAAAATTTGATGTTAAGTTTCCTAGCTGTCAAAGAGAAAAAAGAAAAAAAAGGGAAAAAGCAAAGGAAGAATAACATTTGTGAGAAAAAGCAATGACTTTCTTTCTCTTCATCTCTCCCAGAAGGATATGTATTTAGTGGATTTTGATTGTCATCATTGTCACAAGCCTTTTTTTTTTTTTTTTTTTTTAACATCCTTAGATAAACCCAAAGGCTTAACACTGCAACTCAACTTAGAGAAAGTGATTCTGTGAGGGGCTAAATTGATATGATATGATCACATATATTTATTGTGACGATTTGGCCTTAAACAGTAATAAAACTTAGCTTGTCTTTTTTTTTTTTTTTTTTTTCATTTATTTATATTAGTTGGAGGCTAATTACTTTACAATATTGTAGTAGTTTTTGCCATACATTGATATGAATCAGCCATGGATTTACATGTGTTCCCCATTCTGAGCCCCCCTCTCACCTCCCTACCCATCCCATCCCTCTGGGTCATCCCAGTGCACCAGCCCCAAGCACTTGTCTCATGCATCCAACCTGGACTGGCGATCTGTTTCACAATTGATAATATATATGTTTCAATGCTACTCTCTCAGATCATCCCACCCTCGCCTTCTCCCACAGAGTCCAAAAGTCTGTTCTATACATCTGTATTTCTCTTTCTGTCTTGCATATACATTTATCGTTACCATCTTTCTAAATTCCATATATATGCATTAGTATACCATATTGGTGTTTTTCTTTCTGGCTTACTTCACTCCATATAATGGGCTCCAGTTTCATCCACCTCATTAGAACTGATTCAAATGTATTCTTTTTAATGGCTGGTAATATTCCATTGTGTATATGTACCACAGCTTTCTTATCCATTCGTCTGCTGATGGACATCTAGGTTGCTTCCATGTCCTGGCTATTATAAACAGTGCTGCGATGAACAATGGGGTACACGCGTCTCTTTCAGTTCTGGTTTCCTCGGTGTGTATGCCCAGGAGTGGGATTGTGAGTCATATGGCAGTTCTATTTCCAGTTTTTTAAGGAATCTCTACACTGTTCTCTATAGTGTCTGTACTAGTTTGCATTCCCACCAACAGTGTAAGAGGGTTCCCTTTGTGGTTTTGATTTGCATTTCTCTAATAATGAGTGATGTTGAGCATCTTTTCATGCGTTTGTTAGCCATCTGTATGTCTCCTTTGGAGAAACGTCTGTTTAGTTCTTTGGCCCACTTTTTGACTGGGTCATTTATTTTTTCTAGAATTGAGCTGCAGGACTTGCTTGTATATTTTTGAGATTAATTCTTTGTCTGTTGCTTCATTTGCTATTATTTTATCCCATTCTGAAGGCTGTATTTTCACCTTGGTTATAGTTTCCCTTGTTGGGCAAAAGCTTTTAGGTTTAATTAGGTCCCATTTGTTTATTTTTGCTTTTATTTCCAATATTCTGGGAGGTGGCTCATAGAGGATCTTGCTGTGATTTATGTCAGAGAGTGTTTTGCCTGTGTTCTCCTCTAGGAGTTTTATCATTTCTGGTCTTACATTTAGATCTTTAATCCATTGATAAAAACCATATGATTATCTCAATAGATGCAGAAAAAGCCTTTGACAAAATTCAACACCTGTTTATGATAAAAGCTCTCCAGAAAGCAGGAATGGAATATATAATATTCCAATATTCCAACCTCAATATAATAAAAGCTATATATATATGACAAACCCATAGCAAACAATATCTTCAATGGTAAAAAATTGAAAACATTTCCCCTAAAGTCAGAAACAAGGCAAAGATGCCCACTCTCACCACTACTATTCAACATAGTTTTGGAAGTTTTGGCCACAGCAATCAGAGCAGAAAAAGAAATAAATGGAATCCAGATAGGAAAAAAAGTAAAACTCTCACTGTTTGCAGAGGACATGATCCTCTACATAGAAAACCCTAAAGACTCTACCAGAAAATTACTAGGGCTAATCAATGATTATAGTAAAGTTGAATGATATAAAATTAACACACAGAAATCCTTTGCATTCCTACACACTAACAATGAGAAAACAGAGAGAAATTAAGGAAACAATAACATTCACCGTTGCAATGCAAAGAATGAAATACTTAGGAATATATCTACCTAAAGAAACAAAAGACCTATATATAGAAAACTATAAAACACTGATGAAAGAAATCAAAGAGGACACAAATAGATGGAGAAATACACCATGTTCATGGATTGGAAGAATCAATATTGTCAAAATGACTATACTACCCAAAGCAATCTATAGATTCAATGCAATCCCTATCAAGCTACCAACAGTATTTTTCACAGAACTAGAACAAATAATTTCACAACTTGTATGGAAATACAAAAAACCTCGAATAGCCAAAGTAATCTTGAGAAAGAAGAATGGAACTGGAGGAATCAACCTGCCTGACTTCAGTCTCTACTACAAAGCCACAGTCATCAAGACAGTATAGTACTGGCACAAAGACAGAAATATAGATCAATGGAACAGAATAGAAAGCCCAGAGATAAATCCACATACCTATGGACAGCTTATCTCGACAAAGGAGGCAAGAATATACAACGGAGAAAAGACAGCCTCTTTAACAAGTGGTGCTGGAGAAACTGGTCAACCACTTGTAAAAGAATGAAACTAGAACACTTTCTAACACCATACACAAAAATAAACTCAAAATAGATTAAAGATCTAAATGTAAGACCAGCTTGTCTTTTAAATTATCCATTTAAGATATAATTTTTTTCAGTTACATTCAAAGACAACCAGTAGCAGATTGAAAATTATTCTTTAACCAGACCAGGAAAGTTGACTCCATAATTTGTTAAGATCAAATTCATGACTGTTGGTTGTCAGATAAGAACAGAAAGGTAGAAAAGATTAATAAATTGATTTAGTGGAGGAAGAGGTAAACAGAAGCAAGAGAAAAATAGGGAAAGAAGATGATGCTATTTTGAATATAAGAAATAGAAAAACCAGATAAGAAGGAAAGAATTAAAAACACACACACACACAAAAATCAAAAACAAAAAGACAAATTCTAGATAGTTAAGGAAAGAATGTGAAATAGTCTGTTTTAGGTAAGTTACTTTGTACTGAGTGCCATTTATAAAGTTAACGCGAGAAGCTGGAGGGGTAGACTAATTTGGCAGCCAAAATTAATGCTGATTAGTCATTTTGTATGAAAATCTCCTCCTTATGTGGCGGGAGATAACATCTATACAAAACAACTAAATTGGATATTTCATCAAACAGCTCTGTTTAGTGATTATCTCATTCTTCTTAGAACTGCCCATGGATATTTCATTAAGTCTCAAAATAGTTGCTTTCTGTTGGGTTCTTATTGTAAGAAGTCTAAATGCTATTTTTGATGCTATTATATTATCTTTCCAATTACCAGGAAGAAATAAAAACAAATGAAAAATGATAATTTGCCACTTGTGGACCATTAAACACAGACTAAACTGCATTCTGCAGTTTAGGACAGCAGCTGAGGCCATTGTGGACTAGTTTTCTTTTATAAAATTGCCTTTTCTTCCTCACAGGCTTTGTGATACAGGTCATTCTACTTTTCTTGATTTTACTTTTTAGTAAAACCTGCCTATTATTTATTAACACGCCTTGTATTTCTCACTGTCACTTATTGTTACCTCCCTCAAAATGTAAAATTTTTGAAGTTGAAAATATGTTGCATATATTATTTACTTACAAATTTTTTTTTCAATTTAATGCTATTTATTTATTTTGCCTTTTTCAGTAAATGTGTTTTCTAAGGCCTACCTTGTGCTTACCTTGTGGATATAAGAAGTGGGTATGCCACAATCTCTCCCATTAAGCAATTTATTTAGCAGGAGATGTGAACAAGTGAAATATGGTTTCTGAGACATAGGAACAGCCCTTGGGTTGAACTGTGACACAGACTTAATTTAGGGTTGAAATAGTGCCTGGAGATGATATAGTTCTCTCTTTATGTAAATGAGAAACCTAGGGAGTGCAGAAGTTAAATGATTCGCTGGAAACTATATAAGGTGTTCGTAAGTTTCTAATCGTTAAGAACAGAACAAATAATCCTCCCCACCCCACCAAGATTTTAGTTCCCTGGCCACAGATTGAGCTGGCTTCCCCTGCAGTGGAAGCACAAAACTCTAACCACTGGATTGCCAGGGAATTCCAAGAGTAAGATAAATTATTTTTTACCAAAAAGCCATTATGCTTTCTACAACAACACACAACAATTTGATTAAAACTTTGAAGAATCAATGCAACCTTTTAGGATTCTAGCTCACACTCAGTTTCTTCATTTTTTTTTTTTTGTTCTGTTTCTCCCACCTCCATCTCTCCTACTTCCTTCTCTAAATAGTTTCCTATATAATTGGTTAGTTATTTAGTCATTAAATAAACTACTAGGAGGGGGAACTTCAAAAATCTGTAAAACACCAAAGAATTATCTTGAAAAGTCAACTGATCCTTAAGATTACGTCTTCATGGCTTAAGTTTAAATTAATCACAACAGTAAAGGTGAAGGGCCAGATTGGCATTCCCTTCTGCAACCGCTTCATTTTATCAGTGCACAGAACTCCAACTAATTGCAATAAGAACTCCATGTTCAGAAGCAATGAATAGGGTGCAAGATGCATATTAATTTTGCACAGGATTTCCCCCAGTTACATTTGTGTGTATGTGTGTGTGTGTGTTTTAATTGAAGAGAGAAGTGCTTGGTTAGATAGTTCAAGACAGCCAAAGAACACCAAATGTAGCTGGGATCCCTAATTAATATGTGTTTTACAGAGAGGAACACTTGTAAGTTCGAAAGCATTGGGGAGTTTGATGTTATTTTTAAAATAAAAATTTAATTAAATTATTATTAATTGAGCATACTGAAACTCCAATAAAGGATGCCTGTAAAGTACTCCTTGGGGTATGGAGTAGATCCACAGAGGTGTGGAGAAATATGCGAATTGAGCTGAGTATCTCATTAATTCTCAAAACACCCTGTGAAGAAGATGGAAAGCATAATGTGTAAGTCTCAACTCACTGCAGTAAAATGACCTTGGAGGGAATGTGAAAACCTTTGATGTCTGGGGACTAAAAGATTAACGTGATTTCTTCTCACCAACCTACTTCCTCTCCCTATGTTCTACTGTGTGAATTAGGCAGAATTCTAAGTATGGTGAGTTTCTACACCCTATGGCAAAAGCAGATTTTTTTTTTTTTTTTTAAGGCAGGTAAGAGGTAAGATACACCTTTTTTGTTCTTATCAGAATAAACCATTCAACTTAACATGTATTATTATGTTAAGGCACTAAGTGTACCCTATCGTGGGTATCAAAATTAGAACATCTGCATTTCTTCTATGTCTTGCTGTGAATATGTCACAGTTGCTATAATTCCATATATATATATATGGATATATATATATATATATATATATATGCAAAACACTGAACCTTTTTTAGTCCTTTCTTATTTGATGTAGTTTTCATTACGATGCATGTCATGAATAGGTGAGTTTTCACATAAGATCAATGGCTGCTCAGCACCAAGCTAGATATCTTGGTGAAGATGGGATACAAATAAATTACATTGCCTATAAGGGCTTCCTTGGTGGCTCAAACAGTAAAGAACCTGCCTTCAATACGAGAGACTTGGGTTTGATCCCTGGATGGAGAAGATCCCCTGGAGAAGGAAATGGCTACCCACTACAGTATTCTTGCCTGGAGAATTCCATAGACAGAGGAGCCTGGCAGGCTATATAAGGGATTGAAGAGTCAGGCATAACTAAGCAACTAATGCTTACTTATTTAAAGAGCCTCTTGATGAGGGTGAGAGAAGACAGTGAAAAAGTTGTCTTGAAACTCAACATTAAAAAAAAAAAAAGAAGAAGAAACTGAAAAAAAAAAAAAAAAAAAAAAAACTAAGATCATGGTATCTGGTCCCATCACTTCATGGCAAGTAGAAGGGGAAAAAGTGGAAGCAATGACAGATTTTATTTTCTTGAACTCCAAAATCACTGTGGACAATGACTACAGCAATGAATTTAAAAGACCCTAGCTCCTTGCAAGGAAAACTGTGACAAACCTAGATAGTATATTAAAAACCAGAGACACGACTTTGCTGACAAAGGTGCATATTGTCGAAGCTATTGTTTTTCCAGTAGTCATGTATAGATATGGGAGTTGTACCATAAAAAAGACTGAGCAATAAAGAATTTATGGTTTCAAATTGTGGTGCTGAAGAAGACTCTCTAGAGTCACTTGGACTGCAAGAAGATCAAACTATTTTGGCCACCTGATGTGAAGTGCTGACTTATTGTCAAAGACCGTGATGCTGGGAAAGACTGGAGACAAAAGGAGAAGAGAGTAGCAGAGGATGAAATAGATAGCATTACTGACTCAGTGGACATGAATTTGAGTGAACTCCAGGAGATAGTGAAGGACAGGGGAGCTTAGCAAGCTACAGTCCATACAGGCCTGAAAAGTTGAACATGACTTAGTGGTTCAACAATAGTTCTCAAATATGCATAATGTGATCATTTCCCTTTCTTCCGAACTCTAAACTTCTTAAGAGTAGATTCAACTTCCTTTGTGTTTTCAGACTGGTCCCAAACCGGGAAAGGAGTATGTCAAGGTTGTTTATTGTCACCCTGTTTATTTAACATATCATAGTACGTCATGAGAAATGCTGGACTGGATGAAGCACAAGCTGGAATCGAGATTGACAGGAGAAATATCAATAACCTTAGATACACAGATGACACCACCCTTATGGCAAAAAGCGAAGAAGAACTAAAGAGCCTCCTCTTGATGAAAGTGAAAGAGGAGAGTGAAAAAGTTGACTTAAAACTCAGCATTCCAAAAGCTAAGATCATGACATCTGATTCCATACTTCACGGCAAACAGGTGGGAAAACAATGAAAACGATGACAGACTTTATTTTTTGGGGGGGGGGCTCCAAAATCACTGCAGATGGTGACTGCAGCCATGAAATGAAAAGACACTTGCTCCTTAGAATAAAAGTTATGATCAACCTAGACAGCATATACTTTGCCACAAAGGTCCATCTAGTCAAGGCTATGGTTTTTCCAGTAGTGATGTATGGATGTGAAAGTTGGACTATAAAGAAAGCTGGGTGCCTAAAAATTGATGGTTTTGGAATGGGGTGTTGAAGAAGACTCTTGAGAGTCCCTTGGACAGCATGGAGATCCACCCAGTCCATCCTAAAGGAAATCAGTCCTGAATATTCATTGGAAGGACTGATTCTGAAGCTGAAACTCCAATACTTTGGCCACCTGATGAGAAGAAATGACTCACTGGAAAAGACCCTGTTGAAAGAAAAGATTAAAGGTGGGAAGAGAAGGGGACAACAGAGGAAGAGATGTTTGGATGGCATCACTGACTCAGTGGACATGAGTAAACTCCAGGAGTTGGTGATGGACAGGGAGACCTGACATGGGGTCTCAAAGAGTCAAACACGACTGAGAGACTGAACTGAATTAATTGTTTTCTCCAGGAAACTTCCAAACCTATAATGGTGTTTGTTGAATGGAAAACTGAATATATTTTGTGGACTTTTTCTATAATTTTAATTACTTGTCACAGTAATACATTTTGTGAACTATTTAAGCCAATATATAAGAGGAAATATAAAATATTTTTATTTGATGAACAAATTGCAATTTTTTTGTTTTAATTTATTTTAAATTGCAGAATAATTGCTTTGCTATATTGTGTTGGTTTTTTGCCATACATCAACATGAATCAGCCATAAGCATACATAAATCCTATCCTTCCTGAACCCCACCACCCACCTCCCACCTCATCCCACCTTCTAGGTTGTCACAAAGCATAAAGAATATCTTCAAAAAGACTTCAACTAGCATCATACTTAACAGAAAAAGAAAGGATTCTTTCCTCTTAAGGTTAGGAACAAGGATGATCACTGTATCCACTTGTATTCAACAATGTACTATTGGTTCTAGTTACAATAATTAGGCAATTCTTCTAAACTTTTATTTCTCTTTCTCTCTTTTACATATATATAATCTCTTCCAGGATCTTAATATAGGACACTTTTACTTTGCACAAGTAAAATATTTGTATTTATAGCTTACTTCCTTTATATTAATTCAAAACAATGGAAGTGGAATAATTGTCTCATATATAGCTTAAAATAATTTAGTGTGCCTATTTATAATTAATATGGAGAATTCTGGAGTTATTTGTATACTTTTATTCTTGGCTGGCTGTGATGGACCACACAGAAGCATGGCGGTGAGGAGCTGCACCTCGCCCAAGGTCAGGGCCAGCGACCAATAGTGCCAGGCTGCGACAGCATAGGAGTGGCCCAGAGGAGCTACCCCATGTCCGAGGTCTGGGCTGGCGGCTGAGAGGAGCTACCCCATGTCAAAGGAGAGGTGGCTGCGTTGGCGCAGGAGGGCCAAGAGGAGCTACTCCACGTTGAAGGTCAGGAAGGGCGGCAGTGAGGAGATTCCCCTCGTCCAAGGTAAGAGAAACCCAAGTAAGATGGTAGGTGTTGCGAGAGGGCATCAGAGGGCAGACACACTAAAACCATAATCACAGAAAACTAGCCAATCTGATCACAGGAACACAGCCTTGTCTAACTCAATGAAACCACTTCAGTATTCTTGCCTTGAGAACCCCATGAACAGTATGAGAAGGCAAAATGATAGGATACTGAAAGAGAAACTCCCCAGGTCAGCAGGTGCCCAATATGCTACGGGAGATCAGTGGAGAAATAACTCCAGAAAGAATAAAGAGATGGAGCCAAAGCAAAAACAATACCCAGTTGTGGAAGTGACTAGTGGTAGAAGCAAGGTCCGATGCTGTAAAGCCCAATATTGCATAGGAACCTGGAATGTTAGGGCCATGAATCAAGGCAAATGGGCAGTGGTCAAACAGGAGATGGCAAGAGTGAATGTTGACATTCTAGGAATCAGCGAACTAAAATGGACTGGAATGGGTGAATTTAACTCAGATGACCATTATATCTATTACTGTGGGCAGGAATCCCATAGAAGAAATGGAGTAGCCACCATGGTCAACAAAAGAGTATGGAGGGAAATGCCTAACAAAATCTGATTCTTCATTTGGCCAAACAAAGTGCTGTATGTTTTATCATGAGATAACTGGATAACATTTTTGCTTGTTGGTTATTTCCTTATTTCCCAGCCTCACACTTAGTTGCTGTGATTAATAATAATGTTTCAAAATTTTGTTGTTACATTCATAGGAATCTCATACTCTTTTATTTCTCTATGTTTATCTTCCATCATTCATTTTACAGCACAATTTGTTCTTTCTTGGTTTTACTCATTTCCATCTCCAATGATAATATAAAAATACCTTACAAGTGATTCAAAATATCTCTCTTGCACTTCAAATACACCTTTAATTTTACCTTCTTCATCAGAATTTGTAAATTAATCAACTTAGTTCCAAATAAAAGCTTTCAGTGAAAAAGTTTCTTTGTCTGTCTTGAATATCTTGAAGAATTTAGCTATTTCAAATCAATACTAGAAATATGTTGTTAATTATAATATTTATCATTATTTTGGCTTGGGTTTTATTATTTTTAAAGTCAAAGAATACTTACCAACTCTATCTATTGGTATAATATGGTGACAAGTATTTCTTAGATATTTTGACAAGTGTGATATGTGAGAAAAGTGTAGAAAAATGGGGGAGAATAATTGTCTCCAAAGAGCCAGTGTGATATGATATTGAAGGTTATCTTCACACTGAAGGGTGATTTTTTAGAAATTTCTTTGAAAGGAAATGTCATAACCTATAGTCCATTCTTATCTGCTTTAATGAAAAAACCAATGAATGTCACATCTCTTTCATGTCTCTTATAAATTTTAAACATGTCAAAATCGCATACCATTATTCCCATAACATTTCCATGAAGTAAGAAAACCAGAAATATCAGTATAGGAAACCATATAGAATAATCTGAAGCCTTTACAATTTTATGTTATGTGATATTTTGCAAAATGTATTTTTTTTTTCCCATGGGCATCATCTTTGGACTTACCTATTCCTGGTCTTTTTAAAAAAAAATGCCTCATAAATTGTTTGGTATGATGTTATAAAATTTTTAAAAATAGCAATACTGTTATTGTTATTATAATCAGCATTATTTTATGTTAATAGTTACACTTTTCAAGTTCAGAAAACTAACATCTATCCATATATATATTCATAAATTTTCTAACATATATTATCTAGACACTTGGTCAAGAAGCTATTTAGTAAAACATAAGACAAAAAAGGAAAAATACATTCTTAAATCTCAGAATGATATCATATTAAAGATTATCCATGAAGTTAGGAAAAAATGTTAGAGGTTTCCTTGAATAAAAATACCATAATCTATATGTCATATGAAAGAATATGGGGGCTATGAATAGATATGTAAGATATAATTTAGTAAAAAAAAATAAAAAAAAGAAAGAAAGAAAGAGTAAAAGAAAATTAATGTATTTTGTAGAAGTTTGGGACTGAAATTCAACATAAAACAATTTTTCTTGCATTCTAAATTTAAATGGTTGAATTAATATGACATTAAAAAAAAAAAAAAAAAAAACACTGCTGCTCAAGATCTTTTTAAGCTCACCTCCTAGATTGATGAAAATAAAAACAAAAATAAACAAATGGAACCTAAGTAAACTTAATAAGGGCTTCCCAAGTGGCACAGTGTTAAGAAGTTGCCTGCCAATGCAGGAGATGCAGAAGATGTGGGTTCAATGCCTGAGTCAAGAAGATTCCCTGGAAAAAGAAATGGCAACCCACTCCAGTATTCTTGCCTGGGGGAAAGCACATGGACAGAGGAGCCTGGCTAACTACAGTCCAAAGAGCAAGACATGACTGAGCACACAACCACAGATTGAGCTCAATATCAAATTAATTAATTAATTAATTAAAAATGGGCATATAGTCTAAGTTTAGACATTTCTCTAAAGAAGACATACAGATGGCCAAGAGGTACATGAAAAGATGTTCAACATCATTTATTATTAACCAAAACTACAATGAATTATCACCTCACTCTGGTCAGAGTGGCCATGATCAATAAATCTACAAACAATAAATGTTGCAGTGTGGAGAAAAGGAACCTCCGACACTGTAACCCTCTTACTTATTGTGGAAGTGTAAACTGATACAGCCACTATGGAGAACAGTAGGGGGTTCCTTAAAAAACTAAAAATAGAACTACTGTATGACCCTTCAATCCCACTCCTAGGTGTGTACCCAGCAAAAATTATAATTCAAAATGACATATAATTCAATGTTCATTGCAGCATTGTATACAATAGCCAGGATTTGGAAGCAACCTAAACGTCCATCAGTGGAGGAATAGATATACAAGGTGTGGCACACATATACAGCGGAATATTACTGTCTTAAAGGGAACAAAAATGTGTCATTTGCAGAGACATGGATGGAGCTAGAGACTGTCATACAGAGTGAAGTAAGTCAGAAAGAAATAAACAAATATCATATATTAACACATATATGTGGAATTTAGAAAAATGGTATAGACGATCTCATTTGCAAAGCAGAAATAGAGACACACATGTAGGGAACACACATACGGATACCACGGGGAAATGGGGGGTGGGGTGAACTGGAAGCATGTGATTGGCATGTATACACTTCTTTGTATGAAACAGAGTACTAACGAGAACTTGCGGTATAGCACAGAAAAGTCCTTTGGTGCTCTGTGGTGACCTAAACGGGAAATAAATCCATGAAAGAGAGGAGATATGGATTTGTACGATTGGTTCACTTTGCTGGACAGCAGAACTGGCAGTGTAAAGCAACAGTACTCCAATTTAAAAAAAATAAATAAATAAATGAAAAAATAAACAAAAGTGGAAAAGAAAAAGTAACATTCAACACCCTGCATACACTTAGGGGTTTTCAACAACAGGGATTTCGGCAGGATCCTTTTTGCTTAAACAAAGTAAGTTAACGCAAAGCTTTATCAGCAGCATTCTACCATGAAGCAAATAACATTTTACAGGACTGAAGTTCTTCTTCAACTGAGATGTACTTACGGTCTCAAATTCTTGATTGTTTTAATAAAATAACCTAAACAAAAAGCTGAAATAAAATAAATAAAAGACACTGTTGCTGTAGTTTGTACATAATTACAATACAAATAATTAATCAATCAAATGGTTATTATTATCAGTTAATTCAGTTCAGAATGCTGTCTCTATGCTATAGCTATACTGACAGAAAACCAACTTTAGTAAATTAAATTTTGCCTTTTAATATACTTGATAAAGTCCTATACTTAAATAAAAAAAAAAAACAGATTTTTATAAGTCTAAAGTTAAAATTTTGTAAGTGGAGGGGCTTCTGAAGAGTCCTGGGGTGTGAAGGAGTAAGGTTCTGAGAGGGAGGTGCGGTGGCAGGACTTGATCTGGGAAGGTCTATCAACATCTCTCTCATCTCATCTCAACCACTGACAGAAAGAAAAACCAAGGGAGATTTGTTTTTGCTACAGATGATTCCTTGGAGTTATTTTTACTATCAACAAAGGCACAGAGGGAATTTCCAAGATGGTGGAAGAATAAGAGGAAGAGATCACTTTCCTCCCCACAAATACATCAAAAATTCATCTACATAAGAACAGCTCCTACAGAATATCTTCAGAATGCTGGCAGAAAACACTTAACTTACAAGAAGGCAAGTCAATCTCCTTAGAATGAGGTAAGGTAAAAGATAAAGATTTAAAAAAAAGAGACAAAGGGCTTCAGGGAGGGAAGTGCCCTGGGGAGGGAGTTGTGAAGAAGGAAAAGTTTCTGCACACTCAGTAACTCCTTCACATGTCAGGACAGGTGGGAACTTTGGAACCTCAGAGGGAGTGTAACAGCGGGTACTCAGAAGGCAAAGCAGAATTCACCACACAGATTGCTGCTGAATGTCTCTTCCCCTTGAGAAGTGGCTCACGTGCTCTCACCCAGGGCAGAGAGTGAGTGTGGGATGCTGGGGCTCAAGTGGGGGTGGGGTGCCAAGGTTTAGGCTTGGGTTTCAGATGCCGAGAGAAAATGGGAGTTCAGTGGCATGAAGATATTTTGAAAGGACTAGTATGACACACCTGAGGAAATCCAGAGAAAAGACTGGGTGTCCCAGAGAGGCAAGATATCTTTATCACCAGGACACTCTGACTCTGCGTGTTCTCAGACAGTGGCAGTGTGCCCCAGCAGCTGCCAAAGTTGGCAAAATTAGTAGGAGCAGCAGCAGTAGCATTAGAACTGACTGCAGTTTACAATCCCAGAGGGGAAAATGTAAGCCACTAGCCATTGCCAAGTCAGGCAAAGTGCCTGAGGCAGCAGACAAAATGTAGCTGCTGTGGTCCTGACCTCAGCGGTGGAAGCTGCCACCAGCCTGTGAGCAGGCACGGGTTACTGCCCACACCTTGCTGGGACCCTAAGCATCTTGGCTCCTCCTAGGGACTCACAACCTGAGGCCAGATCTTCTAGTAGAGTGCATGACCCACTTCAGACTGTAGCATTATCCACCAAGTCTCTACCACAGCAGGCACTTCCTTGTACATCCCAAACGTGGCTGTCATACCCTCACTCTCCCCAGCTCAAGTGAGCAAGTGAGCTCTAATAAGCCTTGGCTTTTGCCTCTCTTGCTTAGACAGGGAATGGACACCAGAAGATGGCCTACAAGCAGAGCTGGGCCCAAATCCAAAGCACAACACCAGGGACTATGTGGCCAAAGAAGAGAAACATAATTAGCTCCTGAAGGCACAGGTGCAGTGAATTAAATCCCCACAATCAGTCTGGAACTGTGGACTTTCAGGACAACTGTGGCCTTTGAGAGCAAATCTAAGCTGGAGTAAGGCCAGATCTGACACTGACCTGACCCCTCACTGTCCACAACAGGTCCAGAGCCCTTCCTAGAAATATTAGAGGGCTTTGGTGTGAATTTCTTTGGGTGTTCTGGGCTGTTGAGTGTTGCTTTCACCAAGTTTTGGAGCTTTGCCTTCCGTGCTTTGTGACCTGTGCAGTCTTGGTGCTATAGTATAGGGTCAGGCCTGAATCCCAGACGTAGAAGACCCAAGTTCAAGTCTTTGAACCACCAGAGAACTCCTGATACCATGGAGCATTAATCAGCAAGAGTTCTCCCAAAGGCCTCCATTTCAACATCAAAACCAAGCCCCACCCAAAGATTAGCAAGTTTCAGTGCCAGATGCCCCATGCCATTTCTCCAGCAAAACAGGTGCACAACTTGGCACAATAGCAGATAGGCTGCCCAAAGCCATATGAAACCCAAAGACACCCCAAAACATACTACTGGACATGGCATTGCCCTTCAGAGAGACAAGATCCAGCTTTATCCGCCAGAACACAGGCACAAGTCCCACCAAACAGGAAGCCTTCACAAGGCACTTGTCCAGCCCCACTCATGGGGGGAAGACTCCACATTTAACAGGAATTGTGACCTTTCACCTGCAGAATGGAAACATAAACACAGTAAATAAAGCAAAATGTAAAGACAGAAATACGTAGCAGATGAAGGAACATGGTAAAACCTACGAGACCAAACAAATGAAGAGGAAATAACAGTCTGCCTGCAAAGGAATTTAGAGCAATGTTAGTAAAGATGACCCAAAATCTTGAAAATAAAATGGAGGAACAGATAAATAGACTAGAGGCACAGATCAAGAAGATACAAAAAATGTTTAACAAGGACCTAGGATAATTGAAGAATAGTCAATGGACAATGGATAACACAATAACTGAGATCAAAAACACCCTAGAGGAAACCAGTAGCAGAATAATTGAGGCAGAAAAATGTATAAGTGAGTTGGAAGATACAATGGTTGAAATAACTAAAGGAGAGTAGAATAAAGAAAAAAAGAATAAAAAGAAATGAGGACAGTTTCAGAGACCTCTGGGACAACATTAAGTGTAACAACATTCAAATCAGAGGGGTCCAAGAAAAAGAAGACAAAAGAAAAGGATATGAGAAAATATTAGAGATAATAGTGGAAAAGTTATTGAACATGGGAAAGGAATTAGCCACCCAATTCTAGGAAGACCAGAGAGTTTCATACAGGATAAGCCTAAGGAGAAATATGCCAAGACACATATTAATCAAACTAACAAAAATTAAACATTAAGGACAGATATTAAAAGCAGTAAGAGAAAAGCAATGAATAACATACATGGGGATCCCCATGAGGCTAACAGCTGATCCTCCAAGGGAAACTCTGCAGGTCAGAGGGAGTGGCAGGATATACTTAAAGAGATGAAAGGGAAATACAATCAAGATTACTCTATTCAACAAGAATTTCATTCAGATTTGAAGGAGAAAATGACCTCATGGACTGTAGCCCACCAGGATCCTCTGTCCGTGGGATTTTCCAGGCAAGAATATTGGAGTGGGTTGCCATTTCCTTTTTCAATAGCATCATTCATATCAATAATTACCTTAAATGTGAATGGACTAAATTCTATAAACAAAAGACACAGATTGACTGAATGGATATAAAAACAAGACCCCTATATATGCTATCTACAAGGGACATCTCAGACCTACAGTTTGAAAGTGAGGGACTGGAAAAAGATATTTCATGCAAATGGAAATCAAAAGGAATTGGGAGTAGCTATACTCACATCAAATAAAATACATTTTTAAATAAAGACCTTTATTAAGAGACACAGAGGGACACTGCATAATGATCAAGGTTTCAATCCAATAAGAAGATATAACAATTATAAGTATGTATGCACCCAACATAGGAGAACCTTAATACATAAGGCAAATGCTAAGAACCACTAAAGGGGAAATCAACAGTAAGAAAATAGTGGGAGAGTTTAATACTCTACTCACACCAACAGATAGATCATCCAGACATAAGATTAATAAGGAAACACAAGCTTTAAATGATACATTGGACCAGTGAACCTAATTTATATCTACAGCACATGTCATCCAAAAACAATAGATTGTGCTTTTTCCTCAAGTGTACATGGAACATTTTCCAGGATAGAACACATCTTGGGTCACAAATCAAGGCTTGGCACTTTTTCTTTAATTGAAATAATTTCAAACATCTTTTCTGACCACAATGTTATGAGGTTAGATATCAACTACAGGAAAGATAAAAAACAAACAAAGAAAAAAAAAAAAACTGTAAAACATGGAGGCTTAACAATGCTCTTCTAAATAACCAACAGATCATAAAGAAAGCAAGCAGTAAGTCAAAATATATTTAGAAACAAATGACAATGAAAACACAACTCAAAACCTATGGGATGCATTAGAAGCAGTTCTAAGAGGGAAATTTATAGCAACACAAGCCCACCACAACAAACAGTAAAAATGTTGAATAAACAATGCAATCTTATACCTAAAGCAACTAGAAAAAGAAAAACAATGAAAACGGCAGCAACAACAACAAAACAAAGTCAGTAGAAGGAAAGAAATCATGAAGATCAGAGCAGAAATAAATGAAAATGAAATGAAAAAGATAATAGCAAAAAAAAAAAAAAAAAAAGCTGGTTCTTTGAGAAGATAAACAAAACTGATGAACCATTAGCCCAGACTCATTAAGAAAAAAAGGGAGAATTCCACTCTATAAAATTAGAAATTAAAAAGAAATTATAATAGACAACACAGAAATGCAAAAGCTCATAAAGAGACTACTATGAGCAATTACATGCCAGTAAAATGGAAAGCCTCAGTGAAATGGACAAATTCTTACAAAAGTATAACCTTCCAAAACTGAACCAGGAAGAAATAGAAAATATAAACAAATGAATCACAAGCACAGAAATTGAAACAATAAAGAAAAAATCTTTCAACAAACCAAAGTCCAGAGCCAAATGGCTTCAGAAGTGAAGTCTCCCAAAAGTTTAGAGAAGAGCCAACACCTATACTGCTCAAATTCTTCAAGAAAATTGCAGAGAAAGGAAAACTCCTGAATTCATTCTACAAAGCCACCATTACCCTGATACCAAAACCAGATAAAGATGTCACAAAAAGAGAAAATTTCAGGCCAATATCACAGATGAACATGGATGCAAAAGTCCTCAACAAAATTCTAGCAAACAAATTCCAAGAACACATTAAAAAGTTTATATAGCATGACCTAGAATAAACCTACCTAAAGAGACAAAATACTTGTATGCAGAAAATTATAAGACACTGATGAATGAAACCGAAGATGACACAAACAGATGGAGAGCTACACCATGTTCTTTGTTTGGAAGAATCAATATCATGAAAATGATAACACTACTCATTGCAATCTATAGATTCATTGCAATCCCTATCAAACTACCAATGGTATTTTTCAAAGAGCTAGAGCAAAAAAAAAAAAAAAAAAAAAAAAAAATCCCAATTTGTGTAGAAACACCAAAGGCTCCAAATAGCCAAAGCAATCTTGACAATGAAAAACAGAGCTGGAGGAATAAACTTTTCTAACTGCAGACTATACTAGAAATCTAACTTTTCTCTTCCTTGCAGACCCCAGACTTCTTAAAAGCTACCTAGGAATTGACTCTCAAAATAAATGCTGAAGAGGATATGAAGAAAAGGGAAACATCTTGCACTGTTGATGGGAATGTAAACTGATACAGCCACTGCAGAGAACAGAATAATTCCTTAAAAAAATTAGGAATAAAGCTGTCATATGAACCAGTAATCCCAGTACTGGGCATATACCCTGAGGAAACTATAATTTAAAGAGACACTTGTACCCCCACTGAAGCACTATTTACAATAGTTAGGACCTAGAAGCTAGGTAGGTGTCCACTGAAAGGCAAATGGATGCAGAATTGGTGATATATATATATATATATATATATTCAATGAAATATTACTCAGTCATAAAAAGGAACACATTTGAGTCAGTTTTAATGTGGTGGATGATCCTAAAGCTTATTGTACAGAGTGAAGTAAGCCAGAGAGAGAAAAGCGAACATCGTGTATTAATGTATATGTACAGAATCTGGAAAGATATTACTAGTTAAGCTTTTTGTAGGGCAGCACTGGAGAAACAGACATGTCAATGAGACTTGCAGACACAGTGGAGGAAAGCGAGAGAGGGACTAATTGAAAAAGTAACATCAAAACTTATACATTGCCATATGTGAAATAGCCAGTGGATATTTGCTCTATGATTCAGAGAGCTCAAATATCTGAACAATGTTACATGGGAACCTGGAATATTAGGTCCATGAATCAAGATAATTTGGAAGCAGTCAAACAGAAGATGGCAAGAGTGAACATTAACCTTTTAGGAATCAGAACTAAAATGGATGGGAATGGGCAAATTTAAATTGGATGGCAATTATATATACTTCTGTGGGCAAGACCCTAGAAGAAATGGAGTAGTCCTTACAATCAAGAGAAGAGTCTGAAATGCAGTACTTGAGGGAAATCTCAAAAATGACAGAATGATCTGTTTGTTTCCAAGGCAAACCATTCAGTAACTGTCAGGCAAGTGTATGCTCCTCGGTTCTGCCTCGTCACAACAAAGATTTGGAGCGACGGACATTAAAACCCTCGATGCGTCACAGCTCTCGGGTCTTGGACAAACTGTGTTATAGCTCTTAAACAAATCAGTGTTACAGCTCTATTTTATTTAGAAGGTAGCAGGAGAATCCATCCTCCAAGCATGAGGGCATGCCAAACCAAAGATGCGAAGAGAAGAGAGTGGAGGAGTGTGTCAGCGCGCATGAGAGAGAGAGAGAGAGAGGGAGAGAGAAAGAGCACACGCATGTGGGGGGGGGGGAGAGAAGGGGGAAGAGCCCACACACTTGGGGGAGAGAGAGAGAGAGAGAAAGAGTGCACGCATGCAGGCTAGAGAGAGAGAGACAGAGAGAGAGAGAGCACGCATGCAGGAGAGAGAGAGGGAGCGAGAGCCCTTTGGCTCCTCTTTTTATATATTTTTTTTCTTCCCCCTGGGCCTACCCTATGCAAATTGGGCTTAGTCAGGAGTGCTGTTCTACCTGAAGTCCTCACTCCGGTCCTCAGACCTTCCTTTGACCTTTCTTTGTTCTATTTTCGTGGGCTTTTCCCTTCCTTGTCTTATAGCCACCGCTGTTTTGACTCCTGTTTTCTATTCTAATTACCTAACATTCCCCTCTCAAGAGATGGGAGGCCCAATTCTTTGGGAATAGGGGCATCGAGGTCTTTCTGGCTACCTCCTGCTGAACTGGGATGGCGAGGGCTAGCCATGAACTAGCAAGAGGGCCTCTCCCTCTTGCTAGTCTCAAGCCTCAGAATCCTTATAGCAGTGTCCATCTAAGGTTGAGTGATATTTTCTGTGGTCAGCTGTAGTTTTATATCTTTGTTGAACTGGCACTGCATGTTGTAGCTTGTTGACAGGTATATTGAGTGTCCTCTTCTGTTTTCTTCCATGGCTTGACTTGTGAGTAATGAATACAGGAGTCATGTCCTGATACCCTGACTGGTGGGAGAGGCTTAGCCTCTATGATCTCAAAATTGGAGACTACTGCATATCCGGCTTTTCTTTTTCCATCTAAGACAAAGCTGCTTCCATCAGTGTACCAGATTTCCTCAGGACTGGTCAGAGGATCTTCTGACAATCCCTCTCAGGGTTTTGTCCATTGGTCCAAGGTTTCTAGACAAGAGTGAAAGGGGAGAGAGCCCTCGAGGGTAAGCAGGAGGGTGGCTAGGTTAAGAACCTCACAAAGGGGTATAGTGAGGCCTGGATTTTCCATCAGCATTACTTGATATCTGAGGATTCTTTGATCAGACATCCATAAATGGCCTTTCCCATTTAGGAGTTGTTTTACTTCGTGGCTGGTAAAAATAGTTATTTTACCCCCAAAGGAGAGTTTTAAAGCATCCTCTATCTTGATTGTAATAGCTGCAAGATTTCAAAGGCAGGGGGCCAGCCTCAGGTGGTTGGATCAAGTCTCTTGGATAAGTAAGCTACAGGCTGGAGCTCAGATCCCAACCTTTGAGTTAACACTCCCAAGGCTATTCCCTCTCTTTCATGGACATAAAGTTGGAATGCTTTTTCTGGGTCTGGCAACCTCAAGGCAGGTGCCTGAGTTAAGGCCTGTTTTAGTGTAGCCTCTGCCTTCTTTTGAGGAGTTCCCCACATCAGTGGGATTGAATCATCCCGTCCCTTTAAGCTTTCCTATAAGGGCTGGGCAATTAGACCATAGTTGGGTATCCAGATTCTACAATATCCAGTTAGTCCCAGGAAAGCTCATAATTGTTTTTGAGTTGTGGGGGAAGACAACTGGAGGATTCCTTGTACCCGGTCAGAGGACAGCCTCCTGGACCCGTGCATAATCTGAACTCCCAGGTAAGTGACCTTTGTCTCGACCATTTGTGCCTTAGCACAGGAGAGTTTATATCCCCTTCATGCCAAAAAGTTTAGAACCTGAATTGCATGTTGTTGGGCATTTTCCTCATCTGAAGAACAGATTAGTAGGTTATCTATGTATTGTAATATTTTCCCATTAGGTCCCAGGTCCAGATCTAGGAGATACTGGCTAAGGACCTGTCCAAACAAGTGGGGGCTATCTCTGAACCCCTGAGGTAAAACTGTCCAAGTCATCTGTTGATGTTTTTCTCCTGGGGCCTCTCACTCAAAGGCAAAAAATATGTTGGGATTCTTTAGCCAGTGGCATGCAAAAAAAAAAAAAAAAAAATGCATCTTTGAGATCCAAGACTGTAAACCACTTGGCACTGGGTGGGATTTCTCCCAAGATTACATAGGGATTGGGTACTATGGGATGGAGGGGGACTACAACTTCATTTATGATCTGGAGATCTTGAACCATTTGCCAGGTTCCATCCTTTTTCTTTACTGAGAGGATTGGGGTGTTACATGGTGAACTGGTGGGGACCAATAGCTCACAGCAAGGGATTTATTTATTAAAGGTTGTAGTCCCTCCCCGAGCCTCTCTTTTGAGGGGATATTGTTTCCAGTTAGGAAACTGAGTGGGATCTTAGAGGACAATGATGACCAGTTCAGCTTGGTGGGCTCGTCCAGGAATTCCCCGGTCCCACACCTGGGGGTTAATTTTGTCTTCCCATAGTTTTTGTCTATCTTTATTGGAGAAGGTGTAATGGGTTCTTCAGTAATAACCAGGAGCTGTAGAGCTCTAGGAGCTGAAAAGCTTCCCATCACAAAGGTGGTCCCCAGTTTAGTGAGCATATATATTCCCAATAAAGGAGTAGGACACTCAGGGGCCACCAGAAATTGGTGGGAAAATATTTGTCCATCCCAGCAACAAAGAAGTGTTTGGGTGAATCTTTTAGTAGTTGCTTTTCCTGTAGCACCCAAAATGGTACAGGTTTGGGAGGAGAAGGCTCTGGACTAGGAGATCAAGACAGAGTAGGTAGCCCCTGTGTCAACCAAGAAATTCTCGGACCTACCTGCCACATCCAGTTGCACCCTTGGCTCCAGCCCCGTGATAGTTATCTGTGACAGGCGGGCTGGCTGGAACAGGCTGCTTCAGTCCTGTTGAACCATTGTGAGGGAAGGCTTGGCACTTGACCATGAGGCTCTTGGGTCCCCAGAACAGAATGCCTCCCAATGTCCCAGTTGATGGCATTTGTGGCAAACCATTCTAGGAGACTTGTCATGGTTTGGACACTCTTTGGCCCTGCCTGTCTACAGATTAGGCATTTTCCTCATGCCTTGTCCTTCAGGGAATCAGGGTGTGCCAAAGGGCTTCTCTGGAGGGTGGCCAGCATCTAAGCATTCCTTGTCTCTTTCCTTTTCTCACTCTCCTGGACCTTGGCCTCCTTCTCCTGTCTTCTGTTATAAAAGGTATTGGTGGCTCTCTGGACCATCTCATCAAAAGAGGCAGCAGGGTCCTGCTGCTGTAGCTGTTGTAAGTTAATTCTGATATCTGATGCACACTGGGACAGGAATTTGTCCTTTAAAATCACCTGTCCCTCATAGGAGTCTAAGTCCAGATTGGTAAACTTTTGGAGGGCCTCTTTTAGCCTTTCCAGAAAGGCAATGGGGTTCTCACTGGGCTCCTGAGTTATTGCTGAGACTGGGCAAAGTCCCACAAGTAATAGACTTCCTTCAATTTTCATGGGTGGACTTCCTTAGGGGGTGAATCTTTCTGAAGCTTATCCTACCCAGTACTGTTGCAACCTGAGAGCCAGGCATTCCCGGGTCAGGGTGCAGATCCCCAGGCAGGCTAAGGTGTGACAGCCTCCTAGAGATTGAATCCCCAGGCAGCTTGAGGTGTGACGTCCTCCCAAGAATTCAGTCTCTGGGCAGGTTGAGGCGTGACCACCTCCTGGGACCCCTGGGACTGGCGGATCCCCGAGCAGGTTGAGGCGTGACAACCGTTCAAGGACCAGATCCCTAGGCAGGTCAAGGCAGGTTGACCTCCTGGGCCCCTGACTAGAGGTGGGCATCCCCAAGATCTCCAGCATGACCAGTGCTGAGTAAGATTAAGGGGTTGTAATCTTAACTCATTGCTGGTTTGCCCACCGCGGATGGGAATAGATATCATGATGTAAGCTCATCCTACCTAGTACTGTTGCAACCTGAGAGCCAGGCATCCCTGGGTCAGGGTACAGACCCCCAGGCAGGCTGAGGTGTGACAGCCTTCTAGAGATCGATTCCCCGGGCAGGTCGAGGTATGACAGCCTCCTGAGAATTCGGTCCCTGGGCAGGTCGAGGTGTGACAACCTCCTGGGACCCATGGGACTGGCGGATCCCTGAGCAGGTTGAGGCATGACAACCTTTCAAAGACCAGATCCCTAGGCAGGTCAAGGCAGGTCAAGGCAGGTTGACCTCCTGGGACCCCCGGATTGGAGTTTGAGTGTCCCCAAGGTCTCCAGCATGACCAGTGCTGGGTAGAATCAATGGGTTGGATATTATACAGTATTTCCCTCCCAAGGTCAGCTATTTTCTGGTTGTCCCTAAAGAAGATTGTAGAGACAACATTGTGGGCCCGGATGGGGCTGAAGAAAGGAGCATGAAACAGGATGGAAGGAGACAGAGCACAACCTTTGAAAGAATGACATAGCACAGGGAATAACGTAAACCAATTAAAATTAGCTGGGTCCAAGATGACAAGTCAAATTCAAGTAAACCTTAATCCCCAATCTATAAGCCAACAGACACACCCAGAGGTGGCAGGACAGCTCTAAGTCACTGTCAAAAGAGGGAGGAGTGGGTGGTTCCCCAGTGGTTGGAATGATCCTCCCACTCATTAGCATATGAATTCACCCCACTCGAAAAACCTAGCCAGACCACATTCCATGGCCTGAGCCCTTGCCCTCAGTTTTGGCCTGAAGATTCTCTTTGAATCCTAACAAATCCACCTCTTACCTATGCTTTGTCTCTCACTGAATTTTTGCAATGAGATATCAGAGCCTGAGTTTCATTAGGTCCTGAAGCCAGGTATCCTGGGTTTGAGTATCCTGGTATACTGGTATACCAGGTATCCTGGGCTTGAGTCCCCAGAGAGAGCTGAAGAATAGGAGGAAAAAAGGCAGAGGGAAAAACATGCCAAGGGATCCCCTTCATAGCCTGCCAGAAAATCTGCTAAATATCTGACCAGTGCTCACGTTTTCATTGGCCTGATCCTTAGCACAGAGAAGAGTAAGGACAGAAGAACCCCCACCAGCTTGGGTAACGGCTATGGGGGCCCAGCAGATACTGCCTTTGGGACATACCAAACAATAGCCTCTCCAGAGTCCCTCAATTGCTCCCACTGCCACCTGTCTTTTCATGGGGGGATTGAGGAAACAAGAAACGAGAGATTGTAAAGGAATTAAGATTTTCTTAGGCATGCGCCTCCAGCCATAGGAGCGAGGACCTCCTACCTTAACCAGAGGTCTTCTGGAATCTGAGCCTGAGCCATGTGAGCTTTCTGCTGAGTTCATTTTTCTCTGTCCTGGTCTCCAGCACAATGGGCCTCTTGTCACTTCCCTTTCTCTGGGCTTTCTTCATGTTCTGCTTCAACCACGGGAACTTTTGACGAGTTGGGCTCCTGCTATGCTTGGCCTTTTCTGAGCAGAAGTTGTTTCAGCCAGGTTAAACCTGAGTCACGGCACCATAGATGTCAGGCGAGTGTATGCTCCTCAGTTCTGTCTCATCACAATAAAGATTGGGAGCAATGGACATTAAAGCCCTCAGTGCATCGCAGCTCTCGGATCTTGGACAAACCATGTTATAGCTGTTAGACAAATCAGTGTTACAGTTCAGTTCAGTCGCTCAGTCATGTCCGACTCTGTGCGACCCCATGAATCGCAGCATGCCAGGCCTCCTTGTCCATCACCAACTCCTGGAGTTTACTCAAACTCATGCCCATCGAGTCGGTGATGCTATCCAGCCATCTCATCCTCTGTCGTCCCCTTCTCCTCCTGCCCCCAATCCCTCCCAGCATCAGGGTATTTTCCAATGAGTCAGCTCTTCGAATGAGGTGGCCAAAATACTGGAGTTTCAGCTTCAGCATCAGTCCTTCCCATGAACACCCAGGACTGATCTCCTTTAGGGTGGACTGGTTGGATCTTCTTGCAGTCCAGGGGACTCTCAAGAGTCTTCTCCAACACCACCATTCAAAAGCATCAATTTTTCGGCACTCAGCTTTCTTTACCCTCCAGCTCTCACATCCATACATGACCACTGGAAAAACCATAGCCTTGACTAGACGGACCTTTGTTGGCAAAGTAATGTCTCTGCTTTTTAAATGCTATCTAGGTTGGTCATAACTTTCCTTCCAAGGAGTAAGCATCTTTTAATTACATGGCTGCAGTCACCATCCACAGTGATTTTGGAGCCCCCCAAAATAAAGTCTGACACTGTTTCCACTGTCTCCCCGTCTATTTCCCATGAGGTGATGGGGCCAGATGCCATGATCTTAGTTTTCTGAATGTTAAGATTTAAGCCAACTTTTTCACTCTCCTCCTTCACTTTCATCAAGAGGCTCTTTAGTTCCTCTTTATTCTCTGCCATAAGGGTGGTGTCATCTGCGTATCTGAGGTTATTGATATTTCTCCCAGCAATCTTGATTCCAGCTTGTGCTTCTTCCGGCTCAGTGTTTCTCATGATGTACTCTGCATATAAGTTAAATAAGCAGGATGACAATATACAGCATTGATGTACTCCTTTTCCTATTTGGAACCAGTCTGTTGTTCCATGTCCAGTTCTAACTGTTGCTTCCTGACCTGCATACAGGTTTCTCAAGAGGCAGGTCAGGTGGTCTGGTATTCCCATCTCTTTCAGAATTTTCCACAGTTTATTGTGATCCACACAGTCGAAGGCTTCCCCGTAGTCAATAAAGCAGAAATAGATGTTTTTCTGGAACTCTCTTGCTTTTTTGATGATCCAGTGGATGTTAGCAATTTGATCTCTGGTTCCTATGCCTTTTCTAAAACCAGCTTGAACATCTGGAAGTTCTCGGTTCAGGTATTGCTGAAGCCTTGCTTGTAGAATTTTGAGCATTTCTTTACTAGTGTGTGAGATGAGTGCAATTGTGCAGTAGTTTGAGCATTCTTTGGGATTGCCTTTCTTTGGCATTGGAATGAAAACTGACCTTTTCCTGTCCTGTGGCCACTGCAGAGGTTTCCAAATTTGCTGGCATATTGAGTGCAGCACTTTCACAGCATCATCTTTCAGGATTTGAAATAGCTCAACTGAAATTCCATCACCTCCAGTAGCTTTGTCCGTAGTGATGCTTTCCAAGGCCCACTTGACTTCACATTCCAGGATGTCTGGCTCTAGGTGTGTGATCACACCTTTGTGATTATCTGGGTCATGAAGATTTTTTTTTGTACAGTTCTTCTGTGTATTCTTGCCACCTCTTCTTAATATCTTCTGTTTCTGTTAGGTCCATACCATTTCTGTCCTTTATAGAACCCATCTTTGCCTGAAATGTTACAGCTCTATTTTATTTAGAAGATAGCAAGAGAATCCATCCTCCAAGCATGAGGGCATGCCAACCCAAAGATGCGAAGAGAAGAGAGTGGAGGAGTGCGCCAGTGCATGAGAGAGAGAGAGAGAGAGAGAGAGAGAGAGAGAGAGAGGAAGAGCTCACGCATGCGCGGTGGGGGGTGGGGAGAAAGAGAGAAAGAGCCCACATGCACGCGGGGGCGGGGGTGGAGAGAGAAAGCCCACACACGTGGGGGAAAGAGAGAGAGAGAGAAAGAGCCCATGCATGCAGGAAAGAGAGGGGGAGTGAGAGCCCTTGGCACCTCTTTTTATATGTTTTTTTTCTTCCCCCTGGGCCTGCCCTATGCAAATTGGGCTTAGTCAGGAGTGCTGTTCTACCTGAAGTCCTCACTCCGGTCCTCGAACCTTCCTTTGTTGTATTTTTGCAGGTTTTTCTCATCCTTGTGTTTTAGTCACCGCCATTTTGGACTCCTGTTTTCTATTCTAACTACCTCACAATAACACAGTAATCCAAGTACATGCTTCAAACAGTAATGCTGAAGAAGTTGAATGGTTCTATGACCACCTGCAAGATATTTTAGAACTAACATCCAAAGAAGATGCTCTTTTCATTACAGGGGACTGGAATGCAAAAGTATGAAGTCAAGAGATATCTGGAGTAACAGGCAAGTTTGGCCTTGGAGTACAGAATGAAGCAGGGCAAAAGCTAGCCGAGTTTTGCTAATAGAACACACTGGTCATAGTAAACACACTCTTCCAAAAACATAAGAGATCACTCTACACAAGGATAATTCCAGATGGACAATACTGAAATCAGATTAATTATACTCTTAGAAGCTGAAGATGGAGGCACTCTTTACAGTCAGCAAAACAAGACTGGGAGCTGACTGTGGATTAGATCGTGAACTCCTTATTGCAAAATTCAGACTTATATTGCAAAAAAATAGGGAAAATCACTAGGCCATACAGGAAGGACCTAAATCAAATCCCTTATGATTAGAGAGTGGAAATGACAAACATGTACAAGACATTAGATCTTACAGACAGAGTGCCTGAAGAACTATGGATGAAGGTTCATGACACTGTATAGGAGGTGGAGATCAAAACCATCCCCAAGAAAAAGAAATGCAAGAAGACAAAATGGTTGTCTGAGGTGGCTTTACAAATGGCTGAGAAAAGAAGAGAAGCAAAAGGCAATGGATAAAAGGAAAAAAAAAAAATATTTCCATCTAAGTTTAGAGTTCCAAAGAATAGCAAGGATTAATAAGAAAACCTTCCTCAATGATCAGTGCAAAGAAATAGAGGAAAACATTAGAATGGGAAAGACTAGAGATCTCTTCAAGAAAATTAGAGATACCAAGGGAACATTTCATGCAAAGATAGGTACAACAAAGGACGGAAACCATATGGACCTAACAGAAGCAGAAACTATTAAGAAGAGGTGGCAAGAATACACAGAATATCTATACAAAAAAGAGTCAGATAACCATGATGGTATGATCGCTCACCTGGAGCTTGATATCCACGAGTGTGAATTCAAATGGACCTTAGGTGTCATCGCTATCAGCAAAGCTAGTGGAGGTGATGAAATTCCAGCTGGGCTATTTCAAATCCTAAAAGATGAAGCTGTTAAAGTGCTGCACTCAGTATGTCAGCAAATTTGGAAAACGCAGCAGTGGCCACAGGACTGGAAAAGGTTTTCATTCCAATCCCAAAGAAAGGCAATGCCAAAGAATGCTCAAATGACCACACAATTGCACTCATTTCACACACTAGCAAGTTCCTGCTCAAAATTTTCCAAGCTAGGGATCAACAGTACAGGAACAAAGAACTTCCATATGTTCATGTTGGATTTAGAAATGGCAGAGGAACCAGAGATCAAATTACCAACATCCATTGGATCATAGGAATAGCAAGAGAATTCTGAAAAATATCTACCTCTGCTTCATTGACTATGCTAAAGCCTTTGTGTGGATCACAACAAACTGTGGAAAATTCTTAAAGAGATGGGAACAATAGACCACCTTACCTGCCTCCTGAGAAACCTATATGCAGGTCAAGAAGAAACAGTTAGAACCAGACATGAACAACAGGCTGGTTCAAAATTGGGGAAGGAGTGTGTCATGGCTGTATATTGTCATTTTGTTTAGTTAAGTTATATGCAGAGTACATCATGATTGTGTAATGCTGGCCTGAATGAAACACAAGCTGGAATCAAGATTACTGAGAGAAATATCAATATCCTCAGATAGGCAAATGATGCCACCCTTATGGCAGAAAGCAAAAAGGAACTAAAGAGCCTTTTGATGCATATGAAAGAGTAGAGTGAAAAAGCTGACTTAAAACTCCATATTCAAAAAGCCAAGATCATGGTATTCAGTCCCACTACTTCATGTATATATACGCTGAAACAATGGAAACAGTGAAAACCTTTATTTTCTTGGGCTGTAAAATCACTGAGGACAGTGACTGAAGCCATGAAATTAAAGGTTGCTTACTCCTTGGAAGAAAAGCTTTGACAAACATAGCATATTAAAAAGCAGAGACATTACTTTGCTGACAAAGGTCTATGTAGTTAAAGCTGTGCTTTTTCAAGTAGTCATGTTTGGATGTGAGAGTTAGACCATAAAGAAGACTGAGTACCAAACAATTGATGCTTTCCAACTGTGGTGACTCTTGAGACTCCCCTGGCCTGCAAGGAGATCAAACCAGTCAATCCTAAAGGAAATCAACCCTGAACATTCACTGGAAGGACTGATGATCTTGCTGAGGATACAATAATTTGGCTACCTGATATGAAGAGCCAACTCATTGAAAAATACCCTGATGCTGGAAAAGATAGAAGGCAGGAGTAGAAGGGGATGACAGGGGATAAGATGGTTGGATGGCCTTACCTATCAGTGGACATGAGTTTGACCAAGCTCCTGGAGATGGTGAAGGACAGGGAAGCCTGACATACTGTAGTCCATAGATTCTCAAGGCATTGGAGATGACTTAATGACTGAACAACAACCTGGTCATTAAATGTTCTATTAATGGAAAAAGCTTAGATCTGTCAAAAGTTTTTTCTGCCAGTATTGAAATAAGAGTGTAATTTTATGCTTTTTCTATTAATATGATATACTACATTCCTTTGGTTTTCATATGTGAGCCAACCAAAAATGTCTGCATTTGTGAGACAGTCCTACTTGGTCACATTCTATAATCCTTTTCATATATTAGTAAATTTAGTGTGCTAACATTTTGTTGGGAATTTTTATATCCATAGTCATAAGGGGTATTGCTTTATAGTTTTCATTTTGGGGGATGTGTTTGGTAAGTATCATGGGCCCTGCTGTCTTACTGAGGTCCAGGATTCTCTCTTTGAGAGACAACTTTCAGCTTATTCTGTGGGTTTGTTTAAACACTAATGTTCTACAATGATTAATTTAGTGGTCTTTTCCATGGTACTATTATTTTAGAGCACAGGTGAATTTACTCAGGTCTTTACTTACCATTCCAAAAGTCAGTTGCCTCCATTCTGTGTATTATTCTTCCAGTTCTCATTCGTTAGCTATCACTGGACCTGCATAGAACTGTTAAACCATTTATATCAGTCCTATCTTCTGAAAAGCTGCTGCCACTCCACTTCAGGCCTGGAATCTACATCATATTTCATTAAAAATGTGTATGACATGAAAGTCAGAAACACTGGCGTGTCAGAGTAACAAATAGAAGCCAAAGATTTTCACTCCTTGTTCATCTTTCCTTTTTTTGTTTTGCATTTCCCTTTGCTAACCGCCATAGCTTGAAGGTCAGATTTGCACATCCACATCCCTGAGAAGTGTGTTTCTATTTTCTAGTCAGTTTATCTCTCTATCATTGTTTTGTTTAAATTGTTACTATATTTGTTGATATCTATTCCCTCCTCCATACATCCATATTCTCAATCTGAAATTAGAATATTTCTAGGAACCAGCGAATTCTACAGGCTTGTGTTTTTTGCCCCAGTTTTGGAAATTTTCAGCCATTATTTCTTCAACACACACATGCGCACACACACACAACCCCTCTCCTTTTGGGACTCTGGTGGCACAAATATTAATCTTTTATTATATTTCAACATCTCTCTGAGTCTCTGCTAATTATTTTTTCATCTATTTTCTCTTTATTAATTTAGATTCAGTAATTTCTATGGTGCTCTTCAAGTTCACTGCTCCCCCGCCCCCCACCTGTCCTCTCTATTTTGCTGTTACACACATCCACTGAGTTATTTTAATTTTATGATCACAATATTTAGTTCTAAAATGGCCATTTGGTTCATCTTTACACATTCTATTTCTTTACTGATATTTTCTATTTTTTCAGTTGTTTCAAACATGTTTGCAATATTTATTTACACATTTGTTATAGGGCTTTAAAATTCTTGTTCTATAATTCTAATATCTGCATCCTCTTGCTGTCTGATGGTTCTTTTTCCATCCAATTTGAGATATTCCTGGTTCATGTTACAATGAGTTATAATCAATGAAACTTGAAAACTTTTCTTGCTGTAATAATCTGAATCTTCTTTAAGTCTTGTTTTTTTTTTTTTTTTGCTGGCTTCTTGTATTGCCTGATAGGTAAAAGGTGGGAAGTGCTAACCTTGTTACTGCCAGTTAAGGTGAAAGTTTGGACTCAGCCTCCTTTGACACCTAGAAATGAGGCACTCTGTTGTGAAGCTGGGCTGGAGTATGAATTCAGACCCTACCCTTGCTAGTGTGACACTATCTGCTGACTCTATCTTTAGCTGTGAGGGAGAGGGCTGGGGAGAGGGACACCTCCTCACTGCTGCCACTAGACTCCACTGACGCTGGGGTCGTGAGGCTTTCTGTTCAAGCCAGGATGAGTTGCTCCCCACTCAGTCTTCTGCAGCATCACCCTGGCAGGTGAGTTGAATCATCTTGCTACAGCCTGGCAAGAGTGGAAGTCTAGGTGCACCACTTGACCTTTGGTGGGATTCAGTTGCAACTTGGTCTGTGGCATTCACCGGAAAAAAAGTGGTTAAAAGTTCCCTGTCTTGTTTAGCTGCCTCTTTCATGGTCTTTTGGCCACAGACACAGGCTTCTGAGGGGATTTCTGTTGACATCTGTTGGCATTTCCAGGCTGCCAGCTTCTTCATGATCCAGTCATGAGGTTACACAAAAATCTAGGAAACTCATTACCATTATCCCTTCGATCTTGAACTCCTTAGCTGGCCTGACTTAATCTCTCAAGCTTTCAGGGTAATCTTAAGTTTATTTTATATATATTTTCTAGGGCTTTTAGCTTTTTTTGGTGAGAAGTACAGAGAAAAGTAGGTATAGTCTATGTTTCTAGATGGGAAAGTTATCTCAAGATTTGTCCATCAGTATTTCCCTAACGTTTTGCATAGTGACTCCCAGGTAATAAATTATTGACAAGTAATTGTTATATGAATGATTTAATAGCAAAAGTTTGTGTCTGTTATTTTGGAAATTCCTGGACTCAGTTCAACTCAATTCTGTTTCAGGAACACTTGAGGTTTTCAGAAAACAGAATCTCATTTGAATGGAGGTATCACTGAATTTATTTAGAAAAAAAAAATTGCTGTCACAATATTTTATTCAAATAAAATATTTGATTTGGGGAAAGAAAGCAATTTTCTGTTGCTGGCATCATTTGCATTTGAAAATTCCCTAAAACATTTTACTCCTTAAACTTATTATTCTTTGTTGTGCTGATTTAAAGTTTCTAAATAATTTCGAGAATGTACTTTGCAATTAAGAAAATTCTCATTCACATATGCAAATTCTAATGACTACTTGTTATGTTATTGCTATTTTTAATAGCATATGTACTGTTGGGCTGAAATTTCTTAAAGATCAGACCAATTTTAATAGCTCACTGTTCTTTTTATAATTGTCTGAATCATTAATTTTGTTTACAATTGCATGCATGTTGGTTATTTTCTTTAATATTATGGTGTGTATAGGATATGACATACTTTGGCACTTAATGATAGAATGAACAGTTGTCATTTAGAGGCTCTATAGTCCTGAGAATCAAAAATGGGATTTATTTAAAAGAATTCTCCAGTGGAGATGCTTTGACAAGTAGGGCCTTGCTTGTGGCATTATTTCATCCCTTAGCTCCTGTAACCAGTTTTAGACTAATTTAAACCTTTCAAATACTATTTTTAGTGTTTCCATTGAACAAATCAATTAAACCAAGTTCAGTTAAGGTAACTTTGCTTTCAACAGAAATCATTTGCCAGAAAACAATGTGATTACAGTGGTTATACTGAAATTAAGGCAACAAAGAATGCAATTATATATATTCAGGTGGTTATAAGACCAAATAAACATTGTTATAGGAGGACATCTCTGAGACATCATTAATGATGTAGTAAAGAGTAACATACCAAATAGAACCACAGCCATTTTTCACTCTATAAATAGAGGACTAGAAGAACAAACACAGTTTTTCTAACAATCTCAAAACAGTGGCATGAAAATTATTTGAAATTTTAAAATAAGTAATAGATGTTACAGAGATAACACATTTATCCAGAGCTTTCAGTAGCCCTAAAGGTATTCCATCCCAATTTATAATAAGAAGTGAAACTCAGAGAAGTTAAAGCAAATTTCCCTGTCACACTGATAATAAATGTTCAATCTAGGCCTGAAGGTTTCAGGTCTCTTGAATCCCAGAGTTTGTGTTTTATTATTCATCGTTCTTTGTCACATCTTAAAATTTGGAAGTCCTTATTGTTGATAATAATGATGCTTTTTCTCAGATTCTGGGTCATGGTTTCTGTAAGTGATCTTAGTGCTCTGATCCCTCCCTTCACTAGTCAAAGGATGCACTATTATATTTCATCAACTCTAAGATGTCATCTGCTGTAACAGACAAAGGTTTCAATGTGCCCTCAAGAAAAAAATATGCCCTGGCATTGAATTTATGTACACCATTAATTGTGGGATATAGTCAGATTTCATAAATATCAGCATGTAAAAATATGTCTTGGAGTCAGTAAAATATGATTCTTTCCTGTTTGGTGTCTGGCCTTATCACAACACTGTTTATGCAATACTGGGCAGAGTAGTAGGGAGAGAGGAAGAGAAGGAGTTGCCAAAAGACCATTTACTTTGTCTGAGTAATTTCTTCAACAGAAGCAGATATTCAGAATGTTATGTTGACATGACAGCCAAGAAGATCATAATAAAAGAGTTTACTGGAAGAAGTGCTGCCTTATGGTTATAAGAATTGTATCCTTGAGTCCTTACTTGAATGTCAGGTTTCTACTATGCATCTGCCTCTCTTCATTGATTCCATGCCTTTTGGGGTGTCAACACTTTTACTGACAAATTAAAACATGTAATCTTACAATAAAATTTCCCATTTGAGTAGCATCATATGAATTCCATCATCACACTTGAATTCTCATTTGATAAGAATGAATCTTTGGAAATTTTCCTCCTTTGAAAATCAAAGTAGTATAATGTTACAAGAAGAGAATTTTAATGACACTTCCTTGGTCTACCTGCAACATACACAGTATATGGTCAGGCCACTCAAGATGGCCTTGAGAGAGCAAGCTCTTGTCTTGTTCTCAGTACACTCCCTGCTCAACCAGGGCCTGCTTCACTTTCTCCCTACTTACCTGACTGACCTTTTTACATACTTACCCCCAGCATCAGCTGGTGATTATTCTTAATAATGAAACAGTGAGAGGCATACCCCTCTGCTAGCTACTCTGGTAACCAAACAGCCACCTGACATAATTCCCACTGTAACTTGAAATCTCCTCCTTCCCCCCTGGAGTAAAGACTGCTGCCACGGCCTGCTCGTCATGTGCCATACAGAGTGAGGGGTTGCTCCAGGACACTGCTTCAGACATGCAAGATTCCTCATTCATTAAGCCACTGATGTCTCCATCACTAATGCTGGGCTCTCTTCAGCCTTGTAGCTGGGCAAGAACAGGCCGGTAGACCTGAGGGGTGCAGCCCAAACAGAGCTGCTATAGGTAAAACTGCAGTGTTTTTTTGGTTGCAAAATCCAGACCATGAACTGTAAATATTTAGCCAGTATCCAATCATGTTATTGATGGGACTAAATACACTGTTTTCTATATTTTTAAAGACCATATTAATCTTAATATGTTCAGTTATCATATAGTTAGTGTGAATAATGCCTTTGAGGATATAGGAAAAGATGAAGAAGGCAGGCTATGAATCAAAGTCTCCCTGACTCCAGATCTCTCATTCTTAAATGCAATGCTGTATTTTCCCCTAGGACATTTTGCTGTCAAGATCTCTATTTTGTCATGTAGGAATTAACATAGGACATAGGCAAAACAAGATGGTTGGCATAGAGTAATATAGCTTGGAAGTTAACATTTCTGAGGCAAGGGCAAGCTACCTCCTTATTCAGATCCAAAAACCCATTTCCAACAGCTACAGACAGAGAGCTGTCTTCCAACAGTGATAAGAACAACACATAATATGACTCTTCAGTATAGGCCATGTGTTATGCTCACTAAAACATCAAATGATGGTATGAAGGTACTTGCTAGGATCCTCAGGTGTCCCTGGCCCGGGGCAAGGAAGCACTGGGCAGAAGTGTCTCTCCCTGCTGACTTTTCTCACACTCACCTCTGCCCCAGTAGTGGCGCGCCCTTCTTGGCCTTGACCTCCTATGACAGCAACCCCTTCCCCTCTTCTCACTCCAGCTAAAGGCAGAGTAGCTCTGCTTCCCCTGAATTATCTACCAACCTCTTCCTATAATATCGCTAATTATAGTTTACTTTTGATTCCTCAAAGACTATTGTGACAGAGGTCCAAAAACTGGGCACTGCTGTCTATTTCCTGAAATTGTAGCAATCTTAATTCTCCTAGATCCAGTGTGGACACCCTTGTTTATTAAGAAAAGGCTCATAAGCAGAGAAGAATGAAAGTTTAAAAAGACACAGGATATTCTTTTAATAATTATCTTTCTATCCTCTCACTTCTCAATCATTGTGTTGAGAAGACTCCCTGGAGTAGGAACTGGCACCCCACTTCAGTATTATTGCCTGGAAAATTTCATGGGCAGAGTAGCCTGGTGGATTACAGTCTACGGGGCCATAAAGAATCAGACACAACTGAGCAACCAAGCACCATCTCTCTAGTGAATGCTGAGTTTCTGAAATTATCTTTGATCCCATCTAGGTGCTCTGTGCCCTAATTCTTTCCAAAATGGGAGACATAAATAAAACTTCTAACTTGAATTTGATTGGAAACATATAATTCTATTTCTCCTGAATCATAACAGTGATTTAAGGTCCCATTCTTTGGAGATAGTAAAAAAATAGGATATGGTTATCTTTGGGCATATCCTCTACCTCAAGAGGATTCAAACTCCCAGGCCCAAGGTGAATATTCTACCCATCACTCCAAGTTATTATTATAATTCCTTCCTGACTATGGTTTGACTTCCCATTTTGTTCAAGAATAAGCCATTAATTTTAACCAATGATAAAAGAAAGTCCCTACCACATTGCTTGATAGGTCTTAGCTGAACAGAATGTAGGATATATTTTACTTCAAATGTCCTCCTATACTAGTAGACCTTTCCATCAATTGTTTTTGAACAAAGACCACAGCAGTTGGGCCATTATTTTCTGTCTCGGTCTATGAGCCTATGTTTTGTTGTTGTTGTTTTGTTGTTCATAGAATTGCTAAGATTAAATCCAAGAGCTAATTAAGAAAGACAGTCTTCCCAGCTGGTCCCATGTTAAGGAATCCACCTGGAAATGCAGGAGAAACAGGAGACCAGGGTTTAATCTCTGGGTTGGGAAGATCCCCTTGAGGAGGAAATGGCAACCCACTCCAGTATTCTTGCCTGCAAAATTCCATGGACAGAGGAGACTGTCAGGATGCAGTTCATGGAATTGCAAAAGAGTCAGAGCAAGTGGCTCTGTGTTGCTCAGCAACACAACTGAGCAACTGAACATATACTAAATTAAGGACAATTAATTTCCAAAGGATAAAATAAAGAGGAAAAGTCTAATTCAAGAGTAATATATACTTTTCTTCTCTCTCTATGGATAAGATGTTTACTATGTTCACAGTGGAACTGAATGAACTACAGTCTTTCCAGGAAAGATCTAGAGAAGAGTTACATTATGTGAAATTTAAACAAAATAAAACATGTGAGGGGCAAGGGAAATGAATGAAGGTGATCAAAAGGCACAAACTTGCAGTTATAAAATTAAATAATTCCTTGGGATGTAATGTGTGGCATGGTGACTGTCGTTAATAATACTATTAATATATTGTCTATTTGAAAGTTGCTAAGAGAGTAATTCTTATAAGTTTTCATTGAAAGAAAAGGAAATTTGCAATGTGTAGTGTGTTAGCTGCTCAGTTATGTCTGACTATTTGAGACCCCATGAATTGTAGCTGCCAGGATACTCTGTCCATGAAATTCTCCAGACAAGTATACTGGAGTGGGTAGCCATTCTCTTCTCCAGGGTATCTGCCCTACCCAGGGATCTAACCTGGGTCTTCTGCATTGCAGGCATATTCTTTATTGTCTGAGTCACCAGAGAAGGCCATAACATGTGATGGTGGGTGTTAATTAGACTTATTACAGGGACCATTCACAATACATACAAATATCAAATTACTATTTTGTACACCTGAAGCTAAAATAATGTTTTATGTCAATTACACCTCAGTTGAAAAAGCTGTATATTATTATGATGTGAGATAGTTCATTATTAATTAATTAATAACACTGTACTCAAATCTCAGAGTCCAAATGCATCCTTCATGAGAGTTGCATGGAAAAGAAAACTCAAAATATGTAAAATGTGGAAATTATAGATATACCTAATGACATGTGTTAGTACAATACCCTAAATTCTATGTTTCTTGTAATATGGAGTCACTAGTTCTGTATGTTAGACTTGAGGACTAAGAGTTATCAAATATCAGTGGCTTTCTAGAAAAATAAAAAATAAAAAACACTTTCTTACAACTTAAAAGTATGGAGTTTTATCAGTTGAAATTATATCACAAGTATTTTAGAAACTCTGCTCCCTTCTAGGAATGATTGGAAAAAGAAATCATAATGAAATATTAGCCTATTTAGGTTAGTGTTTTTGGAAAAAAAACAAAACCATGAACTAACACTTTAATGTACTAATCTCTTAAAAGGGCAACAGTTGACATTGTCCTTGATGAAGAAAGCCATACCATTCTTCTCAGTTTAAATAAACTTTAAATAGGCTTTCCCCAGACTTTAGGTCCCTGATTATTCTCTTTTTTGATTATTTAATTTAGAAAATTTATAACTGTGAATTTTTCCTCTGTCAGTTTGAGATACTCTAAAATACTTCTTGTTGGTTTTATAATGCAAGAATGTTTTTTTTTTAAGGACCTGGGGGCCATTCTTTGAAATATAACCAGCAAGGAAGGTAGCCTCCCAGTTTCTAATCCTGATTCTGATAGGGGAAAGCCTAACTTATATGGATACCTCACTCCAAGTTGTAAAACTACATTCTGTCATAAAGATTCAAGAAAATTCATTTATCTTCTGGGTATAACCAGTTAGCAAACAAAGATGATCTACAACCCCACTCCCACCTCAGTTCTTAAAAACTCTTCTAGTTCTTAAAAAGTCTCAGCAGAGTGGAACTCAGATGGATTTCTGACTGATCACAATGGTATTGAACAAAGTCTTCTTTGCATGCTTAATTAAATTTACCTCATATGATTTTTACTTTGACATTCTTACATAAGTTCTAGTTTTGTCAAAGATCCATGAAATGAATTTGACATATAGTGGTACATCACAGCAGGGTCACTGCCCTAAAACTAAATTAATTAATTAATTAATTCAAGATGGTTTGTAGATCTAAATATGAAATACAAACTATAAAACTCCTAGAAGAAACTATAGGAGAAAAACTTTGTAAACTTGATTTTGGTGATAGTTTTGTTTTATGGTATTGTTATCTTTTTGTTCAGTTTTTAGATAAAACACCAAAAGCTAAATTCATAAAAGAAAAAAACTCTATGGTAATACATTTTTATGACATCACAAAAGAAATATTTTAGCTGAAATAATTTAAAAAATAAAGATACAAGATTTTTAAGTTACATCCTAAAATGAATCAGTTTTATACACACAGAGATTAGGTAGAAGCAATAAATTCTCAAAAAAATGTATGAAAAATTATCCCAGGTTTTCATATCTATCACATTTTTTAAAGATTTTTGTCATTTAATTTCTGCTGCTCCCAAAGTAATACATTAAAAATTGTACTAACATTTTGCTATGCAATACCCCCATCTGCTAAAATTCAAGGAACTGACCCAATTCCTTTCATGGTAGAATTAGATGAGTACTATGCTCATATTCCCATAAATGGGTTGTCATTTCCTTCTCCAGAAGATCTTCCCAACACAGGGATCGAACCTGGGTCTCCTGCATTGTAGGCAGATGCTTTACCGTCTGAGTCACCAGGGAAGTCCTCTTTCTTTATTTTCTTTTTATGCTCATATTCTTAATGGCATCTCACATTTTAAAATGCAACAACTTATAATATTAACTATTTTTTTAGACTGCTTTAATAGGTCACTATCCTTGCTCACTGCACCACACTTACTGTCATCTCCCTTTCTTGAATATTATGAATTTTTCCGACATTAACTGCTTTCTGGTTATCAGTGGATATCAGCATTACCAAGGATGAAGTTTCTTTGTTTATACCTTAATAGAGTCCTTAAACAAACAAAATGAATTTGTCATAAGGTACTAGGCTATCTAATCAAGATAAAGATAGAATTTTTCAAATCCTCAGAAGAAGACTGAGAAAAAAGTGAAAAAAGCCTTTATATACCAGGTAGTTCCCACTCTCCATTCTCATTACTTTTGCTACCTTTTTTTCACTCTTTTTCTATTTTTCATTCTCTTTCTCTCTGGACAGGTTTCTTCTTTCTACCCCAGTCTACAAGTCAGGTTCACAACACCACATCTCTGCAGCCCCTCCAGACTTGGTTAAGTCCTCTTATTTTCATAGCACTCACATGTCCCACCTCTTCCATATTATTAACTTACTGCTAAAAGTTTCCTGCAACCTCACTGAGGACTTCCGAGTTGTTTAATATGTAATATGGCTCATTTTCATAGTGGTAACCATAAATTTCAAATCAAAGCCTCGGATGCATGATGTGAGATCTATGAGAATGAACTGCATATTTGAAATTATGACAGTATTCCAAAGTCCGGTTGATTTGACCTAATACTATTTCACAATATTGAAGTGCTATCTATTTTTTCATTAACCACTAATCTTTCCCTGTGTTTTCTCTTAAGTCTCACATACTTGTTGCCATGCTAAGCTAAGTCACTTCACAGACGGCAGCCCACCAGGCTCCGCTGTCCCTGGGATTCTCCAGGCAAGAACACTGGAGTGGGTTGCCATTGCCTTCTCCAGTGCATGAAAGTGAAAAGTGAAAGTGAAGTCACTCAGTCGTGTCTGATTCTTAGCGACCCCATGGACGGCAGCCTACCAGGCTCCTCCATCCATGGGATTTTCCAGGCAAGAGTACTGGAGTGGGGTGCCATTGCCTTCTCCCACATACTTATTAGGTCAGCTTAAATGATTTATTCTATGCTTAGTTTTTCCAAAACGCCTCTGAGTGTTGGGCTTGCCCTGCCTTTCTATATCTGTGTTTATGCTGTGCCTCTGTCCTGAAGCTGGAATGATCATTTCATTTTTGTTATTTACTACTGTGTTGACTGTACCATTAACACTCAATAAATTACAATAATAATGATACATCTCATCATCATAATTATCTTTACTCCCTTGGGCAAATCCATCAGGGAATGAGAAACTTCAGAGAATGATCTGCTTTCTATAATACCCTCTAGGTTGTCCTCAGACATTTTATAAAAATCCCTCTAGAATGTATTTAACTTTCCTTTTTATCAAAACAATAAGTGAAAGGTGATTATTAAGAGAGCACTCTTAAAAGCTTATAGGAAATGAGATAACATGGTTCAATTCCCCTTTGCAAGCTCCTGAAACCCATGTTATCTTTATCATTTACATGACATGTCATATTACTCTTTCATTTTACTTACAAATAAGTTATTATCCCCTTTTAAGAGAAAGATGGCTTGATCCCACTTCATAAAGCAATGACTGCCATTAGCAGATTCTAAGTAAACAGTTACTGCAAATTATGGGTAAAGATAATAATAGATTTTGTGTTTATTAATTAACATATGAATAAAAACTTTTCCATTTATGAGATCTGATAAACTATGAGTTTATAGTATTTTGTTAACTCTTCAATTATATAGACATTTCTTAATCATCTAGACATCCATGGTAAATAACCCATGGGCTTATACAAAAGGTATACATTAAAATTTTGAATGAAAAGTAAGCAAATATAAATTGAAATTTAATTGTAAGGAAGTTACATTTAGTTTTTGTGCAGTTTGTCTTATCCTCAAGGCAAATGACTCTTTTAGGATAAGTAGAGTTTTTCTTTTCAATATCTGTCCTATTCCTTGAGTTGTATTCTCATGTTATACCACTGTCTGAATCTCAAGCTCTTAGATTACACTGCCAGCTATACTTTAATGTCTTTAACTGAGACATTATTTTGCTGACAAAGGTCAGTATAGTTAAAGCTATGGTTTTTCCAGTAGTCACATATGGATATGAGAGTTGGACCATAAAGAAAATAGCACCAAAAATTGGTGCTTTTGAATTATGGCATTGGAGAAGACTCTTGAGAGAGTCCTTGGACAACAAGGAAATCAGATCAGTAAATCCTAAAGGAAATCAGTCCTGAGTATGCACTGGGAGCACTGATACTGAGCTCCGATACTTTGGCCACTTGATGTGAAGAACCGACTCCTTGGAAAAGATCCTGATGCTGGTGTCAGGAGTGTGTGTAATTTCCTCCGTTCTGTCTTGCCGCAGCAAAGTTTTGAAAGGGCGGACCAGTATTACAGATCTGTTACAGCTCAGAGGTTTATTTGGCAAAGAAAGGATAGCACACCATAGAGGCATGAGGGTGGGCTGATCCCAAAGAGACCTCAGTCTACCTTAGCTTCCTGTTTTTATATATTTTGTCTCCTCCCCACTGAGCCTGCCCTATGAAAATTGGGCTAGCCAGGAAGGGCTGTTTCCTTGCATGTTTTGCATCTAGCTTATTAATGTCTTTTCTATTTCAAGATATGTGCCAACATTTGGTCCATTTAATACCTATGTGGAGGACCTCTCTTACATATTAGCTTAGAAAGTACTTTGATCCTAAGCAAACATTTACTATAGTACATGTGCTCAGTCGTTCAGTTGCGTCTGACTCTTTGAGACCCCATGGACTATAACCCACCAGGTTCCTCTGTCTGTGGAATTTTCCAGGCAAGAACACTGTAGCAGGTTGGCATTTCCTACTTCCGGGGGATGTTCCCAACCCAGGGATTAAACCCACATGTCTTGTAACTCCTGCATTGGCAGGTGGATTCTTAACCACTACATCACCTGGGAAGTCCTACTAAAGCACAGGGAACTATATTTAATATCTTATAATAACCTATAATGGAAAACAATTAGAAAAAATATATATGAATAACTTTGTTGTGCACATGTAAATAATGCAATTTTGTAAATCAACTATACTTCAATGAAAAAAAAAAGTAATTTGATCCATTCAATTCCAGTAATTTTCATCCTTGTAGCCCCTGACTTTTCATAGCCATATCCTGAGGGCCAATATCTTTCTACCTCATACATGTAAAATACTAATATCCCTTCCATCTCATGCTCTCAGGTCATTGACACTTGGTTTGTAGCCTTCTAAAACTCTTAAGGTTTTTATCTTTCCCTTATCACAAGGTCAAAGACCTTCTGGCTTTATTTCTCTATTTTAAGTACCATAGAATAAGGTCTTTGGAACTGCTCTGTTACTTTAAACATTTGTTTTTAATTTGCTTACTCAAAATACCTAAACTTAGAATTATCTTCTTTTTCATTTAACTTTATCTCACATATCTAATCTTAGAAATTTCTTAACTTTGTAAATATCTTATAAAAGGATGATGTTAAATTCAAGTTAAACTTTAGTGTCACTACTCAATACTCTCTTTTTTTTTCTTGCTTGCTGTTAAAAACAATCTCCTTTCTGAAATTTCATAATTTTTCTTACAATCTTTAGCCAGCTTCCTGCCTTCTACTTGCCTTCTGGTATTACTTTGCCTTCTTCTATATTAATAAATATAAAAATCTATGCTATATCTAGGTAGTACTTTGGAAATTTCCCACTTAGGCTCTATTTCATACTCAACCACAATTCTTGCCCTCCAGTATTAAAGGCTAAGACTGCCACACTCTTAATCTTCATCTTATACTTGCTCAATGTCTTAGACCTTGTTTCCTAACTTAGTAGTAGTAGTAGCAGTGTGTGCTCAGTCGTATCTGACTCTTTGCAACACTATGGACTGTAGTCCACCAGGCTCCTCTGTCCATGGGATTCTCCAGACGAGAATACTGGAGGGGGTTGCCGTGTCCTCCTCCAGGGGATCTTCCCAACCCAGGGATCAAACCTGGGTCTCCTACATTGCAGGCAGATTCTTTACCATTAGTGCCACTTGGGAAGCCCCTTCATAATTTAGCTCCCCACCAGTTCTTACATACTCAAACTTTCATTCCCTAATGCTGAGAACTTCTTTTCTATTTCTACACAGAAGTACAAGAAAATAAAATTTCTAAATACAGCATTCCCCTGTGGCTTTAGCTCAACTCATTTTCTTCCCTTTCAGTTTTATTTCTGAAAAGAACAGTGATGAATCAGTCTATCTCTGTCTATCTGTTAGCACACTAGTATTGAAATCTTTCTGATGTCAGGCTCTGTGCTACAGCTGGCGATACTATGAAAAGCAAGATAGAGTTGATGTGCCTGTTCCCACGGCACTTTAAGCTGTATTTGCTCACTTCCCATTCGATCTTCAACTCGTGGTAATTATGACTCTACTTCAGCCATTTCACTGAACCATCTTTGCTCTTGATCTCTTTTTTTCTTGATCTCTATCAAAGCAAGTAAACTTTTTTGGCATTTGTCTTCTTATCTATTTATCCTATACTTTAAGGTATTGATCTTTCTTTTTATTTTTCTCCACTTCAGGTATTTGTAACATAAAACTTACCTTGTTCTGTTTCTGACTCTTAGTGTCTTTCATGGGATCCTCTTTCTCAATCCACAACTTACAAACTTGTAGGTTGGCATGCTTCAGGTTTCTAATACTTCCCTCATTCTCTTTTTATGGCTTCAACTATCATGAATAGCTAACATCAGACTACTGTATTAAAAATGTTAAAAGTAAAGATATGCAAAACCTTGGGTATCTCCAGACCGTTTCAAATTCCTAATGATTTCAAATAAGCTGATTATATTTTCTCATCTTCTTGATCTAAGTTGTCTGTACTTCCTTCTTATTTATCAAATCTTGTTTATTTTTATTTATAATTATCATTTGTGTGTTGCTTTCTCTCAACACATAATACAAATAGCCTATGCAAAGAGTTATTTGAGTTGTCTACAAAATGGTATTTATATTGCCTCTTCAATGCTCTATATTTGTTAACAGAATATGCTGGTTAAAACTCAAGTTTGACACCTTGCTTAATGCCCTTGTAACATACATGAATAGAGATAGACATCATTAATCAAACACAACTTATTTTAGGCCATAGTTTTTGTCACTGTTTCTAAACAAATTTCCAAGAGGAATCTTACAGGGGGAAAAATATGCGGGATGGTTTAGAGCTTGATACTGAATGAAAGTGATAGCTCTAGTACCTCAGTCGTGTCCAACTCTGCCACTCCGTGGACTGTAGCTCACTCGGCTCCTCTGTCCATTGACTTCTCCAGGCAAGAAACTGGAGTGGGTTGCTATTCACTTCTCCAGGTGATCTTCTCAACCCAGGTGTGGAACTCAGATCTCCTGCACCGCAGGCAGATTCTTTACTGTCTGAGCCACCAGGAAAGCCCTGATATTGAATAGCAATATATAAATACAATATACTCTCTTTTTGGCATTCCTCTGAAGTCAAGTGGAAATCAGATTAGACACACTTATACATTTGAATTTACCCTAAAGAAGCAATGGCCTTTATCCATTGTTTATGGACAAATACCATAATTTCTGAGCAAAATTTAACAAAATATTTATTACCATATTCCATAGTAGGTCCATACACATTACTTGTTGCTTGGAGTAATTATTATAACCCCACAAAATTAAGTGACTTTTAATTTCTTTACTATTCTAATTTTCAGTGATTCTGTGGAACCAAGAATAACTTCTATTACTTTACTCTGATTGCATGATTTATGCAGCTTATCTAATACATTCAAATCAATATTATTTGCTGAAAACATGCATGTTACAAATCTGAAATTACTAATTCAGAAGAAAGTATTACATCATTTAAATTTTAATTTTATTTCAGAAAAAAGACACTGAATTGGGGTTGCATTAACAGTTCTCTGTAACTAGACAATTTATACAAGCTATGTAGTTCTATTAGCTCACAAATGGACACATGAAAAATGCTAATAGCCTAGAAAACCCACCACAAGAATAATATCTTGAATTTAAAATTTCTATCTGCAGTGAATTTTTGTGGCCAAGTTACAAAACAATCAATCTAAGGACTTATAACGGAAATGCAAAAAGACCTTTAAATTTAAGAGCAAGGAAAGATACTGCTGTCATATAAAAAGAATTCTTTTCCTACAAAAGGTGGAATACATAAGTCATTGTTATGAAAAATACCTTCCTTCTTAGTTATATTCAATCTGCAAATCATAGACTCATTCTTGCTAGCAAAAAGTGACTTGGATTTGATTTTAATGTTGATTTTTTTTTTCATGCTTCTCCTCATTCTGCGTCTGTTCTGACTCTTCCTTTCAATCATTTCCTTTGTGATTGCTTAGCTTCATGCTTTCTATATTTTGTTAGACTAAAATGTAATGTACTCACGGTTTATATTGGCAGGTCCATGCAGCTAGTCAGCTCTGAAGGTAGCTTTCATTTCAAATGGGCAAGGCAGGGGAGTGTTGTGGAGGGGAAAGGCAGACAGCAGAAAATGGAGGCAGAGGGGAAGAAAAACCCTATTTATATTTCTGAAGTGACTGATGTTCCTTCTTGCACAAGTTATTCCAGAAGACAATACCTCTGTTCAGATAAGTACTAACAGCTGTGCCATCTGCAGAGCAAGATACCTGTTTTAAAACACTTAACTGGGATTATTTTTAATGGTGTAATACCTGTCTTCTATTTATTTATATTTGGTCAAGTATCCTTTGGTCTTCTGGCTTCATTAGTTCCCATTTCCTCTGCTTTTGGCTCACCTTGTATTCTGCTGTGCACTAGTAATGAACTGGTTTTGGAGAAGCATCTGGTCAGAAAATCTCTTCTATTTGAAGATTTTTAGAGTGTGCCAAGTTGTTTGGTCACAACAGGGGAAAAAAAAACAATTAGGTTTTACTCTACAGTTTTATTTTTTAATATAATAGGTCTGTAACAAAAGTATAATAAATGGCTCTCTATGCCCAGAGAGAAAAAAATTTTATTCTCATCCCCCTCATTAAGAACCTTCTTAGATTTCCAGGGATTGCCTGAGCAACAGAATACTAAATTCTGCCTGTATATGTGAGCAGTAATTATATATTCTGGGTTGCAGAAAGCACTCGACAGGGCTCTGAGGAAGTCTGTTCCTCATTTCATCATTTTATGCAGCTCTGGTCTTGCTGACTGCACAGAGCACTAATAGAACAAGTTAATGGAGTTTATTCTGTCATAATGCTGCCAGTTCAAGAAGATGATTGCCATGTATGGAAAACCAGACTTTCTAACTTCTTCCTAAAGATGTATAGAAATATTAAATCTGTTATCTGCCATAGTGAAAATACATAAATATTGACTTCCTAATATGAGTGCAGGTGGACTTTAGTATTTCAAAGTAGAAATTGCAGAAGTTTTGGACATCTATGATTGCAAAACCTATAGTAAATTATAGTTGCTTGATTTCTTTGTAATGTATCAGACACCAACATGAGTGTGCCTTTTTTTTTTCCAGAAAGTCAAATTATGTCAAACAGAGAGATGAGAAACTCATATTTGATGAGCTGAATTTAAACTAAATTGTGCTGCTTAATAAGTAACTAGCAGCCTTGGATTGATGTTGATAAAGATGTAAAAACCAAATGTTGTTTCCCAAGCTGCAAAATTGCATGTTATTCATGCTAAAATATGAAGCTGATTATAAGATTCAATGGTAATCAGGCTGAATTAATAGGAGTCCTTTAATAATCCTTCATTTTCTCAATAGTTCTGACAATTCAAGTAAATAAAAATTGAGAGTATATGCCAGTTCAGAAAGTGAATTTAGCATCTTACTTAGAGCCTAAAATATTTCTCCAACTGATCCATAAAACTACTTAATTAAAATGTTATTTTATGGACTTGAAGGTTTTTGAAAGAATATGGGTTTCCACAAGGTTTCTACAAGAATATGGATTCCCACTTACATGAATCTAATTTCCACTTACATGAATCTAATTTATAGTTGAAGCTAGTCAAGAATGAAAGACATGTGTGGTGTTGTCAGCATAGAACAAAATTCCTAATTGTGATGTGTACAATATATCACTATTTTAATTTAATGTCTCCCTAGATAAGGTTAAAGCCTTTGGCTTTCTTCCAGGTGAATAAAATTTAGTAGAAATTAGTTCCTGAAAATAAAGTCTTGAGTTCACAACATTTTTTAAGTCATGTTTTACAGCATTTTTAAAATGCTTTTCTACTCAAACCTCCATGAGGTTACAAGAAGATATTTTTGTTCATAAGTTATATAAGTGTACTCCATTATGAAAATGTTTACACATTACATGTACAACTTTAAAGATGGAAATAGATTCATTATAAAATTTGTTGCAGAAAACTTAGCTTGAAAACTAGACCTTTTAAGATTTAGAAGCAGTAGTAATCATCCAAGAGAAGAAAGCAATTTCATGACCACAAATTTGGTGTTTTCTCATAACAACCTCAACATTCTAATTTGTGGGTCATCCTTCTGTCTCCAACTCATGATAGATTAAATGTTATATTTGTCAATTTAGAGACCAGCATTTTAATAATTCATCTTTTGAATGAAGCATACATTAAGGACAATGATAATGGATTTACACTGGGAGGATATGTTACCTAGTAATATAGTCAAGAGGTCATTTACTTCTACTTCTGGATATGGGAGCTCATTCATCAAAAAAAATCATCCTAATAAAAAATGACTGTAAATGCTAGATCTATCACAAAATTATTCTTCAAACAGCATTGTAAAGCAGCCAAAATTTCTAGGAATTAAGGATGCAAAGAATTAAAGGTCTCAGAAAGAAACGGAGCATATTGATTTGAGTTTTATATTATTTATTGCTTTTCTCCTGAATGTATTTGTTGGTTCCTATGCTAAATATGTGAGAGGATAAGAAAGCAGAAAACAGTAGCTAAGAGAATAAAATGGTGAACACAGAACTCATCTTAGTCTTACCGAAGTAGGCTTAAAATTTGCCGAAGAATGGATATGTCTCCAAAATTATTTTAATAAATACCTAGATCTCAATCAAATATTAACAGGGGAGCTTGGAGATAGGAGCAATGATTGAAAATTCAGAGGTAAAAGAGACCTCTTTTACAGAGATGTTCATGATAATGAAGCTATAGGATATAGATTTAGAAATAACTATATAAATTAAAGAAAATAAATTAAAATGCAAAGGATTTTACTAAAGATATGAAATCCATGAGAAATAATTAAGTGGAAATTCTAAACTTGAAAAAAACACTGTAACTGAAATTAAGAACTAAAATTGACTTTATGTTAAGATAAGCACATGGAACTGCGTATGCACTGAAGTGGAAAGATGACAAGTTGAGAGATTCTTATTGTTTGTGCAATGGGAGTGGCTAATACAGAGGAAAAAAAAGGGGAACATTTTTTCAGGAGATATCAGAAAATAGTTTCTGAAGAAAAAGCCATCAATGTACAGATGAAGATGCTTGATAAACCTCAAAATCTTCATGTTCAAAAAAAAAGAAAGAAAGAAAAAGAAATCAAGAATAGGGATAAAATCTTGAAAGTAGCCAAAGAAAAAAGAAAACACAATAACTTCAAAGGAATTAAAAAAAAAAAAAAAGCAAAAACAAAAATAACTGATAGCTGACTTTTTCACAGAGGAGATATTAAACAAAAGAAAACTGACAAACTTAGATTGCTGTTAAAAAATGAGCCAATATCCAAAATTAAATACCCAGCTAAAGTATATCTCCAAAGCATATAGAGACTGAACATAATTTCAAAGAAGCAAATTAAAACAAAAAGACATCAGTTTACAGTTGCTTTTGCTTTCTTGCTGGATAGACTATCCAGAGCAAAGCTCTAAGATGTAAGATTCAACTTGGAAAAGCTGACATGTTTAGAATTTTGAGGGAGTGGGGATGAGTCCTTAGATAATAATACTATAAGAAAAAGAGCTCTAAACATAGGCATAGAGGTACACTTGAGTTTTGACTGACTGCTGCTGCTGCTGCTAAATCACTTCAGTCGTGTCTGACTGTGTGACCCCATAGACGTCAGCCCACCAGGCTCCCCCATCCCTGGGATTCTCAGGCAAGAACACTGGAGTGGGTTGCCATTTCCTTCTGCAATGCAGAAAAGTGAAAAGTGAAACTGAAGTCGCTCAGTGGTGTCCGACTCTTAGCGACACCCACCATGGACTGAAGCCTGTCATGCTCCTCCATCCATGGAATTTTCCAGGCAAAAGAGTACTGGAGTGGGGTGCCATTGCCTTCTCCATTTGACTGACTAATAAATTTCATTTATGTAGACTGATATTCCTTAGGCCAGCCAAAGAATAATTGCCAGGTAATGGAAGAACAGTGGATCTATTTTAAACCATACAATTTCTAGAACTGTCACCAAAGAGATATATGAGTTCCAACAAGCCTCAGAGGGGAACAAAAAATAGTCAATGGTGATCCTGAAAAGGCCACAGTTTATAAGGAGAAACAAGCCCTATCTAGATGAGAAACCACCAGAGTGTTTCTTAACAAAGATGGTCTCTTAACAAAGGGTTTAAAAGAAACCTCCAAAGAATCAGTCTAATCAAGATAAGTAACTGTCATCTGGAGAAAACTCATACCTTTAAAGAAAACATGGAATCAAAACCATAAGCACAGTATCTACCACCCAAACAGCAATTAATAGATATGTAAAGGGGTAAGGAAAACAGTCCTGAAATCAAGAGAAAAACATCTTTATAAAAGTGTACCTTAAAAATGTTAGAAATGATGGGATTAGCACACATTACTGGAAGAGCTATTATAAATATATTTAAGCAGCTTCCCTGGTGGTGCAGCAGATAAGAATCCACCCACCAGTGCAGAGGACATGAGTCAATCCTGGTTCAGGAAGATTCCACATGCCATGGAGCAACTGAACCTGAGCGCTGTAACTATTGAGCCCGTGTGTCGCTGAACCTGCTACAACTGCTGAAGCCTGAGTGCCCAGAGGCTGTGCTCCACAGCAAGAGAAGCCACTGCAATGAGCAGCCTGTGTGCCACAATGAAGAGTAGCCGCCACTAGCTGCAGCTAGAGAGGGACCATGCAAAGCAGTGAAGACCCAGCTCAGTCAAAAATAAAAATAAAAATATTAAATGTATTTAAGAACCTATACAAACAGACATAAGAGAAAAAATGGAAATACAAAAAAACTGATTTGAATATCTATAGATAAAAATTAAAATATCCTATATTAATGAACTTCTATACAAATAGGCACTGAATAGAAAAGATCAATAAATTTAAAACCATAGCAATAGAAACTCTTCCGGCTAAAGCACAGAGAGAAAGAAAGCTGAAAATAAATGAGCTTAGTGGTCTATAAAATTTTATCCAGTAAATCAGAGCCCAAAGGAAACGGGGTGTGTGTGAGAAAATTTTAAGATGTAATAAATAAAACATTTCAGACTAGATGAAGATTAGTACTACATAAATCAAAGAGTCTCAACAATATTTAAGGAGAATAAGTACAAAAGAAACTATGACAAACCATTCCACAAAAGTAATCTCTGTAAACCAGAAATAATTTTTTAAAATGTCAAAAAAAAAAAAATCCAGAAAAGGAAAAGTAAAATTGCATACAGATAAACAAAGGTAAAATTATCACTGCCTCTTCAGAAATAATGTGTGTTAGAAGACAATGAAATAACATTTTAAAATGTTGGAAAGAAAAACAACTTAGAATTGTATATCAAGAAAATACCTTCATATAAAAGAAACCATCACTTATATTAGAAACACTGTAAAAAATGAAGGCTAATCAAAGATATCTTGGCAGAATGAGAATTTTTTTTTAAAAAATAACAATAAAATTTTCACAAGACATGTGAAAGAAACTACTTCAATCCTATAAAAAAGAAATAAAAAAAAAGCATAACAACAAAAACAACAAAAATCCTACAGATCTACACAAGGAATAAAATGCCTGAATTTGGCAAATATGTGTTTTTTTTTTTTAAAGAATAATTGGCTTTTAAAGGAAAAACAATAGGAATGTATGATGAAATCTATACCCTAATAAACCTAAAAATCTTAAATAATAGAAAGGATTAATAGGAAAATTAGTAGTGTGGTTTTTTTGGGGTTTTTTTGTTTGTTTGTTTTTTTGAGGATTTTACACAACAATGTATAATATCTTTTGAATGTAGACTATTATAAATTAAAAATGCACAAATTAAAAATCTTAGAGAAACTAATTAAAGAAAATTTGTGATAAAAACTGTAGAGGAGATAAAGTATTAATATAATCTAGTAAAAGTCAAGAAAGGAGAAAAAAGAAACAAAGAAGAAACAAACAAGTGGAAATTTTTTTAAAAAATAGAGGTTTGATGAAAAAATAACCTATATTTTGAGCCTTTTCACTGAAAATAAGTGTATAAAACATATCAACAAAGGGCCAATATTGTCAGAATAGATATCTTATATACATACATTTGCCAAGGAATTTTTTTTTTTATTGAAGTATGTGACAAACAGTAAAGAATCTGCCAGCAATGTAGGAGAGCTGGATTTGAAACCTGGGTCAGGAAGATCCCCTGAGGAAGGGAATGGCTACCCACACCAGTATTCCTGCCTAGAGAATTCAATAGAAAGAGGATCCTGGTGAGTTCATAGTACATGAGGTCACAAAGATTCAGATATGACTGAGCAAATAACATAGTTGATATATGGTGCTATCTATAATTTCATATATATGTGTGTTGTGTGTGTATGTGTGTGTATACATATATACACCCATATAACTGAATCACTTTCCTGTACACATTCCTTTTTTAATATTGTTTTCCATTATGATGTAACCATTGGATACTGAATATAGTTCTCTTTGTGACTCTCTGGACCATAGCCCTCCAAGATCCTCTCTCTGTGAGGTCCTTCAGACAAGAATACTGGAGTGGGTTTGCCAGGCCTTCTCCAGGGGATCTTCCTGACTCAGGGACTGAACCTGCATCTCATTATGTCTCTGGCATTGCAAGCAGGTTTTTTGCCACTCTGATTTACTTGGTATGATAATCTCTAGATTCATCCATATCACTGCATATTTTGCTCTTTTCATGGTTGGGTAGCATCCCTTCCATTGTATATATGTACCACGACTTCTATATCCATTCATCTATTAGTTGACATGTAGGTTGTTTCTATGTCTTGGCTATTGTAATTAGTGCTGTTATGAACATACAGATGTATGTATCTTTTTGAATTAGAGGTTTTTTGGAGTACATGCCTAGGAGTGGGATGCTGGGTCCTGTGGTAGTTTTATTTTTAGTTTTATGAGGAATCTCAGTACTGTTCTCTATAGTGGCTATAAGAGGGCTCTGTTTTCTCCACATCTCTTCAGAATTTGTTATTTGTAGTATTTTTCAGTTCAGTTCAGTTCAGTCACTCAGTCATGTCCGACTCTTTGTGACCCCATGAACGACAGCACACCAGGCCTCCCTGTCCATCATCAACTCCCAGAGTTCACACAAACCCATGTCCATTGAGTCGGTGATGCCATCCAACCATCTCATCCTTTCTTGTCCCCTTCTCCTGCCCTCAATCTTTTCCAGCATCAGGGTCTTTTCAAATGAGTCAGCTCTTCACATCAGGTGGCCGAAGTATTGGAGTTTCAGCTTCAACATCAATCCTTCCAATGAACACCCAGGACTGATTTCCTTTAGGATGGACTGGTTGGATCTCCTTGCAGTCCAAGGGACTCTTAAGAGTCTTCTCCAACACCACAGTTTTTTCAAAAGCATCAATTTTTCATCACTGAGCCTTCTTTATAGTCTAGCTCTCACATCCATACATGACCACTGGAAAAACCATAGCCTTGACTAGATGGACCTTTGTTGGCAAAGTAATGTCTCTGCTTTTTAATATGTTATCTAGGTTGGTCATAACTTTTCTTCCAAGGAGTTTCTCTTGAAGAGAGAAATAGAGAGAACTATATTCTCTCTTTAAAATAAAAAAATCTTTTTTTTTTCCATTTATTTTTATTCATTGGAGGCTAATTACTTTACAATATTGTAGCGGTTTTTGCCATACATTGACATGAATCAGACATGGAATTATATGTGTTCCCCATCTTGATCCCCACTCCCGCCTTCCTCTCCATCCCATCCCTCTGGGTCTTCCCCGTGCACCAGCCCTGAGTATCCAGTCTCATGCATCCAACCTGGGCTGGTGATCTGTTTCACCCTTGATAGTATACTTGTTTCAATGCTGTTCTCTCTGAACATCCCACCCTCGCCTTCTCCCACAGAGTCTAAAATTCTGTTCTATACATCTGTGTCTCTTTTTCTGTTTTGCTTATAAGGTTAACGTTACCATCTTTTTAAATTCCATATATATGCATTAGTATACTGTATTGGTCTTTATCTTTCTGGCTTACTTTACTCTGTATAATGGGCTCCAGTTTCATCCATCTCATTAGAGCTGATTCAAATGAATTCTTTTTAATGGCTGAGTAATATTCCACAGTGTATATGTACCACAGTTTCCTTATCCATTCATCTGCTGATGGGCATCTAGGTTGTTTCCATGTCCTGGCTATCATAAACAATGCTGCGATGAACATTGGGGTGCACGCGTCTCTTTCAGATCTGGTTTCCTTGGTGTGTATGCCCAGGAGTGGGATTGCTGGGTCATATGGCAGTTCTAGTTACAGTGTTTTAGGGAATCTCCACACTGTTTTCCATAGCGGCTGTACTAGTTTTCATTCCCACCAACAGTGTAAGAGGGTTGCCTTTTCTCCACACCCTCTCTAGCATTTATTGCTTGTAGACTTTTGGATAGCAGCCATTCTGACTGGCATGTAATGGTACCTCACTGAGGTTTTGATTTGCGTTTCTTTGATAATGAGTGATGTTGAGCATCTTTTCATGTGTTTGTTAGCCATCTGTATGTCTTCTTTGGAGAAATGGAGGAATCAACCTGCCTGACTTCAGACTCTACTACAAAGCCACAGTCATCAAGACAGTATGGTACTGGCACAAAGACAGAAATATAGATCAATGGAACAGAATAGAAAGCCCAGAGATAAATCCACGTACCTATGGACACCTTATCTTCGACAAAGGAGGCAAGGATATACAATGGAAAAAAAGACAACCTCTTTAACAATTGGTGCTGGGAAAACTGGTCAGCCACTTGTAAAAGAATGAAACTAGAACACATTCTAACACCACACAGAAAAATAAACTCAAAATGGATTAAAGATCTAAATGTAAGACCAGAAACTATAAAACTCTTAGAGGAGAACATAGGCAAAACACTCTTCGACATAAATCACAGCAGGATCCTCTATGACCCACCTCCCAGAATATTGGAAATAAAAGCAAAACTAAACAAATGGGACCTAATGAAACTTAAAAGCTTTTGCACAACAAAGGAAACTATAAGCAAGGTGAAAAGACAGCCTTCAGAATGGTAGAAAATAATAGCAAATGAAGAAACAGACAAAGGATTAATCTCAAATATATACAAGCAACTCCTGCAGCTCAATTCCAGAAAAATAAATGACCCAATCAAAAAATGGGCCAAAGATCTAAACAGACATTTCTCCAAAAAATAATCTTTTGTAACTCTATATGTTGACTGACTGGACTTACTGTGGTGATCATTTTGTAATGTGTACAAGCATCACATTATTACATTGCAAACATGAAGCCCACAGGGGATTCCCTGATGGCTCAAATGGTAAAGAATTGTCCACAATGTGAGAGACTGTATTTGATCCCTGGGTCAGGAAGATCCCCTGGAGAAGGAAATGACAACCCATTTCAGTATTCTTGCCTGGAAAATTCCATGGACAGAGGAGTCTGGTGGGCTACTGTCCATGGGGTTGCAAAGACAACTGAGCAACTAATACCACCCCACATGAAGATAATTTAATGGTATGTCAATTATACATAAATTTTAAAAGAGAAGAAAAATAAAAAGAAATAAACCTTAATACAAAAACAGAGACACATACAAAGTAGATGAGAAAAAGTATTAAATGAAAATAATAGTTATAAGATAACTGGTGTAGTGACATTATATCAAGTAGCATACACTTAATAGAAAAAAATTCATTGAGAAACATTTGATAATTATAAAAGTCATTTCCTTATACAGACACACAGTATTTTATGTGTATAGTCTTCATAACACAGCTTCAAAAATACTTGAAGCAAAGCTGATAATGAAGATGAGACACTGACATATCCATAATTATAATTAGAGATTTTAAAATTCTCTGTGAGAAATTCTCTGAAAAAGCAGAAAATCAGCATGACATATTGTAAAGCAATTATTCTTCAATCAAAAATAAATTTAAATAAATAAAAATTAAAATCTAGTGACACAAGACACTAAAAAAATAGTATCAATCAATTTAACCTAATTGATACCTATGGAATGTCTCTTTTCAAAGTGAAAAATGCCCAATGTTTTTCAAATGCACATAAAGTATTTACCAAAAAAGCTCAAATTTTGGATCATAAAACATAGAAATCTGAAAATACACTTTTAAGTAATTTGTAGGTTTAAAAAGAAGTCACAGAGAAAACATTTAAAACTTAAGTAAATAGTAAAATCATATTCACAGTTTAAAGGACTTAATGCTGTTATCATGCCAAATCTCTCAATTTAATATCCACAGAGTCAGAGCAATTTCAATAAAATTCCAGTAGACTTCCTTACAGAATTTGACAAACTGCTAGTCTTGAAATCACATGAAAAAATTAATTACCTTATATATATATTTATATAAATTTATTAAACTCAGAGGACATAATATTTAGCTTCAAGATTACCTACAAAGTTATAGTAATCAAGGTCATGAGCACCTAGAATAAGGACAAAATCATAATTTAATTAAACAGAAAAATAAAAATCCAGAAATAGTCTCTGCCACATATAGAAAAAATAACTTATTGCATTTATGATGATATAATTACATATAACTGTTTAGATATACACATTAATTGATATTCAGCAGAAGTGCCAAACAAATTATTTGCAAATTATTGCAAAATAATGGTTGTAGCACAATTGAAAATGTGTATTAAAAAATCCTAGAATCTTACTTTATATTCAGTTCAGTTCAGTTCAGTTCATTCGCTCAGTCGTCTCCGACTCTTTGCGATCCCGTGAATCGCAGCATGTCAGGCCTCCCTGTCTATCACAAACTCCGGGAGTTTACTCAAACTCATGTCCAGCCATCTCATCCTCTGTCGTCCCCTTCTCCTCCTGCTCCCAGTCCATCCCAGCATCAGGGTCTTTTTTAATGAGTCAACTCTTGGCATGAGGTGGCCAAAATACTGGAGTTTCAGCTTCAGCATCAGTCCTTCCAATGAACACCCAGGACTGACCTCCTTTAGGATGGACTGGTTGGATCTCCTTGCAGTCCAAGGAACTCTCAAGAGTCTTCTCCAACACCACAGTTCAAAAGCATCAATTTTTCGGCACTAAACTTTCTTCACAGTTCTACTCTCACATCCATACATGACCACTGGAAAAACCATAGCCTTGACCAGATGGACCTTTGTTGGCAAAGTAATGTCTCTGCTTTGTAATATGCTATCTAGGTTGGTCATAACTTTCCTTACAAGGAGTAAGCATCTTTTAATTTCATGGCTGCAGTTACCATCTGCAGTGATTTTGGAGCCCCCAAAAATAAAGTCTGACACTGTTTCCACTGTTTCCCCATCTATTTCCCATGAAGTGATGGGACCAGATGCCATGATCTTAGTTTTCTGAATGTTGAACTTTAAACCAACTTTTTCACTCTCCTCTTTCACTTTCATCAAGAGGCTTTTTAGTTCCTCTTCACTCTCTGCCGTACGGATGGTGTCATCTGCATATCTGAGACTATTGATATTTCTCTTGGCAATCCTGATTCCAGCATTATATACAAATTTAAACTTAATATTCTTCATAGATCTGAATATAAAAACCAAAATAATAAACTTCTTAGAAAAAAGTAAAGAAAGTCTTTTTTTTTTTTTAATTTGGGGGTAATGTGCACTTTTTGTAAAAGAGAAAAATATAAATACTAAAAAGTCACAAGACTCCATTAGGAAAAGGACAAAAGGAAAAGACCAGGAGAATTTATTCCAACATCCATATATGTGTACTTATATATATGTGTGTGTGCATGTATTTGAGGTTCATTTTTAAGTTTTTTGAAAGCTCAGTTATTTGACCTAATCAGTCAGCTTCAAAGAAGAGATAGGTAAAACTTTACATTTTATACATTTCTGACTATCACAAAAAAAGTGCAAGGTTAGCATGGTTTGTACGGACCACTGTGTCATATTATTGTTAGAGATGAACCATAGTGCCAGAATCCATTCTTCCTTGTTAGTACTAACCCAAATATATCACTACATATAGCTGTCATTGACTGAAGATTTTTTTTTTTTAATAAAGGGAAAATATCTTCTTGTGTCTTGTATTTAACCTAAGGATGATAAGGTAAATAAAATAAGAGTTGGGATATATATATATATATATATATATATCCCAAAAAAGAAGCTTATGTATTTTATTTCAAAAATATGTCAGTTATTGCAAAAGTATTTATCAAGGGAGAATGGAAATTTTAGTGAAACCTAAAGGGTAGTAAATGTATGGTGAATTTCCCTGTTGACTAATGACATTGCATATATACTCATTAATAAGCAATTGCTACATCTTTTTTGGTGAAACATTTTACCATTTTTCATTGTGTCATTAATCATTTTAATATTGAGGTCTAGATATATTTATACTTTTTGAATATAAATCCTTTGATACATATTAATCTATTTGGTAATCTAAATCTATGCCCCAACCACTAATGATGAAGTTGAACGGTTCTGCGATAACCTACAAGACCTTCTGGAAGTAACAACAAAAAAAGAATGTCTTTTTCATCATAGGGACAGGAATGCAAAAGTAGGAAGTCAAGAGACACCTGGAGTAACAGGAAAGATTTGCCTTGGAGTACAGAATGAAGCAGCACACAAAGAGAACACACTCGCCGTAACAAACACCCTCTTCCAACAACACAAGAGAAGGCTCTAAACATGGACAACACCAGATGGTCAATATCAAAATCAGATTGATTATTTCATTGCAGCAGAAGATGGAGAAGCTTTAAATGGTTACAAAAACAAGACCAGGAGCCGACTGTGGCTCAGATCATGAACTCCTTACTGCAAAATTCAAACTTATATTGAAGAAAGTAGGCAAAACCACTAGTCTGTTAAGGCATGATCTAAATCAAATCCCTTACACCTATATAGTGGAAGTGACAAATAGATTCAAGGGATTAGATCTGATAGACAAAGTGGCTGAAAATCTATGGATGGAGGTTCATAACATTGTAGAAGAGGCAGTGATCAAAACCATCCCCTAGAAAAAGAAATGTAAGAAAGGGGAAAAGGTTGTCTGAGGAAGACTTACAAATAGCTGAGAAAAGAAGAGAAGCAAAAAGCAAAGGAGAAAATGAAAGATATATCTATCTGAATGCACAGTTCCAAAGAATAGAAAGGAGAGATAAGAAACCCTTCCTAAGTGATCAATGAAAAGAAATAGAGGAAAATAATAGAATGGGAAAGACAAGATACCTCCTTGAGAAAAATAAGATACCAAGGGAACACCTAATGCAAAGAAGGGCACAATAAAGGGTAGAAAGGGTATGGACCTAACAGAAGAAAACTATATTAAGCAGAGGTGGCAAGATTGCACAGAAGAAATATATATTAAAAAAAAAAAAAAGATTTTAATGATCCAGATAACCACGATGGTGTGATCATTTACCTAAAGCCAGACAGCCTGGAATGCAACGTAAAGTGGGCCTTAGGAAGCATCACTACAAACAAGGCAAATAGAAGTGAGGAATTCCACTGGAGCTATTTCAAATCCTAAAAGATGATGCTGTTAAAGTGCTGCACTCAACATGCCAGCAAATTTGGAAAACTCAACAGTGGCCACAGCACTGGAAAAGGTCAGTTTTCATTCCAATCCTAAAGAAAGGCAATGCCTAAGAATGTGCAAACTACCACACAATTGAGCTCATCTCAGATGCTAGCAAAGTAATGCTCAAATTTCTCCAACCCAGGCTTCAACAGTACGTCAACTGTGAACTTCCAGATGTTCAAGTTGGATATAGAAAAGGCAGAGGAGCCAGAGATCAAATTCCCAGCATCCATTGGATTATAGAATAGGCAAGAGAATTCCAGAAGAACATCTACTTCTGCTTCATTGACTATGCTAAAGGTTTCGACTGTGTGGATCACAACAAACTGTGGAAATACCTTAAAGAGATGTGAATACCAGACCACCTTACCTCACTCATGAGATATTTGTATACAGGTCAAGAAACAATGGCTAGTACCGGACATGGAGCAATGGACTGATTTCAAATTGGAAAAGGAGAACTGTAAGGCTGTATATTGTCACCATGCTTATTTACCTTATATGCAGAGTACATCATGAGAAATGCTGGACTAGTAGAAGCACAAGCTGGAATCAAGATTGCCAGGAGAAATATCAATAATCTCAGATATGCAGATGACACCATCCTTAAGGCAGAAAGCAAAGAAGAACTAAAGAGCTTGTTGTTGAAAGTGAAAGAATAGAGTGAAAAAGTTGGCTTAAAGCTCAACATTCAGAAAACTAAGATCATGGCATCCAGTGTCATCACTTCATGGCAAATAGATGGGGAAAAAATGGAAACAGTGTCAGACTTTATTTTTTGGGGTTCCAAAATCACTGCAGATGGTGACTGCAGTCATGAAATTAAAAGATGCTTGCTCCTTGGAAGGAAAGTTACGATCAACCTAGACAGCATATTAAAAAGCAGAGGCCAACATGGTCTTGTCAAGTCAAAGCTATGCTTTTAATAGTAGTCATGTATGGATGTGAGAGTTGGGACTAGAAAGAAAGCCAAGCACTGAAGAATTGATGCTTTTGAACTGTGGTGTTGGAGAAGACTCTTGAGAGTCCCTTGGACTGCAAGGAGATCCAACCAGTCCATCCTAAAGGAAATCAGTCCTGAATATCCATTGGAAGGACTGAAGCTGAAGCTGAAATTCCAATAATTTGGCCACCTGATGCTAAGAACTGACTCATTTGATAAGACCCTTATGCTGGGAAAGATTGAAGGGGTGGGAGGAGAAGGGGATGACAGAGGATGAGATGGTTGGATGGCATCACCGACTCAACGGACATGAGTTTGAGTAAATTCCGAGAGTTGGTGATGGGACAGGGAGGCCTGACCTGCTGTGGTCCATGGGGTCACAAACAACCATACACAATTGTGTGACTGAACTGACTGAACTGAAGGATCACAAGAAGATGAAGATTATAAAATTCAGAGATTCACATAACTATGATATTGCAATACAAAGAGAAATAAAGATTCCATATAGACAAATTGGGGTTTCCCTTGTGGTTCAGTGGTAAAGAATCTGCCTGCCAATGCAGGAGACATGAGTTCAATCTCTGTCTTGGGAAGAACCCACTCCAGAATTCTTGCCTGGAAAAGTCCATAGACAAAAGAGCCTGGTGGGCCAAAGTCCACGGGGTCGCAAAGAGTTGGACACAACTGAACCACTAAGCATGTATGCATAGAGAAGTTGATGCTGAACCTTTAAGGAATCTGTCACACTTACTAAACGACTCACATTTGGACACCGGCTTTACAGTAGACAATTTGAATGTGTGCTCAACAGAATTATAACTCAGTTCCTACCATGAACTTTCACTATCGATTGAAAGTTGTCTAATCAAAAAGGTTAAATTTTCAAATTTCAAGAATTTGACATGCTTGTGAGTATCATTCAAACTGTAATTTTGCTTCTTGTTCCATTTCTTAAAAATATTTTTTACATGAGATTGTCTAAAATAAGAATATAAAATAAGAGCACCAGAAGTTATGGAATGGAAGTTACTCCACTACATATTCTAAGTCTAGAATTAATGAGTATATTTAGAAGGGTTGACTATTAATAATAGCATATCAAGACTATTTCATTATGAAGGAAAAGGTATTTGAATTCTTCTATTGATTTCAAACTTGTGAGTGAGAAGAGGCTACGATTTGCATAAGTATCTTCATAGTGCTTGTGTTTTTCATTGTATGGTGTATGTATACCTTTCCAAAGGATGGGATTAGAGTGTAGAAGGTGATAAATTTCCAAACCAATGATCATGAGGAAGCTACCTTTCTTTGCCATGATGTTTTGAAATAGGATATCACTGAATATCATTTATGTTTTTTTATCTAAAAAAATGCACATAGATGATAACAAAGAACAACATCAGATCTGAAGATAAATGGAGGTATCTTAGTCTATTATACCTATTATCTATATTAATTGTGAAGTATTTCAATTAAATTTTGAAACAGATCACCAGCCCAGGCTGGATGCATGAGACAAGTGCTCGGGCCTGGTGCACTGGGAAGACCCAGAGGAATCGGGTGGAGAGGGAGGTGGGAGGGGGATCGGGATGGGGAATACATGTAAATCCATGGCTGATTCATGTCAATGTATGAGAAAAACCACTACAATATTGTAAAGTAGTCTCCAACTAATAAAAATAAATGGAAAAAAAAAATAAAATAAATTTTATCCCATGAATAAAAGGAACAAAAAAAAAAGTAGAAAATTTAATGCTGCACTCTACTTAAATCAGTTTCATTTTTTAACTGACATTTTTAAGGTCAAATAAATTTTTTTATACAGAACCTAGTCATTTTGTATGGTGATGACTTTCAGGAGGAGTAAATAATACTTGTGTGATGGTCATTGCCAAGGAGAACTGTTACCTAGCTCTTGTTAAAAGTAACTATTACCAAGAATCAGAGCCAGGCTTCACCCATAAATGAAATTGATTGTCCTTTCTTTATTTCCATAATTTCATATTTGTATAAGTAAATATACCTACATTGAAAAGCCACATACTGAATAACCAAGCAACAATAACACAGTTTTTCCTCTTATAAAAGTTTTGAGTTCTTAATGATATTATAGTTACATTGACATTTAAAAAATAATTTAATACTTGGAAACAGGTAAGTGGCCATCTACTTCTAACATATTACAATCCTCCAAGTTATATTTTTTCCCCTACATTAAACCATCTTACGTATTTTAACTTGAAAACTATGTAAATGGCCACCTAATCTCAATACAATAACAAAAACTCTGTTTTTATGAAGATCCTTTTCAGATACATTGCTTTGAATCAGAAGAAAAAGTCATACCTTAAAAGCTATGAATTGTCAAACTCTGTGTTTTTATATTTAATACAATTCCTGAGGGTATATGAAGGTAAGACATTGGCTTTCTATAGGACTTCAGTAAAACTGAGTTTCACTTATATAATTTATTACTTTTGATGGGAATTACATCTCGATGAATGTGGTGTAAAGCCACTACAAGTTTGTTAAAGCCAGCTGCTCTCCAGTTACTCTTCACTTTGGTGCTAATTTAATACAGAGAAGAAGGAAGATAAAGTCACAGTGAACTATTTCCCAAGGATCTATATTCTTCCTTAATGCTTCTTAAAAAATTATCTCTAAGGAAGTAACTGCCCTATTTTTTATGAAAACAAAGGACATAATTTAATTTCTTATAACAAACTGTTATTGATGGAAACAGTCCAGCAAACAAAAGCAAAGGAGAGAAATACCTTTAATACTCATAAAGGATACAAGGTCAAAATTATATGAAGACAATTGTACAAAGAAGAAGATCCACAGTATTTACTTATGTAGTTTCAGGTCCCAACAGAGATGTGCCATTTGCAGTGATGCTCCCTGTCTATGGTGAGCATTTTACAGACCATTCCTAGATGGTCCCATTTTACCTGTGTTAGATCTTCTCAGGGAAATAGATTCTTACTTCTCTGTGGCTATTCTCAACCATTTTATAAAGGGTGCAGTCTCTCTAGTAACCTGGCTTTTTGTGTATGCAGCCAGAAGTGAAGCATGTGTCAGCTGTGTCAGGGAACAGGAGTTTTGTTTCTTTTTTCCTGAGACTGCTCGTGTTCACATCTCATCAGGTAGCAAGCTAGTAACTGCAAACTACATAATCTTGTACCATTTGGTATATCTAGGCATCGCCACACTCTGACCATCCCAAAATATCCCTAAGTTTCATGACATCCACACCCACTATCAGAGAAGTCATTGATTCCTAGATGTATTTGTTTAGCCCCTCAAAATAAAAAAGGAAGAAGTAAAATACTCTTGACACTTTCTTTTGACTTTCTTTTTTAAATTAAATCTTTATTGGATTATAGTTGATTTATAGTGTTGTGTTAGTTTCTGCTATACAAAAAAGTGAATTAGTTATGTATATACATATGCATTCATGGTAAATTGCTTCAGTCAGGTCTGACTCTTTGGGACCCTATGGACTGTAGCCTACCAGGCTCCTCTGTCCATTGGATTCTCTAGGCAAGAATACTGGAGTGGGTTGCCATACACTCCTCCAAAGGGTCTTCCCAACTCAGGGATCAAACCTGGTCTCTTATGTCTCCTGCAATGGCAGGTAGGTTCTTTATCATTACCATCACGTGGAAAACCATGCATATGCATGTATCCACTTTTTTAGATTCTATTCCCATATAGTCCATTACAGAGCACCAAGAATAGAGTTCACTATGCTATAGAGTAGGTTCTTATTATTTATCTACTTTATATACTGTAGTTTGATTATGTCAATCCCAGTTTCCCAATTTATCTGCCTCCTTTTTTCCCCTGCAGTAAGTTGTTTTCTACTTCTTTGAGTCTATTACTGTTTTGTAAATTGGTTCATTTACCTTTTTTAAAGATTCCACATATAAATGATATAACGTAGTATCTGTCTGTCTCCGCTTTACTTGACTTTATTTTAATGAACCACATTTGAAATGGCTATACAGAGGTATAGATATTAAAAAACATAAGTTGTCACTATTTTTATAGTTTAGATAAAAAACAGATGATTAAAATCAGTATACCAAATTTCATCAAATGTACAATGTTATTACATGTAAGGATATGTGGTTATTTTATTATGATTAAGAGACCAAGAATAGTGTTAGCAATTTACCTGTAGTCTGATGTCAGAGATGTTAAGCTATAAATATGGATTCTTGACTCTAAGGAAGCAAAGCATATCTTTAAGAAGGAACTTTAAAAGTATTCTTTACCTGCAGTCTATTACTATTATAATAGTAATAATAATAATGATTTTCTATGTGCCCTTAAAATTACATTTACCAATTAAATAAGTAGTAGGATTAATATTTACAACATGCAAAACAGTACATTTAGAAAGGTTTGGAAGGTTTAGGAATTAATATTTTGAGAAAAATCCTTACAGAATCCTCCAGGCCAAGGGTTGGAGGTTTTACTATTTCTGATGTTTTTCTACAAATTACAACATGCTTCACTGGAGCCCAGTAAGAAGTGCAATGCTCTATTTCTTCCAAGTTTATAAATCTTTCATAGTGTAAGACAAATGAAAAGCAAAGTATTATCTTTAATAAGGAACTGATTATTGTGGAAAGTGGCTTATATGAAAGAGTTGAATAGTCTTCTTCATATGAATCCTCACACTTAGATTATTCAACCAGCCGTGATAGGCTGGACTGAGAAGAAGGCAGACAAGCAGGAAAGCGTTCTCGGTAAAGTGGTCTCTCTCAAGAAGAAAGAGAAAATAAAAAACTGAGCTATATGTGACCAACTTCTCCCAAACTTGTTAATCTCTTAAAACCAGTTCACTTTCTCAGGGAGGAGTTGGTGGAGGGATCAAGAGGGACTAAGTGTAATCCTTCCCTTACACTAATCAGTGAATCTCTTTGGGAGGAAACAGGCAGAGAGCAAGAGTGCTGACTCCTATGCTAACAATTCAACCGAGTATGTCTAGATATAATGTTATATTTGGGAGTGCAGTGCATTAGTAACCCTTACTGGGTCAAAGTACAAAGAAAAAAGAAGACTTCAATCACCAGAATGACTCAGACTTGCATCTAAAATGTCTTAACTCATTCTTGATTAGTTGAAATGTATGGAACCCTCATTAACTTTGGTTGTATCTTAGCATGGTGCAACTTTGGTCATTTTAAGAATGCAGAATCTTAAGAGGAGAAGAGAAAGAATGTTTTTTGTTATTCAGTCACTCAGCCATGTCCGAATCTTCATGACCCCATGGACCACAGCATGCCAGGCTTCCCTGTCCTTCACCATCTCTTGGAGCTTGCTCAAACTCATGTCCAGTGAGTTTGTGATAGCATCCAACCATCCCATCCTCTGTCATCCCCTTCTTCTCCTGCCTTCAATCTTTCCCAGCATCAGGGTCTTTTCTAATGAGTCAGCTCTTTGCATCAGGTGGCCAAGTAAAGGATGGTATACAGCTATTATTTGGCAATGATAGGTGAGTTGTAGGGATACAGGTGTAGTGACGGATGGGAAAATGTACCGGGGAAGAGATTTTCAGCTCTCACAAGCATAGTAAATTTTAATTTAGTTTTAGCTCCAATATCTATAAATTTCAGTTAAAAGGTTTTGTTTTTGTGAATTGTTTTTTGTTTATTTGTTTCAGATGAGAATTCTGGTAAAGTGTAGCTCTAAAAACTTTTATAAATGTGCAACTGTGATTAATTTGTAATCTATTATTATTTTTGTGTAATTGATAATGTATTCACACTTTGGAAAGTCACTAAACATAGAACTGTAAGTTAATACAGTATAATATAATTTAGAGATGAAAGAAATGTGCTTATTTTAAAATATTAAAGTGAGTTTTAATGATATTGTAAGGACAATATAGGAATACAGGAAAATGCAGGACAGGAAAATTCATAGAAGAGTAAAGATATCATAGACTATCTGACCTCCCAGAAATTTACCCTATCAACATCTGGTAAAAATAATTTCTGATATTTAATGTAAACACATGTTTGCAGGAGAAATTGGTGATATTTCAAGAAAAATAGACTATGTTATGCATGTTATTTTATAAAAAGTATTAATTTCAATAAAAAATTTAATGATTATCACCACTGAAGTTTAAAGGAAGGAACTGTTGAAATTAAGTTAAATTGTTTATTTATACACACACATATACTCAAAATTATGGTATTTTTAAAATGTTCCTCTAAAATTAACTGATGAAAATGGTGACAATATCATCGTGGTTTTTAACTTTAGGTTTCAAATAAGACTTTAATTGTTGACTCCTTGGAAGATCCGCTGGAGCAGGGATAGGCTACCCACTCCAGTATTCTTGGGCTTCCCTGTGGCTCAGCTGGTAAAGAATTGCCTGCAATGTGGGAGACCTGGATTCGATCCCTGGGTTGGGAAGAGCCCCTGGGGAAGGGAAATGCTACCCGCTCCAGTATTCTGGCCTGGAGAATTCCATGGACAAAGAGTCAGACATGACTGAGGGGCTTGCACTTCACTAGCTTTAAAAACAAGGAAATAATCACAGGCACATAATTACCCTTTCTCCTTTGTTAATTTGCATCCTATTCTCTTAAACATAATTCCAATCATTTCTGGTTATATTTTATAATTAAATTGTTTCAGTGGGTCATTTAAGAGTCATTTAAACATAGCTTCTCCATTTCTGAGTTATTTAGACAATCTTTTTGGTGGTTGCACTATTTGGTTATTTCCCATTTCACGTCACTCAAAACCTTCCTTCTCTCAAAATTCCACTTTCGCCAACCCCTGTCCCTTTTTTGTTTCCATTCTTTGTGTTTATGAATATTTAGAAATTTTCTTTACTATTTCCTTTATTTCTGAGCACAAGTGACTAATACATTTTCACCTCCAATTTGTGGTTGTATATTTTCATGCCTCCTATTATTGTTTTACAAAATAATTTAATGTCATTCTAAATTTCTGCCCTGTCTACCTGTCTTTTTCTAAGCCCCTGAAATTTTGACCTCGACCAGAATGGTCATAATTATTTTATTGCAAGTTTTGCTCCCTTATATCTTCCTTAACCATGGTGCTCCTTCGTTCCAGTGATCTCGTGTCAATCAACTTCTGCCTGATGCCTTTGTCAATCACATTTGCTCATTTTTGTGGCATTAAATGCCACTTTCATCCCTGTAATGTCTCCAGTTCTAGCTTCTAGTTTCCCTCTTACCTCTTCCAAACTGATTTTATCTCCTTCCTTTGCCATATAATCACTTCCTTGAATCTCCATTCTCTTATCTGAACTGCGAGCTTATTTTGAATGGTTATATTTTCTGTAATTCTTTGAGTCTAAGGCATCATACATGTTTGGAAGATCCCATTGGAACTCTTCTTGTTCTTTCCAAAAATTTATTACTGTTCTTCAAGGTCCTTTTGCTTAAATTCCTTCTGTCATTTTTCAGTGTGTGTATATGTCATATTGATGATTTATTTTTAAAGGAGACAGGAACTTGATAAAGAATACACTGGGAACTGAGAGACAAAGAGTGAATGATCCTGGGCCAGACATTAGCATTGATTTGGGTTTTTTGTCTTAGAGACTTTCTCATCAATGCAATTATTATTATTACTATTTTTGCCCTTTACCCTAGCATCATGTGTCCAATTAGGTTTTATAAAAAAGTTACCTGTCTTCCAACAACTCTCCTTTGAGCCTGTGCCCTAAGTGTTGGACTCTGCTGGATTCTTCCAGCTGCAAGGCAAAATTATAGGAAAATACAAAGTTTGAGTGCACATTTTCTTTTACATTCTCTTTTCCAGTTCTACCATGGCAATCTGCTGGACCATCAAAGAGATGGGATCCAAGCCTAACTCTGCTTGACTCATGCTAGGATATTTTACATTGTCCTACAAATCTTTTACCAATAGCCTTCAAAATTGTTTGAAAGTAAATCACACAGCAAACCTCCATCAACTAAAATATTTTGGAATGTAACATTGTGGTAAATTATCTTTCAGTTTAATTGAAACAACAAGAAACACTTTGATTTCAAATGTAATATTTAAAACTCTTTTAAAACATCTTAGTCAACTTTCTTGGCCTTCATAGTATATTATGCAAATGGTAATTGATTCTTTTTTGGATGATTGAAGGTTAGTTAGAATCTCTGTTAATAAAATTGAGGTGGTACTCTCAATATTGTGCATAGTGGATAAGGGTGATTGTGCTCAAATATTAGAATATATTCTAAAAGTTTTCAATAGAAAAGTGAAAATGTTAGTCACTCAGTATTGTCTGACTCTTTGCAAACCCATGGACTATAGCCCACCAAGCTCCTTCATCCATAGAATTCTCCAGGCTAGAGTAGTGGAGTAGGTGGCCATGCCCTTCTCCAGGGGATCTTCCAGACTCAGGGATCAAACTCAGGTCTCCTGCACTGCAGGCAGATTCCTTGCCATCTGAGCCACCAGGGAAGCCCAAAATTTGCAATAACACATTATTAATTTGTAATATCATATTTTTTCAGTAAGAGCTATTCTATATGGAAATTAGGCACACTTCATCTTTATATAAGAAATAAAATTTTATGTAATGGTATAGATATTATATATAATTCTATATATATTACATATTATTTTAAAATACATAAATAAACATGTAGTTCCATATATAATATATATTTATATAATGTGCGTTTTTATAAGATATATTACATGCAAAATCATATATATCCATTTGATATTATATGTATGTACAATTTTATTTGTCATCATTTATCAATGTTTTAATATAGTATATTTTATTTTCTCCTCCTCTTGTATTTTAAATTAACAAAGCAAGGCAGAAAGCTGAATTCACCATGATAAGTATTGGCCAAAGCCTTATGAATACTAGATAAATACATACAATCAACTAAAATGAAACAAGGGACACATCTTCCATGCCATGCATTATACTAATGTACTTTGTAAAATAGCCAAAATATATTTCACAAAGGATTTTAAAGTTCCTTTTTGACATAAGGACTATCTGGATAAGCTGTGAAAATTGAGTCAGTATTATTGTAGATTTTTCACTGCTAGATATTGAGAAATTTCTGAAAATTTTACTTCATTTCTCATTTTCCTTCACATGTTTAACAACTTGTAAACACAACTTAAATGCACTCTGATATTTTGACAGCATTTCAACTGAAGTTTTCACATCCTATTCCTTGGTAAGGAGTCTTTATTCCCATATGCATCTTAAGTTATTTGAGAGCTGGCAGGGAATAAAAATGGACCAATAAAAATATCTGAAAATTCCCTCTTGCTCTTATCTTTCAAAAGAAAAGCATGTGCTGAGTAGATGAATTAAAAGGAGATAGGGAAGCCCAGACCACAGTTTAACAGAAGCCATTGATCTTTACAAATTAGACTGACAACAGAGATCCATTAAAGTCCTCAGAATAATGAAAAAAATTCCTTTCCTTTGGCCTTTCTTTTATCTTCCCTCTTCCTAATTCTGATTCACCTCTTCCACGTTCTCCTGTCCTTCACAAGAGACACGAAATGCTGATGAGGTAATGGCCGTTAGTTATAAACCTCTTTCAATCTCATTTGAGAAATGACTCTGATTCCAAACATTAATTTTTGGTACCTATCTGAATAACAATAAGCTTGCTATAGCGTTGATTATGCAGTACAGAAGAAAAGAGGGGCTGTTCATTTTAATACAGTTTTGCCAGTTCAATGAAACCCATTATGAGTTAAACAGGATGCCCACACCATTTTTTACACCACCTAGCACAATACTTAGCATTTATCACTTTCTGCTTTTCATTGTTTTTATTTATTTACTTGCATTTTTTTAAATAAGATAAGCTTCCTAAGATTAGTAACCAGGTTGTTCCAGGCCTCCTTAACCCAAACAAGTCCAAGTCACAATGCCACTCATTTGCTTAGTCATTTGAGACCTAGTTTTTTGTACACCTTAAGAAGGCAAGAATGCTTACTTATGTATGCTGTTTGAATAAGAAGTGGATTACTTAGAAAAAGTAAGTAATAAAAATGGAGTAATAAATGTAATATAAGCTATAAAATGGAGAAAAGGCATGCATTGCAAAAGTGCCACTTCATTCTCCAATTCCTAAAGACAAAGGAGGAAATCATTCTCTTTCCTCTTCAACCACATACACACATATTTTTATCTATTGTAGCACTTACCTTACTGTGTTGTAATCCATCTTGTCTTCAAAATGAAACCACAAGGCTCTGAGAGGTGGAGGTTCTATCTCATTCATGTTCCTATTCTCTGTGCCTGTTTTAGATCTTGATAAGAGTAAATGGTCTGTAATACACTTGTCACTTTGTATAGGTGACTTATTTACAAACGTGGCAATAATTAAACAAAAATATTTTGGAAAAGTAATATAGCAAATCATGCAGGCTGTGTCTCACCGGTCTGACCCTGTCACTGAGAGGAAATCTAGTTTCAAGAATCAGAAGTGAGTTTCTGGGCTGTGTGGTTGGTATGAAGCTCAGTCCCGTACACTATCTCATTCTCCTGAGGTTGTTCATGGAGGCATCCACATAAGTGCACCCAGATCACATAAGCGCATTTGAGTCAGCGTGTCCTTGGTTTGCCAGTTGCCTCATTCACTTATAAGTTATAATTATTTGAGGAAAACATTTAATCACTCTGATTTGGGCTTTCTCCATACATTAATAAAGTTATAAAGCCTACTCCTCAATTGTGCGAAGGGGATCTTTACCAGAAAATGCACTTTGAACAGTTTGTATAATATCTGGCATATAATAAACATTCAGTTAATAGGAATTTCCGCTGCTGCCAGCCAGACCTGGGTGGAAATTGCAATTCAAGGGTGAAGACTGTGGATCTGACCTTGCAATTACAGGAGAGGAGATCTGTAGTAATTATATTAGCGGCTAAGGCAGTACAAGACAGCACTTCATTCGCTTTTCAGGGCCAAGTTAATACTCTGGGGTTCATGAGTTTCCCCACGGAATAGAACACTACAGATCTGTCCAGGACGTGGGAGTTTGGGAAATGAATCCTACGCCACTGCAGCCTTTCAAAATTTGCTCTGAAATAAGTTATGTAATAACAGTTGAAAATTAAACCCTGATTTGTTCGTCTCTTTCCGGGAATTTTGGAGTAGGATTAGAATATGCTGAGCTCTGAAGTCTTACGTGTAATAGTATAAGACCTGTATTGCATTCACAAATCCTGTGGCCATTGACAGCCCTGTACTTCTTTTTCTATGAGAGAAAACAGCTATGTCGCAAGGCGCTTCCTTTGTATCTCTCTGTTTGGGGCTGAAATCCAGCGGGTGCTGTTGTGAGCCTTCTCTCACTTCTCTAGGAGTCTAGTTCAGATCTTTCCATCTCTGCTTCTTCCTGGAGACCGCACCCTGGGCAATTTGAGAAAGTCTTTCCACAGCAATATAACTTTTGTATTTCATCAACAACCTTTTCCAACCTCTGAGAAGACTGTTAAAAAGGTAGTTAATAATCAATACCAAAATAATACCAAATCAATACCAAAATAATCAATATTGACCAAAGTTTCATAAGAATTTAGGAAGTTATCTAGAACTGCTTACACATTATTCTTCTCTGATAATGTAAACTACTGAAGTATTTCCTTGAATTTGGCTTTTCTGTCTCTATGCTAGCCCTGAAAGGAAAAAAAGAAACAAAAGCCCAATGTTGCTTCTATTCCATATCAAACATCTGAACACAAAGGGAAAATAAATGCAGATGTTTCTACAACAACAAATTTCTGATTTCCAATTTAATAGTAAGTCTAAAAGCATGTAGAAACAAGCTAAGCTTTTCTTTCAGATTTTAGCACAAATTAAGATGCTTGAATTTAGTTGGGATTTGGGATGGCCAATGGGAAGGATCTAACTTGATATTGTTAATGTGAAGGTTAGAGAAATGATTTAATTTGTAGTCGGTACTTATGCTTCATCTCCCAAAAGCCAGATAGTGAAATGATTTTTTAAATACCAATGTCTAATTAGTTTCTAAGTATCTTCTCCCTAATATTCTCTTGCCAAATCAGAGTCTATATCACCCTTTTTTTCATGTAACTTCTGAACATTTACTGTTGTGTAGGCAGTTTCAAGGAAAAAAAAAAAAATAGAGTGTTTGGAACAAGTTGGTATATGGTATTCTTTCTAATCTCACTTTTGGCTCAGAAGTGAAGACAATAGAAGTTAATTCCAAAGGAGTATATCTGATGAAAATTTAAAAATAGGTGTCTGAAAATTAATTAGATGGTTCTTACAGCGTTCACTCTAATTGGGTTATAGAAATATTTCCGCAGGGTGGAGACTGCGGCACTTTGGGTAGCTGGAGATTTCCTTAAAGGGCCACAGTGTGATGTTCTGTCTCCCACCCATCCACCCTCCAACATGTGGCCCTGGTTTTGAGATGGGTGGCAATTTAACGGGCAGTGGTCTGAGGCAAACCTGAAAAGTGAGGAGTGTGAGTTGAGTTGTTAGAAACAGCTGAGGAAAGGCGTCTGCTCTGCAAGCAGATGGCACTGTCAGAGTCTGCAAAGTACGAAGGCGTGTTCCCAGTGGCCACTTTCACATCAAAAGCACCAACAATTCGGAATGAGCTTTACCTTATTGCTCATGCAGAGAAAGGCGACGGGAATCTCTGACAGGCACTGCAGTAAGGGCAAGGGCTGTGCTAGTAGAATCTGTACCAAAGGGATCAAGAGACTGAAAGCAGATGGGACCAGTCATGGGGATGACTCTTGTCCCCATGAATCGACTGCAAACACCTGGGAGGCTGCAGGAGCACAGAGTCGTCTGTAGTAGAAGTAGTTGCAACTTTTCTGACTCGCGTAACTTCTCCTGCTTGCTCTCTGCTCCCAAACCAAAGGGACCAACAGGTTGGGATGGCACCTGAGGGAGAAGCTGTAGGGACAGAACTCAATTCAGTTCCATGCTCAGCCCTAGGCTTCTGGCATAGAACAGACTCTTGCCAGGGAAGGGGGAAAAGACTAAAGTCAATTGAATGAAACCATGCAATGTCCATGGAAAACAGCTTGTTTATTGACTTAGCATGATCATAGAACTCTTTATGACCTGCAGTATGAATGGAAAAGTTATGGGCGTGGCTGTGTTATCATCCAGAGGCAGGAGGAAACTTGATCTCTGAACAAACACAAGGGAGATAAAATAAATTTGCTTTATGAACCCCGCTTATACAACGTACTGTTTATTTTTTTTTTTTTCTTTTTTAACTTTTTTTTTTTTTTTCTTTTTTTTTTGGAGGGGGGGTTTGTCATACATTGATATGAAAAGCCACGGATTTACACGTATTCCCCATCCCGATCCCCGCTCCCACCTCCCTCTCCACCCGATTCCTCTGGGTCTTCCCAGTGCACCAGGCCGGAGCACTTGTCTCAGGCATCCCACCTGGGCTGGTGATCTGTTTCACCATAGATAGTATACATGCTGTTCTTTTGAAATATCCCACCCTCACATTCTCCCACAGAGTTCAAAAGTCTGTTCTGTATTTCTGTGTCTCTTTTTCTGTTTTGCATATAGGGTTATCGTTACCATCTTTCTAAATTCCATATATATGTGTTAGTATGCTGTAATGTTCTTTATCTTTCTGGCTTACTTCACTCTGTATAAGGGGCTCCAGTTTCATCCATCTCATTAGGACTGGTTCAAATGAATTCTTTTTAATGGCTGAGTAATATTCCATGGTGTATATGTACCACAGCTTCCTTATCCATTCATCTGCTGATGGGCATCTAGGTTGCTTCCATGTCCTGGCTATTATAAACAGTGCTGCGATGAACATTGGGGTGCACATATCTCTTTCAGATCTGGTTTCCTCAGTGTGTATGCCCAGAAGTGGGATTGCTGGGTCATATGGCAGTTCTATGTCCAGTTTTTTAAGAAATCTCCACACTGTTTTCCATAGCGGCTGTACTAGTTTGCATTCCCACCAACAGTGTAAGAGGGTTCCCTTTTCTCCACACCCTCTCCAGCATTTATTGCTTGTAGACTTTTGGATAGCAGCCATTCTGACTGGCATGTAATGGTACCTCATTGTGGTTTTGATTTGCATTTCTCTAATAATGAGTGATGTTGAGCATCTTTTCATGTGTTTGTTAGCCATCTGTATGTCTTCTTTGGAGAAATGTCTGTTTAGTTCTTTGGCCCATTTTTTTGATTGGGTCATTTATTTTTCTGGAATTGAGCTGCAGGAGTTGCTTGTATATTTTTGAGATTAATCCTTTGTCTGTTTCTTCATTTGCTATTATTTTCTCCCAATCTGAGGGCTGTCTTTTCACCTTACTTATAGTTTCCTTTGTAGTGCAAAAGCTTTGGAGTTTCATTAGGTCCCATTTGTTTATTTTTGCTTTTATTTCCAATATTCTGGGAGGTGGGTCATAGAGGATCTTGCTGTGATTTATGTCGGAGAGTGTTTTGCCTATGTTCTCCTCTAGGAGTTTTATAGTTTCTGGTCTTACATTTAGATCTTTAATCCATTTTGAGTTTATTTTTGTGTATGGTGTTAGAAAGTGTTCTAGTTTCATTCTTTTACAAGTGGTTGACCAGTTTTCCCAGCACCACTTGTTAAAGAGGTTGTCTTTTTTCCATTGTATATCCTTGCCTCCTTTGTCAAAGATAAGGTGTCCATAGGTTCGTGGATTTATCTCTGGGCTTTCTATTCTGTTCCATTGATCTATATTTCTGTCTTTGTGCCAGTACCATACTGTCTGGATGACTGTGGCTTTGTAGTAGAGTCTGAAGTCAGGCAGGTTGATTCCTCCAGTTCCATTCTTCTTTCTCAAGATTACTTTGGCTATTCGAGGTTTTTTGGATTTCCATACAAATTGTGAAATTCTTTGGTCTAGTTCTGTGAAAAATACCGTTGGTAGCTTGATAGGGATTGCATTGAATCTATAGACTGCTTTGGGTAGAATAGCCATTTTGACAATATTGATTCTTCCAATCCATGAACACGGTATGTTTCTCCATCTGTTTGTGTCCTCTTTGATTTCTTTCATCAGTGTTTTATAGTTTTCTATGTATAGGTCTTTTGTTTCTTTAGGTAGATATACTCCTAAGTATTTTATTCTTTTTGTTGTAATGGTGAATGGTATTGTTTCCTTAATTTCTCTTTCTGTTTTTTCATTGTTAGTATATAGGAATGCAAGGGATTTCTGTGTGTTAATTTTATGTCCTGCAACTTTACTATATTCATTGATTAGCTCTAGTAATTTTCTGGTAGAGTCTTTAGGGTTTTCTATGTAGAGGATCATGTCATCTGCAAACAGTGAGAGTTTCACTTCTTCTTTTCCTATCTGGATTCCTTTTACTTCTTTTTCTGCTCTGATTGCTGTGGCCAGAACTTCCAACACTATGTTGAATAGTAGTGGTGAGAGTGGGCACCCTTGTCTTGTTTCTGATTTCAGGGGAAATGCTTTCAATTTTTCACCATTGGGGGTGATGCTTGCTGTGGGTTTGTCATATATAGCTTTTATTATGTTGAGGTATGTTCCTTCTATTCCTGCTTTTTGGAGAGTTTTAATCATAAATGAGTGTTGAATTTTGTCAAAGGCTTTCTCTGCATCTATTGAGATAATCATATGGTTTTTAATCTTTCAGTTTGTTAATGTGGTGTATTACACTGATTGATTTGCAGATATTAAAGAATCCTTGCATTCCTGGGATAAAGCCCACTTGATCATGGTGTATGATTTTTTTAATATGTTGTTGGATTCTGTTTGCTAGAATTTTGTTAAGGATTTTTGCATCTATGTTCATCAGTGATATTGGCCTGTAGTTTTCTTTTTTTGTGGCATCTTTGTCTGGTTTTGGAATTAGGGTGATGGTGGCCTCATAGAATGAGTTTGGAAGCTTACCTTCATCTGCAATTTTCTGGAAGAGTTTGAGTAAGATAGGTGTTAGCTCTTCTCTAAATTTTTGGTAGAATTCAGCTGTGAAGCCATCTGGTCCTGGGCAAACGGAGACCAAAAGAAAGCAGGAGTCGCAATACTCATATCACATAAAATAGACTTTCAAATAAAGGATGTGAAAAGAGACAAAGAAGGACACTATATAATGATCAAAAGATCAATCAAAGAAGAAGATATAACAATTATAAATATATATGCACCCAACATAGGAGCACCGCAATATGTGCAGCAAACACTAACGAGTATGAAAGAGGAAATTAATAGTAACACAATAATAGTGGGAGACTTTAATACCCCACTCACAACTATGGATAGATCAACTAAAGAGAAAATTAACAAGGAAACACAAATCTTAAATGACACAATGGACCAGCTAGACCTAATTGATATCTATAGGACATTTCACCCCAAAACAATCAACTTCACCTTTTTCTCAAGTGCACATGGAACATTCTCCAGAATAGACCACATCCTGGGCCATAAATCTGGTCTTGGAAAATTCAAAAAAATTGAAATCATTCCAGTCATCTTTTCTGACCACAGTGCAGTAAGATTAGATCTCAATTACAGGAAAAAAATTGTTAAAACTTCAAACATATGGAGGCTAAATAACACGCTTCTGAATAACCAACAAATCATAGAAGAAATCAAAAAAAGAAATCAAAATATGTATAGAAATGAATGAAAATGAAAACACAACAACCCAAAACCTATGGGACACTGTAAAAGCAGTGCTAAGGGGAAGGTTCATAGCATTACAGGCTTACATCAAGAAACAAGAAAAAAACCAAATAAATAACCTAACTCTACACCTAAAGCAATTAGAGAAGGAAGAAATGAAGAACCCCAGGGTTAGCAGAAGGAAAGAAATCTTAAAAATCAGGGCAGAAATAAATGCAAAAGAAACTAAAGAGACCATAGCAAAAATCAACAAAGCTAAGAGCTGGTTTTTTGAAAAAATAAACAAAATTGACAAACCATTAGCAAGACTCATTAAGAAACAAAGAGAGAAGAACCAAATTAACAAAATTAGAAATGAAAATGGAGAGATCATAACAGACAACACTGAAATACAAAGGATCATAAGAGACTACTACTAGCTGCTATTAGCATAGCAGCTCTATGCCAATAAAATGGACAACTTGGATGAAATGGACAAATTCTTAGAAAAGTATAACTTTCCAAAACTGAACCAGGAAGAAATACAAGATCTTAACAGACCCATCACAAGCAAGGAAATCGAAACTGTAATCAAAAATCTTCCAGCAAACAATGTACTGTTTAAACCCTCTATTGTTCTAACCAAAATAAATCATGCAATACTCTTTGGATTTTTTATTTTTTTTCAAAAAAACTATGTATACTGTGTATAATGACTGGCGATCTGTAGGGTCATACCAGGAGGTGGATAAACCCAGATCAATTTCCTTTCCACTACAGTTTCATATTCCCTTCAATCTCTGGTCAGAAATTCTGGATGACATTGTTTTCATATAACTGCTTGAGACTATGCAGTTTTTTGCACTATTTTAGGCATAAAATATCCATAATACCTGTTTTATTGTCATTCTAAATAAACACAATCTCCTTAGAAGGTGAAAGTCAATTTTATTCTAGTGTTCATATGGTGTTTTCCCATTGAGATACTGTTTCATTCTACAGAGGGTGTAAGAATTGGCCAAGTTATTTTTAGGAATGGAGAACACATTTCTCCCGAGGTAATGGGACACCATGAGGCGTGCTCTTGCATATTGCTTCCTTTCCTAATTAAACGGAATGTGAGAGGGAAAGTAAGTTGACATTGTTAAAGTAAATGACCCAACGCTTTAGTAATGAAGACACATCTAGGCTGAAGTTTATTGTTTTAATTTTCATCGTGAGCAATTTCAGCCCTACCAAGTAAGTTGCTGCAAGTGTCCTGCCGTGTACTGCCTCCGTTGTGCTAACAGTGAAGCCCACTGATCCTATAAAAACAAAACTCTCTGTGATAAGTTGTGTTTTGGAATGAAGTGGTTTATTTATATGTAAGGTGAATTAATATTGGACATTTATTAAATCTAGCTTTTAACAGGGTGTCGTAAGTGGGGTTCTTTAGAGGGCAGAGGCATTGAGAGACTAAAAGTTGTGTAAATTATGCCCCATAAAAATATAGATGAGGCTCAGATGCCTTTGGATTAAATATCCATTACTGAATATCTACATAATGCATGTGAAAGTGCTTTTAAAATAAAAACTCTTTTTATATAAATGGAAACTATGGCCAGATTCTCCCACATTATACCCTGTAGAATACTTCAAAGCATTCTCTGTAGCCTTAGAGCAGAGAAGTCTATCATTCCTACAAAGGAAGGAAATGACTGATTATGCTACACAGTCCAAACCCACCCTACTCAAACTGTTTTGGCAATCTAAAACAGTTCAAACTTTACTCAACTTCTAGCTGAGGGCTTAAATTTCTGTGGTTTATAAATATATAATTCCAAAAAACAAGCAAACAAACAAACAAAAAAAACAATTTTTGAACTTCCATCCTGCTTTGAAAAGTATTACATGCTCAACAGGTAAATTACACAGAATCATTTGACTGTAATAAACAGGAGTAGAAATAGTTGGACTTATATTCCAATTCTGCTATTTAGTAGTTGCATGATCTTGGACTTCCCAATCTTGGGCTTCCCAGGTGGCACTAGTGGTAAAGAACCTGTCTGTCACTGTAGGAGAGGAAAGAGATGCAGGCTCAATCACTAGATCAGGAAGATCTCCTGGAGGAGGGCATGGCAATCCACTCCAATACTCTTGCCTAGAGAATCCCATGGACAGAGGAGCCTGACGAGCTGCAGTTCATAGGGTCAAACAGAGTCTGAAACAACTTAGCATGTATGCATGATCTTGGACAAGTCATTTTCAGTCTGTGCTTTATTGTTCTTTATCAGTTTTTATGATAGTCTAACTTCTACCTTGAAGAATTTACTTGAGAATTAAATGAGATCATGCAAGCAACAATTCCAGGATTTGACATGACTGAATTACTTCCTCCTACAAAAATAATTAGTTCCATATTGAAGACAGCTAACTCAATTACTTATGTTAATCTATGGAAATCTCTAAGTAGAGAAATAAAAATAATGTGAATATAATTTTCACATAGTTTTGTGATCTATTTTGATATTCTATGTTTCTAATATTTCACTATAGAATTTAGACATGAAAGGGTATCCATATTTAGAATTGGGTGGTTTAATGCCCTCATTTTACAGATAGAAATGTTCAGAGAGAGATAACAAATACAATTAAACATGTAATCCAACTACTTAGTGTAGAATTGGGATTGCATGTGAAATCTCTCTCTCTTTTTTTTTCTTTTTTTTTTTGCTATTGGTGTGGGTAGCCATTCCCTTCTTCAGGGGATCTTCCCGACCCAGGAATTGTACCAGGTCTCCTGCGTTGCAGGTAGGTTCTTTACCATCTGATCCACCAGGGAAGCACTGAACTCACAGTACTTTAAACAAAATGATCAAAGTCCTGTTCAAAATGAAGATCTTAATTTCAAGTAGCTGAAAAAATGCCCACCTTCACTCACCAAGATGCTATTTGTTACTTTCCCCCTGACAATTTCATTCTGTGGTGTGCATCATAATCACTTGCACTTATCCAAAGCAGAGTATCATCCTGGAAAAATTCCAGTCAAAATTTTGACTTGGTTTAGTCTAACCTTTGCAGTATTTAGGACAGTTGTGGATTAACAAAACACAAACATTACTGGCTGAGACCTGGGGTAGTGATTGGATAACTTTACCACATAACAGATTGCATTGTTGACTTCAGGTGTTAGAAGGAGAGAAGAGCTGAGGGCCACTTTTGAGGCTGAGCACATAGGCACCATCTGAGCTTAATATATTAGCATATAACTTCCCTAGAGGCAAAGAAGTAATTAAAGGCTTTGTTGTAAAATTCCTTCTATTGTGACTCACAAGCAGGTAAAACTAGCATATGATAAGAGTGAGCAGAGATGCTGATAATAACATAAGTAATGATAAAGTAAGCAGGGCTACTAATAATTTCTGCAAGAACTGAAACTAAAATTTGCTTTGAACATTCACACAGATAATAAATCAAAATATATTGCCAGACTGAATAACTCACTACTTCCTTTTTGAAAGAAAATAAATAATGGTCATACATACAATGTACATTTAATCATGTTTCTTGTATCCCCAGGTTCATCAAAGTATGTGGAACACAGTGAATTCAAGAAGTGCTTGTTATATGAAGAAACCACTGAATAAGTACACTGGCTGGATCAACTGATGAAAAATTATGGATTGTTTTGTGGAGCTGAGCAGAAAGATAGTATAAATGCCATTTCTAGGTAATAGACTCTCCATGCACATATAGTTTAGTTATATTGGCAAATTCTCTCCCATAGTTGGTTTTCATCTACTTAATTGAAAATGCTTGTTGATTATTTTCATTCTTTTATCTCTCAAATTAGCTACTTATTTCCTATCTCTACCTCAGTCAAAAGTCTTATTATTTCATACCTTGAGTAGATTGTTCAGAAGCTGCCCCCACCCCCACCCCCAAAAGTTCTCTCAATTCTGTGTCATCATCCCACATAAAAATGCCAGGCTAGTCTTTTCAAGGCAAGGATTTGGGCAATTTACTACCCTGCTTGAACACCATCAATTTCTCAACCCCTGTAGCAAAAGAATAACTTCCAGACCCCTTATCTTTGTATTCAGATTCCCTACAGAAGTGTTTGTACACTTTCTCTCCAACTCATCTACTTCCGTTCTCTTAATCGAGTCTAATTATCACCTTGACACACATTGCACTTTTTCCACTTGCACCTTCCTGCTCACACTGATCCACTTTTTAAAAGGCCATCTTGCTCCTCATCTCAGCAGGCCCCAGCACCTACATCCTGTTTATGTGTTGAAGACGACGACCTCTCTGATGTCACCAGGAAGTAATCCTTTCTTCTGAGTAAGCAGAACACTAGTTACCTCTGCCACACTCCCTAAATTATGGTTTGTGATACAACACTATTTCTAGAAGATAATAAATGTTAGGAACAAATATCTAATAACTTTTGGAAACCTTAATATAAATATGTTAAAAGCAATTCTTATCAATATTTCTCCAAGTCATGTTATGTGGAATGCAGCGCTGATTGTGGATCTCATGTTGTATAGAGCATATAAAGGAACTGGCATTTCACCAAACACTTTGTGAGAAAACACTTGCTTATGGTAATTTTACAAGATAGATTTATAGCTTGAGTTATCCTTTTGTTTTTCCACATAGGTATTTTAATTTTGGAGCTGAACATGTTTCCTTCTTCATGCTGATTTCTAGAATTTTTGTATTTCCATTACTGTTTTAACCTTATTCCTGGTACCGTATTACTGCTTTATTTTTATTTCCTTCTGTGTCATATGTACTATATCCACTTTTTTGTAAATGTAAGTATATTTCTTAAAATGGAGGTCTCCAACTTTTTTGGCACCAGAGACCAGTTTCGTGGAAGACTGTTTTTCCACAGATGAGGTAGGGGAATAATTTCAGGATTCAAGTGCATGACATTTACTGTGCATTTTATTTCTATTATTATTATATCAGATCATCAGGCATTTTGTTGTTCGGTCATTGAGTTGTGTCTGGCTCTTTGCTGTCCCATGAAGTAAGCTGGGCTTCCCTTTCTTTCACTATCTCCTCTCACCCTGTACTCCGATACAATACTCTAAGCTACTGTGTTAATTTCCTATTACTGCTGTAACTAATTGGCACAAACTCGGTCACTTAAAACAGCACAAATTTATTATCTTAACATTCTGGAGGTCAAAATGGTCTCACTCACTGAAATGTTAGCAGTGCAACGGTCTTTTTTGACAGCTTTAGGAAGAATACATTTTCTCTCTCTCTCTCTCTCTCTCTTTTTTTCTTTTTTGAGATATGAGTGTCTGCTCCTGCCCACACTCTCTGGCAAATACTTCCCTTCCATCTTCAGAGCCAGCAGTGGTGAGCAAGGTCTCTCACCCTGACTCTGCCTCTCCTGCCTCCCTTGTTCACATTATAAGGGCTGTTTGATCACATTAGACTCCTGCATAACCCAAAATGATTTCCTCATCTCAAGGTCTTAATTTCATCCACATCCTTAATTCTCCTTTCCTTGTAATACAACATATTCATAGTTTCTGGGTATAAGAATGTCAATATCTCTGTGGAAGGGCAGGGTGTCATTCATTTGCCTACAACAAACTGTTTTGAACTAAGTTATAACATATAATGTATAAAATAAATCAAATGTATAAAAAATTAAAGAAATAAAAAATAAATAATAATTGAGATGTCACAAGCAGTGCATGATTTATGTTCTTCCATAGATTATAAGCGGTTAGGCAAGTTGGTCTTAACTTATCCTATTTCCCCTCAGTGCCTGAAACAGATTTTTATCCATAACCAATTTTCAGTAAAAAAATTTAAATAAATGCCAACTTCCATTATTCCATCTCCACCATTCCTCAGACCAATATACACACATATTTGCAAACTACAATTTACATATTATTGTCTCCAGCTATTTAAATACTTTGATAAGCACCATGTGTTTCTATGTAAATACTGCCTTTTCCCCTTATCTTTTTAGTATAATTTTTGATCCATCTGAGGTAAATGCTCTATTCTGTTCTAGTACTTATGAATTAAAGGTTGATTCATGTACAAAAGCTATAATACTAGAATATTTGGAAAGGAAGAAAGCAAGGTTAGTGAAAGTGAAAGTTGCTCAGTTGTGTCCAACTCTTTGAGACCCCATGGACTATATAGCCCATGGAATTCTCCAGGCCAGAATGCTGGAGTGGGGTAAACTTTCCCTTCTCCAGGGGATCTTCCCAACTCAGGGATTGAACCCAGGTCTCTGGCATTGCAGGCAGATTCTTCACCAGCTGAACCACAAGGGGAGCCCAAGAATACTGGAGTGGGTAGCCTATCCCTGCTCCAGGGGATCTTTCTGAGCCAGAATGGAACTGGGGTTCCTGCACTGCAGGCAGATTCTTTACCAACTGAGCTATGCGTGAAGGTCAGTGGTGATATTGCACATTGTGCTTTTAAATATCATATAATGTGTCAATATTTCAAAGATCTGCATAACTCAGTAAATCAATATTTTCCAAAAGATTAATAGATTTTAAGAGTATGAAGAGCTTATGGATATGGTTTCAGATGCACCTTTAGGAAACTACTACTTTCCCAATTTTGGTGTAGCATCAGGAGAAAAGCCAAAATTATCAGAAAAGGCTATAAAATACTCCTATTTCTTTTGACTAAATATTGGCATGAGACAATATTCTTCATACAGGTGAACCAAAACAATGCATCACATCAAGCTGCATTCAGAAGCAGGTATAAGAACAAAGCTGTTGTCTATTAAGCCACACCCAAAGAGAAGTGGTAGCCTTTTGAGACTGGGGTGGGAGGTGGCAGCCTCTAGGGCGGAGCTGGCTCAGATGGAGATAAGCCTTTGGAGGAGCCCCAAGAGGGGTGGCGGGAAGGAGGACCAGGAGGCCTGGGTCTTTCCTGCCTCTGCCCAGAGAGGGCTGTGCTGTGGGGAGACCAGAACCTTCCTACCAGGAGGAGGCACTAACCATGGACACTGATGTGGCCGAAATGCTTGGGAAGAGAGCTCTGTCTCCCCAGGATTCACCCTTTTCCCAAGAAAGCAAGAGTAGTTGTTAAAATTTTTTTCTCAAAGATGTTAGTGTGACCTGGGAAGAATGTATAAAATATAAACTTAGCATTAGTCTATACTACATACTATATATTGCTATGTGCTATATACTGTATACTATATAATGTTGTTTAGTCATTGAGTCGTGTCTGACTCTTCTGTGACCACATGAACTCTTGCCTCCCAGGATCCTCTGTCCATAGGATTTCTCAGGCAAGAATATTGGAGTGTGTTGTCCTTTCCTTCTTCAGAGTATCTTTCCAACCCAGGGATAAAATCTATGTCTCCTGCATTGGCAGGTGAATTCTTTACCACTGAGCCATATACTCAAGATTCAAAAAACTAAGATCATGGCAGCCAGTTCCATAACTTCATGGCAAATAGATGGGGAAACAACAGAAACAGTGACAGACTATTTTTTTGGGCTCCAAAACCACTGCAGATGGTGACTGCAGCAATGAAATTGCTCCTTGGAAGAAAAGCCATGACCAATCTAGACAGCATATTAAAAAGCAGAGACATTACTTTGCCAACAAAGGTCTGTCTAGTCAAGGCTATGGTTTTTCCAGTAGTCATGTATGGATATGAGAGTTGGACTATAAAGAAAGCTGAGTGCCGAAGAATTGATGCTTTTGAATTGTGGTGTTGGAGAAGACTCTTGAGAGTCCCTTGGACTGCAAGGAGAGCCAACCAGTCTATCCCAAAGGAAATCAGCCCTGAATATTCTTTGGAAGGACTGATGCCGGGGCTGAAACTCCAATACTTTGGCCACCTGATGTGAAGAACTGACTCACTGGAAAAGACCTTGATGCTGGGAAAGATTGAAGGCAGGAGAAGGGGGCGACAGAAGATGAGATGGTTGGATGGCATCACCAACTCGATGGACATGAGTTTGAGCAAGCTATGGGAGTTGGTAATGGACAGGGAGGCCTAGTATGCTGCAGTCCATGGGGTCGCAAAGAGTCAGACATGAATGAGCGACTGAAATGAATTGAGCCATACACTGTATAACATATATGCTGTTTATAGTTAACTTTTGGAACTTACTTCAATGATTTAGCATTTTTATCTTAATTAAAGTAACAGGAATAGACTTGATTCTTCATTGTTTTCCAATCTCCGGTACAAATTTGAGTAAAGAACAATAAATATTTATCATGACCTCGGATTTGTATTCGCTGCTGTTACTCAGAATATGTATAATGCTAACAAAAAATGAGAAAAGTTCAGTATCCTCTGTGTTTATAACTGATTAAGAAACTCTATAGCATATTTCATTGGGAGAATGTGAAACAATCACTTTAGAGCAGTGGTTTTCAAAGCTGAAAACCATAAGAATCTCTGAAAATCTCAGTGCCCCTCCCTTCCCTCCAAAAAAGATTAAGTTTGACTACCTATTTTAAAGAATTGACAGACAGTTGCATAGGTAATTGAAAAAGGAATAATCAGATATTAGCTTAACTGAGCACTGGTTCTTTGGTATCTCTTATTTAGTACTTGTGAAAGGGAAATAAAACTCTTAACTATTAAGTTTAAAAAAAAAAACAAAACCTCACTATCCAAGGTTACAGTTTAAACCAATGAAATCAAAGTCAAATTATAATGCATGGCCACAGTGAGTTTTGGAAATTAATGGTCTTACCTTGGGGATTGATTTCCAACAGCAAGTAACAATTTATGAAATCTTTAGATAAATCTCCACTTACGAATTTATTCTCTAAATTTATCTCAGCAAGATTGCTCTATGTTTAAAATTCTGAACTTGCAACCATTCCCATCTGTAAAAGAGATTCACTTCTTCAGTGCTGATCCTTTTTTTCTTTTTGAATCGCTCATCTTTACTTCAGAATCACACAGGAAGATTCAGTCTAAAAATTCAACAATAGATTTCACATGATCTTATAATTTTATCTAGCTAATTAGAAGTTCTTAGTTTATGTATGAGTGTGTAACTTTTGGGGTTAATAACTAATTGCAAAATCCAAAAGAAAGAATGAGTGTAGGTTTAGTTATAGATGGTAACATTTAAAATACGGAGATTTAAGAACTCACATTACACATAACACAGTTTTATGAGATAGGAACTATTACTATTTCTTTTTTCATTTTCTTTATTTTAGTGGATGCGTATTCTGAAAAAATGTAATACTCTCCACAGGCCAAACAGCTTCTAGATCTAAAAATTTCATTTATGAACCAAGTCAGTCTAAATTCAGAATGTGTACTTTCACCCACTGTATCATACAAAAACTTAAATCATAACCCTGTTAATTGGCCATATCCCAATATAAAAATATTTTTGGTGTTAAGAAACATAAAATTTAAAAAAAGAAAAAAATTGTAATTGTAAAAAAATTGTAACATAACCAAGCATTTTTGAGCAGTAGTGGCAACTCTTTCAGGAAGCAGTTTATTTTGTTACTGTGAAAAACTAAAAAGGCAGCCTTTATTAAACCAGCAGAGAAATACAATATTCCTCAAACATTAAGAGGCAGCTGCAGGAAGCATTTTGTAAACATATGGTATTTGTATAATTAATGTTTAAGTAGAGAATTAGCTTACAGTTACATAATTACAGTTAGAAAACCTGAAATTTCCCAAGCTGAATTCATAGTAACTCCTTTTTTCTTCAAACCTATCTATTCCTATATTATTCCCCCAGTGCATACAACTAGAATATTGGTTGCTCAGTTCATCTTTGGAAGATATTCTGCATAAGTTCTTTGTTTTCATCCAGGCTTCCCATATCCCATACTTTAGATATCTCCCCCTGCTTTAATTGTAACTACTTGGTTTAGACTTATGTCCATTTACACCTTCAACATTGTGATGGCTTCCCGTGTGCCCTATTGGTCCAGTACATTTTCCATTGTCCTGGGAAGTGGCCTCATCTAAAAGGGAAATGTAATCATGTGGGGTTTTTTTTTGGCTTAAAATATTTCAATAAATTCTAGGTTAAAATACTAAAATAATCTCTGAGATGAAATCTAATCTCCTTAATAACACTATTGTTTATAATCTAACTGCTTTTTTAGTCTCATTCCAAATTTTAATTCTAATGTACTTCTTTACTTCTAATAATTAATTTTTTGGCCCCTTTTATGAGGAAATCTTAGAAAACCTCTCATTCTCCTGGATATAACCTTTATATGTTTTCTGATAATTCATCCAAGTATTCCTTTTCTCAGGAGTTACTTATTCAAATTTCCAGCAACAATATAACCAACATCCAACATTGTTTTTTTTTTTTTTTTCCCCCCTATGTGACAGCAAATTCTAAAAAGTCAGCTGCCAACTAAATGTGATGCAATGGCAAAGAGAAGCAAATGGAAATGGAAAAAAAAAAAAAAGTGGAGTATTAACACTCTGACAAAATTTCTACTTTCCCATTCTATTTTCCTCGATTTATTTGCATTGATTACTGAGGAAGGCTTTCTTATCCCTCCTTGCTATTCTTCGCAGCTATACATTCAAATGACTATACCTTTCCCTTTCTCCTTTGCCTTTGGCTTCTCTTCTTTTCTCAGGTATTTGTAAGACCACCTCAGACAACCATTTTTTCTTCTTGAATTTTACACCCATTAGGGATGGAGCTGTTAAAGTGCTGCATTCAATACATGAGCAAATTTGGAAAAGCCAGCAGTGGCCACAGGACTGGAAAAGGTCAGTTTTCATTCCAGTCCCAAAGAAAGGCAATGCCAAAGAATGTTCAAGCTACTGCATAGCTGCACTCATCTCACATGCTAGCAAAGTGATGCTCAAAATTCTCCAAGTCAGGCTTCAACAGTACGTGAACCGTGAACTTCCAGATGTTCAAGCTGGATTTAGAAAAGGCAGAGGAAGCAGATATCAAATTGCCAACATCTACTGGATCATTCAAAAAGTGAGAGAGTTCCAGTAGTCTTATATGGATGTGAGAGTTGGACTATAAAGAAAGCTGAGCACCAAATAATTGATGCTTTTGAGCTGTGGTGTTGGAGAAGACTCTTGAGAGTTCCTTGGACTGCAAGGAGATCCAACCAGTCAATCCTAAAGGAAATCAGCTGTGAAGAACTGATTCACTGGAGAAGATTCCAATGCTGGGAAAGATTGAAGGCAGGAGGAGAAGGCAATGACATAGGATGAGATGGTTGGATGTCATCACAGACTTGATGGACGTGAGTTTGAGCAAGCTCCGGGTGTTGGTGATGGACAAGGAGGCCTGGTGTGCTGCAGTCCATGGGATTGCAAAGAGTTGGACACGACTGAGCAACTGAACTGAACTGATCAGATAAAATATACTTCATAGTAAAATAGGTATGTCTGAGAACCTTTGCTATTCACCTGAAAACATTACAACATTGTTTTTTAATCAGCTACATACCAAGACAAAATAAAGTTTAAAAAGTTAAAAAAGATAAAAAATCTGAAAAAAAACTGCAACAAGAAACAAAGATGGATATTATATAATTATGAAATAATTAAGTCAAGCAGAGGATAGAATGCTTATGGAACATCTGAACACCTAAAGCAAATTTTAACAAGCACAAAAGGAAAAATAGGCAGTAGCATAATATAGTAAGTGACTTTAACACCAATTTACATCAATGAATAGATCATGCAAACAGAAAATCAATAAGAAAGCATTTAAACAATATGTTCTGCCAAATGAACTTAATAGAGATATACAGAACTATATGTTCAAAACAGTAGAATGAATTTTTTTTTTTTTCAAATGTTCATGGAACATTCTCCCAAGAGATCACATGCTAGTTCATAAAACAGTTCTCAATAAATTTAAGAAGATAAAAACATATGTTGAGAATCTTTATTGACCACAATGTTATATAACTAGAAGTCAATTACAAGAAGAAAATTGGAAACAAATAAACAATCATGTGGAGGCTAAACCACATGCTGTTAAACAACCAATGGGTCAATGAAAAAATCAAAGAGGAAACAAACAAATACCTTGAGACAAATGAAAATAGAAGCAGTTTTACAAAATCTAGAGGTGAAGCAGAAACAATCTAAGGGAGAAGTTTATAGTGACACTGACCTAGCTCAGGAAACAAAAAATATCTCAGATAAGCAATTTAACATGATATCTACAGGAAGTAGAAACAGAAGAACAAAGCCTAATGTTAGTATAAGAAATAATAAAGATCATAGAGCAAAAAAGAAACAATGAAAAAAAAAAGTAATAAAAGATCAGCAAAATTAAGAACTAATTATTTGAAGATAATTAAAAAAAAAAAGAAAAGCCTTTAGCCAGACTTCAGAAAATTAGAGATTCTCAAACATATAAAAGTATGAATAAAAGAGAAGAAGTTAGAACCAACAGCACAGAAATACGAAGATAAAAAGAGATCATTATGAACAATTATACACAAAAAAATTGGGCAGTTTAGAGAAATGATTAAATTCCAAGAAACATACCATCTTCTAAGGCTGAATCAGAAGGAAATGAAACATCTGAATAGGCTGGTAACAATTATTGGAATTGAATCAGTAATAAAAATCCCCAGAAATGAAAGTCAGGGGCAGATGGCTTCACAGCTAAATTCTACCAAACATTTAAAGAGATAATATTTACCCTGCTCAAAGCATTCTAAAAAAACTGGAGTGTTACTCCTACATTTGTTCTAGTAAGCCAGTACTACCATAATACCAAAACCAGATCAAGATTAAAAGGAAAAAAAAAAAAAGACAAGAAAATGGCAGGCCGGTATTCCTAGTAAACATAGACATTTTCATGTCTTTAACAAAGTACTAGCAAGCTAAATTCAACAATATATTGACAGGATCATACACCATAATCAAATGAGACTTATCCCAGAGATGCAAAAATGCTTCAATATTCACAAATTAATCAATATAATACACTATACTAACAAAAATAAAGATTAAAATCTTATGATCATCTCAACAGATGCAGAAATAACATTTGAAAAAATCTGGCACTTATTTATAGTCAAAACTTTTGAAAAAGTGCACGTAAAAGAAGCATATTTCAATTAATAAAAGCTGTATATTACAAACTCACAGCTATCATTATACTCTATGGAGAATAATGAAAGTTTTTCCAGTGAGATGAGGAGCAAGACAAGGCTGACCACTCTTGTCACTTTTATTTACATAGTACTAGAAGTCCTAGTCACAACATTTAGAGAAGAAAAAGGAACAAAACTTATGTAAATAGGAAAGGAAAAGTAAAACTATCTCTATTTTTAGATGACATAGTAGTATATGTAGTAAACCATAGAAATTCTACCAAAAAATATTAGAACTAATAAATAACTTTAGAAGTTTCAGAATGCAATATTAAGACACAGAAATCTACTGCATTTCTATATACTAATTACAAATATCAGAAAAAGAAATAAAGAAAACAATCTCATTACAATCTGCCCCCCCCCAAAGAATACAATATGTAGGAATAAATTTAATCAAGAAGGTGAAAAACCTATACTCTGAATACTGTAAGATGCTGATGAAATAAACTGAAGAAGGCATAAATAAAAGGAGGTATATTCAGTGCTCATAGACTTGAAAACTTTAATATTATTAAAATGCACATGCTACACAAAGCAATATACAAATTCAATCCATATCAAAATGTCAGTGACATTTGTCATGAAACTAGAGGAAGAACTTCTAAAATGTGTATGGACACATAAAAGACCCTGAAGAATTAGCTCAGTTCAGTTCAGTTGCTCAGTTGTGTCCGACTCTTTGCGACCCCATGAACCGCAGCACGCCAGGTCTCCCTGTCCATTGCCAATTCCTGGAGTTCACCCAAACCCATGTCCATCGAGTCAGTGATGCCATCCAGCCATCTCATCCTCTGTCACCCCCTTCTCCTCCTGCTCCCAATCCTTCCCAGCATTAGGGTCTTTTCCAATGAGTCAACTCTTTGCATCAGGTGGCCAAAATACTGGAGTTTCAGCTCCAGCATCAGTCCTTCCAATGAACATCCAGGACTGATCTCCTTTAGGATGGACTGGTTGGATCTCCTTGCAGTCCAAGGGACTCTCAAGAGTCTTCTCCAACACCAGAGTTCAAAGCATCAGTTCTTCGGTGCTCAGCTTTCTTCAAGACTGTCCAACTCTCACATGCATACAAAATCACTGGAAAAACCATAGCCTTGACTAGATGGACCTTTGTTGGCAAAGTAATGTCTCTGCTTTTAAATAGTCTATCCAGGTTGGTCATAACTTTCCTTTCAAGGAGTAAGCATCTTTTAGTTTCATGGCTGCAATCACCATCTGCAGTGATTTTGAAGCCCAAAAGAATAAAGTCTGACACTGTTTCCCCATCTATTTCCCATGAAGTGATGGGACTAGATGCCACAATCTTAGTTTTCTGAATGTTGTGCTTTAAGCCAACTTTTTCACTCTCCTCCTTCACTTTCATCAAGAGGCTTTTTAGTTTCTCTTCATTTTCTGCCATAAGGGTGGTGTTGTCTGCATATCTATGTTAAGGGAAAAAACCAAAGCTGGAAGTGTCACATTTCTTGATTTTAAACTATACTACAAAACTACAGTAATCAAAGCAATATGGTATTGGAACTAAGACACATAGATTAATGGAACAGAATTAGAGAGCTCAGAAATAAAACTCATGCTTATATAATAACTAAGGAGTTAATCAATGATAAGGAGTCAAGAATACAAAGTGGGGAAAGACAGTCTTTTCAGTAAACAGTGATGAGAACTTAAAAAAAAAAAAAGAAGAAGAAGAAACCTACTTAATGGAAAAAGTGACTTGTAAATGATCTACTTGAAAAAAAAAAAAAGATTAATATCCAAAATACATAAAGAACTCAACCAACTCAATATCAAAGAGAAAAGAAAAAAGTAATCTGATTAAAAAAAAAAGAAAACTAGACAAGTGCCTGAATAGACATTTTTCCAAAGAAGACAGAGATGTCCAACAGACATTTTAAAATGTACTCAATATCACTAATTATCAGGTAAATGTAAATCAAAGTCACAATGAGATAATACCTCTCACTTTTCAGAACGACTATCAACAAAGTGACATCAAATGGACGTGTTGGTCAGGTTGTGGAGAAGACAAAATGCTTGTACACTGTTAGTGGGAATCTCTGTAGTCACTATGGAAAATGGCATAAGATTCCTCAAAAAATTAAGGGTCAGTAAACAGTTTGGAAAAAACAAAATTGATGTATAATATTCAATAAATTTTTAAATTTTTTCTCTTCTCATTTTGTTATAGCTCCAACATGAGGAATCACCATGGGAAAATAAATTTTAATCATTACTGAGTACTATAAACTACCAGAACTTTGAGTTAGTAAATAGCTGTCTCCCTTTAACAGGATACAGTGTATCCTAATAAGAACTATGGTTTTCTAACTTTATGTTGTGAACATGATTATACTAGCCCCCTCTCCAACCTCCATATGTGTTCTGCTTCTTCAAAATTGAGAGACTTGTTGCTCTCTTCAGTCAAACTTTAATCAGAAATGTATTTAGATTGTTGCTAATATACAAGACCTTCTCAACTGACAGGTAGGATTTTTCAGAATTTGAAAGTCATGCTAAGAATTATTTGAGTGGCATTACAATGATTCTCGCTGACCCTTTTGATTTGGAACATGACTAACGCCAGAGACTGAATTATAAGGAGGGAGTTTTATTTCCCAGGCAAAAATCCCAACAAAAAGCTTGAAACCTGTTTTGAAAGAAAAATAATATTTTAGTTTACTTAACTTGAGCAAACACTAGGGATTACAGAATAGTTGATATATAAACTTCAGAAAGCTGGACTGTAATCACATGGCTACATGTATCCATATGTGCCATGAAAGATATTAAGGCTTATAAATCAGCAGGGCAGCTGGCATATTAAGAGAAAAATAAAAAGAAAAAAGTGAAAGCTTGAAAAAGAATAAAATGGAAAATTAGATGAGAAAGAGGTAGAAATTTAAGGAGAGAAAATCTAGAAAGAGAAATATGTTAAAAGATGTTCAACATAGACAAAGAGGAGAAAGAGGAATAAATGTGATACATGAGAGTCCAATGACAAACTTCACTCTAACATGTTATTATTATTAAAATGTCAATATTGTTTTGATTTGTGCCAAGGGTGGTGGGAGACAGAAAAAAACACAGACTCCTGTTAACAGCATGCTAGGATATATACTTTCATGAGACTGACACCTTGGGAAAGCAGGGGGCTGGGGAGAGTAACAATATCACTTGGAAGAAGCAAAAGGAATTGGCAGGACAATGACAGTAAAGTAATGCTGAAGCACCATCAGAAAAACTTCATTCACCCGATTGTACAAAGTAATGGCGAGGACATGGTCACTTCTGTTAAGCAGTCATTGTCAGAGAGAGACATGAAAGAACTAATGGTTAACGTGATCAGCTGCATTGTATGTGTCTACAATGGGAAAGCACACACAACGAGGACAAAACACTCAGGTTCCGAATGAAAGACTGTCTTCAACATGGCAATATCCTGAGAACAAGGGCGCATGGTGAAAACAAAAGAATAAACACATACTATTTGACAACCAAGACTGAGAGAAGCAGTGCTGGAGGAAGAATTGGGAATTTCTCTCTCTCAGGGTTCACCAGAGAATTAACAGCTTGGTTCCTCCGTCAAAACATATGAACCATATTCTTGCAGTGTTGAAATAACTAAAATTCATAAAAGTACATAAATCACAATTATGGCATAATTAAACAGGTTTCACTTTGGAAATTAAATGAATCACTGGGCAACTACAATAAGCTAGCAATTTTTGAGTCCCGCAGTTTCTCATAAAAGTGGAACTTTAATTTGGTAGCAGAACAGAGACAGAATGGAGACACTGTGATGCTCTCTGAGTAACTGCTTTTGTTACTAATGGGAAAGAACTGTGCCCTGTTATCCTGAAGTAGCATTATAATATGTGGCAGTCTCTAACTAAATCAAAGAGGAATAGTTAGAGGATATACAGCTATTTGATATATAGACTTCTGGAACACCATTGTACTTGAGGAAGCCAATAAATAATATTTTGAAAGGTAAGGATATATATATATATATATATATATATATATATAATTAACTTACTGAAAAGATAAAATAATCAGTTCTTATAGTGCTGCACCTAAACTTTTAAGCATCCATCCATAAATATGAGGCAGAGTCTAGTTGTTTATGCAGGTGTCAGAGTTTCCTGAAGGATAGGTAGTAGTTATTAATAAATCATAGTATAAGGGAAGGAAGAGAAGGATATAATGAAATATCTAGGCTAAGAAGTTATATAGACACAGGAAGAACTCTCACCTGTCTTGAAAAATAAATAGCTCTGGGGAGCCATACATGGCCAAAGGAGTTCACAATGTTCCTTACTCAGTACATAATTTTAGCATTTAACCTTGTATAGCTTGATCTATTCTGGTTCTGTGTGTCTTTTATTTATATTATATTGTGAGCTTAGCAAGAGTAGGTCTTCTCCACTTTGCCATCTGCTTAGTGTCTTTCAGGGGCACAAGTAATATTATTGATACTTAAGCCATGCTGATATTACTTGACTTCACACTCTTCAGTAAATCATGACATTCTGCTTTTGCTATGTGTTTTTGTCTTTTCTCAGAATTTTTGTTCAAATTACTCTCAAGACTGTCAGATGGTTTGGTTGATACTACATGTCTAATTCAGCTTATATACAAGTATTTATATACAAAGGACTGACCAGTATGCTTTGACTGGTGAAAAGGGGACCACAGGAGTTTAAAATCACAAAGATTCGGGATCTAGTTACTTTGATGACTCTCAAAACTTAGTAGATTTGGAAAAACAAATATGCGAAAGGCAAGGGAGGCACTCCAGGTAATATCATATCAAACACATAAGTGAATTAAATAATTGAAACTTTCTCATGAACGGTGGATTCAGCCTCAGTATACACTCAGTAGCAAATTTGGAAAGGCAGATGGTTTCACCTTTAAAAGAACTTTGGTGTTAGACAAACTGTCAGATTCCAGTTCTTCAGTTTATGAAGTAGGCAATATGGATTGCATTAAATTTCTATAAATGTGTGAAAGGTATCTCATCAAAAATATCACACTTTACTATAAAGATTAAACAGGATGATGGTTGTAGGGTATGTTTATGTTCCTAGTACATTATTGTGTTCCATCACTGTCATTTCTGACTCTTTGCAACTCTGTAGACTGTCATACTAAGGTTTTCTGTCCTTTGATGTCTTCTGGAGTTTGCTTAAGCCCATGTCCCTTGAGTTGGTGATGCCATCCAACCATCTCATCTTCTACCACCCCTTTCTCTCCTGCCCTCAATATGTCCCTTCATCAGGATCTTTTCCAGTGAGTCAGCTCTTCATATCCAGTGGCCAAAGTATTGGAGCTTCTGCTACAGCATCAGTCCTTCCATTGAATATTCAGGATTGATTTCCTTTAGGATGGACTAGTTTGATTTCCTTGCAGTCCAAGGGACTTTCAAGTGTCTTCTCCAGCACCACAGTTAGAAAGCATCAGTTCTTTGGCATTCAACCCTTGTATGGTCCAAATTTCACATCCACACATGACTATTGGGAAAAATCATAGGTTTGGCTATACAGACTTCTGTCAGCCAAGTGATGTCTATGCTTCTTAATATGCCCTCTAGGTTTACCATAGCTTTCCTTCCAAGGAGCAAGTGTCTTTTAATTTCATGGCTGCAGTTACTGTCTGCAGTGACTTTGGAGCCCATGAAAATAGTCTGTCACTGTTTCCATTTTTTCCCCCTCTATTTACCATGAAGTGATAGGGCCAGACACCATGATCTTAGTTTAATGAATGTTAAGTATTAAACCAGCTTTTTCACTCTCCACTTTCACCCTCATCAAGAGACTCTTTAGTTTCTCTTTGTTTTCTGCTATTAGAGTGGTATCACCTGCATATCTGAGGTTGCCATTTCTCCCAGTAATCTTAATTCCTGGTACATATGACTCAATATAAATGAGCTTCATTAATCACTAAGAAAACAGAAATATAGATTTTTTTTTTCTAGCAGAGCTGATGCATCTTAAGAAACTTTCTTTTATTGGTACATATTTCAAAATGAAACTAGTTTGACAGCTATAGAGATACTACAAATAAGGAAACAAAGAGTAGGTAGCATTAGTGAATTTGATAATTAACAGACAGTCTGGGAACAAAATTATCTAAAACTGGCAACAGATTCAAGTTTCTATATAGGAGACAACTGTGGCCTAGGAACGTGTGAACCTTGGTTCTCATTCTGACGCTCCCCTTGTAGCTGTGTATCTCTTGTCTATTTACTCACCTGTGATAATCAATGAAATAATAAAGACCCCAGTTAATTTGTAGTTTTAATATTAAACATCTTTGATAAGACCAGTTAGATAATGGAAGGGTCAGCACCAAAATTTCAAATTTTAGTGAAAGACAGAAAAGTAGCATTAAAAATATGAAACGTGGAGGGCAAGAAAAAGAACTGATTTGGAAGGGAGAATCTTGCTTTTTCTCATTTTTATCTGTAGGTTGTGATTTTGATTTGATGGCATAAAACTCGAGTGAAGATGTTTAGGAGGCATTTGGGAGTATGGGCTTGACACTTCAGAGAGAAGACATATGACGAGTTGATTTGGAAGTCCTCTGCATAAAGGTGACAGTTGGTGCTTTGATAGTGAATGATATCACAGAGCATAGCACTTTTTTCAGAAAAGAAAAAAGCAGTCCAAGGACAGAACTTTTGCCAAGACTCGAGTACAGATAGTGTCAAAGGAAGAAGAATCAGAAAAGTTGGTAGAGTTTTCAGTGAAGAATTTAATAAATGTATGTCAGGAAGTTAAAAAAAAAATAGAGGAGTTTCAAGGGGTAAAAAAAGGTAGTTCTTCCTATTTATATTTGCTAAGCTTTATTGAGGGACCATAACAAACAGAGGTAGTATTAATAAGCCAATTACAATTAGGAAGATGAGTGTATATTAGAGTATTAGGCATCAGTTTTTCTATCCTAACTTGGAAGTGACAGACCCATGATTCAAACTTAGCTGTTTCCAGTGTCAGGAATCATGTGCTCTTAGTTATTACTTTAATGAGATCAAGGAAGATAAAGACTCAGAAAAGCCTGTTGTAATTGATACGTGAAAGGTGGTGTGTATCTTTCCAAGAAGAGAAATCAAATTTCAAGGACCCAAGTTTGGCAGGTGTAGTAATGGGCTGGAGACAGGAGAGAAAATTTACTTCATCAAGAGAAGTAATAAAGTGATATTTTCTAGCTAGTAAAGAAGTAAAAAGGCAGCACCTTGATAGAGTAACAAAATGAGAGGAAAATATGCTGTTGTTATAGGGTGATCTTACCTAATGGTTTAGAAAGAGAAAAGGAGTGGGGAGGACACAATTAAAGAAATGTAGAAGAAGGCCATTGATATACTTAGAGCTCTACTCTGGATTTAAGGTTTCCTTCAGTCTAGATCTTGGCTATATCATTAATTAGCTTTCAGATCTCAGAAATTTATTTCTTTAAGCCAAAGTTTCCTCATTGGGAAAATGTGTATAATAATAATAGCTAAGGTTTAAATGAATAGAAACTACACAATTGTTTTTTCCTCTGCTTAAAATGCCCTTCCTCATTTACGTCCTTCAAGTCTCCGCAGAAATTTCCCTCCCAGAGAGGGTTTGCCTGGACTCCTACCTAAAATTTCATATTTCTTCATACCCTTTACATTACATATTTTCCTTCTGGCCTTAATTGCTTTTGTTCTGTTTTGTTTTTAGTGCATGTATTTAGGCAACCTACTGCTTTATTACTTACCTTGTTCATTGTCTTTCACCCTACTGAAACATGTGCTTCACGAAGACACTGATTTATTTATGCTTTGTTCAGCACACTTGATAGGTTTTTAATAAATATTTATTAAATGAATGAATGAATGAAGATGGATACCAAAATCAGCAGCTCAATCTCCTAGCAGGCTCTTTCTCAAGTAGAAGAATTGGCAGACAATCTGAACAAGTCTTTGTCCTCTGAACATCGTTTCAGAAACTCTCTTGAATATGACACCTGTGTTGTGCCATTAGTCAGCCCATTTCTAGATGGTTCCCTTGTAGATGTTTCACTGTAGTTAGGCTTCCCTGTCTGTTCTTATAAAACAAGTGTTTCCATCACCCTTAATTCCCAAGTATACCTTTCTCTTTCTCTTCAGCTTTGTCTCATTCAGCTTATCTTCACACCCATTCTGTTTCTTAGAACTTCAAATTATTTAGAGCCAAGAACTCCCTTCTTGTTTGTTTTCTGGGTAGTGTCTCAATCAAGAAGCAGGGAAGGACTGTGCATTTTTTCTGTGCATGTTTAAAATAACTCATCTTTTATGAGCCCTATGCATATTTCTATTGTTTATTTTCATATTTCTGTGGATCTGGCATATTTCTAAATCAAAGCAGTTCACATAGACTTTCTTTGAGAAAGCAAAAAAGAAACATCTTTGGATGTAAAGAGAAAAAAATATGACTTGTGACTATAATTTCAGAGATCAATGACTTCCGTTAATCACAATTTCTAACTTTGGTATAATGTTGATACATCACTGAGCTAGGCTTTATTGAAACAAACATGGTAAAATGGCTTCAATTTATAAAAGAAAATTAAATTTTTCATGGTGACACTAAAGCGGGTGTTTTGTTTGCTTTAGTAAGAGTTGGCATGGGTAAGTAAGTCTCTTAAAAATTTATTTTCTATTACAAGAGATGAAAACCACATTCAAATTTAGGGTAAATGAGTATCAATATTATCAGCTTATTTTTTGAGCTATTGAGAAAGATATCACATATATTTCAGATCATAAGGTTTGCTTACCATTATGAGGTCACTTGTTTCTTTGCCCAGCTGGCTAACTGTACAACATTTATATGCAGTTCATTAGAATTGTGTATATAACACTCTTATGAATCCTTTATCTTCCTCATTATCCTTTTCATACTTTTTCTTTCTTTTTTCTTGTTCTATAAAAGCCAGCATCCCTTTAGTGGCATAGATTCTCTCAAACAGATTCAATTTACTATTAATTAATACATGTTCAAATTTCACCTCTAATATAACAGATAACTTCCATTATTGTTGTCTGCTTTAAGTTCAGTTCACTTTCTTTTTGAAAATGTATTTCATTTTGATTCATTTAATATTTCAAATATCTAAGCTCCTTTAATTGCTATTTAAAGACAATTTAATGTATATACTTCCTAATCTCATTGAATTTAGCAAATATTTATTCTTTATTCTACCACATGAATTGAGTTGGCTTCCCTGATGGCTCATATGGTAAAGAATTTGCCTGAAATATAGGAGACTGGGGTTCGATCCCTGGGTTGGGAAGATCTCCTGGAATAGGGAATGGCTACCACCTCCAGTGTTCTTGCCTGGAGAATTTCATGCCAAAGAGCTTGGTAGGTGATGGTCCATGGGGTCATAAAAAGCCAGACAGGACTGAGTGACTAACAGTTTCACGTTCCATAAATTGAATTATAAATCCTATGCATTCTCTAAAAGTAACTGAAATTGTACTTCTTTATAAATATTTAACTAAATATCCCAACTTGTGCCCTACCTAAGCAAAAAGAGTATAGCAATTCTGTTGGTGCTGTCTCATGCTGCCCTATGTTTTTTTAATATTACATAATATTTACTTATGATATTTGTATAGCCAATTTCTTGGACCTCTTAAATCACTGCCCTATATTAAAAGCATCTCTTGTCTATTTATTAATTTTCATAAGTATGATTACAGGTATATTGTGTAACTTTCTTTTTGTCAAACATTCTAGCTGAAAAACCTGATCTTTGATAGAGCAGTAAAGGGAAAGACTATCCCAAAAATGAAGAAAAGAAGAATTGAAAATACTGACACGCTATTTTCGACAACTGGACATAGACTAGAATGGAAACATGTTCGCACCATGAGGTCAGTTTTGATGGGAGGGAAACATGGACCATTGTGAGAAGCTGGAAAGCCTAAAACCTGCTTCAACATTTCTGAATTGTGTTGTCAAGTTGAAGTGGTTTATATTCCTTTTGTTTATATCACAAGTGCAGACCTCAATAAATGGCTTTATCTTTTGTTGTTTGATTATATAATGCTTTATATCCTTGAGCAGATCAGGGTGGCCAGGATTTAGAAGTTGCTGCTTCCAGTAATATGTCATGTAATTTTTTTGATATTCCTATAATTCATATCAAAGTGTCATCACTAAAACATCTGTTATCTTATCTAACTAGTATAATTAATTAAACAGTGAGAATGTATTGAAAGTGTTAATGCATTAAAGACTGGAGTGTCAGATATATTTAGATATTTCATAAATATTTATTGAGCACAATTAAGGACAGAAATGGTATGGGCCTAACAGAAACAGAAGATATTAAAAGAGGTGGCAAGAACACACAGAAGCACTATACAAAAACAATCTTCATGACCCAGATAACCACAGTGGTGTGATCACTCACCTAGAGCCAGACATCATGGGGTGCGAAGTCAAGTGGGCTTTAGGAAACAACACTACTAACAAAACTAGAAGAGGTGATGGAATTCCAGCTGATCTATTTCAAATCCTGAAAGATGATGCTTTATGCCAGCAAATTTGGGAAACTCAGCAGTGGCCACAGGACTGGAAAAGGTCAGTTTTCATTCCAACCCCTAAAAAAGGCAGTGCCAAAGAACATTCAAACTACCACACAATTGCACTCATTTCACACGCCAGTAAAGTAATGCTCAAAATTCTCCAAGCCAGGCTTCAACAGTATGTGAACCATGAATTTCCAGTGTTCAAGCTGGATTTAGAAGGGGCAGAGGAACCAGAGATCAAATTGCCAACATCCACTGGATCATCAAAAGAGCAAGAGAGTTCCAGAAAAACATCTATCTCTGCTTTATTGACTATGTCAAAGCCTTTGACTGTGTGGATCACAATAAACTGTGGAAAATTCTGAAAGAGATGGGAATACCAGACCACCTGACCTCCCTCTTGAGAAACCTATATGCAGGTTCGGAAGCAACATTTAGAAGAGGACATGGAACAACAGACTGGTTCCAAATCAGGAAAGGAGTACATCAAGGCTGTATATAGTCACCCTGTTTATTTAACTTATATGCAGAGTACATCATGAGAAATGCTGGGCTGGATGAAGCACAAGCTGGAATCAAGATTGCCAAGAGAAATATCAATAATCTCAGATATGCAGATGACACCACCCCTATAGCAGAAAGTGAAGAAGAACTAAAGAGCCTCTTGATGAAAGTGAAAGAGGAGAGTGAAAAAGTTGGCTTAAAACTCAACATTCAGAAAACTAAGATCATGGCATCTGGTCCCATCACTTCATGGCAAATAGATGAGGAAATAGTGGAAACAGTGACAGACTTTATTTATTTATTTTTTTTTTTGGGGGGGGGGGTCCAAAATCACTGCAGATGGTGACTGTAGCCATGAAATTAAGAGACACTTCCTCCCTGGAAGAAAAGCTATGACCCACCTAGATAGCATATTAAAAAGAAGAGATGTGACTTTGCCAAAAAAAGGTCTGTCTAGTCAAAGCTGTTATTTTTCCAGTAGTCATATATGGATATGAGAGTTAGACTATAAAGAAAGCTGAGTGCTGGAGAATTGATGCTTTTGAACTGTGGTATTGGAGAAGACTCTTGAGAGTCCCTTGGACTGCAAGGAGATCCAACCAGTCCATCCTGAAGGAGATCACTCCTGGGTGTTCATTGGAAGGACTGATGTTGAAGCTGAAACTCCAATACTTTGGCCAACTCATGCGGAGAGCTGACTCATTGGAAAAGACCCTTATGCTGGGAAAGATTGAGGGCAGGAGGAGAAGGGGACAACAGAGGATAAGATGGTTGGATGGCATCACTGACTTGATGGACATGAGTTTGAGCAAGCCCCAGGAGTTGGTGATGGACAGGGAGGCCTGGCGTGCTGCGGTCTATGGGGTCACAAAGAGTCGGACAGGACTGAGCGACTGAACTGAACTGCACTCTGTGTCAAAAACTGTTCAAGGCACTGGGGATTCAAAAGAGAAAGACATGACTAGATCCCCATGCTTGTTACTCTTGTATGCCAGTGAAGAAGACAGAAAATAGAACAAAGAAAAACAAAAAATCAGCTAAATGATGAATAGTAGGCAAATAATTAAAATAGGATGCAGTTCTGTCAAGTAACAGGGTGGCTCTTTTAGATTGGGTAGCCAGAAAATGTTTTGCTAAGGAGGTAACATGTGTGCCAAACTCTGAATAACAAAACCATTTGGCAAAGATCAAAGATTTTCTAGAGCAGATTCCAGGCAGTGGGGCCAGCTTGAACAAATGGCCCCAGGCATGAGCAAATTTGGCATATGTGAGAAACAGCAAGAAAGTCAGTCTAGTTGGGAAGGAAAAGCAGTGTGAGATGAAATACTTGAGAAAAGTAGAAGTAATTCATACATGACTTTGTGTCATGAGAAAAAATGAAATTTGATACTGAAGTTCAAAGTGTAGAAAGTGACATGATATGATTGGATGGCTGCTGTCCAGATAATGTATATGATCATTTATTCAATAAATATGTATTGAGCATATTCTATGTGCACTCTTCTAGATACAAGACCATATCAGTAAAGAAACTATGCAATGACATTTGTCCTCTTTGAATTTGCTTTATATTGAGGGAATACAGACAGTAAACAATAAGCAGACAAATAAATTATACAGTATGTCAAGAGATTATAAGTGTAAGGGAGAAAGAAATCAGAGAGGAGGAATTGAGAAATGCTATGAGAGAAGAAAGGTCAGTTATAATTTTAAATAGTAATCCAATGTAGACAAGATTGAAAATTTGAACAAAGACTTGAGAGTAAAGGAAGGGATTTGAGATTTTTTCATTTTACTGTATTATTTTTATTGTTTTGTCAATTGAAGTTAATGTTTTTCAAGTCTTCACCTTGGTTTACTGTGTTTATCTCATGCTTGTAGCTTGAAAGTTGCCTTTAATCTCTGTACTTATCATCTCTGTGTGTGTTAGTCACTCAGCTGTGCCCAGCTGGACTATATCCTGCCAGTCTCCTCTGTCCATGGAATTCTCCAGTAAAGAATACTGGAGGTGACAGCCATTCCCTTCTCCAGGGGATCTTGCCAACCCAGGGATCAAACCCAGGTCTCTTGCATTGCAGGCAGATTCTTTACCATCTGAGCCACCATGGAAGCCCTATCATTTCTATACAGTATTCAAGTTTTATTATGTTAACATTAAAAAAAAAAAGTTCTGGATTGAAATAAGTTTTAGGTGATGCTCCAGAAAAATATATTTTTGCATTTTGTTTTTTTTAGTTAGTTTTGCCATCACCTCTCAGTATTATTCTTTAATTTCAAAGAGACATAATTATCAAAATAGCTGGAACAAAGTTGTGATGGTTAATTTTATGTGTCACCTTGGCTATACCATGGCACCTAGATGTCTGGTTAAACATTATTTCTAGCTGTTTCACTGAGGTTTTTTTTTTTTTTTTTTAAGGATTCTTAGGAGACAGGTTAAAACAGGCTGAAGAGTATCTTGAGTATAGAGAAGTTATAGATTTGGAGGTCCCTGAGAGCAATCGTATAGGTTGGAACAGTGATGAAGTAACATTCAGAAACAAGACCAGAAGCAAACTAAAAATAAAGGCAAACTGCCAAATAACTGTGTCTCCCTGATAGATTTTTAAAAATTACATGAAGGAATTATAATGAGATGATTTGTTCATGTTTTATTGATAAGTTCAATGTGGTAAAAAGCTATTATCACCAGCTTCACCCGCTGGTGTGAATTTAGAAGTAAAACAGGGTTGCTGAAATTTTGTTTTTCTCTTAGAAGGGCTGTGTTACAATTAATCTAATGATGTAGTCTCCCAAGACTACATGTCCTATTAAGACATTTAATAGGTGTGTTATTATTACTCTCCCTTTATAGAAATTGGTAGAAAAAAATTTCAAAGAGTGGTCTGGAAAAAGACACACACAAATCTACATGCCCGTTTGAACCTCAGAATTGCTGAGGGCAGCTGGAAGCAGGACTGAAAGTGTTGGTATCTTAGGGCAAAATTAGTCAGATCTAGGCATATATTTCTTGTTTATAAGATTAATTGAAAAACTCTTAGAAGAAGTAGAGCATTAGCAACTTAGCTGCAACTTAGCAAAGTGTCCGACCCTCTTAGAGACACTGTGCCTTTTAACTGGCATGCCCCCCTGAGTCTCCACTTTGGAAAAATAGCTCTTGTTTTTAATAATTGTGTGGCAATGCAAAATCAGGATGTCCCAGGAATCCCAGTGCTCCAACCTTGTAAATAATATCTTCTAGACACTATATCTTGCACCCAGATGGGACATAAACATTCTTTGTGACACCAAAGAAGCTAAATTTTAAAGCTAAACATATGGGCATGGGAACCTAGGACTTGCTGAAGAAAATTTACATCCATTTGCATGCCTGTGTGAGTTCTATTTTACATCTCTATCTAATTCTTAGTGTCTTGCCCAAGTGAGTATATCTGAAATGTTGTTTTATTTTTAATGTATAGTCTTAATGGATACAATAGACTAACAAAAATATTAATAATTGCAATTATGCACTTTGTGACTGCTAAACTGGATTTGAATAATCCAGACCTGGATAACTTTATATCTTAAATTGTGGGTTATGTTAAGAAACTCTTTTTCAATCTTTCCTACTCCCTCAGGATGAGACTATTTTCCCTCCCCTCAGAAAATCAACTGTTAGTCTTCCCTTTTTTCCTTCTCTTCTTTCATGTTTCTTGTTGCTACTATTCATTTTGCCTAGAATTGTTTTCTTATTATTGTATGTCACTTTCAATTCAGAATAACCCCTTGAAGACTCTGCTTTTTATGCTTCATGTCAGCCACAATGACCTAACATCGCTTTACATCCATATCTACACAACCTAAGTAAAATTAGAATTGACCATCAGATTCTGTGTATTCAGTTTGTGGCAGCCTGTCACAAATGCCCTACAAATAAAGTGGCTTGTATTTCAAGAATTCTGCCAATCACATAAACCACAAATGTATCTTCCAGACACAGCTATTTGTAAAGCTGTTCATGAGGAGGCATAGACTAGATCTTGATGATTACACACGGATACGAGCTCTCATTTTGAGAGGAAAGAGTGTGCAGTGCTCTGTGAATCATTATTATTCATGACAGTAAGAAGAGCACTACCATCTACTGATACAAAAGCAATAATGGCCCTGTTTTTTTTTTCTTTGCAACTTAAAGTGACTCATTCAATTCTCAGAATAGCTAATAAATACTTGCGAGATATGTTAATTTAGCCTACTGATAAAGCTGCTATATAAATGGACAATAATTAAATAACAATATCAATAATGTGTTCACAAGTTAATGAATAATGAGCTACTATGAAAAAACTGTGACTTCAATCTGAAGTTTTAAAATTAAGATTTGAGTTTTGGGTTTATTTTCTTAAAAAAATAATGTAAAAAAGGGCAAAACTAAAACTTTGTTTGGTAGTCAACTGCAAGGCATTCAAAATTGTATTCAGAATTGGAGATTTAACTGCTACTGAAAATGGCATTAATATGATAATGATATGCTAAAGAGAATCTTTCATTCCTTGTTTCTTCTAAGTGTACATGAACTTCTTTAGTTTTTCTCTCCATACTGTCTAGACAGTAGCGTCAACATCTTTTAAGGATTCAGGGATACAGTGATCACTATATTGTTCTAAACATGCTGGCAACCTAGACAAGCTCAATCTGATATACGTTCTTTGAATCCTTGGCAGAATCAAACATAAGCAAGACATTGCCAACAAGATTACCGTCACCAGAGGAAGAGAGAGAAAGAGGAGTGTAAAACCAGCGGACTACACAGGATACTTGAATTATTTCTATCAAAGAGGGCCCTATTTACAATTCCATGCTGCATTATCATTGTCTCTTTACACCCCAGGGATGCTCTGGCACCTTCACTTTCCAGATATAGGCTTCTCGTCCTCTGTTTTTGTCCCTCTTCTTTCCATTCCTTAATTCCTTAAACTGATCCAGCTATTCCTTTCCTAGGAACCCATATAGTCCTTCAGGAAGTAAAAGTGCAGAGAATATTGTTAAACAAATACAGACTTGTCTTTGCCAAATGGAATGAAGAAAAAAGCTAGGAAACCCTTACAAAAATGATATTGCTGTGTCATTCATAAATACCTCAGACATAATGACCAAGATTAAGAATTCTAAGGCTTAGACTGTCTGGATCCAAATAACTCTTTACCAATTACTGTTTGAATGAACTTAGACAAATGTCCTAAAATATTTTCTGGTAAATAAACCCAGGGATAGAACCCTGGTCTTCTTCACTGCAGGCAGGTTCTTCACTGTCTGAGCCACCAGGAAAGCACATTTTATATATGTCACATAGTAAAAAATACTGTTGTTGCCATTCAGTCGTTAAATTGTATCCGACTCTTCCACACCACGAACTGCAGCACACCAGGCTTCCGGGTCCTTCACTATCTCCCAAGTTTGCTCAAACCCATGTCCATTGAGTCAGTGATGCCATCCAACCATCTCATCCTCTGCCATCCCCTTCTTCTCCTGCCCTCAATCTTTCCCAGCATCAGGGTCTTTTCCGAATAGTCAGCTCTTCACATGAGGTAGCCAAAGTATTGGAGCTTCAGATTCAGCATCAGTCCTTCAGGGACTGATGAGTATTCAGGGTTGCTTTCCCTTAGGACTGATTGGCTTGATCTCCTTGTTGTCCAAGGGATTCTCAAGAGTCTTCTATAGCTGCTGCTTCTGCTACCAAGTCGCTTCAGTTGTGTCCAACTCTGTGCCACCCCATAGATGGCAGCCCACCAGACTCCTCTGTCCACAGGATTCTCTAGGCAAGAATACTGGAGTGGGTTGCCATGTCCTTCTCCATCTTCCATAGCACCACAGTTCAAAAGCATCCATTTTTTAGGCACTCAGCCTTCTTTATGGTCCAACTTTCACATCTGTAGATGACTGCTGGAAAAACCATAGCTTTGATTATCCAGACCTTTGTCAGTAAAGTGATGTCTCTGCTCTTTAATATCGTCTAGGTTCATCATAGCTTTTCCTCCAAGGAGCGGTTTCTTTAAATTTCATGCCTGCAGTCACCCTCTGCAGTGATTTTGGAGCCCAAGAAAATAAAGTCTGACACTGTTTCCACTTTTTCCCCATCTATTTGCCATGAAGTGATGGGACCGGATGCCATGATTTTCATTTTTGAAGGTTGAGTATCAACCCAGTTTTTTAACTCTCCTCTTTCAAACTCATCAAGAGGCTTTTTAGTTCCTCATTGCTTTCTGCCATTAGAGTAATATCATCTGCTCACCTGATATTGTTGGTATTTCTACTGTCTATCTTGATTCCAGCTTGTGATTCATCCAGACTGGCATTTCAAATGATGTGCTCTGCATATAAGTTAAATAAACAGGGGGCAATATACAACCTTGACATGCTCTTTTCCCCAATTTTGAGCCAGTTCTTTGTTCTATGTCTGGTTCTAAGTGTTGCTACTTGTTGACTACAGGTTGTTATATATTATCAATGAATATAGCAGTTGAATAAATGAATGAATATATGAACCCAAAATATAATAATGCATGTAATGATACGGATGTATGTCATTCCATGACGTATAATGAATATGATAACAAACCTAATAATAATACCTAACTCATAAGACTATTGTACAATTTAGAAAAATAATTACAGATTAAATCCCTAGCACACTATTAATTGGGCTTCCCAGGTGGCTTAGTGGTAAAAAAAAAAAAAAAAAAAAAATCACCTGCCAATGCAGAAGATGTAGGAAACATGGGTTCAAGCCCTGGATTGAGAGGAACCCTGGGGGAGGAAATGGCAACCCACTCAGTATTCTTGCCTGGAATATCCTATGGACAAAGGAGCCTGGCAGGCTAGAATCCATTAGGTTGCAAAGAGTTGGACATGACTAAGTGACTGAGCACATATATGCATTGTCTATCATATGGCAATTGCTCAACAAAAAATTGCTGTCATTATTATTATTATTGATAACTTGGCCTGACTTCTGAATTTATTTTCTAACTGGCTAACAAATGGACTACTAAGTCATTTCTGTTCATGAAAAGCTTAGTAGCTGAATTTGATGGCAACACAATATAGCACTGACACTAACCATTTTACTCAAAATGGTCACTTTTTCTGTTAATATATGTTCTCTAAATATATTACATATATATATATATATATATATACTTACATTTATACTGATATTTGTTATATTTATGATGAGATATTAAAATATTATTTCTGTAAGTTAGAATGTCATGAAATAAACATATGAACTATTTTTAATTTTGAGTACATATTAGAGTCAAAGTTTTTTTTTTTTTTTTTTTTTAAATACAGATGACCAGGCCCTATCATCAAATATTCTGACTCAAGTCTATGGTCAACCTGGACATTTATAATTTTTTTTTTACCCTCCATAGGTATCTCCAGTGTACAGTTAGAGTTAAGAAAACGAATGAGTATAAATCGGTATAATGAGTATAAAATCTAAATTATGAAAGTGATTTTATGAATTATCTAACTCAAGTATATCTGCAATTAAGAGCTCAACTCTGCCTACCAATTACACTCATCTCAAACACTAGCAAAGTAATGCTCAAAATTCTCCAAGCTAGGCTTCAACAGTATAGGAACCAAGAACTTCCAGATGTTCATCTGGATTTAGAAAAGACAGAGGAACCAGAGATCAAATTGCCAACATCCATTGGATCATAGAAAAAGCAAGAGAATTCTAGAAAAACATCTACTTCTGCTATATGACTATGTCAAACTTTTGACTGTGTGAATCACAAAAAGCTGTGGGAAATTCTTCAAGAGATGGGAATACCAGACCAGCTAACCTGCCTCCTGAGAAATCTGAATGCAGGTCAAGAAGCAACAGTTAGAACCAGACATGGAACAATGGAGTGGTTCTTAATTGGGAAAGGAGTACATAAAGCTGTATATTGTCACCCTGTTTATTTAACTTATATGTAGAGTACATCATGCAAAATTCCAGGCTGGAGGAAGCACAAACTGGAATCAAGATAGACAGGAGAAACACCAAGAACTTCAGATATGCAGATGATATTACTCTAATGGAAGAAAACAATGAGGAATAAAGAACCTCTTGATTAAAGTGAAAGAGGAGAGTGAAAAAATTGGCTTAAAACTCAACATTCCAAAAGCTAAGGTCATGGCATCCGGTCCCATCACTTTATGGCAAACAGATGGGGAAGCAATGGAAACAGGGAGAGACTTTATTTTCTTGGGCTCCCAAATCACTGCAGATGGTGACTGCAGCCATGAAATGAAAAGACACTTGCTCCTTGGAAGAAAAGTTACGACCAACCTAGACAGCATATTAAAAAGCAGAGACATTACTTTGCTGACAAAGGTCCATCTAGTCAAAGTATGGTTTTTCCAGTAGTCATGTATGGATGTGAGAGTTGGACTATAAAGAAAGCTGAGGGCCAAAGAAGTGATGCTTTTGAACTGTGATGTTGGAAAAGACTCTTGAGAGTCCCTTGGACTGCAAGGAGAACAAACCAGTCAATTCTAAAGGAAATCTGTTTGAAGACTTAAGGCAGGAGGAGAAGGGGATGACAGAGGATGAGATGGTTGGATGGCATCACCAACTCGATGGACATTAGTTTGAGCAAGCTCCGAGAGCTGGTGATGGACAGGGAAGCCTGGTGTGCTGCAGTCCATGGGGTACAAAAAGTCAGACATGACTGAGCGACTGAATTGAAATGAACTGAACTCTGCCTGCCAGATTTTTTTTTTTCCCCACAAGACTTAGCACCCCAGACTCTTTCTAGCAACACTTAACCATATAGCCCTTGTCTTTGTTCAGTTGGGCACTCAAACTTGAACACAGAGCAAGATGTTATCATCATCTGATATATTCTTTGTCTACTAAATCAGTCTGGAATATGTTAACTTTAAGATTCCTACAAACTTATTTTATAATTCGTATATCTTGGTGTAAGTAGCATAACTACTATATTATTATAATTGCCCATCACTGCATATAAAATTACCCCTAAAATAGACCAGCTTTAGAAAAAGTATAAGAGGCGTTATTATAAAATGATAAATATTATTGTATCACACAATTTCTGATGGTGAGAAATCTAGTAGGGGAATTAAACTCTACACATTGAATGGAAGAATTTGTGCATGTAATTTTAAAATCTCCACAGTGCTGTTACTGAATTAGTACAATTTCTCTTTTTGTATGCAGCTGAAACAGTTTGTAATTCTTTGTATCTATTTTTACAAGGTTTCTGAAACCTTTCTTGATTCACATCCTAACCTATCCCCTTCCCTTTACAGCATCATGTTCCTTGCCTATTTGAAACTCACACATTGTATACATTGTATATATTCACAGAAGCTATAAAGGAAACTCTTGAGACAGCTCCAAGCATGGGACTGTGACATGGTAATGCAGTAGCCCTCCAAGACAACACTAATTCATAGAGTGCAAGATACACCATCCTTTACAAACTTATCCTATATAATCACATTATCCTCACATCAGGATATCATGTGACACCCTGGTGAATTATTGCTCAGATCTACATATAATGTGCTCACCAGGTTTTCCCTCAGCTCTGATTCAGAAGTGTCAGAAAAGGGGGAGGCTTGGCTCACTCTTTTTCCTCAATAAATGAATCATTATTTTTTGTCATATAAACATCTGTGGCAATCAATTTTGAAATATGCCTTCCTCTATGATCAGATTTCTGGCATCTCTCCCATGTTCCAAGACTTTTCAGACACCTTCAAGATACCTTGTGCATTACTTTGAAATTCTTTTTATAAATTGAAACATAGCATCTGAAGGATAATCAATCCACTTAAAGCCAATGAATCTATTTTTAAAGTATTATATATTTCTATGTGTTTAGCAATTTCAGCACATTCTTTCTTAAATTTATTTTTCCATTTATAAGAATTTTTCTTACTTCCTAATCATCATTAAGTGATGAATTATGAAGTGTAAGCCAAACTAGCACAGAACTTTAAAGAAGTAAAAATGATGATGCTTAGCTTTCCACCATAATAATCATAATACTGCTTTCTACTGTAAGAGTATATCATCAAAACATCAAATCAAATAGGAAGTCTTACAATAAGGAATTTTTTACCAAGAAAATAATTATAAAAAATATAAATAGTAATTTGTTGTCTAGAAAATGATTATAATGTCCAGAAATTAAGATTTTCTAGGAGGTATAAACACAAAATCCAGTCTGTTTGAAAATTTGGAAGATTCAACTTTTCTTAGAAGTTAGACTCTAATTACCCAAAGTAAAACCTGAAGTCTAGTTTCCAAGAGAAAGCATCCTATATACATTTTATAAATATCTACTTAATGCAGTAAATTAACATCCTATCATCATCCAAACATATCCAACAAAGGATGTATTCTATAGATTGTTTCAAGGCCCTTTTGATGCCTTTATATTCTGCAAAAATTCAGTATTAATGCACAAAAAGAAAAAAAAAAATCAACCAAATAAAAACCAAGATCACGTGAATCCAAATGAAACACTAAAAAGGAGAAATTTAAATTTCAGCTGCACTGTTATCCCCAAAAGTACTGCAACATAGTCTAACATAGAAAAATACTTCATATTGTGTTATCTATTGAGATAGGTCAGAGACAGTGCAGATAGGCATTTTTCTCTGACAAATTTTATGTACTAAAATTAAGTACTGCAAATAATGTTTCATTAATTAAAACTTCAGTGATATACAGTAGCAAAAATTGAGAATCACTGTCTCCTTGATCTAGAGAAGTGTTTATTACTGTCTCTACTTTCTACAAATATTGCTTTCTCAATCTGATTGTCTAGAAATCTAACAACTTTGAGTGCAGTGAGTGTTGTTCCTGAATCAGGCACTATGGTTTGGAAAATTCCCAAGCAACAAAACAGACTAAATAGAAAAATATTTATTAAAATTGCCCAGGAAATAGTTTTCACACACACAGCAACAACTCATAATGGATGTCATAAAAGACTAATGATAATGTAACACTGACTATTCCAAGGGAGACATAATATTTCCTGGGAAGGAAATATATTTATTTCCTAAAACATATTTTGGGAATAAATTTCAGAATAGCAATCACACATACACACAAGTACACAAAATTAAAAAAAAAAAAAAAACAGAAAAACAGGAAAAGTAGGATTTAAACCGTGAGTAAAACTTTCCTGAGAATAAATGAATTGTGAGTTGTTTTTTTTTCTAGACCATATTGAAGTCCATAATACGAAAAATAATTTAATTTGCTGTTTTTATGTTTAAAGTTTAAATTTGAAAATAGAGTTATAGTGGTAGGAAGGGTTCATTTGCCCAAGAAACTGTTGATACTGAATGAACTGTCCCTCTCAAGTGCACTTGTTTAACATTCTATGATTATTTATACCTACTCATTATTTTCCTTCTTATTTTCTCTTTCGTCATTGAGGATTCTTGAGCACAGAGAAAGTAGTGTTCAATAATAAAAAGACGCTTGTTCCTTGGAAGAAATTTGTGGCAAAACTAGACAGCATACCAAAAAGCAGAGACATGACTTTGCCAAAACAGGTCCGCCTTGTCAAAGCTATGGTTTTTCCAAATCATGTATGGATGTGAGAGGTGGACCATTAAAAAAGCTGAGCACTGAAGAATTGATGCCTTTGAACTGTGGTGTTGGAGAAGACTCTTGAGAGTCCCTTGGACTGCAAGGAGATCCAACCAGTCCATCCTAAAGGAGATCAGTTCTGAATAGTCATTGGAAGGACTGATGCCGAAGTTGATGCTACAATACTTTGGCACCTGATGTGAAGAACTGACTCACTGGATAAGATCCTGATGCTGGGAAAGATTGAAGGCAGGAGAAGAAGGGGATGACAGAGGATGAGATGGTTGGATGGAATCACCGACTCGATGGACATGAATTTGATTGAGCAAGCTCGGGGAGTTGGTGATGGACGGGGAAGCATGATGTGCTGCAGTCCATGGGGTTGCAAAGAGTCAGACATGGCTGAGTGACTGAACTGAACTGAACTGAACTGAATAAAAGCCATCAATGAAAATATTTGTCAAGTGAGGTGATGAAAATAAACTTTATACACAAAACAACTAATGCATACTTACTTTTTGCTTAGTTACTTAATGCATGGGTAGATTATTGAATATTTATTTCTAATAAATGAATTTCTATTTATTTTCAGTATGTGGCAGAGGTAATTTTCATGATATTAAAAGTGTGAAAAATATGACACACAGGTAAAACTAAAGTTGATACTTTGAGAAAATGTTGACAAAAAGGATTAAATAAAACTTAGAAAAAGAGGAAGATATCTTTTTCATAAATAAATGAATGAAGCAGTTAAATTTTATGTGGATAGTTAATAAAATTACACGTTATTAGTAACCACATTAATTTGAGCTATGTTATTAGAGCTCAGATGGTAAGGAGTCTGCCTGCAATGCGGGAGACCTGGGTTTGATCCCTGGATTTGATCCCTGGATTTGATCCCTGGATTGGGATGATCCCTTGGAGATGGAAATGGCAACCCTTTCAAGTATGGTGGAGCCTGGTGGGCTACAGTCCATGGGGTCACAAAGAGTTGGACACAACTAAGTGACTAAAACTTTGTTTTTTCTTTTTTCTTTCTATTACAACCTCTGGAAATACCACATATCTAGGTCATGTCCAGAAATTAGGACTGCTCCAAGGATAATCAAGGCAAAAATGAAAGTTCTAGGCCAAGAAATGTTTGAGTAAAACCTTAGAGGTTATATTAAATATCAACATAGAACCTTTGTCCTTGTGACCTGACAGAGACTGTTTTGGGTGAGTTAGGCAGATCTGTGATCTAATGGCAGATTATCATCACAAGGAATATGGAGATGCCATCTCTTCCTAAAATATAGAAAGGGCCCATATTCCTTTTTCTTATATAATCCCACTGAAGGATAAAAACAGATTTCAAAGGTACAATTTAAGATAGACTGTCTCAGTTCAGTTCAGTTGCTCAGTCGTGTCCAATTCTTTGTGACCTCATGGACTGCAGCATGCCAGGCCTCCCTGTCCATCACCAACCCCAGGAGTTTACCCAAACTCACGTCCATTGAGTCAGTGATGCCATCCAACCATCTCATCCTCTGTCATCCCCTTCTTCTCCTGCCTTCAATCTTTCCCAGCATCTTTTCCAATGAGTCAGCTCTTCACATTAGGTGATCAAAGTATTGGAGTTTCAGCTTCAGCATCAGTCCTTCCAATGACTATTCAGGACTGATCTCCTTTAGGATGGACTGATTGGATCTCCTTGCAGTCCAAGGGACTCTCAAGAGTCTTCTCCAACACCACAGTTCAAAAGCATCAATTCTTCAGGGCTCAGCTTTATCGTCCAACTCTCACATCCATACATGACTACTGGAAAAACCGTAGCTTTGAGACATAGCATGTCTCAATCAGGTATAACTTTTGCCCCACTAAAGGAAAATTTGGCAGTACTGGACGAAATGTTTGACTGTTGCAGCTGCTGGGGTGATGCAGGTAGAGACCAAAGATGCTGCTCAATATTTTATGACGCACAAGTCAAGCACCTACTCCCAATAGCAAAGTATTTCGTCCAAAATGCCAGAAGTACTAAAGATGAGAAAACTTGTTCAAAGGTAAATGTCTGACTATAGCTAACTGTGCAAATTGCACGCATGCTAAGTTGCTTCAGTTGTGTCCAATCTTTGTGACCCGATGGACCATAGTCCTACCAGGCTCCTCTGTCCATGGGATTTTTGAGGCAAAAATACTGAATTGGTTTTATCATGCCCTCCTCCAGGGGATCTTCCTGACCTAGGGATTAAATCTGTGTTTCTTACATCTCCTGCATTGGCAGGCAGGTTCTTTACCACTAGAGTCACCTGGGAAACCCAATTACATGGGTATATAACATATATTTATATAAACATACAAATAATAATATAGATAATATTTCCTCATCTGCATATAAATATAGCTGCGTACCTCTTCTAAGTGGTTTGAATCAAGCTAGTTAAGTCTACTGCTCTATGAAGACATGGCTTTAAATGTGGCGTCACTACACCTACAGCTGCATACTTGTTAAATTGTCATACAAAAATGCCTTCTTTTGAAAAGAAAACAAAAATCTGTTTTTGACTTTTGGTTCCCTGCCAACAATGTAATCTTGATTAAACTATCAGCTTCTTTTCTCTTCAAACTAAGACCCAGTGTTTCTATGCAGTTGAGAGTGAATCACCTTAGCGTTTAGTCATCAAAAAATACTTATTATAAGCTCTTTAAAGTTAAAGCATAGTGTTAAATATATAGCAGCTTGCTGTCCCACCCACCTTGTTGTTAGTAAAGATAGAAAGACGTTTAAAAAGCAGGAGGCAATAAACACCACCTGTTTTTAAAGTACAGGGTTCCTGACATTTGCATTTCTGTTTGTATTTAAAGTCTGATATTCACATTGAGTTATGTTGGTATTTGAAAACAGAATGACTTTTAATACAGTGTATCAACTTCAAAAATGTAAAGAAGGAAATTGCATATTACTCATATATCTTCACATCTGCAAAATTAAACATCAAAATGTTAAAACTGGTTATCATGGAATGATAGCATTTTGGATGTTTTAAACATGGCATTTTCAATAATTAACAAATGTTTTATTATACTAAATTAGCAGGGGTCTTTATTTTTTTATTTTTATTAATTTACTTTTTTTCATTTATTTTTATTAGTTGGAGGCTAATTACTTTACAATATTGTGGTGGTTTTTGCCATAGATTGACATGAATCAGCCATGGATTTACATGTGTTCCCCATCCGGATACCCCCTCCCACCTCCCTCTCCACCCGATCCCTCTGGGTCTTCCCAGTACACCCCATAAATTCAGATGATTTGGTTTATAAAATGAAAACTGATAATAGTATACACTTTTAATCTGCTTTCTTGAGAAATACAAGGATATTTCTTCCTTTCCCTCCTTACACCCCATACTGCCTACCACATATATGCAAATTCAAGTTTTAAACATTTCATGGCTACATTCCATTTATAGATACACCAGATTTTGTTTGTCCCCTATTATTGGACATTTTCATTGTTTACAATATTTTGCTCCAATATTTTTTCAGAGAACATACTGATTATCTATATCTATGTATCTATGTTTTCTTGATAGTTTCCTTAGGATAAATTCCTAAAGTACACAATCCAGTAAATCAAAGGCACTTTTTAAAGTCTTCCAGCATATAGTGGCAAATTGCCCTCCTGAAATGTTTACTGTTCAATTTTTGAGAAGGTCCACTTTTTCTTATCACTAAAATATATATGATTTTCATACTTCAGCTTACTGATGAAATGATGTCAATATATAGGTATATATATAATGCTCATTACTACCTACACAAGATCTTTCATTCAAATGAAAAATAATGTGTGTATCTCCCAAGATATTGTAAAATTCAATGAGGATATGATTATGGGTTCAAAAGGCATAACCTTGGACACTATATCATCTTCCAGATTCCTCTGGTTTTCTCAAGAATCCTTTCTTTTATCCCTTTCAGCTGCTTTCATATAGGATCTTAAGTGATGCTTAGTATTGTAGAATATTACTTACAGATTTCAATGAATAGATATACTCCATGAAACGAAATATATAGAGACATCATTCTACTTTCAAGTGAAGATGACTAATAAATAATACAAGCTAAAGACATTATGATCTGATATAAAAAGAATGCTTTTCATTTGGGAGGAGGTAAAATATAATTCCCATTTCTCTAAATTGATAATCAGTGAAACATAAAACAAAATTTCCAAAAGATAAAGACTAGAAGAAATAAAAATAAATGCACATTTCTAATAATAGATTCAAATATATGCCTATGTTGATTGAAGGCAGCATTTTTTTTACAAATGAAATTTTTCATTTCTTCATGTCTAAATATAGAGAAACAATAAATAAGTGATATTTATGAATGCTCAAACTTTTCAGCTTAATTCCATAAATTATGCAATATTTGGGTCCTGTATTTGGCTAATTTACCAAATAGAACATGGCACTTTCATTTTCAGGTTATTGCTTAAACATTGTTTCAAACATACAACTTTTTCTAACACAGGTTGCTAAGCTTTTATCATTTTATTCATCTCCGCACTTTTCTGGGGCTTTAAAAATCTTTATGGTATTAAGCTCTCATTCTTTTCAAAAGGGCTATGGAGTTATACCTGTATCATTTAAACCAGGCATACTTAAACTCATCACCATATTTATAATCTGCTTTATTATTAATAAAGTGATTTCATAGACTTTTTGGATAGCATCCCTGGCTCAAAGGACATGAGTCTGAGCAGACGCCAAGAGATGGTGAAGAACAGGTAAGCCTGTCATGGTGCAGTCCATGGGGTGGCAAAGAGTTGGACATGACTGAGCGACTGAACAACAAAAACAGCATAGACTTCAATTAGACTTCACCAAATCACCAAAATAGCCCTGAGAGGCAAGTTTTTTTGCCCTGTTATATTTTCCATCCACCAGAGAAACTGAGATTAAAAGAGGTGCAATCATTTATCTAAGTTCACACAGTCTTTATTGTTGAATTTAGAACCATATATTTCCTGCTTACATCTTATTCCATCCAATTTGCTTCTGTATACATGTAAAATGAACTCAATATTACAAATTTTTGTTACTGCTTCTACTTTACATAACAGATTACAAGTATGAGATAAACCAATTAACACAATTGCTTTTAGTGTTTAAATATGAGAATTAGTCCCATTATCTTTTCTTACATTATTTTTCCTTCTAACATTTTCTGAAAAACTAGAATAATAAGGGATGACAGAAGCCGCCTTATACACTCAACAGTCTTGTCATAATCATTTGACATGAAATTGATCTAGTGAGTTGATGATCACTCCATTCCCTAGAGTCACTGTGAACCCAGAATCCACTGTTTCATGGTTGACATCAATATGATTAATGACATCAATATTATTCATTTCATCAATAGGATGTAAACAATTAGCAGATTTAGGCAACTGAACAAAAAAAACCAAAAATGTCAATCTACATTTTTATCAACTAAACCAAACAACCAACTGAGTGACAGTATTAACTTTTCAAACAATTGCTTTGAAATCAAATAGGATACAGCTTAATTTGAGCTTATTTTACTTAGAAACCCTGTGTATAAGTATAATATAGAGACATTTTTTGGTGTAAACATTTTAGTACAAAAATTTTATTTATATATAAAACTTATTTTTAGTCATTTTAATCTTATGCAGTTCATATTTCTAGTGACAAGTCTTTTTCTCAATGACAACATTCTAGTGCACAAAACAAATGTGTGTGTGTGGTGGGGCAGAGAGAGAGAGAGACAGAGAGAGAAAGAGTTGAGGCATGTAGATAGTATTTTATATTTGAAGTAGAATGTAGATCAGATACCTATCACATGCATTTTGAAATATAATTATTTTTAAAATTAGTATAGCTTATTAAATATATAAACATTTTTTCCTAAAAATTGAGCTAGTATTTTTTTGTCATAGTATTAGTTGCTTCTGAGACCATGGGCAATCCTTTAGCACAAGAAACTTGGAGAACACACATATGAAGTGTCAATCATAGAAGAGAAGTTTAGATTTTAAAGTCACACTGTAGCTTTTCACAAGTATTCACCTGCAAATGTACATGAAAGTTCTATATTTTTTCCCTGTTCACTAACTTTCAGAATGAAAACTCATCTGAGTGAAACTAGGGTAAAAATAGACAAAACAAATGCTACAGAAATAGAAGAATTCTAATTAGGGAAAGGGTAAAGATGGTATTAAAAACATTTGGATGTGCATAAAAATAGGACTGTTTTTAAATTAAAAAAAAAATTCATATACACTTTAGCTAACCAGACATTTTACATGTCTTGTCATCTATAAATGCACTATCAATATCTCTTACACTCATCAGCCCAGTGCATTCATTTCCAACTTTATTGCTTTAAATTAGCAGTATAATCTAGTAATTCTGATTAGCTTTGTGGTAAACTTGCTTTTCTTCAAATAGGTCAAATGAAGGTTCACCCAGAGTTACCCACCAACCCATATCACCCCACTTTCTGTGACTCTATATTACATTATCTGTTGAATCCATTACAAGGAAGATAGGATTAGGGTAAACTGTATCTTACACACCCCTTAACTGCCTTGCTGAAAAATTCTCTGTTCCTAGAAAGACTTCCACAAGAGAGTCAAAAAGAGAGAGAATGAGTACGACTGATAATGCCACTTTCCCACATTAAATATATGTTACTTCAAATACTTCATGTTAGTACCTTTTGATTTCATCTCCGTTTATTGAAAAAAAATTAAAAAACAATTTAACTTTTAGATCATCCCTACATTTGTCTTAAATATACCCAGCTGTGTCCTCAAAGTTCCATTGTTAATTTCAACACATACTTCAGAGGATAAAAAAACTGATTACAACTTAAACCAAGATTATTCAACACAACTATTTGTCATTTTTTAATGCTTCTTTCTGATGGAATATGTGATTGACAAATGCCAGCCACTATATAATTCACTTTGCTTCACAGTGAGCACAAAGAGATACTAATGGTGAATAATTCATCATATAAATTTTTATATTTCATAGTTCACCATTCATGGTGCTATTGTCAAAGACAAATAGGAAGAGTGCTAAAATTTAAAAACAAATGAAATGGGGAATTCAGAAAAGAGTTTTCATTAAATTATTATTTTCATTTTGAGATTCAGGGATAACTGATTTGTTAAAGAGGGCTCACAGAAAACTAACAAAGTCCATGTTATGTTAAATCTTTGAACTGTAAAATCAATTTAAAGGAATTTTAAGCAAGATGCAACACTGAAATCAGATTATCTTCTTTGCAGCCAAAGATGGAGAAGCTCTATACAGTCAGCACAAACAAGACTGGGAGCTGACTGTGGCTCAGATCATGAACTCTTTATCGCCAAATTCAGAATTAAATTGAAGAAAGTAGGGAAAACCACTGGACCATTCAGGTATGACCTAAATCAAGTCCCTTACTATTATACAGTGGAAGTGAGAAATAGATTTAAAGGACTAGATCTGATAGACAGAGTGCCTGATGAACTATGGACGGAGGTTTGTGACATTGTACAGGAGATAGGGATCAAGACCATCCCCAAGAAAAAGAAAAGCAAAAAAGGAAAATGGCTGTGTGAAGAGGCCTTACAAATAGCTGTGAAAAGAAGAGAAGTGAAAAGCAAAGGAGAAAAGGAAAGATATACCCATTTGAATGCAGAGTTCCAAAGAATAGCCAGGAGAGATAAGAAAGCCTTCCTCAGTGATCAATGCAAAGAAATAGAGGAAAACAATAGAATGGGAAAGACTGGAGATCCCTTCAAGAAAATTAGAGATACTAAGGGAATGTTTCATATAAAGATGAGCTCAATAAAGGACAGAAATGGTATGGACCTAATAGAAGCAGAAGATATTAAGAAGAGTTGGCAAGAATACACAGAAGAACTGTACAAAAGTCATCTTCATGACCCAGATAATCACGATGATGTGATCACTCACCTAGAGCCAGATATCCTGGAATGTGAAGTCAAGTGGGCCTTAGGAAACATCACTACAAACAAAGGTAGTGGAGGTGATGGAATTTCAGTTGAGCTATTTCAAATCCTAATAGATGATGCCGTGAAAGTGCTGCACTCAATATGCCAGCAAATTTGGAAAACTCGGTAGTGGCCACAAGACTGGAAAAGGTCAATTTTCATTCCAGTCCCAAAGAAAGGCAATGCCAAAGAATGCTCAAACTACCACGCAGTTGCACTTATCTCACACGCTAGTAAAGTAATGCTCAAAATTTTCCAAGCCAGCCTTCAGCTGATTTTAGCAAAGGCAGAGGAACCAGAGATCAAATTGCCAACATCCGCTGGATCATCGAAAAAAGCAAGAAAGCTCCAGAAAAAAAAATCTATTTCTGCTTTATTGACTATGACAAAGCCTTTGATTGTGTGGATCACAATAAACTGTGGAAAATTGTTAAAGACGTGGAATACAGATCACCTGACCTGCCTCTTGAGAAATCTATATGCAGGTCAGGAGGTAACAGTTAGAACTGGACATGGAACAACAGACTGGTTCCAAGTAGGAAAAAGCATACGTCAAGGCTGTATATGTCACCCTGCTTATTTAACTTATATGCAAAATACATCATGAGAAACACTGGGCTGGAGGAAACACAAGCTGGAATCAATATTCCTGGTAGAAATATCAATAACCTCAGATATGCATATGACACCACTCTTATGGCAGAAAGTGAAGAAGTAAAGAGCCTCTTGATGAAAGTGAAAGAGGAGAGTGAAAAAGTTGGTTTAAAGTTCAACATTCAGAAAACTAAGATCATGGCAACTGGCCCCATCACTTTATGACAAATAGATGGGGAAATAATGGAAACAGTGACAGACTTCATTTTTTTGAGCTCCAGAATCACTGCAGATAGTGACTGAAGCCATGAAATTAAAAGAAGCTTGCTCCTTGGAAGGAAAGTTATGACCAACCTAGATAGCATATTAAAAAGCAGAGACATTACTTTGCCAACAAAGGTCCATCCTGTCAAGGCTATGGTTTTTCCTGTAGTCATGTATAGATTTGAGATTTCTACTGTAAAGAAAGCTGAGCACCAAAGAATTGATGCTTTTGAACTGTGGTGTTGGAGAAGACTCTTGAGAGTCCCTTGGACTGCAAGGAGATCCAACCAGTCCATCCTAAAGAAGATCAGTCCTGAGTTTTCATTAGAAGGACTGATGTTGTAGCTGAAACTCCAATTCTTTGGCCACTTGATGTGAAGAGATGACTCATTTGAAAAGACTCTGATGCTGGGGAAGATTGAGGGCAGGAGGAGAAGGGAACAACATTGGATGACATCACTGACTCAATGGAGATGCCTTTGAGTAGACTCTGGGAGTTGGTGATGGACAGGGAGGCCTGGCCTGCTGCCGTCCATGGTGTCGTGAAGAGTCAGACATGAGTGAGCAACTGAACTGAACTGAACCAGGTTAAGTAATTAGATACATATTTTATACCTGAAATTACAATATTCAGGATGACCTCATCCAAATAACATTATGTGGGACAATACAGTTATTCAATATAACTCAATATAGTTTGCTGTTCCTGGAAGCTAATTTGCTTGAAAAGTAAATGTTAATCTTTGGATAAATCTTGTTGATGCATACTGAAGACTAGAGAATTAAACATTATATTTTAATGCACTGTCATGATAAATCTTGAAGAAAACATATTGATAATTTTAATATATTTTGAAATAGATGAGGTTAAGATACACAGTTATTTGTGAGATTATTTATACATCAAATGCTATAGTTTTTTTTTTTTTAAAGAACACACTTTTATTTGGAAAAAACAACTTTCTTGACCTTGTTTGACTGGTCAATAAAGCACAGATCTCGTGGTATGTGTTTCAATGAAACATCATGAAAAATCAGGAAAAAAGTGACATTTTTGTATTTTAAAAACTTGAGCAATGTGATGGATGGTTTGGCTTTTCAGCACATACAATGAAGTAAATATTTCTCCAATAATTCAAAAAAATTCATTCCTAAGAGTACTCCCTGATTTTAGGTCTTTTTCTTTTCTGATTTTGATTTCCTCAAGTGTTGAGATACACTGAAACATTAATGGTAAAAATGTACTATTTTATGCTTCTCAAAAGCTATCAAATGTACCACACAAGAGTAAATGCTCATGTAAACCGTGATCCTCTGAAGATCTGAAGATCATAGTTTATAAGTGAAAAAAAAAAATCATAAACTATTATCTTTAGCTAATAATAATGACTCAGTATTAGGCCATCAATTGTAACAAGTAAATCACACTTAGGCAAGACATTAATAGTAGGGCAGGTTGTACACAGGACAAGAGGAAGTATATGAGAACTCTCATCCTTATTGCTAAATATTTATTTAAATCTAAAACTGCTCTAAAAAGTAGAAATTTGTTATTTTAAAAAATACAATATTCTGATTTGAGAAAACATACTTTGAATATTATTTTTACTGTACATCACAACATAATATTTTTGCAATGTGTTATTACCATCCATTTTTAAACTTCTTTTGTGCTTTTTGGGCTTCCCAAGTGACATTAGTGGTAAAGAACCCGTCTGCCAATGCAGGAGACACAGGAGATGCCAATTCAGTCCCTGGGTTGGGTAGACTCTATGGAGGAGAGCATGGCAACACACTCCAGTATTCTTGCCTGGAGAATCCCATGGACAGATGAGCTTGGTGGGCTATAGTTCATAGGGTTGCAAAGAGTTGGACACAGCTGAAGCAACTTAGCATGCACACAAACCATTCATTTTTTAACTTATTTTTGTGCTTTTTAAATGCCAAGAGTGTGAAAAATTCATTAATTTCATTTGAGTTTCTAAATAACCTATTAATTTTTAATGGTTATATAATTTTTAATATAAAAAGATGTTCTTTGATTAATTTTTAAAAGTTGTATTTTGAAAAGACTCTGATGCTGGGAAAGATTGAGGGCAGGAGGAGAAGGGAAATCTCAAGAAAAGTTTTGTATTCATTTTTTAAAAAAGCATTTCTCTAAATATAGTCCCAATGCTTGTATATGGTTTTCTAAATTGCTATCATATGCAAATACCATTGTAGAATTGGTGCTGATATTTATAGGATGTTTGAATCTGTTTCAACAACCCAGTGAGTGAAATGAGAAGTCAACACAATCATCATAGAAGATGAAGTCTCTGGACAAGGACAGTAAAGGATATTGCTTCAGATCCTCTCATTTGTGCTATGGCTTCTGGTCTCTTCCTTGGATGTCTGGCTCTGCAGCCCAGATTGGCTTCCCTTGGTCCACTACCTCCGGATATCTGAAGTGTTCCTAAACAGCTCACACTGCCTCAGTAGGAATGCAGTATCAGCATTTCTGTTTTTTTTTTAATTACTTTTTCCACTTCTCCTTCTAATTCTGTTTGGTTTATCTATGAAATGCAGGGGCTATGGAATACTGCAATCCTTCTATGTAGCTATACTGAAACGTGTCATCAAGACTAAGGATATGCAAACTCTCGATTCATCATCAAAATCACTGAAATGGTTTTGAAGAAATATAAATACATATGTCTTATCCAAGGCCAAATGAGTCAGTTATTTCCAGAAGTGGGACCTAAAAACCCCTATTTTAATAAATACCTATGTACTACACTAATTAGAAACCATTGCCTGGGAATGTAATCAGCCACAAGATCAGATCATTGTGAATGTGTGTGTGTGTGTGTGTGTGTGTGTGTGTGTGTGTGTTTGTATGATTATTACCCTAAAACTCCATCTTGTTAGGCAATGTTGTTTTTTCTATGCTTATTTCTTCTCTTCTAATACGAATATTTTCAGGGCAGCTAATTATTTTCCTAATCAGTTGATCTAGGCTTTATATTTTTTGATATTTATACTTAGCTTGTTATTAATTTTTGTTAGTGCTATCTGGCCAAATAAACATAACAGTAAAAGCACAAACAGTCCTTTAAGTCATGTCTTCTAATCTTAATGGAGCCCACAAGACAAGCAGAGAAGTTTGACCTGAGAGGTCCTAGAGGGGTTGTTTGACTCAAGGCGAGTCATCCCCTTAAACTCATGTTTAATGTACATCATGTTACATTAAATACATTTACTAAATTTTACATTTAAAATAGGTTTGTATATTGCCAAATATTTTTATTTAATTAACTGCAAGTATAATGGAAACACAAAATTTCAAGTATTTATACTTTCAGGAGCTGATGGTCAATATCTCATACAGTCTGAAATGGATTGAATAGTCATTGGGTTGAAGCAACCGAAAACATTTGCTTACTTAGCTTTTAAGGAAAAAAAAAAAAGACATGAGTTTTCATTAACATAGATTAAATTAATTCTAAAAATCTATAAACACACTAGAGAAATATTTTATTATTTCTTTTGTTAAAACCCTTCTGCACTTCCTAATAAACACTTATATACTAGTGGTGGCTTTCATATTTAAGAAGGATATTCAATTATAAGCAGAATGAGCACTACATGGGGAAAAGGAAAGAAAAAGCAAGTATAGCAATCCAGTAAGTAACGGGCCACAAAATGCATAGGTGCCATGCATAATGGCCATGGGGTCAGCGGCTCCCAGCCCTCCATTTGGAAGAATAGAAAAAGCCAATCTATTGCTGTTTCCCAAAGCGATCCCTAGCAGTGTACATGGAGCAATAGCTGTAAAATGGAGTCCCGATAGACTTATTCAAACATGCAAATTAACAGCATTGAAAAGCAACACACAGTAATCAGGTCCCATTCAGCCTTGTAGTCTCATCTGGGACACAATAGCTGTCTGTGTGTCCTGTAGACAGTTTGTATTGGTAATAGCCACCACAAGAGTAATAAAGCTCTTTAACCAAGTCAACCATTTAAGCTGTCCTACAAGTTAGGAGTGAAAAGCAAAGCTGAAACAAAGAGCCATGAAAGGAGCCATTAGCCTTGAAAACACTGGTCCACCCAAAAGCACATGTTCCCCCAAATGAGAGCATATTGTTGGTCTCACCTGCACTTCAGATGTTTCCATCCTTAGAGCTCTACATATCGAAATAACTTAGATCCCAAACATGTTTTAGTGTAACTAGAAATAATAATTGGTGATGATCTTTTTCTAATTAATTTTGTATTTTTAAATTCTTTAACGATCTATTTAATAAATAGCTTGCTTCCAAGCTTGGCCCATTTTTCTAACTGCATGATTAATGTTTAGATTTATAAGTTGATGTACCCTAGCACTTTTTCCCCACAGATCATACGGCTTATGCTTCAGGAGTCTGTGATTCCCAGCGTAATCATACACATGAGCTTTGGATAATCAGGCTTAAACTGTTTTAACTTCTGGAGCATGTACTGGGATAGAATGGTGGAGTATTAATAACATTTTTTTTTTCAAATTTCCTGATACTACAAAAGATCACATTTAAAGTATTTGCATTGTTGTTCAGTTTTGCTGTCATGTCCGACTCTTTGTGACCCCATGAAACAGCACATCAGGCTTCCCTGTTCTTCACTGACTCCTGGAGTTTGCTCAAATTCATGTCCATTGTGTCGGTGATGCCATCCAACCGTCTCATCCTCTGTTGCTTCCTTCTCCTCCTGACCTCAGTCCTTCCCAGCCTTAGGGTCTTTTCCAATAAATCAGCTCTTTGCATCAGAAAGTATCTGCACTACCATATGCTCCTTTTCAAGAGAGGAGATTGTAGAACCCAATTTTCTAATTCATCCCTGATGTTAAAATGATGTACTCTTGATTGCAATGGAACTAAATGAAGGACAGTTGCTTCACTATTTGAGATCATTATTCTATTTATCCTCAGCCTTTATTCCTCAAGGCTAAATAATTTAAATCTCTTTAGTCTTTCTACATAAGTCTGTTTTTAAAGTACTTTATCTTTTTTGTGTATGTGAACCTTTTCTAATTTATTCATCTCTTGCAGCTGCATCGGTATTTTAGCATGGCCTTTGCCCCACAGCAATCCTGCCAGGTCACCATGGTCAGTGTTCCCTCTAATTTTTCCAGTCGTGTATAGGTTGGGTGACAAGGAAGTCACTGAAAAGGCAAGGTCAGCTCGCAGTGTCAGTGAGGTTACTGAATCACCTGGATTTGATAGCTGGGACAAGAAAGTGGACCAATAGACCCTCCTGAGGCTTCAAACCTGCTATAAATGATGTATGAGCCTTTCTTACAGTCACTTCTGAGTTACCCCCAAGGGAGTGAAACTTTACCAACTGTTGTATGGATGTCCAATTTAATAGTGACCCACAGATGTCAACCATCACAAAAATTCTTTACCTTATCCTTAACCTCACTATTAAACATTCAGCCTCCTGCTAGGTAGCCAGAAGTTTAGCTTTGAAGATTTGAATTGTAATACATAACAGTGGAGGACTTTTCAGGGTCTCCCTGGGGAAACAAGAGAATGTTCATTACTTTTGATTCCTCCAATGCCCTCTGCAGTGGTTTGATGGGTTTAGCTCAAAGTAAAAACTGTCATTTTTATATTATTCACTCAATTGCCTTGAACTTCAAGATCTACTATCTTCCCTTGTCCATATGTCTAAAACAGTTGAACAAATGTCATTAAAGATTCTGGTTTTTATCTGATTATAGATAACCTAAAGTTATCTCATATTAAGGCATGAAAGGAAGCAGGATAGAGGTAAGTTTTTCAAAACATGAGTTTAAGAAATTATATATATATATATATATATATATTTGAGGGTCAATAGAGAAGAAAGGTAGCAAGATTCCAATGAGAAAGAAGCCAAAACAGCAGGTAAGAGGTAATCTCTGCCTAATTGAGCCTTGGAAGTTGAGGGAAAGTCCTCATTTAGAAAATATGTTTTTTTAGAAAGAAGGGGTACAAGACAATAATAGGGTAAATGTATGGATTAAAGTGTATGAATGGATTGAAGATCAGGTTGAACACTATTGCATGAAACAAGAGATACTGTGCCACTAACCAAAGATAGCAAAGGAGCAAGATGTTAGAACAATTTAAGAGCATTTTGATACTGTGTCCCTAACATTTCAGTGGGATCAACTGGAAACTTTGCAAAAAGTAACCGCTCCTATGAAATGAGAAAAATTATCTTTCAAAACATTTGCTGTGTGGGCCGTGGCCAAACAGTTCCTGGACAACCAGTGTAGAACTTTGATAATAACCTGATGAAATTGTGTACTGTCGCTAACTTGTAAACATTAATGTAGCCTGAAAAAGCACATAGATTCCCCCCTTTAATAATATCAGCTAAAGTTACGCAATGTATATTTATTTCTTTTATCTAAACCACATATACTCAATAATACTGCCATATTAGCTAAGGCTATGAAGAATGTACTGGAAAAAAACAAAGTGAAGTTGTGTACGAAGAGATAAAGTGAACAATAACAAGGGACTCTGTGAGGGTCAGAGGTACTTCCCTTCACTGGGAAATAAAAATCAAAATAATTGTGTAATAGCAACTCTAAAGGCCTTGCTCAGCATTAGATTAAAACTTGCTATCCCACTTGACTCATTTTATAAGATAATTAAATTAGATTCAAACAATTGATCTAAACATTTTTGCATGAGAAGAACTGCACGTTCTCTTCTCTTTTGTTTCCAATTATTTTTAATGCATAATTTTATCTTTCTACATTATATCTAATTTCATTATAAACAAAAATTTAATCATACCTGTATCTTTCTACTAATGGGAGGGAAAGGAAAACTTTAAAATGAGATATTTTCTTTTAACAAAGCAATTTCAATCATCTTACCCAACATAGGACATCTTAATTAGAGTTGATGATAACATTATTTCACACTGAAAGCTGTGCTAAAAGCTATGATCCCTATTACTGGGCAGCATGTTAGTTTCCAATAAAACCAAGATGATTTGAGAAAATTAAAACAAAATGTCAATACAATACAGGCTAATGTTTGTTCTATAATAAAAATATTAAAATTCTAATGACTAGTAAATTGAGACATTTTATATAATTCCTTCATATTGGCCACCTATGCTTTGCATGAAATATTTATCATGCTCTTCTTCTCATGTTCTTTAAATGCACTACAATAGAGCTTCACTAGATTTAATGGGAGAAATAATAATTTATTTCATAGCAATTATTTGATTAAGACATGTAGACCTGTGATTTTTTCCTTTTCAAAATTAACTGTTTTGATATCAAAGCAAATAGTCTCAAACATGGAAAAATATAGAGAGTTTTTCTTTGAAAGAGTAAAGAGAAGTTAGGTTAATGTTCTGGTCCGGATGCATTACTATCCTTACTTCACCCAAGAGCCAAGAAAGCTATTCAATGGATGATTTCAAGAAAACTCAGAGCAAATTAGCTTTTGCAATTTAATGCAATTTATCTAGGGAAAACATAGAGAGTATGCCTGTAAGAATCATCTGACACCCAAGATTTATTATTTTCCATTCATTAAATGATCATTTCTTAAAAATATATATATACATGTATATATATCTCCATATGTGTCAAGTCTCCTTCAGTGCTGTTACACATGCTGTTCTTTCTGGTTGAAACACATTTCTTCCTTCCTTGTTCACTTAGCAGGTATTTATTCATATTTGCCAAGACCTCCTTTCCCAATCCTTCCTGGAGCCCTAGCTCTCTTGTGAGGCTATCATACTATCATCTATAGACTACTAGCATACTGATTGCAAGTATTATTATTTCCTCAGTTAAGTGTCATAGTTTTCTGTGAGTCTGTAGGAAGTAGCACATAAGTTTGTTGGGTAAAAAATAAGCAATAAACAGAAAGGGTCAAATGACAAAATAAATTGAAAGCATATTGTTGTGAAATACAGTATGGTGTTTCATTGAGGTTAATAGATTTATTCTATTTTTATTTTTTTTAATATTTAGAGCTGTCCTTTGAAACATTCTTACTGGATTGTTGTTAAGAAATAATTTTGAGAATTTGCTCTCAAAAAACACTATTGTCTGCTTTTTACCCCATGCCTACAACATATATGAGAGTATATATAATGAAGGCTATCTAACGTTTCAATTTTTTAATGCAGTTGAAAAATCTCAAGAACAAGGAAGGTAAGACAGAGGTGTTGAGTTCAGCCCTGATCTTTGGTTGGAAGGCATTAAGAGAATATTCACTTTTAATTCTAAATATAACACTTGGGCACCTAGAAATATATAAGTAAAATAAATGTTTTAAACAAGTAAGAATTTTCATTATTAACATACAAAGATATGTTCTCATTTAAATGAATCATGATCACCACAATGATCTTTTATGCATATTGGAACAAAAAGCAATCACAGAAATCTAACTGTGACAGATGCGACATTTTCTAGCAAAGCAGTGCAATGCACACTCCAGATGAGAAGTAACAAAATATGTACAATGGATGCAGAAATGTGATCTTTGATATTTAACAAACATAGCAAACATGAACAGCCATGCAATTTCCCTAGTGAAAACCCTTAGGGCAACTGTTATTCACTCATCTTCCACACTTGGCTATAAATGTGGATTTATGTCTTCTCCAGGGAATTTTTGTGTGCTAACAGTATTTTGTTTTTCTCTTTTTTTAATACTAATTAATTCCATTTTTATATTCCTCCTGCCGTACAATCTACTCTCCTTTGCATTATCTATAATAGTCTAGGATTATCTGATTGAAAAGCAATTGTGACATTTTACATCTTTCTTTCCTACATTCTTATGTAAACTTAGCAAAAAAAAAATAAGCAGATATTTGTATAAATACATGAGATAATGATATTATATATATATATTTTTTGTTCTTTGCTGACTACATGCTTATAGTCAATCAGTTCAGTTCAGTCATTCAGTTGTGTCCGACTCTTTGTGACCCCATGAATCGCAGCACACCAGGCTTCCCTGTCCATCGCCAACTCCTAGAGTCCACCCAAACCCATGTCGATCGAGTCGGTAATGCCATCCAACCATCTCATCCTCTGTCGACCCCTTCTCCTCCTGCCCTCAACCTTTTCCAGCATCAGGTCTTTTCAAATGAGTCAGCTCTTCGCATCAAGTGGCCAAATTGTTGGAGTTTCAGCTTCAGCATCAGTCCTTCCAATGAACACCCAGGACTGATCTCCTCTAGGATGGACTGGTTGGATCTCCTTGCAGTGCAAGGGACTCTCAAGAGTCTTCTCCAACACCACAGTTCAGAAACATCAATTCTTCAGCACTCAGCTTTCTTCACAGTCCAACTCTCACATCCACACATGACCACTGGAAAAACCATAGCCTTGACTAGGTGGACCTTTGTTGGCAAAGTAATGTCTCTGCTTTTTAATATGCTATCTAGGTTGGTCATGACCTACCTTCCAAGGAGTAAGCGTCTTTTAATTTCATGGCTGCAATCACCATATGCAGTGATTTTGGAGCCCAGAAAAATAAAGTTTTTGTTTCCACTGTTTCCCCATCTATTTGCCATGAAGTGATGGGACCAGATGCCATGATCTTAGTTTTCTGAATGTTGAGCTTTAAGCCAACTTTTTCACTCTCCTCTTTCACTTTCATCAAGAGGCTCTTTAGTTCTTCTTCACTTTCTGCCATAAGGGTGGTGTCATCTGCATATCTGAGGTTATTGATATTTCTCCTGGCAATAGCAATGCATCCATAAAAATACCAGCCAAGTGGCTTCCCTGGAATCACAGTGGTTACAATGCAGGGGGTGTGAGTCTGATCCCTGGTTGGAGAGCTAATCCCACATGCCTCAGGGGCCAACCCCCCAAAACATAAAACAGAAGCAATATTGTAACAAATTCAATACAGACTTTAAAAAATGCTCCACATAAAAAATGCCAGGCATGGTTAGGTGTATTTGGTTGGTTTCAGTTGGTAAACATCCTTTTATCATATTTTCTGACACATTCTGCCTTCCTTGGAGTAGCTCCTCCAAATTCTTTTTCTCCACAAGAGCCCATCCACATTCATTTACTTTTCACTCGTCTCCCTTAATCTTAATGCTTCCTCCCAGAAGTGGAGCTTCAAGAAATAAAATGTGGATAACTATTTAATTCATTAGTGTTTAGTTAAAGAATGAATGTACCAAAATATGTAAATTTTGCTTGAATTTGGTTGAATGGATTAGTGTTAAAATACTAACATTCATATGAATCCCAGTCAGAAGACAAACATCATCATCATCATACAATGAAATCAGAAACTGAAGAATAAATTTAATGTTATATAAAAAATAAACAAGTAACGTTGTATTGGTAGATTACTTTAAAAAAAAAATGATATAATGGAGAGACAAACATTTCTTAGTTAGTGTTAGACTGACTGTCTTTCCTACACTGAATGCTTACAATGCCAAATAAATGCTTCCCTTCACTGGAGGTCAGTTCTGAAGCACTGTTTCTGGGTCGCTCAGCAGAGGCAGGACACTGCTCATGGTAATATTATCACCAAAACAGTAAAATGCCTTTTCTCTTTCATAGGATCTGATTCAAGGAAAGGCTATTTTCTTTAATGGTTGTGATACACAGCAATTCCTATATAGAAAAATAATGTTATCTAATTAATATTCTGTCTTCAAAAAGAATCCTATGTCCTTCCCAAAGTTATTGAGCTAATGTGCTCATTCTTAACATTTATATGTTATCAGCATATTCTTATTTTCAATCACTTTTAAGTTTATTACTAATATTTTTCAAAATAGAATTATTAGTGTTTGAAGTTGTAGTTAATTATTACAACATTTTACTGCTTTAATATTAAATATACACCTAGACTTCAGTTCACTGACAGAATTTCATTATATAATACACTGTGAAAGTTTTTTACTGTATCAGTAATCTATATATGAAATAGATATCAAGAAAATTGCAGTAAGTTTGAAGGATGACTGACTTTGTTTTAATCACCAGCATTATAACTAGTTAAATGATGAGAGGTACTTATCAAAGTATGTCCGTTTCTCATTGACAGCACACAGGCTGAGTCAAGTAGCTGGGCAAAGTCTGAGATCAGAGTCAAAGAATCAGAGTTGCCCATCAATATCTCTACTGTGTTTATCTCCAATGTGTCTATCTCAGTAATATCTTTGTCCCTGGATAAAGAAAAAAACCAAAAACTAAGGTTGTGCTTTGAAGGAAATAGCAGAAAATCATGCATTGGAATGGCAACTGCCCCTACTCAACTATTTTCTCTTCACCCAGAATACTTCTTTATATTCAAGCTTCCTCTGCTTTTTTTGCTTTCATCTGGCAGAGAAGAACCATTCCCTTTTTACCTGCTAAAGTGTTTCAAATGGTGTTCTCTCATCTGTATATTTGTGTGTGTTTAAGTCTTGCTCTTTTTCTTATACCATTACACTTATCCTTTCTGCCAAATAATCCTATTTCTTTCTAAATCAAAATAAGCTCATATCACCACTTTTAACATAAATGACTTTTTTTTTTGAACTTAATACTTTTTTCAGCCTCCACTCCTTTTTTCCCTAAAAATAGTTTTAATCTGCTATCTCCAGTTCAACATCATCTATTTACTCCTGAGTATCTTAAAACTGGGGACTTCTTTGATGGCTCAGTGATAAAGAATCCGCTTATAATGCAAAAGACGTGGATTTGATCCCTGTGTTGGGAAGATCCCCTGAAAGAGGAAATGGCAACTCATTACATTATTCTTGCCTGAAAATTCCTACGGACAGAGGAATGTGGAGGGCTGCAGTCCAAAGGGTTGCAAAGAGCTGGACATGACTTGAGCAACTGAGAACACACACATCTTGAAATTATTTTCTCTAAAAGTTGGCTAAGTTTTTTAAAAAAAATTCTTCATACAGGTACATATTTATAATAGCAAACAAATGCATGCATATAATTATTATCATACTAATAGTTTTAGTTCAGTCCTCTGAATTTTTTTTCCTTCAGCTTGCTACCCCTGTAATCCATGTTACCATTCACTCTATATACTAATTCAAGTTGTTTCTCTATGGCCTTATAATACACTCCCTCCACATCTCTGTTTCTCTCTTTCTCTCTCTCTTGCATACATACCTACTCACAAGAATACATACATGATTTAAACACATCTACATATATATTCAATGTTCTATTTAGTGAATGTTATCTTTAAAGTCATTATTGTGAAAATTATACATTTCAGTATCTTGCTCTATTCAGAGGAAAAATGCATAGGTAAATTTCCTGCATCTATATCTGTAATTCACTCCTATTAATATCCATACAGGATGTTATGATTTATGTACACCCTGATTCATTTAATCTTTCCTCTACAGATGGTCGTTCACATGATTTCCTTTTTTTGACACTACCAATCACACTGCGATAAACATTATTGTACGTATATCCTTAAGGTTTGATGTTTTTATCCTAAGAGATATCTAAATATTTAGTCACTTATGTGGTACTACTAATGGTGAGGAATACATTTGTGTGAAACACCTTCATTTCTATGAATAGTTTTGCATGAATGGAATTGCTGGCTCTCAGGGAAGTCACATTGGTAATTCTGGTAAATGCCTCCAAACTGCTTTCCACAAAGATATCAGTAATTCTTATTTCTTTCAAGAATCAAAGTTAATACCTTTTAACAAGCATTTCTTCTCTCAGCTAGTGATATCAATTTCTACATTCTTTTTAGTCTGATATGCACTGTTGTTACATTATTACTTTAATTTGCATTCTCATTACTAATACTATTGAGTTTGAACTTTTCCACCTTCCCTCTCTCCCCTCCCTTCTTTCTGTACCTTTTTTTCCCTCTTCTCTTTTTTTGACAACGTGAATTTACTTTTCTGAGGAAAATGTTTTCATGTTTTCCCTAATATAATATTTGGATATTTGATTTATCCTCTTATCATAGTATTTTAGAAGTTTTGAGTAACACTACTCTTCGTCTCTACATTTAAATAGTTTTTTCCAAATTTATTAAGCATCTAATGTCTCTCTTTGGAGTACTTTGCTATAGAATTTTTAAAATGTTTTACAATTGATTAGCATTTTAAAAATAAATTTTCAGTTCCCTACAATATTAATCTGCTTGAACTGCTATAACAAAATACCATAATGACAGACATCTGTTTTTCTCAGTTCTGGAGCCTGGGAAGTCCAAGTTGAGAGTGTTGGTAGATTACCTTCCCAGCGAAAGCCCTCTTCCTGGCCTGCAGATAGCCCTCTCTTCTTTGTGTCTTCACGGGGCAGAGAGAGAAAGAGAGAGCTGTAGCTTCTTCTTACAAGGACAGGGATCTCATCCCAGGGCTCCATGCTCAAGACATTGAAGCCCAATTACTCCCCAAAGTGCCCACCTCCATATAGCATTATACTTGAGATTAGGCCTTCAACATGTAAGTTTGAGGAATACAAATACCTTAGGTTCATAGCATTCTGCCCCTTGTCCCCATAATACTTGTCTTTTTCACATGCAAAATATATTCATACCCTCACAAAGGTCCTCAAATCTTAACACATTCAAGCATCAATTTAAAGTCTACAGTCCAAAATCTCATCTAGATATTATTTAAATCAGATATAGGTGAGACTCGAGGTTTAATTCACCCTGGGGCAAAATCCCCCCTCTCTAGTTGGGAACCTATGAAACCAGGTAGGCCATGAGCTTCAAAACTATAGTGGTGGACAGACACAGCATAGACATTTCCATTCCAAAGCATAAACGTCAGAAGAAAGAGGTGGTAGGAACGAAGCAAGTCCCAAAACTAGCAAAGCAAATATCTACAGATTGTGAGACTTGAGGTTAATCCTCTTTGATTCAATGCTTTGACTTCCTGACTCACTGAAGTTGTAGTCCCATCTCTGCTAGAACAGCAGTTATGTTTCTGAAAATCTGATGAGTGACCTGCCCTCAAGGCTTGGGAGTGACTGCTGTCTGATCTTTGAAACAAAGGTGATGCTCCCCATTTCAAACCAAAGAGACAGTTCTGATGACTTCCAAACTGCCTTTCTGGGTCATTCTTCCCATGTCTTGAAGACCAATGCCTATTCACAGCCAAGCAGTTTTATGATCTGGTCCTACAGTGTGGAATAAGTCTGACAGCCTTCCTTCATTCCATCCAGTCTCCATCATCTTTAATTAAAACTGGCCATGTTTCCACTGGTATAACTGATTACATTCATGTTTTGAACCAACTTGGATCTCTTTATAAAATGATTGTTAAGCTACACTCTTGGTGTTCTTTTCCAAACACTCTCATTTTTGCCACAAGGATAGGGTGAGGATTTTTCAAATCTTCAAGTTTTGCTTCCTTTTTTTGGTGAATTAATTTATTTGTTTTAATTGGATGTTAATTACTTTACAATAGTGTAGTGGTTTTTGCCATACATTCTCATGAATCAGCCATGGGTGTACTTGTTCACTTCTTTTTTGTTTAACAATTACTTCATGAATTTATTTCTCTCTTCTCACAGTTTATTTTAAGCAATCATGAGAAAGCGAGTCACTCCTTCAATTCTTTGCTTAGAAACCACCTCAGTTAAATATCTAACTTCATCTATTGTATCTTCTACCTTCTGGCATCAGGAATAGGAATAAAGTCTGGCCAAGTTCTTCAATTTTTATAGCAAAGATTACATTTTCCACATTGTCTCCATTGTCCACTAACAAGTTCCTCATTTCCATCGGAGAGTTCATCAGAATGTCTTGGCCGTTCATATTTCTATGAATCCTTTTTATGTTTGTTTATATTTTCTCTAAAAAAGTTTTTCTTCCCAACTCTTTTTTTTTCAGCCTGAATCCTCACCAGAAGAGCCTGTAGCAGTCTTTTCATGGTAATACTGATATTTTCCTTTCATGAATCTCAAAATTTTTCCAGCCTCTACTCATTTCCAAAGCCACTCTATATTTTTAGGTCCATATTGTTACCCCAGTGTTCCACTTCTTAGTACCAATTTCTTTCTTACTGTGCTTAGATTTCTATAATAAAATGTGATAAGTAAATTTGTTTAAAAAGCAGACACATTTATCACAGTTCTGAAGCAAGGGTTCTAAGGTCAAGGCATCAGCTGATTCAGTAACTGGTGTGGACTCTCTTCTTGGTTTGCAGATGGCCACCTTCTTCACACGGTAGAGAGGGTAAGAACTCTAGTCTCTTCTTCTTATAAAGGCACTTGTTCCATCATGGAGTCCCCACCCTTATAATGTAATCTAAAGCTAATTACTTCCAAGGACTTTGCCTCCAAGTATCATTACCTTGGAGGGTTAGAGTTTCGTTAGTCAGACTTGGGGAGTGGGACACAAACATTAAATATATAAAACCTACTTTAATGGAGAAATTCTCTCCCAGCTTTTGATTCCATGTAGTTTTCTACAGTTATTTATATAATATTTATTATGTTTTCAATTTACAGACTATTTACAATGAATTTAGGATTTTATGCAAGACATGTGCTGAGCTTTCTTTTCCAGAATGGTACTCAGTTGTCATCATTTGTTGAATAAATCATGCTTTTTTTCCATTCAACTAAAATATTATTTCTATTATTTATTAAGTTCTTGAATTTTCTGTGATATATTTGTGAACACTCTATTTATTTAGGCTACATTTTTTTTTTTTTTTACTGTTTGATAACCAAGTAAACTTTATTAGAGTGGTTCTATAGTGTTTTATGATGTCCAGTAAAGTAATCTCCCATTTTCCTTTTTCATATATCTATTGGAATTGTCACAAGCTAAGACATTTCTTAACCATAACTGTTGGTACTAAAACATCACCTCCCAGAATAAGGGTTTCTTTTCATTTGTAAAGATCTTGTTTTCAATGCTACATGTGATGGTGTATTATTATATAGACACTTCATATTTTTTGATAAATTCATCCTTGTATATTTCACATTTTTACTAAGAATGGACTAAAGTAAAACACTTATTTTACAATTTTCCCTGTACCCATGTTTACCTCAAAAAAATCTATTGTTAAGCGTAGCAGTTTTTACTAATGCCTTTTGAGTTTTCTAGATGTATGATTATGACATCCACAATTAAAACAACAAAAATATTGTACCTCCTCTTTTCCAATTTTTATACTGCCTCTCATTTCTTTATCTTATTTAATTTTATTTTTATTGAAATTAAATTGAAACATGACTTAAATAAAATAATTCTAATAATTTCTTAATGATTGCATTAAAATTTCATCAAAATGTGATAACAATAATGGCTATCTCGATCCATCTCCTTTATTTAATTAATATGATTTAGTGGTTTTCCAAGTTATAATAATGCTTACTGTGTTTTTTGTAAACAGGTTGAATAATATTTAAGAAGTTTCTCATCTTCCCTTGAATCCCAAAAGCATATAAACAATTTTAAGTCTATTCCACCCGTAGCCTACAAGGCTCCTCTGTCTATAGGATTTTCCAGGCAAGAGTACTGGAGTGGGTGCCATTTCCTTCTCCAGGGGATTTTCCTGACCCAGAGATCCAACTCAGGTCTCCCGCATTGCAGGCAGATTCTTTACCATCTGAGCTACGAAGAAAGCCCCTTACATCTACCAGTGAGAATCATCTTCATGACAATGAGATTCAGAAATAGTTCATATAGCAATGACTTCTTATAGGGACACTGATGTTAAAAATGCAGTGAAATTCAGTATGGGCAGCTGTGGCAGAGGTGAGCCTGCCACAGAGTCCTGCAATATCTAAGATGCTTAGAGGCAGTGACAACGTAATCAAGGACTTCTAAGTTCCCACACTAGTAATAGTCGTTTTGGGCTGCTAAAACAAAACAACACAGGCTGAGGAATAAAATTTAAAACAACAACAACAACAGAAATGGACTTCTCTCAGTGTGGGAAGTTGAACATCTGACTTTGGGGTGGCAGCATGGTCAGACGAGGGCCCTCTTCTGGGCTGCAGAATGTCTTCACATGAAGGAAGAGTTTAGGGACCTCTCTAGGGTCTCCTTATAAGGGCACAGATACCATTCATAATATCTTCATCCACGTGACCTAGTCACTTTCCAAAGGTCCTGCATTTTAATAACATCAATTTGGGTATTAGGATCTCAACATGTGTGTTTGAGGGGGACACACTCAGAGTATAGCAAGTGTAAATTGTATCCTTATGTCTCCAATCCAAACCAGTTGAAAATTCTAATTTCTGCAGGGTTCTTTGCATCCTTTCTTGTTATCAATTATTATGTTGCACAGAATTGTGAGGTGTGAGCAACAAAGCACTTCTGGGCCAGCTTAAACAGAAAATAATCGTGTTAAAGAATAACAAATAGTTAATATATGCTAGAAATGTATCTTGAGCTAGTTATGCTACAGAGTATAGTTACATGGTCAAGAAACATATCAACCAATGAGAGGACTTTCAACTTGAAAACTACATTGTCACTACCAACTATGTCATGTTAACTCACCCCTCAAAAACAAACCAACAAAAATAATTTTGTGTTATTTACAAACAACAACAACAACAAATAAACTGGTGTCCCTTTGTGTTAGCATTCAGTGCTCACAAATGAGGAATCAACTTGCATTTTGCATTTGAGTTATAAACATTTCTCTCTGTAAATATGAACAAGTACTCACCAGACACCATATTTTTATGGATATTTATTTAATGATATAATTTCATTCAGCATCCAATAAGTCAAGTCAGATTTCAAGTCTTAATGATAAAAACACAATATCATTAGAGTAATTAGCCCTGTTGTAAATTGTAATTTAAGTACTCAGTTTGATATTAGAGGTAATCTTAAATGGACAGTTTCTACTATTAAATGAACTTGTAGAATGCAAAGTGTTAAGAAAAACTAAAATAAAAATTAGGCAAGGAGTATCCACATATTCTATGTTGCCTGACTCATCTAATGCAGAAGTTGACCAAAATGATCTTGTTTTTCACTATTTTTTTGTGGTGAGTTTTTGCATAACAATTTCCCATCACACTACTTTAACTACTGCTAAAGGATATTATTGTACAGGCTGTGTTCAAAGATTGGAACAAGGAATGTTAAAATTTGTTGTAAAAACTTGAATTGTGTCCTCTAGAGTTTTGTGTGTCTTCCTGGTTGGTGCCAGTGGTGAGAATTCACCTATCGATACAGGAGACATAAGAGATGCGGGCTTGATCCCTGGGTCAGGAAGATCCCCTGGAGGAGTAAATGGCAACCCACTCTAGTATTCTTGCCCGGAGAATCCCTTGGACAGAGGAGCCTGGTGGGCTGTAGTCCATAGGATTGCAAAGAGTCGGACACAACTGAAGCAACTTAGCACACAGAGATTTGTGAGGAGGGCACAGAGATCAGAGTGTGGTTCTATACATGTAGAAAACTCTAGATGAGAAGGATAGACTGGTGCCACCTCTGATGCCAAATTACAGGAAAGGCTGAAACAAGCGCCATCCAGACTCCAGGTTTTGTGGGAGTTTCTATGGGCTGGAGAGGATGCCTGGGAAATAGTAGTGTTAACTTGAAGTTCTAACAGGATGCCCAGATATCTGGTTAAATATTATCTGGGTGTGTCTGTGAGGGTGTTTCTTGGGGGAGAGGGGAAACATTTGAAAGAATGAGCTGAGTGAAGCAATCCTCCCTTGTGTGGGTGGAATCAGCGCGAAGAAAAGAAAAATGTGGAGTAAGGCAGGATTCTCTCTCTGTCTGTTTCTCTTTCTGTTTTCCTGGAGAACTTGATTAAAGTAAGCCATCTTGACAAAACCAGTCCAAGGGTTCTGCTTGCTGGGTTACCCTTCCACCAAAGCTGGGTTGGGTGAGAACAGAAAGCAAGAGGCAGAGATAGTAGATGTACATTTTTTTGCCCCAAGAAATGATTACAGAGGGGATGCTCCTCAGGGTTGGGGGAGAAAGAAATTTCCAAAGAATCCATAAATTGTCACTTTAAGTAGGGAAGTGAGCAGTTAATCATTTAGAGAGTAAGAAAGGAATTGGCCTTTTTGTCTGTCTAATCGTCTGCTTCCCTTGCCCCAACCACAGAGACTCTGGAAGCTTTTGATAAACAGAAACAGGAAAGGGAGCTCAGATGGTGACAGGCCTAACTATGTTCGCCTGTGCACTGCCAAACTGTGGAATACTATGTTAGACTCCGAGAGAATGGAAAACATCTACATTTGGCTAAGAAAGAGAAGTTTTTACATTGATTCAGACTAGGCTTTCTCACATCTAAATATAAGTGTTTTATACCAAAAAGTGAGCTGCAAAGATATGGGGGACATGATATATTAACCAGAAACATATTTAAAAGGAGTATTACAGAAAGTATATTATAAACAGAATTATAACATTAGTGCTTGAATTCTGTTGAATCTAGTCCACTCATGTAAGTTCAACAAGTGATTGATTTTTTTCCCCATTCCCTTTCAGAATACTTAATACAGGAAATAGTCACAAATTCATAAAAGCATATTCTCATGACCTCGGGGTTTGAAAACAGGACTCTGGAGACTATGAAGTATAAGAAGGAAAAATGATGCACAGTCAGAAGAACATAAAAGTGTGGTTCCTAAGAATCTTCAAAGCATAATTGTCCCAGAGATAGTCAAATTTGTTCTAGGGTAAGAGTGAATAAATCGGAATTTCCTATCTGTGTTTTTCTGTTTTTTTCATAAGAAAGACTTTGAGCACAATGATAGTGCATTTTCTCCAAATAAGTGGCTAACCTCAGTTCAGTTCAGTCTCTTAGTCATGTCCGACTCTTTGCGACCCCATGAACCATAGCACACCAGGCCTCCCTGCCCATTGCCAATGCCCGGAGTCCACCCAAACCCACGTCCATTGTGTCGGTGATGCCATCCAACCATCTCATCCTCTGTCGTCCCCTTCTTCTCCTGTCCCCAATCCCTCCCAGCATCAGGGTCTTTTCCAATGAGTCAACTCTTCGCATGAGGTGGCCAAAGTACTGGAGTTTCAGCTTCAGCATCAGTCCTTCCAATGAACACCCAGGACTGATCTCCTTTAGGAGGGACTGGTTGGATCTCCTTGCAGTCCAGGGGGCTCTCAAGAGTCTTCTCCAACACCTCAGTTCAAAAGCATCAATTCTTCGGTGCTCAGCTTTCTTCGCAGTCCAACTCTCACATCCATACATGACTACTGGAAAAACCATAGCCTTGACTAGACAGCCATTTGTTGGCAAAGTAATGTCTCTGCTTTTTAATATGCTGTCTAGGTTGGTCATAACTTTCCTTCCAAGGAGTAAGCATCTTTTAATTTTGTGGGTGCAGTCTCCATCTGCAGTCATTTTGGAGCCTAAAAAAAATGAAGTCTGCCACTGTTTCCATTTTTTCCCTATCTATTTGCCATGAAGTGATGGCACCAGATGCCATGATCTTAAAGATAGTAGAAAAAGTGTGTTTCATTTGAAATTAGAGGAAAGCTAAAAATCAATGCCTCTTTTATCTAGGATCTTGCAAATTTATATGTAAGCACTTCTGGAATTACCAGCAATGGGAAAAATTAGTCTCTGAATATAATATAAAAAAGTAATATTTTAAGCAATTTAAGAAACTTGATGATCCTCACATAAAAAAGTGATTTCATTAATGAAATTTGAGGAGTTAGATAGAGATATGTAGGTACAAATGTAGATATAGATTAAATACACACATTTAGGTATGCAGTCCTATCGTGGTGTGTACACATAATTCGGGTACATAAAGGTTTGGTATTTGTAAAATAAAGTAGTTCTTCTATAGTATTAAGCATCGTTACTTTGTATTTTTAAGTCTTTTCCATTTTTCTCTAAAAGCTGAAATTTTTCTGAGAATCATTGGAAATTATTTTTTAAAGAAATTAGAGGAAAACTTAATATTACACAAATGTATATTTAGAGAATTTTGAATATAACATCATTATAGCTCTGGTGTTAGTTTTTATTTTTATTTTTTTGTTTGTTTTTAGTACAATGTAATTAAACAATTATTTTGCACTTTAACTTTCAGTGGATAGCAATGATATTCAGTTTCAAATATTCAAGATTTATTTAGTTGCATTATTTGATACATTTTCCTTTTGAGTTTCTCACCTAATTTCTCAAAGACCTCTGCAAAGAGACCCCATATAATTGAATATCTATATTTTAGAATCAGGAAGTAAATATGCAATAAATTCTCAAAGAATATCTATTTCACTGAGCTGCTCTAAACTCTTTAGTTACTTATATAATCAAAAATTAAGCAGTGGTTCTCAAACGTAATGACATATTAAAGTCATCTGGGTACCTTTTTAAAAAATGCATATGCCCAGTATCCATCTTATATAAATGGACCAGGAAAATGAATGTGTGAAAACCTCTCCAGGTGTTCTTCACCTGTGGTCACTAAATTAGACTAAAGCTGCAAGATTTGTAGTTATTCTTACTAATAGCCCTTAGTCTTTACATCTCACTCATCTACATTAAATAAATAAATAAATAAATATATATATATATATATATATATATACCTTGTGGGATAACTAATTTATCTGTTTTTGTTATAGACTTTAAACTATCCCTCAAAAGTGGTTTCCAGAATACTTGTAAAAGTAGATTTAATAGATATTGGAATAGAGCAAGATAGTGCTACATGAAGCACTCTGATTTAGTTATGATTGCCTACAAAGAAGAGATTTTTAGAGTATTGGAAGTGGTATGATAATAAAACTGAACAAAGGGGAAAAAAAGGATTGAAGAATTACCTGAGATATGTCAATGAAATTGACACTAGTGAAGAAAGCAATGAATGAGAAAAAAATAGGGTAAAGGAGAGAGGAAATTCCTTCTGAACAATGTATTGGGTCCATATCGTATCTCAAATCCTACTTTGTAAAAGTCTTGTAGCTTTCTGTTAAGAGTATGTGGGCCCCTAAATTTCCTTTATGTGAAGGCTGGATCCTTCTTTATTTTGTGCATTCTCTGAACAAGAATCTCATTCCAAGATTCAATCAGAATGAATACACATGTAAATATTACCTCCATTGTTGTTTCATACCACGTCTTTTACTTATATAATTTTAGCTAACTATAAGCATTTTAATCCTTTTTGAAAGCTAAACTGAACATGATATTTAATTCTATTTAATTTGTAACGAATCAGTAATCATCTGAAAAATTTAAAAAAAAAGTGTGCATACAGTATAAGAGATATTAAATGTGATAAGAAAAAAAAAACAAGAAAAGCTAGGATATCATGTGTTTGGTTGTGATTCCTCATAAGCGAAAAATGCCAAGAACATGAGCTAGTTGACTGCAGTGTGTTTAGCTGTGACCTGAATTGTGCCTGGTCGCTTTGCTTAAAATATAATTGAACAGGCAGTGGGAAAATAGAAAATTGCCTGGATTAGGTGTTGGCTGAGGCCATCAGAGGAGACTAAACGTATGAAAGTTCAACAAATTACTGAATAAAAGATACTACAGCTGGTAAATATCTTTCCTTGAGAGAGCAGAAGAAATAGTTGTAACTATCATATAAAAGATAAGATAAAGATACTAACATAGAATATAAATGCTCTCAAATCAATGAATTCATAAGACTTCAATTAAAATATTTATATTTTCCATGACACCAAGACTCCAGAGCTTATTTCTTCATGTCAACAAAGTTTGGTAAATTTTTCCTCATTAAGGAAATGAAAAGGTCTATCTAATAAAACAAAATGTCTATCCCATGAATAAAGTTCATATAAAAATAACAGAGTGGAAAAACAATGACCTTAAAATGCAGTGATATTTCAGTATTTTTGACATATAACAAACACAGAAATCGATAGAAATAAATAGTGAATTCATAGAGAAAAGCGTGCAAATGGCACAGAAATATCGAGTTAAGTGTGACCAATAAACAATCTAAGAAAGCAAAATGAAATAAATTGTAGCATATAATTTTCTTTTTAAAGATTGAAAATATTAATAATTTCTAATGCTGTGAATGAGAGAGAAAATGCTTAGGTATTAATAATGGAGACATTTGTGTGTGTCTTTAAATACCAGTTTGTACGCTGCTACTGCTGCTAAGTCATCTCAGTTGTGTTCGACTCTGTGTGACCCCATAGATGACAGCCCACCAGGCTCCCCCATCCCTGGGATCCTCCAGGCAAGAACACTGGAGTCGGTTGCCATTTCCTTTTCCAATGGATGAAAGTGAAAAGTGAAAGTGAAGTCTCTCTGTCGTGTCCGACTCTTTGAGACCCTGTGGACTGCAGCCTACCAGGCTCCTCCATCCATGGGATTTTCCAGGCAAGAGTACTGGAGTGGGTTCCCATTGCCTTCTCTGCTAGTTTGTATTCAATGTAATTTATGATATTTTTACACAGCTAAAATTTTCACTTTTATTAATGTAACTTTTTCATGCAGTAATTTATATACAAGATTTGCTCACCTCAACATTATTTATTGCCTATGTTTTCTTAAATTACTTTCTTACATATATGCTTGTGTAAGGATTATGATATTTTGAACCTCCTGCCCCATCCAGTAAACAAATTCTTTAAAACCTGAATTCAGGGATGAAAATCCTCTAATGTGAAAAAGGACGTTTTAAAATACCTGGAAGAAACAAATGAGCTCCTATCAAGAATAAAGGAATCAATTGATAGGTGTCAATAGATACTGATAACAGCATTTGCCAAGAAGAACAGTTCACTCCTGAACCTCTGTTCTCCTGTATACACACCATATGCAAGTGGGTCTTGACATTCCACAGCTGATGTTGTGAGTGACAGATGTGAGAACATAATTGGTCCTCATTCAAAATCATGAGCATGAGCTTGAAATATACACTTTAGAAGGCTCAGTTAATTTGCTAATGACTAGCTCTGCTTGATTGTTTGAACATAGTGAGCAAGAAAATTTATGGTATGTAGATCGCAGAGGAAATCTAAGGTAAATTCTTTTTAATCACACACCTTGAAAAGCTGTTGCATTTATTTAAAAACTTTACATCCTGATGAGTACAACTTTAACAAATGTGAACGTTATCCAATTCTAATAGTTTCACTAGAGTCAATCTTGGTAATATTAGAAAGTAGTTTTTTTTTTTTTTTCTTTTGGTGATCTTCTCTTCACTCTACAGTCTTTTTTTTTATTATTTCTCACAAGTTCTGGACAGTCTTACTCTGTAGAATAACAATTTTTTAAATTCATCCACGAAAATCAAAGCTGGTTTTTCCAGTAGTCATGTATGGATGTGACAGTTTGACCATAAAGAATAATGAGTGCTAAAGAATTGGCACTTTCAAATTGTGGTGTTGGAGAAGACTCTTGAGAGATCCTTGGAAAGCAAGGAGATCAAACTAGTCAATCCTAGTGGAAATCAACCCTGAATATTCATTGGAAATACTGATGCTGATGCTGAAGCTCAAATACTTTGGACAACCCTTTTGTGAAGAGCCGACTCATTGGAAAGGACCCCGATGCTGGGAAAAATTAAGGGCAAGAGGATAAGGGGGTGATAGAGAATGAGATGGTTGGATGGCATCGCTGACTCAATGAACATGGGTTTGAGCAAACTCAAGGAGATAGTGATGGACAGAAAAACCTGGTGTGCTTCAGTTCATGGGGTCATACACAACTTAGCAACTGAACAACAACAAACTCATCCACACAGGCTAAGTTATTAAGATCACCCTGTCATACTCTTACCTCTCAGAAGCCATTATGTTAGAAGAAAAAGGTACAGATGATTTAAACATATATGAATAATTTTACAATTATGGAATTTAGGAATTTCAGGCTAGATATAAAGGAAGTATTCTAAAACCACCCCCAAATCTCTCTTGATTCTTGTTTACTCCAACCCTGGTAAGTCTCCTGTTTTCTAAATCAGTAAATAGTCATCATCACCCTTCCTGTTGTATAAGCCAGCTTTCTCAAAGTTGCCCTTGACATCTCTCAGCTATGTAAAATCCAATTCCAAGTTGCATTGGTGTTTAGTTCCCAAATATGACTCACCTAATTTCACTTCCATCCATCTCCACTCTCTCCAGCTTTGCCCAGGCTACATATTTTTCAATAGATTCCCTGAATAGACATGTTCAGATGATTTACAACAGCAAATGGACATCTTAAGCACAACTGGAAATTGTGTTTTGAAAAAAAAAAAAAAAAATGCAGACAGAAGATGAGCTGGTTCTTCAAATTCTGGTACTATAAAGATTTTCTCAGTCTCCTTGGTGGTTGTGTTCAGTGTGAGGCTTCTTTTTCAATATGTCAAAGGGGAGAAATATTTCAGGCAATAATTTGATCAATCTAGTAAAACTGAGCTTTTTATTTTGTCTCCGCCTAATTAAAGCATCAACTAATCTTAGTAGAGAAGATTTTTTTAAAATAATTAAGTTTGCCTAAAGCCATCTGAGACAATTTATGATCCACAAAGTATGAGTCGAGTAGCAGGCAATTTGACGGCCTTTCTAACTGTTTGCCAAATATCTTTTTACCCAAGTGATTAGGAAATGTTTCATTTGGTGTATTGCCCCCATCCCTGTGGCCAGGTGTAATAATCTCCAAAAATTTCATGGCTTAGTGCTGTCTTTGGTTGAATAACTTATTTTAAGAACTGAAATTTGAGTTGTTGGACAGTGATACTACCGAGTAAAATATTACATAAGAGCAAAATTTTGGAACTGTGTGTGTGTGTCTTACTTTCTGTTTTGAACCCCGTGTGTTTTAGCCGCTCAGTCATTTCCGACTCTTTGTGACACTGTGGACCATGGCCCCTCTGTCCGTGGGATTCTTCAGGCAAGAAAAGTGGAATGGGTTGCCATTTCCTTCTCCTGGGGATCTTCCCAACCTAGGGACTGAATCCAGGTCTCTTGCATTGCAGGCAGATTCTTTACCATCTGAGTCACCAGGGAAGCTTCATATTTATTCCAATAGCAGTTGTTCAGGTAGGTAAATTGATAGAAATTACTACAGTTACCAATTTATATATGAAGAAATTAAGTCTTTGGGAAATTTCTTGATTTATTTAGGTCTTAGAATATATGAGAACTTACCACTCAGAGGAAAATAAGGAGCTGAGTGAGCACAGACGTGCTAACAAAAATTGATAGAGGCAATTCTTGGAGCTTAATGATTATGTAAAGGCTTTAAATAAATTTTCTGAACTAAATAAAATACATCTCAGCATGAGCAAAGCAAATCAGACTAGCCTCTATTATGCTCTTCAGGAAGAACTTTTAAATGCTTTTCTGTATACGGTTATTTTTTTATTTGTTTCTGTGCATATGTGTGTTTATGAATGGTAGAAGTTCCAGGTCTACCTGAGCAAGCTTTAACTTCTATTTTAAATAATTTGAGAATCTGTACTAATTTTATATTATCTAATGTCTACACTTGACATATTTTGGGTCAGCAAATACCCATAATCAGTTTCTTGTATAAGTCAAAGAACATGAAAGTAGACAGGACAAGAGTAGGTTATGGCAGCATATCTTGTGAGACCAGATGAACTGTGGTGTTGGAGAAGAGTCTTGAGTCCCTTGGACTGCAAGGAGATCCAACCAGTCCATCCTAAAGGAGATCAGTCCTGAATATTCTTTGGAAGGACTGATGCTGAAATGGAAACTCCAATACTTTAGCCACCTGATTGAAAAACTGACTCATTTGAAAAGACCCTGAGGCTGGGAAAGATTGAAGGCAGGAGGAGGAGGGGCTGACAGAGGATGAGACAGTTGGATGGCATCACCGACTCAATGGACATGAGTTTGAGTAAACTCCAGGAGTTGGTGATGGACAGGGAGGCCTGGCATGCTGCAGTCCATGGGATTGCAAAGAGTCAGACACGACGGAGTGACTGAACTGAAAGGACAGCTATGATCAGTTGTTTTTAAAATCAGTTTAATTCAATTTGATAAAATATGTAAACTTTTTGCCAGGTTCTTTGGGGGTAAACAATGAACAAAATATAATTGATTCCTTAAGTAAATATAATACACAAGAAATACTGACATACAGTGAAATGGGCTAAATTTTATTTTATTTAATTTTTTTCATTTATTTTTATTAGTTGGAGGCTAATTTCTTTACAATATTGTAGTGGTTTTAGCCATACATTGAGATGAATCAGCCATGGATCTACATGTGTTCCCCATCCTGAACACCCCCCCCCCCCCCGGCACCTCCCTCCCCCATCCCATCCCTCTGGGTCATCCCAGTGCCCCAGCCCTGAGCACTTGTCTCATGCATCCAACCTGGGCTGGCGATCTGTTTCACACTTGATAATAAACATGTTTCGATGCTGTTCTCTCAGATCATCCCACCCTCACCTTCTCCCACAGAGTCCAAAAGTCTGTTCTATACATCTGTGTCTCTTTTTCTTTCTTGCATATCGTTACCATCTTTCTAAATCCCATATATATGTGTTACTATACTGTATTGGTGTTTATCTTTCTGGCTTACTTCACTGTGTATAATGTACTCCAATTTCATCCATTTCATTAGAACTGATTCAAATGCATTTCTTTTTAATGGCTGAGTAATATTCCATTGTGTATATGTACCACAGCTTTCTTATCCATTTGTCTGCTAGAGTTTAAACTTTAACAAAACATATGAAATAAAGAAAAATCAATTCTAATGGAGAAAGCAGTTAGTGGTTGAATAGCATTTGAATGTCACTGAAGGTTGCATTGAGAGCTTTTGCAAGAAAAAAAAGATAACAAATGGATTCTAAATTAGGAGGTTGTAAGTCAATAATTATTTGAGGGCCTCTAAATAGCATATTAATTAATTAACTAATTAATTAAACCATAATAACATATTTATGGTTTAATTTTAGTATGTGTGGGGCAGTTTGGTAAAATATAAGACTAAAAAGAGCTGTATACAGATGCTAAAGCCTTAAATATGATATCAAGGATTTACAGCTTTTTCTCACAGTTAGGGTTGTGAGTGCTTGCCAACTCTGATTGACTGATAGTGACTGCCCAGTTGAAAGTACTGAGAAGCATTCAGAGCATCAGGGTGAGCTTAGAGATGTGTTTGATCAGCAATGTCGTTCATAGGTAAAGGATGGTGTCAATTGAAAAAAAAAAAAAAAAGAATCATACAATGTAAAAGTTGAGTGCTCAATCGGATCCAACTCTTTGTGACCCCATGGACCATAGCCCACCATGCTCCTCTGTCCATGGGATTCTGCAGGCAAGAATACTGGAATGGGTTGCCATGCCCTCTTGACCCAGAGATCGAACCCATTCCCTGTGTATCCTGCATTGCAGGTGGATTCTTTACCAATGAGACACTGGGGAAGTCCAAAGTTGAGAGTTATGTTTTGTCTGGCCGACATTCTTAGGACTTCGATCTGGGGAGACTGAAGTTCTTAGGTTGTTCCAAGGGACTGTTCCAAGAAGGCAAACAGGGGAGTCAGATATACAGGAGCTTTTGCAACAAAGACCAGGTAGCTGAAACATTAAAGATTACAGTTAACTAAAGAAAATCAGATATTTCTTAAGGAATTTATTACTTTTCTATGTATGAGAAGATGCAAGAGTCTGGCCTCAGTGAAATCATTCCTTTGTTGTGTAACTTAGCTATCTGTGGCCAGTATCCAGTGTTTTCTCATCCTGAGTCCCCTCAGGGTGCTGAGTTGGGAGTAAATGCAATGGCTGAGGGTTTGGCAGTGGGTAGCCCATTTGTCTCCACCCTGAGTTCCCTTAAGGCTCATCATTTGGGTGGCTATAATGTGATGGCTTTATGGCTGCAACGTCCTTTGTTTACTGATATGGCAGGCAGTATTTTTCATCCATAACGGTTTGCAATGAAATTAGGCAGGGGACAAGCACAAATAAGATAGTTTTCATCCTACCACTTCCTTCAACCATGCTACATCAGATCTCCCTTCCAGACTCTTTCTAACATCTAGATAAATCTTAGAGCTTTCCAGCAACTTTCTGTGGGGAGAAAGCAAATTGGCTGAAAGGGCATGTTCAAGCTCTCTCGCCCCACGTTTTGTAAATAATGACTACGTAACAGCTGAGATAATTTGTAGCACTGCACATGTGTGTCACGAGGTATCGGCTTGGTCACAGGCTACTTCAGGTTGTACACATGTGTGCCCTCCACCTAGAAAGTGGTGAATTATTGCTGCCTCATGGCTATGTCCACTGGGTCAGCCACAGTGGGGAGATACAATGTGTTTGCTGCTGTAGCTACTGCGTCAGCCAGGAGGGAGGCTGTGTGATGGCTGCTGAGCCAGCCAGGAGAGAAGAAACGTGTCTGCAGTTCTGATGGATCCTCAAGTCTTCTCCCGGTCTCTTAGCTCATGCCTTCTGGACTTAGCTCACACCTTGCCCACACTGGGTTCAGCAAACAGTGAGGATATGTGAACAGTGACACAACTGGAGCTGTGAGCAGGATCGATGATACACTTTCCATTATGAAAACTATAAAATCGTGCTCTCGTTCAGATTTTTAAAACATCAAATCTAACCTGATTCACTTCAATTTCTAGCAAACTCAGCATACTTACCTCTTTCTGTTACCTGATGGGCAAGTAGCTATGCATTGGTCTTGCCAGAATTGTTCAAACCAGGTAACTTTTCTGGCCCATAGTTTTTGGACCACAGTAAATTGACATATTTTTGCATAAATGGACATAATATATAAATGCTACCTGAGAAAAGCCTTAACAACTTCAGTGTTAGTTTACCTACAGAAATTTTGGCCAAATGTCTTAAGTTCCATCAGCTGAGCATTTACATATATATATAACACACTTTTTTTCCTCCAACTCCTCTTCATTCACTCCCCATGTTATGTCTTATGTGATTATCTCCCACACCAAAAGTTTCTTTAAGGACAGCAATTGTCTTTTTTTAATGTTAGATTATCAACCTCCCCACAGACACCCCCAAGTCCCAGTACTAGTAAAATGCTTTCCCTAAAATCGCTCTGTAATATGTTACTTTTAGCACAAAAATGAAATCTGAAAATTTGCAATACCATCTGCAGAGGGTTTTGTTTTAGCTTCATTTCTTTTTGTCCTTGAAACATTTGAGGAATATACTGTATAACAAGTAGCTAATCATTATTAAATTGATGGGTATTCATTATAATCATTTTAATGTAGACATTACATGGTACCCTACATGCATGCCCTTGTAAGTTAACTTCATTTTGTGGCCTTAAAATAATATACCAGAGAAACACTTTTGTATATACAAATTTCAACTCCTTTCCCATCAATTATACCCTTAATTGTAAAGATCCAAAAGGGAGATTATAGTGGCCAAAACAGAACCAATTTCTGGCACTTGTAAACTGCACTTAGCCAGGTTGTTTATAATCTTGAAGAATTCCTCAAAAGGTAGAAGACCTCTCCTTTAACTTAATTTGTTTAATTGTGTAAATATCACTTGCCAAATATGGATAATTGTACTAAGGTTCTCAAATGCTATGGAGTGTTAGAAATGAACTCTTACTTTAGAACATTAACTTTCTTCTGTTATCTAATCATTTTCTTTTTTAAAAGAATACTTTTTAACTTACAGAAAATTTTGTATTACAAATTAACACTATTCAAAAACTAAAAAAAAAAAAAAAAAAAAATCAAAAGGTAATTGTCTAAAAGCAGACACTAAACCTCTTAAATTAAAAAAAAAGTGCCAATATAATAATGAGAACTCATATTATTCTATGCTTATTTTGTGCTGGACATTTTAAGTACATGAGATGTGCTATCTCATTAAATCCTCTAAACAAACTAATAATAAAGATTCTATAATTCTCCCCATTTTACAGGTGTAATAATACTTTCCAGCTCAGCACTTTAATAAACATCATTGAGCTGATAAGCAATAGAATTGAACTATCAGTCTAGGTGGTCAAAAATAAACCTCTAAATTGCTATAAACAGGCCTCTAAATTGTTACTAAGAAAAATAAGCACATTGCTGGAAAATTATGCTTGGATTTACATTAGAATTAAGAGAAATGAATCTTCAGTTCAGTTCAGTTCAGTCGCTCAGTCGTGCCCGACTCTTTGCAACCCCATGAATCGCAGCACACCAGGCCTCCCTGTCTATCACCAACTCCAGGAGTTTACTCAAACTCATGCCCATCAGAGTCAGTGATGCCATCCAGCCATCTCATCCTCTGTCGTCCCCTTCTCCTGCCCCAATCCCTCCCAGCATCAGGGTCTTTTCCAATGAGTTAACTCTTCGCATGAGGTGGCGAAAGTATTGCAGTTTCAGCTTCAGCATCAGTCCTTCCAATGAACACCCAGGACTGATCTCCTTTAGGATGGACTGGTTGGATCTCCTTGCAGTCCAAGGGACTCTCAAGAGTCTTCTCCAACACCACAGTTCAAAGCATCAATTCTTCGGTGCTCAGCTTTCTTCACATCCATACATGACCACTGGAAAAACCATAGCCTTGACCAGATGGACCTTTGTTGGGAATCTTACATGTGCTTATTTCTTTAGCAAATGTTGTTTGTTACCTACAAACATATTATAATTACACATTGAAATAACATTGACCACAACATTTGTTACTCATTATTGACCTAGAATGGTTCTTACTGTTAAATCAGAGATAATGGCCCTCCATCTATAGGCCCCACTGGGCTCTTGTATTAATTCCATCAACATGGGAATTCAGACTTCACAGGGTCAGAGCACCCAGCCTTAAGTAGAAGTTTTCTCAGTGGGTATGTTGCTGTGGCTACTTGTTAGAGAGTTGACTAGCTTGCAATTTGGCCATTACAGATTGTGGAACCTGGGATAGCACCTTTAAATTTCAAAGGGGAGTAAAAGCCTGGGATTGATGTATTAAACATTTTCATGTGTCCTTTGCTATATTATCATCCTGGAATTACTGAGTCTTTTTTTCTCTTCTTTATGATTATGCCTGTTCCATTCTGCCTTCCTTACCACCTACAACTCTAGTTCATTTCTTCCCTCCCCATCATCTATATGTCTTCTTTATTTCTCTCCTCCACCATCTATTATATACCAACAGTACTACTACTTCAATAAATGAAAGAATGGAACATAGTTTATTCCATCTCTAGGAAAAGAGCTAAATGTATACTTTAATAAATGTATCTCTTCCCCTTGATTGCTAAAATTCCATGGAAATTAGTCTTTGAAGTAGGAATAAAATATTGAAGTTACTCTGTCATATCTAAATAGTAGTAATATTTCCAAAAATACTCAACACAAAATATTTTACACTTATTTGTGTTATATGGCCAAAATTTTAAATGACTTCTAAAAGAATGTATACAGGAAATGCTAATATTAGTGTGATACTCTGTATATGAGATACAGTTACCTAATGCTGCACAAAAAATCACAGCATTTTAAAAATATTTTTTAAAAATTATTTTAAAAAATAATTTTTCATGGTTTTAGCAAGTCAGCAATTCTGACAGGGCAAGTAGGGCCTACTTGTTTCTCCTCCACAATGTTTAAGCCTCAGCTGACTGATGTGAAGGTTGGGAGCTGCACTCATTTGAGGATTGGTTCACTCAACATCTGGTGGCCTATCCTTACTGATGAGAGATCTCAGGTCTTCTCTACACAAACCTAAGGGGCTCCTCGCTGTTATGGGAGGCCTCTCTGAGCTTCTTCTCCACATGCACACTACAAGAAGATCTTGTAGGTCTTCATAGAACTGGTCAGTTTCAGTTTCTTCAACATTAGTGGCTGGGACATAAAATTTGATTACTGTGATGTTGAATGGTTTTCCCTGGAAATGGTTTGCCCTGGAAATGAACTTCTCCACAGAGAGTGTGAACATCCTCAAATGTCACCAGCCTCAGAAGACGCACAGCACTGACTCCACCATCCCCTATGATAAGGGAGTCACAAGTACCATCCATGTTCAAAAGGAGGGGAAAGAGAATCCTTCTCTTGATGGGAAGTGCAAGGTTCTGGAGGAGGAAATGAGACCAAAAATATCCCTATGTCATTTTTTTTTTAAAAATACAATCTGTTTTCTGTTCTTCATTTTATATACAAACTATATACAGCAAGATGTTAACAGTGGTTTATTCTCTATATGGACATAAGTTTGAGCAAGCTCTGGGAGTTGGTGATGGACGGGGAGGCCTGGCCTGCTGCAGTGCATGGGGTCTCAAAGAGTCCGATATGACTGAGTGACTGAACTGATTCTCTTTATGGAAATTATGATTTAATTTCATTTTTTTGTATTTTTTATTATATGCTTCGAGTATTTATTTGGAGAAGGCAATGGCAACCCACTCCAGTACTCTTGCCTGGAAAATCCCATGGATGCAGGAGCCTGGTAGGCTGCAGTCCATGGGGTCGCAAAGAGTTGGATACGACTGAGCGACCTCACTTTCAATTTTCACTTTCATGCATTGGAGAAGGAAATGGCAACCCACTCTAGTGTTCTTGCCTGGAGAATCCCAGGGATGGGGGAGTCTGGTGCGCTGCCATCTATGGGGTCGCACAGAGTCGGACAGGACTGAGGCGACTTAGCAGCAGCAGCAGCATTTATTCAGAAATAATGAACATGTATTACCTTTGTAAGAGAAAAAAGAGAAAATGAAGATGCACCCTGTATTCTTTAAGCTACAGGAAAAGAAAAAGAACAAGAAAACAAAGCTCAGGATCCCTGACCAAGTCCTTACAACACTCCATTTCACTTTCATTGCCTCCTCTTTTGCCTTCATCTGGTGCTTGAGTCAACCTAGAATCCTTTGTAACCACTCACCCAGATGTTTCCACTGCATCTAAAGTGCATGTTACACTTGCTTGCCTCTGCACCCATCTCCAGTGAGGGGCGTGAGGGACAGTTCCAGAAGAAAAGATCAAGGTATTAAACAGACAATCCAGCCCTTGATAAAGCCTATCTAAGCATTACAGAAAAAAAAAAAAAAAAAAAAAAAAAAGGAAACATTACTGAGAATAAATATATGAAAAAAAATCAAATATATGTTTTAAGCTATCTTTCCTTTATTCTTACTTAATTTCACTTTCAAGCTTGGGATTTGTTTCTTACAGAAATTGTCATGCCCTTAAAATTAGTGGTGTCCATGTGTAGAGTCATTTCTTGTCTTGTTGGAAGAGGGTGATTTCTGTGACCAGTGTTCTCTTGGCAGAGCTCTGTCAGCCTTTGTCCTCCTCCTTTCTGTACTCCAAGGCCAGACTTGCCTGTTACTCCAGGTATCTCCTGACTTCCTACTTTTGCATTCCACTCCCCTGTGAGAAAAAAGACATCTTTTTTTTTATCCTAGTTCTAGAAGATCTTGTAGGTCTTCACAGAACTGGCCCATTTCAGTTTCTTCACCATTAGTGGTTGGGGCATGATAGACTTGGATTACTGTGATGTTGAATGGTTTGCCTTGGAAATGAACAGAGATCATTCAGTCATCTTTGAGACTGCACTCAAGTACTGTATTTTGAATTCTTTTGTTGACTATGAAGGCCATTCCATTTTTTTCTGAGGGATTCTTGCCATAGAAAAATCAGTGATTATACTTGTGACAAATAAGTTCCAAAGATGCAACATATCTCCTAATTTTTTTTTCTAGCTTGAAATTGATAATCTGATGATAAGAATGACTCCAGTTGATAGTATCTATATAGTGCTTTCCAGTTTGAAAAAAAAAATTATATACATATGCAATTGTGTTCAACAAACTTCCCTATTCATAGTGCAGAGTACTATTCTCTGTTCAGAGACTTTGTCTTCAGAAACTGGCTTTAAAAGATTTACCCAGGTTACAAATATAAGAACAATGAAGGCAGTCTACTTTCTTTCATGGTGCTAAAGGAGAAGGCATTATTTTAGATCTAAATTGACATTTTTCCCTTTTCTTCAAGACATAATGACCAGCGGTAAAGGCATAGAAGGTAGCTTGTTTGCATATTTTAGACATATAATTCCAGGAATAAATATTCTAGAGCGTTCCTTATGGTGTGTGTCATCAACGTGAAAAGATCTTAGTTTTCCAGTCCTCTGCTTGAGTCAGTACTCAGAGAATGTGGAGTATGGATGCTTGAAACCATGTAACTGTTGCTTTCTCATACTCTGCCCTTTGGTACAAGGCAAAACACCCTTTGCAGGGAAGGTTGACTCAGGTGATTACTGCTGGTGGAAATCCAAGGGCTGCAATTGAACTACTGGCAGAGAGGGTGGTACTCTTGGACTGCTGATTAACCATAGTGTTTATTAGGGTAGCTATTGCTTTAAAACTATTTCTAAGCTTCCCAGTTATTTTCAGGTTCCCTGTTCCCCTTCCCCTGCCCACTTGATTGGTTTTAAATTGCAACTGTCGACTACAGCTTTCTATAGCACTTACTCATGACTGCTCCAGCTTTCCACTTTCTCTTTCCATTCAAACAGCTAAATTGGAAGTGTATAGTGCTTGATTTATATTTAGATGTATTTTTTAAATGAAGAGTTAAAAGTTAAAAGTCTGCACAGCTGCAGGAAACATTATTGAAAGTCCTTTAAAACCATTATGTAGACTCACTCAAATGGCTGCTACAAATGCACATTATAAAATCGGCCTTTTAGCTGTTAGTATTTCATTGGAGTTTGTACTATTTTCCTTTGGTATTGTCAGTATTTAATGCTAATCATTTAGTATCATAAAGCTAGGCATGTTTCTTTATCTAACTATAATAATGGCACCTATGAAAAAATAAGTGAGGAAGGTAGGACATTTAAAAATATGGTAGAGGATTGAGATTAAGGATTGCATAAAAATTAGTTTGCAACAATATTGGAACAAACTGACTTAAACTACAAGTATGTTTATCATTTTAAGAAAGTAGAAGTCCACGTGGAGTGTGGGATTCAGGATTAGTAGACATAGTGTCTCAGGGATGACCTAGCTTCTTTCAGTCTTTTAACTCTGTCACCTTCAACATCAGCTTCCTGCAGGTCTGGTTCTCTCTGTGGAGGTGAAAACCTTTTTGGTATCTGCAAAGCTGCTGGGCTACTTGCTTCCTTTCACATATTCAACAGGCAAGAAGGGAGTAAGATCAAGGATTGGGAGTAAGGGAAAAAGGGAGAAGGGGAAAAAGGGAGAAGGAGAAAAAGGGAGTTAGAGGAAGAGAGGATAAAGAAAGAGTGGAAGAAGGGAGGCAAGGAGGGCCAGGTGGAGGGAGAACAGACAAGCTGGGATACAGGACAAGAGGGATCCTTTCACAAATCTGATGGACCAATTTCTCAAGGAGGGCACTGGTAATCGTGTACAGACTGCCTCAGTGCAAGACTCTAACCCATCATGGATGAGAATCATGCAAATCATGACTGGAATACAGCATGACGTCAGGACTTCTCCTGGAGCTGCACCTTATCAGCATCTTCTGAGTCTCTTGGGGGGCACTGGAGGAGGCTGGGTCCCTTAACAATTTAGATTCTTTAAAAAAGAAAAGAAAACAAAAAACAGGGCAATCAATATTGCCTGGGTACCACCAATATTGCTATAGTGGTACCATATCAATATCTAGAAATAATTCAACTAATTATTGTAAAATAAGATATATTAAAGTCACTAGCTTACTTAACATATATGCAGCATACATCATGAGAAATGCTGGGTTGGATGAAGCACAAACTGGAATCAAGATTGCTGGGAGAAATATCAATAACCTCAGATATGCAGATGACACCATCCTTAAGGCAGAAAGTGAGGAAAAACTAAAGAGCATCTTGATGAAAGAGGAGAGTGAAAACATTGGCTTAAAACTCAACATTCAGAAAACTAAGATCTTGACATCGGGTCCCATCACTTCATGGCAAATAGATGGGGGAACAGTGGAAACAGTGATAGACTTTATTTTTTTGGGCTCCAAAATCACAGCACTGCAGCCATGAAATTAAAAGACACTTGCTCCTTGGAAGGAAAGTTATGACCAACCTAGACAGCATATTAAAAAGCAGAGACATTACTTTGCCAACAAAGGCCCATCTAGTCAAAGCTATGGTTTTTCCAGCAGTCATGTATGGATGTGAGAGTTGGACGATAAAGAAGGCTGAGAGCCGAAGAACTGATGCTTTTGAACTGTGATGTTGGGGAAAACTCTTGAGAGTCCCTTGGACAGCAAGGAGATCCAGCCAGTCCATCCTGAAGGAGATCAGTCCTGGGTGTTCATTGCAAGGACTGATGCTGAAGCTGAAACTCCAATACTTTGGCTAACTCATGCGAAGAATTGACTCACTTGAAAAGACCCTGATGCTGGGAAAGACTGAAGGCAGGAGGAGAAGGGAACGACAGAGGGTGAAATGGTTGGATGGTATCGCTGACTCAACGGACATGAGTTTGGGTAAACTCGGGGAGTTGGTGATGGACTGGGAGGCCTGATGTGCTGCAGTCCATGGGGTCTCAAAGAGTTGGACACAACTGAGCGACTGAACTGAACTGAACTGAAAGTCAGTAACACAAACATTCTTATTTATTTCTTTTTCTTTTATTTGAGAAACTTGAACTGCTACAATTTATTATTTACTTTTATTGAAAAAGAATATAAGAACATTTCCTTTTCCTCTAGGAAGGATTACAGCACTTTTAATTATTTCCTCTTTCCATTATATGAATAGTTTCAATACTATCATGATAATTATGACACTAATGTATTATTCAGTTAATTTGCACTTGATAAAGACCTACATCAGAGTATAATGTTAGGTATTCAGAAATTATAAGAATAATACAGAAAGGGACTTGGTCCTAAACTGTTTATGGTATTATACATATACGTATACAACTGATTATAAATCAGAGATAAGATGTACATAATTCCAGTTCAAGGTAGGAAATCAGTACAGAGAAGTGTAGACAGATGGTAATTAGCTTCTTTCCCTTTAAAAGGACAATCATTTTCTGGGGGGGACAGAGTAAAGTTGCAAAATCTATAACTCTCTATAACTTTATTTGCCTCTTCATTTTCCCCCTTAATCAATTCATTTTTAAAGGCAATGATTCTTGAATATTTGTCAGTTGCCATAGATGTGTAAATTATAATGATCTGTTGTGTATGTGTATGCGTGTGTGTATCTTGTGCAAATGTCCGTTTCATGTGTATTGCTTCTGTTATATTTCAGTGAGTGTTGTGTGTATGTGAGTGTGTGAACCAGTGTGTGGATAACTTGGAGATAGAAGTCTGTGTTGTTCAACTGATGCGCTTGTTACGAGCCTCCTAGACTCTGTTAATGACATGGATCAGTGAAGCAGACCCTTTTTTTGTTTGCAAATTACTAGTTGTCATATGGTTCCTCTTCCCCTACAAGGATTGCTTTCCTAAATAAATGCATAGTAATGAAAAGGAGAATATTCAACAATAATAAATCATCTTTATAGAAGAAACTTTGTGGCCTTTGTGTTCTTCATTCCTGAGGAATAGAAATATGATTAACATTTCCAGCTGAACCAGCATGCGGTGTTAGGAGTGTTTAGATTACTAGCTTCTGAAAAATTTTGTAGAAAAGACATTGGAAGACACTGCAATACTCTTTTGCAATGATATTTGTAGTTTAGTAACAAAATATACAGTTTAAATGTCACTGAAGGAAAAATTATAATGTCATTATAATATTTTACATTTTCTAAATACTCAATTTTTCTTTTTTATATTAAAGAGTACTTTTAGAGTAGTTTTAAGCTCACAACAAAATTGAGATGATACAGCAATTTCTTAAACATTCTCTGATTCTAAACACATGTAGCCCACTCCCACTATCAATGTCCCCCACCAGAGTGGTACAGTTGTTACAATTATTGAACTTACACTGACACAGTTTAATCAACCAAGTCCCTAGTTCATATTCAGATTCATGCTTGGAAGTACATTCTGTGGGTGTGGACAAATGAATAGTTACAGGAATCATCATTATAGTCTCACACAATATTTTCACTGCCTTAACAATCTTCTGGACCCCACCTATTCATTTTTTAACCTACATCAACCTCTGGTAACCACTGCACAGTTTATTTTCTCCATAGATTTGCCTTTCCCAGAATGCCATATGGTAGAAGTCTTATAGTGTGTGACTTTTTCAGATTGGCTTATTTGACTTACTGATATGCACTTAAGTCCCTCCCGTGTCTTTTCATGGCTTGATAGCTCATCTCTTTTTAGTGCTGAATACTATTCCATTGTCTGGATGGGCCACAGTTTATTTATCCATTCACTTACTGAAGGGCATCTTGGTTGCTTCTAAGTTTTGGCAATTATGAATAAAGCTGCCATAAACATCCATATGTAGGTTTTTGTGTGGACATAAGTTCTGAGCTTTTTTAGGTAAATGCCAAGATGTGTGATTGCTGGATTGTATGGTAAGAGTATATTTAGTTTTGTAAAAATTTTCCTTCAAACTGTCTTCACAAGTGACTATATAATTTTGCATTCCCATCAGTACCGAATGAGCGTTTCTGTTACTCCACATCCTCTTCCTCACTGCTGTTGGGGTTCCAAAATTTGGCCATTCTGATAGATATATAGTGGAATTTCATTGCTATGTTCGTGAAAATTCCCCTAAGGACATATAATGTGAAACATCTTTGTATATGTTTATTTGCCATTTGTTTATCTTTGGTGAGGAGTCAGTTAAGCACTTTGGCTCAATTTTTAGATTTTTCTCTTATTCTTGAGCTCTGTGAGTTGTCTATTTTCAGTAATAGTTAGCTATTAGATGATTTTTAAAAATATTTTCTCCCAGCCTGTGGCTTGTCACTTGATGTTTTCTTTTACAGAGTACAAGTTTCTAATTTAAAGGAACTACAGTTTATCATTGTTTTCCTTCATGGATCGTGACTTTGGTGCTGTATCTAAAAAGTCATGTACAAGGTCGGATAGGCTTTTTCTATGCCATCTCTTGGAGCTTTATAGTTTTGGTTTGCGTTTAATTCTAGCATCCATTCTGAGTTAATTATTGTGAAGGGTATACACTATGTGTCCAGATTTTTTTTTTTTTTTTGTATCTGAGTGTTCAGTTATCTTAGCACCATTTGTTGAAAAGACTATCTTTAGGCCATTGCACTGCTTTCGTTCCTTTGTCAGATATCACTGGGCTCTATTTGTTGCTGCTGTTGTTCAGTCACCCAGTCGTGTCTGACTCTGTGTGACCTCATGGACTGTAGCACAGCAAACCTGCCTGTGTCTCACCATCTCCTGACTTTTGCCCAAGTTCATGTCCATTGAATTGGTGATACCATCCAGCCAACTCATCCTCTAATGCCATCGTCTCCTTCCACCCTCAATCCTTCCCAGAATCAGAGACTTTTCCAATGAGTCAGCTGTTCACATCAGATGACCAAACTACTGGAGCTTCATCTTCAGCATCAGTTCTTCCAATAAATATTCAGGGTTGATTTCCTTTAAGTTTGACTGGTTTGATTTCCTTGCTGTCCCAGGGACTCTCAGGAATCTTCTCCAGCACCACAATTTGAAGATAGCAATTTTATTTATATGGCTCTATTTCCAGATTCTGCATTTTATACCATTGATATATTTCTCTATTCTTTGGCCAATAACACACTCTCTTGCTTACTGTTAGTTTATTAGTTGTTAAATACAGTTTTTCACCTCTTACTCAGTACATAAGCTCCTATTGAGTAATTCCTGAAGACTGGTGAATGTGAAATATTATATAGAGTCATCTAGAGAAGTAGCCAGAATGCTAAAATTCATAATGCAAGGTGTCATCACTTTAGCTTCAGGCTCTCATTCAAAGAGCTTTCTTAGATGCATCTGGGTGTATCACGGACCTTGTATATGTATGTGCTTGTGTGTGTTCTTGTGTATATGCACATGAATTGGGATCCAGTACATCACTTATAGGTTGCTAAAGCATTCTGCTCATCCTTGTCAAGGCTACACCAGTGCCACTTACTCAAAGTGGATGTGCTTTCCTATGTTATAATCTGCTTGAATTGATTGTTTATTCTCCAAGTTATGTCTAACACTGGAGACTCCATGGACTGTAGCTGATCAGATTCCTCTGTTCAAGGGATTTCCCAGGCAAGAATACTGGAGTGAATTCCCATTTCCTTCTCCAGGGAATCTTTCTGACCAAGAGATTAACCTCAGATCTCCTGCATTGCAGGTGGATTTTTTTACCAACTGAGCCACCAAGATATATGCTTGAATTAAGGATCATTAAAATGCAAGGAAGTGTTGTTTCTTTGTTCATAATTAGATCACACATGATATTTGTTTATACTTTATTAAAATAGAGAACATTTTTGGAAATTTATTTTCAGTATATATGTATGACTATTACATCTAAAATGCAATTTTAATTGATTTTTACTAAGTATTGTTTCAATTCAAGATTACTATAACTTTTCCTTTACCATTGAATATTTCTTTACTTCTTACATCATATTTTTATATGTAGTGAAAAACAGATTCAACTACGCTATCAGTTTATTTTGCGTGTCTGTCATAACTGGTTCAGTCTTATTACTGACCCCATTAATCTACCAAGTAAAGACTCTGACTCAGATTCAGGAAGGAATTTTGGTAACAGTATTCAAAGAACTATCAAAGAAACCTCCCTGATTCTTATTTTTGTTAATTGGCAAATTAGTGCAAATTCTGGTTCTCTTATCCAAAATAAAATCTAGAATTCAAGGGAAATTAATTTTTTGTGAGAGTTAATTTTATTGTGATAAAATTTTCATCTAATAAAATGAAAACTTTGTTTCATATTCTCAATCACTTTCGCTTTTTTCAAAATGGTATTTTTATTGAATATATTTGACATATAACTGTAAATTTATGGTGTACAATATGTTACTTTGATACATTTATGTATCATGACTGCATTGTAGGGATATGTATCATATTGCATGATTATATAATAGTGCAATATTGTAGTCTGTTTAATTATAAACTGTGAGGCTTGAAGCATTTAAATGTAAGTTTGATGACTTTTATAAACACATACTACGTGTTTAGTACCCTAATCATGATGTGGAAAGTTCCCTCATGTCCTTTGAGGCAGTCTACACACCCTTCTTACCCATGACCCAGGCGACTATTGACATGATTTCTATCACTATGGATTTGTTTTGAGTGTTGTATATTTTCAATTCATGGAATCATACAGTGTTTATCTTTTTGTCTGACCTCTTTCACTCAGCATATTGTTTCAAGTATTCATCTGTGATTAGGTATTAGTAGTTTGTTCTTTTATTTGGGTGACTACTATACTCTTTGAATTAAGATAATAAAATGTCTTTATCAATAAACTTAATGGACATTATTTTGTTTTCAATTTTTTATTCACAAATAAAGCTCCTGTGAGCATTCCTGATATTAACATCTATTTTTCAGTTTTGTGTAAATACCCAAGAATGAAACTGCTAGGCTATATTGTGAATGTATACTTAAATTTATAAGAAATGCTTAAATTATTTTCAGAAATGGTTATTTTATTTTATAATGTAAGTTTTATTTTTTAATCCACTCTAATGGGCTTGACATTGAATCACACTGTTGTTTTCATTGGCACTCCCTGATGGCTAATGATGCTGATTGTCTTCATGGGTATGTTGGTTATTTGCACACCTTTTGTGTGTGTGTGTGTGTGTGAAATACTGGTTCTTGGCTTTCTTGTGATTCTTTCATCTCAAGTTGATTTATGTCTGTCCTCAGACCAATAAAAGAACTTCTCAGGGTGTTTGCGTAAATACTGATTTCATTATTTAAACAAATTTATACACTGGTGCTCAGATGGTAAAGAATCTGCCCTCAAAGTGGGATACCCCAGTTCAGTCCCTCGGTCAGGAAGATCCCCTGGAGAAGGGCATGGCAACCAATTCCAGTATTCTTGCCTGGAGTATTCATTCCATGGACAGAAGGGCCTGGTGTGCTACAGTCTACGGGGTTGCAAAGAGTCAGACATAACTGAGTAACTACACTTTCACTTTCACATAACATGTATGCATATATTGCATGTATATATACTCAAGTATTCATCTTCATACATGGTTCATAACCTGAGCAAAACTGAAGAGTCAATATAATTAAGTAAATCTACTTGTTTCTTTGGGTGCAGTCTACAGTTTCCTAAACTGTTAACCTTGAAAAGAAAGGCACCTAGGAGAACATGCTATTAAATTTCATCATTCAACTGCTGAGGTCACTGACAATTGGATACAATAAGACTTGCCACAAATTACACAGTATTAGCAGAACCAAAACTGTAAGTAATTTTGTAATGTGAACTGCTAGGTTCTATAATCAATGCATTAGTGCTTTGCTATTAAACATCTTTTGTAGTTTGCTTATTAATCATGTATATTAACTTCTGCCCCTATGACCAAAAGTTTCCAGATGGCAGGAATGGGCTCTTAACTTTTTTTTTTTTTAATGTTACCATGGAACTGGATTAATCCCAGACACAGAAAGAGCACTCAGAGACAGAAAATGAGGATAATGGAATTTATGATCCTTCAAGTAATGCATATTTCCCACACCATTCTTTCCCCTATTTGTTTCATAGTCACACTGAAGGGGAAAAAAGTATATGCATCACAGCTTTATTACATATACTACCTTTTAATATATGTGAACACAGTTACAAAAAAAGAGAGAGAGGAAAAAAGAAAAAGCTCTCAGTAAAAACTTTAGCATTGATTGTTGGATGCACATGAGAGCAAGCTGGCAAAGTCTTTCAGAAGTTCAGCAGCAGCCGCAGAGCTTGCTGCAGAGGAGGATTCTTGCAGGAAGTCCCACTGCCAACCTGAGGCCAATTCCTCAGTACAGGTGGCTTCACTGGGGTCAGAATTGTGTCATGTGTTTAATCCTCTCCTGCTTTTGTTTAGTGACAACCTTACTTAATTTCTAAGAGTATGATCCCTTCCGCCAATATTTAAAATTTGTCTCCAGCCATTCATCTTCCAAAGTGCACCCAAGTGTTGACTCAGGGATTTCCAGTAGCTGGATGGGGCTTTGCATTCTTCCAGTTCCATGAAGAAAACGTCCTCTAGGGAAGAGTAAGTGAATGCAAACCTGTATCTCTCGTAATATCCTCTAATGACCTCCTGAATCATGCACTGCAAGTGGAGATGGATATACTTTATTTGAAGAGGAAACATTTTGCATCCCAATAATTTATTTGCCTTTGTATTCTGCATGAGATTTAATTTTCTCACTTGCATTTGACATTGTCTTTGACATCTTCATCAACTTCATCACTCACAGTCCTGATTCTGATGAGTCAAAAATAGTGAGGTACATGAAGGATGAGCTGGTTTTTATTTTACTCACACTTTTATTATGCATGTATTTATGGCTTATATTTGCTCTGATTTATTATTTCAGTAGCTAAAAGTCCTCAGGCTTCACCAGCCCATGGGTACAAATAAGGTCAATTTAATAAAATATCACTTTCGCATAAGTCCTTACCTATGGAAAGGCAACATCTCAGATTCGCATTTAAGGTTCTTTTTTTGCTTGAAATGTCTATATGTGTGTCTCGCAGTTTCTGCAGTGTTACTGATTTCTGTCCTGTTGATCATTCTAGGCTCTCTTTTATGCTTGCTCTGCCCGGGTGCACTGTCACAGGTGACGCTGTGAAATAAAATTTATATTTTATGGCAAGAAACAAAAAATTGCAACAACAAAAAAATTCTTCTTTACCCTTTGAGCTCCTCTTTTCCTGAACTCTGCATTGCATATCTGCATTATGCATCAACCAAACCTCTCCCAATACTTGCTCAGCCATAAAGAGCAACATTCTCCCAGCATCAAGACAACTCCTGGGAATTCCCTGGTGGTCCAGTGGTTAGGACTTGGTGCCCTCACTGCCAGGGGCCCGTGTTCAATCCCTAGTTGGGAACTTAAGATCCTGCAAGCTGCAATGCACTTCCCTCCCCTCCTTGCCAAAACAACAACAACAAAGCAGATGACTCCTTAAAAGATAACACTCTGCCATGATGCTTACGTCTGGAATATGTAAACTGTCAATAATACATCATTTGATGTACAGCCTTCTGTCTCAAGGAGAAGGAAATGGCAACCCACTCCAGTAATCTTGCCTGGAGAATTCCACAGACAGAGGAGCCTGGCAGGCTACAGTCCACGAGGTTGCAGAGTCAGGCAATGACTGAGCAACTGTCACTCACTTCTGTCTCAAAAACTTTACATAAACTGTGTCTTGACTTCTAACTACTAAGCAGTTCTCAGAGCTTTCTGAGATGATCTTCCTAAGTCATCACCTTCAAATTTGGCTCAAATAAAATTTTCTTCTTTATTCCTAGATCACTGATTAATTTTTGATTGATACTATCCTGCCTAGAGCTCTCCACCAACATTCACAACGGTTGTCATTGTAGTTATGATTAGTACCATCACAGCAGTGGGTAGAATAGCACCTGAAGCTATTGAAGACCACCATTTGCTGCATTCTCCTTCTACAAACTGTGTAGAGGAATTGTCTCTTCTAACCTAGTAGAAAGTTACGGCAAAGATTCTCTCCTTAACCAAACTTTAGTCAGGCTCCTCTGAGCTATCAGCTCAACTGAGCTTCATCCTGGGGTGTCCTCTTCTGTCCTTGTAGAGTCTAGTTTTAGCAAGAATCCTATTATGCCAGTATGAGAGAATCCACCCAAACTTGGCATCTAGTTAAATTCCACATCCTTCATCATTCCCCTGTCTATATATGATCACCCTGACCTGGTAGATCAGTTTAACTAGAATCCCCTTACCGCTTATGCCTCCACTCAATGACTTATTGGCTATAAACTCTCATTTTTCCTTGTATTTGGAGTTGAACTCAATTTCTGACTCTTATTGTGATAGTCCTGACACCTATCAAAGTCATCCTGAATAAAGTCTTCCTTAACATTTCATTGTGTCAGAATTTTTTCTATTATTATTTGAAGTTACACTTTCTGGTAGGTTTACTATGATGGTTTGGTGGTAGCTTTTTAAAGCACAGACCTTTCCTAACAGGTCAACCCAGTTGAATTCTATCATCCAGAAAGAAACCAGAAAATTCACCATGATCATAAACATGCTCTAAATAACTCATGGAGCAATTGTAGTTCTCCTGATATGTGTATCTTAAAAGCTCTATTGAAAAGTTATATCTACCTTATATATCTCAACTGCTGGCACCAAGCTTTTACAAATTTCCAGAAATAATTTCCTCCAAGTTTAGGTGAGTCTCTAAGATGGAGCTCTAAAATTCTAAGATGGGGAGGATAATTCTATGATGAGGGGCATGTGCATGATGACACAAGCATATACCTGATTCTATGAAAACTAAAATACTATTATTGCATGCAGATACATTAGAATAAACATGTCTATATATTCATATGATTTATATACATTTGTGTGTATATGAAATAGTCCCATAGTCTTTCTAGAATCAATATGGGGAGGATATAGCCAACAAGTCACTGGGTGGAGGCATAAGTGGTAAGGGGATTCTAGCTAAACAGATCTACCAGGTTAGGGTGATCGTATATCAACAGGGAAATGATGAAGGATGGGGAACTTAATTGATGCCAAGCTCCTCATCTTAGAATATCTAACATGATAATCTCAGATGGAGCTTTAAAATTCGATGATGGGGAGCTCTAAAATTCTAAGATGGGGAGAATAAAATTCTAAGATGGGTAGAAATGTGCACTATTGAACCACACTTCCCTACCAATGAATGCACGCACACAGGCAAACACATGCATATGCCCGACTCTATGAAAACTTAAGTGCTATTGCATGCACATACATTACAATAAACAGGTTTATATATTCATATATGATTTACATGTATTTGACAGTAGGTGCTGGAGTGGTGGATGCCCTGTTCTGGAGCAATGGCTGTGCAGTGCTGGAGCGACTTTGAGGAGATACCCCATGTCCGAGGAAAAGGAGAAGCCCAGCAAGATGGTAGGAAAGGTGAAATTGCATTTAGAATTAAATCCCATACATGCCAGAGATGCTCAGAGGGCTCAAACATATCTTGTGCACATCAGGAGACCCCACAGAGACTGAGACAGAACTGTGTTTGAGTGTCTTCTGAGGAGGTGCTGGTCAGCTGAGGAGCCCAGTGGTCTCCTGAGGTCACCAGTGGACTGCCCCAGGGTCAGGGATTTGGGGTGCAGTAGACCTGGGTATGGCATAAGCCCTTTTGAAGGAGGTCACCATTAACCCATCATAGAGCTGCCAGAACTTACACAGGAATGGGGAAACAGACTCTTGGAGGGTACAAACAGAACTTTACATGCACCAGGACCCAGGAGAAAGGAGCAGTGACCCCACAAGAGACTGACCCAGACTTGCCCAGGAGTGTCCAGGAGTCTCTGGCAGAGGTGTGAGTCGGCGGTGGCCTGCTGCAGGCTTGGGGGCACTGAGTGTAGCACTGCCTGATGGGAGCTTTTGAAGGAGGTCACCATTGTCTTCATTACCTCCACCATAGTTTGGCCTCAACTCAAAAAACAGGGAGCGAACACAGCCCTGCTCTGGTAATCATCAACAGAAAATTGGATTAAAGCTTTACAGAGCCTGGGACTGCCCATCAGAGAAAGACCCAGTCTCCCCCTCAGTCAGTCTCTCCCATCAGGAAGCTTCCATAAGCCTCTTACCCTGCTCCATCAGAAGGCAGACAGACTGAAAACCACAAACACAGAAAACTAACCAATCAGACCACATGGACCACAGCCTTGTCTAACTCAATGAAACTATAAGCCATGACATATAGGGCCACCCAAGATGGACGGGTCATGGTGGGTAATTCTGACAAAACTTGGTATATGGAGAAGGGAGTGCAAACCACTTCAGGATTTTTAACTTGAGAACCCCATGAACAGCATAAAACAGCAAAGATAGGACACTGAAAGATGAACTCCCCAGGTTGGTACAATCCCAATATGTTACTGGATATCAGTGGAGAAATAACTCCAGAAATAATGAAGGGATGGAGCCAAAGCAAAAGCGACACCCAGCTGTGGATGTGACTGGTGATGGAAGCAAAATCTGATGCTGTAAAGAGCAACATTGCATAGGAACCTGGAATGTCAGGTCCATGAATAAAGGCAAATTGGAAGTGGTCAAACAGGAGATGGCAAAAGTGAACATCGACATTTTAGAAGTCAGCAAACTAAGATGGAGTGAAATGGGTGAATTTAACAGAGATGCCATTATATCTACTACCGTGGGCAAGAATCCCTTAGAAGAAATGGAGTAGTCATCATAGTCAACAAAAGAGTCTGAAATGTAGTACTTGGATATAATCTCAAAAATGACAGAATTATCTCTGTTCCTTTCCAAGGCAAACTATTCAATATCACGGTAATCCAAGTCAATGCCCTGACCAATAATGCTGAAGAAGCTGGAGTTGAACCATTCTATGAAGACCTACAAGACCTTTTAGAGCTAACACCCCAAAAAGATGTCCTTTTCATTATAGGGAACTGAATGCAAATGTAGGAAGCCAAGAAACACCTGGAGTAACAGACAAATGTGACCTTGGAGTACAGAATGAAGCAGGGAAAAAGGCTAATAGAGTTTTGCCAAAAGAATGCACTGGTCGTAGAAAACACCCTCTCCCAACAACACAAGAAAAGACTCTACACATGGACATCATTAGATGGTCAACACCAAAATCAGATTGATTATATTCTTTGCAGCCAAAGATGAAGAAGCTCTATACAGTCAGCAAAAGCAAGACTGGGAACTAACTATGGCTTAGATCATGAACTTCTTATTGCCAAATTCAGACTTAAGTTGAAGAAAATAGGGAAAACCACTTGACCATTCAGGTATAACCTAAGTCAAATCCCTTATGATTATACAGTGGAAGTGACAAATAGATTCAAGGAATTAGATCTAATAGAGTGCCTGAAGAACTATGGAAGGAGGTTTGTGACATTGTATAGGAGGCAGGGATCAAGACTATCTCCAAGGAAGAAATGCAAAAAGGCAAAATGATTGTCTGAGGAGGCCTTAAAAATAGCTGTGAATGGAAGAGAAGCAAAGGCAAAGGAGAAAAGGAAAGATAAAACCATTCGAATGCAGGGTTCTAAAGTATAGCAAGGAGAGATGAGAAAGCCTTCCTCAGTGATCATGCAAAGAAGTATCAATGCAAGGAAAACAATAGAATGGAAAAGATCCCTTCAAGAAAATTAGAGATACCAAGGGAATTTTACTTGAAAAGATGGGTAGGGACCTAACAGAAGCAGAAAATATTAAGAAGAGGTGGCAAGAATATACAGGAGAACTCTACAGAAAATGTCTTCATGACCCAGATAATCACGATGGTATGATCACTCACCTAGAGCTGGACATCCTGAAATGTGAAGCCAAGTGAGCCTTAGGAAGCATCACTATGATCAAAGCTAGTGGAGGTGATGGAATTCCAGTTGAGCTATTTCAAATCCTGAAAGATGATGCTGTGAAAGTGCTACACTCAATATGCCAGCAAATTTGGAAAACTCAGCAGTGGCCACAGGACTGGAAAAGGTCAGGTATCATTCCAATCCCAAAGAAAGGAATGCCAAAGAATGCTCAGACTACCACACAATTGCACTCATCTCACACACTAACAAAATAATGCTCAAAATTCTCCAAGCCAGGCTTCAACAGTATGTGAACTGTGAAATTCTAGATATTCAAGTTGGATTTAGAAAAGGCAGAAGAACCAGAGATCAAACTGCTAACATACATTGGATCATCAAAAAAAGCAAGATAATTCCAGTAAAACATTTGCCTCTGCTTTATTCACTATGCCAAAGCTTTGACTGTGTGGATCACAACAAATTGTGGAAAATTCTGAAAGAGATGGAAATACAAGACCACCTGACCTGCCTCCTGATTAATCTGTATGCAGGTCAAGAAGCAACAGCTAGAACTGGACATGGAACAACAGACTGGTTCCAGATTGAGAAAGAAGTATGTCAAGGCTTTATACTGTCACCCTGCTTTTATTTAATTTATATGCAGAGTGCATCATGAGAAATTCTGGGCTGGATGAAGCAAAAGCTGGAATCACGGTTACCGGGAGAAATATCAGTAACCTCAGATATGCAGATGACACCACCCTTATGGCAGAAAGTGAAGAACTAAAGAGCTTCTTGATGAAAGTGAAAGAGGAGAGTGAAAAAATTGGCTTAAAGTTCAACATTCATAAAACTAAGATCATGGCATCTGTTCCCATCACTTCATGGAAAACAGATGTGGAAACGATGGAAACAGTGACAGGATGTATTCTTTTCGGCTTCAAAGTCACTGCAGATGTTGACTGTAGCCATGAAATTAAAAAATTCTTGCTCCTTGGGAGAAAAGTTATGACCAACCTAGATAGCACCTTAAAAAACAGAGACATTACTTTGACAACCAAAGTCCACCTAGTCATGCTATGGTTTTTCCAGTAGTCATGTATGGAAGTGAGAGTTGGACTATAAAGAAAGATAAGCACTGAAGAATTGATGTTTTTGAACTGTGATGTTGGAGAAGACTCTTGAGAGTCCCTTGGACTGCAAGGAGATCCAACCAGTCCATCCTAAAGGAGATCAGTCCTGAGTGTTCATTGGAAGGACTGATGCTGAAGCTGAAATTCCAATACTTTGGCCACCTGATGTGAAGAGCTGACTCTTTTGAAAAGACCCTGATGCTGGGAAAGATTGAAGGTGGGAGGAGAAGGGGATAACAGAGGGTGTGATGGTTGGGTGGCATCACCAACGCAATGGGTATGACTTTGAGTAAAACTCCGGGTGTTGTTGATGGACAGGGAGGCCCGGCGTCCTGCAGTCCCTGGGTCCCAAAGAGCTGGACACAACTGAGTGACTGAACTGAACTGTGTGTATATGCAATAGTCCTGTAGTCTTTCTAGAATCAATATTGGGTCGAGTATATGATATTTACTTGCATTACTGTATTCACTTTCATTTCAGGAAGGAACTTACAAATAAACATTATTCAAAATAGTAAAGCATTTAAAATTACATTAAGGTAGAATCAGGTATTTTTGCAATCTTAATAGAGCAAGAAAGCAGCATGAAGTTAACAAAGGGCCGCACAGCAGGAAATTTATGCCGGTAAAGAAGCAATTCACACCTGTTAACTACTGTGAATAGAATGAGATTCAGCACCATCTAAATATAATGCTATTTATTTTGGGTTTTCTTTCTTAAAAAAAAAAAAGAAAGAAAGAAATGTCATTTTTAAGTTTTTATTTTCTTTCAATAATACTGCATGAATTAAATGAATCAGCATATGGAATAATATAAAAAGCAGGAAGAAATGCAAAGATGAAGAACAATGAACAAAATATGCCATTATATTTCAAAAAGAATTGAGTAAAAAAAAAGTCATGATCAAATTTTGATTAGAAAACATGCAGATTCACAAGTTTACTGGTTATATGTCAATATAATGAAATATAGGAGATAGTCTCTTGCACTGTTAGAATTCGCTATTACTGAGTTAATGGTTAGATAAGACATACCAGGTCTTCAGCATCAAGAGAAGCACACATTGCTAAAAATAAGACTCCTGATGCTTCCTTCATTAGTGAAAAAAAAGTCTTGGAACTCAACAAAGTAAATGTTTGTCCTAATGATATTTCATCTGCAGTTTTGAAGTAAAATTCTTTATCAATGAATGCACAGTGAAACTGCAAGAAAAGGAACCCAAAACTTCTGATTCTGTGCATTGCCTGTCTCATGTGCCTCTTTGATATCTTCTTTTGGGTATTTAGTTTTCTTTGCAGTATTATTCATAGCTGTTTAAAACTGAACAGTCATTATTCCCAAAGACCAAAAAGTTCAATGAGTAGTGTAGAATGGATCTATGGAGATATAAGAGGAGAAACTGAACACAGAAACAAACTGCTGAAAGATAAAGTGAGGTGTATGAACTTTTTAAGGGTTTATTTGAACATTTATTGATTTGAGTTAGGCAGTGTTAACCAGGAACTGCTTAGAAGCGCTCCACCAATAGGAATTCAGGGAGTAGCTGAGAAAAAAAGAAGAAACAAGATAAGAAAGGTATTGATGGACTGTAGCTTTTAGCTGGCTATTTCTGATTAAAAGTTGAATGTTTCTGATTGGTGTCCTTGGGTTTTGACTTTCTAAACTTGAATCACTTAGAGGTTTGGATTTTGGTTTGATTTCTTGGGCAACCAAGTTATTAGACCACCTCAGTCAAATGGCTTCTTTGTTTCATCAAATTCACAATGTTTAATCAGACTCACGCATACATGTGCATCCTTACTCATTCAGCAGTGTCTGACTCTCTGTGATCCTTTCAACTGTAGACACCAGGCTCCTCTGTCCATGGGACTTTTCAGGCAAGAATACTGGAGTGGATTGTCATTTCTTCCTCCAGGGAGACTTCAGCCCAGGGATTGAGCCATCATCTCCTGTGTCTCCTGCATTGAAGGAAGATTCTTTACCTGTTCAGCCATCAGGAAAGCCCATAGCTTTCTTTAAAAGACATTTTACTTTTGACCTTATTTTCCCTGTTATTTATGAAACAAAATGTATGATACAACGTGTTTCTTGGTTAAGTAGGCACAGTTCTTCACTCAGGAAGTCTCACCCTAAGAAGAGCATCTACAGGGGAAGACAGGAGATGAGTAGGTAGGAGAAGTACACAACAAAGAAGGTTGCTCACAACCCAGTTCTACAAGGATTGAGTCATCAGCCACTGTAGTTACTAACCAACAGAGTACACTAAGAGGAATTTAGGATGAAAACAGGGTGAGTTTGCACTGTGTTTTGGAAAATCAAGCCTCTTAGATAAATGTATATCTCAGGTAGAATATTAATGAACCAAGATTTTTGCATCTTCTCATGTATAAGAAAAGCACTAAAATCATTAACTCAGAAATTTGTTTCTTTTGACCAATAGTAAACTTTTATTGAGTTGTACACTTGACTGCTCATATTCTTTAGCCAAAATCTTATGAATACTGACTTATTCCCAACCTCCACAGAGTAGTACTCTTAGAACTATAGAGGGACCGTTTCCTGGGCTACCATCCTCAGTAAGTCTCCGAGTTTAGGAAAACTTTTACTCATAGCTCTTATGTTGTATGGTTTTCTTTAAGTCAGTGGTAGCAGAGTGAGACTTTGTCTCCTTTTACACCAAGACTATTCAATTCCCAAGGATGAATGGGCCCTTTTTTCCTTTTCTGAAACTAGCTGAGGCCTAGGAGAACCAAATAACTCTATCATAGTATTCTAGATGATTCCTCCCTGTTGAAGTGTTCTGTGTCCACACGAATAGTTTGCTTTTCCTGAAGGCATCACGTTTATCATTTTGTAGACTTACCCTTCTTGAACATGTTAGGTAGGTAGAATAGGAAAAATGAGTCCAGAATGGCGGTGGCTAAAATACAAGGAAGGGAAAAATAGAACAAAGGAAGGTCCGAGGACCAGAGTGAGGACCTCAGGTAAAGCAAACAGCACTCCTGGTTAGTCCAATTTACACAGAGTAGGCTCAGGGGGAGGAGAAAAAGCATAAAAAGTAGGAGTCAAACTTGGGCTGGAGGCTTCTCTTCTCTTCATGTCTTTTGGATCGGTGTGTCCTCACACCTCCAAGATGTATTTTCCTTTCCTTTGCTTTCTAAATAAAACTGAGCTGTAATATGGAGCTGTAACACTAGTCCATTGAGGGCTGTAACACTGGTCCATTCGTCACTTCAAATTTTTGTTGTGATGAGACAGAGTGGAGGAAATTACACACTCCCCTGACAAACACAGGCAAGAAAATCTGAACCCTTAACTAAGCACTGAAGGACAATATCAGTAGATATCACCACCCTACTTTTTCATTCCCCTCTTAAAAGTTCCCTCCCACTGTTTCGTTGTCCTTATTCTGCCCACATTTATTCTGTGCCTTTCACTCTTTCCCCAATTCTGCGTTGTGACTATGGACATTTCCACTATGAAATGATTCCTCTCCCAAAGGAAAAATATTTTATTTTCTGTAATACTATCATCAACTATTGCTGTGAACTCCTACATTAAATTATTTTAAATAAGTCTCAATATTCCTATAGGAATGAAGGAAATCAGACATTGTGAAGATGAGCATCATGGCCAATATATGTCTTCAAATCAGCATGAGTATTTTGTTCTAAATTTTAAAGTCTTGTGTACTTTGAATATCTTTGTAGAATTTCTTTACTTTTATGCTAGTCTCTAAATTCTCAGAAAATATAATAAAGATATAGGACATCTCTATTTACCCAGAAATGAAGAATTTTTAAAGATGAGATACTTTCGCAACTAAAACTGGAAAGATCCCAGGCAAATTGGGGGAAAAAAAAAAAAAAACAAAACAAAACTAATAAATTACATAAAGTGATATAGTAACAGTAAAATAAAATCAAGACATTTTTAGCACTTGGTAAGCACATATTTAAGCATTTTGTTGAATGGAAACTTTATGGAACTGAAGTCCGTTTCTAGTTCCACCTGATTATGGCCCTATAATATGACAATATATAGTCCTTTAATTTTTAAGGTTAGTTTATTTGATGAATGCTTTGTGCTTCACAGGTGGAACTAGTGGTTAAAAAAAAAAAAAAAAATGCTGGAGATGCAGGTTCAATTCATGGGTCAGGAAGATCCCCTGGAGGAGGAAGTGGCAACCAGCTCAAGTAGTTTGCCTTGAAGATTTCATGGACAGAGGAGCCTGATAGGGGTACATTTCATGGGGCAGCAAAGAGTTCCACACAACTGAGTGTGCATGCAGACACACACAACTTTGGGAAGATAATCTTTGGGGACTGATAAAGTTTAGCAAAATCTTGGCAAACCAGGTATAAGACACAATAGTTGAGGTAAACATAATTAACATTGACACCAGGTATGTCAAAGGTAAGTTATTGTTTAATCAATAATGCTTTTATGGTACTTATGATAGCATTGTGGTAAAGAGTGGGCCACTCTTTTTAGACTGCCTCTATTTAAATGTCTCTATCACTCAGAACTTTAGTTTCATCTTTCTTTTTACATTTTTCCAGGTTTATTGAGGTATAATTGAAAAATTAAAGTGTATATATTTAAGAAATACAATGTGATAGTTTGATATATCTATACATTGTGAAATAATTATCATAGTGAGGCAAATTAATACATTTTTCATCTCATGTATTTAATCTGTTTTTATGTATGTAGTAAGAACAATTAATATCTACTTTTCTCAGCAAATTTCAAGTATATGCTACAGTATGTTAACCATCGTTAGTTAGAGTTAGTTGCTCAGTTGTTTCTTACTCTTTGTGACTCCATGGACTCTAGCCTACCAGGTTCCCCTGTCCATGGGATTCTCCAGGCAAGAACACTGGAGTGTGTAGCCATTCCCTTCTCCATTGAATCTTCCTGATCCAGGGATTGAATCTGGGTCTCCTGCATCGCAGGCAGATTCTTTGCCATCCGAGCCACCAGCAAAGCCCCTATATTATCCACAGGCATGCTGTATATTGGGCTTCCCCTGTGGCGTAGTGATAAAGAACTGCCTGCCAAGGGAGGAGACATAAGAGATGCAGGTTTGATGCCTGGGTCAGGAAGATCCCCTGGAGGAGGGCACACAACCCATTCCAGTATTGTTGCCTGAAGAATCCCACGGAAAGAGGAGCCTGGCGGGCTATAGCCCATGTGTCCCAAAGGGTTGGGCACAACTGAGGCAACAGCCTGAACATGCCGTATATTAGCTCTCTAGAAAATAGTCAACTTATAATTAAAAATGCATAACCTTTCATCTACATCTCCCTATTTTCCTCACCCTCAGACCCAAGAAACCACCAATCTGCTCTCTTCTTCTATGAGCTCAATTCTTTTGAATTCCTCATATAAGTGAGATTATATAGTATTTGTCTTTCTGTGACTGGTTTATTTCAAAAAAGATAGTGTCCTTCAGGTTCATCCATGTTGTTAAACATGGTAGATTTCCTTCTCTTTTCTGGCTGAATATTTCACTATATATATATATATATATATATATATATATATATATATAGTCTTCATCCATTTATCTGTTGACAGACACTTAGGCTATTTCCATATATTGGCTCCTGGAAATAATGCTGCATTCACAAAGGAATGCAGATACCTCTTTGAGATACTGATTTCATTTCCTTTGGGTATAAACACAGAAGTGAGATTGATAGATCATATGGTAGTTGTATTTTAAACATTTTCTGAAACCTCACATTGTCTTTTATAATTACTGTGGCAATTTTCATTCCCAGCAACAATGTATAAGGATTCCCTTTCTCTGTACCCTCAATAGCATTTGTTATCTCTTCTTCTTCTTCTTCTTTTTTTTTTTTTTTTTGATGAATCACTGACAGGAAGAAGTAAAGTCTCATTGTGATTTTTATTTGCATTTCCCTGAATTTTAGTGATGTTGAGCAGATTTCCATGTATTTGTTGACCATTTGTATCTTTTATTGCCTATTCCTGTCCCTTACCAATTCTTCTTTCTTAAATCCATTCATTTGTTATTGGATCATATGGGTCTTTATGCACTTTGAATACAAACCCCTCAACATATATTTAGCTTTAACATATTTTGGGTGCTAATAGTAACTAGTTCATGGACCTCTTCCTAGTTTTAAATGAATAATACTTATAAATGGATAGAAAAGTGCCTGTCATATAGACAACTGATATTGATAATAATGATGACAATAATAGTGATGGCATTGCTCATAAAATTTAGCTAGCTGATTTTGACTATTGCTTTAATGAAGAATGCAACAATGCATGTATCCTGATAGATTAATCAGAAAGAGTGTGAAATATGGATCAAAGGGTAACTGATGTATACTGGGATATGACACGGATAATACATAAATAAGGATCACTGAAGATAGCCTGAGTACCCTCAATAAATTACTGCAACAAGATCTATCTGGCTAAATTTAGTAGCTTTATATGTTAATATGTGTGTATATATATCTTGTATCTTAAATAATCCAAAGTACAGTATCAGAAAAGAAATAGAAAAGTTAAATCTAGAAAGACAAATAGAATAGGAAGGGAGACAATAGTGTTAGTCGCTCAGTCGTGCCCAGCTTTGCGGCCCCATGGACTACAGCCCACCAGGCTCCTCTGTCCGTGAGATTTTCCAGGCAAGGATACTGGAGTGGGTTGCCACTTCCTTCTCCAGAGGATCTTCTTGACCCAGGGATCAAACCCGGGTCTACTGCACCAGAGGCAGATTCTTTTTTTTTTTTATTTTTTTTATTTATTTTTTTTTTTTCCAGTGGGTTTTGTCATACATTGATATGAATCAGCCATGGATTTACATGTATTCCCAATCCCGATCCCCCCTCCCACCTCCCTCTCCACCCGATTCCTCTGGGTCTTCCCAGTGCACCAGGCCGGAGCACTTGTCTCAGGCATCCCACCTGGGCTGGTGATCTGCTTCACCATAGATAGTATACATGCTGTTCTTTTGAAATATCCCACCCTCACATTCTCCCACAGAGTTCAAAAGTCTGTTCTGTATTTCTGTGTCTCTTTTTCTGTTCTGCATATAGGGTTATCGTTATCACCTTTCTAAATTCCATATACATGTGTCAGTATGCTGTAATGTTCTTTATCTTTCTGGCTTACTTCACTCTGTATAATGGGCTCCAGCTTCATCCATCTCATTAGGACTGGTTCAAATGAATTCTTTTTAATGGCTGAGTAATATTCCATGGTGTATATGTACCACAGCTTCCTTATCCATTCATCTGCTGATGGGCATCTAGGTTGCTTCCATGTCCTGGCTATTATAAACAGTGCTGCGATGAACATTGGGGTGCACGTGTCTCTTTCAGATCTGGTTTCCTCAGTGTGTATGCCCAGAAGTGGGATTGCTGGGTCATATGGCAGTTCTATGTCCAGTTTTTTAAGAAATCTCCCCACTGTTTTCCATAGCGGCTGTACTAGTTTGCATTCCCACCAACAGTGTAAGAGGGTTCCCTTTTCTCCACACCCTCTCCAGCATTTATTGCTTGTAGACTTTTGGATAGCAGCCATCCTGACTGGCGTGTAATGGTACCTCATTGTGGTTTTGATTTGCATTTCTCTAATAATGAGTGATGTTGAGCATCTTTTCATGTGTTTGTTAGCCATCTGTATGTCTTCTTTGGAGAAATGTCTGTTTAGTTCTTTGGCCCATTTTTTGATGGGGTCATTTATTTTTCTGGAATTGAGCTGTAGGAGTTGCTTGTATATTTTTGAGATTAATCCTTTGTCTGTTTCTTCATTTGCTATTATTTTCTCCCAATCTGAGGGCTGTCTTTTCACCTTACTTATAGTTTCCTTTGTAGTGCAAAAGCTTTTAAGTTTCATTAGGTCCCATTTGTTTAGTTTTGCTTTTATTTCCAATATTCTGGGAGGTGGGTCATATAGGATCTTGCTGTGATTTATGTCGGAGAGTGTTTTGCCTATGTTCTCCTCTAGGAGTTTTATAGTTTCTGGTCTTACATTTAGGTCTTTAATCCATTTTGAGTTTATTTTTGTGTATGGTGTTAGAAAGTGTTCTAGTTTCATTCTTTTACAAGTGGTTGACCAGTTTTCCCAGCACCACTTGTTAAAGAGGTTGTCTTTTTTCCATTGTATATCCTTGCCTCCTTTGTCAAAGATAAGGTGTCCATAGGTTCGTGGATTTATCTCTGGGCTTTCTATTCTGTTCCATTGATCTATATTTCTGTCTTTGTGCCAGTACCATACTGTCTGGATGACTGTGGCTTTGTAGTAGAGCCTGAAGTCAGGCAGGTTGATTCCTCCAGTTCCATTCTTCTTTCTCAAGATTACTTTGGCTATTCGAGGTTTTTTGTATTTCCATACAAATTGTGAAATTCTTTGGTCTAGTTCTGTGAAAAATACCATTGGTAGCTTGATAGGGATTGCATTGAATCTATAGACTGCTTTGGGTAGAATAGCCATTTTGACAATATTGATTCTTCCAATCCATGAACACGGTATGTTTCTCCATCTGTTTGTGTCCTCTTTGATTTCTTTCATCAGTGTTTTATAGTTTTCTATGTATAGGTCTTTTGTTTCTTTAGGTAGATATACTCCTAAGTATTTTATTCTTTTTCTTGCAATGGTGAATGGTATTGTTTCCTTAATTTCTCTTTCTGTTTTTTCATTGTTAGTATATAGGAATGCAAGGGATTTCTGTGTGTTAATTTTATATCCTGCAACTTTACTATATTCATTGATTAGCTCTAGTAATTTTCTGGTAGAATCTTTAGGGTTTTCTATGTAGAGGATCATGTCATCTGCAAACAGTGAGAGTTTTACTTCTTCTTTTCCTATCTGGATTCCTTTTACTTCTTTTTCTGCTCTGATTGCTGTGGCCAGAACTTCCAACACTATGTTGAATAGTAGTGGTGAGAGTGGGCACCCTTGTCTTGTTCCTGATTTCAGGGGAAATGCCTTCAATTTTTCACCATTGAGGGTGATGCTTGCTGTGGGTTTGTCATATATAGCTTTTATTATGTTGAGGTATGTTCCTTCTATTCCTGCTTTTTGGAGAGTTTTAATCATAAATGAGTGTTGAATTTTGTCAAAGGCTTTCTCTGCATCTATTGAGATAATCATATGGTTTTTATCTTTCAATTTGTTAATGTGGTGTATTACATTGATTGATTTGCGGATATTAAAGAATCCTTGCATTCCTGGGATAAAGCCCACTTGGTCATGGTGTATGATTTTTTTAATATGTTGTTGGATTCTGTTTGCTAGAATTTTGTTAAGGATTTTTGCATCTATGTTCATCAGTGATATTGGCCTGTAGTTTTCTTTTGTTGTGGCATCTTTGTCTGGTTTTGGAATTAGGGTGATGTTGGCCTCATAGAATGAGTTTGGAAGCTTACCTTCATCTGCAATTTTCTGGAAGAGTTTGAGTAAGATAGGTGTTAGCTCTTCTCTAAATTTTTGGTAGAATTCAGCTGTGAAGCCATCTGGTCCTGGGTTTCTGTTTGCTGGAAGATTTTTGATTACAGTTTCGATTTCCTTGCTTATGATGGGTCTGTTAAGATCTTCTATTTCTTCCTGGTTCAGTTTTGGAAAGTTATACTTTTCTAAGAATTTGTCCATTTCATCCAAGTTGTCCATTTTATTGGCATAGAGCTGCTGGTAGTAGTCTCTTATGATCCTTTGTATTTCAGTGTTGTCTGTTGTGATCTCTCCATTTTCATTTCTAATTTTGTTAATTTGGTTCTTTTCTCTTTGTTTCTTAATGAGTCTTGCTAATGGTTTGTCAATTTTGTTTATATTTTCAAAAAAACAGCTTTTAGCTTTGTTGATTTTTGCTATGGTCTCTTTAGTTTCTTTTGCATTTATTTCTGCCCTGATTTTTAAGATTTCTTTCCTTCTGCTAACTCTGGGGTTCTTCATTTCTTCCTTCTCTAATTGCTTTAGGTGTAGAGTTAGGTTATTTATTTGGTTTTTTTCTTGTTTCTTGATGTAAGCCTGTAATGCTATGAACCTTCCCCTTAGCACTGCTTTTACAGTGTCCCATAGGTTTTGGGTTGTTGTGTTTTCATTTTCATTCATTTCTATACATATTTTGATTTCTTTTTTTATTTCCTCTATGATTTGTTGGTTATTCAGAAGCGTGTTCTTTAGCCTCCATATGTTTGAAGTTTTAACAATTTTTTTTCCTGTAATTGAGATCTAATCTTACTGCACTGTGGTCAGAAAAGATGACTGGAATGATTTCAGTTTTTTTGAATTTTCCCTAAAATGGGGAAGGAAATAGCCACCCAAGTCCAAGAAACCCAGAGAGTCCCAAACAGGATAAACCCAAGGAGAAACACCCCAAGACACATATTAATCAAATTAACAAAGATCAAACACAAAGAACAAATATTAAAAGCAGCAAGGGCAAAACAACAAATAACACACAAAGGGATTCCCATAAGGATAACAGCTGATCTATCAATAGAAACCCTCCAGGCCAGAAGGGAATGGCAGGACGCACTGAAAGTAATGAAAGAGAATAACCTACAACCTAGATTACTGTATCCAGCAAGGATCTCATTCAGATATGAAGGAGAATTCAAAAACTTTGCAGATAAGCAAAAGCTGAGAGAATTCAGCACCACCAAACCAGCTCTTCAACAAATGCTAAAGGATCTTCTCTAGACAGGAAATGCAGAAAGGTTGTATAAACGTGAACCCAAAACAACAAAGTAAATGGCAACGGGACCACAACTATCAATAATTACCCTAAATGTAAATGGGTTGAATGCCCCAACCAAAAGACAAAGATTGGCTGAATGGATACAAAAACAAGACCCCTATATATGCTGTCTACAAGAGACCCACCTCAAAACAAGAGATACATACAGACTAAAAGTGAAGGGCTGGAAAAAAATATTTCATGCATACAGAGACCAAAAGAAAGCAGGAGTCGCAATACTCATATCAGATAAAATAGACTTTCAAATAAAGGATGTGAAAAGAGACAAAGAAGGACACTACATAATGATCAAAGGATCAATCCAAGAAGAAGATATAACAATTATAAATATATATGCACCCAACATAGGAGCACCGCAATATGTGCGGCAAACACTAACGAGTATGAAAGAGGAAATTAATAGTAACACAATAGTAGTGGGAGACTTTAATACCCCACTCACAACTATGGATAGATCAACTAAACAGAAAATTAACAAGGAAACACAAACCTTAAATGACACAATAGACCAGCTAGACCTAATTGATATCTATAGGACATTTCACCCCAAAACAATCAACTTCACCTTTTTCTCAAGTGCACACGGAACATTCTCCAGAATAGATCACATCCTGGGCCATAAATCTGGTCTTGGAAAATTCAGATTCTTTACCAACTGAGCTACAAGGGAAGCCCAAGTAAAATAACAGAAAAGGAACAGAAAAGTTAAATCTAGAAAGACAAATAGACTAGCAAGGAAGACTATAGTAGATAAGAAATTCCAACAAAATTATGAAAGGTGAATAGTAGTTATAAAAGAAGTATCCAAAGTCTGTTCTCTGTGTCTGTGTCTCTATGTCTGCCCTGCAAATCAGTTCATCCCAGAGCCATTTTTCTACATTCAATATATAGCATTAATACACAAAATTTGTTTTTCTCTTTCTAACTTACTTCACTCTGTATAATAGGCTCTAGGTTCATTCACCTCACTAGAACTGACTCCAATGTGTTCCTTTTATGGCTGAGTAATATTTCATTGTGTGTGTATATATAACTTCCCTATCCATTCCTCTGTTGATGAACATCTAGGCTGCTTCCATATCCTAGCTATTGTAAATAGAGCTGCTATAAACAGGGGCACGTGTGTCGTTTTAAATTATGGTTTTATCAGGGTGTACGCTCAGTAGTGGGTTTATTGGGTCAAATGGTATTTTATTCCTAGTTTTCAAAATATCACATCAGGGAAAGGAAAAGGCGGGTAAATTGAGAGAGTAGCATTGACATATATATACACCTCCATGTGTAAAACAGGTAGCCAGTAGAAACTGTTGTATAGGCACAAGAGCTCAACCTAGTGCTCTGTGACAACCTGAAGGAGAGGGATGGGCTGAGGGGTGGGGAGGAAATTCAAGAGGGCGGGGAAATACACACACACACACACACACACACACACACACACATACACACACACACACACACATATGTATATTTATGCCTGTTTTACACTGCTGTACTTCAGAAGTCAAAGCAATTTTATAAATTGATTATCCTCCAGTTAAAAAAAGTTAAAAAGGTATGTGATAAGTCTTTTATTGTAGTTCCAATCACTCATTCATGTCCAAATTTTGCGACCCAATGGACTGCAGCACTCTAGGTCTTCCTGTCCTTCACCATCTTCCAGATCTTGCTCAATCTCGTCAGTGATGCCAAGTCAGTGATGGCATTTAACCATATCATCCTCTGTCATCCTCTTCTCCTCCTGCCTTCAATCTTTCCCAGCATCAGGGCCTTTTCTAATGAGTCAGTTCTTCACATCAGGAGGCCAAAGTATTGGAGTTTCATCCTTCCAATGAATATTCAGGACTGATCTCCTTTAAGATTGCCTGGTTGGATCTCCTTGTAGTCCAAGGGACTCGCAAGAGTCTTCTCCAACACCACAGTTCAAAAGCATCAATTCTTTGGTGCTTAGCATTTTTTATAGTCCAACTCTCACATCCATACGTAACTACTGGAAAAACCATAGCTTTCACTATACAGACATTTGTTGGTAAAGCAATGTCTCTGTTTTTTAATCTGCTGTCTTGATTGGTCATAGCTTTTCTTCCAAGGAGCAAGCATCTTTTAATTTCATGGCTTCAGTCACCATCTGCAGTGATGGAGCCCCCCCCCCCAAAAAAAAATAAAAATAAAAATAAACAAAGCAGGTAACTGTTTCCATCATTTCCCCATCTATTTACCAGAAAGTGATGGGACCATATGCCATTATCTTAGGTTTCTGAATGCTGAGTTTTAAGCCAACTTTTTCACTCTCCTCTTTCATTTTCATCAAGAGGCTCTTTAGTTCCTCTTCACTTTCTGCATATGTGAGGTTATTGATATCTCTCCCTGTAATCTTGATTCCAGTTTGTGCTTCATCCAGCCAGGCATTTCACATGATGTAGTATAGAATGAAGCAGGGCAAAGGCTAACAGAATTTTGCCAAGAGAATGTGCTGGTTATAGCAAACACCCTCTTCCAACAACACAGGAGAAGACTACTCATGAATATCACCAGGTGGTCAACGCCGAAATTGGATTGATTATATTCTTTGCAGCCAAAGATGGAGAAGCTCTATACAGTCAGCAAAAACAAGACTGGGAGCTGACTGTGGCTCAGATCATGAACTCCTTATTGCCAAATTCAGACTTAAATTGAAGAAAGCAGGGAAAACCACTAGACCATTCAAGTATTACTTAAATCAAATCCCTTATGACAATACAGTGGAAGTGAGAAATAGATTTAAGGGACTAGATCTGATAGACAGAGTGCCTGATGACTATGGACGGACATGACATTGTACAGGAGACAGGGATCAAGACCATGCCCATGGAAAAGAAATGCAAAAATGCAAAATGGCTGTCTGAGGAGGCCTTACAAATAGCTGTGAAAAGAAGAGAAGTGAAAAGCAAAGGAGAAAAGGAAAGATATTCCCATTTGAATGCAGAGTTCCAAAGAATAGCAAGGAGAAATAAGAAAGCCTTCCTCAGCAATCAGTACAAAGAGGGAAACAACAGAATGGGAAAGGCGAGAGATTTCTTCAAGAAAACTAGAGATACCAAGGGAATATTCAAGGAGATCAGTCCTAGTTGTTCATTGGAAGGACTGATGCTGAAGCTGAAACTCTAATACTTTGGCCACCTCATGCGAAGAGTTGACTCATTGGAAAAGACCCTGATGCTGGTAGGGATTGGGGGCAGGAGAAGAAGGGGACGACAGAGGATGAGATGGCTGGATGGCATCACTGACTCGATGGACATGAGTTTGGGTAAACTCCAGGAGTTGGTTGTGGACAGGGAGGCCTGGCGTGCTGCGATTCATGGGGTCGCAAAAAGTCGGACACGACTGAGCGACTGAACTGAACTGAACTGACTCCGCATGTAAGTTAAATAAGCAGGGTGACAATATACAGCCTTCATGTTCTCCTCTCCCAATTTGGAGCCAGTCTGCTGTTGCATGTCCAGTTCTAACTGTTGCTTCTTGACCTGCATACAGATTTCTCAGGAGGCAGGCAAGGTGGTCTGGTATTCCCATCTCTTGAAGAATTTTCCACAGTTTGTTGTGATCCATACAGTCAAATGCTTTGGCATAGCCAATAAAGGAGAAATAGATGTTTTTTTGAACTCTCTTAATTTTTCTATGATCCAAAAGATCCAAAGGATTTTGGCAATTTGATCTCTGGTTCTTCTGCCTTTTCTAAATCTAGCTTGAACATCAGGAAGTTCATGGTTCACATACTGTTGAAGCCTGGCTTGGAGAATTTTGAGAATTACTTTGCTAGTGTGAGAGATGAGTGCAGTTGTTGGGTACTTTGAGCATTCTTTGACATTGCCTTTCTTTGGGATTGGGATGAAAATTGACCTTTTCCAGTCCTGTGGCCTCTGTCCATGGAATGCTCTAAATAACAATACTGCAGTGGGTTGTCATGCCTTCCTCCATGATCTTCCCAATCCAGGGATCAAATGATATCTCCTGCATCTCCTACATTGCAGGCAGATTTTTTTTTTTTTTTTTTTTAAACTGCTGGGTCACTAGCAAAGCCCAAACCTGTTGAGGTGGAGGCAGGAGATATTTCCATCTGAAGGCATGCTAAGTCACTTCAGCTGTGTCTGACTGTTTAGATTTAATGGACTGTAACCTGCCAGTCTCCTCTGTCCATACAATTCTCCAGGTAAAATACTGGAGTTTCCTCCTCTGTGGGATCTTCCCAACCCAGGGATCAAACCCATGTCTCTTATGCCTCCTGGATTGGCAGGTGGGTTCTTTACTACTAGTACCACCTGGGATTCCAGGCACAGTAAGAATCAACTACTTGTGGAGGAAGGAAGAAAAACCCATAGAGAAGACATAAAAATTTCAGGATACTGCTATGGAGAAAAGAAATAAACTGTTCTTGTAGGTGAATGGGAGGAGAGTTTGGGAGCAATTTGCTTCCCAAAGGGAAGGAACAAGTGGCTAATAAAACCACACCTCTGAAGGGCAGACTCCCTGGGTTAACGGACAGTTATAAACCAGAAATGAAAGTCCTCAGCTCTTCTGACCTAGGAAGAAATCATAAGCATTAGCATCAATAGTGCTGAATGTCCTGAAGAGAGGGAATGACCTGGAAAGGGATCCCTTCAACTCAGAGGGACTGCTAAACTGAACAGTTCTCTTATTCCTGAGCTTTGAAGCTCAGGAAATTTACAAACTCAGTTCTTTTTTTTTTTTTTTTTCCTTTTCTTACTACTCTTTGCTCTGCACTATCTGTTATTGAGTACCAGAAAATATTTTTCATTACATTTGGTCTAAATATTCTTTATGGTGAGGAGTAAAATATACCTCAGTAATTCCATCAAGGCTAGAAGTGAAAATCACTTGGATATTGTTTTTCTGTGTAATTAGCTTTTTTTTGGGAGGGGTGTATGTGTGCTAAGTTTGGTATTGGCCTGCAAGTATGGGTCAATATGTTGCAGAAAAAAAAAAAAAAAAACATTCCTGGAGCCAGAGGGGATCCTTAAAACAGAGAAAAATCATTTGGAATTATATTGCTTCTCATGGAATTAGAAATTGAGGCACTCCTATCTGATCTCAGGGGTAGGATTAATTTCAACTTGGAGTAAATAACTATCTTCTATCTATCTCTCTGTCTATCCATCTATCTATTAATCATATATCTATATCTATATATCTACTATCTTATACCTTGGCTTCCCAGGTTAAGAGATGTGAATTCAGTCCGTGGATCAGGAAGATCCCCTGCCTGGAGGACGGCATGACAACCCACTCTACTATTCTTGCCTGGAGAATTCCATGGAGAGGGAAGCCTGGTGGACTATGGTCCATAGGGTTGCAAAGAGTTGGACACAACTGAAGCAACTTGGCATGCATGCACATCTACTATCTATCATGGATCCATCCAACTATCTATCTTTCTAGTTGTATTTATACAGGTATTTAGCATATTATACAATGACAAGCATATTGCACATATTAATATTTAATGTTATGCACTGCAAAAGCTAAGGTAATATTAGACATAACTAGGAGATAGTTCAAATAATTCCAATAAAGATATCAAGATAGTTAAAAATTGAAGTGTAATATAAAAGCTTAAGTTGATTCATGTAATATAATATATAATAATGGCAATCTAGAATCTGAAAGTATATAGCAATTTAAGTAATTCAAATAATGTTCAGTTTTTCCCACATATGTCAAGTAGAAGAATGACTTTGAGGCTGGAAATAACTAGATGATGTCCAAATTTCTATTTCTTTTTTTTTGGCATACTGATATCATCAAAGGTTTGGGTTATGAGGTTATACAAGAACTATACAAGGCTATACAAGAACCTAAACCAGGGAGAAGTAGTTGCTTAAAATGCAATTTATTACATCTGCTATAAAGTAACTGCAGATTATATTCCCAGCATAATTCTTAAGGCAGAGTGATGTGAACAAAATTCAGGGCCAGCTTTATGGGCTTGTGACCTGTACACATTGTCATATGGATCCTCATGCCAAGTTTTTGCCCAACTGTTACCATTTTGAAATTCTTAATAACTTTTGATAAATGGGTCCCATATTTTCAATTTTTCACTTATTCCCACAAATTATGTAGCTCTTCTTTACTAAACTGAGGGATTCTCAGGGTATTTAATTTGCTGGCAAGAAAACATTGCTGCATACCTTAGAAATGGAAAATGTTCTAAGTAGTGAATATGTGATTTTGTTTCAATAGTTGGAGCCTGAGTCTCATAACTAATTAGATGTGAAAAACGGCAGATTAAACAACCATTCTGATTAAACTGAATACTTTAGTATTTTCCAGGACCAGTCTTGTGAAAATTTAGTGATAAATTTTGTGAAGCCTCACAGGAACACAACAGGGTTTACCTCATAGCAAATGCTAATTTATATTTAAAGCCTCAGTGTTTCCATTTGTTCAAACTAAAATAAAAATGTTAATTGCAATGTATGTGGAAAATTTTATTGCTACTATCCATTAGATTCATAGATGTTGCCAGTACACAAGGATCAATCTGAGGCATGTTACAGGATGAATACAAACAGAAACTAAATGTAATTTAATCACATCATGGAGATTCTCCACTAAAGCTAAAGAGAAATGGATGGCTAAGTATAAATATCTGGAATGGTAAGCAACTGAGATGAATTGAAAACTCTTTTCTCACTTGTAGTAGAAATTAAACTCTATTTTGTGTTCACATATTTCTTAAGTAACTTTTTTCTTTTCCTCCTTCTCTTTACTTCATGATTTTTAATTTTCTCCACTAACATAGATCTCTTTTCTTTTATTTCAAGACTAATTTTCTTTTAAATGGAGTTCCACAGAAGTAATTATGTACATTTCATAATTTAGGATGATTTTCTAGGGATCTAAGCTCAAATGTACTATTTTTTTTTCCTTTGATGGGAAGAAGAGGGAGACATTTGTCTGCAATATCCTAATCATTTTCATATTTAATAATATTCATAGTCATCCCAAGAACTCAACTTAACAATTTTATATATATATATATATATATATATATATGTCCTTACTGGATGATTTTGCTCTTTGTATACCACTATTTGGTGCACTGTTAAAGAGAATGTTCCTATTTAAACACTTGTTTGAAAACATATCTGAAACTTATTTAGCTGATAAGTTCCAGATAACTCACTTATTTTATTTGCTGGTATCAACTGAGTACCCAATATAATCCCTGTAGAGATTTCATATGTATGGTTCAATATGACAGTATTATCAATGTTTTAGAAATGATACATTAATTTTGGGGAGATGACTTGTGTTTATATACAAGAGAACTTAAGCAATTGTTTAACATTACAAAATTAGCAGTAGCAGAATAGACTTGTGTCTGCCATATTTCAAGCTATGCCCGTTCTTTACTGTTATAAGACAAGTGGAGATGGTTGGTCCATAATGAGATAATTGGAATGCTACTGAATTAAAGCCTCAATGTGGTGAGCTTCAACACTTGGAGTCAGTAGGATGGAAAGAAAATGAGTTTGCATCATAAAAAGTTCATGGAAACAGAGTACTTCTAAATATAATGTATATTTTCATGAAACTGTTCATAATTGAATATGTTTGTTACATGAGAAATGTAAATGTCTATTTAAAAAATCTACTTATCATCGAAAATTTTACTAGATGTATACTATCCAATGAATGATGTAACACAATAGAGCTACAATCTTGTTCTCTTTGATAGTCAGTATTAACTAATTTGGATATTTCTCACTCAATTTTAGGAATGTTTGGTAAAACCAGAGGGCATACTATAATATAGAGGTTAAAATATCATTCTCTGGGATTGAACAACCTGGATTAAAACTCTGTTTCATTATTTGCAAGTTATTTGAACAAGTAGTGTAATCTTGCTAAGCTTAGGTTTCCTTACCAAAAAAAAAAAGGGGGGGGGGGGCTTTCTAGTGGCAATTTTTGTGAGAATAATAGTGATGTAGTAGTAAGAAGCACTATTCTAGAACATAAGGTGAACTCAATATATTGGGTCGGTGAAAAGTTCATTTGGGTTTTCTGTAACATCTTAACGAAAAATCCAAATGAACTTTTTGGCTAACCCAATATGTTAGCTATTATAATCAAAATAGGCTTAAAATTCCTAAAATGTCTAATCATATTCTGCAAGTTTCAGTTCAGTTCAGTTCAGTCACTTAGTTCTATCCAACTCTTTGCAACCCCACAGACTGCAGCAGGCCAGGCCTCCCTGTCCATCACAAACTCCGAGAGCTTGCTCAAAATCATGTCCATAGAGTCGGTGATGCCATCCAGCCATCTCATCCTCTGTTGTCCCCTTCTCCTCCTGCCCCCAATCCCTTCCAGCATCAGGGTCTTTTCCAATGAGTCAACTCTTCGCATGAGGTGGCCAAAGTATTGGAGATTCAGCTTCAGCATCAGTCCTTCCAGTGAACACCCAGGACTTATCTCCTTTAGGATGGACTAGTTGGATCTCCTTGCCATCCAAGGGACTCTCAAGAGTCTTCTCCAACACCACAGTTCAAAAGCATCAATTTTTCAGCACTCAGTTTTCTTCACAGTCCAACTCTCACATCCATAATGACCACTGGAAAAACCGTAGCCTTGACCAGACCGACCTTTGTTGGTAAAGTAATGTCTCTGCTTTTTAAAGTGTTGTCTGTGTTGGTCATAACTCTCCTTCCAAGGAGTAAACATCTTTAAATTTCATGGCTGCAATCACCATCTGCTGTGATTTTGGAGCCCCAAGAAATAAAGTCTGACACTGTTTCCACTGTTTCCCCATCTATTATCCATGAAGTGATGGGACCAGATGCCATGATCTTAGTTTTCTGAATGTTGAGTTTTAAGCCAATTTTTTCACTGTCCTCTTTCACTTTCATCAAGAGGCTTTTTAGTTCCTCTTCACTTTCTGCCATAAGGGTGGTGTCATCTGCATATCTGAGGTTATTGATATTTCTCCTGGATATCTTGATTCCAGCTTGTGCTCCTTCCAGCCCAGCGTTTCTCATGATGTACTCTGCATATAAGTTAAATAAGCAGGGTGACAATATACAGCCTGATGTACTCCTTTTCCTATTTGGAACCAGTCTGTTGTTCCATGTCCAGTTCTAACTGTTGCTTCCTGACCTGCATATAGGTTTCTCAAGAGGGAGGTCAGGTGGTCTGGTATTGCCATCTCTTGAAGAATTTTCCAGTTTATTGTGATCCACACAGTCAAAGGCTTTGGCATAGTCAATAAAGCAGAAGTATATGTTTTTTCTGGAACTCTCTTGATTTTTTTTATGATCCAGCAGATGTTGGTAATCTGATCTCTGGTTCCTCTGCCTTTTCTAAAACCAGCTTGAACATCTGGAAGTTCTCAGTTCACATATTGCTGAAGCCTGGATTGGAGAATTTTTAGCATTACTTTACTAGTGTGTGAGATGAGTGCAATTGTGTGGTAGTTTGAGCATTCTTTGGCATTGCCTTTCTTTGGGATTGGAATGATATCTGACCTTTTCCAGTCCTGTGGCCACTGCTGAGTTCTCCAAATTTGCTGGCATATTGAGTGCAGCACTTTCACAGCATTATCTTTCAGGATTTGAAATAGCTCAACTGGAATTCCATCACCTCCGCTAGCTTTGTTCAAGTGATGCTTTCTAAGGTCCACTTGACTTCACATTCCAGGATGTCTGCTCTAGGTGAGTGATCACACCATCCTGATTATCTGAGTCATGAAGATCTTTTCTGTAGAGTTCTTCTGTGTATTCTTGCCACCTCTTCTTAATATCTTCTGCTTCTGTTAGGCCCATACCATTTCTGTCCTTTATCGAACCCATCTTTGCATGGAATGTTCCCTTGGAATCTCTGATTTTCTTGAAGAGATCTCTAGTCTTTCCCATTTGTTGTTTTCCTCTATTTCTTTGCATTGATTGCTGAGGAAGGCTTTCTTATTTCTCCTTGCTATTCTTTGGAACTCTGCAATCAAATGGGAATATCTTTCCTTTTCTCCTTTGCTTTTGACTTCTCTTCTTTTCAGAGCTATTTGTAAGACCTTCTCAGACCACCATTTCGCATTTTTTCATTTCTTTTCCATGGGCACCGTCTTGATCCCTGTCTCCTGTACAATGTCATGAGCCTCTGTTCACAGTTCATCAGGCTCACTGTCCATCAGATCTAGTCCCTTAAATCTTTTCTCACTTCCACTCTATAGTCATAAGGGATTTGATTTAGGTCATGCTTGAATGGTCTAGTGGTTTTCCCTGCTCTCTTCAATTTAAGTCTGAATTTGGCAATAAGGAGTTCATTATCTAAGCCACAGTCAGCTCCCAGTCTTGTTTTTGCTGACTGTATAGAACTTCTCCACCTTTGGCTGCAAAGAATATAATCAATCTGATTTGGGTGTTGGCCATCTGGTGATGTCCATGTGTAGAGTCTTTTCTTGTGTTGTTGGAAGGGGGTGTTTGCTATCACCAGTGTGTTCTCTTGGCAAAACTCTATTAGCCTTTGCCCTGCTTCATTCTGTACTCCAAAGCCAAATTTGCCTGTTACTCCAGGTGTTTCTTGACTTCCTACTTTTGCATTCCAGTCCCCTATAATGAAAAGGACATCTTTGTTGGGTGTTAATTCTAAAAGGTCTTGTAGGTCTTCATAGAACCGTTCAACTTCAGCTTCTTCTGCATTACTGTTTGGGGCATAGACTTGCATTACCATGATACTGAATGGTTTTCCTTGGAAACAAACAGAGATCATTCTGTCATTTTTGAGATTGCATCCAAGTACTGCATTTCGCACTCTTTTGTTGACTATGATGGCTACTCCATTTCTTCTAAGGGATTCCTGCCCACAATAGTAGATATAGTGGTCATCTGAGTTAAATTCACCCATTCCAGTACATTTTAGTTCGCTGATTCCTAGAATGTCGACATTCACTCTTGCCATCTCCTGTTTGACCACTTCCAATTTGCTTTGATTCATGGACCTAATATTCCAGATTCCTGTGCAATAAATTGCTCTTTGCAGCATTGGACCTTGGTTTTATTACCAGTTACATCCACAACTGGGTATTGTTTTTGCTTTGGCTCTATCCCTTCATTCTTTCTGGAGTTATTTCTCCACTGATCTTCAGTAGGATATTGGGCACCATGGCAACCTACTCCAGTACTCTTGCCTGGAAAATCCTATGGGCAGAGGATCCTGGTGGGCTGCAGTCCATGGGTTCAAGAAGACTCAGACATGACTGAGAGACTTCACCTTCACTTTTCACTTTCATGCATTGGAGAGGGAAATGGCAGCCCACTCCAGTGTTCTTGCCTGGAGCATCCCAAGGATGGCGGAGCCTGGTGGGCTGCAGTCTATGCGGTCGCACAGAGTTGGACAGGACTGAAGAGACTTAGCATCAACAGCAGCAACAATTGACATGGGGAATTCCTCTTTCAGTATCCTATCATTTTGCCTGTTCATGGGGTTCTCAAGGCACGAGTCCTGAAGTGGTTTGCCATTCCATTCTCCAGTGGACCACATTCTGTCAGACCTCTCCACCATGACCCGTCCGTCTTGGGTGGCCCCACGTGGCATGGCTTAGTTTCACTGAGTTAGACAAGACTGTGGTCCTGTGATCAGATTGGCTAGTTTTCTGTGATTATGATTTCAGTGTCTGCCCTTTGATGCCGTCTCACAACACCTACCGTCTTACTTGGGTTTCTCTTACCTTGGACGTGGGGTATCTCTTCACGGCTGCTCCAGCAAAGCCCAGCCCTGCTCCTTACCTTGGACGAGGGGTGTCTCCTCATGGCCGCCCCTCCTGACCTTGAACGTGGAGTAGCCCCTCTCAGCCCTCCTGCGCCCGGCAGCCGCCGCTCCTTGGTCTCAGGGTACCTCCTCTGGATGCAGCCCCTGTCCTCGGAGGAGGTGTAGCTTCGCACCGCCACGCTTCTGCGGGGTCCATCACAGCCGGCGCGCTTCGGTAAAAAGAATTTGAGAAAATACCAAGTCTTCTGCAACTTTAGACAATCAAAGAAGAGGTGGGATAAATTCTAATGGCTAAACTATTCCAAATTACCTGAAATAATCACAATAAATACAAGTGAGTCACAAAAGTGTATAGATAGAAATCAAATACAGCGGTGCAAGTTCAAGATACTTTTTACAATGAAATCTTCCATATAGAAAAATCATGTCAGAGGGCTAATGTATTTCATTTGCATTTTCTATATGTCCTCTTCTCTGCCAAGGGCATTCTCAGAGTCAAAATATCGGTGTCAAAGTAAGAATTCCACATCGATTAAGCATAGACCTTAAGTTACATGATATGTTTACATAATATCCTGAATTTCCTTTATAGAACTACTAAAATATTGCAGTTTTAATAGAGTCCCATGAATTAGGAAATGACAATCCACTCTGATATTCTTATCTGGAGAATCCCATGAGTGGAGGAACCTGGTGGGCTATAGTCCATGGGGTCTCAAGAGAGTTGGACATGACTCAGAGACTAAACAACAACAAATAGAGTCCCTACTTGGCTCTTCTTTCCTTTTAAAGTCTCTAAAATTATTTGATATCAACTACTTAAAAAAAAAAGATTTTTAAAAAAGAAATGAATTATTCATAGAATAATTGTTTTTCAGTTTAACTACTTGTAATACTGAAAATGCATTATAATGTATAATTATATTTTCCAACATAATTACTAAGTATAATGACAATGTATGATTCCTTATAAGACTACCTGAAGAAAATTGAACTGCTCATGCATAATATTATAATAGTTAAATTGTTATTCCAAAGACTTATTGAAATTTGTTGTTTTACAGACCATCTGATCATTTCACAAATGGAAAAAAAAAGTGATTTTCTGTTTAGGGTGAGTGAGATAGCACTTTGAAAAGGAAAACTTTTTGAAATCTCAGTATCATGGTATACTTTGAACTCATGAGTTTTTATTGATACTATAAGATAGTATGATATAATTTCTAAGAGCAAAATTTAGTTTATATTGAAAGATATAATACAAAAATTTTTGATGAAGTAAAACTTCCCTGTACGAATCAACTACACTAAATGAAAATGCAATAACATGAAATTACATTCTTCCAGGCCAAAGTTGGAGTAGGAAATGGCAGCCCACTCCTGTATCCTTGCCTAGAAAATCCCATGGACAGAGTAGCTTGGTAGGCTACAGCTCTAGAGGGCTCAAAGAGTTGGACTGGAGTCAGCACACACATGTATAGGACCAAAGTACCTGTTGGTGTTATGTAAATACTTTGAGAAAATGGTATCTCCTTTTTCTGGTGCTTAAATCTTCTTCACTAAGTGATTGCTCCAGTAAATTCAACTATACTAAATTATGCAAAGTCCTCCAGTCTATTTCTATATGGTTAGTTAACAAGCTGGGAAATATGAGCAATTCCAATATTGGTGAAGTTTATAATTAAGAAACAGTTTCTCTCACCTTAGAATTCAAAAGAATATCATCTCAACAGTAATCCAAAATTCATATCTTTCATATAACACAGGTCAACTGTGTCTAAAGATGTACGGCTTTGGATTGTTTTATCTCATTTTTTCTACATTACAAAGTACAAATTCAAAGATAATTCTAGTTTAATAGACATCTTAAAATTGACAACTTTATCACATGTGTGCCAGAGAGCTATTGAATTATTTGTCAAGGACACTGTCCACAGATGTATCAAATATGCAGTTTTCTGGGTTTCTTTATTTGTTTGTTTTCAAGGCAAAACAAGACTCATTGCAGATGTATTAAAAGTACACAGTTAAAAGGAGGCCTGTGTAAATGACTTGGAAAGAATCTAAGTCACATCACGCATGAAAAGCACAGAACACAGAAATAATCAAAAACCATCCATTATCTCTTCATTTAGGCAAATCTATTTCCAGATTTACCTAAATGCCAAACTTGAACTTCTAAGATGATTTTTGTTGTTGTTGTTGTTTTTATCTTTGGTTTTGGGTGCAGTTCTTTCTGCTAGCATACAACAACAAAATATTTCATACCCAATGGATATTGGTTTGCAGTGGTAACAATACTACTAAAACTCCTTTTCAAGAGTGGACTTTTATTGATTATTTGGATTTATTTGAAATAATATACAAGCATGCAAGCAGTGTTGAGAAACCGAATGAGTTTCCATGAAGCACTGGTTGGAGATATCACTCACAGATTTAAGGAACTGACATAAAGATAATTCAGAAGGTGGTTAAATCTTCATATAAAATTCAAAACTTGCTATTAGAGTAAAATATTCTCATTGTTGTTATTCAATCACTTAGTCATGTCCGACTCTTTGCTACCCCATGGACTGCAGCACACCAGGCTTCCCTGTCCTTCATCATCTCCCCAAGCTTGCTCAAACTCAAGTCTCTTGAGTCAGTGATACCAACTAACCATCTCATCCTCTGTTGTCCCCTTCTCCTCCTGCCTTCTGTCTATCTCCTCCTGCCTTCTATCAGCATCAGGGGTTTGTACTCCAAGGCCAAACTTGTCTGCTACTCCAGGTATCTCTTGACTTCCTACTTTTGTATTCCAGTCCCCTATGATGAAAAGGACAACTTTTTTGGGTGTTAGTTCTAGAAGATCTTGTAGGTCTTCAGAGAGCCATTCAACTTCAGCTGCTTCAGCATTACTGGTTGGGGCATAGACTTGGATTACTGTGAGATTGAATGGTTTGCCTCAGAAATGAACCAAGATCTTTCTTTCATTTTTTAGGCTGCACAAAAGTACTGCATTTCAGATTCTTTTGTTGACTTTGAGCGCTACTTCATTTCTTCTAAGGGATTCGTGCCCACAGTAGTAGATATAATGGTCATAAATATTCTCATAATTAAACAATTAAAATACCTGTTTCTAAATGTGAGGTGAAATTAAAGCCAGTTACTGAAAAATATGGTGATTACACTGATCAGAACTTAAAAAGAAAAAAGAGAAAACTGAAATTAAAAAAATAGGTATGCAGAGAGATTTTTTTTCAATTAACAAATTAATAGTTAATCAGGCTTTTACTTCACAAATTTTGTTTTCCTTTTTAATATGTTAGTTTCAATACCTAGAGCTAAATATAACATCACAGAATATTATAATTTGGTAATACTGTAGCTGATGTGTAGATAACTAAACAAATATATTTATTTATATCTATGAACTTGAATTCAGTTCAGTTCAGCTCAGTCGCTCAGTCGTGTGTGACTCTTTGTGACCCCATGAATCGCAGCACACCAGGCCGGGGTTTACTCAATCTCAAACTCCCGGGGTTTACTCAAACTCATGCCCATGGAGTTGGTGATGCCATCCAGCCATCTCATCCTCTGTTGTCCCCTTCTCCTCCTGCCCCCAATTCCTCCCAGCATCAGGGTCTTTTCCAACGAGTCAACTCTTTGCATGAGGTGGCCAAAGTATTACAGCTTCAACTTCAGCATCAGTCCCTCTAATGAACACCCAGGACTGATCTCCTTTAGGATGGACTGATTGGATCTCCTTGCAGTCCAAGGGACTCTCAAGAATCTTCTCCAACACGATAGTACAAAAGCATCATTTTTTTCAGCACTCAGCTTTCTTCACAGTCCAACTCTCACATCTATACATGACCACTGGAAAAAACATAGCCTTGACCAGATGGACCTTTGTTGGCAAAGTAATGTCTCTGCTTTTAATATGCTGTCTAGGTTGGTCATAACTTTCCTTCCAAGGAGTAAGCATCTTTTAATTTCATGGCTGCAGTCACCATCTGCAGTGATTTTGGAGCCCCCCAAAATAAAGTCTGACACTGTTTCCACTGTTTACCCATCTATTTCCCATGAGGTGATGGGACCAGATGCCATGATCTTAGTTAGGTTAATTTAATTCAGAGTCAGAAGTGACTTAGCATGTGATGCTTTGGGTCTTTTCAGGTGGCACCTGTGGTAAAGAACATGCCTGTCAATGCAGGAGATGTAACAGATATGGGTTTGATCCCTGTGTCAGGAAGGTCCCCAGAGAAGGGCATGACAACCCACTACAGTATTCTTGCCTGGAGGATCCCGTGGACAGAGGAGCCTGGTGGGCGACAGTCCATAGTGTCACACAGAGTGAGACATGTCTGAAGCGAGTTAGCAGGTGTGACAGCATGTGAACTACCTGGCTACCCACTGGTGAAGATAACTGAGTAAATACAATGTTGAGATTGTGTTTAGCTTTTATAAAATGTGATTAAGTGTTACATTAGACATTTAAGAAGTATACCAGTGAAAGAACTCCCTGGAAGTATGCCTGGTGACAGATTAGAAGGGATCAAGGTTAATGGAGTAACTGGAAATGATACTTACACAGGATGCAGGTTGCAAATGAAAGGAATATGTAAGAAAAAGATTATGTTAAGAAGTGAATGGGAAGAAAAACCCTCAGTCAGGCACTGACGTTTCAAATTTTCATAGAATATAAAAAGCAAACAAGAGTATTTAATAATGTACCTATAGAATTAAGTGATTTTTCCCTCTGGGTAAATTCAGATGTCCTTAGTGTTTTCCAAACTAAAGATGTGAAATGGAGTATTTGGGAATTAATAGAATTTGTTTTAAAAGTCATGTCTCAAAATAAGTTGCATTTCAACAATTTAATATGCTATACCTTGGATAAATTTGAGTTTGTCTGTACTTATTCATATAATCACTGGCTCATCCTTATCATATACCTTCCTATTTCTTCATGTGTTCTAAAGTAGCAATGGTGTTTTCAATAAGCTACTTGAAATCTAACATATTTGGTGAAAGTGCTAATAACAGTTTGCCTGAGTGGCCATTAAGCTGATAAATATATTTGAATTAAAATAGTTATAAAACTGCTATATATTATTCACAGTAGAACTGTTAGCTATAGCATTGAAAAATTGAGAATATAAGTAAAAATTAAAAACAAAGTTTCATTTGTAATAGGTACTGCTGTGTGTATTTTAAAGCTGCTTTTGAACTCTGTGGGAGAAGGTGAGGGTGGGATGTTTTGAAAGAACAGCATGTATACTATCTATGGTGAAACAGATCACCAGCCCAGGTGGGATGCATGAGACAAGTGCTCGGGCCTGGTGCACTGGGAAGACACAGAGGAACTGGGTGGAGAGGGAGGTGGGAGGGGGGATCGGGATGGGGAATACATGTAAATCTATGGCTGATTCATATCAATGTATGACAAAACCCACTGAAATGTTGTGAAGTAATTAGCCTCCAACTAATAAAAAAAAAATAAAGCTGCTTTTCTCTTTTAACTTTACAACACATGGAATAAAATTTGAATAAATAAAGTTTGAATAAACTTTGGAACTGTTCTTAATGAATTTTTTATACAAATGACATCAGTGAACCTTGAGGAATATCTAACTCTATTATAATTAAAGTTTAGTAAGAGTCAGAAAAGAGACTACCACAATGGTAAAATCCTGTATTCCTGTGTTTTCAAGATATTTTTGCCTCTTCAAAAACACATGTTCCTCTGTGCTAAGGTTTATTCAGTATGATTTTTACTAGCAACACATTTTAACTGAAAGATATATAATGACATATATTTGAAAGAAAAATACACTTCAGTCATTTCACTTCTCAAGTTGGCAGTGTCTGACTAACTCAGAGAGGAAAATCTTTAAAATAACATTAAGAAAAAACACATTCTCAGTCTTTATGGCAATTTTTCTATTATTTTAAAGATATAACTCTGTATAAATACATGATGCATATACATGCTACTTGCCAGGAATAGCCACAAGGGAAAGGTAATTTCACTAAATTTATATATGGAGATTCTTAATGGATAGAAAAACATCAAAGAATGAATAATAAATTGAAGTTTCTAAGAACTCTAGTTTGATTAATGGAGACCATTTTAAAGTGCACTTATCCAAGGTATGCACCACTATTTCTAATCATGACTGGGATAGCTGAGAGATTACTGTTCACTTCAAATAGGGAAGTTAATGTTTTAATAAAAGAAAACAAAAGCTTTATATAGTTCTAGAATATGGAGAAAATGGTCAAATGTTTTTTTTCTTGTCCCTTACGGATTTAATTGCAATTGAATTGATGTGTTGTTGCTTTTGAGCTTTCTTTTGTTTCTGGAAAGAACAATCTTATATGTGACAATAAAGTGTGCAATGGAAAGCTTGTCCTGCATATCCACATTATCACAGAGCAGTGTCCCTCCACTCCTGAAACCACTAGATTTTCTTTCCCTCCTGCTACTAAAACCTGTCAAAAGCATGTTCTTTATCACTAGCACCACCTGGGAAGCCCAAAAGTGTCACACCTGGGCACAATTCTTGAAGCAGGTTCCCATGGAAAAGTAAAAGTCTTCAATATGGAGTGAGACTAAGAATCTGGACATTCATGTTTTGTAACTAGGGAGACTAGAGGAAGGACTTAACTCTTTGATGTTGCATGAGTATTAAGTTGGAGCCTTCTTCATGCAATATGCTGTCTCCTCCTTTCTGAATGGGTCTTAGGCCTGCTGTTTAACCAAGACAGTCTTGGAAGTCAGGCTGGCCAGTTCCACTGTGTCTAATGGAGAGCTTGTTACTATGGAAAAATTTTGACCACCAGACATGCATTGCTTGCCTGAATTTCTAATGTGTCTGATTTTAACCTTAGTTCTCCACTAGTAGAGAAGCCAAGCTCTAAACTGCAAACATTTTCAGTAGAGCATGTTCTCGTTGCATTATATCTTTCAAACCCCTTTCTTCAAGGCCAGAGCTAATTTCTAACATAATGATAGTGACCTCAGTTATCCTTTATCCAGACTGTGGACTTACCCATAATGAAGAGAATGGCAACCTTATATAAACTTTTGGCCCTCCCTAATAGTGGTGATGATTCTTTGTGAACTTCACAGAAATGAACAGATTGCATTCTTCCAGGAAGAGGACATCAGACTATTCCAAAACAGGATCTCATGTATTCGCTGCACACGGGACAGTTACAGAAAGGAGAAAAACTAGATTTGCTTGTTCAAATCCAGATTTTTGAGGCAAGAGTAGTTTTTATGAACTAGAAACATGATGAAATAAGGTTCCTATTTTTCATTCATTTGGTTCTGTATTTAGAAAGAGAATAGAGAAGTTCTGAGGCTGTTCATATTCACTTAATACTTTTAAGAGACTGCAATTAACACCATTTTTGTTCACAAAGAAGGAAGGATTTTTACTGTTAGTTTCTGACTGAGAGTTTTAAATTAACATACTCTAAGTATTTCATTAAGTGGAATAACACTGGAAATTAATAAGCATGAATAGGCAAACATTTATTTTGAGAGTTCCTGGACTTTAAATGTCCTTGACTACTGATTTTTCTTCTTTCATCTACCCTGGACTGTCTGCCTGCCATTTTCTCTGGGAAGAATTCTACCATTTATCACAACAGAGCTCTGTAGATTGCTGTTATAGTGAAAAAGTCAGGAAAATAAACAAAAAACGGAGACTTAATATAGATTAGGGGAAATACAGAAGAAATAAAGTGTTGGGGCTAGAATTAGCTGAAACATATTGAGGAAATTTTTCTTTAAGAAGATGAAGTGAAAGAAAGATTGGACAGCAAAATTTACAAAGTGTCATTCTGAACTCTATACCCCTCACACTGTATTCTGCTTGAATAACACAAGGAAAATTTAGTACTTCTCAAATTGTCGGGTTATGTTTAGACAAAACAATCACTCTGGAGTTATATTATGTGAATTTTAATTTTAAAATGTTTAAAAGACTCAGGTAAGCACATAGTGTATTAACATGTGTATTTATTTCTTTGATCTCTCAGGATCCCATTCAATGATATTAAGTACATTTTTTTTTTTAATGATATTAACCTGTAGGGAAGGAAATATCAACCCCACTCCAGTACTCATGCCTGGGAAATTCCATGGACAGAGCAGCCTGGTAGGCTACAGTCCAGAGAGTTACAAAGAATCGAACATGACAGAGAACACACAGCATAAACTTCAGGAATAAGGTAATGAAGAGAAGAGAAAAGAGAGATGATATAGCATGTTGGGTGGCAGAAATGAATCTGGAACTCTAAGTTATAAGGATTATGGTGAGTTTGATTTTGTTACATTTGTTGTCAATTATTCTTTCATGATACCCAACTGCACACAAATGGAATTTTCAAAAGTAAGCTAACTTATGTTTTTAAAATTAGGCAAAAATAAAATAATTGTGTATAGCAGATCAACTCAGAATTGATATGAATAAATAAAACAAGTAAAAAACAAAAAGGCTGCTTTAAAGTTTTGTACACTTGTTATAAAAAATAAACCAAACTATGATTTTCAGTTCATTTCAGTTGCTCAGTCTTGTCCAACTCTTTGTGACCCCATGACTGCGGGACTCCAGACTTCCTTGTCATTCAACTCCCCAACCTTGTCTAAATTCAGGACCGTCGAGTTGGTGATCCCATCCAACCATCTCATCCTCTGTTGTCCCCTTCTCCTCCCGCCTTCAGTCTTTCCAAGCATCAGGGTCTTTTCCAGTGAGTCAGTTCTTCGCATCAGGTGGCCAAAGTATTGGAGTTTCAGCCTCAGCATCAGTCCTTCCAATGAATATTCAGGACTGATTTCCTTTAGGACTGACTGGTTTGATCTCCTTTCTGTCCAAGGGACTCTCAAGAGTCTTCTCCAACACCACATTTCAAAAGCATCAACTAATTTGTGCTCAGCTTTCTTGATAGTCCAAATCTCACATCCATACATAACTACTGGAAAAACCACAGCTTTGACTATATAGACTTTGTTAGTAAAGTAATATTTCTGCTTTTTAATATGCTGTCTAGGTTGGCCATAGCTTTTCTTCCAAGGAGCAAGTGTATTTTAATTTCATGGCTGCAGTCACCATCTGCAACAACATTGGAGCCAAAAAAAAAGTAAATTCTCTGATTGCTTCCATTGTTTCCCCAGCTATTTGCCATAAAGTGATGGGACCGGATGCCATGATCTTCGTTTTCTGAATGTTGAGTTTTAAACCAACTTTTTTACTTTCCTCTTTCACTTTCATCAAGAGACTCTCTAGTCATTTCTTGCTTTCTGCCATAAGTGTGGTGTCATGTATGTATCTGAGGTTATTGATATTTCTCCCAGCAATCTTGATCCCAGCTTGTACTTCATCCAGCCCAGCATTTCCCATGATGAGTTCTACATATAAGTCAAATAAGCATGGTGACAATATACAGCCTTGATGTACTCCTTTCCCAATTTGAAACCAGTCTGTTGTTCAACATACAGTTCTAACTGTTGCTTCTTGACCTGCATACAGATTTCTCAGGAAGCAGTTTGGGTGGTCTGGTATTGCCACCTCTTGAAGAACTTTCCACAGTTTGTTGTGATCCACTCAGTCAAAGGATTTGGTGTAGTCAATAAAGCAGAAGTAGATGTTTTTCTTGGAGAAGGAAATGGCAACCCAGTCCAGTATTCTTGCCTGGAGAATCCCAGGGACGGAGGAGCCTGGTGGACTGCCATCTATGGGGTCACACAGAGTCGGACATGACTGAAGTGACTTAGCAGATGCTTTTCTGGATTTCTCTTGTATTTTTGATGATCCAACGGATATTGAAAAATTAATCTCTGGTACCTCTGGCTTTTCTAAATCCAGCTTGAACATCTGGAAGTTCACAGTTCACATACTATTGAAGCTTGGCTTGGAGAATTTTGTGCGTTACTTTGCTAGTATGTGAGATGAGTGCAATTGTGTGGTAGTTTGAGCATTCTTTGGCATTGCCTTTCTTTGGAATCGGAATGAAAACTGACCTTTTCCAGTCCTGTGGCCATTGCTGATTTTTCCAAATTTACTGGCATATTGAGTGCAGCACTTTCACAGCATCATCTTTCAGTATTTGAAATAGCTCAACTTGAATTCCATAACCTCCATTTGCTCATAGTGATGCTTCCTAAGGGGCATTTACCTTTGCATTCCAGGATGTCTGGCTCTAGGTGGGTGATCACACCATCGTGGTTATCTGGGTCATTAAGATCTTTTTTGCATAGTTCTTCTGTGTATTCCTGCCACCTCTTATTAACATTTTTTTGCTTCTGTTAGGTCCATACCATTCTGTCCTTTATTGTGCTAGTCTCTGCATGAAATGTTCCGTTGGAATCTCTAGTTTCTTGAAGAAATCTCTAGTCTTGCCCATTCTATTGTTTTCCTCTATTTCTTTGCATTGATCACTGAGGGAGGCTTTCTTATGCTATTCTTTGGAACTTTGCCTTAAAATAGGTATGTGTTTCCTTTTCTCCTTTGCCTTAAACTTCTCTTTTTTTCTCAGCTATTTGTAAGGCCTCCTCAGACAACTATTTTGCATTTTTGCATTTACTTTCTTGGGGATTGTCTTGATCACTGCCTCCTGTACAATGTCACGAACCTCCATCCATCATTCTTCAGGCACTCTGTCTATCAGATCTAATCCCTTGAATGTATTTGTCACTTCCTCTATATAATAGTAAGGGATTTGATTTAGGTCATACCCGAATAGTCTAATGGTTTTCCCTACTTTCTTCAATTTAAGTCTGAATTTGGCAATAAATTCATGATCTGAGCCACAGTCAGCTCCCTGTCTTGATGTTGCTGACTGTATAGAGCTTCTCTATCTTTGGCTGCAAATAATATATTCAGTCTGAGTTAGTTATTGACCATCTGGTGATGCCCATGTGTAGGGTCTTCTCTTGTGTTGTTGGAAGAGGGTATTTGCTATGACCAGTGTGTTCTCTTGGCAAAACTGTGTTAGCCTTTTACCTGCTTTGCTCTGTACTCCAAGGCCAAATTTGCCTGCTACTCCAGGTATCTCTTGACTTCCTACTTTTGCATTCCAGTCCCCTATAATCAACAGGGCTTTTTTTTCTTTTTTGTTCTAGAAGATCTTATAGGTCTTCATAGAACCATTTAACTTCAGCTTCTTCAGCATTACTGATCGGGGCATAGACTTGGATTACTGTGATTTTGAATGGTTTGCCTTGGAAATGAACAGAGATCATTCTGTTGTTTTTGAGATTGCATCCAAAAACTGCATTTCAGACTCTTTTGTCAACTATGGAGGCTGCTCCATTTCTTCTATGGGATTCTTGTCCACAGTAGTAGATATAATGGCCATCTGAGTTAAATTCTCCCTTTCCAGTCCATTTTAGTTCGCTGATTCCTAGAATGTTGATACTCACTCTTGCCATTTATTGTCACTTCCAATTTACCTTGTTTCATGGACATAACATTCCAGAGTCCTATGCCATACTGTTCTTTATAGCATCAGACTTTACTTGCATCACCAACGTATACCAACAACTGGGTGTTGCTTTTGCTTTTGCTCCATCTCTTCATTCTTTCTGAAGTTATTTCTCACTCTTCTCCGGTAGCATATTGGGCAGCTCATGACCTGAGGAATTCATCTTTCAATGTCCTATCTTTTTGCCTTTTCATACTGTTCATGGATGAAAAGTATGAAGAATCCCAAGGTGCTCAAGGCAAGAATACTGAAGTGGTTTGCCATTCCCTTCTCCAGTGGACCACATTTTGTCAGAACTCTCTGCCATGACCTGTCCATCTTGGGTGGCCCTACATGGCATGGCTCATAGGTTCATTGAATTAGACAAGGTTATGGCCCATGTGATCAGATTGGTTAGTTTTCTGTGTTTGTGGTTTTCAGTCTGTCTGCCCTCTGATGGAGCAGGATAAGAAGCTTATGGAAGCTTCCTGATGGGAGAGACTGACTGAGGGGGAAACTGGGTCTTTTTTTGATGGGCAAGACCATGCTCAGTAAATCTTTAATCCACTTTTCTATGGTTGGGCCAGGCTGTATTCCCTCAATGTTCTTTGACCTGAGACCAAACTATGGTGGAGGTAATGAAGAAAATGGAGACCTCCTTCAAACAGTCCCATGTACACACTGCTGCCCTCAATGCCCCTGACCTTGCAGCTGGTCACCGCCAACCTATGCCTCTGCTGGAGACTCCTGGACATTCACAGGTGAGTCTGGGTCAGTCTCTTGTTATGGGCTCACTGCTCCTTTCTCCTGGGTCCTGGTTTGCACAAGGTTTTGTCTGTGCCTTCCAAGAGTCTGTTTCCCCAGCCCTGTGTAAGTTCTGAAGGCTCTATGGTGGGGTTAATGCCGACCTCCTCCAAGAGGCTTATGGCACACCCAGGTCTGCTGCATCCAGAGCCTCTGCCTCTGTGGCAGGCCATTGCTGGCCCACATGACTGCAGGAGACACTCAGACACGTGAAGGCAGGGCTGACTCAATCTCTGATGTGCACAGGGTTCTGTCTGAGCCCTCTGCGCATCTCTGGTGAGTATGGAGTATCATTCTAAAGGGATTTTGCCCCCTCCTGTCATCTTGCTGTGGCTTCTACTTTCCCTTGTATGTGAGGTACCTTTTTTTGGTGGGATCCAACATTCTCCTGTTGATGGTTGTTCAGCAACAAGCTGTAATGTTGGAGTTCTTGCAGGAGAAGATGAGTACATGCCCTTGTACTCTGCCATCTTGTAGGCAAGATTTTCAGAATCCCTACATTACTAAGGTTAGAAAAAAAATATTCCAATAAAAGAACAAATTGAAAATGACTTTTAAATAATAGAAAGTGCAAACAAAGAAAAATATTTTCCAGATGTTATAAAATACTATGCATTATAGAAAATTTCCTAATTTTTTTATTTTACAAATTTAATCTATTCTGTTAATACTTGCTTTATCTTCTAGGTGTGGAAATTCTTTACCCTTTTATTGTGAAAAACATAAGTAATGACTGTTTTTGTCTATTTTATATATTTCTGTTTTAGCATAGTCACTTTTTCTTATTCTTCATTATTTTATATTACCATATAGGAAAAATTACAATGGAAACATCAGTGGATACTAAATTATTAAACAATATTTGAATTATATTTTGAATAGTGCAGATTATAAATATGACTTGATCAAACAGCTAATACAAAGGTCTAAGTCTTATTGAAGTCTCCTACCAAATCACCTAGGAGATTTAAACAAAAACTTCAAATGCTTGTGGGATTTTATGAGAAAGTCCCTGGTGGTTCAGATGGTAAAGAATCCACCTGCAATGCAGAAGACCTCGGTTGGATCCCTGGGTTGGGAAGATCCCCCTTGAGGAGGGAATGGCAACCCACTGAAGTATTCTTGCCTAGAATCCCCATGGACAGAGGAGCCTGGTGAGCTACAGTCCATGGGGTCCCAAAGAGTTGGACATGACTTAGCAACGAAGCAACATAAGAAAGTCAGTGCCTACATTTTAAAAAGATGATTTACTCCTATAACAATTACTGTTTAAAGGATTTATTACTTATTTGTTTAAAGAAAATTAAATTCCCTACACTTTTCAAGTGATAAAGAAACCAAGAAAAAAAAGAATGCTTAAACATGCAAACTCCAACTGTTTAGAAGAAAGTGCTATAGAAAACAACAAAAGAAAAAGATTCTAACAAGCTCTGTAAATTTTTAACATGAAATTGAGATCATATTAAAAAAGCTATTCTAATAAATAAATTTTCTTTAAAAAATAAATAAACTTTTATTTTTTCTCCATATGCTATTAATCACTAAACTGCATTCTAAACTTAAGAAATGTTATCTGGAAAAAAAATATAGAATTTGGTATGTTACATCCTTAAACATTTATAAGAACCCCAGTAGTGTATATATCTCTGTTTTTTTCACCAACATTTGTATTCACTATGTATATTTTATTGTTTTCAGTGTTGTTTTGTGAGTTCCTCTGTTCCTATAAACCATGTCTCTAAAGTGTTTCAGGAATATGTATCTATTCTTTAATCATTTCTCCAAAGTATTTTCAGGCATGATTACTTATTCTACTTCGTAAACAACTCTGTACTGTACTGATACTTTTTATTTGTATTTATCCTTCTTTCTTAAAGTTAGCTTCTGAGTATTCTTTATTTCTACCTAATCCTTGAAACCGTATATCTCTTTTGTGTGTAGCTTTTTAAAAACAAGACTATGCTTACTATAATTTACTTCAGAATATGGATACTTATTTATCTGAGATCACCCGGTATTTCTTCAAGTAATTCTTTTTTCCTATATGTTCTAACTGTCTTCTGTGTTCATTTTCTCCTTTTCCCCATGCATCTATATCTATATGGGCTTTCCTGGTGGCTCAGGCCATAAAGCATCTGCCTGCAATGCAGAGACGCGGGTTCAATCCCTGCGTCGGGAAGAGCCCCTGGAGAAGTAAATGGTTACCCACTCCAGTACTCTTGCCTGGGAAATTCCATGGACTGAGGAGCCCAGTAGGTTACAGTCCATGGGGTCACAAAGAGTCAGACATGGCTGAGCAACTTCACTTTCTTTCTTTTCTATATCTATGCGTGTGTGTGTGTGTGTGCGTGCGTGTGTGTGTGTGTGGGCGCGCACACACACACACACACATACACATGCTCATGTCCAACTCTTTGCCACCACATGGACTGTAGCCCACCAGTCTCCTTTGTCCATGGAATTCTCTAAGCAAGGATACTTGAACAGTTTCCTACTCCAGGGGATCTTCTCAACCCAGGGATAGAAACTGTGCCTCAGGTTTCTGCATTGGCGGGCAGATTCTTTACCACTGAGCCCCTGGAAGACCCTATGCATAGTTCCCATGAATTGCTCTGTTGACTAGTATTTCACTATAGGTGGAACAAGTAGGATATACATTTTTACCGGTAAGCTGGATCCATTAGCATTTCTAAGCTGTGCCTGTTGTCTCTCCATGTACCTTAGTGTGTGTGTATATATATAAACACTCATAGTTGTCACCTCAGTTTTTCAAACAACCTATATTCCTCCTTCCATTACTACTGACCTTCCAGTTAGGATATGATAATCACTATATTCTTTTCCCTCTCCCCCACCTTCACCAAGCAGTATTCCAGAACAGAGGTTATAGTAAAGAATTAAGGCCATCTACTTGCAATCTGGAGAAGTATTTGCAGAACTTTAATCATTTTTCTCCCACTTGGTGAAGGCTTCACAGTTTTGGAAGATATGTTTTATAATTGTGACTGTCTCTATTTTTCTTTAGTATGAAGTTTTTCTTGTTATTTTCATTGTTTTTTTTTCTAAAAAATTAAAAGTAGATTTTAAAAGCTTATATGATTTCTAGGACTCCAAAGTCACTGCAGATGGTGGCTGAAGTCACAAACTTCACTTGCTAAGGAGACACTTGCTCCTTAGAAGAAAAGCTGTGACAAACAAACAAACAAATAGCATATTAAAAAGCAAAGGCATTGCTTTGCCAACAAAGGTTCACATAGTCAAAGCCATGGTTTTTCTCAGGTGTCACGTCCAACTGTGAGAGTGGACCATACAGAAAGCTGAGCACCAAAGAATTGATGCTTTTGAACTGTGGTATTGGAGAAGACTCTTGAGAGTCCCTTGAACAGAAAAGAAATACAACTGGTGAATCCTAAAGGAAATCAAACCTGACTATTCACTGAAAGGAGGACTGATGCTGAAGCTGAAGCTCCCATGCTTTGGCCACCTGATGCAAAGAGCCAACTCGTTGGAATAGACTCTGAGGCTAGGAAACATTGAAAACAAAAGGAGAAGAGGGCAGCAGAGGATGAATGGTTAGATGGTATCACCAACTCAGTGGACGTGATTTTGAGCAAACTTCGGGAGATAGTGAAGGACAGGGAAGCCTGGCATGCTGCAGCCCATGAGGTCACAAAGAGTTAGACATCACTTAGCTACTGAACAGCAACCTTGTTCCTTACCTTTATATACTACCCTTTTCTGCTGTGGATCCTTCTAAGCAATGAGAATTGAGTTCTTTCCAGAAACTCTGGTATGTCACATAGTTCACTACTCACTCTTTGAAAATAAAGTTCAAGGCAGACTACAGCATCAAGATATCTTAGCAGTGGAAGGAGAATTGATTTCAGTGTTAGTAGTCCTGTCACAAAAGTAAGGAGTGTTTCTAAAACTGGTTTCTTGAAATCTAGGTTTTCAATAATGACTTTCAAGTTTGACCAAAATATTAATATGTGCACACTCTGAGTTATTTGATTATCTGATAACCAAATATTGACCTGTGCTTTCATCCAATATTTTCATTTGTATTCATTATTCATGGCTAATTTTCAATGACATAATGAATAAAATAGTGATCTTAATGTAACTGATGCTTGCTTGCCAATCAGAAGCTAAATGATACCTCTGCCAGGGCATCTAATTATTCACAACTGAGAAATGTTGGTGTAACTAGTTTTCACTATACATCTGAGTGGTTTTTAGAAGTTATTAATGATTAGACTATTGATTTCAACTTTTAATAGTAAAGATGATTAATGTCACTTGCATATTTTCCTGTTAAAGTGAAAACAATGACAAACATTAAAACAGTGTATGTGCCCATGTATGGTGCATGTCTGTAGAACTACCAGCATCCCTGTATGGTAATGCTCAAACTTTCCTTCAACCTGATCTGAAAATCTTCAAGTATTTTGACCTTTTTACTCTTCTATCCCACCTCTTTTTTTCCATTCCTAATTAAGTTATTTGCTTTTTTTAGTTAAGAACGGTGTATTTAACTATTTACATGATTTGTTTTTCTTCTTCCTTCCTCTTATCAATGTTTTCTACTTGCCTAAAATAAGCCTTCCTCACCAAAACAAGTCAAAATGAAAACTGCAATTATGTCTGAAACCAACAGAGACACACTTTATGAATATGTTTCTTCTTTCTTTTACTACCATTCAATCTCTGTGAAAGATTTTGAATGGCATCCAACTTGAATCACAAGCACAAATATATAAAGAGAATAGAGTGGGACAAATTGAAAGTGTCGCATTGAGAGACATACATCACCACGTGTGAAATAGAGGGCTAGCAGGGAGCTCAGCCTGGTGCTCTGCGACGATGTAGAGGAGAGAGAGGGGAATGGGAAAGAGGCTCTGGAGAGAGGGTATGTATGTGCACAGGCTGAGGTGGTAAAGAATCTGCCTGCAAGGAGGTTCAATCTGTGGGTCATGAAGATCCCCTGGAGAAGGGACTGGCAGCTCACTCCAGTATTCGTGGGTGGAGAATTCCATGAACAGAGGAGCCTGGCAGGCTGCAGTCAATGGGATGGCAAAAGGTCAGACATGAGCGGGCAACCACACTTTAACACTTTTCACTACATAGTCGATTTGTTTTCTTTTACAGCAGAAACTAACACAATAGTATAAAGTAATTATGCTCCAATTAAAAAAAAAAGATCAGAGCAAATAAATGAATATTATAAGCAAAAGAGAACAGGGGCCTTCACGGTATGCAAAAAAAAATAAGAAATGAAATGAAAAGGAAAATAAAAATAAAAATACAGCATAGTCTCTTAGCTTATTAAGTATTCATCCTAAAGTTCACTCACTTTAATTGATCTCACTCAAACAGGAGACAACTGACTTATAACTGTATGCATAGTTAAGCTTATTGATTTAGCAAGATTGGTTGTCTGGTTTCTTGCTCTTGACAGCAGATTACAAGAAGCTTCTCTGATAGCTTAAAGCATTGAGCTATAACAAAGAAGAGATAAGAGAGGTGGATCACCAATTACAAATAAATCTGTGCACTGCTCTTAAATAGCTTACAGACTCCTGAGGACATCATTCTATAGACTCTGATACCAAAATTAATAATAATTAAGATATAAGTATGAAGTATTTATAACAATATTTTAGTGTCTTATTTAGAAGTATGTAAAAGACATAATAAATACAAAATTAGAAAACTGTACAATATTTGGATAGATCATAATATAACCTAGAACAGTAATTCCTTCTTTATCATTTACAACACCTTACATTTTCTTGAATACTTCAGAAATCAGATTATTCCCTTTTTGGGAAAGTCCAAATTGATAAAAAATCATTCTCCAGACTCATTTGAGCCTTGCTTGTCTCTAACAAAATAATTGATCCTACATCTTTTTTCTTTTTTTATAAAACAACTCTGAATATATTTCATTTCTAAAAGACAGCATTTTTAACTTTTAAAATAGTTATATCCAACTTAAGAAGTTTATTTCTTTAGTCGAGTTCATTACTTTCTGTAATAATTATTCTATCTGCCTTCAATTGTTCCTATCAAATATTTCCCAGATTTATTTATCAACCTCATTATTTTCTTCTGCATAAATTCTAGTGTTTAGGATCCTTTTCCAAAACATAACAAGATAATCTCAATATTACAGATCTCATCAGGAATAGGAGTAATAGCCATTCATCTGATGAAGAGAGTTGTATAACGTAAACCTTATCTAGACTGACTTGTTTCTATTCACTTAATTTTATCAAGTGACATTTTTTACTTCTTAACACAATTATATGTTTTATATATTTTGATTTAACAAGATCAATTTTTTTGATAGAATCTATATTTTATTAATTTTTTTAAGTACTTGGCATATAGTAGGAAGTTGAAAATATTGTTTGGGGAATGTGTGAACAAATGAACCATCTAAATATATGTAAGTTCATTTTAGTAATTTCATTCCATTATTGATTTTTTATCTTGTCCATGAAATTTTTAATGTAGTTTTCAAATTTTTAAAGTTTGTCATGTTCTCTCTGATCTGGAATTTGTGAAATTTATTTTTAAACAGAATTCAAGTCTACATTTGTTCTTAATTAAATTTTGTGAGATATGAAAATTATTGAAATTCTGTAGAACCTTGATTTGTCATCAATTTCATAAAAAGGACTTTCCAGCTAGCATACAGTAGTATACAGATTTTTTTCTCCATTACTGTTTCAATTACTGTTAAGTAAAAGTTGAATATATTTGTTCATCAAATACATAAATGTCATCCTAAGTAGGTTGAAGGTCCTTAAACACTGAGATTGAGTTCTCCACTATATATGTCTTAATCACTCTGTAAACATAGATCATATAAGATGAACTAAATTTAATTGTGTGATTTGCAGGTGTGTGATGCTAAGTCATGTCAGCTGTGCCTGACTCTTTGTAACCCACTGGTCTATAGTCTGCCAGACCCCTCTGTCCATGGGTTACTCTAGGCAAGAATACTGGAGTGGGTTGCCACGCTTTCCTCCAGGGAATCTTCCTGACCCAGGGATCGAACCCATGTCTCTTACATCCCCTGCATTGGCAAGCATCTTTACTACTAGACCCAACTGGGAAGCCCATGATTTGCATATTATATATTTATTTTAGCAGAAGATTAACCACTTAACACACACCATATATTTAGGAATATACAACTGACCTTCAAATAAGATGGATTATTTCATATAAAAAAGGAATGAAAAGGATAATAATGTATCCCCTAATAGTTATAATTTTGGGGGGGGTGAAGATTACTTACTGAATTAACCTATGAAATTTCTATTCAGCTTTATTTTTCAGAGCCTGAAAAAACCTTGAAATTGTGAATAATTATTGGTACATGTTTTCTGTTAGACTGGTATAGATTTAATAGACATTTTGTTCTAATATGTGGGTGAATAAATATATTGCTATTTACTAGTAAGTAAAATTCCATAATTTAATAAATATTACTTTCTATGTGAAAGATTTCTCTATACTCAACTTGTTCTTGCTATAATGCCTTTCTTCTTAATCAAATCTGCACACTTACCTCTGGTGGAATGTTATTAATGCAATGCTTTGAGACTATTAACTAGCATTTTAATACCTAACGCTTAATGAAACTTTACTTTGAAAGACTATTGTAAATGTTGGTTCAGGCTTCAGACATAGAGAAAACAGACTTCAAATTGTCTTTTAAATACTCCACGGAAAAGAATTCCCTGAGATCAGAGGACATTAAAGGTTTCCCGGGAACTAAATAGACTCCAAACTGCTGTGCCCACGTTCTCCATTATCCCATCGTCTCTCCGTAACTGGCGGAGGAGCCAAGAAAGAACCAAGGAGGAAGGAGTGAACACCTGCACCAGAAAAGAGAGAGAACTGGAAAACACAAAGCTGTTGACAATGGAATTGGAAACCCTTGAACCAGTCTGTATCTATTTTTAGGCTAATCTTCATATTCTGTAAAGTCCTTTCTGTGCCTAACCTAGAACTAAAGCAAAATTTCCATCTCCATACTCAATCTGTTTTCTTCCATCCACTATTAGAGAATAGCAGTCATAACAGTCTTTATTGTCTAGCCATCCACAATCTCCCTTTAGTTTTTTTTTTTTTTTTTTTTTAAGTTGTAATTTTACAGAGTATCATTATTCTGACTAAGAAACGGCCATCCATCCAGGAAGTCATGAATTACCTGCCATTTGTCAGAGTTCTAAGATCCTAGATACCTATATCTGTATTCATAATCTGACTTTTCAAAAATCACCCATTAGGAAATTAAAAAAAAAAAAAAATACATTCAATTACACAAGTGAAAAGTATAAAAATCAACTTAGCAAGCAAAAGATGACAAAGATACAATCAGATTATAAATTTTATAAAATGTGTAAATTTTCTCTGAGATTTCATATTGAGGCATAGAATGCCTGTAAAGTATTACATACTTGAGCCAGATATTAGAGTTCAGACATAATTTCACTTGGAAGTGATTTGGAATAAGGAAGGAGCACTAATTATAATTCAGTTTTACCAGAGCCTAAGTTACATATAATGGAAAATTATAAGACAAAACTAGAAAAGTTGGATTGTGGTCACGTTATAGCATTTTTAAAATTCTTGGTGGGGGAGTTCATACTTAATTCCACAGGAAATGAGCAAATATGAGTGAGATTCTCTCAGAAAAACCCCATAATACCAGGATCTGTTGTCCCATCCACAAACAACTTAAGGATCCTATATCAGGTCTAGGGTGTCAGGATATTTTCATTATGATTGAAAATTATTATATGGGAAGTTTGTAATCTGAGAGTAAATATGAAGTTTTGTATGTTATTTAAAAGATAGAGGAAATCAAATATAAATAAATGTTGATAAAGCATGTAGAGTGGTAGCAGGAAAGAAATTTGAACAAAACATCCAAAAAGTACTATGGAAATTAAAGATTCAAAACAGAACCAGAGGTTAATAATATGTAGAACTAATAATTAACAGTATGAAAGCTCTCAAGGGGACTGAATTTAGAAAAGTGGGGAGGGAATTTCTGAGGAAGATGGGGATAACTGATTTCCTGTCTCGTGGCGCCTTTCCCCCTGATACCTATGTGAGGAACTCAGGTGAGCTGGGGGAGAGAAAGTGAGCAGGAATGCCAGGTGTCAGAGTTGCCAATTAAAGTAACAAGATGAAAGTTATTCCTTTAATCACTTACTGCCATGATATAAGCAAGAGACTGAAACAAGTAAGTGCCAGAATGCCTGTTCCCTTTTCCCTGTGGGAAAGGCATATCAGCTGGGGGCAGGGTAGGCCAGCGCAGAATAGAGGATCATCTCACTGTTGAGGGAACCCAGGGCAAAAGGCTCTGGCAGTTTTATGGATCCTAAAATGCAGTATTCACTGGATGGACTGGTGCTGAAGCTGAAACTCCAGTACTTCAGCCACCTGATGCAGGAGCCAACTCTTTGGTAAAGACACTGATGCTGGGAAAGATTGAGGGCAGGAAGGAAGGGTGTGACAGAGGATGAGATGGCTGGATGGCATCACCAACTCAGTGGACATGAGTTTGAGCAAACTAGGGGAAATGGTGGAGGACAGGGAAGCCTGGCATCCTGCAGTCTATGGGGTCGCAAAGAGGTTGGATGTGCCTGAGCAACTGAACAACAGCAACAAAGGTGGAAGGAGGGAGATGCGGGAGAGCTAGGAGTGGCAAATTATTGGCTTCCAAGTCAGAGGCTGAGCGTGTCTTTATCCCCCTGCCAGGCCAGCACGCTCATCGTAAGGAGGTTTCAGCAGATGAGTCTGGACAGGACTTCTGCTAAAGGTCTCAGATCAAGGGACCTTGCAATGAGGGCTCCTAGGAATAGGGTATATGAAGTGCGTGACTAGCCAGAGGCCTGAATCTTCAATCAAAACTCCTCCGAGAAACTAAAGGCTTGGTTGTGCACCAAGTCAGCTGTGGGATAACACTTTCCTCAGGAGGTCTGCCAGTTAAATTATCTGTAATCATTTATGATGTCTGAAAAATCACACCTACAGGTTAAAAATCAATCATACTGATTCAAAACTCCTCACTGTGCCATGCAATGAGGGAGAAAAAACACTTTGATCAAGTTTTTCAAGGTTAGGGCAACTCCACAGACTCTTTGAAGGGCCTACTGTCTGCTGTTCTAATGGACCAGCCCAACTACCCAACGATTTAGTTTCCTTCTTTAAACAATCACATGAACACACACACACACACACACACACACACACACAACTACACACTCTTTCCTCCTGCCCTTTTCTTCCTCCCAGTTCTCAAACTATAGGGATTTTAATAGAAATGAGACTTCCACAAAACCACTTTTGAAAGAGACTTAAGCCTATTTTATGGAGAAGGAAATGGCAACCCACTCCAGTGTTCTTGCCTTGGAAAATCCCAGGGACGGGGGAGCCTGGTGGGCTGCCGTCTATGGGGTCACACAGAGTCGGACACGACTGAAGTGACTTAGCAGCAATAAGCTTATTTTAAGGTTCTATATCTTTTTGATTTTCTTCTTGGTAAGACTTTTTAAAAACAAAGAAGTTTGAGGACCCTAATTAGTTGACCAGATTTCCTTTTTAAACCAATCACCATTTTATTTATTTTTTTAAGAACAATAACTGTTTATTAAAATATATAATCAAGTAAAATTATTAACATACATTATCTGGTTAGTGATATGTCTAATGTGTTTTCCTTAATTGATTTTTTTACTTTATTGTTTGAGGTTTTTATAATAAGTATGCTGTATCATTTCAAAAATAATAAAGTTAGTCTCAAAAAATTGTCAGTAATGAAATGGATAAAAATTAATTCATATTTTCTATTGAATACATAATCCTAATGGATTTAGAATGGCAGACAATCTCTACATTTTTCACAGTAATTTGCTTCATCTTTATTTATTTATTTATTTTTTTTGTCTTTTTTTTTTTTTTTTAATTTTTATTATTATTATTTTTTTTTTCCAGTGGGTTTTGTCATACATTGATATGAATCAGCCATGGATTTACATGTATTCCCAATCCCGATCCCCCCTCCCACCTCCCTCTCCACCCGATTCCTCTGGGTCTTCCCAGTGCACCAGGCCCGAGCACTTGTCTCGTGCATCCCACCTGGGCTGGTGATCTGTTTCACCATAGATAGTATACATGCTGTTCTTTTGAAATATCCCACCCTCACATTCTCCCACAAAGTTCAAAAGTCTGTTCTGTATTTCTGTGTCTCTTTTTCTGTTCTGCATATAGGGTTATCGTTATCACCTTTCTAAATTCCATATACATGTGTCAGTATGCTGTAATGTTCTTTATCTTTCTGGCTTACTTCACTCTGTATAATGGGCTCCAGCTTCATCCATCTCATTAGGACTGGTTCAAATGAATTCTTTTTAATGGCTGAGTAATATTCCATGGTGTATATGTACCACAGCTTCCTTATCCATTCATCTGCTGATGGGCATCTAGGTTGCTTCCATGTCCTGGCTATTATAAACAGTGCTGCGATGAACATTGGGGTGCACGTGTCTCTTTCAGATCTGGTTTCCTCAGTGTGTATGCCCAGAAGTGGGATTGCTGGGTCATATGGCAGTTCTATGTCCAGTTTTTTAAGAAATCTCCACACTGTTTTCCATAGCGGCTGTACTAGTTTGCATTCCCACCAACAGTGTAAGAGGGTTCCCTTTTCTCCACACCCTCTCCAGCATTTATTGCTTGTAGACTTTTGGATAGCAGCCATCCTGACTGGCGTGTAATGGTACCTCATTGTGGTTTTGATTTGCATTTCTCTAATAATGAGTGATGTTGAGCATCTTTTCATGTGTTTGTTAGCCATCTGTATGTCTTCTTTGGAGAAATGTCTGTTTAGTTCTTTGGCCCATTTTTTGATTGGGTCATTTATTTTTCTGGAATTGAGCTGTAGGAGTTGCTTGTATATTTTTTAGATTAATCCTTTGTCTGTTTCTTCATTTGCTATTATTTTCTCCCAATCTGAGGGCTGTCTTTTCACCTTACTTATAGTTTCCTTTGTAGTGCAAAAGCTTTTAAGTTTCATTAGGTCCCATTTGTTTAGTTTTGCTTTTATTTCCAATATTCTGGGAGGTGGGTCATAGAGGATCTTGCTTTGATTTATGTCGGAGAGTGTTTTGCCTATGTTCTCCTCTAGGAATTTTATAGTTTCTGGTCTTACATTTAGATCTTTAATCCATTTTGAGTTTATTTTTGTGTATGGTGTTAGAAAGTGTTCTAGTTTCATTCTTTTACAAGTGGTTGACCAGTTTTCCCAGCACCACTTGTTAAAGAGGTTGTCTTTTTTCCATTGTATATCCTTGCCTCCTTTGTCAAAGATAAGGTGTCCATAGGTTCGTGGATTTATCTCTGGGCTTTCTATTCTGTTCCATCGATCTATATTTCTGTCTTTGTGCCAGTACCATACTGTCTGGATGACTGTGGCTTTGTAGTAGAGCCTGAAGTCAGGCAGGTTGATTCCTCCAGTTCCATTCTTCTTTCTCAAGATTACTTTGGCTATTCGAGGTTTTTTGTATTTCCATACAAATTGTGAAATTCTTTGGTCTAGTTCTGTGAAAAATACCGTTGGTAGCTTGATAGGGATTGCATTGAATCTATAGACTGCTTTGGGTAGAATAGCCATTTTGACAATATTAATTCTTCCAATCCATGAACACGGTATGTTTCTCCATCTGTTTGTGTCCTCTTTGATTTCTTTCATCAGTGTTTTATAGTTTTCTATGTATAGGTCCTTTGTTTCTTTAGGTAGATATACTCCTAAGTATTTTATTCTTTTTGTTGCAATGGTGAATGGTATTGTTTCCTTAATTTCTCTGTCTGTTTTTTCATTGTTAGTATATAGGAATGCAAGGGATTTCTGTGTGTTAATTTTATATCCTGCAACTTTACTATATTCATTGATTAGCTCTAGTAATTTTCTGGTAGAATCTTTAGGGTTTTCTATGTAGAGGATCATGTCATCTGCAAACAGTGAGAGTTTTACTTCTTCTTTTCCTATCTGGATTCCTTTTACTTCTTTTTCTGCTCTGATTGCTGTGGCCAGCACTTCCAACACTATGTTGAATAGTAGTGGTGAGAGTGGGCACCCTTGTCTTGTTCCTGATTTCAGGGGAAATGCCTTCAATTTTTCACCATTGAGGGTGATGCTTGCTGTGGGTTTGTCATATATAGCTTTTATTATGTTGAGGTATGTTCCTTCTATTCCTGCTTTCTGGAGAGTTTTAATCATAAATGAGTGTTGAATTTTGTCAAAGGCTTTCTCTGCATCTATTGAGATAATCATATGGTTTTTATCTTTCAATTTGTTAATGTGGTGTATTACATTGATTGATTTGCGGATATTAAAGAATCCTTGCATTCCTGGGATAAAGCCCACTTGGTCATGGTGTATGATTTTTTTAATATGTTGTTGGATTCTGTTTGCTAGAATTTTGTTAAGGATTTTTGCATCTATGTTCATCAGAGATATTGGCCTGTAGTTTTCTTTTTTTGTGGCATCTTTGTCTGGTTTTGGAATTAGGGTGATGGTGGCCTCATAGAATGAGTTTGGAAGCTTACCTTCTTCTGCAATTTTCTGGAAGAGTTTGAGTAAGATAGGTGTTAGCTCTTCTCTAAATTTTTGGTAGAATTCAGCTGTGAAGCCATCTGGTCCTGGGCTTTTGTTTGCTGGAAGATTTTTGATGACAGTTTCGATTTCCTTGCTTGTGATGGGTCCGTTAAGATCTTCTATTTCTTCCTGGTTCAGTTTTGGAAAGTTATACTTTTCTAAGAATTTGTCCATTTCATCCAAGTTGTCCATTTTATAACTTTTTGTGTTATAACATCATAGATAAGGGTTTATCTTCTTGAATGAATATTTGTAATGTAGTTCTGAATGGATTGAAATAGACATTTGAAGTGCCTATCAATTAGGAGGCTACGTTAGTGGTCAGGGATAGTTAAAAAAAGAGTTGAAATAAAGTTGCTTTAGTTGAAAGGAGAACAGACAAGACCTGAAAAAAAATTGTATTAAAGGTCATTCAATAGGATTTGACACCCACTGGATATGAAGGAACAGGGAGAAATGTTGCAAAAAGTAACTGAGAGAAATTACCCTGTCAACAAACAGAAAAACGGAAGTTTGCTTGAGGACAGAGATTTTTTCTATTAAAATTTGTTTGATTTACAATATTATCCTAGTTTCAAGTGTTCAAAGTAGTGATTTGTGTATATTATACTCAATTTAAAATTATAAAATATTGACTATAGTCCCTGTGCTACATAATACACCCCTGTATCTTAATTTATTTTACAACTCGTAGTTTATATCTCTATATCCCCTACTGTTAGGTACCCTCCATGATCCCCCCACTGTTAACTCTAAGTTTGTTCTCTGTATCTTTGAGGTTGTTTCTGTTTTCTTATGTTCATTTAATTTTATTATATTTTAGATTCTACATATAAATTAAAATATATAGCATTTGCTTTTCTGTATCTGACTTACTTCACTAAACATGATAATAAATCCTCCAGGTTCATCCATGCTGCAAATGACAAAATTTCATACTTTCTTATGGCTGAGTAATACCATGTTCTAAATGTAAATGATGTATTCTTTATCCATTCATCTGTTGATAGACATTTAGGTGGCTTTCATGTCTTGGAAATTGCAAATAAAATTGCTACCAACATTAGGGTGCATGTATATTTTCAAATTAGTGTTTTAATTTTCTTTAGACATACACCCAAAAGTGAAATTGATGGATCGCATGGTAGTCTTAATTTTATGTTTGATTGAAGAAACTCTATTTTGTTTTCCTTAGGGGTGATGCCAATTTACATCCCCACCAGTGGTGAACTAAGATTCCTTTTTACCCATATCCTCACCAAGATTTGTTATTTGTTGTCTTATTGATGATAGCCATTCTGACAGATATGAGGTGATACGTCATTGTGGTTTTTACTTACATTTCTCTGGTTAGCAATGTTCAGCATTGTTTCATGTGTGTTTTGGCCATCTGCATGTCTTCCTTGGGAAAATGTCCATTCGTGTCTTCTGCCCATTTTAATCAGGCTGTTTGTGTTTTATATTTAATTTTATGAGGTGTTTATATATTTTTAAATATTAACCACCCCCCCAAAAAAATAAATGAATATTAACCCTTATCAATCATGTACTTTTGCAAACATATAATTTTGCAAACATGTTTGCAAATTTTTCCTTCCATTTAGTAGGTGTTTATATAGTTTATATACATCATGAGAAACGCTGGGCTGGAAGAAGCACAAGCTGGAATTAAGATTGCTGGGAGAAATAGCAATAACCTCAGATATGCAGATGACACCACCCTTATGGCAGAAAGTGAAGAGAAACTAAAAAGCCTCTTGATGAAAGTGAAAAAGGAGAGTGAAAAAGTTGGCTTAAAGCTTAACATTCAGAAGACTGAGATCATGGTATCTGGTCCCATCACCTCATGGGAAATAGATGGGTAAACAGTGGAAATAGTGTCAGACTTTATTTCTTTGGGCTCCAAAATCACTGCAGATGGTGACTGCAGCCATGAAATTAAAAGACGCTTACTCCTTGGAAGGAAAGTTATGACCAACCTAGATAGCATATTAAAAAGCAGAGATTTACTTTGCCAACAAAGGTCCATCTGGTCAAGGCTATGATTTTTCCAGTGGTCATGTGTGGATGTGAGAGTTGGACTGTGAAGAAAGCTGAGCATCAAAAAATTTATGCTTTTGAACTACGGTGTTGGAGAAGACTCTTGAAGTCCTTTGGACTGCAAGGGGATCCAACCAGTTCATCCTAAAGCAGATCAGTCCTAGGTGTTCATTGGAAGGACTGATGCTGAAGCTGAAACTCCAATACTTTGGCCACCTCATGCGAAGAGTTGACTCATTGGAAAAGACCCTGATGCTTGGAGGGATTGGGGGCAGGAGGAGGAGGGGACGACAGAGGATGAGATGGCTGGATGGCGTCACCGACTCGATGGGCATGAGTTTGAGTAAACTCCGGGAGTTGGTGATGGACAGGGAAGCCTGGCGTGCTGCGAATCATGGGGTCGCAAAGAGTCGGACACAACTGAGCGACTGAAATGACTGACTATATATTTTAAATATTTGTGTTTATATATTTTATATTTTAGTAGGTATTTATATAGTTTTAAATATTAATCCTTATCAATCATGTACTTTTGCAAACTTGTAATTTTGCAAACATGTTTGCAAAATTTTTCTTCCATTTAGTAGGCTGTCTTTTGGTTTTGTCAGTGTTTCCTTTTCCTCTGTAAAGGCTTCTAAGCTTAATTAGGGCTTGTTTGCTTATTTTTGCTTTTGGTTCCTTCGCATGAGGAGACAGATTTAAAGAAGCATTGTTAAAATTGATGTTAAAGAGTATACTGCTTATGCTGTCTTTTAAAAGTTTTATGATTTCCAGTCTTATATTGGGTCATTATTTTATTTTAAGTTAATTTTGTATATGGTTTGAGAAAAAGTTCTAATTTCATTCTTTTACATGTACTTTTCTGTTTTCCCAGCACCATTTATTGAAGAGACTGTCTTTTCCTTACTGCATATTCTTGCCTCCTTTGTAATAGATTAATTGACCATATGTATCTGCATTTATTACTGGGCTCTCTATTATGTTTCATTGATCACTGTGTTTATTTTTGTACAAGTACCATGATGTTTTGACTACTTTAGCTTTGTACACAATCTGTCTAAAGTAGTGAGACCTTTAGCTGTGTTCTTTTTTTTCCCTCAACATTTATTCAGTTATTCAAGGTCCTTTGGGGTTTAACACAAACTTTAAAAATTATTTGGATTTCAAAATAAACTCAGATATGCAGATGACACTACCCTTATGCCAGAAAGTGAAGAGGAACTAAAGAATCACTTGACGAAAATGAAAAAGGAGAGTGAAAAAGTTGAGTTGAAGCTGAACAGTCAAGAAACTAAATTCATGGCATCCAGTCCCATCACTTCATGGCAAATAGATGGGGAAACAATGGAAATAGTGACAGACTTCATTTTCTTGGGCTACAAAATCACTGCATGGTGACTTGCAGCCATGAAATTAAAAGACACTTCCTCCTTGGAAGAAAAGTTATGACAAACTTCAGTTCAGTTCAGTTGCTCAGTTGTGTCTGACTCTTTGCGACCCCATGAATTGCAGCACGCCAGGTTTCCCTGTCCATCACCAGCTCCCGGAGTTTACTCAAACTCATGTCCATCAAGTCAGTGATGCCATCCAGCCATCTCATCCTGTTGTCCCCTTCTCCTCCTGCCCCCAATCCCTCCAAGCATCAGGGTCTTTTCCAATGAGTCAACTCTTTGCATGAGGTGGCCAAAGTATTGGAGTTTCAGCTTCAGCATCAGTCCTTCCAGAACTGATGAACACCCAGGATTGATCTCCTTAGGGATGGACTGGTTGGATCTCCTTGCAGTCCAAAGAACTCTCAAGAGTCTTCTCCAACACCATAGTTCAAAAGCATAAATTTTTTGATGCTCAGCTTTCTTCACAGTCCAACTCTCACATCCACACATGACCACTGGAAAAATCATAGCCTTGACCAGATGGACCTTTGTTGACAAAGTAATGTCTCTGCTTTTTAATATGCTATCTAGGTTGGTCATAACCTTCCTTCCAAGGAGTAAGTGTCTTTTAATTTCATGGCTGCAGTCACCATCTGCAGTGATTTTGGAGCCCAAAGAAATGAAGTCTGACACTATTTCCACTGTTTACCCATCTATTTCCCATGAGGTGATGGGACCATATACCATGATCTTAGTCTTCTGAATGTTAAGCTTTAAGCCAACTTTTTCACTCTCCTTTTTCACTTTCATCAAGAGGCTTTTTAGTTTCTCTTCACTTTCTGCCATAAGGGTGGTGTCATCTGCATATCTGAGGTTATTGATATTTCTCCTGGCAATCTTAATTCCAGCTTGTGCTTCTTCCAGTCCAGCGTTTCATGATGTAGTCTGCATAGAAGTTAAATAAGCAGGGTGACAGTATACAGCATTGATGCACTCCTTTTCCTATTTGGAACCAGTCTGTTGTTCCATGTCCAGTTCTAACTGTTGCTTCCTGACCTGCATACAGGTTTCTCAAGAGGCAGGTCAGGTGGTCTGGTATTCCCATCTGTTGAAGAATTTTCCACAGTTTATTGTCATCCACACAGTTGAAGGCTTTGGCATAGTCAATAAAGCAGAAATAGATGTTTTTCTGGAACTCACTTGCTTTTTTGATGATTCAGCGGATATTGGCAATTTGATCTCTGGTTCCTCTGCCTTTTCTAAAACCAGCTTGAACATCTGGAAGTTCTCAGTTCACGTATTGCTGAAGCCTGGCTTGGAGAATTTTGAGCATTACTTTACTAGAGTGTGAGATGAGTGCAATTGTGCAGTAGTTTGAGTTTTCTTTGGCATTACCTTTCTTTGGGATTGGAATGAAAACTGACCTTTTCCAGTCCTGTGGCCACTGCTGAGTTTTCCACATTTGCTGGCATATTGAGTGCAGCACTTTCACAGCATCATCTTTCAGGATTTGAAATAGCTCAACTGGAATTCCATCACATCCACTAGCTTTGTTCGTAGTGGTGCTTTCTAAAGCCCACTTGAGTTCACATTCCAGGATGTCTGGCTCTAGGTGAGTGATCACACCATTGTGATTATCTGGGTCATGAAGATGTTTTTTGTACAGTTCTTCTGTCTATTCTTGCCAATTCTTCTTAATATCTTCTGCTTCTATTAGGTCCATACCATTTCTGTCCTTTATTGAGCCCATATTTACCTGAAATATTCCCTTGGTATCTCTAATTTTCTTGAAGAGATGTCTAATCTTTCCAATTCTGTTGTTTTCGTCTATTTCTTTGCATTTATCACTGAGGAATGCTTTCTTATCTCTCCTGGCTATTCTTTGGAACTCTGCATTCAAATGGGAATATCTTTCCTTTTCTCCTTTGCTTTTTGCTTGTCTTCTTTTCACAGCTATTTGTAAGACCTCCTCAGACAACCATTTTGCCTTTTTGCATTTCTTTTCCATGGGGATGGTCTTGATCCCTGTCTCCTGTACAATGTCACGAACCTCTGTCCATAGTTCATCAGGCTCTCTGTCTATCAGATCTAGTCCCTTAAATCTATTTCTCACTTCCACTGTATATTCATAAGGGATTTGATTTAGGTCATACCTGAATGGTCTAGTGGTTTTCCCTATTCTCTTCAGTTTAAGTCTGAATTTGGCAATAAGGAGTTCATGATCTGAGCCACAGTCAGCTCCTGGTCTTGTTTTTGCTGAGTGTATAGAGCTTTTCCATCTTTGGCTGCAAAGAATATAATCAATCCGATTTTGGTCTTGGCCATCTGATGATGTCCATGTGTAGAGTGGGCCTACAGGAGGGTGCAGGAAGGCTGAGAGGAGCTACTCCACGTTCAAGGTCAGGAGGGGCAATCATGAGAAGATACCCCTCGTCCAAGGTAAGGAGCAGTGGCTGCACTTTGCTGGAGAAGCCATGAAGAGATACCCCTTGTCCAAGGTAAGAGAAACCCAAGTAAGACTGTAGGTGTTGCAAGAGGGCGTCAGAGGGCAGACACACTAAAACCATAATCACAGAAAACCAGCCAACTTGTTCTTGTCTAACCACAGTCCTGTCTAACTCAATGAAACTAAGCCATGCCGTGTGGGGCCACCCAAGACGGCGGGTCATGGTGGAGAGTCTGACAGAATGTGGTCCACTGGAGAAGGCAATGGCAAACCACTTCAGTATTCTTGCCTTGAGAACCCCATGAACAGTATGACAAACCTAGACAACATATAAAAAGCAGAGACATTATTTTGCCAACAAAGGTCCATCTAGTCAAGCCTAGTAGTCAAATATGGATATGAGAGTTAGACAAAAAAGACAACTGAGCACTGAAGATGCTTTGAACTGTGGTGTTGGAGAAGACTCTTGAGAGTCCCTTGGACTGAAAGGAAATCAAACCAGTCAATCCTAAAGGAAATCAGTCCTGTATATTCACTATAAGGACTGATGCTGAGGCTGAAACTCCAATACTTTGGCCACCTGATGTGAAGAGCTGACTCACTGTAAAAACCCTGATGATGGGAAAGATGGAAGAAAGGAGGAGAAGGTGATGACAGAGGCTGAGATGGTTGGATGGCATCACCGACTCAATGGACATGAGTTTAAATAATCTCTGAAAGTTGGTGATGGATAGGGAAATCTGGTGTGCTGCAGTCCTTGGGATCTAGGATACAGAAGGAGCCTTAACAACTTTAAGAGGATAGAAGTAACATCAAGCATCTATTTTGATTACAGCAGTATGACACTAGAAATCAGTTATAAGAAATGGTAAAAACACAGCCTCATGGATACTAAAAATGAAAGAAAAAAAAACACAGCTAAAAAGCTTGATGTAACTTCTATCCTCTTAAATTTGTTAAATTTTCTTTTGTGGCCTAGGATGTGGTATAACCAGGAGAATGTATTCTCTTATTCTGATATTTAATGTCCTGTGGGCATCTATTAAGTCCACCTAAACTAATGTGCCATCTAAGACCACAGTTTCTGGTTATATAATTCATTTCTTTGTCTTTTATTATAGATTATGTTTTGCTACTCCAGCTTTCTTTTTATTTCTATTCACATGGAATGTCTTTTTCCATCCTCTCTCTTTTAGTCTGTCTGTGTCTTTGGGTCTGTCTGAAGTGTCTCTTATAAGCAGCATATAGATATGTCATTTTTTTTTTTAATCCTATCAACCACCCTATGTCTTTTGATTGGAGCATTTAGTCTGCTGACATTTTATAACTTGTTTTACAGTTGTTTATGTAGTTTTTATCTATTCTTTTCTTTTTCTTCTTTTAGTCTCTCCCCTTGTGGTTTGACTATTCTCTTTACTGTTATGTTTGTGTTCTTTTCTCTCTAAGATTTGTGCATCCGTTATAGGTTTTTGATTTGTGGCTACTATGGGTCTCGTATATGTTACTCATGTTTGCTCAGTCATGTCTGCCTCTTTGCGACCCCATGGACTATAGCCCACCAGGCTCCTCTGTCCATGGGCTGTCCCAGGCAAGAATACTGCAGTGGGTTTCCATTTCCTTCTCCAGGGGACCTTCCCAACCCAGAGACCAAGCCTGTGTCTCTTGCATTGGCAGGAGGTTTCTTTACCACTAAGCCACCTGGGAAGCCCTATACTTATATCTACTTGTTTTAAACTGAAAGACACATTTTTACCTGTGTTGCACTGGTAGCCACCACCTTGGTGTGAACCAGTGAAGGAGATGGAAGGGAAGACACCAGAGTCAGGTGTGTGCCAGGGCTTCTCCTGTGCTCAATGACAGTGATCTTCTTATTAGGGGTGAGTTAGGGTTGCAAAAGGCTATACCAGAAGGCTAAGGGGATAGGCTCCTCTCCTGTGTAATGACCACTTCCTCTTTGGAGAAGTGGCAAGGGTCTTACAGCCTATGCACTTTTCCCTCACTGAGGGCTCCTTTCTTAGGTACTGGGTTAGGTGCTAGAGGGGTTAATGTCACACTGCTGAGCTGAGTTCAATCCTTCAGACAATGTCAGTTGCCATCCTGGACATAGTTTTTCTCATCCTAAAAATGGGTGGTCATGTGTTCTCTGGCAATGGCTTCCTCTGCAATTATCTGAGGCTGGGTCAGATCTGAGCTCGTTCAATTTCCTCCAAGTGTGTGCACTCTCCTTAACAATGGCAACCTCTGCCATAGTGTGGAGCAAAATTAGACAGGCTAGAGAAGGTATCTGATATGGTCTGGGATGTGCATTAATGTGGTCTCAGCAAACTGACTAGAGTCCCAGATGATTTTTAATCTTCAGTCCACACTGGGACCAGGAGTAAGCAAGGGTGTCCAGACAGTCTTCAAGAGCAAAGGCTTGTTTTTTTTTTTACAGCCCTCTGGTAACCCACACTGGTTATCAGGCCAACTAAGAAGACTCATCTTCCTGACATCAGACCCCTGGGCTGGGGTACCTAATATGTGGCTTGAACCTCTCACTCTTCACTGAGGGCCCTTGGGCCCCTTGTATCCCCTTCCTTTTCTGGGTTCCCCACAAGGGATGAGGTTCCTGACCATACTATAGATCACAGCTTCTCCATTCATACCAGACTCTGGGTGAATCTTTCTTTACTGCCTAAGTCATAGAAGAGACTGTCAGTCTCTAGGTTGTTTCTGGTGAGAGTTGCTCCACATGTAGTTGTTCAGTTTGGATGTGTTCATGGGGGAAGTGATGCCAGCATCCTCTTACTCTGTCTCTCTACTCTGACATTTTTTAATTGTACATGCTAAATTTATGGTACTGGCAAGATATCAATATGATATTCAGGATATTGTTAGAAGTTTCAGCTAATAAGAAAGTCAGAACTAAAAATAACTTAATAAACATTTTAACTAAAGTTTTGAACATAGCATGAATTAAAGAAACATGAAAGCAAAGGAAAGGAAACTCATGGTTTAAAAGATTAAAAAGAGTACAGAAATCTCCATTTTTCCAAATTTAATATTAGACAATGAAATTCTTATCAAAATTATGACCAGATATTTTTAGACACAGGCAAGTTTATTATAAATGTTATAAGACAAAATACATTGCATATCTAAAACAATTTTGAAAAAGAGGAGTCAATTTGAGATAATGAATCTCCTCAGTGTTATTATATAGCTATAATAATGAAGACTGTTGTATTGGTGAAGGGGTAGAACATAGATCAATGTAGCAAAATACTAAAAAAAAAATGCAGTTAAAAAAGCAATAAGATATCACTACAGACCTATTAGAATGGCTAAAATCAACTTTAAAAATAGTGTTAGCAACAAATGTTAGAGAGGGTATTGAAAACTGTATCATGTATATCCTGATGGTGGAAATATAAATTAAAACAACTGCTATGGAAAATAATGTGGCAATTTTATAAAAGTTAAACATATAACTATAATACTACCCAGTAATTTCATTCTTGGGCATTTATTCCAAGGAAGTGAAAGTTTATATTCACATAAAAATTTGTATAGACAAACTGAAAGCCACAATCACAGAAAAATAACCAATCTGATCACATGGACCACTTCCTTGTCTAACTCAATGAAACTATGAACCATGCCATGTAGGGCCACCCAAGACGGATGGGTCATGGCAGAGAGTTCTGACAAAATGTATTCCACTGGAGAAGGGAATAGCAAACCACTTGAGTGTTCTTGCCTTGAGAACCCCATGAACAGTGTGAAAGGGCAAAAAGATAGGACACTGAAAGATAAACTCCCCAGGTCAGTAGGTGCCCAATATGCTACTGGAGATCAGTGGAGAAATAACACCAGAAAGAATGAAGAGATGGAGCCAAAGCAAAAACAACACCCAGTTGTGGATGTGTCTGGTGATGGAAGCAAGGTCTAATGCTGTAAAGAGCAATATTGCATAGGAATCTGGAATGTTAGGTCCATGAATCAAGGCAAATTGGAAGTGATCAAACAGGAGTTGGCAAGAGTGAACATCGACATTTTAGGAATCAGAGAACTAAAATGGACTGGAATGGGTGAGTTTATTCCATGACCATTATATCTACTACTGTGGGCAAGAATCCCTTAGACGAAATGGAGTAGCCATCATAGTCAACAAAGAGTCCAAAATGAGGTACTTGGATGCAATCTCAAAAATAACAGAATGATCTCTGTTTGTTTTCAAAGCAAACCATTCACTATCACAGTAATCCAAGTCTATGTTCCAACCAGTAATGCTGAAGAAGATGAAGTTGAATGGTACTATGAAGATCTACAAGACCTTATAGAACTAACGCAGAAAAAAGATGTCCTTTTCATCATAGGGGACTGGAATACAAAAGTAGGAAGTCAAGAAACACCTGGAGTAATGGGTAAATTTGGCCGTGGAGTACAGAATTAAGCAAGGCAAAGGCTAATAGAATTTTGCCAAGAGAACTCACTGGTCTGAGCAAACACCCTTTTCCAAAAACACAAGAGAAGACTCTACACACGGACATCACCAGATGGCCAAACCCAATTTCAGATTGATCATATTTTTTGCAGTCAAAGATGGAGAAGCTCTATACAGTCAGCAAAAACAAGACTGGCAGCTGACTGTGGCTTAGATTGTGAACTCCTCATTGCCAAATTCAGACTTAGGTTGAAAAAAGTAAGGAAAACCAATAGACCATTCAGGTATGACCTAAATCAAATCCCTTTTGATTATACAATGAAAGTGACAAATAAATTCAAGGGATTAGATTTGAGAGAGACAGTGTCTGAAAAAATATGAATGGAGGTTCGTGATTTTGTACAGGAGACAGGGATCAAGACAATTCCTTTGAAAAAAGAAATACAAAATGCAAAATGGTTGACTGAGGAGGCCTTACAAATAGTTGTGAAACAAAGAGAAGTGAAAGGCAAAGAGGAAAAGGAAAGGTATACCCATTTGAATGCAGAGTTCCAAACAATAGCAAGGATAGATAAGAAAGCCTTCCTCTGTGATCAATGCAAAGAAATAGAGGAAAACGATGGAATGGGAAAGACTAGAGATCTCTTCAAGAAAATTAGAGATAGCAAAGGAACATTTCATGCAAAGATGGATTCACTAAAGGACAGAAATGGTATGGACTTAAGAGAAGCAGAAGAGATTAAGAACAGGTGGCAAGAATACAAAGAAGAACTATACACAAAAGATCATCACGATCCAGATAAACACAATGGTGTGAGACTCACCTAGAGACAGACATAATGGAATGTGAAGTCAAGTGGGCCTTAGGAAGCACCACTACTGGCAAAGCTCGTGGAGGTGATGTAATTCCAACTGAGCTTTTTCAAATCATAAAAAATGATTCTGTGAAAGTGCTGCTTTCAATATGCCAGCAAGTTTGGAAAACTCAGCAATGGCCACAGAACTGGAAAACTTCCATTTTCATTTCAATCCCAAAGAAAGGCAATGCCAAAGAATGCTCAAACTACCTCACAATTGCACTCATTTCACACACTAGCAAAATAATGTTCAAAATTCTACAAGCCAGGCTTCAACAGTACGTGGACTGTGAACTTCCAGATGTTGAAGCTGGATTTAGAAAAGACAGGGGAGCCAGAGATAAAATTGCCAACATCCATTGGTTCATCACAAAAAGCAAGAGAGTTCCAGGAAAAAAAACATCTACTTCTTCCTTATTGACTACACCAAAGCCTCTGACTGTGTGGGTCACAACACTGTGAAAAATTCTTCAAGAGATGGGAATACCAGACCACCTGTCCTGCCTCACGAGAAATCTGTATGCAGGTCAGAAAGCAACAGTTAGAACTGGACATGGAAAAACAGACTGGTTCCAAATCGGGAAAGGCGTATGTCAAGGTTGTATATTGTCACCCTACTTGTTTAACTTATATGTAGAGTACATCATGAGAAACGCTGGGCTGGATGAAGCACAAATTGGAATCAAGATTGCCAGAAGGAATATCAATAACCTCAGATATGCAGATGACACCACCCTTATGGCAGAAAACGAAGAACTAAAAAGCCTCTTGATGAAAGTGAAAGAGGAGAGTGAAAAAGTTGGCTTAAAACTCAACATTCAGAAAAGTAAGATCATGGCATCTGATCCCATCACTTCATGGCAAATAGATGGGGAACCAATGGGAATAGTGAGAGACTTTTTTTGGGGAGGTGGGGCCTCCAAAATCACTGCAGATGGTGACTGCAGCCATGAAATTAAAAGATGTTTGCTCCTTGGAAGAAAAGCTATGACCAACTAAGACATCAGGTTAAAAAGCAGAGACATTACTTTGCCAACAATGATCTGTCTAGTTAAAGCTATGGTTTTTCCACTAGTTATGTATGGATGTGAGAGTTGGACTACAAAGAAAGCTGAGCACTGAAGAATCGATGCTTTTGAACTGTGGTGTTGGAAAAAACTCTTGAGAGTCCCTTGGACTGAAAGGAGATCTGATCAGTCCATCCTAAAGGAAATCAGTCCTGAATATTCATTTGAAGGACTGATGCTGAAGCTTAAACTCCAATACTTTGGCCACCTGATGCAAAGAATTGAATCAATGGAAAAGACCTTGATGCTGGGAAAGATTGAAGGCGAGAGGAGAAGGGAACAACAGAGTATGAGATGGTTGGGTGGCATCACAGTCTCAATGGGCATGAGTTTGGGTGGACTCTGGGAGTTGGTGATGGACAGGGAGGCCTGGCGTGCTGCAGTCCGTGGGGTAGCAAAGAGCCGGACATTACTGAGCAACTGAACTGCAGTGAACTATCACAATATCCCTAAACTGTAATGTTCTTCAGTGGGTGTGTGGTAAAGCAAACTGGCTGATTGTAAAGAAAAATTGATATTTTTGACAACTTGGATGTGCCTCAAGGGGATTATACTGAATAAAGATGTCCAATATAAAAAAGCAGCCTACTTTTTGATCTATTTTATATAATTCTCAAAATCACAAATTTGAAATGCAGAATAAATTAGTGCTTGCTAGATGTTAGAGGGAAAGGATGGAGAAAGAAGTATCTGTGGCTCTAAAAGGGTAGCCTGAGTATTCATTGTGATGGTAATACTGTATATTGTAATTGTCATAATGGTCACAGTAACATACACATGAGATAAAATTTGCAGAAATGCAAATGATTATGAGAGTAAGATGAATAATTACATGCCAAGGAATTGGATAACTTAAAAAAAAATAGATGAACTTAGAAATAAAGACCTAATATAGATGAACTTAGTCAATAAAGCAGAAATAGAAGTTTCTCTGCAACTCTCTTGCTTTTGTGATGATAGTATTTATACCAATACATTCCATGTATAGAGGAGGATGTGGCAGCCCACTCCAACATTCCTGCCTAGCAATCCCCTTGTACAGAGGATCCTGAGGGACTTCAAGACATAGGGTCTCTGATAAATTTAGATGCAAAATCCTCAACAAAATACTGGAAAACTAAATTTACAACACATTAAAATAATCATGAGCTATTACCAAATGAAATTTGTCCCCGAGATAACAAGGATGGCTCAATATTAAAAAATTGATCAATGTGATATACCATGTTAACAGAAGGAAGGATTAGAATCACATGATCACTGCAAAAGATACAGAGAAGGCATTTGAAAAAATTCAGTGCACTTTCATGATGAAAAATACTCAGTAAACTAGGTGGGGAGGACATTAACATTTTGCTCAGTGGTGAAAACTGAAGCATTGCCTCTAAGATAATGCACCAAATATCTATTAATGATGCATAAAGAAAATAGGGTATATATTTTCAATGGACTATTGTTCAGTCATAAGAAAGAAGGGAATCTTGTCATATGCCTCATAATTGTTGCGCCTTGAGGACATTACACTAAGTGAAATAAGCAAGACATATTATGATAAACTTCACCTATATGATACATCTAATATATTAAAATTCATAAGAATATAAAGTAGAATGTTGATTACTCAGGGCTGAAGTGTTGGGAAAATGAAAAGTTAACTGCTAAAGTGTACTGAATATCAGTAATTCAAGATGAAAAAGTTCCAGAAATTTGCTGTACAACATTGTAATGCATGATGCACTTATAAAATTAAGTATATATCATATTTTTGCTAACCCTAACCCTAACCCTAAAAAATAAAAACTTCATAGATACAGAATAGTAAAAAGATGATACAAAAGCTTATATTTATCATTAACCAGATTAGACAAATATATAGCTTTAATTTTTATAATTATTTTAGAGAAATACATTATTATTTTTATTGTACTTATTGTACACCAAGGTAACTATAACCTTATCAAAGGCAATTGTGATAGTTTCTGACATATAAGGAATTTACACTTCCCATTTTCATTCCAAGAACCCATGGAAATCAGAAAGCATAGTTTTATAATGTCATAGTTCACCTTCATCCCAGTCTGAAGAAAATAATCACCTCAAAGCTTTTTGAAGAGTTTTCTTGTCCTCCAAAGCATTAATATTAGTTTTGAAGGAAGTTTTGGCATCTGACTGAGATTTATTAACTGGAAGGTCATATTTTTTTAAATACCTTATGATTATTCTTTAAATAGTTTTAGGTTCACAACAATATTAAGAGAAAAGCACAGACATTTCCCATTTACTCCCTGGCCTCCATACATACAGAGCCTCTCCCATTATAGACTACTCCCACAAAATATTATATTTGTTACAACTGATGAAGCTACATAAGCACATTATTATTATCCAAAGTCCATAGTTTATATTAGGATTCACTCTTGGTGTTGTGCACTGTATGGGTTCAGACAAATGACATGCAACCACTACTATAGTATCATAGAGTATTTTCCCTGCTCAAAAGATCCTCTCTGCTCTATCTTTTCATCACTTTCTCATCCACATCCCTGGCAAATACTGATTTTTTTTTTTTTTTTACTGTCTCCAGATTTTCACATTTTCTCGAATGTCATATATTTGGAATCATACAGTAAGTACATTTTCATATTGTTTTTTATTTAATGTGCACCTTAGTTTTCTCCATGTCTTTTAGTCACTCTATAACTCATTTCTATTTTAGTGTTGAATAATAGTCCATTGTCTTCATTTATCAGAGTTTGTCTATTCACCTACTGAAGGACCTCTTGGTTGCTCCAAAAATTGGGCAATTTTAAATAAAGCTGCTATAAACATTGCTGTGCAGGTTTGTATGTGGACAAAACTTTCATTTCCTTTGGGTGAATACCAAGGAATTAGACTGCTCTATAGTAAGAGTATGTTAATTTTGTAAGAAATTGACAAACTGCCTTTCAAAATGACTATACCATTTTCTATTCCCGGAAACAAGAATTAGAGTTCCTGTTGCTCCAAATATTTTAGAGAACCACTTTTGAATCTAAGCCTCAATTAAATAAAAAGCAAACTGTTAGGGTCATTCTCACTTGTTTATACATTAAATTCCAAATCCAGGCTGTTTGTCTCACCCACTCTTGTACTTAATTTTCTTGGGTCTAATATGTATAAATGACTTCCCAGGTGGCTTAGCGGTAAAGAATCCACCTGCAATGCAGGAGACACAAGAGACGTGGATTTGATCCCTGGGTTGGGAAGATCCCCTGGAGAAGGAAATGGCAACCCACTCCATATTCTCGCCTAAGAAATTCCATAGACAGAGAATCATGGCAGGCTACAACTGACTGGGTCACAAAAGAGGCAACACAACTTAGCAACTAAGCAATAACAACACTGCCTATAAAACTTATTTCCATATTATAATCCTGTTGAAATAAACTGTCAAGATCCTATAAGGTAGGGAATAACCTACCTCCTCCTAGAGTTGACATTGCAGGTTTCCTCTGAACAATGCTGATATTAATCATCATGAGGGTCTTTGAGGCAATAAGTTTGTTCCTTTACCCCTTGGATATAATACTATTGCATTTGTTTTCTTCGCTTTTAAGCACAACAATATGTCTCAAGCTTGTCTTTTATATTCATTGACTGGAGCTGGAATCAAATCATTCTCCAAAAAAGTCTTAGTTTATTTCATGGGAAATAATGTTTACAAACCACAAGCTGGACCTCACATAGAATAATACAAAAATTATTCAATTATATATTTTATTTAGCCATTCCCAAACTTAGGCAATTTTTATGATAACAATTTTCTCGAGAATATCTACTGTAATTATAGAAGGCAGAACAGCAGAAGTCTCTAGATTTCACTTGTATTTATGAAGCACTTATGCTGAACATTTTCACACATTATTATATTTCCACTTTTAATATTTAATTTTTAAAGCAGCTTTAGATTTACAGAAAAAGTGAGAAGATAGAATAGAGAGTTTCCATCTGTCCTGCATTCAGTTCTCCCTATTATTAGCAACTTACTTTAATATATTTTGGTACAATTATAAACTAATATTAATACCTCATTATTAACTGAAATCAGAGAAGGCAATGGCAACCCACTCCAGTACCCTTGCCTGGAAAATCCCATGGACGGAGGAGCCTGGTCGGCTGCCATCTATGGGGACACACAGAGTTGAACACAACTGAAGCGACTTAGCAGCAGCATTAACTGAAGTCAATATTTTATTTATATTCTTTTGGTTTTTACCCAGTTTCATTTTGCTGTTCTGGAGTCCCATTCAGTATACCACACTACATTTAGTTGTCATGTCTCCTTATGCCCTTCTTTACTGTAGAAATTTCTGACTTTCCTCATTTTTGCTGACTTTAGCAGTTTTGAGGAGTAACAGTGAAGCGTTTTGTAAGATGCTACACTACTGGAATTTGGTTGATGCTTTTCTCTTGATAAAACTGAGGAAACAGGTGTTAGGGAAGAAGTAAACAGATAAAGCACCATTCTCATCATACAATATCATGGCTACATACATGATTTTTTCCCATTGATATTAAATAAGACAGTGTTGTCAGGTTTATTCACTGTAAAATCATTTTTATTTATCTTCCTCTTTTCTCTACTATATTCTTTGGAAGTCTCTAAGTGAAAGGATCCTCTTCTCCTTGAGGGTGGAGTAGCAACATAAACGCATGGAGGATTTATCTCTTCTCTTCCATCTATTAATTTATTCAACCTTAATTTTTATCAGAACGGACTCATGGATATGTAGTTTATAATCTGGATTATTATCAAATACCATTTTTTAAATTTTGTTTCACACAACCTTCAGCTTTATCTATTGATAGCAATTCAGCTGGAGCATGTGCTCCTTTGACATACCTTCATCTACTTACTTGTTTGTTTGTTTTTAGCACTTTTTACCTTATGGCACAACAAAACACTGCACACTGCTGTATTATATATATTTATTGCCCCAGTCTAGAAACAGCCACCACCCCAAAGACTCCTGGTTCCTTTTGCTGGATGATATTAGAAACCAAGGTCTGGTTGCTAGTTGTGTCCACTGTCATTGAATTGTCATTTACTTTAAGACTTCAGAGCTAGTAGAATACATCAATATATGACAAAGCATTTGTTATTTGATTTTGGAAATCTGTGTCTATGAGAGATAATTTGAATATTTCTGATTATTTTGGTTACAACCGACACAAATATGCCTTAAATTTTGGAACTCACCTTTGGTGTGAAATAGCATTAAGTCAGCTTGAGTGTATCTTTCCAAACTTAGGCCGAGTTGTTGTTGTTCAGTGGCTCAGTCATGTCTGCCTCTGCAATCCCATGGACTGCTAGACTTCCTTCTCCTTCATCAACTCCTGGAGCTGAGTTGTTGCATAGTAATACTCATTCTAGCTTCATAAACTTCGATCATAACCACCATTTTCAGTTTGTTGTTCTATAAGTCCTTTAATGGGCTTTCCCCAAAACTATAAAATTTGACTTGGCCAAAGAGATCTGCTTCAAAATGAGGTCTGCCTCAAAAAATCAAAGGATTTCACAAAAAAATTAGAGTCATAGTTTTATAGGTTTTTAAAAGTGAAATTGAAATGTAACTTTACATGTTAAGATTTCTATTATTTTTGTTTAAGTTAATTGTTAACTGATTAATTACTATTTCCAAAACCCCCAAACAGCTATTAGAATCAGAAATGTTTAATTAAAATTGTATTTCTGATAGTACTTATAAAAATATAACTTAAAATTGTTGTTGATGAATTTCATTGACCCAATCTGTTATATAATTTTCATGATGAATATTAGATTCTAAATGATCAAGAACTCCATTTCTTTTACATCAGAAATTGTAGAATTCTAGAGTTTGTGGATTACTACAGGTGTGTGTGTGTGTTAAAATAAAAATAAGTTTTTGTTTGGTATAGATGAATACACTACATAAGTTGAAAATGATAAGCAGTTCTTAAACTGTACTTTTGTTTGTACAGATTAAGTTAAAAAACAGGACGGTCTTGAATATCTACTTATGAAGCTACAAGGTCACTGAAATTATTTTAATCCAATATCCTTGAAATGTCTTCCTCATTCTCATAAGATGCATGTAGTATACATCCATTTAGCACTTGTGTGATAGACACATAATGATCGTGATCATCCATTTCAGATAATTCTCTGTAAGTTGTCAAATCTTGCTGAAAAGGCATACCCTGGAGAAGTGACTTTTTTTGCTTGCCTTGCACTTCACTGACTTTGATAGGGATTTACTAGAAATTGTAATTGTCTCTTCTGATCAACAATGAAGAGCACATTTCTTACTGCTCTGACTATGTCTGTGGATTGATAAATGCTGTGCAATACGGTAGTATACCAATGTGAAGTTGGCTAATGTGAAAGGAACATGAGCTGATGACTTACCTAGCACTACAGGGTGGCAGTAAATTGAAATTTTTGCACACATCTTTACTTCTTCATTTTGTCCTCTTCTGTAAAGGTTTTTAATTTTTCCAGCTCAATCAACAAAATAAGAACTGTATTTACCTAATGTAAGATACATGGCTTGGTTGTAATGGGCCATTTCTGATGGGAAAAGGCAATAACCATTTGTTAAATGATACTCTTGGATCCTGGAAAAAGGTAACAAAATTTCCCCCAAACACCTCATCTCCTTCAAAAGAATCATTTATATACCAAAAGAAACTGTCTTAATGATTATCAACACTAGGCCTAACACTTTACAAAACTGATACATGTACCAAATTATTTGGTTACCTATTCAAAATCTCTAGAAAGAAATTTTATGACAGATCTGTTTTAAATTAATTTAAAATAGTGGATTTCAAATATGGTACAGAACGATTCTTGTTTAATAGATTTTTTTTTTCCCCAAAGAAATATCTTCTGCACAGTAAACAGTTTTATGATAAGACTTTAGGTCTACAAATTAGCTTTAATTTGTAAATGTTCATAAGCTATAATTACTGATTAGTTCTAACCTTTTTTCTTGTAAGTATATTCTTTAATCCCCATTCTCTCAGTAGGAATCCAAAATGCTAAAGTGATTTTTTTTTCCCCCAAAGGCTTACTTTCATCAATAATACAATTAGGGATAAACCTCACAAATACCAGGAGAAACTTGCTTACTTATCCACAGTACATAATTTTGTATAGAGAAATGCACACAGAGACAGAAGGCACATGCATAAAAATATAGAGAGAGACCTATGAATTTTTCTTTGTCTTTTTCTTTCTTCCTTCTTCCATTTTCTTTCTTTCTCTTTCTCTTTCCTTCTTTCCTTCCTTCTGCCTACTATGTCTATCTTTATTTAATATATAATATGCAGATATTGTATGGCAATGCATAGTAAATACTAGTGTGTTTTTTAAAGTAAAGCATATTAATTTTAACATATCAAAAGCCTAAATATCATTTGCAATAAATCTTGATCAACTTTGCTTGATTATAAAAGAATATAAGGTGCTTCACTGGAACAAAAAGCTCTGCCATCAACTAAATCAAACACCAAAGATATTGTGACAGGTTGAAGTAAGCCTACGTCAAAAACTATTTTAAATTCCATAATATAAATGTGAGAACCATTTGTTGCTATTATAGTAATTGTTTATGTTCTGAATTTCAATTTCTCCTTTTCACTATAAAGGGAAAAGGCAGTCCAAGACCAGAAAAATAACCAATTTAATGCTTCTCTCTAGAGAGTAATTCACTATATTTACATGATCTAATTTAATCTCATAACATTCTATGATGTAGAGAATATTATTGCCATTAGCATATGAGAAAAATATATTTTGTAAAATTTAAATCAATAATCTAAAGACACAGAAATAGCAAAAATGTATTAAAATCATGTTAACACAATCTTTGACCACAATAATTATCTTGTTATAAATATTGTTGACACTACTGTAAAAACAGGGGTAGAGTGACATAAAATATTCTGACAAATAATGAAAGGTGAGCAGAATTTTCTCAAGTAGTTACAAAACATGTTAGTTATTACTGTTTCTTTTACTAAAATATTTTTGTATTACATGCCTCAACTTTTTAATAGAAAAATATTAAAATAAAACCACACAGGATAGATACAATTACATTTCAATAGTAATATTCCATAATTCCTTATAAAAGCTCAATCAGCGATTATAATTATATTGCATTTTCTCCTTAACAGATCTGGGAGCTAAAGATTTGTGAGTTGGCAAGGAATGACTCTACTTTAAAGGCTGTGCTAAAGCTTCTTTCATTTCTTTTCAGTGGTTAATACTTGATCAATTGTATAACTACATCTGGAGAAAGCACTATTTTCTTTTTTATATGGCAAGAGAGAAAGTGTGCATTTTCTCTAATCAAAGAGAAAAATATTCAAAAGCCATTATTTTTTAACATTTACATTATATTTTCCCCTAAGATATATTTGCAATTTTTGTTACATAAAATTATATCAAATATAGAAACTACTATTAATAAACAGATACACCCAAGTCAGTGATGAAAGAATTGCAAGATTTTTGTTTCTGTTTTGTTTTCAATAGACCATGTTTTAAATAATATATTTGTTACATATAGCTGATTCACTACATTTTACAGCAGAAACTATATTTTAAAGCGATTATGCTCCAATTTATAAAAAGAATATATTAGATTTCCAGTGTTGTCACGTTGTGAAGCACAGAAAGTTTATATAGACCGCATACCTGGTTTCCCTACTATGAATATCTTACACCAGAGTGTTACCTTTGTTGTAACTCATGGGTTTATATTATTAAATTATTATTAAATAAAAGTTGAAACTGAAACTGTTAGCTGCTCAGTCATCTCCAACTCTTTGCGACCCATGGACTGTAGCCTGCCAGGATCCTCTGTCCATGGAATTCTCCAGGCAAGAATAATGGAGTGGGTAGCCATTCCCTTCTCTAATTATTAAATAAAATGCACAGTTTATTCAAGTTGTCAGTTTTTACCAAACATCCTTTTTCTGTTATGGTATTCTTGAGGATACCATATTACTTTGAATCCTTATGTCTACTACTTTGATAATTTTGATTCTCCCTTAGCAAACTAACTCTAAATTTATCTTCACACTCAAACTTAGAACCACTAGATGCAGATATATATCCTAGCACTTATTTTATTTGCCAAAACAATTGCATTACATCTAGCAAGGTGATCCCCTAAGTTATTCTGATAGTTATGTATTTCATCAGAGCTCTGTTTACATTATCACTTGTTGCTGTAAAATGAATAATGTCTAGTACAGTCTTAACACATTTGCATTAACTTTACTAGATGTAAAACATTACATATATGAACAAATGTGTCTTAGGTGTTGGCATGAAGTAAAATGAAATGATATTATCATATGTGTAAATTGGTAGATTGTTTTAGAATTTCAACATTTATGAGAGGAGAACATTTTGAAAAATAGTAATTTTTGATGGAAAAGATGAAACTTTCTGTTAGCTAGGCTGTTTTGATCACTTTTTTCAGATTATTGGTCCAGGTGATTGTCTTGCCTCCAATAATTAAGACTCATTTGAATATAAGACTTTATTTTTCTCAAGGGTTAATCTCTCTTGCTGAAAAAATTCAAGATATCCCACTTTCAATGAATTATTTTGTTTGTTCCTTGTCATCTTGGATACTTTCTTTGTAATTGTTCTGTTCATAGGAATCCTAGTGACTAAAGAATATGTAATATTGTATGTCATGTCCAACTTGAGTGGACATCAGATTGGCAGTAAACGATGTTGTTAAACAAAAGTCATATCCTTTTGCTTTAAAACTCTGGTTTCTTTATTAAACATTCAACATATTTTAATAAAATCGAAGTGAAGATCACAAATATAAAATGACTGACAAGAATTTCTAATCCTCACATGCCATTGTAATTTTGTAAATTGGATTGATTCTTTATAATCAGCCTGATTCCTTCCATCACCTATCTTAAAGAATCTCGTCAAAGGTTCAGTAGTCCAGAGAAGATGAGAGTTCCCAGTTAGATAAAGCAAACTTTGAACAAGAAGTAAGGAAACTTGCTTGGAAGAGTGAAGACTGATGTATGGCTTCCTACTCTTTATTGAATTGGGGCCACTTAAAATCTGTTCCTTCATGTGTAAAGTGGACTTGATATATATCTTTGAAGGTATTAATAATTAGAAATTATGTAATGTTTGTGAAGTGCATTAGTCTTTGATATGTGATAGACATTTAAAAATAACTGTTATTATATTATTTTAGAATATATAAAAATAAACTGTTATTCTAATAATACTATGGTGCTGTTACTATTTGGGTTTTCCCTGGTGGCTCAGCTGGTAAAGAATCTGTCTGCAATGTGGGAGACCTGGGTTCAATTACTGGGTAGGAAAGATCCCCTGGAGAAGGGACCGACTACCCACTCCAGTATTCTGGCCTGGAGAATTCCATGGGCTGTATAGTCAGTGGGGTCACAAAGAGTCATACATTACTGAGAAATATACTTTAATATCAGCATGCACTAATTCAATGAATATTTACTAGGCAGCTTCTAAATAACAGGTGCTATTAAAAAGCAGAGGCATTACTTTGTCAGCAAGGTCTGTCTAGTCAAGGCTATGGTTTTTCCAGTGGTCATGTATGGATGTGAAAATTGGACTATAAAGAAAGCTGAGCACTGAAGAATTGATGCCTTTGAGCTGCGGTGTTGGAGAAGACTCTTGAGAGTCCCTTGGGCTGCAAGGAGATCCAACCAGTCCATCCTAAAGAAAATCAGTCCTGAATATTCAGTGAAAGGACTGATGTTGAAGCTGAAACTCCAATATGTTGGCCACCTGATGCGAAGAGCTGACTCATTTGAAAAGACCCTGATGCTGGGAAAGATTGAGGGCAGGAGGAGAAGGGGATGACAGAAGATGAGTTGGTTGGAAGGCATCACCGACTCAATGGACATGGGTTTGGGTAAACTCTGGGAGTTGGTGATGGACAGGGAGGCCTGGTGTGCTGTGGTTCATGGGGTCACAGAGTCGGACACGACTGAGTGACTGAATGGAACTGAAGGTCTAGGAATTTACCAAATAACAAAACACAAAAATCTCTCTTTTTATGAGTTTATGGTGTAGCAAGAGTGAGGTCATAGTGAGCAGTGGAAAGTGAGCGAGGACGGGGGCATGCAGACAGTATGTCAATGGGAGGTAAATAGATACTACCATAATAGCACTGTTGACAAAGGAGATAGAACATGCAATGGAAAAAAGATAATTCCTTCAATAAATGGTGCTGGGAAAACTGGAGAACTACATGTAAAAGAATGAAATTAGAACACTTCATAACATCATACACAAAGATAAACTCAAAATGGATTAAAGACCTAAATGTAAGACCAAAAACTATAAAACTCTTAGACGAAAACATAGGCAGAACAATCTATGACATAAATTGTAGCAATATCCTCTTGACTCACCTCCTAGATAATAAAAATAAAAACAAAAATTTTTAAAATTGTGACCTAATTAAACTTAAAACCTTTTGCACAGCGAGGAAAACCATAAACAAGATGAAAAGACAACTTTCAGAATAGGAGAAAACAATTGGAAATGAAGCAACTGACAAAGGATTAATTCCCAAAATATTTAAGCAACCCATGTAGCTCAATATCAGAAAAGCAAACAACTCAATCAAAAAATGGACAGACATTCTCCAAAGACCTAAACAGACAATCTCCAAAGAAGATATACCATACAGATTGCCAACAATCACATAAAAAATGTTCAACATCACCAATTATTAGTGAAATGAAAATCAAAACTACAATGAGTATCACCTCACACTAGTCAGAATGGCCCAGAGTCAAAAAATCCACAAATGCTAAATGCAGGAGAGGATATGAAGAAAAGGGAACACTTTTGCACAATTAGTGGGAATGTAAATTGATATAACCACTATGGAGAACAGAATGGAGATTTCTTAAAAGAAAAACAAAAACAACAACTAGGAATGCAACTAGAAACAACCCAGCAATCCCACTATTGGGTGTATACCTGAGAAAACTGTAATTGAAAAAGACACATGCATCCCAATGTCCATTGCAGCACTATTTACAGTAGCTAGGACATAGAAGCAATGTAGATGTCCATCAACAAATGAATTGACAAAGAAGTTGTGGTACATATATACTATGGAATATTACTCAGCCATAAAAATGAATGAATTTGAATCGGTTCTAGTGAGTTCTAATGAATGTAGAGCCTGTTATGCAGAGTGAAATAAGTCAGAAAGAGAAAAATAAATATCATAATGCATATATATGGAATGTAGAAAAATAGTACTGATGAACCTATTTGAAATGCAGATATAGAGACTCTGACACAGAGAACAGATTTGCAGATCCAGTGCAAGAAGGAGAAGGTGGGCCTAATCGAGAGAGTAGCATTGGAACATATACAGTACCATGTGTAAAATAAATAGCTAGTGAAAAGTTGCTATATAACGCAGGGAGCTCAAACCAGTGCTCTGTAACAACCCAGAGAGATGGGGGTGGGGGTGGAAAAGAGGTTCAGGAAGGGGACGCATATGTATATGGACAGCTAAATCATGTAGTTGAAGGCAAAAACCAACACAATATTGTAAAGCAATTATCCTCCAATTATTTTTTAATGTAAGTTGTCAAATATATATATATATATATATATATATATATATATGTAAAACAATTTTATATGAAAAAAAATCAATCAGGGAAAAAGAATAAGAAATCCTTCAGTTCAGTTCAGTCACTTAGTTATGTCCAACTCTTTGTGACTACATAGACTACAGCGCACCAGGCTTCCCTGTCCATCACCGACTACCAGAGCTTACTCAAACTCATGTCCATCAAGCCAGTGATACCATCCAACCATCTCAACCTGTCGTTTCCTTCTCCTGCCTTCAATCTTTCCCAGCATCAGGGTCTTTTCCATTGAGTCAGTTCTTTGCATCAGGTGGACAAAGTATTGGAGCTTTAGCTTCAGCATCAGTCCTTCCAATGAATCTTCAGGACTGATTTCCTTTAGGATGGATGGCTGGACATGCTTGCTGTCCAAGGGACTCTCAAAAGTCTTCTCCAACACCACAGTTCAAAAGCATAAATTCTCTGGCACTCAGCTTTCTTTACAGTCTAACTCTCACATCCATATATGACTACTGGAAAAACCATAGCTTTGAATAGATGGACGTTTGTTGGCAAAGTAGTCTCCATTTTTAATATGCTTTCTATGTTTGTCACAACTTTTCTTCCAAGGATCAAGCATCTTTTAATTTCATGGCTGCAGTCACCATCTACAGTGATTTTGGAGCCCAAGAAAATAAAGTCTCTGTTTCCATTGTTTCCCCATCTATTTGCTATGAAGTGATGGGATCGGATGCCATGATCTTCGTTTTCTGAATGTTGAGTTTTAAGTCAGTTGTTTCACTCCTCTCCTTCACTTTTACTGAGAAGTTCTTTAGTTCCTCTTCCATTTCTGCCATAAGGGTGGTGTCATCTACATAACTGAGGTTACTGATATTTTGCCCAGGGGTCTTGATTCCAGCTTGTGCTTCATCCAACCCAGCATTTTGCATGATGTACTCTGCATATAAGTTAAAAAAGCAGGGTGACAATATACAGCCCTGGTGTACTCCTTTCCCAATTTGGAATCAGTCTGTTGTACCATGCCCAGTTTTAGCTGTTGCTTCTTAACTTGCAAACAAATTTCTCAGGAGGCAGGTCAGGTGGTCTGGTATTCCCATCTCTTTCAGAATTTTCCCCAATTTGTTGTGATCCACACAGTTAAATACTTTGGCATAGTCAATAATGGAGAAGTAGATTTTTTCTGGAATTCACTTGATTTTTCTATGATCCAATGGATGTTGACAATTTTATCTCTGGTTTCTCTGCCTTTTCTAAATCCAGCTTGAATACCTGGGATTTCTTGGTTCATGTACTATTGAAGCCTGGCTTGGAGAATTTTGAGCATTACTTTGCTAGCATGTGAGATAAGTGCAACTGTGTGGTAGTTTGAAAATTCTTCGGCATTGCCTTTCTTTGAGATTGGAATGAAAAAAAAAAAAAATTCCTGTGGTCACTGCTGAGTTTTCCAAATTTTCTGGCATAATGAGTGCAGCACTTCCACAGTGTTATCTTTTAGGATTTGAAATAGCTCATCTGGAATCCCATCACCTCCAACTTTGTTTGTAGTAGTACTTCCTAAGGTCCACTTGACTTCACATTCCAGAATGTCTGGCTCTAGGTGAGTAATCACATGATTGTGATTATCTGTGTCATGATGGTAATTTTTAATATAGTTCTGTTTATTTTTGCCACCTCTTCTTGATATCCTCTGCTTCTCTTAGGTCCATGGTGTTTCTGTCTTTTATTGTGCCCATCTTTGCATGAAATATTCCCTTAGTATCTCTAATTTTCTTGAAGAGATCTCTTATTCCATTGTTTTCCTCTATTTCTTTGCACTGATCGCTGAGGAAGTCTTTCTTATCTCTCCTTGCTATTCTTTGGAACTCTGCATTCAGATGGGTATATCTTTCCTTTTCTCCTTTGCCTTTCACTTCTCTTTTTTTCACAGATAATTGAAAGGCCTCCTCAGGCAACCATTTTGTCTTTTTGCATTTCTTTTTCTTGGGGATGATTTTGATCACCACTTCCTGTACAATGTCTTGAACCTCCCTCCTTAGTTCTTCATATACTCTGTCTATCAGATCTAATCTTTTGAATCTATTTGTGACTTCCACTGTATGTGTAAGGGATTTGATTTAGGTCATCCCTGAATGGTCTGGTGGCTTTCCCTACTTTCTTCAATTTGAGTCTGAATTTTGGTATAAGAAATTCATGATCCTAGTCACAGTCAGCGCCCGGTCTTGTTTTTGGTGACTGTAGAGAGATTCTCCATCTTTGGCTGCAAAGAATATAGTCAATCTGATTTCAGTATTGGCTATCTGGTGATGTCTATGCATAGAGTGGCTACACAACATGGCTTATAGTTTCATTGCGTTAGACAAGGCTGTGATCCATGTGACCAGTTTGGATAGTTTTCTGTGATTGTTGCTTTCATTCTGTCTGCACTCTGATGGATAAGGATAAGAGGCTTGTGGAAGCTTCCTGATGGGAAAGACTGGTTGTGGGGGAATCTGGGTCTTGCTCTGATGGGTGAGGCCATGCTCAGTAAATCTTTAATCTAATTTTCTGTTGTGGGTGGGGCTGTATTCCCTCCCTGTTGTTTTCCCTAAGGACAAACTATGGTGGGTGTAATGGGAGTATTAGTGATCCCCTTCAAAAGGACTTATGCCAGCGCTGTTGTATTCAGCGCCCATGACACTGCAACAGGCCAGTGTCTACCCATGCCTCTGCCCTAGTCTCCTGGACACTCTAAGGCAAATCTGGCTTAGTCTCTCACAGGGAGACTGCTCCTTTCCCCTGGGTTCTGGTGTGCACAAGGTTTTGTTTGTGCCCTCCAAGAGTCTATTTCCCAAGTCCTGTGGAAATTCTGTGATCAAATCCCACTGGCCTCAAAAATCAAATTCCTGGGAGTTCTCAGTCCCTTTTGCCAGATGCCCAGGTTGGTAAATCTGTTGTGGGCCCTAGAACTTTCATAACAGTGTGAGAACTTCTTTGATATAATTGTTCTCCAGCTTGTGGGACATCTGCTTGGTGGCTTTATGGTGGGGTAATGGCAAGCTCCTCTAAGAACGGTTATGCCACACACTGCTTATGCCTGCCAGGTCTGCTGCAGCCAGAGCCCCTGTCCCCATGGCAGGCCACTGCTGACCCATGCCCCTGCAGGAGACACTCAAAGGCATGGGTCAGCAGTGGCTATGTCTCTAGCGGGTCTCTGGGCCCTGGTGCATGCCAGGTTTTGTTTGAGCCCTCCCAGCGTCTTTGATGGGTATCGGTTTGATTCTAAACTTGATTTCACCTTTCCTACCATCTTGTTGGGGCTTCTCATTTGCCTTTGGATGTGGGGTATCTTTTCTGTGTGTGGGGGATTCAACATTCTCCTGTCAATGGTCATTCAGCAACAGTTGCAATTTTGGAGTTATTGTAGGAGAAGATGAGCACATGTCCTTCTACTCTGCCATCTAACCACTAAGGTAATGCTTGGTGAGAATCATATACAAATTTAAGAAAGCTGTGAGGATGCACTGAGAAAGTCGTTCCCTAACATTACAGTATATTCATGTACTAAAAAACGAAATAAAACAAAACCTAAGAATAGGTTAGTTGAAAGAATAACAAAATGAATAACCTTACAGTTTACCTAGAATCCTCAATTTTTAACCTTTTGGCACATTTGCTTTCATGTAACATTGTTTTTGCTTTGTTTGTTGCTATAGGATATCACAAAACATTTCATTATCTCTTGCTCCACTGAAGCGTTTTGGTCACCTAAAACAATAATTATTATTTCACGTGACTCTGTTGGTCTGGGACCTGGGCAGATCCAACTGGTTTTTGCATTTGCTGTACGTGGTATTGCTAGAGATCACTCGTGACTGCATTCAGCTAAGAGTTAGCTGAGACTGAGATATCCAAAATGGACTCTCACCTCATAGGGCCTTTCTCCATGTGGTCATTAGCCACTTGGGAATGTTGCCTGAACTTTCTTGACATATAGTAGCTGGGCTCCAAGAGCAAAGGCTGAAGGTTCTTGGCTGAGGAAAAAGTCGAAAACCTTACCTGAAAATAGATCTGCTTTGTTTCTGCTGCAGTGTATTGTTCAGAGCAATTCATAAGGCCAGCTAGGTTCAGGCAAAGGGGATAGACTTTACTTCATGATGGAAGAAGAGGCGCAGAATTTGTGGCCATTTAAATTCTGTTACATCAAGCATCAGTCATTTCATTAAGCTGCAGCTTTGTTTTATCTAACTAATCTAGAACAGAAATGTTCTTCTCTATTTTTTTCTTTTCATTTTCAGTCAGTCTATTTTAATCAGTTGTATTCATTATTCTTTCTGATATTCAAATGATCTCACAATTGGCCAATAGGTTTTCCTTTGAATTCTAGGTCCATTAAATATATATTGACTTCTATGATAATTATATAGTTAAATATAGGTACACTAAAAACATGATGTTCTGCACATGCCCTGCATTGTTTTTTAACTGTTTTTTAAAAGCATTTAACACACATAGATCAATTTTTCACATTATGTGAATTTTTATTTGTAGACAAAGGCAATGTCAAAGTTTTTATATGTATGGATATATTGTTCTCTTCATGCTATTTCTTTTTTTGACTACATATTGTATTTATGATTAGACAAATGAAAAGCACAGTTTTATGATTTCTCATCAATTTTATTTCTCAGAAACTTAGAAATTAATTATGTATTTAAATTATTTGTATGTTTAAGATAGCCTTATGCAATGCATATCTTACTTCTGTGTGTTACATGGAAGATTTTGCTCTAATATAACCACAATTAATTTTGAGCATTTAGTCTAAGAAGAACTAGAAGGTAACACTGATCAATTACTGCTGGTATATTGGCAAATTTTTCAATAAATATTAAAAATAGTAACATTAAACAGTAAAGATTACTATTTAGTAACAAATATGGAAAAACTCACAAACTCAACCATCCACCTTTTTTGTTTGTATACCTATAAAGAATGAAGTATTAAAGTACACCTTAATCTTCCAAATATATATCAAAATTATACAGTTATCTAAACATAATAAAGATATCTTTTCACAGAAATGAAGATTTAAAGGAAAGTAAGAGTAATTTAGCTCCTTTTTTCTTGTTGATTTTATGGAAAACTTTTTTTTTTTTTTTTTCCAAATGAGCACTACTCATTTGATGGAGGATGTTGTAAAGCTTCCATTGATGTGGTCCCTCAGTCACCCACCTTTGTATTGCAGGTAAGTACCAGGCATAGCAATCAAAGTCATCTATGTGTGCATCAAGATTAATTTTAAAAGGACTGGATAACTAATGGTCAAAACTAGAAGAAAGAGGAAAGGAAGAAGAACCAAGGGGAACTACTATTCCCCTCAGCTTACCTAAACTTTAGAGAGCCTCCTTCCTTACCCTAGGCCACTGACATCACTCTTCTTAGAGTATTTTCTTTAGAGAAAATTTAACGGTAAACCCTCCTTCTGCTCCTCTGAGGCTTAAATGTTTTAGAAGGCCTCTTGTCAGCTTTACTGTTCAGGACTCTGTAAGGACCTGGGAACCATCTCTTTACCATGTAATCATCAAGGAGTATCATGACTATATCCCTCACATTCTGTGGGAAAGTAGGTGTTTAACCTCCTTGGCTTCTTGACCCTATTTGTAAAACAAAGTCTTGTCATGGAAGTAAGACAAATTTACCTTTCTTTTGGGTAAGGCCAATCACCAAACACAGATGCCTGAGGTCCTCCCACTGCCGCTTTGAAACTCTCCCACTTTTTGTTTTAGTAGAGATGATCCTTCTTCCTTATTACAATAGCCTTGAATAAAGCCTGCCTTGGTTTTCAACACTGGCAGGTACAGTTTTTGCTTTGCCATTTGGAAGGAAATAGTAAAGAAGAGACACAGACAGAGAGAAAGAGAAAATCTTTATTTTTTAATCATGAAAACAAATCTACCTAAGTGTGACTTAAAGTTCTGAAGCAAAAAAGCAAAAAATTGATATATTTTAACACATAGGATTATTTTATATCTCAATAAACCAACAAACAAAAAAGCAAATGTAAGCAAAGATACAGATCAAATAAGCTGGTGAAAAATTGCACTTCATATCATAGAGAAGGAAAATATCCCTAATGTAAAAAGAGCACCTAAAAATCAAAAGGACCTCTACACGGCAGAAGAATTGGCAAAAGGAACAATCACATCACATTAGAAAAACATTAAAAATGCATATATATATACATATATATGAGAAAATGATTGATTTTTCCTTAATAACAGAAATGCAAAATAAAATTCCATTAAGATACTTTTATAAACCTATTAATTTTTTAAGTGTCCAAATTTGGTAGCACTCTATTGTCTTTCTCTGTGTGTTTGTCTATATTTCCTTTGATACATTTTTTTGAGTATGTAAAACAAGCATAAATTATTAAAATAAAGACTGTGTAAAAATTCTCAATTCTGTCTCTGTCCCCACTATCCTTCTCTCTTCTTACTTCCATTGTAATCATTTGTATTAATTTTCATACACCCTTCTAACTTTTCTTTCAGCAAATATGTTTGTATATATATGTATAGATACATATGTCTACACATATATATGCATCTCCCTCCCTCTTTTTTGTATAAAAAGTAGCAAAATGATTTCTTACTCTGCACTTTTCACTTTTCACAATCTTACCTGGAGATGACCCCAAGTTACTGCAGAGCCTTTTAAGGGTATAGAGTGTTTATATATGCTGAACCATGAATTTTTCAGCTACTCCAGCATTAAGATGCATTTGGATTATTTCCAATAATTTGTAATTATTTTGGTATAATTACAAATTATGGCACAATAAAAAATCAATTTCATGAGCTTTTTCATAATTTTGGCAAAGTTTCCTAGAAATGGACTTGCTGGGTCAAAAGCTGAATTCATATATGATTTTTCTAGAATCTTCTAAATTCCTCTCCATCAGGATTGTACTATGTTTTATTCTGACTGGCAATGTATTGGAGAGCTTGTCTCCTTCATGGCCTCCACCAACATAGTATACTGTCAAACATTTGCACTTGGGCCCATCTGTTAAATGCTGAGTTGTCATCTCTGAATAGTATTATTTGCACTGCTCCTATTGTGAGTGAGATTGACTCCAAATGCTGCCCAGCTTTCATACCAACTCTTAGATGAAGAATGCTTCTCATTCACTGAGATAACAGACAAAAGAGGATGATACTTTCTCCCACTCCTAATGTCTTCTTATATCTGTGTTTATACACTATACCTAAACACTTTACCTTCAGGTAATGCAGTCAATGGCTTATTCTAATCTCAAAAGCAAGCAAGCAAACAAACAAAAAAATCTCCTTCTTGGTCTTACTATCTCTTCTACATATATCCCTGCTTTTCTTCTTTACAAACTAATTTTCAAAAATTGTCCTCATTCCCTTCCTTCACATTCTCTCCCTCTTGTCTGTTCTTTGGATCTTATTTTGTCAATGTTCTCACTGTCCTCCATGTTTCTAAATCCAAAAATCAATCTGGAGTCTTTCTTGTTTGATCTATCAGCAATTTTTGACATAATTGATCACACCCTTCTCCTTGTCCACTGTCTCTGCTCCCAAGACAACACAACTTACTCATTTTCTTTTATAGGATGCTATTTTTCCACTCCCTGGTCAGATTTTTTTTTAAATCAATTCCTTTAATGCTGGGGTTCTCTAAGGCTCAGCCTGAGAAAATCTTCCATTTTCTCCTGACTTTTGGAGATCTCATTCAATTTTATGGCTTCCAAGACTAGCTATGTGATGATTAGTTACCAAGAGAAGCAATAAGCATGGCTAATAGATCCACAGACTTCCTATCCATTACTAGCCTTTTGTCCTTGAAACAAATACTTTGTTTTTCAGCTTCTTCATTGTAAAATGTTGATAATTATAGTATCTTTTTTCATGGAAATCTTGTATGGATTAAATGACTCATAAATAGAAAAAATAGTTCTGGCACATAATCAGTATAAAATATCCATCAATTCATACAATTACTATAGTTTCAGGGTGACTCTCTCCTCCAACATGTCAGACTAGTACATTTAGCTGCTTATTGAACACCTACATGTGATTAATTTATTAAGTATTCCAAAGTTAACATATATAGAGTGCTCTTGATTTATGCCTCATACCTGTCTTAGCAGTCGTCCCCCTTCTTCACAGAATTCCCTAAAAGGGAATTCTATTCTTTCAGGCGAACAAGTCTTTCTCTCACATTCCAAATCTGGTAAGTCAGCAAATCCTTTCTGAATTTGCCTTGAAAATGAATCAACAATCTGACCATTTCTTACCATCTCCATTGCTAGCACTCTAGCTGGAGAGAACTCACCTCAGTATCCCTTGATCCACTTTAAAATGTGTTTCCACCCAGCAGTCTAGAATATGTATGATCGCTTCTTCCTCTGCTTAAAATACTCCCATGAGTTTCCAACTTGAGAAGTCCATTTCATTGTCTTGGCTCACAAGATTGCAGAAACTATGCTATCACTTGCCTGACCCCTTTCACTCCTGACTCCATGATTCCCCTCCTCCACCGTCCAGCCATTCTGTCCCAGGGTCTTTATTCCCTGTTAGCCTCTCTGGCAAGCTCCCTCCATAGACATCCACATGGTCTGAGTTTTTCATCATCTTAAATTCCTTACTCAGAAATCGGCTTAATGAAGAGGACTTCCTTCACTGTACTACTTAACATTGAGTCTCCTCCCTCTACCACCTCCGCACTTCTATCTGTGTTACTTGTTTTATGTCTTTCATTAGCACTTTTGACATATTATATATTTTACTGATTTCTTCTCATTTATTTTAAGTCTTCTTTAACTAGAATGTAAATTCCATGGGGACACCTACTTTTCCCCCCAAGTTTAAATCCTCAGTATCAGAACTGTGCCTGGCACAAAGACATTTATAAATATTAACTGAACAAATCAATTAATTAAGTAGACCACTGATTGCAAAAAAAAAAAAATCATAATTTTTGTAGACCTTTACATATATGAAAGGCAATTTTCGGGCGCCACTTTTTGCGGTCCTTTAATGGACTGGAACCAGGTGGTCTGCAGTTGAGCGTAAGAAAGCGAAAGAGGCTAGTATTGTGTGGATTGCGCAGAGAACCAATAAAGCCCTAGGACAGGGCTTGTAGCACTCACGGAGGCACAGGGCGTCCTCTCAAAGAGGTCTTGAAAGCTGGGGCAGGAAAGTGAGCTCGGCAGGTTTCCAGGCTCCAGAGAATTAGCCAGAAGGAGAGAGAGAAAGAGAAAGCAAGAACGACACGGGGACCCAAGTCTCTAGTGGAACAAGGGTATTTTATTAGCAGAAATGCAGGCTTATATATCTTTATTAAAATGATTACTCAGCCATTACAAAGGGTGAAATCCCATCAATTGCAACAAAATGGATAGTCTAATACATACAGGGTCACTGACGCTGAAAAGAGTCATTGAAGGGAACTACTGAAAGGAATCCAAGCAGGTACCCTTTCCCACGATCTCAGTCCTGAGAACTGCATGCAGCTCTACTCGTTCCGGAATAGGAACTGATAAGGAACAGAGAATCCTTGAGAAATGGCACACAAAGGGAGAAAAGTGCAATATATTGGATTCCTTAAAGTTGAACGTCCCCTGACAAAAGGTATGCAGAGATTGTTCAAATTTAATAAATTAATAAAACGTTTAATACTTTACTTCTAAATCAACATTTAACAAATTACATTCATATTTAATGAATTTGTAGTCACATTTAATAAATTAAACAAGTAGAAGAAAATAAAAGGGTGCTTTCATTCTCTATATATACTATATATGATTATATACATATACTAACTATGTGTGTCAGTTTATATATGTTTATGATAGAAAAAAAATACTATATCAAAATAGCTCAAAAATATGTCAAAAAAATTCCTCCATACAGAAATCACTGTATCACTGTTGATATTTTAGTACATTTATAGGGGCTCGTATGCTGCAATGCATCTCCCTGCAATGCATATTGATTTCCTGATTAGATCTTTTGATCAAGACACAGGCCTGAAAACTGGCTACATCACATATACTATGAGTCTCCTACTCTTTTTCCTCTATTAATGATTCAGACCAATTTTTGATTACCTACGCCTTTGTTTCATTTGTCTTGCTCAAAATAGTTTTGCAAATACATTTACAGTTTCCCAAATTGACATTAATTTCCTCTCTTTTTCTCAAACTGACATTTTTTAAAATTTCAAATTATATCCATAGATAGAAAAAGAATCAGATAATTATCACCTGGAATTCTAAAATTCATTGCTAGAAATCAGATGGTCTGATAATTGATTTGATACTATGCTTACTGGTATAGTAAAAATAGCTGCTTTTCATTTTATTAAATGACACTGTTGAAGTTTTATAGTTGCAGTTCTGTTTTTTACAGAGAAAATAGTTTGACATTACTAAAATTCAATTATAAAAAGCTAAAACAAATCAAATTGTCATACAGAGTTCAAACAAATTCAGTTTGCTTTGATAAATTTGATCCTAGTTTTGATCAAATAAAAATGTGACACTACTTTACCAGTGATCACAAAAATGTAAACCAGTTTTGTCTTCAGAAAATCTCTTGGACATAGTTAAAAGATATCTTAGTGAAAACACAATTTATACTGTATCTTAATTTTATAGCCTAAAGGGAGAAGTTGACTGTCTATCAACATACAGATTATATGATTAACTATCTTCACTTCCAGAGCTCAATATTTTCTTTCTCAAAGGAAGAAAACATTCTTCTTACTGCCTCACCCTAGGAAGATAGTGATAAACACTATTACACTTGCCAAAACATAACACATATGTCTAGAGTTTTATCACACCTAGTAAACAAAATACAAAACAAATGAGAAACAAAAATGTAAAAATGCATATACTAAGCCAGTATATGCACACTGGTGTAAAAGTGTCAGACATGACTTAGCAATTGAACATTAACATGATATTCGCAAAATGTCAGACGTGACTTAGCAACTGAACACCAACAAAATCAATATTTAGACAAATGAAAATAAATTAAACATTTAAAACTATTTCATTAGTAAAACTAGGAATAGTAAAAGAAAAAGTGATCCCTGTTTTACTAAGAATGTAGAAAAGTTAAAATCTCAGGCAAGTAGTACAAGGGTAGCATTTTAGCTATTCAAAAATGTTGTGTTTGCATATAAGAAACATCATTTCACACACGTACTGACTCAGAAATTCTACATAGAGAAATTTATTCTCAGAGGAAATAATTAAGTATTGTAGAAATATTCTGAAGCTAGGATGCTTAACAAAGTTGCTTATTATCAGAAATGTTTGAAAAAAACAAAATAGACTTAAACAAAAACCATGAATAAATAATCATTAAAATCTAAGAGAATATATTCATATAATTCCTTACTTTATTAATGTTGCATTGTAAAAAAAAATATTTTCTTCCTTGGAAATATGTTCCTATTAAATCAAAGAGCAAGTCATTATGTTATTATTCTTTGTATGGGATATGTGTGTGTGAATATATATACATATATATATGTATGCACACAAAGAAATTGTATAAATATGAAGGTTATATGATCTATTATTGATAATGACTATCTCTGGTGTTTGCACTATGAGTTATTTCAATTTTCTTTTTGTTTTTTTAGTGTTTATCTTAATTTTTAAGAATTGCAGTTTAATTAAAGCCATTGCTCCAAGTCATCTTAATTACTTCATAGCTTAAATTCATGGAAATGCTACCATTTTCAGAGTTTTTATTTCCTGTTGCATTAACAGAGAAAAAGATTATATGACACATCATTACACTGGCTCTTCAAGGTATACCCAGAAGTTAGACATGGCCAAGGTGGGTCTCAGAGACACTGCTAACTTTAAAGGACATGGGAATCATCCTTTCTACCCTTCATTTGCCTGTAAGAATGAACACTGGAGCGATTGTGAACAGCATTAAGGACCCCCATACTGAAAAGGTAAACAACAGAGGCAGAGGAAGGCAGGCAATGAGATTTGATTACAGCAACTTTTTTTTTTGTTTGTTTTCTACTGATAGAAAATCATTTGTTGTGTGATAATTACAGTTCTCTTCCTAAAACTTGCTTAGTTAAATGTCTTTTCATGACTTTTGAGACACCCAACACTACCTTGTTTGCAGTTTGATCTGAGAGAGAGAGAGAGAGAGAGAGAGAAAACTCATTGAAATCAAATCAAGAAAAAGTTCATGAAACTATAACAGAAAACATTAAATTTGAGTTCCATGACCTTATTTTTATAAAGTTGAGCTGAATCTCAATTGCTTATGTAGTTGCGATTATCCATTTTGCTTTGGTTTGCATTATAATTATATAACATATTTAATTGACAGTAATGAATAAGGATAAAAATGCTGAGTACTTCTCTTGTTCTTGTCAGCCAATGGCCTTTAATATATGATGCCTTTGATTTAAAGAAACAGAGAGCATACAAATAAAGGTTTCTCTTAGCTTCTTGATGAGAACTGTCATCCCTATGGAACTGCACAGAGGTTAGCAGTTTCCTATAAAACAATAGACTTTTCTTATGGGCTAGATAAATAATGTCTCCTTCAACATGGGAGGAGAGAGACTAAACTTTAGAAAGACACAAGGCATCTGGATGCATCAGAGAGAGAGTATTTCCCCAACAGAGAAGCTAGTGATTGAAGGAAAAAGATGCTCATCTTCATTATATAGAAACCAATGCAGTCAAGGTGAATCAGTTCAGTTCAGTTCAGTTGCTCAGTTGTGTCCGACTCTTTGCAACCCCATGAATCACAACACTCCAGGCCTCCCTGTCCATCACCAACTCCTGGAGTTTACCCAAACTCATGTCCATTGAGTCAGTGATGCCACCCAACCATCTCATCCTCTGTCATCCCCTTCTCCTCCTGCCCTCAATCTTTCCCAGCATCAGGGTCTTTTCAAATGAGTCAGCTTTTCGTATGAGGTAGCCAAAGTATTGGAGTTTCAGCTTCAACATCAGTCCTTCCAGTGAATACTCAGGACTGATCTCCTTTAGGAGGGACTGGTTGGATCTCTTTGCAGTCCAAGGGACTCTCAAGATTCTTTACCAACACCATAGTTCAAAAGCATCAATTCTTCGGCATTCAGCTTTCTTTACAGTCCAACTCTCACATCCATACATGACTACTTAAAAGCTTACTTAGACCTATAATTTATATATTTAATTTGACTACTCAGTATGATTTTATACATAATAAGTCCATAAATTAATCTAATGGGTTCCTTTTCTTTAAAAGTCCAAAGTAAGTAACTTACTTTAACATAGTTTTTATACAAAAAAAAAAAAAAAAATCTGATCTTAGGGTAAGGTCATCCTTCATGCCTAAAGCTCTCCTATCCACCAGTCAAAGAAAGCTCAGAATTAAGTCCAAACTGAACCAGTTTGACTTAACTTACACGAAATTCATTCTCATAAAGACATGCATGAGAAATATAGCTAATTTGAATTCCCTTTGGAAAGGAATTCTTTTTGTGGTTAATTATTTGCCTCCTGGAAAGACTGCAGGCAGCTTTCAGTGCCATGTGGCTCCCAGAGGGAAACATTTATTAGGGACAAGGACACAAGATGATAATGACATGCAGGCATCAGTCCTAGAAACGCAGTGTTTCAAATGCATGGTCTAATACGGCTGGCAGTAAAAATATAAATGTTTTTATGTAGAAGAAAAATTGGGAAAGTTAGACTATTTGATGTTACTGAAGAGAGTCACATGCTGGTATTGAGTAATATGGTGATTATGGTTAATATTATTATTAGGAATTATAATGCCATCTCAAATAGAAGAGTCATTCCAAACCTACCACTTGGAAAGACTGTATTTCGTCTAATTAGGAACTTTAGGGCTTTATTCACACAATAAAAACACATGAAATGCATGAATAAGATTGTTAATTATGATATATTTCAGCTTCTGAGAGACTTTAGCAGGAATGAGGACACCAAGGAAAGTGTTAAATTCAAATTAAGGTAATTAAGAGTTACAAAGGATTACTTATATTTGCACTTAAAGTTACAGTCTTCCAGTGCACAAATCCCTTCTTGCAATATTACTTTATATTTTCCGGATTACTCTTAACTCTTGCCAGTCTTGGTTACTAACAGAGCATAGCAAAGACTATATTTTCTAAAAACTGTCCAGTAGAATGCTTGAAAAACAGTAGAGTGAAAAAAAAAACAAAAAACAGTAGAGTGTTATACTGAAAGACAGTAGAGTTAGCATATTCTTAGGGAAATACATGATCTCAATGCCAAATTATTTTGCTAGTCTTAGGAAAAGCACAAGCTCTCACTGATAAATCTGTATTACTATTATGCAGTAGTAGTCAAAGAAATGACTTTTTCACCAGCTACTTAATGCACTCCAGTGTTTCTGAGTTGCTTGTGTCATATATGGGGCATTTTTTTTTTCCCAACTATATGCCATTGGTGTAGAACAATATCATTGGATGATGCTCAGATGTTGCTTTTTCTGGATTACAGGGTATATAACCAGTAACCTCATAAACTGATGCCTTTGAATAATACTTTCAGAGATCTTCAGTAATTTCAATACTCAATATTGTGCTTTAAAAGATATATGTATTAGCCTTACTCCAGAGAACATTGCAAAAATATATTTGTCAACATCTGAGAGTTGAAATCCAGCACTGATTATTCATAACAATAGAATACTTATTTATGAGAAGACTAGGAGGCCAAAAGACATATTTTATCTAAAAGTATCTATATCCCTCAGTAGGTCTCTAAAGGAAATATGGAGACTTTTCTATTCTCAGCTTGCTCAGATAAACCCCACCCTCACACTCCAAACTCTCAATTTCAAACCCAAAGAAAATATACAAATGCAAATAATCAAATAAGATACCTAACATCAGCTATTACTAGAAGTTATAAATTAAAGCAATGAGATACCACTATACTACACACCTATTAGGAAGGTCAATATCCAAAACACTGAACACACCTGGTGAGGATGGAGAACAGCAGGAATCCTCATCCATTGTTCCTGGAAATGCAAAATGGTACAGCCACTTTAGAATATAGTTCACTCTTTACAGAGCTGAACATACTATTGCCATATGATTCAGCAACCACATTCCTAAGTATTTGCTCAAATGCGCTGAAAACATGTCTACTTGGAATCATTCACACAAATCGTTATGGTGACTTTATTCATAATTGGCCACATTCGGAAACAACCAAAATGTCCTCCAGGAGGTGAATGGATAAATAAAATGTGGGACAGAAAGACACAGAAAGAACCAAGAAAGCCATAGAAAGACACAATGGAACCTTAAATGTATCAGTATATCACTGTGAAAGATGTAAATCAAAAAAGGCTGCATGCTATATGATTCATATTATACGACCGTCAGAAAAGGAAAAGCTTCCGAGACAGTAAAAAGACCAGTGCTTGCCAGGGATCTGAGAAGGGTGAAAGAGAAATGAATAAGCACAGAAGTTTTTTATGATGGTGAAACTATTCTTTATGATACTGCTAATATTTGCATACATACCTTTATACTGTCATCAAAATCCATAAAATGCACCATACAAAAGTAGTACCCTATCACTAAGCTTGGACTTCAGTTAATAAAAACATACTGATTCATCAGTTGTGATAAATGTACCACAGTAATGGAGGTTGTCAATAATAGGAGGAACTGTGAGGGACTGTGGGGTAGTTGGGAGAGCAGAGGGGTATCTGGGAACTCTGTAAATTTTCTCTAATTTTTCTATAAACTTAAAACTGTTCTAAAAAATAAAGTCATGCAATTTTAAAAATTCAGTTTGAAGATTTTGAATGCCAGGTGAAACTCAGGGAGATAAGAACAACAATCTAAATTCAATCTAAATTCATTTCTGCTCCCCTTGGGTAAGTCATTTCATTACTTTTCTCCTCAGTTTTCAACCTGCAAATTGGAGTAATAATAGTACCTACCACGTAATGTCTTCAAGAATTAAAACCAGAAAAGTGCTGGTAATAAGTGATAAGTTTATTCTTTTTTGTACAATCAGCTGCCATGAGAGACTCTAAAAGCAAAGTAGAAGAAGAGGGTGGTATGACTGTGAGGAGAAACATGTCACAGATATGAGATTCTAAGGCCAGACATACAATCCTTTACAAGTCTCCACAGTGAAACTGGCAAGAGCAGTCATTGGTAAGCCTTGCTCTGTAACTGGTTAATTTCCCACAAGGATGTGTCTATTTGTTTTGTTCATGCAGTATCTATAAGGTCTATGAAGTCACTCAATTAATTCTGGGAAGACCATAATGTAATAGTGACTACTGGAATTTACTCAGCACTTTTTTGTTTGGCAACACTGTTCTAAGAGCTTTACATCTTAATTTTTACATAAAAATTAAATAGGTGTGTGTATTCTTTTCTTTTCACAGAAGTATAACTGAGGATAGCTGATTTAATTTACTCATGGCTACACAACAAATAAACAGAAACTGAAATTTGAACCTAAGCAGCCTAATTCTAAAGTCTGAATTCTTTACCATTCTATTATGTTGACATCTTTATAATATTTTCATCCTATATATGCATTTGTGTTGTTTCCTATTCTATAAGATTTTAACCTTATTCTACAGCTTATTAATTTTGTGTCCTCAAGCAATTTTATTGGCTTCCATAGGGACAATGATATTAACAACATCACAGAGTATTGTAAGGATTAATGACCAAATATATGTAAAAGACTTTGAAAAGTACTTGAAATAGAGAAAGGACACTGTACATGTTATGCTTGTTATATTTTCATTATTACGCAATCATTTTGGCATTATCACAATACACTTTTATTACCAACTATACCAATAACAAGCTTAACATTTTTGTATCCTTATTATATATATCAAAATATTTATATATTTGTGCACAATATTTTATAATGTCTTATATCCATCAACAGTTTCTAATATAGATGGGGTTATAAAGATCATTAACACTATGGTTTTGAGTAAAGAAGTTCTATCATCAGAGAAGAATAAGTGATAACACTATATTTGGCATGGTGCCTGGTCCATAGTAGGCTCTTGATAAATATTTGATGAATTGATAAGTAAATGGCACTCATTGCAATGGTGCTCTAGCAGAGAACAAACATAGGAAATGATAGTACCAGCCCTAATACCATGGTTAACCACAGGCACAGGAGGGAGTTCAACCCAACTGAACACATTTCATATACTTAAATCTAAAGCACTTAGTAAATTCATTCATCTTGCAGAGATCCAAAAAAGTTCCTAGGGAGAAAATGGTGGAAGAGTCACAGAGAAGGTAAGATTTAGTTTAGATCTGATCGATTAATAGAACATACTGAGGGGCAAGATGCCCTATTAATAAAGCCATGTGCATCATAAGTAAAAGCATTACCATCTAGTGCTAGAATTAGTATACTGAGTAATAATTAAATATTCATTTTTTAATATTAGGATCTATTCAATATATTACATAAACTCAATGTAGATAAGTATAAATTTATACAAAATTTTATTCAACCTCTGCTGCAGTTAGGGCTTCCCTGGTGGCTCAGATGGTAAAGGATCTGCCTGCAATGCAGGAGACCTGGGTTCAATTCCTGGGTTGGGAAGATCCCTGGAGAAGGGACTGGCAACATACTCCAGTATTCTTGCCTAGAGAATTCCTTGGGCAGAAGAGCCTGGAGGGTTACAGTACGTGGGGTCACAAAGAGTTGGACATGACTGAGCAACTAACACTTACCTATTGATGCAATAATGCTGCCTAACAGACTACTGCAAAATTCAGTGGTTTAGAATGCTCTTCCATTTACTAGATATTTCCTGATTCACGAATCATTGAATAAAGTCAATTAGACCTTCAAATTAAAAAAAAAAAAAAAAAAAGGCTTAAACAATGCACCTTTGTTTTCTTGCTCCTATGACTTAAGGCCAGTTATGGTTAAGCCCATCTATGCTGCATTCTACTCATGGTTCTACCTTCAAGATGTGAGTCAAACAGGCTTGGCTCCAAAGACTGTGTTAGATTTAAACTTGTTCTGATTTCCTTTCATCCCTCTTAGCACAGTGTCAATCAAAGAAATGCTTTTCATGGCAAATGACAGGAGTCAAGAGGTCAATCCAAAAACTGCTTCTGTTAGAGCAAATAACTTGCTTTTGGCCAAATTAAGTCAGTCAGGTGGCCCAGTGGTAAAGAATCCAGCTGCCAATGAAGAACATGCAGGTTCAATCCCTGGGTCAGGAAGAGCCCATGAAAAAGGAAATGGCTACCCATTCCAATATTCATGCCTGGAAAAATCTTATGGACAGCAAAGCCTGGCAGGCTACAGTCCATGAGGTCAGAAAAGAGTCAAACATGACTTAGTGATGACTGACAAGTCAGTCATGTGGTCAAATTCAAGTACAATGATACTTGAAATGTCCCCCACTCTCTCTCTTCAGTACACCAGAAGAAGCACAATCTTTACTCCAATAACCATAAATGTACCTATATTGTCATTTTGAAGAATAAGAAAGAGTTAGACAGTCAGTTCTTCCTTAGGAAAGAATGGTTGACTCTGAGTCAGCAATAATTAAAACATTCAGTCAACTGAGTAAAAAAAAAAAAAAGAAAGTTTGGAGAAATTTGAGTCCCAGAAGTAAACCAAAGGTATTACTCTAGAAAGCACATTTAAGACACTGCCCGCTCTGGGAGTAGAAACATGTAAGAATTGTAACACGAGGTCCAAGACAGGCAAAGAAAACCTGGACTAATAATTAGCTGGGCTCCAATATCAAGGCGGCAAAATCCAGAACTTGAGATTCTTCTTATACTAAAATGTACACCTTCCTTTTAAATCACTCTTACCTATTATGACCAACCTAGACAGCATATTAAAAGGCAGAGACATTACTTTGCCAACAAACGTCCGTCTAGTCAAGGCTATGGTTTTTCCAGTGGTCATGTATAGATGTGAGAGTTGGACTATAAAGAAAGCTGAGTGTTGAAGAATTGATGCTTTTGAACTGTGGTGTTGGAGAAGACTCTTGAGAGTCCCTTGGACTACAAGGAGATCCAACCAGTCCATCCTAAAGGAGATCAGTCCTGGGTGTTCATTGGAAGGACTGATGTTGAAGCTGAAACTCCAGGACTTTGGCCACCTGATGAGAAGAGCTGACTCATTTGAAAAGACCCTGATTCTGGGAAAGATTGAAGGCAGGAGGAGAAGGGGATGAGGGAGGATGAGATGGTTGGATGGCATCACCGACTCAATGGACATGAGTTTGGGTAAACTCCATGAGTTGGTGATGGACAGGGAGGCCTGGTGTGCTGTGGTCCATGGTGTCACAAAGAGTTGGACTTGACTGAGCAACTGAACTGACCGGCTAACTGACTTATTTGAACATAGTTTGTAATACCAAATAGCACCTCTGTTTGTTTTGTAATAATATAACTGTATTTCGTGTGATAGGCAAAATTGTGAGATGACATACACTGATTTCTAATCTCCTCTTGTGTGTGGTGGAATCTATAACTTGCTTCTAGCCATCTAAACATGACAAAGGTGAAGGGATTTTGGTAATGTAATCAAAGACTCTAATTGGTTTACTTTAAGTGAATCAAATGGGAGATTATCTTGGGTGAGCCTCTCTTAATGAGCTCTTAATAGAGAGTCTAAGAGTCAAAGCCTGAAAGCAAAGCACCAGAGAGCCTTTCTCCCCCTCCAATCTCTTTCTTTCTATCTGTGTACATGTATTGTATGCTTATGTGTCTCTGTTTGTATTTGCCTGCTAGCTTTGAAAAAGTAATACACCATGACATCTAATAAATTCTGCCAACAACCTTAGGGGCCTAGTAGAGATATCCTTCCCTAGATGCGCCTTCAAATGAAAACAGAGCTTGCCTGATACCTTATGTGTAGACCTGCTGAGAGCCTGAGCAGAGGACCCAGCCAGGCTATCCTCCTGACTCATGGAAACTGAGTAAAAATTGTGTGCTGTTTTAAGCTCCTGAGTTTGTGATAGTTTCTCAAATAGCAATAGAATGGTACTTATATTGCATGGACAGTATCACAAGTCAATAAATATTTAGCAATGGTTTCCCAGTTGGTGCTCTTGGCAAAGAACCTGCCTGCCTGACAATACAGGAGACATAAGAGATGCCAGTTCGATCCCTGGGTCAGGAAGTCCCCTGGAGGAGGACATGGCAACCCACTCCAGTATTCTTGCCTGGAGAATCCCATGGGCAGTAGAGACCGCTGGGCTACAATCACAAAGGGTCACAAAGAGTCAGACATGACTGAAGCGACTTAGCACAAAAGTATAGCACACAGTGGATAGCTGATTAAAGAAACCATTCATTCCATTAGAGGATCACACACATGAAAGGACACCCAAGTCCATGATTTCAGAGTAAAGCCTGGATGATCCTTCTGTCTGCTTGGTGAAGCTACTTGATTGTTTCAAATGTGTAGCTTGTAAGGTCATTTTATATATCAGTACTAATATGACTACAGGTCCATATTAATACTCAAAATGACAAAAGGCAAGCACTATCCTTTGTTTACATGCAACTTTATTTCATTTGTATTGTTATCTTCAATAAGCACCTCTCTATACTGTTTATGTCAGGTGTATATGTTGATAAAATGTAATAAAAGAAAATTATTTTAATGTACATCGGAAATTGTGAGAAGAAAAGTTGAAAAAGTTGAAGGATTGCATATTGCTATGTCTCCACCACCATCACCACCACTCCACCACAGTTCTAAATGTCATATCACTGATCAGATTTCCTGGGAAGCAGATGCCTGAGACAAAATATGGATGCAGGAAGATTCCTGTAGAGTGCTCTTTGATAAAACACTTTTGGAGAAAGAGAGGAATCAGGATGGATGGAGTGGAAGTGTTGCCATGTAATGTCAACAGAAATCTCAACTGCTCCCATGGTAAGCTCTAAAGCTGAGGTGACACTTTAGAGATGTCCTCATCTGAGACCAAGGGTTGGACCCCTGTATCCCCTAGAGAGATCACTAATCAGATACTAGCTATCAGATCAGATCACTTATCAGTCAGCTGAGAGCTGGCATCTTGTATTGTAGCTGGAAGAGTAGTTCTTCCATCCTAAAGGGTTGGAAGGAGCATGATCACATTCATGATATATCATTTAATATTTGATCATCCTTTAAATTAAGCTGGGAATGGTGAGTAGAAAGTAAATAAGTGCCATTTTGTTTTCTAAAATAAGGACAAAATAGCTATTTTTCTCCCTTTCCTTTGTTTTTCCCATAGATAAAATGAGAATACTAGGAGATATCCCTGATTGACTTCATGGGTATGTTCTTTGGATTTAAAAAACAAAGAAAGTAAAATGCCAACAAACAAACAAAAAAAAAAAAAAACACAAAAACCCTCCTTTAATGGTCTTTGAAGAAGACAATAAATCTGAATTATGCTGAAGTTAACAATCATACATTGGAATTAAAAAGACATTTTAAAATGGCAGACTTTAACTTCTTGGAAATCAATTAACTCCTTTGTGAGTCTAACTTCAGGATTCTAACTAAACTGGGGACAGTCCTGTGTTTCTGAATACACTTACTGATCTCTGGACACAGAATGAAAGAAAACGCAGTGGCAGCTAGGAAACGTCTAATGTGGCAGTCGCAGTGCAAGTGATTAAGAGCCTTGTCTTCCACCTGAGCCTTACACTTCTGCCTGCGAGGTTTAACACCTCACCTCCAGACTCAGTCAAGCCCCAAGTGCCTGTGAATTGACATCACAAACACACCTCCATATTTAACAAGGGAGAAAACAAGGAGGAACATGGGGAGGGGGGTGGGAAATGCGGTAAGCAACTTTTGAATTCAGGTAGAAGAATGAGGAAAATCTGAATGAAATCATTTTAGGAGGATATTAAGGAAAGAAACCAAACAAAACGGGACTCTCCTGTAACTGAAGATCAGGCCGCCAGGGGAAAGCTCAGTTGCGTCCAGATACAGAACTATCATCCTTTACCTTAATGAACTCTGTACTGACAAGTCTTTTATGACAAATTTTGTGCTCTCAGCAACTTCAGATCTGTATGAGATTTGGAGCTCTGTTTAAAGCCGTATCTGGCCCTGTCATGCTTGTGTGACAAGTTCTCGCAGTCCTCATCTGGGTCACTAAATGGAGATCCCCTGATAGAGAAAGCCGACAGCGCATCCATCTTGCTTTGCATGAGTGCGCCTCTGTCAGGCAAACTACATAACAATGTGAGTTTTATATGCTCTCCAGGAATGCAGCCATGAAATGGCTTCCAATAGCCGGAACAGAAGCAACTGGCAAGCTTCAGTTTAGAAGCGTGTTGTTCCCCTAACCTGGAAAAAAGATAAAAATAAAAGCCAGCCATCACTCCAACCCTATACCATTCAATACTTCAAAGTTCTGTACACTTTTTTGGTAAGGAAAGATTGCTTTCTCTAGTTTGAAATAAGGGAAAAAATACGGAAATAAGAAATTATTTAAGAATGGGTGGTAAAAATAGTTCATGTGTAGTTAATAAATTTTTATTAACATTTTACTTCCATTGCTTAAAGGGGGAAAAAAATTATTGCCAGCATTTAAAATGGAAAATATTTCATCTTAGAATTGTGACAGTCTTTGTGCAATGATGTGTCTTTTTTTTTTCCTCTAACTTTTCTATCTTTGCTTTATTTGTAACATGGGTTATTCAATTTTCTATAAAGCAATGTTTAAAAAACAAATCAGTTCTAATGAGATGAATAAAACTGGAGCCCATTATACAGAGTGAAGTAAGCCAGAAAGATAAACACCAATACAGTATACTAACACATATATATGGAATTTAGAAAGATGGTAACGATAACCCTATATGCAAGACAGAAAAAGAGACACAGATGTACAGAACAGACTTTTGGACTCTATGGGAGAAGGCGAGGGTGAGATGATCTGAGAGAACAGCATTGAAACATGTATATTATCAAGTGTGAAACAGATCACCAGTCCAGGTTGGATGCATGAGACAAGAGCTCGGGGCTGGTGCACTGGGATGACCCAGAGGGATGGGATGGGGAGGGAGGTGGGAGGGGGGTTCGGGATGGGGAACACATGTAAATCCATGGCTGATTCATGTCAATGTATGACAAAAACCACTGCAATGTTGTGAAGTAATTAGCCTCCAACTAATAAAAATAAATGGAAAAAATAAAAATAAATACAAAATGAAGCAAAGCCCTACAACCTCGGTGTTTTCTCAGAAGACCTGAAACATCTCACAGTAAGTGTAAAAATTGAATCTCTAGGACTCCATAAAGCATTCTGCATTTTTAATAAAAGTTGTATTGCTCTAAGTAATTCCTAAATGGTATGTAAACCAAATTAAAGGTGACATTGTCATCTATACAACAAAATGACTTATGCACATAATGTTTTTAAAAATTCATCATGAAAATCTCAAAGTCTCATGTATTACTTCATCTTTATGTTATATAAGAGAAGTCAGAGAAAACTGCCTAGACCCTTATGGAACCTGGAACTAATAAACGGAGTACAAACCAGGTCTGTTCAACTACAGATGCTTATTAAAGATGAGCTTAAAATGGATTGTAAACTTACTGGGATCAAATAGCAATAAAAAGAATAATAATTGAAAATGATATAATGAAAGGCTGCATTTTATTATTACAAAAAAAAAAAAAAGTAACCACTGTATCAAAAAGGACAGGGTTGCAATGTCTAAGACTTTGAAATGCATTTTAGGAATAATGTCTTGGCCCCTAAGATTTTCTCCAACATATATTTTGTTATAATTCTTCCTGACCTCTTGCCCACTGAGCTGCTGGTATCTGCAGAGGAAATTTCATAGAAAGTATCCCCCTGAAAGGAAGGAACAACTTACACCAAAATAAAACCCCACCTTTTACCTGCCTCTTAAAAGCAGCAAAATTGAATTTCATAACATGGCTTCTGATATCTATTTTGTTTAGATTAAATGTAGGTTAAAGTGTAATCTTTTTGTAATCTGATCACAGGTTGCAACAAATAGGATGGCTAGGGGCAGGACATGAAATAGAAAAATTCCAAATTGTTCTAAGTGTGTTCATATCTAGATGCTGAAACAGAGTCCCCAGTGGCTTCCGGTGCCAGCCTTGCATCTTCAAGACACACAGTGTCTCTGAGTGAACTCCTTCTGAACCCCACTTGTCAAAGTAATGGCAAAATAACAATATCACGTAAACAAAACAAGAGGCTGCATTGCTTCTATTGTTAGCATCATTAAAAATTAATAATGGCTGATTTAGATCAAATATTTAATGTGACAATTCCATACTTTGCAATGATTTCCCTCTAACACGGAGAGTTGTTTTTAAAATATTCTTCAAGCAGTCATGTTTTTCTTTTGATAAATCATAGTTTATTCCCTTTGTCATATGGTTATAGTTTTGTTTCACTTCACAGACCATTTTATCTACAGACATGTGATTTCTTTAAGCATATCACATTAAGGCATAACAGCATAATATCTCTTATTAAAACTAACAGTATTTCTTCACAAAGTATTAGTATCTGTTGTAAGTTATATATTAAAAACACTTTGATACATAAAATTGTTTGCACAAAACTCCTAATTAGATTCTGAAATATCAAGAAAATCATGTAAGATTTAGCTTAAATGTTGAAACAAGTGTTCTAAATAGATCTGTTAGAAAGCATATTGGAAATACCTGAAAAAGCCTGTCTCTCAGAGTTTAGTTTTGAGGTTCTCTTGCTTATAATGTGTTTTGCAGTATCCCAAATTCATAGCCGTATTACTGGTCCTATTTTCTGGAGAAATATTAAACTTTATCACTTCTGACAAATTGGAACAAGTGCTCCAAGTCAAGTTTTATGTATTCTACTCTCTCTAACTCCATTAAGTATGGATAGTTTATTCTTACTGTGCTATAAATATCAGCAAAGTAAAATGTTAGAATCCTGGAGGAATTTGCAGTTTGACAATTAAAAAAAAAAAAAAAAGCCTGTAGTAAGCAGCATGAAAGTACAGTTGTGAAATCTCAGTTCATATGATTGTTGTCAAGACTGGGGTGATTTAGGAGCTTCCCAACAACTATCTGTATAGTCATGTGATTAGCCCTTGTGCCCTTTAGGCCAATAAAGAGAGAAAAATATAAGATTTAAATAAATAAATAAATTTAAATAAAAATTCTCAAATAAACACAAATTTTAGAAGTGATGGATATAGAACTGACACTGAAGCAATGATAGACTACACATGTTTTTTCTTAGAATATGTTTTTTAACTGAATATATGCCTTTGCTTCACATTCTGTTCTCCACTGTTCCCCAGTCCATAAGTTACAACCTGTTTTTTTTCCCTTTTGTTTTTTGCATATTATATTTCCTCTCTTTGGAATTTTCTTCTTCTGTATTTACTCTGTGCTTCCATGGTAGCTCAGTGGTAAAGAATCCGCCTGCCAATGAGGAGACATGGCTTTAATCCGAGGATGGGAAGATCCCCTAGAGAATGAAGTGCAGCCCACTCCAGCATTCTTGCCTGGTAAGTCCCATGGACAGAGGAGCTTGGCAGGCTGTCATTCATGGGGTCACAAAAGAGTTGGACATGACTTAGCAGCTTAAAGAACCACATTTACTCTGGCAAAATTGTGTTCATACTTCATTTTTCAGTTTAGACAAACCTGTAGCTAGAAAACAACTGACAGACCCACCTAGGGTAAGGAAGGCGCCAACTCCTATGCCCCTTTTCCTACCTGAACTCTTTCGCATGGTGTCGTTTGGGGACCCAGACACCATCGATCTTATCCATTGCTGTCATATTCTCAGCTCACAGCACTGTGCCTGGCACGAGGCTGGTTCTTGGCTAAGTGCCACACTATGAGACTTGTTGTTGTTGTTCAGTCACTAAGTAGTGTCTTGACTCTTGCCAACTTCATGGACTGCAGCACGCCAGGCTTCCCTGTCCTTCACTGTCTCCTGGAGTTTGCTCAAATTCATGTCCATTGAGTCAATGATGCCATCTAACTATCTCATCCTCGATGGTGCTATAGTCCACATTTAATCACTCCCTCCTTTGTGCTACACTCTCTAGTCATTTGGAACTGCTTGTCAATGACTTATGCTGTTTCTTATTTCTGGGTCTCAGGTCCTTTGCCCAGAATTTCTTTCCATCTTTCATCTCTTGCCCCACTCATCTGGCTAGTTCTTACTCCCCTTTAGGAACAGCTCCGTCATCACTTTATCTGGGAAGCCACTGAACCTATTGTTGACAAGGATGCTAATCTCGGTGTCCTCTTGCTACCCTCAATCAAACATCATAAATATAATGCTATTTTCAGATCATCCAAAATTTCTGCCTCCCCAAGTTGACTGAAATATTTTAAGGGTAAAAGTTCTGACTCACTTTGCCCACTACTATACTCCTTGCATAGAAAGCATTCAAATACTTACAAGAAGTTCAACAGGATATCCTTGTCCAATCTTTACTTCTTATTGTATAAAATTGTATCTTGGGCAAGTGATGAATATTTCTGAACTTTATTTTTCTTAGTATTGTTGAAATGGGAATGATAATACCAATGGGTCCATGGATAAGCATGTCCTCTCCCCTGACATCATGCTTCTTTGTGGACAGATTTCACCTGTCCACGGTCATCTCTCCCCATTCCTTACTCATTCATCCATTAGAAGAAGCTACCTATCTGTGTGATGAATGTAGGGTACATTTATTTTTCTAGTCTTCTTACTGCTGTGTATTCTCCACACTTCAGGAAGAGGCTGTGTGGGTAAATAAGGCTTTGTGCTTCACAGGTAAATGTAAGGAAGCTCCTTTAGTCCCAGTCCTAAATCTGCATTCACCAGTAGGCTTTCTTCCTTGTAACAATAAAATGTTTTATCTTCATCTGTTTACCAATATCTGTGAGAGCTTTTCAGGAAAGGAGAATACCACTGAATTAGGAGTACAGTAAATTTAGGTAGAGGGGATAATACTTTTGAAAAACATGAATTTGCAAAATTGATCAAGAGGAACACCTTCACTGTGATGCACACTGGAGATCATCTCTGCAAAGCCCAAGGTACTCCATTTAAGGACTTATGCATTAGGCAGAAACGGCTAGGCCTTTGCTCAGGCATGGATGCTGCGTTTTCTGTAGAGTGTGACCTTGGTTCCAACGCGGAAGCATACCCAGGCCCGAACAAGCCAATTCTTGGTACTGGTCTCTAGCAGCAGTTCTGATAGCTGGCCGTGTACAGCCTCTCCTGACTTGAAGCAGGCTTTGAGAAGTGCATCTCTGTTTCTCCCACATTTGCCATCAGTCCCCCTCTGTGGGCTACAGATTCCACGAGTGTATCCTATTATTATTTCATTCAATGCTTTGTCACCAGTTTCTATAAAGAGTACCAAGTATAAGTGGGTTAGAAAAATAGTTTGTTGAATGAATGAATGAGTTTATCTGATTTATATGTCCAGCACTCATCTTGTTCTAAACATTGGCAAAGATAAAGGATGTGATTTACTGTACCCCTTCAAGTTCTATCATGCACATGGCATATTAGTATTCTGAAAGGATCCTATTCAATAAAGTATTTCACCTTATATTAAACATTGCAAAGCATTGCACAAATGTCCAAAATAAATGCTGTTTAGTTGCATTTTAAACTTACTCTCTCTGTCCTTTTATTGTTTTTTTAATGATTGACATATCATATAATTGATACAACTGAGATATAACTGATATATAACTTATATACATGTATATCAGTTTTAGGTCTATGACATAATGGTTATATATATGTGTGTGTGTGTGTTTTAAATTGTTGTTTCATAACAAGTTCAGTTAATATCTATCACTTTACATAGTCACAGTTTTTTTCTTGGTGATGAGAACTTTTAAAATTGACTCTCTTTTTAACTTTTAAATACACAATACAATATGATTAACTAGAGTCACCATGCTGTACATAAAACCCCAAGGACTTATTTATTTCCTTTTATTTTCTAATCAATTACTGTTTTTAATTCACATTATCTAGTTTAAAGAGTGCCCGGTTTCCAAAGAACTAAACAGACATTTCTCCAAAGAAGACATACAGATAACATACACATGAAAAGATGCTCAACATCACTCATTATCAGAGAAATGCAAATCAAAACCACAATGAGGTACCATCTCACACCAGTCAGGATGGCTGCTATCCAAAAGTCTACAAACAATAAATGCTGGAGAGGGTGTGGAGAAAAGGGAACACTTACACTGTTGGTGGGAATGCAAACTAGTACAGCCACTATGGAGAACAGTGTGGAGATTCCTTAAAAAACTGGAAATAGAACTGCCATAAACGACCCAGCAATCCCATTGCTGGCCATACACACTGAGGAAACCAGAATTGAAAGACACACGTGTACCCCAGTGTTCATTGAAGCATTGTTTTACAATAACTAGGACATGGAAGCAACCTAGATGTTCATCAGCAGACAAATGGATAAGGAAGCTGTGGTACATATACACCATGGAATATTATTCAACTATTAAAAAGAATGCATTTGAATCAGTTCTAATGAGGTGGATGAAACTGGGGCCTATTATACAGAGTGAAGTAAGTCAGAAAGAAAAACATCAATATAGAATACTAATGCATATATATGGAATTTAGAAAGATGATAACGATGACTCTATATGTGAGACAGCAAAAGAGACACAGATATAAAGAACAGACTTTTGGACTCTATGAGACAAGGAAGGCAAGGGTGGGAAGATTTGAGAGAATAGCATTGAAACATGTATATTATCATATGTGAAACGAATCGCCAGTCCAGGTTCGATGCATGAGACAGGGCGCTCAGGGTTGGTGCACTGGGATGACCCTGAGGGATGGGATGGGGGGGAGGGGGGAGGGGGATTCAGGGTGGGGAACTCATGTATACCCATGGCTGATTCATGTCAATGTATGGCAAAAACCACAATATTGTAAAGTAACTAGCCTTCAATTGAAATAAATAAATTACTTAAAAAAACAAATAAGCTAAAACAATTAAAAAAAAAAGAGTGCCCTGTTTTGCTTTTCATTTTGTTTCTCACAACCATAACACTTCTTACTCATTCACTATTACTTCCAAAAGAAAATAGTGGCCATGCTACATGAAGAAAGATAGACTAAATTCAAGTTGGGAATTATTTTCTAGAAAAATTTATATAGAATATTTTTATATTTTTATATGAAAAGTTTGAAGCCAGGGGCTGTAGTGAAATGTAAATTTGTCACTGACAGTCAAAATCAACTCTGTTTTGCACTCAAAACACATCACATCTGCTGACCTTCTATTCTTTCTAAAAGGCATCAAAAATCTCATTGGATTCAGGCTTGACTTTTGGACCCTTTTTCAGAGGGAGATCATTCTGGACAATCTAAGTTACTATGACCACGATCTTGCCTACCTATGACATCTTTCTTAGGAAACTTAGACGTTTTCAATTACCTCTCATGCTTCATTCATTTCTTAAATATCTCTCACTCACATTATCAAAATATATCTACACACCCTGGGAAAACATGGCACAAAAAGTATTAACTGCAGCAACTTTTTAAGAATATTTAATTTGTAGATCAGGGCTTCCCTAGTGGCTCAAGGGTGAAGAACCCGCCTGCCAATGCAAGAGACATGAGATGCTGTTTGGATCTCCGGTGTCAGGAAGATCCCCTGGAAGAAGAAATGACAATCCACTCTGGTATTCTTGTCCGGAGAATCCCATGGACAGAGGAGCCTGGTGGGCTGTAGTCCAGAGGGTCACGAAGAGTCAGGAATGACTGAAGCGACTGAACAGTTCACAGGAAGTAGCTTCCAAGCTCTATTCTAGAATGTAAACTCAGTCCTCCTTTGAGATGAAGCTGTATCACCATCAGATTCTTAATTCTCACAGCTGCCAGTACAGTGACTTTTACTTAGAATGTCCTAAAAATTATTACTTGAATTGATAGAAATGGAAGCTTAAATTCGATTGCCACCAATAAGAAAAAGATACACTGAGAATGAAGTTACAGGCAGTTGCTAATATTTTTAATTATATTCTCTATCTGATTTGATATAGTATTTTCACTTAATTTGTTGTAAATGCAAATACTCTGTTTTAAATAAAATGTACTTGGTATTTTCAGTATAATTCTATAAAGCTGCCTTTACAAAAGAGCAGAAGAAATTACTGACATGATATTCTTTGCATTTTGTAGCATCAACTTTAGATATTGCTTACCTCTACAAAAAGAAAAGGGCTGGCATCACATAAAAACTTACGCCTGCTGTCATAACTATTGTCATAGGTCCCTTTCTTTCTTCAAAATGGCAGCAGAAAAGCTGTATGTAGAACAGAATTCTGAAATGTGGGAGCTTGCCCAGGCACCCCATTGTCCTTTCTGTCAGACTAAAAATGAAACAGAGAGACAGCACAGGCAGTTGGCTAAAGATCTGACTGCCAAAAGTAACAAATAAAACGTTTAATGGTATGTCTTTTTCAAATGGGAATGTCTGGATAATCCACAACAGAGACATATTAATTCTAACATACAGTGAATTGTGTACAGTATCAGCAAATTTCCTGATAGATGTGAAGAATTAAATTCAGTTCTCAGATAACAAGTCTTAGAAAATATGTGAAAAGGTATGGTATAACAGGGAAAACTTGTCTTTGCTTCCAAAATGTACCCAGGGTTATTCCAAGTCTATTTTTTTTTTTGTTTTTGAAAAATTTTATTTTATATTGTAGTATAGTTGATTTTTTAAATTTATTTTTTATTGAAGGATAATTGCTTTATGAAATTTTGTTGTCTTCTATCAAACGTCAACATGAATCAGCCATAGGTATTTAAAATCTACCTTGGAAGACTAATAGGAGTGATAAGATAAAGTGGAAGAAATATTGGTTTGCAACCCAACGTAATCTGATTAGAATCCTGGTTCTGGTGTTTCATAAGTGAGAAATATTGTCTTGATAGTTCACTCTCTAATCTTAATTTTTTAATTTGTAAAATTAAGATAATATTATTAAGCATACTGTATATAGGTTACAGCTATTAGAGATAGACCTGATGCCTGAAATGTAGATGTGTCAAATGATAGCTATTTCTGTGAATAATATTATTGCCATAGATGTAAAATGTCAGCAAGAACAATAGTAAAAGACATAAAATGTTCTGCAGTACAGCTCAAGGAAATAAACAGAGAGTTTAGGAAACCACTATAGTTCCCTCTAAGCTGAAAATAGCACCATCTTCTTTCTCAGGTTCTCAGGGGCTCACTCTGGTGAGTGGATTCGTTCTCTCAACATAAGAATTGAAGTAAAAGAACAAACAAAAAACATGCAAATCAGAGAAGAATCCACACCTTGGAAGGAGCCTGAAGCTTTTTCCCCTAATTATTTCTGATTTCCTATTCCCTGAGATAATTACCCATTAGTGTCCACCTCACTAAGAAGCCACAGTGTCGTTATAATGAAGAATAATGGTGGCTGTCCTCGCCGCTGTCCCATTTTTAATATGGGATAAAGATGACTATCTGTCTATACTTATTAGCGTTTATCTTCAACAAATCACTCTGTAACATATTCTCTAATTCACTTTTTCTTTCTGCTAACACCTACCACGTATATCTCTATTATTCTTCCCTGGAGAATCCCATGGACAGAGGAGCCTGACAGGCTACAGTCCACGGGATCGCAAGAGTCGGACACAACTTGGTGACTAAACCGCCACCACCACCACCAAGTATATGCTACACGCAAGATGCTGTATTTTATATCATCCTGGGTTTTGTTTTTAAGAAACCAAAAGGTTCACCTGAAAAAAGTGGGTGGGGTGGGGAAGAAGCAATTTGTCCAGAACCAGATTCAGTTCAGTTCAGTTCAGTCACTCAGTCGTGTCCGACTTTTTGTGACCCCAGCACGCCAGCACGCCAGGCCTCCCTGTCCATCACCAACTCCTGGAGTTTACTCAAACTCATGCCCATCGAGTCGGTGATGCCATCTAGCCATCTCATCCTCTGTGTCCCCCCTCTCCTCCTGCCCCCAATCCCTCCCAGCATCAGGGTCTTTTCCAATGAGTCAACACTTCTCATGAGGTGGCCAAAGTACTGGAATTTCAGCTTCAGCATCAGTCCTTCCAATGAACACCCAGGACTGATCTTCTTTAGGATGGACTGGTTGGATCTCCTTGCAGTCCAAGGGACTCTCAAGAGTCTTCTCCAACACCACAGTTCAAAAGCATCAATTTTTTGGTGCTGAGCTTTCTTCACAGTCCAACTCTCACATCCATACATGACCACTGGAAAAACCATAACCTTGACCAGACGGACCTTAGGCTTCTGTAAAACAATATAAGGAAAAAAAAAAAAAAGTGTTTTGGGGGAGGTCTGTTAACACAAAAACTAAGCATATGATCTGCCTACATTTGATACAGATGGTTCAACTGGAATTTATAAACTAAATCAAAGCTTCTGATTCATACTTAAATTCCATTTTTGGTCAAAAAAGATGTGAAAAGCATAGAAGAGATTGTTAAAAAGAATACATTTGAGAAAATGAAGAGAGAATCTACGTGATTTTAAATCAAGAAACTCAGATATGTTTCATAGCAAAGAACTGGGATTATTTGCAGAAGTGCCACAGAACCACTATTGGCATTATTTGTTAAGCCTAGGAGAATAAGAGTCACTGGACAGTTGAAAGCTATCAAATGTTCCCACTTGCAAAAAACTAAAATCTCAGGTATAGAGGTTTCAACAACTTGCTTGTAACTCTCTAGATGTAAAAACATGGCTATTAGCTAGCAACATATATTCACACAGAAAAGAAGCCATCTCACCCTTTTTCTTTAAAAAATCCTACACTTAATAGCAATATTTTAGGTCAGTGAACCTGGGTTTTATCAAATGGTGTGTCGGGAAGATCCCCTGGAGGAGGGAATGGCAACCCACCCCAGTATTCTTGCCTGAAGAATCCTATGGACAGAGAGGCTGGTGGGTTGCGAAGAGTCAGATACAACTGAAGCGCTTGAGCCTGCACATACAGACACTGACGAAAATCTCTCTGCAGTAAAACATTTTGAGGAGGTTGTAGAGATGGGTCAAAAAACTGATTGTACAACTAGGCGGTTTTAAATGTACATTGAGATGAGTTAATGAGAAAGTTTCTAAGTGGAGTCTGTAAGTTTATGCCTTCCATCAAACTTGTCCAAAATGTTGAATAACATAAATTAGAAAGGGCTAATTAATACATTTCATATTAGAATCAGAATATCAAAATAGCCAAACAGAAAATTAAATCTAGTATAATAGAAATAATTGGATGACTCGAAATTAATGCATTTAGTGACATAAACCAAACTCTCCTGGTACTATATTATTAGGTGAAATTTTCCACTTAAAATAGATATTTCCTCCTGACTAATAATTAATGAACTCTTATTTTTAGTAGAGAAGATTGTCCCTCCATAAATGTCACTTGCTTCCCTTTGATCTAAAATTTCACAAGGAAGTAAAAGTGATCATAAGTAAAAGCATCATAAAATGTACTAATGAAATATAAGTGAGGAATCACTTATAAAATTGTCCCTAAACTACTATGTCCAACATAACATTGACTTCTATATTAAACTAAGTTTCTTGTTGATTGTCAAATACTGTACAACTTTATTACACACTGGAATATATTGGAAATTTAATCTAAAATTAAACATAAATATTTTAAAAGATGTTAGATTTCACACACATACACACACACATATAACATAAAATGAATGATGGCTAATGCTTGGATTGCATGGAAAGCCTTCACAAATGAAGATCATAAAGTTAAAAGAAATCAACTTTAAAGCAGCAACAACAACAAAAAATAATAATAACATTCTGAATACTTGGAAAAGAATGAGATTGGAGACTGGAGTAATTTATGGAGTGTACTACAGTGTCAGAAACCATCTTTTTCATGATCATATTACATATTGCCAAAGTCATCCATAAATTCAAATATATCATGTTATGCTACTATAAATTTGTTAGAAAAATTACATACACACTCAAAATATACCATCACTTGATTAAGCTAGCTCATAATTTCCACAGTTTAAAATTTGATGATGGTAATGTAAAATGTCTAATTTGGTAATTTTACTTTTAAGACAAAATTTAAAAAAAAAACATTTTTTTCACTCTTTACTATGATTTCTTTTTTTGGGGGGGAGCCTTTTTAGAATGCTTTTCTGTAACAGTAGTTATGCTTAGCAGTTATTTTGTCTGCTACCTATTGAGAAACATCATTCTGTTTTTCAACAGGTCACACTTTTATATTTTATTACATGTCCATTCATTAATGTAATTAAAGAATATTTATTGGATTACTTCCATGGGGCAGACTTATTTGAAAAACCTGAGGTGGAGCAGTGAATAAAATAGATCCAAAGTTCTCTCTTCATACATTTCATGTATTGAGGCAACATTTTATTTTATTCCCTTATTTTAAATTTTATATAAATTTAACTTTATATAACATAAGTTTATATAAACATAAATTATAAGTTTAAAATTTAGAAATGAATTTTATTTAATTATTTACTTTTATTGAGTCAGCATTTTAGTCAACACTTAATTCCCTTTATATCTTCTGTTCACTCTGCCTTTTGTAACAATACTTAAATCACCTCTGAAACATAAAACTTCATATATTTGAAAGCAGTTGTCATGTTTCCCTTTAATCTTATTTTCTTTCTGTTAGAAATGACCATGTCCTTTAATCGTGCTTTGTTTGACATAGTTTTAAAACCCATCACCAACCATCAACTTCACTGGAGGCAACCATGATTTTGAGATAATATCCCATCATTCTTTTCATCCTTCCTAGTGCCCTCCTATTGTCAGAAATGTTTTCCAAATGTAGCTTACCAAAAGTAAATTATATGTATATATACACCATGAACAATTAGAATAGAGGGTAAATAGTATATTCCTTCTAAGATTTTATCTGTACAGATTAAAGCTGTGTTCACTTTTTTTTTTTTTTTTTCCCCAGCAATACATCAGTTACTTAGGGCCAAATTAAGATTTTCTTCATCTAATTCACCCACCATGGGTTAGCTGTAGATGTTGCAAAGCTAGTTATTTACAATCCTATATTTTTTTGAGTTGAAATTTTTAGCACTGCAGTACATCATATTTATATTTCTTAAACTTCATTCTGTTGATTTCAGCCTACTGTTTTAGTCTTTGAAGGTGACGTTTATAGTTAATCCTAATGACATTTGTCCCAATAATATTTGCAATGTTCTCCAGTCTTGCATCATCTACAAATTTAATGATCAGATTTTGCCTTTTACCATCATATATAAAAATAATAATGATGAAACTGATAGAAGAATAGTACCCTGTGGCATGCTGCTGGAAACTGCTATTCCCTAATTGTTTTCATGAGGATGTTAAACCAGGTGTGAATTTCCCTTTCTCTGCCATTACCCAATTTATATTCCACAAGTTTACAATCAAGCAATCATGAATGCATTTATAATACTTTTCTGAAATTGGAATACACAGTAGTTAAAGTATGCTCACTAATTTCCCCCAGAAGAATTATATAGCTTCTTTCCCTGTGAGAGACTTTATTTTTTGGGGCTCCAAAATCACTGCAGATGGTGACTGCAACCATGAAATTAAAAGATGCTTGCTCCTTGGAAGAAAAGCTATGACCAACCTAGACAGCATACTAAAAAGCAGAGACGTTACTTTGCCAACAAAGGTCTGTCTAGTCAAAGCTATAGTTTTTCCAGTGGTCATGTGTGGATGTGAGAGTTGGACTATAAAGAAAGCTGAGCACCAAAGAATCGATGCTTTTGAACTGTGGTGTTAGAGAAGACTCTTGAGAGTCCCTTGGACTGAAAGGAGCTCAAACCAGTCCAACCTAAAGGAAATCAATCCTGAATATTCATTTGAAGGACTGATGCTGAAGCTTAAACTCCAATACTTTGACTGCCTGATACGAAGAACCAACTTGTTGGAAAAGACCATGATGCTGGGAAAGATTGAAGGTGGATGGAACAGGGGCAGACAGAGGATGAGATGGTTAGATGGCATCACTAACGTGATGCACATGAGTTTCAGTAAACTCTGGGAGTTGGTGATGGACAGGGAAGCCTGGCATGCTGCAGTCCATGGGGTCACAAAGAGTCGGACATGATTGAGCAACTGAACTGACTTTCCCTGTGCACTTATTACACTTTTTATGTACCTACAATATAATGCCTACTCAAATTATATTAGAGTCATTTTTTGCACAGCAGGTCATGCAATGGTGCTCAATATTTATTAGTTGAATGAGTAAATGACATGTAGGTACTTGTGTTAACTTTTTAGTCAAGGACCCTAACAGAAAACAGCACAGGACTGTTGTACATACTGAATGACTGCTGGCAAACTTAAGGTCTTAGCTATCAGGATTCAGTATATTAAGATCATCACGTGATTATAAGTTGTACAGATGACAGGAATTGCTAGTCACATTTAGAGCTAGTGAAACCAGAGTAACTAAAACTTATGACTGCTCCAGGGTCTATGACAAAGCAATTTAAAATAGTACTCACACGTCCTAATTTATAGAAATGTTCCACTCAAATCAGGGACACATCTGTCAAATCAGAGCAACTGCTTGAGGGTATATCATGTTTTGCCAATGCAAATTAATGTAGCAATTTGGAATTGATGTTTTGTGTTACATGATTTCTTTTGTTTGCTGATTTTTAATAGTGGTGTATGCAACTATTTTTATCACTACATATTTACCATATATCAGCTATCAGTGGGTATTCTGCTATGTATGCATAACATTGTGTAGGCTCTATAAGAGGCATTAAATACAAGCTATTTAATTTGCTTTTTTTTTTTTTTACATAGATGTACAAATATTTCTTCTATCTCTTGGGAACTCACCATCAGTTTGGGGAAGATGCAAGCATGGGAAAATTAAATAGCCAAACAGGTACATGAGTAGTTTATAATTTAACAATAATGGCATCTTGACTTTCAATTAATTTATGATTCTGCTTATGTTTAATGAGTGGCTACAATATATTTGTTATGAAATTACTCCCCTGACCAAAAAAGTGATGAATTCTGCACTCTTATCACTTTGCAACTTAACAGTAGCTACAGTACACACCTTGAAAGAGGAGATATTTGGCCAGGTTGTGTGATCAATAGACAGTTCATAAGGATTTGTATCTGCACTGCATTTGAAATCTGAATAGTCACAGAATGGAGCCCAATCCCAGGCTAGAAAACAATTGGCTCTGCTTATGGAAGAAAAACAATAACACAAATAAATGTTATTTCTTAAAAGCTACTGTGATGGATTTTTTCCTTCTTCTTTTGTTCAATCCTCCAGATAGATCAAATGGAAAAGGTAATAATATAGATTTCAATTGGGAGAGGTCAAAGTTTGCTCTAAGAAGGATGAGGACAAAAGTGTCTTCTGATTACATGAATCTTAGCATCCTTTGAAAAAGTAAAATCTTTATTGCTCTATTACATGGAGAATTTTTTTAAGTTCAAAACCTGAAGATCTCATTTATACCCTCTGAATCTAAATCTCAAACCTGTTGTGAAGAGTAAAATAAAGCAGGACTTAAAGACAGAAAACTGTCATACCCCAGGCTTCCCACTCACCTAAAAAAGGCCACTGCAATGCATTCTCAATGTGGCTTGTCATTCACTTCGCAAATTACAGGTCTTCCACTGAACATTGATGATCCATCACTGCCATGACAACGGAAGTGCTGCCTTAGCGACACTCACCTCTGGCAGGGGAATGACACACTGCTTAGAAATACTACAGTTGGGAGATTAGTGTAAATTCCAGACAAAGCACATAATGCATCTCACTTTGGAAATGCAGTTGAAGTATGACAATTTATTTGTGAAAAAATACATTCCAAAGTTTCCTGTATTAAAATGTATCTACTTCATTGAGTTCAAAAGAGATGCATAAAGACAAATAAACTTCAAACTTTTACTTAATAATTTTAAATGTGATGGTGCATCTCTTCTTATTTTTAATCAGAGTTAAGAAAAATATAATAAAGATGAAGCACAGAAATTTCTCAATTTAAGCACGGTAGTTTGAACAAATTTTAATAAATGACAGTTTCTCTGGGTGAGAGATTAGAAACATTTCCCAACCATCATTACTTTATCATTTCAAAGATAAAAATTAAATTTTCTTGTGACTGTTCAAATTTATCTTTTAAAATTATATTTGATAATTAATTATGCTAGTGTTTTATGAGAAAAAAAGAGTTTTATAACTATATATTTGAGAAAAGAAAGCCATTTAATGTGTACTTCTCTTAAAAAATCTATTACCTCATTTTAGTTTTGGGTTGCGTAAATAAAAAAGAATATGTGTGTGGTATATAAAATATGTAACCAACCTTAATTCCTTGAATTATCTATAAATTTCCAATTGTCACCATTTAAACAACTTCAAGTTGCCTTTAGGAGTATAGTATATAACTGGAAATGTGACTCAGCTTAAAACAATAGTGGCTTTGGGGTTCCACTCTGGAGGAAGAATTTTATTTTTCTATACTACTTATAGGAGCACTAATTTTACAACAGTTTATATTGCTATTTCTTTAGGGTGCTTCTTTTTTATTTTTTCAATAAGCTTGAGAAAAAAACCTATTATCTCTGTTCATTTGATTCCTTTATGATGCTTACAGCCTTGCTGAGCACATCATAAGCATTGAATATACACTAGTCAAATTCAGTTGAAACTAGTTGAGAATAGTTCCTACTAGTTCACAGTTTATGGTGAATACTGCTTTGAAAATATGTGTTAGGTCTTAGTACAAACTCCTTTGTTTCCTCAGAATCACCCTATTAGGAGATGCCTTAGTTCTTTGAATATAATCTCTCAGTCTGTCTGCCACACAATCCTCACCAGTCGTCAGTGCAGCTAATATTTAGACACCTGCCTTCATGACTTAACACAAACTCTTTAGGTTACCCATTCTACATTAAAGATGATATTGTTAGAAACTAGTCAGAACATTTATTTGTTTACCAGAGGCTTTGATCTTAATTTCTTCAGGCTCAAGAATGCATCAATGTAGATTATTTGAATAGTAATAATTTAAAATTTTCTCCAGAGGGGAATCAAGTTAGTTAATGAATAGAGATTCAGAAGTGAGTAAAAAAGTTGTCTCAACTCTGAAGAGTTCACAGTAAATAAAATAAAGATACTATATTTTAATTATATGTGTGTGTGTATATATATGTACACAAATAGACATTCACACATTTGTACATATGTATATGCTTGCATATATGCATATATTTCTCAGGTTATAAAATATTAATGCAGTTCTTATATGTTAATAGTACAAAACTGGACATTGCTCATGGTTGAATAATTAGTGGCAGACCCAGGACTCCAACTCAGGTTGTCCTCTGTAACACTGACCACAGTATATCAGAAATCTCCAATCATGAGGGAAAAAAAAAAAATTCTCATTGAGGGACAGTTTACAAAAATGCCTGAGCAACAACCCTCAAAACTGTCCATGTCACTGAAAACAAGGTAAATCTGAAAAACTTTCACAGCCAAAAAGAGGTTAAGGAGGCGAGAACTAGAGGTAATGAAGTATCCTAGATGGGATCAGGGAACAGACAAGAGACATTAGGGGAAAACTGAAGACATCTGAATGAAGTGTAGACTTCAGTTAATAATAATGTATCAATTATGGCTCATTAGTCATGATAAATGTACCATACTAAAGTAAAATCTTAATAATGGGGGAAACTGAGTGTGCAATATTTGGGAACACTCTCTGTACTTTCTTCACAGTGGTTCTCTATTCAGAGAACTGTAGTAGAAAAGATTATTTTTTTAATTGTAAATTTCACAATAATCTTTATAATATCATCCTATTTTTGTTAAAGAAAGCCCGTCTTATAAACACATGTTACTCGTTTAGTCATGTCCAACTCTTTGTGACCCCATGGACTGTAGCCCACCAGGCTTCTCTGTCCATGGGATTCTCCAGGCAAGAATCTTGGAGTGGGTTGCCATTCCCTTCTCCAGAGGATCTTCCCAACCCAGGGATTGAACCCTGGTGTCCTGCATTGCAGGCAGATTCTTTACCATTTGAACTACAGAGAAGTCCTATAAACACATAATATTTAATATATACATACATATACATGTTTTGTTGTTACTGTTTTGGAAAAATGTACAGAAAGAAAAAAATCTAGCTATGAACATTGTCACAGCAGGGAATGAAGGAAAGATATTTTAAAAGGAAATTGATCATTTTTCTTTACATATGTGATTTTGAATTTACTGAGCCCTTTAGATATGCTTCTTTTTTGAGCCAGAACTTCCCATGGTTCTTGAAGACTTGGATATTAATATTCCCTTCCCTTTCTGAAAAAAGCAGTTGTCAAACAATATTCAACCTCTCCTCAAAGTAGATGTGTTTTTGTCATGCAAGTTGTTTTGGACACCAGTCTTGAAATATTCACTCAGTGATTAGGTCTCAAAGCCGAACTTTTTACAAGTTCTACCAATTTTCCATTTCAGGAAAGGGGAAAAAAAAAAAAAAAAAAGGTTTTTACCTCTTTGCCTTTTTTTATTTGTTTGTTTTTATCTTCCTTGCATAAAAATGATGGGCTTTAGAAATTTAAAGCTCTTTTTGGCATTCAGTTCAGTCGCTCAGTCGTGTCCGACTCTTTGCGACCCCATGAATCGCAGCACACCAGGCCTCCCTGTCCATCACCAACTCCCGGAGTTTACTCAAGCTCACATCCATCGAGTCGATGATGCCATCCAGCCATCTCATCCTCTGTTGTCCCCTTCTCCTCCTGCCCCCAATCCCTCCCAACATCAGGGTCTTTTCCAATGAGTCAACTCATCGCATGAGGTGGCCAAAGTATTGGAGTTTTGGCATTGGTTGAGGTAAAATAATATAGTCTACATACAAAAATTTTACACTATCAAGAAAAATAATATCTATATCTAAAAGGTTTCCACTAAGTGTTTTGTCGGAAAATTTTTCTAATTTCCAACAGTACCTTAGAGCTCATCTTTCACAGAATGGTGAAGGGACGCTTGCATTGCATCTTTTGATAAATATCATCTTCTAGTCACACATAAAAAGAAAGTATTTTTACATTGTGGTATGTCAGGGGTTTTTATCCCTATTTAAGGATTTTTAAAATATTACCATAATAACATGTTGATATTCTCCCTAGGTACAATCATCATATATTACTCATATATATTAAATATAAAATAAAATACATAGGATAAAGGAATTTGTTATAGGATTATACATTGCTTGAATAAGCCAAATTCAAAGCAGAGATGCTTTACAATATCTATACCAATTTCTAAAAATACTATTTGAAACTCCCTCTTTATGAACATCGTTTTTTAAATATTTAGATAATGCTTAAGATAAAGCAATGTTACAGTAAAAACACACCAACAAGTGAAAATTCATCCTTTTATCAGTCAATATGTTACTTAGAATTTCTTGGTAGTTATAATTTTCATCTTTATATGCTATTTAGCCGAAAAAAAAAAAAAAAATCCATAACTGACGGTGTTATCACTCACCTAGAGCCAGATATCCTAGAATGTGAAGTCAAGTGGGCCTCAGGAAGCATCACTATGAACAAAGCTAGTGGAGGTTATGGAATACTAGTTAAGCTATTTCAAGTCCTGAAAGATGACATTGTGAAAGTACTGCACTCAATATGCCAGCAAATATGGAAAACTCAGCAGTGGCCACAGGACTGGAAAAGGTCAGTTTTCATTCCAATCCCAAAGAAAGGCAATGCCAAAGAATGCTCAAACTACTGCACAATTGCACTCATCTCACACACTAGTAAAGTAATGCTTAAAATTCTCCCGGCCAGGCTTCAGCAATATGTGAACCGTGAACTTCCAGATGTTCAAGCTGGTTTTAGAAAAGGCAGAGGAACCAGAGGTCAAATTGCCAGTATCCGCTGAATCATCGAAAAAGCAAGAGAGTTCCAGAAAAACATCTATTGCTGCTTTATTGGCTATGCCAAAGCCTTGACTGTGTGGATCACAATAAACTGTGGAAAATTCTGAAAGAGATGGCAATACCAGACCACCTGACCTGCCTCTTGAGAAACCTATATGCAGGTCAGGAAGCAACAGTTAGAACTGGACATGGAACAACAGACTGGTTCCAAATAGGAAAAGGAGTACATCAAGGCTGTATATTGTCACCCTGCTTATTTAACTTATATGCAGAGTACATCATGAGAAACACTGGGCTGGAGGAACCACAAGCTGGAATTAAGACTGCCAGGAGAAACATCAATAACCTCAGATATGCAGATGACACCACCCTTATGGCAGAAAGTGAAGAGGAACTAAAGAGCCTCTTGATGAAGGTGAAAGAGGAGAGTGAAAAAGTTGGCTTAAAGCTCAACATTCAGAAATATAAGATCATGGCATCTGGTCCCATCACTTCGTAGCAAACAGATGGGGAAAGAGTGGAAACCGTGGCTGACTTTATTTTTCTAGGCTCCAAAATCACTGCCGATGGTGATTGAGCCATGAAATTAAAAGAGGCTTACTCCTTGGAAGGAAAATTATGACCAACCTAGAAAGCGTATTAAAAAGCAGAGACATTACTTTGCCAACAAAGGTCCATCTAGTCAAGGTTATGCTTTTTCCAATGGTCAAGTATGGCTGTGAGAGTTGGACTATAAAGAAAGCTGAGTGCCAAAGAATTGATGCTTTTCAACTGTGGTGTTAGAGAAGACTCTTGAGAGTCCCTTGGACTGCAAGGAAATCCAACCAGTCTATCCTAAAGGAAATCAGTCCTGGGTGTTCATTGGAAGGACTGATGTTGAAGCTGAAACTCCAATACTTTGGCCACTTGATGCGAAGAGCTGACTCATTTGAAAAGACCTTGATGCTGGGAAAGATTGAAGGCAGGAGGAGAAGGGGACGACAGAGGATGAGATGGTTGGATGGCATCACCGACTCAATGGACATGGGTTTGAGTGAACTCCGTGAGTTGGTGATGGACAGGGAGGCATGGCGTGCTGCATTTCATGGGGTCTCAAAGAGTCGGACACGACTAAATGACTGAAGTGAACTGAAAGGAAAATTCTCTGTTGAAGAGAAAAATTACTTTATCTGACGTATTTTCAGGCTTTCAAGGAAGTAAAAAAGTTTTAGTGGTATAATTAAGAATTCAAATTATATTTTAAATAAAACTAATTAAAATAGGAATAATTTAAATAGTACTAAATTTATTGATTACATGTGTCTTTTCCTGATATTTACAGTCATTAGGATTAGGATATTCTTTAAAAGTACAAACACTCTGGGAATTTTTTTGAAGGATTTTCTAAGATTATAAACATTCAAAACCTAAATAATATAATTATAGAAAGAATAATGTCATAGGAGGAAAATGATAAGAAAAATGTGTAGCTTAAGAGCAGCCATTAAAAAAACTATTATTATAAGACTTGGAACATCTCCATTTCTGTCCTATACATATCAACTTCACTTTTATCAAACATCTGTGTAAGATGCAGTCATACTTATTTTTCTGAAAAAATTCCAATGAATACAATATCTGGTATGATATTAAATTATGTTTGCACAAGCAGTCACATGATAATATTGCTCCTTTTATTAACTTCCATGAAGTTATTTATCTTTTCAGAAGAATATTTTTTTTTTTTAAGTCAGATCATGAAATCAATATGGTCTCATCCCCTGTCTCTTTTTTGTTTTAACTATTAAAGAACTCTGAGAAAATTTAATGGCCATTTGCATAACTATGAAATCTTGCATTTAAGAAACATTTTCCAAATCATTAGGGACTGCCTATTTCACTTAAATGTCTATTAAGTGTATGTAAATGTCTTTTCTGTAATTATAAGAGATCTTTTTCTATTTCCACTTTCCCTGTTTATAAGCTGCTTCTTTATTCATGATATTTTTCTGCTTTTCTTTTACTTTATTTAATAGTGTCTCCAACTATGTCTTTCTTATGCCAATTTTCTAAAAATGTTGTCAGTACTAACCTTGCTTAGAATGTTCACAAGGGGATCTCTTGGTGATGATGTTTCAACATATCAATCAAACTTTTCCTCCCTTGAAAAATGGTTTCCGTTACTCTGTTTCTTCGCTCATTTAATAATATCAACAACATTCAAGTCAAAGACTCAAGCTAGAAGCTTTGGATCTACTGTTTATTTGAGTAAAACTTTTTTGACTTTTGCTGTTATAATACTATTCATGAGATTATTATATTTCAGGTACTCAGCTTTCATATAAAGTATTTCAATTGTTTCTTAAATAATTTACCTTCCTGTAATCTCTGTCTCCCCACCTTCACTCTCTACAGTGAGTTATGATTTAAAACAGATATAATCATGATAATTTTATTTCAATCTTTTGTCTCCCCATGCCCCACTGGAATAAATACAAATACTTGCATAGCTTTTTCAGACTCTTCACAAATTTTCACCACCTGCATTCCTTACCATATCTTCTGTGCTCCATCACACTAGTTTTCCTTCTCATTCTGGGTCTTTTTAAGCACCTATTACTGTTCTGACTGACAAAAAACTACACTTTATTCAAGACCAAACAAATAAGAACATAAAAATAATTATAATTATTATGAATATTTAAAATTTATTGATATTTTATCCTTGATCAGAATTTGTTATAAGTGCCTATGTATACAATTTTGTTTAATATTCATAACAGCTATGTTAGGTAAGCTGTTAGTAAAAGACAAAAATCTTACTTAAAATCTAAAATTGTTTTTCTTAAAGTTCTGTGAACTTCTTAAAGCCTTGTATAGGCTTCAATTTCCTCATCTGTAAAACTGGGTCAATGATTGTAGCCTATTCCATAGGCTAGATATAAAGCCTTCATGAGTTTATATATGTGAAGCTTTTGGAATAGTGACCAACACACAGAAAGCATGAACTAGCAGTGTCTGTTATTCACTAACGTACATTACTGTCTTACTCAAATTTCACTCCCTGTAAAATATTTATGACTATTTTACTTATAATATTTTTTTCTATATTCTTCCAGCATTTAAACTCTAATTTTGTGCCCACCCAATCATATTGTATGGGGCTTCCTTGGTAACTCAGACAATAGAGAATCTGCCTGCAATGCAGGAGACCTGGGTTTGTTCCTTGGATCAGGAAGATCCCCTGGAGAAGGGAATGGCTACCCACTCTAGTATTTTTGCCTGGGGAATTCCATGGACAGAGGAACCTGGTGGGCTACAGTCCATGGGATCACAAACAGTCAGACAGAACTAAGCAACTAACTCACAAAAAAGCAAATTGTATATATGCATTATATATATATATAAATATACATATATATATATATATATATATATATATATATAATATGTCTCTGAATTTCCCCAAACCTGGTAACTATATTTTATTTCTAAAAATATTTATTTGTAAATTTATTTTTATAAACTACTCTGTCATCCAGTGCTTAATGAATGTATACACATAACTCTTGATTACTTATATTTCAATAGTTTAAGGAAGGAAAATGGAAAAAAATCACAGTTCATAAAGAAATTTTAGTTTTTTAGTAAGGATCTGTTTAGAGTTGTCAGTTCATTCTTAAGGTCACTCAGTCTATCTTTCATCAGGCAGAATCCTGTGTAGTTGACACATGCTTCAGAGCCCTTTATGATTTATTTTTTGTTTTTGTCATCTATGCTGCTTCCTGAATTCCAAACTTAACTTTTGTCAGCAGCATCTTCTTTCACAAAAGCTCACTCCCATTCTCTGTAGCAGCTGAGGTGAGGAAATAGCTCATCCCCTTTTACCAACTTTAGCATATCTATTTGCATCTAAGGAATGGTCTTCCCTGATTCACTTTTCTTAAAGATTTTCTCTGAGCACTTTAAGACAAGTTCTCCAAGGACAAGAGAGAGGAATATGAGTAGCACTTCCAATTATTATATTTAAATGCCTTTTCCATTCTCCCAAATTAATTCTGAGTGTTTTTCAGATAACCCAACTGTCTCTTTAACTAACCTATTTAGAACTAACTTAACTAATTAACCTAAATAACCTACCATACATACCTACATGCATCATTTTGTTTGGGTTTTAGCCTGACATTTCAGCATGCAACCATGGAGCTAAGGTAATTTTAGTCATATCTCTGTATGCAAACAGGATTACTAAAGACTTATTCTCATCATTTGCAAGATGAGAATATGAATGCCTCTAAGAATATAAATTACAATGACTCTAACACAGTTGTAAAGAACAGACTTTTGAACTCTGGGAGAAGGTGAGGGTAGGATGATTTGAGAGAACAGCATTGAAACACGTATATTACCATATATAAAATAGAGGACCAGTGCAAGTTCGATGCATAAAGAAGGGCACTCAAAGTCAGTACTCTGGGACAACCCAGTGGGATGGGGTGGGGAGGGACGTGGAGAGGGGGGATTTCAGGATGGGGGACACATGTACACCCATGGCTGATTCATGTTGATGCATGGCAAAAACTACTGCAATATTGTAATTAGTCTCCAATTAAAATAAATAAATTAAAAGAAAAAATTACAATGACTCTAACAGTATAAAATTAAATTAAAGTAGAAAGAACATAAATATTACATCAGTAACATACAGAAATATCAGAAATACAAAATATAGCAAACTGCTTCATTCATGTAAGCAGATCTTAAATATATATGAGAATTTATTTACTCTAGTTTACCCTTATCTAGTGGACAGCTCGGAGAAGGCAATGGCACCCTACTCCAGGACTCTTGTCTGGAAAATCCCGTGGATGGAGGAGCCTGGTAGGCTGCAGTCAATGGGGTCGCTAAGAGTCAGACACGACTGAGAGACTTCACTTTCACTTTTCACTTTCATGCACTGAAGAAGGAAATTGCAACCCACTCCAGTGTTCTTGCCTGGAGAATCCCAGGGACGAGGGAGCCTGGTGGGCAGCCGTCTATGGGGTCGCCCAGAGTCGAACACTAATAAAGTGACTTAGCAGCAGCAGCAGTGGACAGCTATAATTCAGCAACCCATGAAACTATTACAAACACAGATTATAATTAAACAAGTGAATACTGGACTACTTACTGAATCGATCTTTCAGTGGATTACAAGTTTTACAAATAACTTTCTTTTGAATTAAATCTTATTCTATTGAATCAGCTGTTTGGATATATCACTTGAACTGAATACTCAAATTATGTGTTTCTTTATTTTGCCTTCTTCCATGTGACATTTCCATTTATGATGTCTTAGAACATTTAAAATTTTTCTTAAATTGAAAATTCCTCTTAAAATTTGACCCCTTTCCATTTAAACTATTAATTATGTCACATTACATCAACCAAGTTCAGGAATCCAAATAATACAGTTGCATTTCAATATATATCTAGTCTACTTTCATTCTATTATTGTTTCTTTGATTATTTTCACCAGTAAAATCAATGTTGGAGTCTCATATGACCTGAGAACATTTATGATCTACTAAGAGCAGCTCTTCTCCAATCTTTTGGGATGTGATTTCCCATCAGTTGAGTTCAGTTCATTTCAGTCACTCAGTTGTGTCCAGCTCTTTGTGACCCCATAGACTGCAGCACAACAGGCCTCACTCTTCATCATCACTCCCAGAGCTTGCTCAAACTCATGTCCATTGAGTCGGTGATGCCATCCAACCATCTTAACTACTTTCACCCCTTTCTCTTTCTGCCTTCAATCTTTCCCAGCATCAGGGTCTTTTCAAATGAGTCAGCTCTTTGCATTAGGTGGCCAAAGTATTGGAGTTTCAACTTCAACATCAGCCCTTCCAATGAATATTCAGGACTGATTTCCTGTAGGATGGACTGGTTGGATCTCCTTGCAGTCCAAGGGGCTCTCAAGAGTCTTGTCCAACACCACAGTTCAAAAGCATCAGTTCTTGGGTGCTCAGCTTTCTTTAGAGTCCAACTCTCACATCCATACATGACTACTGGAAAAACTATAGCCTTAACTAGACGGACCTTTCTTGGCAAAGTAATGTCTCTGCTTTTTTATGCTGTCTAGGTTGGTCATAACTTTTCTTCCAAGGAACAAGCGTCTTTTAATTTCATGGCTGCAGTCACCATCTGCAGTGATTTTGGAGCCCAAGAAAATTAAGTCTGTCACTGTTTCCATTATTTCTCTTTCTATTTGCCATAAAATGATGGGCCCAAATGCCATGAGCTTAGTTTTTTGAATGTTGAATTTTAAGCTAGCTTTTTTACTCTCTTCTTTCACCTTCATCAACAGGCTCTTAAGTTCCTCTTCACTTTCTGCCATAAGGGTGGTGTCATCTGCATATCTGAGGTTATTGAAATTTCTCCCAGCACTTTGTGTATATTACTGTAGAAAATGTATTTTGTAGCAATAATGATCAGATACAGGTAAGACAGAATTGTTGTTGTTGTTCAGTTGCTAACTCAATTTCCAAATGTATGACTCCATGGACTGCAACAATCCAGGCTTCCCTGTCCTTCACTATCTCTCATAGTTTGCTCAGATTCTTGTTCATTGAGTCAGTGATGCTCTATAACCATCTCATTCTCCACAGCCCTCTTCCTTTGTTTACAATCTTTCCCAGCATCAGGGTCTTTTTCAATGAGTTGGCTCTTCGCATCAGGTGGCCAAGGACTGGAGGTTCAGTTTCAGTACTGATCCTTCCAGTGAATATTCAGCGTTGATTTACTTTAGAACCGACTGGTTTGATTGCCTTGTAGAATTAGAGCAAGCTAAATGGAATCACATAAACTTCATTAAACAAAAAGATAGTATTGACTAATGATATTCAGTATTCTACTAAATTGAAGCATAGTTTGAGCATGTTCTCATTGATTCTATATTCATTATGAGTCTTTGTATTCTTAAAAGACAAGTTCTATTACTTAAAAGCAAATTAAAAATGAACAAACAAATAAAATCACAAATATGTTCATTATGTCTTCATATTAACAAAAATGTTTGCAAGATTTTCCAGGTAGATGCTCACTTAGTATTATTAAGTGCCAAGTCATGTCAATCTTCTAATAGTGATTTTTTAATTAGTTACAGAGTATTATTATGTCTATCATTTCCTAATCAACATTGAAGTAATATCAACTTTTGTAAACTATGCCAGATCCTATAATTATTGTAAATGACTCATATCCTATATCCATCTCCTTTATTATTTAATATTAATAATAATGTATTTATACATGAGTGCTTAATTTTATCTTTCAGAATGTGATGACTACAAAATAATTCTAACTAAAAGAGAATTCTCAACTGTTTCCTTCAAAATGTCTAAGTTTCAGTGGTCAGTTAACCCAGACTTCTCAAACTCATGGGGAAAGTAAACATAGAGAGATTGAGATATAATCTAAAACAGATACAAATTAAAAAATTAAAATTTGCAACAAATCCTATTGACAATTTTATAAGTGTTTGAGTATTTGAAGGTTTTCAAGAAAAAGTCATTTTTAAGGAAGTGGTTCATTTGAGAATGTATACAATGTAAATCAATGTGAATAGTGACACCTGCAAGAGAAAATAAAGATTATTTATAATATTTTATATGAATAAAGTAGTGAAAAGCTTACCCTCTTACAATTATTTGCTTAATAGAATGATAATAATGTTTCTCTAAGTATTTATCAAGAATAAAAATAAAGTATCCTTAATCCTTTATAATGAATGCAAATCTTATAAAATGCAAATGATTAAATTCAGTGTGCATTCAGAAACATGGGAATATAGTTATTGATATATACAAACTAATGCTATGTAATTTAAATATGATATGATATGAATTTAAATATAGCTTTTGATTATGTAAGTTGATACTCAGCCAATTAATTTACTTATATTTAGTTGCATATAGGAAATTATGATACTTATTGTACTGTATTTTTTGGTTTATTCTGTGTTGTAAATGGGCTTTCTTAGTGATTTAGATGGTAAAGAATCTGCCTGCAATGCAGGAGACCTGGGTTCAATCTCTGGTCAGGAAGATGCCGTGGAGAAGGAAATGGCAACCCACTCCAGTATTCTTGCCTGGAGAATTCCATGGACTAAGAAGCCTGGCAGGCTATGGTCCATGAGGTAGCCAAGAGTTTTATCTGTGTTATAAACAGATTGATCATCTTGGCGTTTTGGTTCAAAAACCTAAGCCAAAATGGTGCAAGTATGACTGGAGATATAGCAAGAATCAGGCTAAGATAATAATCTACTTAACTCTTGATTGCAATTTGAAGATAAGGAGCAGACAGGCTCATAAAACATCTTACGGGGCAAAAGCCTTTACAATGGACACAAGTTTTCTAGAGATGCTGTACCATCTACTGAAGAGGGGGTTTTTTTGTACGCTTTGGCAAAGAAAAAAATTAGAAACTTTTATAACTCTATTTCACCATTTACCTTTAAAAATCCAGACCATAAGAGCCTTAACTATTTTTTCCTTTCTTTAAAAGGCAGGTTGAATCAGCTCCTCTTCAATTGATTACCTTGGGGAATAGTTAAAGCAATCTAAAATCTGATTTGTAGAAGTTCTTCATTGGCTCAGAAAAGTAAAATTAAATGAGAGCTGATCTCACAAAGTTTCCTTTTAAAAATTGTCACCTAGTAACAAGTGAAAAGAAAAAAAAAATGAGTTTTTAATTTATAAAATGGATACTGATAAAAATCATGATTTGGAGAAGGAACTAAGATGGTGGAGGAATAGGACGGGGAGACCACTTTCTCCCCTACAAATTCATCAAAAGATCATTTGAACACTGAGCAAACTCCACAAAACAACTTCTGATCGCTAGCAGAGGACATCAGACACCCAGAAAAGCAGCCCATTGTCTTCAAAAGGAGGTAGGACAAAATATAAAAGATAAAAAGAGAGACAATAGAGTTAGGGACAGAGATCCGTCCCAGGAAGGGAGTCGTAATAGAGGAAGTTAACAAATACCAGGAAACCCTCTCACTGGCGGGTCTGAGGGAAGTTTCAAATCTCAGAGGGCAACCTAACTGGGAGGAAAAATAAATAAAACCCACCGATTACATTCCTAAAAACAACTCCCAGCAGAAAAGTACCCCAGACGCTTGCATCTGCCACCAGCAAGTGGGGGCGGAACAGAGAGGAGCGCGCGGCATTGCTTAGGGTAAGGACCGGGCCTGAATGCCCTGAGTGCAATCAGAGGGAGCTAACGTGAGATAGCAACTTAAACTGTGGGATCGCAAGAGAGAGAGAATTAACTTGGGAAAAGCCCTAAATTTAGGCACTACCCGACCGTTCCCGGAACGAAGGACTGAGTGGAATATCAGAGAAAAGAGCCAGCTGCGGACTGGCCCATCCCCCGCCAGAGGCAGGAGGCAGGGAGGAAGGGAAAGGGGCAAACTCGGCCCCAGAGACGGCATCGCCTACCAAACTGCAAACAGGCTTCCAGCTTCTAACCAAAGACTTCCTGAGATTCTGGATGGTCGACATCCGCCGGGAGGGTCGAAGCTAGAGTCCAGCTCCCCAGAACAAACACAAGGCACACCGACCGGCAGGCACAGAAACTGAGGCTGGGACTGCAGAGGGGAGAAGGCGCCCTGCACCCGGGGAGAGTGCGCCCATCAAGCTCCTGGCTGCCTGAGCTGCTCCCACCCGGGAAGGCACAAAACGCAGGCCCAACAAAGTCTGCGTCTTTGTAGAGTACCAGAAAACCGAAATCTGAGCGGCTTCAGCTTGGGAAGTGCACACAACACAGGGCCCGCTCCCTGGAGAGCAGCCTGGAGCCTGAGCAGTGTGGACGGGGAAAGCACACACCGTGAGCGGGGGCAACCCAGTGTGGCCAGAACACTGCGAGTGCTCCCCACACAGGCCAGTGACATTTGTCTGCAGCGCCCCTCCCTCCCCACAGCACGACTGAACAAGCGAACCTAAACAAGAGACCACGTCCACCCGCGTGTGTCAGAGTGGAAATTAGACACTGAAGAGACCTGCAAACAGAAGCCAAATAAATAAAGGGAACTGCTTCAGAAGTGACAGGTGCATCAAGTTAAAATCTCTGTAGTTAACACCGACTACGCTGGAAGGGGCCTATACATATCGAGAAGTGTAAGCTCAAACAAGGAGCTATCTGAAACTGAACCGAACCCACACTGCCTGCAACAGCTCCAGAGAAATTCCTGGATATATTTTTACTATTATTTTTTTTTTTAATTAAAAAATTTTTTTTCTTTCTCTTTTTTTTTTCTTTCTTTTAAAGTCCTCTATTACTCCTTAATTTTCATTTTTATAACCCACTATAACCTGGCAAAAAAAAAAAAAAAAAAGACCCTATTTTTAAGGCAAACTTCATATATATTTCTTAAATTTGTTGTGTTTTTGTGGTTTTTTAATATTGTATTTTTAAGAGTCTAACCTCTACTCTAGATTTTTAATCTTTGTTTTTCAGTATTTGATATCAATTTTGGACATTTAAGAATACAATCTTCAGTACCTATTTTTACTCAGGAGTGTGATTACTGGTTTGATCACTCTCTCCCCCTACTGACTCCCCTTTTTCTCCCCCAGATCACCTCTATTTCCTCCCTCCCTCTTCTCTTCTCAACCTAATTCTGTGAATCTCTGTGGGTGTTCTGGGCTATGGAGAACACTTGGGGAACAGAGTACAACCTAGATCTATCTCTTCTCTCTTGAATCCCCCTTTTATTCCTCCTGCTCACCTCTATCTCCTTCCTCCCTCTCCTCTTCTTCATGTAACGCTGTGAACCTCTCTGGGTGCCCCTCACTGTGGAGAATCCTTCCACTGTTAACCTAGAAGTTTTATTATCAGTGCTGTATAGAGTCAGGAGTCTTGAGGCTACTGAAAGAATAAGACTGAAATCTGGAGGCAAGAGGCTTAAGCCCAAAACCTGAGAACACCAGAGAACTCCTGACTACAGGGAACATTAATTAATAAGAGATCATCCAAAAGCCTCCATACCTACACTGAAACCAACCACCACCCAAGAGCCAATAAGTTCCAGAGCAAGACATACCACGCAAATTCTCCAACAACGCAGGAACATAGCCCTAAGCATCAATGCTCAGGCTGCCCAAAGTCACACCAAACCCATAGTCCCATCTCAAAACTCACTACTGGACACTCCATTGCACTCCAGAGAGAAGAAATCCAGCTCCACCCACCAGAACACCGACACAAGCTTCTCTAACCAGCAAACCTCGACAAGCCCAACATCCAGCCCTGGGAGAAACCTCCACAATAAAAAGGAACCACAGACTACCAGAATACAAAAAGGCCACCCCAAATCCAGCAATCTAAATAAGACGAAAAGGCAGAGAAATACCCAGCAGGTAAGGAACATGAAAAATGCCCACCAAGCCAAACAAAAGAGGAGGAGATAGGGAATCTACCTGAAAAAGAATTTAGAATAATGATGATAAAAATGATCCAAAATCTTGAAAACAAAATGGAGTTACAGATAAATAACCTGGAGACAAGGATTGAGAAGATGCAAGAAATGTTTAACAAGGACCTAGAAGAAATTTAAAAAAAAGTCAATTAAAAATGAATAATGCAATAAATGAGGTCAAAAACACTCTGGAGGGAACCAACAGTAGAATAATGGAGGCAGAAGATAGGATAAGTGAGGTAGAAGATTAAATGGTGGAAATAAATGAAGCAGAGAGGAAAAAAGAAAAATGAGTTAAAAGAAATGAGGACAACCTCAGGGACCACTGGGACAATGTGAAACGCCCCAACATTCGAATCATAGGAGTCCCAGAAGAAGAAGACAAAAAGAAAGGCCATGAGAAGATACTTGAGGAGATAATAGCTGAAAACTTCCCCAAAATGGGGAAGGAAATAGCCACCCAAGTCCAAGAAACCCAGAGAGTCCCAAACAGGATAAACCCAAGGTGAAACACCCCAAGATACATATTAGTCAAATTAACAAAGATCAAACCCAAACAACAAATATTAAAAGCAGCAAGGGAGAAACAACAAATAACACACAAGGGGATTCCCATAAGGATAAGAGCTGACCTTTCAATAGAAACTCTTCAGGCCAGAAGGGAATGGCAGGACATACTTAAAGTAATGAAAGAGAATAACCTACAACTCAGATTACTGTACCCAGCAAGGATATCATTCAGATATGAAGGAGAATTTAAAAGCTTTATAGACAAGCAAAAGCTGAGAGAATTCAGCACCACCAAACCAGCTCTTCAACAAATGCTAAAAGATCTTCTCTAGATAGGTAACACAGAAAGGTTGTACGAACGTTAACCCAAAACAACAAAGCAAATGGTAATGGGACCATACTTATCAATAATTACCTTAAATGTAAATGGGTTGACTGCTCCAACCAAAAGACAAAGACTGGCTGAATGGATACAAAAGCAAGACCCCTATATAGGCTGTCTACAAGAGACCCACCTCAAAGCAAGGGACACATACAGACTGAAATTGAAGGGCTGGGAAAAAATCTTCATGCAACTGGAGACCAAAAGAAAGCAGGAGTCGCAATATTTATATCAGATAAAATAAACTTCAAAATAAAGACTGTGAAAAGAGACAAAGAAGGACACTACATAATGATCAAAAGATCAATCCAAGAAGAAGATATAACAATTATAAATATATGTGCACACAACATAGGAGCACTGCAACATGTAAGGCAAATGCTAACAAGAATGAAGGGGGAAATTAACAATAACACAATAATAGTGGGAGACTTTAATACCCCACTCACACCTATGAACAGATCAACTAAACAGAAAATTAACAGGGAAACACAAACTTTAAATGACACAACGGTCCAGATAGACCTAATTGATATCTATAGGACATTTCACCCCAAAACAATCAATTCCACCTTTTTCTCAAGTGCACACGGAATCTTCTCCAGAATAGATCACATCCTAAGCCATAAATCTAGCCTTGGTAAATTCAAAAAATTGGAAATCATTCCAGTCATCTTTTCTGACCACAATGCAGTGACTAGATCTCAATTACAAGAAAAAAACTATTAAAAATTCCAACATGTGGAGGCTAAATAACACGCTTCTGAATAACCAACAAATCATAGAAGAAATCAAAAAATGCATAGAAACAAATGAAAATGAAAACACAACAACCCAAAACCTATGGGACACTGAAAAAGCAGCGCTAAGGGGAAGGTTCATAGCAATACAGGCTTACCTCAAGAAACAAGAAAAAAGTCAAATAAATAACCTAACTCTACACCTAAAGCAACTAGAGAAGGAAGAAATGAAGAACCCCAGGGTTAGTAGAAGGAAAGAAATCTTAAAAATTAGGGCAGAAATAAATGCAAAAGAAACCAAAGAGACCATAGCAAAAATCAACAAAGCTAAAAGTTGGTTTTTTGAAAAGGTAAATAAAATTGACAAACCATTAGCCAGACTCATCAAGAAACAAAGGGAGAAGAACCAAATCAACAAAATTAGAAATGAAAATGGAGAGATCACAACAGAAAACTCTGAAATACAAAGGATCATAAGAGACTACTACCAGCAGCTCTATGCCAGTAAAATGGACAACTTGGAAGAACTGGACAAATTCTTGGAAAAGTATAACTTTCCAAAACTGAACCAGGAAGAAATAGAAGATCTTAACAGACCCATCACAAGCACAGAAATAAAAACTGTAATCAGAAATCTTCCAGCAAACAAAGCCCAGGACCAGACGGCTTCACAGCTGAATTCTACCAAAAATTTCGAGAAGAGCTAACACCTATCTTACTCAAACTCTTCCAGAAAATTGCAAAAGGCAAACTTCCAAATTCATTCTATGAGGCCACCATCACCCTAATACCAAAACCAGACAAGGATGCCACAAAAAAAGAAAACTACAGGCCAATATCACTGATGAACATAGATGCAAAAATCCTTAACAAAATTCTGGCAAACAGAAACTAACAACATATTAAAAAGATCATACATACATCATGACCAAGTGGGCTTTATCCCCAGAATGCAAGGATTCTTTAATATCTGCAAATCAATCAATGTAATACACCACATTAACAAATTGAAAGATAATAATCATGTGATTATCTCAATAGATGCAAAAAAATCCTTTGACAAAATTCAACATCCATTTATGATAAAAACTCTCCAGAAAGTGGGCATAGAAGGAACATACCTCAACATAATACAAGCTATATATGACAAACCCACAACAAACATTATCCTCAATGGTCAAAAATTGAAAGCATTTCCCATAAAGTCAGGAACAAGACAAGAGTGTCTACTCTCACCACCACTATTCAACATAGTTTTGGAAATGTTGGCCACAGCAATCAGAGCATAAAAAGAAATAAAAGGAATCCAGATGGGAAAAGAAGAAGTAAAACACTCACTGTTTGCAGATGACATGATCCTCTGCATAGAAAACCCTAAAGACTCTACCAGAAAATTACTAGAGCTAATCAATGAATACAGTAATGTCACAGGATATAAAATTAACACACAGAAATCCCTTGTATTCCTATACACTAACAGTGAGAAAACAGAAAGAGAAATTAAGGAAACAATACCATTCAACATTGCAACAAAAAGAATAAAATACTTAGGAGTATATCTACCTAAAGAAACAAAAGAATACTATAAAACACGGATGAAAGAAATCAAAGAGGACACAAACAGATGGAGAAATATACCATGTTCATGGATTGGAAGAATCAATATTGTGAAAATGGCGATACTACCCAAAGCAATCTATAGATTTAATGCAATCCCTATCAAGCTACCAACAGTATTTTTCAAAGAACTAGAACAAATAATTTCACAATTTGTATGGAAATACAAAAAACCTCTAATAGCCAAAGCAATCTTGAGAAAGAAGGATGGAACTGGAGGAATCAACCTGCCTGACTTCAGGCTCTACTACAAAGCCACAGTCATCAAGACAGTATGGTACTGGCACAAAGACAGAAATATAGATCAATGGAGCAGAATAGAAAGCCCAGAGATAAATCCATGAACCTATGGACACCTTATCTTTGACAAAGGAGGCAAGGATATACAATGGAAAAAAGACAACCTCTTTAACAAGTGGTGCTGGGAAAACTGGTCAACCACTTGTAAAAGAATGAAACTAGAACACTTTCTAACACCATACACAAAAATAAACTCAAAATGGATTAAAGATCTAAATGTAAGACCAGAAACTATAAAACTCCTAGAGGAGAACATAGGCAAAACACTCTCCGACATAAATCACAGCAGGATCCTCTATGACCCACCTCCCAAAATATTGGAAATAAAAGCAAAAATAAAGAAATGGGACCTAATTAAACTTAAAAGCTTTTGCACAACAAAGGAAACTATAAGCAAGGTGAAAAGACAGCCCTCAGAATGGGAGAAAATAATAGCAAATGAAGCAATAGACAAAGGATTAATCTCAAAAATATACAAGCAACTCCTACAGCTCAATTCCAGAAAAATAAATGACCCAATCAAAAAATGGGCCAAAGAACTAAACAGACATTTCTCCAAAGAAGACATACAGATGGCTAACAAACACATGAAAAGATGCTCAACATCAATCATCATCAGAGAAATGCAAATCAAAACCACAACAAGATACCATTACACGCCAGTCAGGATGGCTGCTATCCAAAAGTCTACAAGCAATAAGTGCTGGAGAGGGTGTGGAGAAAAGGGAACCCTCTTACACTGTTGGTGGGAATGCAAACTAGTACAGCCACTATGGAGAACAGAGTGGAGATTCCTTAAAAACTGGAAATAGAACTGCCATATGACCCAGCAATCCCACTCCAGGGCATACACACCGAGGAAGCTAGATCTGAAAGAGACACGTGTACCCCAATGTTCCTCACAGCACTGTTTATAATTTCCAGGACATGGAAGCAACCTAGATGCCCATCAGCAGACGAATGGATAAGGAAACCATGGTACATATACACAATGGAATATTTCTCAACCATTAAAAATAATTCATTTGAATTAGTTTTAATGAGATGGATGAAACTGGAGCCCCTTATACAGAGTGAAGTAAGCCAGAAAGATAAAGACCAATACAGTATACCAATGCATATATATGGAATTTAGAAAGATGGTAATGATAACCTTATATGCAAAACAGAAAAAGAGACACAGATGTACAGAACAGACTTTGGGACTCTGTGGGAGAAGGCGAGGGTGGGATGTTCTTAGAGAATAGCACTGAAACAAGTATACTGTCAAGGGTGAAACAGATCACCAGCCCAGGCTGGATGCATGAGACAAGTGCTCAGGGCTGGTGCACTGGGAAGACCCAGAGGGATGGGATGGGGAGGGAGGTGGGAGGGGGGATTGTGATGGGGAACATATGTAAATCCATGGCTGATTCATGTCAATGTATGGCAAAAACCACTACAATATTGTAAAGTAATTAGCTTTCAACTAAAAAAAATAAATGAAAAAAAAAATCATGATTTGATAGAATGCCAAATGTTTATAGATGAGGAAACAGTGATTTATTTATCCATTTACCGTCTTTCCTGCCTGTTTCATGTAGATCTAAGCACATGATGCTCTTCATATATAGAAAAATTATAGAAATGGAGAAAAAAGGAAGGAATGAAATAAAGATTAAATATGTGTGTGCTTAGTTGTTCAGTCACGTCTGGCTCTCTGTGGCCCCGTGGACAATAGCCCATCAGGCTCCTCTGTCCATGGAATTTTCTAGACAAGAATACTGGAGCAGGTTATCATTTCCTGTTCCAGGGGATCTTTCCAACCCAGGGATCGAAACTGCATCTCTTGCATCTCCTGCATTGGCAGGCAGATCTTTACCATTATCATCACCTGAGACACCCTAGATATAAAATAAAATCCATCTTAAATTTAGTTTCTATGTAACTAGTCTGGACATAGAGTTCACACAATTTAAAAAATCTGACATTTTTAAAAGAGCTGAAAATATTTATGTAATAGGAAATCAATTTAAATTTTTTAAGACTCCTGCAAATGCACAGTGTAATTCCCTTCTCAACACAAGCAGAATTATAATTCTCACTCTCTTCTTATTTTTTTCTTGTAATATTGTACTTAACATCCACAGTATATGCTCTAGGGTTTCTAATGTCAACCCAAATGCTCCAAAATTTTCTTCAGACACTTACTCATCCTTCCCTCTTTCTCCATAACTTAACATCTCTTTTATCAAAAACTATGTCCCTTGATAGTCCCTTGGACTACAAGAAGATCCAACTAGTCCATCCCAAAGGAGATTAGTCCTGGGTGTTCATTGGAAGGACTGATGTTGAAGCTGAAACTGCAATACTGTGGCCACCTGATGCGAAGAGCTGACCCATTTGAAAAGACCCTGATGCTGGGAAAGATCTAAGGCAGGAGGAGAAGGGGATGACAGAAGATGAGATGGTTGGATGGCACCACTTACTCAATGGACATGAGTTTGGGTAAACTCTGTGAGTTGGTGATGGACAGGGAGGCCTGGCATGATGAGGTTCATGGGGTCACAAAGATTCGGACACAACTGAGTGACTGAACTGAATGGATGCCCATTGAAAATCACAGTGGTCTGGTATCTCTCAATCCTTAACACTTAAGGTATCCTGATTATGCACTGTAAGTACCTAGGAATTTAGCAAAAACTAGGTTTTGTATGACAGAGAAAGAGATTTTGTGAACAATATTATTATGTTAATTTTTCCTATTTACACTCACAATAGAGTGCCTATGTGCGTATACTTGATGCTATCAATTAGCAAGATCAAATATCATGTAGTGAGTCACATAAACCTTAAAGATGGGCAAAATAAAGGCATTAGTGCCATTTCTGTTTTACTGACCTACAATATAGACTTGTCCTCAGTGAAGTTTTTTGCTTTGATTCCCAGACTTAGTTATTAGCTAGTTATATTGAGTTTATTTTAAAAATTACAATATTAGCTACTGTGGGACATTTTCTTATTTGATAACTACTGGTGGGCTGCAGTCCATGGGGTCACAAAGAGTTGATCATGACTGAGCAACAAAGCACAGCAGAGCATTGCATCCGTATACTACCATTGTACAAAACGTATCAGCAAATCTTGTAGAATTTGAACAGTAATGTAATAATTTTCCTAAGATGCTAATTTATAGCATAATAACATTTCTAAGCAAAATGAAATTACTTATATTTAATTACCACATTTATACAAATAAATATGTAGCACATAATTTAGAAAGGTTAGCACTAGATTACAGCTGACATCAATATTTGTGGATCTTATTGGGATGAGTGGTCAAGTGAGATTTTTATTAATATTTGTGGTCTAACATAAATACATAATAATATGTGAAGATGAAAGTGAAAATCACTCAGTCAGGTCTGACTCTCTTTGACCCTATGGACTGTAGCCCACCAAGCTCCTCTGTCCATGGAGTTCTCCAGGCATGAATACTGGAGTGGGAAGTTGTTCAGTTAGGTCTGACTCTTTGCAACCCCAGGGACTGTAGCCTGCTGGGCTCCTCCATCCATGGGATTCTCCAGGCAAGAAGACTGGAGTGGGTAGCTATTCTGTTCTCCAGGTGGTCTTCCCAACCCAGGGGTTGAAACCAGGTCTCCGCATTGCAGGTGGATTCTTTACCAGCTGAGTCACAAGGGAAGCCCAAGAATACTGGAGTGGGTAGTCTATCCCTTCTCTGGTGGATCTTCCTGGCCCAGGAGTTGAACTGGGATATGCATTGCAGGTGATTCTATACCAGCTGATCTATCAAAGAAGCCCATACCAAAGCCCATAAATATATATATGTTATTGCACATATATATGTGCAATAACAACATATATGATTGGCTATTTATGTAAGAATGGGATGTTAATCTTAGAACATCAGGTAATAAATACTTCCTCTCATTTCTCAGAGCAAGGTGCCAGACTACTTGTGTGAAATTTGCCCAGAGGTAAGCCATACTGTGGGGCTTCCCAGGCAGCACCAGCAGTAAAAAACTCTCCTGCCAACACAGGAGACATAAGAAATGTTGGTTCAGTCCCTGGTTGGTGAGATCCCATGGAGGAGGATGTCAAAGCCTACCTCAGTATTCTTGCGTGGAGAATCGCATGGACAGAACAGCCTGGTGGTCCATAGTCCACAGGGCTGCAATGAGTCAGACATGACTGAAGCAACTTAGCTTTCACTCACGCAAACCAAACTGCATTCTGTCAGCCTTGTGCCTTCTCCTGCCACTCCCTAGATAGGTATTGATGTGTTTGTTGTGCATTCCATTCCACACCTTCCATCACAAAACCAGAATGGAAGGAGTTCCTGCCTACTCAAATTTGATCACATGAAGAAGGCTTGAAAACGAATACTCAAAGAGCTTAGCTTTAACCTCCTACTCTTGAGGGACACACAAGGTGGTCTGTTTCAATGCCTGAAAAAGAGTAACTGTGAGAAAGTATGACTGGTCAGTTCAGATGGCACAAGGTAAGTGGCTGCTTTTGCAATGGCCAATTAACCGTTTTGTGGCCAAAGAATGTGTAAGGGTTTCTACATCAGTGATGGACCTCTTGGAAGAGAATTACTTACATTTCTTCAGAGGGATTGTATCTGAGAGTCTTTCTGAAGATGTCAGGTGATTTCAACAGAGATGCAAAATGTCTTTAAGAGATCTCAAGAAATAAGGATCTCCTAAGAACCCACAGACACATACATGAGAGGAAGAATCAGTGTGTGGATGAATCTCCCCTCGATGGGTAGCATGACCAGATTAAGCTCATATTGAGGTAAACTCTTACTGTTATCAACTCTCCAGAGTCTTCCTGTATCAAAGTTGTTAGTGCCTAAAATAACATCTAGCAAATGTATGGGAGCCTAAAACAGCAACAAGAAGGTAATGGAGTGAGAATGAGAGAAGAAATCAACCATATGCTACTCTCCCGGCGCAGGTTTCTCAGCCTAATCTGAAGGAGGACAAAAATAAACCATATGACATTTTGGAACTTTGATATTGTACTGGTTTGGATTTTTATATGTGCACAAATAAAACATCCTTTTGCTATCTGTAAGTGACTAAAACAGCAATGAAATTTGGCTAAGATTTTATCCCATAGTGGCAAAATTGAATCCATAGAATAAATGTAATGAAACATTAGCAAGAAATACTAAACTGCTTTCTGCTTTCATCTTTCAGTGCAGTTCATTCAATAAATTGGCTTCTGCTAAGTCACTTCAGTCGTGTCTGACTCTGTGTGATCCCATAGATGGCAGCCCACCAGGCTCCCCGGTCCCTGGAATTCTCCAGGCAAGAACACTGGAGTGGGTTGCTATTTCCTTCTCTGAATAAATTGGCTACATGTAACTAAAAGTGAAAAGTGAAAGTGAAGTCGCTCAGTCGTGTCCAACTCTTAGCGACCCCATGGACCGCAGCCTACCAGGCTCCTCCTTCCACGTGATTTTCCAGGCAAGAGTACTGGAGTGGGGTGCCATTGCCTTCTCTGAATAAATTGGATACATGTAATTAAAAATTTAGAAAAATATATGGAATGAAAAGAACTCCCCTGTTGGCTCAGATGGTAAAGAATCTGCCTGCACTACAGGAGACCTGGGTTTGATCCCTGGGTTGGGAAGATCCCCTGGAAAGGAAATGGCAGCCCACTCCAGTATTCTTGCGTGGAGAATCCTATGGACATAGGAGCCTGGCAGCCTACAGCCCATGGGGTCAGGAAGAGTTGGACACGATGGAAACAACTTAGATCAGCACATTGAATAAAAGCACTATTTTTTTATGTTTTCTAGGAAAATAGCAGTGATGTAAATATTTTATTATATAATCAGAAATTTAAAATAAAGCACAGTATAAAAGAAAATAAAGATAATGTATATCAGGAGAATACAAAAGACATGTCTATGTTCTAAAATAATGCACTTTTCTACAAATAAGGTTGATTACCTAGTATCTAAAAGAGTCTAGTTATTCTAATTAACATTAGCTAGCAAAACTATTAGGATTAAAAGTCCAGTTCTTTCATGTGTATGACATTTTTAAAATATTAGTATTGTGAGTAGAGTTCTGTAAAGAAAACTCGCAGTCTTAATATTTTTAATACTTGCTTAATATTTTACATAAAAGTTCTAAATATAAGGATAAGTTGGCATAGTCTTATTATGTTTCCTAAATATTTAAACTCTCTAAGAGTTCTAAATTCTGCTTTTAGATATGTAAAAACGTAGTTAGTTGTTGTTCAGTTGCTAAGTTGAGTCGACTATTTGGGACTCCAGGAGCTGCAGCATGCCAGGCTCTGCTGTCTGTCACTATCTCCTGCAGTTGGCTCAGATTCATGTCCCTCGAGTTGGTGACACTATCTAAACATCTCATCCTCTGCCACTGTCATCAACTAACAAATATTTTAAAAGTACTTGACCAGAGCCTACAGACATATTATTTACTTTTTAAAAGCAAATATCTATTGACCTGAACATTTCAATTAACTATGCATTCAAAGTTAAATTTCAGTGATGGAACTATATGCATAGAATTTTGTGTGTGCTAAGTTGCTTGATTAAAAGATGCTTACTGCTTGGAAGGAAAGTGATGACCAACCTAGACAGCATATTAAAAAGCAGAGACATTACTTTGCCAACAAAGGTCCGTCTGGTCAAGAATATGGTCTTTCCAGTGGTCATGTATGGATGTGAGAGTTGGACTGTGAAGAAAGCTGAGAGCTGAAAAATTGATGTTTTTGAACTATGGTGTTGGAGAAGAGTCTTGAGAGTCCCTTGGACTGCAAGGAGATCCAACCAGTTCATCCTAAAGGTGATCAGTTCTGGGTGTTCATTGGAGGGACTGATGCTGAAGCTGAAACTCCAGTATTTTGGCCACCTCATGCGAAGAGTTGACTCATTGGAAATAGCCCTGATGCTGGGAGGGGTTGGGGGCAGGAGAAGAAGAGGGTGACAGAGGATGAGATGGTTGGATGGCATCACCAACTCGATGGACATGGGTTTGAATAAACTCCGGGAGTTGGTGATGGATAGGGAGGCCTGGCGTGCTGCGATTCATGGGGTCGCAAAGAGTCAGACACGACTGAGACAACTGAACTGAACTGAAGTTGCTTGAGTTGTGTCCAGATCTTTGCGACCCTATAGACTGTAGACTGCCAGGCTACCCTGTCCATGGGTTTCTGCAGTCAAGAATACCGGAGTGGGTTTCTACACCCTCCTCCAGGGATCTTCCCAACCCAAGGTTTTAACCCACATCTCCTGCAGTTCCAACATTGTAGGCAGATTCTTTACCCCTGAGCCACACCAGGTTCCTCTGTCCATGGGATTCTCCAGGCAAGAAAACTCTCTGAGCTACCAAGGAAGCCCTCATATACATAGACTTTTACACTATATCAATTCATGAAAAATTTTAAAATCTTAGATTAAGTCTTTAAAAATAATAGACTAACGTGCAACTACACTTACGGAGCAAAGGGATTATATCCTTCTTACTTGAGAATTGTATATCTACATTGTTTTTTCCTTTTATTGTGCAGCAGATTTATGTATTCTCCCTATTCATTTATTAATTTAATCACTTGTTTTAGTAGTGTGGATTAATTGATATTTATATTATATATTAGATTATAATCAGATATTACTTTATTAACATTTTTGCTGAAGTTGTTCTAGCTTTGCCTTTAGCAGTTGGGTCATGTGTCCCTTTGACATTCTCAGTCATTGCTTTTTAAGTTTTTTTTTCTTGTTGTTGCTGTTGTTTGGTTTTTCTTGCCTATAGTAAATCCTTTCAGAGAGTACAGTGTAGAAGGAAAGAAAAGTAACCCTACAGTGAAGAAACTGATAAACACTACTTCAAGCCACGTGATTAAGGTCAGCACCAGCAGTGATGTCATATTGATACTATATACTATTGATGGGAAGAGAATGGCATCTTGCCTCTCTGGTTTTCCACCATAAATCCATAATCCAAATCTAATCATAGGGAAATATCAGAAAAATACCAATGATATTTGATACCTTTGCAAAATAACTGACAATTATCCTCAAAACTGGTAAGGTCATCACAACCAAGGAAAATGTAAGGAAGTACCACCAACAGAATCTATGGAGATATGGAGACTAAGGTGATTAGAATTATGGGTGGAATGCTAAAACAGAAATAGGATATTATGTAAAAATAAAATATAATAAATTATGGAATTTAATAAATATAACATAATGCAACTGATTGTTTTAATGTAGATTAATTAAAGTGAAAGAGGAGAGTGAAAAAGTTGGCTTAAAGCTCAACAGTCAGAAAACTAAGGTCATGGTATCTGGTCCCATCACTTCATGGCAAACAGATGGGGAAACAGTGGAAACAGTGGCTAACTTTATTGTTCTGGGCTCCAAAATCACTACAGATGGTGATTGCAGCCATGAAATTGAAAGACGCTTACTCCTTGGAAGGAAAGTTATGATTAACCTAGACAGCATATTAAAAAGCAGAGACATTACTTTGCCAACAAAGTCCGTCTAGTCAAGGTTATGGTTTTTCCAGTGGTCATGTATGGATGTGAGAGCTGGACTGTGAAGAAAGCTGAGCACCGAAGAACTGATACTTTTGAACTATGGTGTTGGAGAAGACTCTTGAGAGTCCCTTGGACTGCAAGGAGATCCAACCAGTCCATCCTAAAGGAGATCAGTCCTGGGTGTTCATTGAAAGGACTGATGCTGAAGCTGAAACTCCAGTACTTTGGCCACCTGATGCAAAGAATTGATTTATTTGAAAAGACCCTGATGCTGGGAAAGATTGAGAGCAGGAGGAGAAGGGGATGACAGAGGATAAGATGGTTGGATGGCATCACCAACTCAATGGACATGAGTTTGGGTAAACTCTGTGAGTTGGTGATGGACAGGGAGGCCTGGCATGATGCAGTTCATGGAGTCACAAAGAGTTGGACATGACCGAGAGACTGAACTGAACTGAATTAGTCGTGGCAAATATATGAATGTATGATATTAATAATGAGGAAAAGAGACACAGATGTACAGAACAGACTTTTGGACTCTGTGGGAGAAGGCAAGGGTGGGATGTTTCGAGAGAACAGCATCGAAGCGTGTATATTATCTAGGGTGAAACAGATCACCAGCCCAGGTTGGATGCATGAGACAAGTGCTCGGGCCTGGCACACTGAGAAGACCCAGAGGGATCGGGTAGAGAGGGAGGTGGGAGGGGGGATCGGGATGGGGAATACATATAAATCCATGACTAATTCATGTCAATGTATGACAAAAACCACTACAATATTGTAAAGTAATTAGCCTCCAACTAATAAAAATAAATGAAAAAAAAATAATAATGAGGAGAATTGGTTTGAGGTATATGACAATTCTGTCCTCACAACTTTTTAAAGTATAAAAATGTTCTAAAATAAAAGGTTATTTAAAAGAAACTATTAGAATAATTAATGGAATATAGGATATCAATATCTGAGTAGACTCAAAGAAAGCATAATAGAAACTTTGCATTTACATTTAAACCTCGTGGCTCTGTAATGTGGGAGATCTGGGTTCAATCCCTGGGTCGAGAAGATGCCTGGAGTAGGAAATGGCAACCCACTCCATTACTCTTGCCTGAAGAATTCCATGGATGGAGGAGCCTAGTGGGCTAGAGTCAATGTGGTCACAAAGAGTTGGACACAACTGAGAAACTAACATAGCATTTAATATTTACTTTTAAATAAGGTGCCCAAGACAAATAAAGACTTAATTCTTTAAACTCTTTCAATCATTTTCCATAGGGAAAAAGATTATTCTAAAGGCAAAATAGCAAAATGAATATTAATAATGCATATAAATATTATATAAACTACAATAAATCCTGGTGCCTAAATATCTGTCATTAAAAGCAAAATTTTAAGGAAGGAGTACTTTGCATACATTTAAATATTTGTAATGGATGTTTTTCAATACATGTCTCAAATGTTTGCATGTGTGCTAAGTCACTTCAGTCGTGTCTGATTCTGTGCAACCCAGATTTTCCCCACCCAGGGATGGAATCTGCTTCTCTTAAGTCTCCTGTGTTGACAGGTGTGTTCTTTACCACTAGCACCACTTGGGAAGCCCAATATATCACATACTTTTAATTTTCTATTTAAATTTATTGTAGCATACTCTGGTTGTGGTTACAGAGATATATCCAAATTTACATTGCATAATGAGATGGTGAAACCCATTAGCTCTCTGCCTATATGTTAGAATCATTTGGGGAATATCACATTCCAATTGGGCTTCCCAGGTGGCACTAGTCACAAAGAACCACCTGCAAATGCAAGAGGCATAAGAGACTCGGGTTCAATCCCTGGGTGCGGAAGATCCCCTGGAGGAGGGCATGGCAACTCACTCCAGTATTCTTGCCTGGAGATTTCCAAAGACTGAGGAGCCTGGCCAGCTATAGTCCATGGGGTCACAAAGAGTTGGACATGACTGAACGACTAACACACACACAGTTATTTTAAGATATAGTCTATTTTCACCCATTCTGAGTAGCACACAAATCAGATTGCATTTTGAGGAGCTGATGTAAAATATTGTTCCCATACAGAATGTAAACTTCTTTGTGATTGTTCATCATTGACTATCTTCTTATCTACCATAGTTTACAATGGTTACATTTATATACAATCTCCATCTCTCATCAATATGAGTTCAGTATTAAAGATACTACTTTAATTTGTTCTTATAAATGCTTCTAATGCTGTTTTCTCAGGTATTCTTAAAGGTTTCAGCCACTTGCTGTCTACTTAGTTTGTTCATTGGCTTATCTTCTATTTTCTTGTGTCTTCTGTCTCTCATCACTTTACAAGAATCTACAAAGTAGATTCAAAATTCTGATCTTTTTATAGGTACTGATAGGCATATAGAAAATCCTTATACTTGTACTGAATGACCCAAACTCACTCAGAGTACATTAAAAATTGATGCTGAATTCTTGCAGGTGGCTCAACTGGTAAAGAATACACCTGCAGTGTGGGAGACCTGGGTTCCATCCCTGGGATGGGAAGATCTCCTGGAGAAGGGAACAGCTACCCACTCCAGTCTTCTGGCCTGGAGAGTTCCATGGACTGTATAGTCCATGGGATGACAAAGAGTCAGACACGACTGAGCGACTTTCACTTTCACTTTCTTGCAACCTTGGCTAAATTTGCATGATTATTTCTGTGCTGCTTGGAAATATAGTCCCCCATCCATTGTTGTTACTGTTGCTATTGTATTTGGTGTCAGAGACATTTGAGTCAGGGCCAAAAAGCTGGGTTCCTGGTATAACGTAATAGATACTGGCTGGCTCACAGAATCTTATGAGATTAGTGTAATATAGTATCTTCTGAATCTCTGTTCACAATTATACATTTTGCATATGATCTTTGTAAATAATTAAAAGTATAATATCAAATTCCCTCCTTCACTGCAACCCAATTCTATGGAAAGACATTGAGCTTTTTAGGAAGGCTGGGGAGAGTGGTAGTCAACCCCTTTAGGTCTGGGAGATCATATTTTTTGAATTTCTGATTTGTGCTTAGAATGGTGAAAGAAACCAGATGATTGTAGATTTTTTATGAAATCTTGGTAATAACATAAATCCTTCATATAAATCTCTTCATTTTAAGAGAAAGTGAAAATGAATTTGTAGACAAAATATTAAACTTCTAAAGAGCTAAAGAAATGTGGAGTGGTAAAAGTATATAAACATTCCTATTAAACTAAGTAAATTCAAACACAGATCCTGCTTTCTGTGTGATGGATTCCAGAATATATTTCCCTCAGTTTTGTTTTATCATTCTCAATAACAATAATTATGGAGAAAGGGCTATGCAAAAATGTTCCTAACAGAGTTCATTTCTTATTTCTAGATTATGAAATATAAGAGATATTTTAATCAATTTAGCAATAATATAACTTTAACTCATATTTGAATTATTTCATACTCAAAAGTTATTAAATATATGCAAAAACATGTATTAAAAGTTTTGGTCATCTTGTATTTAGCTCTTGTCACAATGATTATGGAATTTTCAATGCCTTGATAGCATAATGTAATGAAGTCGATCAGCTCAGAAGAGTATAATTTTAGGGTTAGAATTTATCTGTAGTAGCAGCTAGTCAATATTTTTTATTTAATGGTAAAGAAACTCTAAGAAGTTAAGTAATTTGCCTAAGCACATATATCTGGAATAATTAAAATCACAAATAGCTCTTTATTCTCAATTGCTCACCAGCAAGTATTCTTTTACATTTTCTCTGTTCGGATACTCTCTTTGCTGCTGCCATTTTATCACATCTCTGACCATAAAAAATTTATCCAAGCAGGAGATTTAGATTTATTTGAAGTGCATATACAAGTTCTCTTTAGAGAAATATTTTCTGTGTGAAGAATATTATTATCATCTTTAGTGTTTTTATTCAAGGCTAAGTAATTCTAATGTAATCAACTATTTTTTCAATGTTATTTTATTTGATTCTTCAAATGTCAATATTCCTTCTTCTCTGGAGAATTTTCTCTTAAAGGCCTCCCTGTCACCTACATACCCTAATTTTTCATCTCAGAAGGACATCAAATTATCTAATAAAAGCTTTTAAACAGATTACAATAGCAAACTAAAAATGCTGAAGTCACCAGCCATCATTTTGTTATTATCATAACCTTTGTGCTTAGTTATTCAGCCTTTATGCATCACCTTGATTTTCTCAGTTTTATAATCATCATTTAGTTATCCTCAGCTAGTATGCAAAATATCTAATTACTAATGTAGAAATATAATAATCATCATTTATGAGCTGTCTGCTTCTTTTATTTCTTAAGTAAAATGTTTCTGTCTAAGCTAGATTATTCTCACATGCAGCCAGCAGTAAATCTCATGGGATGAGAATTTGGCACATAATTTTTATACTATATAATTCCTTTACAAATGTGAACTTGTACAGTATCTGAACTCACATTAAAATAGCATTTTTATTTAGCTTGTATGACTTTTGCATTCTTTTTTTCACTTTTTTCTTCCCCTTTTAGCTTACTTCAATTGGCTTTTCATTGTTCTTCATAATGCTAAGTAGAATATTAAAGTACAAAACATTGTAAGTCACAAATTTGGGCTTGAAACAATTTAAATGTAAATTAAATATATGCACTTAAAATGTAGGAGAAACATTGGCTTACAGTGTGTAACATAACAGGGAGTAATAATAATATATATAATATTTCTCCACTTTTACTTATGCCGTATCAAGCCTGCTTTATTGTTGATGGCCTAGGATAAATCTTTTTGAAAGCAATTTTACTATTTAGCATTTATATAAAAGGAAAAGTATGTATGCATCAATAAAGAAGTGTTAGGGTTTCATCAATAACTGGATAGGTGTGGGTGCTTATTTGGTCATATTGTTTTAACTTACTCTTATTTTACACCTACACTAGCAATTTCTGTGCTATTAGATTTCTCTGATCATTAGTTTCTTTCTGTAATGTGAGTACTTAGGAATATTGGTCCTTAGCCACACTGAGACTTACATTAATAGTGCTATGAAGCTGTTTATATGTCTCTTTCACATCCTTTGAGATCTATTCCTCAAGTGTCTTTTCTTTTTCTTTAGTATTTTTATTGTCTCTTTCTTCTGAAGGCTTTCTCACATACACCAAAGACATCATAGTTTTTCCAACAACCTCTAGTACTTCCAACAAAGACACTTTCTTTTTTCAACTTGAATATTAGATTATGGACTTGCTCAAAAATATACCTGGTGATACCAAAATCATTGTGTACCTTAACAATATTGGTTTTCCTATTCATGTTTTCCCAGAAAGTTTTATGGCAAGAGAATGAGAAGCAATGAGTGACTAAGGAAAGAGTAGGTGCAGTTCTAGTACTTAACTATGAATGGATTTATTTATGAATGGATGTACATAGATTACTCCTTATAGCTGTTGAAATTCCAAACAAAGTAAACAGGAAAGGTTGGAAGAATTTTGGATCTCCATCAAAGTCATTGATTTCAGCAGTGTTTTAATTCCCATTAATTCCCAAGTAATATACTGATGTAAAAATATTTTTCCATATAGTATTGATTTTGCACCAATCAAAATCTGATTAACAATGGGTAATATTAGTAGTGTAAAGTGTTGTGTATGTTTATGAGTAGTTTGTGTGTAACAATGCATAACAATGGGTAGCACTGAATAACAATGGGTAATATTATTAGTGTGAAGTGTGGTGTATGTTTATGAGTAGTTTGCGTGTGTTTGTGTATGTGTGTGTGTTGAATTGGGGAGCACTTCCTGCAGAATCAGTCATAACCAGGGGCATTCACCTTTCTAATACCAGATATGTAAAATTGACAAGGGCAAATATATTTGTGTTGGCACCCATTGATAGTTTAAAAGCCTATGCTACAAAGCTAAATTTATCAAAACAGTATGGTACTGGCAGAAAAGGAGATAAGTAGGTTGATGGAACAAAATAAAGAGCCAGAAAATGGATCCTTGCACATACAGACAACTAATATTTGACAAGAAAGTCATGTGTACCAAATGGGGAAAGAGAATCTCTTCAACACATGTTGTTGAAAAAAATGTTGAAAAAAATATCATTCATAAAATAATTAAATTAGGCCCTACTTACATCACATAGAAATTAAACTGAAGTATATTAAAGACTTAAAATAAGACCCCAAATTTTAAACCTCCCAGATTCTTCTTTTACCTAGCATAGGTAAAAAAATCTTGATGTTGGCCTTGGAGAACTTTTTAAAATATGACACCAAAAACAAAAACAGCAAAAGTCAATGTCAACAAGTGGGACCATATAAAATTGGAAATTTCCTCTGCGCAACAAAGAAAACCATCGACAGAATAAAAAGGCAATCGACAGAATAAAAAGGCAATTGACAGAATAAAAATGCAATCTACAGAATGGGAGAAAATACTTTACAAATTATAAACCTGATAAGGAGTTAATACCTAAAATATACGTGTTATTTGCTCCATTGTGTCTGACTCTTTGCAATCCCATGGACTGTAGCAGAGCAGGCTCCTCTGCCCATGGGATTCTCCAGGCAAGAATACTGGAGTGGGCTGCCATGCCTTTCTCCAGGGGATCTTCCTGACCCAGGGATCAAACCCAGGTCTCCTGCATTGCAGACAGATACTTTACAATCTGAGCCACCTGTGATTCCCAAAATATAAAGGAAACTCATATTATTCGGGGGTAAAAGCAAAGCAATCTATTTTCTCCTTAGCCTTGCTAGCACTTATTGCTTGTAGATTTTTTGATGGTGGCCATTCTGACTGGTGTAAGATGATACCTTTTTGATTTTCATTTGTATAATAATTAATGATTTTGAGTATGTTTTCAAGTGACTCTTGGCCATCAGGATGCATTCTTTGGAGAAATATCTATTTGGATCTTCTGTCCAGTTTTTGATTGGGTTTTTTGTTTGTTTGTTTAACTGAGCTGCATAAAGTGTGTATTTCAGAGATATGCTCCTTGGTGGTCACTTCATTGGCAAATATTTTCTCCCATTCTTTGGGTTGTCTTTTCATTTTGTTTATGGTTTCCTTCACTGTACATAAATTAGGTCTAATTAATTAATGTTTTTGTTTGTTTTTAGTTTCATTACTCTAGGAAGTAGATCAAAAAGGACCTTGTCGTGATTTATGTTAGAGAATGTTCTGCCTATGGCTCTTTTTCTGAGTTTAAGTAACCAATCTTAAATTTACTTTTTAAACCATTTTGAGTGTGTGTGTGTGTGTGTGTGTGTGTGTGTGTGTGTGTGTGTATGCCGTTTCCTTTTCCTGTAGCTGCCCAGTCTTTCCAGCATCACTTATAGAGGAGACTGTGTTTTCTCTATTATGTATTCTTGCCTCCTTTGTCAAAGATTGACCATGGTTTTGAGTTTATCTCTGGTTTTCCTATCCTGTTCCATTGATTTACATTTCTGTTTTTGTGCCAGTACCATACTATTTTGATTATTGTAGCTATGAAGTATAGTCTGAAGTCAGGCAGCCTGGTTCCTTTAGCTCTATTTTTTTTTTCCTTAAGACATGAAAGCAAGCTAACAGAGGAATGACTAAAGAAGATGTGGTACATACATGTAATGGAGTATTATTCAGTCATAAAAAAGAATGAAAATATCCTGTTTATAGCAACATGGATTGATCCACGGATTGTCACACTGAGTGAAGTAAGTGAGAATGACAACTATCATATGATATCACTTCTATTTGTAATCTAAAAAGAAATGACACGGACAAATCTATTTTCAGAACAGAAATAGAATCACAGATGTAGAAAATGAACTACAGTTACCAAGGGGAAACGGGGGAGGGATAAACTGGGAGAATGGGATTAACATATATGTACTACTAGACATAAGATAGACAACAGATAAGAACATACTCTATAGCACTGGAAATACTCTCCATCTACATAGAAAGGTCGTTGTCTTTGTTGTTTAGTATACTAATTGATGCCAGACTCTTTGTAACCCCTTGAATTATAGCTCACAAGGTTCCTCTGTCCATGGGATTTCCCAGGCAAGAACACTGGAGTGGGTTGTCATTTCTTTCTCCAGGGGATCTCCCCAGCCCAGGGATCAAAGCCAAATCTCCTGCTTAACAGGAAGATTCTTTAGAATAGAATCTGAAAAATAGTGTATGTATATATTTTTATAACTGATTCACTTTGAGATACAGCAGAAACTAACACAATTTTGTAAATCAACTCTGGTCCAATAAAAATTAATTTTAAAAAATACAATTTAAAAATGGACAGAGAAACTGAATACACATTCTTTTCAGAAGAAGGAATCCAAATGGCCAACAAGTACCTAAAAAGATGCTCATTAGTTATTTGTTGTTGTTGTTTAGTTACTCAGGCATGTCTGGTTCTTTTGTGACCGCATAGACTATAGCCTGTCAGGTTCCTCTGTCCATGGGATTTCCCAGGCAAGAATACTAGAGTGGGTTGCCATCTCCTTCTCCAAAGGATCTTCCTGATCTAAGGATCCAACCCACATCACCTGCATTTACAGGTGGATTCTTTACCACTGAGACACCAGGGAAGCCCTCACCAGATATTAGGGACATACAAATCAAATCATAAAGAGACAGCCGTCACACCTGTTAATATGACTATTGTTAAAAAGACAAGAGACTACAAGCATTGGCAAAGATGTGGATGAAAGGCAACCCTGTGCATTGTTCATCAAAAATCTGTGCAACTACTCTGTGAAACATAATTTAGATTCTCAAAAAAAAAAAAAAAAACGTGGAACAACTATTCTATCCACTTATGGGGATATATGCAAAAGAAATTAAATCAGAATCTATAAGACATTTCTAGAACCCCATGTTCAATACAACATTGTTTATATTAGCCAGAGACTATGGAAAGAACCTAATTGCCCATCTACAGATGAATGGATAAAGAAGATATAAGATACATACACACACATACACACACACATGCACACATATACATAATCAAATATTATTCAGCCATGGGAAAGAAAGAAATCTTGTTTTGCAACAACATGGGTGGACCTTGAAAGCATTATACTGAATTACATAAATCAGACAGAGGAAGATAATTATTGAATGATACTGCTTAAATGTAGAATCTGAATACAGCCAAATGCATAGAAAGCAAGAGTAGGAATGGGTTAACCTGGGGCTGGGGAATCAAGAAAATGGGAAGATTACACGGAAAGGATACAAACTTTCAGCTATAAGATAAATAAGTTCTGGGGAAAGAATGCACCTCATGGAAAGAGTTAAAATTATATTATGTGTGTTTATATTATTATGTTTCATATGTATTATACACTTGAAAAGTTGCTAACAAAGCAGATCTCAAATGTTCTGTAATAAATATTTGAAAGTGGCTAACAGAGTAGCTATAAAATATTCTGACTGACCATAAAAATATGTGATAATCATGTGAGGTAAATAAGATGTTAGCAGATTCAGCTTAGAAATCATTTCACCATACATGTTTCAAACCATGTAATAAATCTAAAATTTACATATTGCATGTTAATTATATCTCAATAAAAATATAAAAAAATAAAACTATTCTGTTCCATTGATCTATATTTCTGTCTTTGTGCCAGTACCATACTGTCTTGATGACTGTGGCTTTGTAATATAGTCTGAAGTCAGGCAGGTTGATTCCTCCAGTTCCATTCTTCTTTCTCAAGATTACTTTGGCTATTCGAGGTTTTTTGTATTTCATAAATCCACGAACTTATGGACACCTTATCTTTGACAAAGGAGGAAATGATATACAATGGAAAAAAGACAACCTCTTTAACAAGTGGTGCTGGGAAAGCTGGTCAACCACTTGTAAAAGAATGAAACTAGAACACTTTCTAACACCATACACAAAAATAAACTCAAAATGGATAAAGATCTAAATGTAAGACCAGAAACTATAAAACTCCTAGAGGAGGACATAGGCAAAACACTCTCCGACATAAACCACAGCAAGATCCTCTATGACCCACCTCCCAGAATATTGGAAATAAAAGCAAAAATAAACAAATGGGACCTAATGAAACTTAAAAGCTTTTGCACTACAAAGGAAACTATAAGTAAGGTGAAAAGACAGCCCTCAGAATGGGAGAAAATAATAGCAAATGAAGAAACAGACAAAGGATTAATCTCAAAAATATACAAGCAACTCCTGCAGCTCAATTCCAGAAAAATAAATGACCCAGTCAAAAAATGGGCCAAAGAACTAAACAGACATTTCTCCAAAGAAGACATACAGATGGCTAACAAACACATGAAAATGTGCTCAACATCACTCATTATCAGAGAAATGCAAATCAAAACCACAATGAGGTACCATGACACGCCAGTCAGGATGGCTGCTATCCAAAAGTCTACAAGCAATAAATGCTGGAGAGGGTGTGGAGAAAAGGGAACCCTCTTACACTGTTGGTGGGAATGCAAACTAGTACAGCCGCTATGGAAAACAGTGGGGAGATTTCTTAAAAAACTGGAAATAGAACTGCCATATGACCCAGAAATCCCACTTCTGGGCATACACACTGAGGAAACCAGATCTGAAAGAGACACGTGCACCCCAATGTTCATCACAGCACTGTTTATAATAGCCAGGACATGGAAGCAACCTAGATGCCCATCAGCAGATGAATGGATAAGGAAGCTGTGGTACATATACACCATGGAATATTACTCAGCCATTAAAAAGAATTCATTTGAACCAGTTCTAATGAGATGGATGAAACTGGAGCCCATTATACAGAGTGAAGTAAGCCAGAAAGATAAAGAACATTACAGCATACTAACACATATATATGGAATTTAGAAAGTTGGTAACGACAACCCTACATGCACAACAGAAAAAGAGACACAGAAGTATAGAACAGACTTCTGAACTCTGTGGGAGAAGGTGAGGGTGGGATGTTTTGAAAGAACAGCATGTATATTATCTATGGTGAAACAGATCACCAGCCCAGGTTGGATGCATGAGACAAGTGCTCGGGCCTGGTGCACTGGGAAGACCCAGAGGAACTGGGTGGAGAGGGAGGTGGGAGGGGGGATCGGAATGGGGAATACGTGTAAATCTGTGGCTGGTTCATATCAATGTATGACAAAACCCACTGAATAAATAAATAAATAAATAAAGGAAAAAAAAAAAAAAGACCAAAAAATAAATAAAACTATGTATACCTTTTTTTTCATCCTACTAGGAGACAAAGGGAAAAAGTAGGCTCCAGAATTTGTGGAACAATTTTGGCAAGGTTTTATAGCTGATTATATATATGGAGTTTACTATCTTAGCGATATTAAATAGAGATAGTTAAAGAGTTGTGAAGAAAATGGATGAATGGTGCAAGATTAAAATGTATGTAAAATCTTTTCTGGAGTACAACAAGCAGACAATTTAGTACAATTTTTTTTGTACTAAAATACAACAGATTTGATTGAGTTTCCCATAATAGAGGGATAACCAAGATAACCACTCAGATTCAGACATTTTGGAGTTTGAAGTCAAGTGAGCTTTAGGAAGTGATGCTGCCAATAAAGCTAGTGGAGGTGATGAAATTCCAGGACAACTATTTAAAATCCTAAAAGGTGATCCAATTAAAGTGCTGCACTCAATATGTCAGGCAATTTGGAAAAACAGCAGTGGCCACAGGACTGGAAAAGATCAGTGTTCATCTCAATTGCCAAGAAGGGCAGTAGTAAAGAATATTTAAACTACTGGACATTTGCACTCATATACAATGTTAATAAGGCTGTGCTCAAAATCCTTCAAGCTAGGCTTCAGTATTACATGAACCAAGAACTTCCAGATGTTCAAAGTGGGTTTAGAAAAGGCAGAGGAACCAGAGATCAAATTGCCAATATTCACTGACATGAAAGCATGGGAATTCAAGAAAGAAAAAAAAAAATCTATATCTCTTTCATTAATTATACTAAAACCTTTGACTGTGTGAATCATAACAAATGCTGGAAAACTTTTAAAGAGATGGAAATATCAAACCATCTACCTGTCTGCTGAGAAACCTATATTTGGGTCAAGAAGCAACAGTTAGAACATTGTATGGAATAACTGACTGGTTCAAGATTGGAAAAGGAGTATGACAAAACTGTTTATTGTCATCCTGTTTATTTAACTTAACCACAGAGCACACCATGAGAAATGCCAGGCTGGATGAGTTACAAGCTGGAATCAAGATTGCCGAGAGAAATATCAACAACTTCAGAGAAAAGCAAAGATGAACTAAAGAACCTCTTGATGAGGGTGAAAAGAATTGCTTTAAAACTCAATATTAAAAAGCGAAACAAACAAACAAAAAACTAAGATCATGGCATCAGGTCCCATCACTTCACGGTAAATAGCACAATAAAAGTTGGAAGCAGTGACAGATATCCTCTTCTTGAGCTCTAAAATCACTGCTGATCTTGACTGAAGCCATAAAATTAGAGGATTGCTTCTTAGCAGGAGAGCTATGACAAACCTAGATGGCATGTTAAAAATCAAAGACATTGCTTTTCTGACAAAGGTCCACATAGTTAAGGCTATGGTCTTTCCAGTTGTCATTCACAGATGTAAGACCTGAACCATAAAGAAAGCAGAACACCCAAGAATTGATGCTTTCAAACTGTGTTTCTCAAGAAGACTCTTGAGAGTCCCTTGGACCGCAAGGTGATCAAAGCAGTCAATCTTAAAGGAAATCAACCCTGAATACAATACTCATTGGAAGCACTGATGCTGAAGCTCCAATACTTTGGTCACCTGGTGTGAAGAGCCGACTCAATGGAAAAGACCCTGGTGCTAGGAAAGATTGAAGGCAGAAGGAGAAGAGGGTGACAGAGGATGAAATGATTGGATGGCATCACTGATTCAATAGACATGAACTTGGGCAAACTCCAGGAGATGGTGATGTACAGGGAAGCCTGTCATGTTGCTGTCCACAGAGCTGCAAATAGCTGGACATGATTTGGTGACTGAACAACAAATAGTAGGGGGATGTCAATACAGATGGCAAAGAAAGATGTGGAACTCACCTATCCCACAATCACTTCAGACATACATCTCAATGTGGAGCAATCCTCACAGAAAACTGACATCAAACGGGCAGCAAGACTCACATATAACCAAATCTGTAAGAAAGGCCCACGTGAAACTGGGTAAGAAGGGAAGACAGTCATATTGGGACCAGTGTCCAAGGGAGAATACTCAAGAGGAAAAAGGAGAATACATTGGCAGATATCTGCCCTGAGGAGTGAGCAATTTGAACCACATATTGGGCACCCCAAGTCTGGGCTGTGACACAGGGAAGATGAGCCTTTTTGACTGGTTGGAAGGCCACTGGGATTAGTAGGGGAGCTGTGGGAAGCCTGGACTCCACTTCTGAGGAGCACGCAAACACTGACTTGTCCCCAAGTCAGGGCAGAGAGAAGATTGGGGTACTCCAGACTAAGATTTCCCACAACTGTCTCCATGCATGTCCCAGCCTGGGCCAGGCAAACACTTCAGCCCTGTTTATTTGACTTCACAGTCCCCTACTGCCAAGAGCAACAGCTGCCATGTTGGGGTGAAAGTTCAGCCATGGAACTCAGAGATGACTTTGATCTGAGACCACATCTGAGCATGGCAACATCAGCTGTAGCTGATGCTTGCATGTGTACCTCATCACTGGCAATCCTGACTTCTGATAGTGCTCTGACGGCCACAGCCCATCCCCCATGCATGCCTAGAGCCTACATGAGCACGGCTTGCCTTGCCACGTGGTTTCACAATGAGTAGCTGTGTGAGGCAGATAAGAGTGCTCAGCTCTTAGGGACAAAGGAGACTCAGATACAGGGAAGCAGCTATTTCTGGTGGTCACACAGGTAGTGTATCAGAGACTGGATTCCTGTTTGTAGCCACCCTGCTGAGATCACAAGACTCTTTTTTGCCAAGCACTGCTTCTCCCTGGAGCATGGATATTAATGCTTAGAGAGGGGAGATCAAATACTTAAAAGGAATGGAGCCAGCTTGGACCCAACTCTCAGGGTCTCAAGATTAAACCAAAGAGACCCACACCAAGGCATATAATAATTAAGATGACAAAATTTAAAGACAAAGAAAGAATTCTAAATTCAGCAGGAGAAAAACAGTCATGTACAAGAGAACTACCATCAGACTACCACCTGATTTTTCTGAAGAAAGTTTACAGGCAAGAAAGGAGTGGCATAATATATTCAAAATGCTGAAAGGGGAAAATCCTGCAACCTAGAATACTTTATTTAGCAAGAGTATCATTTAGAATTGAAAGAGAGATAAAGAACTTCTCAAACAAGCAAAAACTAAAAGAGTTAATCAATATTTAATCTACCATAAAAGAAATGTTAAAGGGTCTTCTCTAAGTGGAAAAGAAAGAGCTATAACAAGAAGTTAATATCTATAGGAAAGGGAAAATTCCAGTAGGAATGGAAAATATATAGTAAGGGTTGAGGATAAACCACTTAAATAAACTGGCATAAAAATTAAAAAACAAAACTTGAAAAACAGCTATAAGTAAAATTAACAGCTGAGTGATTATGTAAAATGGATATCAAGAACAAGAAATGTGTGGGAGGGACATGAAAACTGCAGATTTTTTACAATGTGTATAAACTTAAATGACTATTAGTCAAAAACAAGTACATATAGTTAATTATATGTCAACATAAGTGAACCTCATGGTAACCACAAACCAAAAATCTAAAACTGAGAGACAAAAGCTAAAAAGAAAACAACACAAGCATACTCTAAAGAAAGCCATCAAACCACAAGGCAAGAAACAAAAATAAATGAACAGAGAACTACAAAAACAAAGTAATAAAATGACAATAAGCACTTACCTATCAATAGTTAAAGACCAATCTATATGCTGCTTACAAGACTCATATCACAGCTAAAGACATACACAGAGAAAGGAAGAGGATGGAAAAAAGCATTTGTATGAGTAGAAATGACAAGAAAGCAAGGAAAGCAATACTCATATTGTGAAATATAGATTTTAAAAAGCAAGTGTATAGCAAAAACACAAAGAAGGGTATTACATAATGACAAAGGCATCAATACAAGAAGAGAACATTATACTCAATAACATGTATGCATCCAATACAGGTGCACCTAAACATACAAAGCAAATATTAATAGGCATAAAGGGAGAAATGGACAATAATGCAATCATAGTAGGGGATTTTAACATCCCATTTACATCAATGGAAAGGTCACCGAGAAAGAAAAATCAATATGACAATAGTGGTCTTAAACGACACAATAAATCACTTGAAAAAATAGATGTTTATATGACATCCAATTGAAAAAAAGCAGATACATATTTTTTTTTCAGATGCACATGGAATTTTCTCCAGGATAGACTACATTCTTGGACACAAAACAAGTCTCAACAAATGTAGGAAAATAGAAATAAATGAAGCAATATTTTTGGTCATAGTAGAATGAAACTAAAAATCAATTACATAAAAATGTGAGAAGCATAAACAGATGGTAGCCAAACAACTACTAAAAAAATGAGAGAAAGGAGATAAGAAAGTAACTCAGGACAAGTGAAACTGGAAAAAGAATTTTCTAAAATCTATGGGACACAGCCAAAGCAGTTTCAGCTTATAGTGGTACAAGTCTTCATTAAAATAAGAAAAATCTCAGTAAACAACCTAATGTACCATCTAAACAAATTAGACAGAAAAGAACAAAGTCCAAAATCAGAAAATGAAAGTAAATAATAAAGATCACTGTGTGCTGCTGTGTGTGTGTGTGTGTGTGTGTGTGTGTGTGTGTGTGTGTGTGTGCATGCTCAGTTGTGTCCAACTCTTTGTGACCCCATGGACTGTAACTTTCCAGACTTCTCTGTCCATGGAACTCTACAGGCAAGAATTGTGGAGCAGGTTGCCATTTCCTACTCCAGGGGATTTTCCTGACACAGGGATTGAACCTGCATTTCTTGCATCTCCTCAATTGGCAGGTGGATTTTCTACCACTGTGCCACCTGGGAAACATAAAGATCAGAGAGGAGATGAATAAAACAGATACAAAAAGAGAGAAAGATCAGTGAAACCAAGAGCTCATTTTTGAAAAGATAAATCAAATTTATGAACCTTTAGCAAGCCTTCTCAGGAAGACAAGAGAGAGGACGAAATAAAATAAAAAAATGAAAGTGGAGAATGAGAACTCATATCACAAAGATACAAACATAGAAAACATAAGAATACTACAAATATTTATATGCAAACAAATTAGATAACAATTCTACAAAACCTGGCACGACTGAATCAGGACAAAACAGACAATCTGAACAGACAAATCACTAGTAGTAGAATTAAATTCTTGATGCAAACTCGCCAGCAAACAGAATTCCAGAGTCAGATGACTTCTTAGGGGAATTCTCCTAAACATATAAAGAAGAGCTAATACCTATCTTTCTCAAATTATTCCCAAAAATTGAAAAGAAAGGTGCTCTCCCAAATCCATCTGTTATGCCCCCTTAACCTGAAACCAAAATTAGACAATGAGAGTAAAATAATAATAATAATTACAGATGCTTATTTTTAATGACTATTGATGAAAAAAGAATTGCCAAAAAAATACTAGCTTACTAATTCCAAAAGCATATCAAAAGTATCACATAACTTAATTGAGTGGGATTTATTCCAGGGATAATAGGGTGGTTCTATATTCACAAATAAATTACTGTGATAACCCACGTTAACCAAAGCAAGGATAAAAACCACATGCCCATCTCCATAGATGCAGAAAATGCATCTATGATTTGGATTTGACACAATTCAATATTTATTTGTGATAAAACTCTAATCAGTGGGTATAGGGAAAATATCTCAACATAAATCCATTCACACATACAAAAAAAAAAAAAAAAACACACACAAATAACATCATACTGAACAGTGAAAAGTTGAAAGTCTTTCCTTAAAATCAGGACTAAGACAAGAATACCCACTCTCACCACTTCAATTTGACATAGTATTGAAAGATCTTATCACAGTCATTCAAGAAGAAAAATAAGAAAAGGCATACAAATTGGAAGTGAAGAAGTTAAAGTTGCTATTTGCAAAAACCATGATACCATATAGAGAAAACCCAAAAGTCCTCACCAAAATGCTTGTTGTTGTTCAGTCACTAAGTCATGTCCAACTCTTTGTGACCTAAACTGCACCACTTAAGGCTTCTCTGTCCTTCACTATCTGAAGTTTGCTCAAGCTCATGTCCATTGAGTCAGTGATGCCCACCAACCATCTCATCCTCTGTTTCCCTTTTCCTCTCTTGCCCTCAATCTTTTCCAGCATCAGGGTCTTTTCAGTGAGTAAGTTCTTCACATCAGATGGCCAAAGTACTGGAGCTTCAACTTTGGCATCAGTTCTTCCAATGAATGAATAGTCAGGGTTGAGTTTCATTAGGATTGACTGGTTTGAACTCCTTGCTGTCCAAGGGACTCTCGAGAGTCTTCTCCAGCACAACAGTTTGAAAGCGTCAGTTCTTGAATGTGTGACCTTCTTCATGGTACAACTCTCACATCCATACATAGCTACTGGAAAAAAAAAAAAAAAAAAAAAACTTTTACTAGACCTTTGTTGGCAAAGTGATGTCATTTTTTTTTAATACACTGTCTAGATTTGTCATAGCTTTTCTTTCAAGAATCAAGAGTTTTTTAATTCCATGTCTGCAGTGGAACCCAAGAAATAAAAGAAATAAAATGTGTCACTGTTTCCACTTTTTCTTCATCTATTTGCTATGAAGTGATGGGACCAGATCCCATGGTCTTTGTTTCTTTAATGTTGATTTACAAGCCAGCTTTTTCATGCACCTCTTTTACCTTTATTAAGAAGCTTTTTAGTTCCTCTTCACTTTCTGTCATTAAAGTGGTATCATCTGCTTACCTGACATTGTTGATATTTATCCCAGCAATCTTGATTCCAGTTTGTGAGTCATCCAGCCTGGCATTTTGCATGATGTACTCTGCATAGAAGATAAATAAGCAGGGTGACAATATACAGCCTTGACATACTCCTTTCTCAATTTTGAACCACCAAAAAGTTATTAGAACTAATAAATTAATTCACTAAAGTTGTAAGACACAAAATTAATATATAGATATCTCTTGTTTTTCTGGGCTTCTCAGGTGGTGCTAGTGGTAAAGAATAGGCTTGCCAATGCAGGAGACATAAGAAACACGTGTTTGACCCCTGGGTAGGGAAGATCCCCTAGAGGAGAGCAGATCAACCCACTTCAGTATTGTGGCCTGGGGAATTAATAATAATTTAAAAATAATTTATTTAATCTATAATAATGTAGTAACAATTGTTATTTCTGTATAGAAAAATAAGACATGCATGCCAAATCATTTTAGTAGTGTCTGACTCTGCAACTCTATGGACTGTAGCCTGCCAGCCTGGTATGCATGTCTTGCTTTTCTATACAGATATAATAGCTTATTAGGAAGAGAAAGCCAAAAAAAAAAAATCCCATTTAAAATTTCATCAAGAATGAAATATATAAGAATTGACTTAACCAAGAAGTTAGAAAACCTATACTCTGAAAACTGTAAAACAATGATGAAGGAAATTGAAGACAGTAAAAATAAACAGAAAGATACTGTCTATCCCTTGATTGGAATAATTAACATTATTATAATATCCATACTACTCAAAGCAATCTACAGATTTAATGCAATCTCTATCAAAATAATCATGATATTTTTCACAGAACAAAAGCAAATATTCCTAAAATTTATACATAACTACAAAAGACCTGGAATTCCCAAATTAATCATCTAAGCTGCCACCTTAGGAAACGACACAAAGCAGAGCCGATTAAATTCCAAGAAAGCAAAACAACAAAAAATGAAATAACAAAAATTAAAACACATATTGATGGCACTGAAAATAGAAAATATACAGGGAAAACCAAACAAGTCAAGAAGAGCAACAAAGTCAGTGACTCTCCCAAATTAACTAAAAGCTAAAAAATACTCACACAGATTACAATGTCAGAAATCAGTGGCTACCACAATAACTCACAAAGACTTCAAATGATAATAAAGGAATACTATGTGCCACTCTATGTCTACAAGTTTGACAATAGAGATGCAATGGACCAATTCCTTGAAAGACACACTTCTCCAAATTTCACAGAAGAACTAGACAATATGATGAGATATATGCATAATAAAAAATTGAATCAGCAATTAATAAATATTCAAAACATAAAGCACCAGGCTCAGATAGGTTCACTGGTGCACTCTATCAAATATTACAGAAGTAATTATACACATTCTCTACCATCTCCTTCAGAAAATAATGCAGAGGGAATATTTCTTAACTTATTCTATGAAACCAGTACTGCCCTAATACCATAACCAGACTAAGACATTACAAGAAAACTATAGACCAGTATCTATCACAAATCTAGGTGCAAAAATCCACAACAAAATATGAAACTTATCAGATAATGTGTAAAAAGGATTATACACTATGACAGGTGGGATTTATCTCAAATATGTGAAGTTGGTTTAATATTCAAAAATAATTTAATGTAATCCATCATATCAAGATTCTACAGAATAACAATTGTATGATCATATAAGTAAAGGTAGAAAAGCATTTGAAAAAACACAAATTCCACTTATTATTAAAACTTTCAGTAGACGAGGAAGAGATGGGAATTTTTCAACTTGATAAAGAATACTGACCAAAATCTCTTCCAAAAGAGGGTGAACTTCAATCTTGAGATTACTAAATATTGTCATGTATATAAAAGAGACTTGCACTGCATTTCAAAACTACATGAACATACCACTATGTCTACTACTAACAGATTTTATGAGCCATGTAAATTCTCTTCAGCTATGGTAGCATATTACTGTGAATTCTCCTGTTCTGATAAATTGAGATCTAAAAATTTAAGAGACTGTGCTTCTGCTATGCATGTTTCTGCATTAGGTGATAGTAAAACATTGTCTCCATAGTAAAAATAAAGAAATGATTGCTGTTTTATTTCTTTTTTCTTTTGTTCTTAAATCAGTGAAATGTTAATAATTCAAACTTGGATGTTTTATTTTTATACCTAAAGCATACATATATGAATTGATAAAATTCATTTTTGAAACTAGCCGAAATTCTGGACTAGATTATTTCCAGTAAGCAAAGAAAGAAACCACTAGTTTATCCATAGAAAACACTACTCTTTTCCCAAAATATCTTTGTAGTTGTATCCCATATTTAAAATATTGATAGAGCTATTTGGTTGCATTGGTCTTGATCTGAGAACAGAGTGTAAATTGAATAGAATTATTTTAAGTTACTATGTCCTCATGTTAATCTCCTGCTTTGTCTTTTTTGAAATATTTAAATTTCCCTCCTTAGCAGTAATAGAAATATATTGCTTTAGGTCATCTTTTTTCCCCTTCATTAAACCTTAATATCCTTCTCTTCCATCTCTATTTACCACTGGGCATACTAATAGTAAAGATAATAAATATGTTACTTTGTTTAACATTCTAGTTTGCTAGGCCTTTCATTATAGCATAATGAGTTGTGGGGTTATAAGAAAGCAAATATGTTCATTGTAAAAGAAGTTTATGAATGCATAGAAAAAATGAAGCAATGTTTCCTGAGGAAATCACTGTATCTAAGGTTAGCCTTTTATGACAAATTGGTAGACAAGAACATGTGTCAGAAAATGCAAGAATCGTTGCCTCTGCCATGTAGACAATAGGCCAGCTTTTAGAATTCAACAGATCCAATGATAAGGGTAAGTCATAGCCTTGTGTAATTTCAACTGGAATTTATAATACTTTTGAGATATTGCAACATAAAAAGCTATAGTGCCACAGTCGTGTTTTCTGCCAAGAATTGCTTTTAGCATGTGATTAACCTCCTAAATGATAACACATTTCCAAGGCTTGTCTTCAGAGGTCACAGTTTGGGTACAGCAAATAGGGTATAATGGCTGACATTATTTACCCACTACCATTGCTGCTATTTGTTTGTCCCATAATGGTCTCTCATTTCGTCGTTTATGTAACTGGTGATCATTAGCATAAAGGTTTACAGTACCTTCATGCACAATAAAAGGGGAAAGAGCAAGTGAGTAAAACTAATTTACTTATAAAATGGCAACTTGAGGAAATGTGTTTTAAAAAAATGACATTTCCTTGAACTCATCTTTTCATAAGTTCCATTTTTAAGGGCCTTTAGAAAGAGACCTCAGTGTTCCAGTAAAATTACTAGAGTGGTAAATGCTCCATCAGATAGGCTTTCTTCAATCCTCTACTTAAGAACTTCAAAATAAGTATAATAATCACAGAAATAACATATTGCTATTAAATTTTCACCACAGTTCTTTCTAAGATCTCATAGTACACTGTGTGATCACAGTGACTGTATTCCTAAAAAAATCCCTTGTGGAACACTATATATTTATAAACATGTATTATGGTTTTATGGCTCCTGAAGAGGATGAAAAATCTGAACTTATTTACTAGTTTCCCTGGGAAAGTTATGTTAATTATTTGCAAGATTTCTCAGGTTAAATGACAGGTACCTTACTAATATTGATAGGTCATCTTTGTTAATGATTTTTCCAAAATGTTTTAACACTATCAATTTTGTTAGAATGATACATTTCCTTTCAAATGGTTTTATCCTGGCTTATAAAGAGAGAACACTATGTGGCAAGGAAATTGTATTGATTTTTTTCTGTGAACCACATTGACTACCAAATTCATCAAAGATGGTAGAAGCATAGTGGTTTTAACAATATTATTTTATGGAAGGTACCTGGTTCTATTAGAACATATGCAAATATCTTCTGACTCTCATAAATGACTTAATTGAAGTCTTAAGAGCTCTGACCTCCTTTGAAAAAGAGTTACATAAACACAAGGCAATCAACACCAGCACTCGGAAATTACATATGAGTTAATTCAGGGCTCCATTAAATAGGGCTGAGATGAGATCACCTGGGAAATATTTGGCATGGTTTTTAATTATTCTCTTCTGCATTTTCTGGTCATGCCATACTTTGATAGAGCTACTGTATTTTTCTTGAACATTTTCAGTTTTGTGGTGATTTAATCTTTTATATCCATATTTAATTCCAATAAACAATATGTTTACCTGTCAAATTTTGTCATTTTTTTTTGGCAATACGTTAACTATTGAAGTTGAATCTTCAAAGAGTAGCTATTATTTGTTGCTATTTCTCTCATTTTTATTATAGTAACCTTTGTGATGGGTTGAGATGGAGTCAGATATTATGCAAAGGGCCTTGAAATTTCTCTTAATCTCTCTATTCAATATATTCAGCTATGAGACTTTGACATTCTCTTAGCCTTGACCTACATACCTTTAAAATGGTAATAGAAATAAGTCCTTTGTTTCTCATAAGTAGTGACAAAGTTACATATAACATTGAAAATAATTTTATAATGGAATAAAGCTGCATGTACTGGTTTTTGTGTGAACATGTATTTTTATCTCTCTGAGATAAATGAACATAAGTGCTAAGTTGTATGATACTTATTACATGTGTGCTTTTTTTTTTTTTAAGAAACTGCCAACCTGTTTTTGAGCAAAGATGCACCATTTTACATTTCTATCAACAACATATGAGTAATTGATTTTCTCCAAATCGTCATTAGATTTTGATATTGTGGTTATTCTTTTCTTTAAGCTATTCCTACAGGTATATGGTGGTTTTAATGTACATTTTCTTAAACACTAATTGATTTTATTAATCACTAATTAATTTGGATATCTTTTCCTGTACTTATTTGGCATATGTATTTCCTCTCTGGGCTTCCCTGGTATCTCAGCTGGTGAAGAATCCGCCTGCAATGCAGGAGATCCCAGTTGAATTCATGGGTCAGGAAGATTCCCCCAGAGAAGGGAAAGGCTACTCAATCCAGAATAATCGGGCTGTAATGCGGGAGGCCTGGGTTCGATCTCTGGGTTGGGAAGATCCCCTGGAGGAGGACACGGCAGCCCACTCCAGTATTCTTTCCTTGAAAGTCCCCGTAGAAAGAGGAGCCTTGGGGCTTAAAGAGTCGGACACGATGGAGCAGCTAAGCACAGCACAACGCGTTTCCTTTTCAGTGAAATGTCTGCTGATATCTTTCATGCTTTTTCTAAATGGGATTTTTTCTTTCTTACTGTTGAATTTGAGAGTTCTTTATTTTTTCCAAATTTTGCAAATATTTCCTGTTAATGTGCAATTTGTGATCGTCACAACAGATTCATTCACCAAGCAAAAGGTTTTAATCTTGATGAAGTTCAATTTATCATTTTCTTTTCTTTTTTTCTTATGGATCACATTTTGATGCCAGGTGTAAGAACTCTTTGTTTCATTCCAGTTACCAAAGTTTTGCTCCTAGTTTTTTTCTAGAAGTTTTGTAATTTTTATATTTGCAACCAAATCCATGATTAACTTTGGATTAGTTTTTGTATATGGTGTGAGATTTATGTCAAAGCTTATTTTTTGCCTGTTAGTGTCTAATTACTTCACAACTATTTTTTTAAAAAGTTAGTCTTCCTGCATTGAATTACTTTTGCTCCTTCGTTTAAAATTAACTGGACACATTTGTGTTGATTTGTTTCTAAATTTTGCATTTTACTCCATCGATTTGAATCTGTTCCTCTGTTAGCACAACACTGCCCTGAATACTGCATCTATATAATATCCTTTAACTTCAGGAAAAATTGTTCCTCTATTTTATTATTTTTAAAAATTATTTTAGCTATTCTAGGACCTTTTTTATTCCTATATAAATCTTAGAATAAGCTTGAATATATCTGTAAATATTTGATGATATTTTGATAGAATTTTAAAAATTGATAGCTTTGCAATGTTGAGTCTTCCAATCCATAAACACTCTGTCTATTCAATTACTGTTGAATATATCTTTTCTAATTTCTTTCATCAACATTTTAATCATCATACATAATCCTGTACATGTTTCTCAGTTTTATGTTGACTCATTTAACTTCCTTTGGAATAATTATTAATGGAATTGAATTTTAATTTCAGTTTCCACTTATTTATTGTCAGAAAAAAATGATTATTATGTGTTGATTTTATATCCCATCATATCACTGAAATCACCTCTTATTTTTAGTTTTGGTAGATTCCTACGCAGTTTATTCAAAGAAAATTATTTCATCTTCAAATGCAAGTAATTTTATTTCTTCTCTTTGCCTTATTGCGGTTTTAGAGAGAGTTTCTAGTCTCCATCCATCAAATATGATTGTAGTTATGGATACTTTGTAGATAGTCTTTATCAAGCTGAAGATGTCCACCTCTATCTCTAATGTAACATTTTTGTTTTTCTTAAAATCAGGAATTAAAACTGAACTTCGTCAATGATTTCACTGAATCAGTTGATGTTATATGGTTTTCTTCTTTAGTCTCTTTATATGGAAGATGTTATGATAAAACTATTGAGCCAGGACTGTATACTGGTAATAACTTTCACTTATCATGGGCTACTATTATTTTTACATATTGGTGGATTAAATTTGCTGTTATTTGTTGAATATTTTGCATGAAGTCTATTAGACATATTGGCCTATAATTTTCTTTTTCTGGGTTTCCCTTAATTATTTTGATATCAGGGTAATATTGGTCTCATGAAATTGACTGGGAAGTGTTTCTTCTTTTGATATTTTTTGGAAGACATTGTGTAAAATTGATGTTAATTTTTTTTCCATATTCAGAAAAATTCTACAGTAAAACCACCTGATCCTTGATATTCTTTTTTCAGCATTTTTTTTAATGCACTTTATATTTGTTTACTGGTTATATGACTTCTCAGGCTATTTGTTTCATTTCATTTTGTCTTAGAGTGTGTAGCTTGAATTTCTTAGGAATTAGTCCTTTTATCCCAAGGTGTTGAGTAGATGTGTTAAATTATTATAGACCCTTATTATCATTTTAAAGCAGCATGTTTTATAATGATACCTTTTATTTCATTTTTTTTATAGTGGTAATCATGATTTTTTTCTCTTTTATTTTGTCCTTTTTACCAGAATTTTACTAATTTAAAAAACATACTTTCAAAGCACCAGATTTTGCTTTAAGTTTTCTCTATTTTTTGTTTCTATTTTCAGTTATATACTTTCTACTCTTTGGGTTTATCTTGCTCTTCTTTCTTTAGTTTCTTGAGGTTCAAAGGTAGGTTATTGAATTTTTCCTAATTTGTAGTGCAAGCATTTAGTGCTATAATTTTTCCACTCAGCACTGTTTTAGCAGTACTCCATCAATTGTATTAGGAGGTGTTTTTATTTTCACTCAGTGCTATGAATTTTTAAATTTACTTTGAGATTCTTTCTTTGTCCCATTGGTCAATTATAAGTATGTTTTATTTTCAAGGTTTGGATATTTTCCTATTTTCTCTCTATTGTCAATTTTCAGTTCAATCCCTTATGGTCTGGGAACATATTGCACATCATTTAAATTCTTTTAAAATTTTATAGTTATTTTCTCACAAGTTATTATCTATCTTATTAAATGTTTTATAGGCCTTTGGGGAAAAAAATGTGTATTCTGCAATTGTTGGTTAGATTGTTTTATAAATATCAAATATTAATAGATTCCTTTAGCTAATGGTGTTGTTGAATTCTATATCCTTCCTGGTTTTCTGTGTAGTAGTTATATTAACCACTAAGAGTAGGTTTTGAAGCCCTAACTATAGATATTGATTTGTGTATTCCCTATTTTATTTCCAGTAGCATTTTCTAATGCATTTTGCAGATCTATTTTTAGTGCATGCTTATTTAGAATTGCATCTCATTGCTGCACTGACTCTGTGATTATTATATCATATCCCTTATAATTCTCTTTGCTCTGAAATATATTTATTTTATATTAATATAACCAGTCATGGTTTTTAAAATATTTGTTTATTGTATATTTAGTTGTCCTTTTACTTTCAACTAATTTATGTTGCTAAGTTTGAAGTGAATCTCTCATATACAGTTGTTTTTTTAATTGAACTTGAAAGTCTTTGCTTTTTCATTGGTGTACTTAAGCCATTTACATTTAAATAATTACTGATATGTTAGAGTTTAAGTCTGTTATTTGTTATTTATTGTTTATTTCCTTTGCTTATTTTTTTTTGTATGTTGCCTTCCTATTGGTTGCTTGAACTGTTTGTAGAATTCCATTTTAAGTATTATATTTTCAATATATTATTCTGTAGTTTCCTAATAAATTTTCTACATATTACCATATCCATAAGTTGTTTATCACAATCTATTTGTATTAATATAGAGAGTTTACTTCCATTTAGGTCCCTTTATTCTCTCAATTTTTATATGTAATTGTAACAATTGTTTGTTTCTTATCCTTACATTGAGCATTATATCTTACCTTATTAAAAGTTTTGCTCCCACCATAAAATATGATTAAAGAAACCCAACAGTTGAAAAATTGCCTGTTATGTTTTATTTCTAATTTTACTCATTGTGATGTGTTTCTTTTCTTTGTGAAGGTTCTACACTTCTTTGGTTATCCTTCCTTTTCTCTGTAGAGAGTTTTCTATGGCTATTTTTAAATGAAAGTTCTGCTTGCTGCAAATTTTCTTTCTTTTTAATTCATTCTTGAAGAACATTTTTTTCAGGGTACATAATTCGGAATTGATAAGTCTTCTTCCAGCATTTGAAAATATTGTTCTGCTTCTTCTGGCCTCAGTTATTTTAGGCGATACAGTGACTGTCTGGTGTTTCTCTGTAGGTATTGTAATCACTTCTTCCTGGATATTTGCATGAATTTTTTTGTCCTTAATGTTAATAATTATGATATATTTTGGTGAGAATTTTTAAGCTTATCCAACTTAGCATTGCTAAGTTTATTGAATATATAGTAACTAAATGTCTTTCATTGAATTTGGGAAGTTTCACCCATTTTTAAAACTAATTTTATTTTAATTTTGGTTGTGCTGGGTCTTGTTGCATGGGCTTTTCTCTAGGTGCAGTGATGAGCGGAGGGGCTACTCTTCATTTCAATGTACAGGCTTCTCATTGCAGCGGCTTCCCTTGTTGCAGAACATAGACTCTAGGACCCATGGCTCTATAGCACAGGCTCAGTAGTTGTAGTGCATGGGATCTCCCTGGATCAGGGATCAAAAACATGTTTCCCACATTGGCAGGAAGATTCTTCACCACTTAGCCACCAGATAAGCTTCTCATTCATTTAAAAAAAAATTTTTTTTATTCTTATTGTCTTTCCTGCTGATGTTCTAATGATAGGAATGTTACATAGTCTGCTGTTCCACAAATTCCTGAGGCTGATTTTCTAAAATCTATTCTCTGTTGTTTAGAGTAAGTAAATTCTACTGATCTCTCGGTAAATCTCTGATTTTATCCTTTTCATCTCCACTCCAGTGTCACATTCACCCAGTAAATTTTATTTCAGTTATGTTAACTTTTGTGTCTGTAATTTTCTTTTAGTCATTTTTTAACTTCTACATCTTTCTTGATATTTTTAAAGATAATTTTATTTAAGTCTTTCTTGTAATGCTGTTTAAGTCATGATAAGGTAGTTCCAACATCTGGTTCATCTCAGCGTTGGCATCAATTGACTGTCTTTCCTCATTTAATTTTTTTTTTTTTTCTGGTTCTGGATATGATGAGTGACTTTTTATTCCATCATGAACATTTTGAATCTTATGTCAGTAGATATTTGACTGTATTCTATGCAAGGTAAGCAGATAGATTCTGATCCCTTTTGTGAGCTATATTCCCCATGACTATTTAAGTTTCAGAGCTCTGACAATATTATTCTGTCCTGCTTCCGTCTTCAGTTGCTACTGATGCTCCTGCTCAAACTCTGTCAGTATCTCCTTCTAAGGCAGAAGCTACTTTCCAAAGCTGTCTATTGTTGGTGGAGAAATCTTCTATGCATGAAGGAAGTAGGGTGGAGTAGCAGATATTGCAGGGAAGAGATAGACTAGATTTTTATATCCTTGTGCTACTACATAGAAGGTCAAGACACCCAGGGCTTTTCTGCTGCTTTCCCTGTGGGTGGATCTGCTTGGTCACTTGTGTCCCAGGTTTGGAGCAGTCTGGCTCAGGACATTAAATCTTTGAAGCTGCTGCTGCAAGTGAATTAACCAATATGTTAGATGTGGAGCATGCTTTGGCCTTTGTGTTTCCTGATTCTCTGAGCAGAGAAAGTACATTATGGTTTATTTATTTATTTTTTATTCCAATGTATGGGTTCACATTATAGAAGTCTCCAGTGACAACCATTTTTAAGAAATAAAAATAAAACCCAAGGAACTATTTTCTTATTCCTTAATGATAAATAGGATGTGAGAGTTGGACTGTGAAGAAAGTTGAGCACTGAAGAATTGATGCTTTTGAACTGTGGTGTTGGAGAAGACTCTTGAGAGTCCCTTGGACTGCAAGGAGATCCAACCAGTCAATCTTAGGGGAGATCAGTCCTGGGTGTTCATTGGAAGAACTGATGCTTAAGCTGAAACTCCAATACTTTGGCCACCTCATGCGAAGAGTTGACTCACTGGAAAATACACTGATGCTGGGAGGGATTGGAGGCAGGAGGAGGAGACGGCAGAGGATGAGATGACTGGATGGCATCACCGAGGCAATGGACCTGAGTTTGAGTAAACTCTGGGAGTTGGTGATGGACAGGGAGGCCTGTCGTGGTGCGATTCATGGGGTTGCAAAGAGTCAGACACGACTGAGCGACTGAACTGAACTGAACTCAAAGACTAATATTCCTAGCCTATCCTTTTTTGTAGCTTTCAAAATACTTTTATTATTGTCTTTTGAATTAGTTCTGGGGAATTTAGTTGTAATTATAAAAGCATGCTAAGTCACTTCAGTTGTGACTGATTCTTTGTGACCCTATGGACTGTAGCCATCCAGGCTCTTCTATCCATGGGATTCTCCAGGCAAGAATACTAGTGTGGGTTGCCAGGAGATCTTCCCAACCCAGGGGTCGAACCCTAGTCTCTTTACACCTCCTGTATTGCAGGTGATTCTTTACCACTAGCACCACCTGTGAAACCCAATTAAAAGGGAGGATCAGGGAAAAGTGAGTCTATACCACGGTGATCCAGTGCTGGAACTGTCACCTGCTTTCATAAATAAAATTTTATTGGAACATAGCTTACTTGTTTCACATTTGTCATGGCTCTTTTAGCACTAAAATAACAGAACTGAGAAGTTGCAAAAAAGTCCACATAGCCCGAAAAGTCAGAAGTATTTACTATCCGGCTTTTAGACACAGGAAAAAAAAAAAAAAATGCTGACCTCCATTTTGAGTATACCACTGTGAAGAAAGGAGCTATGACAAATTCAATTCTCCAAATAACTGGAAAGAATAATTATTTGATGTTGGATATGGTGGCAATTTGACATGGAAAGAGAAATCACTGACTGGAGCCTTAAAAAAGAGTTGCATGTTTGTTTACTATGGAGTAAAAATCCCTAAGTCAATTTCATGGTCTTCATTAATACTCACGTTTCTTATTTTACAAAAAATAAGTTTTAAGTAAAAAATTACTATAAATTAAAATTATACACACTCAAACATGTGATATACCAATTAAAAAATAACTACAGCTAGTTCATTTACCATTGTCTTCAATAATTGATTAATAATAATAAAAAATTAAATTTTATTATCACTGGAATTTCCTCTAAAAAAGGTATCATTTTGTGGGTCAATAAATTGATAAGCTTCTTAGAATGATGATGACATTGTGGATTATAGCTGCTGCTGCTGCTGCTAAGTCACTTCAGAGAACATTTGAAGAAAAGGACAGAATTTTTTTTTTTTTTTTTTTATGTCTAAGGGGCTTCCCTCCTGGCTCAGTGGTAAAGAATCCAATGCAGGAGATGAAAGTTCCATCCGTGGTTTGGGGAGATCCCATGGAGAAGAAAATGGCCACCCACTGCAGTATACTTGCCTGGGAAATCCCATGGACAGAAGAACTTGGCGGGCTACAGACCATGGGGATGCAAAAGAGTTGGACACCACTTAGTGACTAAATAACAATAACAACATGCTAGATAAGGCAGATCTGGTTTGGAATAATAAATCTAAGTGAATATGAATTTATAAAGTAAACTTTTATGAAAAAAATGATTTTTATGTAAATTTCCACTTTATAGAGTTGATTTGCATAGAGGACTACATTTTTTTTTTTTATTTCAGTTGCTTCAATTTTTAAGTAAAAGTACTGCCAAAAGCACCACTTGGATGTGTCAATGTAAGCAAAGCTTTTACGATTATCTTGTGAGCCAAGGTAGGAAAATCAATGACTAAAAGTGGGAATTGAGACATGATGTCTAAAACAAATCACATAAGGTTAATTTGGTACTAAATAATTTGTAAGATAAAGAATGATCATAGATTTCTATGAAATAATTTAGGGTGCCAGTTTAATGAGAAAATGGAAAGACAACAGAATGCAATCAGAAAAATAAAATAAAAGAACAAGAACTATGCAGTAAAATGAAAGAGAAAAAATAGCAGAGAGCGAAATAAAAATGTATTTATATGGTAGAGTTTACCATAATGGACTATGCTAATTTTTTTGTGATTGTTAGAAACTTTGTTTATTTGGGGTTTTTTTGCTTGTTTTTCATAATAGCTAACAGAGAAGGCAATAGCACCCCACTCCAGTACTCTTGCCTGGAAAATCCCATGGACGGAGGAGCTTGGTAGGCTGCAGTCCATGGGGTCGCTAAGAGTCAGCCACGACTGAGCGACTTCACTTTCACTTTTCACTTTCATGCACTAGAGAAGGAAATGACAACCCACTCCAGTAGTGTTCTTGCCTGGAGAATCCCAGGGACAGGGGAGCCTGATGCCCTGCCATCTATGGGGTCACACAGAGTCGGACACGACTGAAGTGACTTAGCAGCAGCAGCAGCAGCAGCATAATAGCTAAAATGGTCTTTTCAGGTAGCTTGCTATTTTTTTCTCAGTAAGTATGATTTATTTTCACCTTTCAGACCAGGGGAACAGAAAAGATAATTCCAGTAGCTGATCAAGGAATGTGTAATGGCAAAGATTCATACACAAGAGCATTTCACAAGAGAAATGTTTTCTCTCCTTAATAGAGAAATATTCACATATACTTGCATGCATGCTAAGTCACTTTGGTTCTGTCCGACTCTTTGTGACCCTATGAACTATAGCCCACCAGGCTTCTCTGTACATGGGCTTCTCCAGGCCAGAATACTGGAGAGGTGTGCCTTTTCCTCCTCCAGGGGATCTTCCTGATCCAGGGATTGAACCTGAGTCTCTGACATCACCTGCATTGGCTGGCAGATTCTTTACCACTACTGCCACGTTGGAAGCCCCAGATATTTAATACTTTTTAATTGTATAGCACTATTCAAGGACTTCCCTGGTGGCTCAGTGGTAAAGAACTTGCCCCACAATGCAGGAGACATGGGTTTGATCCCTGGATTGGGAAGATCTTTGGAGAAACAAATGGCAACCTACTACAATAGTCTTGCCTGGGAAATCCCATGGACAGAGGATCCTGGCAGGCTACAGTCCATGGGGTCGCAAAAGAGCCAGATGACTTAGTGACTAAGCAGCATCAAGTACTGTTCAATATGGCCATAAAAGCTGTGCATAGCATGGCTTGGGGAGTCAAGTATCCAATGCAAATGAAAAGAAGAAAATATTGCCTTTCAAGAGGAACCAAGCTTCTGCTCAGACATCTCCTTTTTTTCAAATTTAAAAATAAACTTGCAAAATTATTTAAGTAGTCCATGCTTGTTGAAGAAAAAAATTCAGAAAAAAATGATAACAATAAACTGACATTGCATTACCTAGAGGTAATAACTGTTAATTGTATATGTGTGTATCCAATTTATTCCCAGTATGTATATATATATGTACACTGTAATACATTTTTAAAAAAATTAAAATTATACTTTTGTTACTTCTTTTCAAGCTGATATATTTGTTTTTCAACAATACACTTGACAATATTTCCTTGTAAATAATAATACTTCCACGACATAATTTTTAAAGGTTCAAAGTACTTAATAATAAATGTTTATTCACCAACATTGTATAAATGATATTTAAGCTTTTTCAGAAACTACAATTAACAAAACCCAAGAAGACCTTCTATCTTAGAACTTAAGAAAGCCAAGAAAGGAAGCCATCAAGGTGACTATAATTTGTACTATCTAATGAATGAGCACAGTTAACTTTTCAACTTAATTATATATACATATTAAATACTAAATAATACAAGATATATTTATACTATATATATATATATATATATATATATATATATATATATATATATATATATATATATAAATTTCTTGTCCTGACACGTTATGGGAAATGGTAAGATGTTTACCTGAGATAGTTAAGGGCTTCCCTGGTGGCTCAGATAGTAAAGAATCTGCCTGCAATGCAGGAGACCTGGGTTGGATCCCTGGGTTTGATCCCTGGGAAGGGAAGAACCCCTGGAGAAGGGAATGAGTACCCACTCCAGTATTCTTGCCTGGAGAATTCCATGGACAGAGGAGCCTGGTGGGCTATAGTCCATGGGGTCATGAAGAGTTGGACAGAACTGAGCAACTAACCTTTTCACCTTGAACCTTTGGATAGTTAAAAATAAGAAGTTCATGTTTAATATGAATTTATAAAATAAAATTTTGTTAATAAAATAATATTAAAAGAAATGAATCTTTCTGTTCCTTTTTTTTTTTTTTTTTTTATTTCTGCTTCTCCTTCTTCTCTGTTTTTCTCTCTTCAGCATATTCTCTCCCCAAGACCCACAGCTCCACATCACGGTTTATATGCTGTATTTGAAATGCAGTTGGACATATTTCGGTTGAACTTTGAGAGAGGGTAAAATAATTTTGAAACAAATCCTATAATTATTCAGAAAACATTTTTATCAAAGGTACAGTTGTTATTTCAGATCATTGATTCTGTGCTTAAAGTATAACAATTATTTAACTGCTGATAGACAGTTTCATTCATTGACTTCCATTTAATACTAATTATTTATTCTAGTTATCATTTCTTACCTTGCCAACTTATTTTCCATGGTATGAAGCTATAACTATTCCCTTCCATATATTTCAACTCCTTTCCCTTCATTTCCTGTGTTCTCTTATATAAGCAAGTGCTTACTAGGTGTCTCAGTGGATAAAGAATCTACCTGTAATGCATGGGATGCAGGAGACACAGGTTAGATTCCTGGGTTGGGAAGATCTCTTGAAGAAGGAAATGACAACCCACTCCAGTATTATTGGCTGGAGAATCCCATAGACAGAGGAATCTCACAGGCTACAGTCCATGGGTTGCAAAGAGCGGAACACAACTGAAGCAATTGAGCATGCATGCATGCACTATATAAGCAAAACCCTTACTCTGGTAGAAACCAAGTATTCTCCTCTCTGGACTTTTATTCAACATCTGACTTTGTTGGGTAAACTGAATACTGGCTACATGTGTTTTAATTCATGATTCCATACTCAACACTGCCATGAAATTCTACAAAGATTCCAAAATAAGTCAACTGTTTAATATCCAAGTTAATAATTTCAGACTTCATCTCTTTCATCTCCTCTCAACTGATAATTTTACATGATATTCTACTGAGAACAAAGAAAAGAAATGGATGAACTTTTATGTTAACTCCACCACCACACTTGTCATCATTGTGTACTATATTCTCTACCAAATTTCCAGTTCCAAGAAGGACAATGACCTATTCCAGTCATGTTTTGATCTTTAAAGATATTTAAAGTATACAATGCGATGGTTTGATATATCTATACATTGTGATTTCTTTGGTTGAGATAATGAACACATCCATCATCTCAAATATTTACCTTTTCATATATGTATGAGAGGATTAAGCTTCTGTGCTCTTAGCAAAGTGCAATTACACCATACATGTGATTTTGGCCTATGCTAAAATCTGAGCATTATTGTTAATACAACATGATATTTATGTCTTAGGAGCTTTGTTTGTCCTTTTCCACAACAGTCACATTCCTCCTCTGGCTCTTATCTTGGCGTGTTTCTTAAGGTCCAGTATGTGTTGCTATATCTAAAGGAGACTCCATTCCTGTAAAACATGATTGAATCACTTATTTATTGTATTATCAGTCACTCTCCCTCAAATACAAACTGCAGCATGACAGGGCCTTGTCAGTCTCATTTAGTACTCTAATTATACCAGTAGTACAACGTCTGACACAGAGTAAGAACTCAGTAAATGTGTGTAAAATGAGTGTATTCATGGAGGGGATCTGTAAATAGTCATTTGATTAGTTGATAATTTCTGTAAAACCTACCAAATTATCTGACATTTATTTTCAATTGAAAAGAAACATCTTCCATTCCCCTCAGAATGACCAAAAAATAAACTTCACTAATGTGAAATAAATGTGTATTTTAATGAAATGTTGTTACCCATTTTCTCAATTATCAAATTAATCAATGTTTTGATTCAACCTTCAGTGTTAACACTGAGCCATGTGTCATTGGTTACAAAACTATATTCAAATTAACATTTCAATTAGTTAGAAAAGAAGAAATTTATGCTATTCTCTTTCTACATACATATCTATTTTTATATGTGTGTTTATATTGTCACATATATCATATAAAATTATATATATATAGGTATATATATATAACACCACTATTTTAAGATGCTGTAATCACTTTGGCTTCAGATAATTAAAAAATGCTGCTGGATGATAACAGAAAAGGAAATCAATGGGTATTACTTTAACCAGGAGATGATTCATAGAGTATGTACAACTTAAACTCGTGGAAATATAGGGCCAGAGGCAACACATTTGGTATGAATTTTATGTCTAAATTTAAGTTGAAAGAGAGAAATGTGGCTGGACTACCTTAATCAAACCTTATTTGGGGAAATGCATACGTAGTTCTAAGAGTCCTCTGGGCTCTTGATCTAATTTCTCAACCTCTAAGAGGTGTTAATGACACCGTGAGTTTTCCTACAGAAAGACGGTGCCAGCACATTGTGATCTGTATGCTGTCCCCACAATTCTGCTGAAATTATTTTCATTACTGTCACCAGTCAGCTCCCTTTTACCAAAGTCAAGTGACACCTTTTAGTTTTATTTTATTCAATCTCTTAGTAGCCTTTGACATCATAAGCCACTCCCAGTAGTAGATTTTGCTTGTTTGTCATGTGCCTTTGGTTTCTCTTTAACAATTTTATTTACAAACAGTTCGTTTCTTGAATGATTTCACCTCAGGTTTCTGGCTCGGTTTCTGTGGTCTCCATTACCCTTAGCAATTGTACCCACAGCCACAGATTCTATTATAATATCTATTCTGATAAATTGTCATAGTGTTTGTACAACTTGGAGTTGACTGTTGATGTACAGAAAAATACTATTAGTAGTCTCCTAGACATAATCACATGGAGGCGTTAGAGGAACATCTAACTCAACATCTCTAATAACAACTTCTCACGTTCATCACTATTATGGAAGGGATGGTGTCCCCCTCAATTTTTTTTTCTTGTTGTTATTGGAGCCCTAACACCCAGTATCACATGCTTTATTTGGAGATAGGATTTTTAAGGAGGTAGGCCAGCTAAATGGAGTATTAGACTAAACACTTAAATAATTTAACTGGGTCCTTGTGAGAAGGAAAGCTTTAAAGGTAGAAATGCACACAGAGAATATCATGTAAAGATGAAGGTAGAGATCAGAATGATATTTTAACAAGCTCAGGACCCCAAGTATTGGCAGAAAACTGCCACAGACTGGGAGAGAGACATAGAATAGATTCATGATCCTCACAGAGAATCAGTCCTGCTGACACCTTGATTTCAAACTTATAGTCTCCACAACTTTTTTTTTTCCTCCGAGTTCTGTTTACTTATTGACCAGAACAGACAATGCATTTCTGTTGTTTGAGCCACTTAGTTTGTACTATATGATTAAAGAAGTCCTAGAAAACTATTACAATCTCCAAGCTCAACAGATATTTAGGCAAAAGTTTTGAATACACACTTCACCAAAATAGGTAGACAGATGATCAATACACATGTGGTGCTGTCCTCTACATCACTTGTTGCTTGAAAATGCAAATTTAAATTGATGTGCAATGCTATTATCTACTAAAACTGCAGGGCACTGATATGCAGAGTACATCGTGTGAATGCTGGGCTGGATGACTCATAAGCTGGAATCAAGATTGCCAGGAGAAATATCAACAGCCTGAGATATGCAGATGATACCACTTTATTGGCAGAAAGGGAAAAGGAACTAGAGAGCCTCTTGATGTAGGTGAAAGAAGAAAGGGAAAAAAACTGGCTTAAAGTGTAACTTTCAAAAAGCGAAGATCATGGCATTTAGTCACATCACTTCCTGGCAAATAGATAAGGGAAAAATGGAAACAGTGACAGATTTCATTTTATTTGGGCTCCAAAATCACTGTGGGCAGTGACTGCAGCCATGAAATTAGAAGATGACTGCTTCTTGGCAGGAAAGCTATGATAGACCTAGACAGTGTGCTATAAAGCAAAGACATCACATTGCTGACAAAGGTCTGTATAGTCAAAGCTGTGGTTTTTACAGTAGTCATGTATGGATATAAGAGTTAGAACATAAAGAAGGCTAAGCATCGAATAATTGATGCCTTCGAACTGTGGTGTTGGAGAAGATTCCTGAGAGTCCCTTGGACTACAAGGAGATGAAAACAGTCCATCCTAAAGGAAATCAACCCTAAATATTCACTGGAAGGGCTGATGCTAAAGCTGAAGCTCCAATACTTTGGCCACATGATACAAACAGCTGACTCACTGGAAAAGACTCTGATGCTGGGAAAGATTGAACACAACAGAAGAAGGGGACAACAGAGGATGAGATGGTTGGATGGCATCACTGAATCAATGGACATGAGTTTGAGCAAGCTCCAGGAATTGGTGATGGACAGGGAAGTCTGTCATGCTGCAGTCCATGGGGTTGCAAAGAATTGGACACGACTGAGCGACTGAACTGACTGAACTGAATGGAATCTTCCCAACCAAGGGATCAAACCCACTTCTCTTGCGGCTCTTATATTGCAGGCAGATTCTTTACCACTTCACTGGCTGGGAAGTCCCAAGCATAAGCACCTCTCATTATTATTCTTTTGCCTGTAAGGCATGTTCCAATCATTAAGATACAGACATACCTTTTGGAGGTCACCATTGAGCCATCCACATTAGACAAACAGGAAAAGTCCTGATCTAGATGAAGTAAGCTGATTATAAAGAGTACATTATCCTTTTAAATTATTGTATTGTATTATAGTTGATATACAATATGTTGTGTTAGTTTCCAAGGTGCACCAAAATGACTAATGTATATGTTAGATATATACATATATTCATTGTTTTTTCAGATTCTTTCCTTATATAGGTTATCACAGAATATTGAGTAGAGTTCCCTGTGCTAAACAGTAGATCCTGGTTGGTTATCTATTTTATAGACATTAGTGTGTGTATGTTAATCCCAAGCTCCCAATTCATCCCTAAATCATGCATCCACTTTTATAACAATAATTTTTTTATATCTATAATTCTGTTTCTGGTTTGCAAAGAAGAGTACATTGTTTTATTTACATAACTGTTTAGTGGCAGAGCTATAACAACAGACAGCAGCTCAGTGGTTTCTGGAGACTAAGAGTGGATGGTGTGAGGAGGGAGAGGTGAATTGACTGCAAAGAAATATGAAGAAACATTTCAGGAAGATGAAGATATTCTATACCAAATAGTGATAAGAAGTAAAATGTTGTACATGTTTGTCAAAATTCACCAAAATGTTTACTTAAAATTGATCAATTTTATACTGTGTGATTTTGCCTAATTTTAAAAATTTTTAAAATTTTAAAAAGTGGCAACACTTTGAAATTTTTCCTTTATGAAAGTTTCTGTTTACTTCTTACTCCTAATTTGTTCTACTAATAGCTTAGCCTCTGTACTTATCAGTAATGGAAATACTGGACTTTATTTCATGAGTTTTCTACTAAAGCTGACTTTTTGAAATGTAAGAATACAACAACATAAAACCTGTAACAACATCAAACCTGTAACAACATCTGGTACCTTATTACTAAAATAGAGTCATGTTTTCTTAAGGGAAAAGAGAGAAAAATAAATGAATTATTAGCTTATAAATATTGTCTTAAGAGGAGGTGGCAAGAATACACAGAAGAATTGTACAAAAAAAAAAAAAAAAAAGATCTTCATGACACAGATAACTATAATCACGTGATCACTCACCTAGAGCCAGACATCCTGGAATCCGAAGTCAAGTGGACCTTAAGAAGCATCACTACAAACAAAGCTAGTGGAGGTGATGAAATTCCATTTGAGCTGTTTCAAATCCTAAAAGATGGTGCTGTGAGGTGCTGCACTCAATATGCCAGAAAATTTGGAAAACTCAGCAGTGGCTACAGGACTGGGAAAGGTCAGTTTTCATTCCAATCCCAAAGAAAGGCGATGCCAAAGAATGCTCAAACTACCACACAATTATACTCATCTCACACGCTAGCAAAGTAATGCTCAAAATTCTCCAAGCCAGGCTTCAACAGTATGTGAATTGTGAACTTCCAGATGTTGAAGCTGGATTTAGGAAAGGCAGAGGAATCAGAGATCAAATTACCAATATCCGCTGGATCATTGAAAAAGCAAGAGTGGTCCATGAAAAACATCTACTTCTGCTTTATTGACTATGCCAAAGCCTTTGTGTACCACAACAAACTGTGGAAAATTATTAAAGAGATAGAAATATCAGACCACCTGACCTGCCTTCTGAGAAATCTGTATGCAGGTCAAGAAGCAACAGTTAGAACTGGACGTTAAACAACAGACTGGTCCCAAGTATGTCAAGGCTGTGTATTGTCACCCTGCTTATTATATTCAGAGTACATCATGTGAAATGCCAGGCTGGATGAAGCACAAGCTGGGATCAAGATTGCTGGGAGAAATACCAATAACCTCAGATACATACATGACACCACCCTTATGGGAGAAAGAGAAGAACTAAAGAGCCTCTTGATGAAATAAGAGAGTAAAAATGTTGGCTTAAAACTCAATATTGAGAAAACTAAGATCATGGCATCCAGTCCCATCAGTTCATGGCAAATAGATGGGGAAACGATAGAAACGGTGAGAGACTTTATTTTCTTGAACTCCAAAATCACTGCAGATGGTGACTGCAGTCATGAAATTAAAAGACTCTTGCTCCTAGGAAGAAAATCAATGACCAACCTAGACAGCATATTAAAAAGCAGAGACACTACTATATCAACAAAGATCCATCTAGTTAAAGCTATGGTTTTCCAGTAGTAATGTGTGAATATGATAGTTGGACTATAAAGAAAGCTGAGCACTGAAGAATTGATGCTTTTGAACTGTGGTGTTGAAGAAGAGTCTTGAGAGTCCCTTGGACTGCAAGGAGATCCAACCAGTCCATCCTAAAGGAAATCAGTCCTGAATATTCATTGGAAGAACTGATGTTGAAGCTGAAAGTCCAACACTTTGGCCACCTCATGTGAAGAATTAACTCATTTAAAAAGACCCTTTTGCTGGAAAAGCCTGAAGGCAGGAGGAGAAAGATATGACAGAGGAGATGGTTGGATGGCCTCACCAACATGAGGGGCATGAGTTTGAGTAACCTTTGGGAGTTATTGATGGACAGGGAAGTCTGGCGTGCTGCAGTCCATGGGGTCGCAGAGAGTTGGACATGACTGAGCGACTGAACTGTAGTGAACTGAAATATTGAAATTTAGTTTTTTTGCGTTTTAGTTTGAAGGCTCATGTTTGGAATGAATGGGGAGAGGGTAAGAATATAAGGGATCTGGAAATGATGAGATTTTTAACAACCCTATCAAATTGTGAGAAAGGCACTCAATCATCTCAAGACGGTCTTTTCAAATTTGCTTGAAGTTTTTGATAGGAAGATACAATAAATATACCTTTCAAAAGTAAAGTAATTATGTAATAAAGTAACTTAAGAAGGAGATGATAGCATATAATGGAATAAAGCAAAAATGAAATGTTAACATTAGCACATGAGACAAGTAAAAACATATAGTCAATAAAGTGTTATTTGCTCAGTCGTGTCCAGCTGTTTGTGATTCCATGGACTGTAACCCACCAGTCTCCTCTGTCCATGGAATTCTCCAGGCAAGAGTACTGAAGTGAGTTGCTGTTCCCTTCTCCAGAGGATCTTCCCGACCAGGGATGGAATCCAGGTTTCCTGCACAGCAGACAGATTCTTTACTGCCTGAGCCACCAGGGAAAACATAGTCAATAAAATCTAGATTAAATATGAAAGAATAGATAAATGAAAATATTTAGTTAAAGTAACTTTAGAAAACAAATAATACAAACAACTAAATATGCAAATTCAGTTAATGTCATACTAAAAAAGTATACAATTTTTGTTCTTGTTCAAAGATTTTTGTTTTATTTCTCATCAATTACTCTTTAATTACTATTGTTTCATAAAGTCCAATGATACCTAACTGCATGCTTTCCATCATCTCCCAGGGCCATACTTCCACACTCTTCCCTTTTGTCCTCTTCCTTCCTCCATCCCTCCTTCCCTTCTGCTCTTCCTCTCTCTTTCTCGTTCCTTCTTCCTTCCTTTCATTCCTCCAGCTATCTACTCTCCAAATATGTTGTTTCCATTTCCTCCTTGGCCAGGTTCATTCCTATTCATTCCTTAAGCCTCAGGTCCAGTTTAGTTTTCAGGACTAACCCGGGATTCGCTGTGTTGTTGTGTTAGTTGCTCAGCTGTGTCTGACTCTTTGTGGCCCCGTGGACTGTAGCCCGCCAGGCTCCTCTGTCCATGGAATTCTCCAGTCAAGAATACTGGCGTAGGTAGTCATTCTTTTCTCCAGGGGATATTCCCAACCCAGGGATCAAACCTGGGTCTCCTGTATCGCAGGCAGATTGCTTACCATCTGACCCACCAGGGAAGCCCCAACCCTGAGTTTAGGTCTTCTATTTGTCCTTGTCTTCCTAGGTTATCCCACTCCTTGCTAATGTAAAGTGTACCACTTTAGCTTCCTCAAAAGAACCTATAATCGTCTCTTCACTAACAACTGTCATTTATAGTTGTCTGCTCTCTCACTTGCCTCCCACAGATCTATGGGCTCCTTGTCTTTAAGACTACTTTATTCATCTTGACCTAACAGTGAACACAGAACCTGGTGTATGTAGAGGCAGTCAGTCAAATTTATTTAATGAATAAAAATACTTAGGGTAAAAGATGTTTCTAAACCAAAGTGAGCAAGGAGGACCCACTGACTTGAATTTAGGAAGCCAGGATTCATGGTGAGGCATCTAGGGAATAGCTTTTAGAGAACCTATTGGAAATCTGAGTTGCCTTGGCAGATGTCTCAAAAAAAGTCACTGAGCATTTAGTAGGTATAGAGGACCCTAATAAGTCCTGGACTCTAGTAAGAATATACTCACTCTACTTAGACCTTCAAATAACTGCCTTTAGCAATAAATATTTAAATTTGTTTTAAAAAGAGAGAAAAAAACATTTTTAGAATATGTTTAGTTTCATAATCTGTTTGGTTCAGAAGGTGCTAACTCATTTTGATAAGGATGGATATTTTCTAATTTTTTCAGAAGATTATAAATTCTAAATGTATTGTTAGAAATAGAACTCTTTTCTTAAAAAAAAAAAAAAAAACACATTATTTATTTTAAACTCCCTCAGCTTACTTTCTATATTAATTAATATGATGAACTACTTCACCTTACTTCATCTCTGGAGAACAAATACTGAATAGTTTTACAAACTATGTTACAAACTGTGTTACAGTTGTAACTACAAAATAGTGTTACAAACTGTTACAGATGGTAACACTGTCTGTAAAGAAGTTTGTAATTAGTGATTTACTTGGAGAAGGATGTTTTAAGTACACATTTATGGAAATATTCATAGGATAAAATTTGGTATTTTATGATACATGTATTTTAATGTTTGCTTTCCTAATGTGTATTGCAGATTGGAATTCACAGCTTGAAATCTTCTTCACATAGTAAACTCCTTACATTGCCCAAAGCAATAACAATCTATGCAGGAAAAGGAATGAATTGATTCATATAGTTAATTCATATAGTAATAAACAAAATTAACAGCATTAAAAACCTGGAATTAATGTAACAAAAACTAGATAAAGAATAAAATTAAAATATATTGATTTTTTGTCATTAAGATTAATAAAATGAGTTATAGTGTTGCAATTTTAAGCTATATATATTTATAAATTAAAGTATATGTACTCCTAAATATACAATATATGCTTATAAAATATATGCATTATATTTAAACATTTTTGAGTTGAGAAAATCCAACTAGAGAAATGTGCAAGGCAATGCAATTTAATTAATTGGCCCAATAAATATTTACTCTGTATCTAATTCATATCAGATATTCTTCCAGTTCCTTCAGAAATGAAAATCGGAGTTGATGATGTCCCTACATTTACACAGTGCTTATTTTAATAAAGTACCTATAATCATAAAGTCAAATAATTTTATTATGGCTGGAAATATTGCTGTTGAATAGTTATCTATCTCAATCTTTGCATCTGTCACCTTGGCTTTTTGCTTATTATTATATTATCACATTTTTGCAATTTTCTAAAGTTCATTTTTAGAGGCTGCTTCTTCCTTAACATCTCTTTAACCATCTGTGTACATTTATATTCAATTTTAAAATATCTTTAGTTTAGACTGGATATATGCTCTTTTACTCTTTGTGCGATTATTTGAATACATAGAAAGGAGTAGCCACATTATCACATTCAAGTCTACTTATTATGCATGTAATAATAATGGTACAAGTCACATAGGGCTGATCTTTTATTTCATTAAAGATTAGTTCCATCCCATCAGTCAGCTAGTTATAGTGCAGTATCTTTATTCATTCATTTATCGTTTAAGAATTGGACCTCAGCTAAGGGCCAGTCCATGTGCTAGATCGGGGAATAAAAAGCTGATCAGATGACATACAGGTTTATCATCAAGAAGCTCACATAGTAGTAGAGAAGATGAAAGGTAATCTAAAAGCAAAAGCAAATAAATACGTAATTGTAATCTTCTAATTGAATCTTTCTTGAATCTAATTGAATCAATCTTCATTTGAATCTTCTAATCATGGACATAATCTTCTGAATAAATCTTAGAACTCACTGTAGATCCTGAGAAAGTGTTTCCATGAATTTCTTGCTTTTCAGTAATCACTTTGTTAATAACTGGATAATCTATATTAAAAATTTTAAAACAACTCTCTCTTCTTAAAATTATTTTTCAGGTACAACAAAAAGAACTGCCCCTTCCTGAATTAATTTGGCCTATATTTGTAGGTCTTTTTTTTCTTTACTTCAGAATATGAAATCACATGTTTTAAATGAGAGTTGCAATGATACAACAATTTGAAGTTACCAGTTTTAAGTGTTACGATTTATAAATTTTTAAGCTCATTCTTGGGTTTCCCTAGTGGCTCAGCTGGTAAAGAATCCGCCTCAATGAGAGAGACCTGGATTTGATCCCTGGGTTGGGGAGATCCCCTGTAGAAGGGAAAGGCTACCCACTCGGTATTCTGGCTTGCAGAATTCTATGGACTATATAGTCCATGGGGTAACAGAGTCGGACATGACTGAGCGACTTTCATTGTCACTTTCATGCACATTTTTAGTTGGGTAATGATTAATTAGTTAAGATAACAAGAGTGAAGCTATGTGTATTAAATTCCATACATCTTGTTCCACTTTTCACCCCCTGCCCACTATCAACTGAAAAACAAAAAAATTCTCTCTTTAATATTAGTGAGATTCCCAATTAGATCCTAAGACATTCTTGAAAGAATTACCCTAATTTTTACTTTCTTTATGGTAGCAGTGATATCTATTAAACCTTTTGTTAACTTTTGCTGCCTCAGTTATGCCTGACTGATCATTCGTGATTTAAAAATATTATACATGATTTCTATATATACATATCTTAAAGGTATTTCTATAATAGTAATTCTTTCAAACATTTTATAATTGAAAGCCTTATTTAGCATATTTAAAGCATTTTGTGAATATTTTAAGAATCTATAGGTGTTTTATTTCATCTCTTTTTTTTCCATTTATTTTTATCAATTGGAGGCTAATTACTTTACAGTTATTGTAGTGGTTTTTGTCATACATTAGTTTGACCAAGTGAAGAAAATAATTGGATTTATAACAGTCACAGGATACAGATGAGCTTCTTTGAGGGCTCAGATGATAAAGAATCTGTCTGCAGTGCAGGAGGCCCGGGTTCAATCCTTGGATCTGGAAGATCCCCTGGAGAAGGGTGTGGCTACCCACTCCAGTGTTCCTGCCTGGAGAATTCCATGGACAGAGGAGCCTTGTGAGCTACAGTCCATGGGGTTGCAAAGTCAGACACTACTGAGCAACTAACATTAGGATACAGATGGTAAAGTGATGGAAAGTCAAATGCATCCTAGTTCTGAGGACAAATGCTTGCTTAGCTTTATACATCTATAGAATCAATAACTCTGACCTATGGTGTTTAGATTAGGCTTGCTGTATTTGGTCATGAATTATCTTTGTAGAGTTAGCATGTGGAAGCTAAAAGTTGAATACTAGAAGTCTAATTCATTTCTTTCAGAAACATGCAGCTTCCACACTTTCTTCATCCATGAAAATCAAACTGTTATCTGTCAACTGAAAATGTGATCAATTCTCTAGTCTGCTTATATCTTTCCCTCATTTCTTTATGTAGCTGTATCATTATAAATGATACTTAATAGATTATAAGAAAGTACTTGTATTTAGTCTACTATCTTCAACTTATCAAATTGCTAAAATGCTATTTTTTTTTCCATTTCCTTTAAAAGAACACACATAGAGCAATTATTTGGACTTCCCTGGTGGCTCAAGGGTAAAGAATCCACCTGTGATGCTGGAGACACAGAAATGCAGCTTTGATCCCTGGGTCAGGAAGATCTCCCGGAATGGGAAATGGCAACCCACTCTAATACTTTTGCCTGGAGAATTCCGTGGACAGAGGAGCTTGGTTGGGCTACAGTCCATGGGGTCACAAAGAGTTGGACATGACTGAGAACACACACACACACACACACACACATTTATTGTATTGTATAAATACATACATGTCATAATGTCATATGTACTACTTTTTATTTTTCATGAATTTGCTCTTAATTTTCTATGATTCTTTCCTCCCCTTTTCCCTACTTCTCTACAGATTACTCACTCCCACAGTCAACATGTACACACAAATATAATCCATTTGGCATATTTTGTTCTGTATCTTTCTCTATGATTGCATAATGCGATCATAATGCATAATAATTATATATTTAACATGTGTAAATGAGTGAGTGAAAATCTTTCAGTTGTGTCTGACTCTTTGTGATCCCATGGACTGTAGCCCACCAGGCTCCTCTGTCCATGAAGTCTCCAGGCAAGAATACTGGAGAGAAAAAAAAGAAAATACTGGAGTGGGTTGCCATTTTCTTCTCCAGGTAATCTCAACAACTCAGGTATTGAACCTGAGTCTCCAAAATTGCAGGCAGACTCTTTACTGTCTGAGACACCAGGGAAGCCCAATGTGTGAAAATTCCTGTGTAAATAAATATACCTATGTGAATTTATGTAAGCATATATATAATGATGCACACATGTATTGAACAGGATTCATTATAATTGCTTTATAAAAGTGAAATTGTCCACATTTGTCTTCATTTTTAATTCAGTTATAGCCTATGCCATTATTTCAAAACACTCAGTATTTTTTCCAATTCACTTTTATTCATACACAATATTCTAATATATGATTATACCATAATGCTGTAATTTAAACAATTATTACCTTATTAATAGAAATCCACTTTATTTCATGATTCCCTGGAACTTCAAACAATGTTATTACAACCTATTTGCTTCCTGTCCTTACCAATAGGCACTTTTGTGTCTGTGGGATAGATTACCAAGAATGGGGCTGATTGGTTAACCAGATGTGTCCCTATATATTTCCCAAATACTTTGCTAAAATGATGTAACAATTTGCATTTGAAGAGTGATATATGAAAGTACACTGGTACACATATACTTTTCTACCAAAAATATTAACAGAGATTTTAATTTTGTTTAGTCTGATTCCTGTAATCTGATAGCTTGCTGTTACTTTACTTTACATTACCCTACATGTTAATGAATTTAAGCATCTTTTCATGAGAATTCATTTTTCTATGAATTGCCTCTCTAGATACTTTGTGCATTTTCTAATATTTAATAACTTCTTGTCAGTTATCAAGTACTATTATAGAGATAACCCTATCTTCAGCATTGCACGTATTTTAATAATTTTTTGTCTAAGGGGTCTGTTCATACTGTTTTCTTCCCATGCTCATATTTTAAAATTTGAGCTCATATTTTAAAATTCATATTTTAAAATCAGATATGCCTATCTTTTCTTCTTTAGCTTCTGATTTTTCAGTCTTAGTGAGGAAATCCCCCCCACTTTGTCACTCATATAGTTTTTTTTTTTTTCTTTTTAATTTCATTTACATTTGAGAATTTGTGTGTAAATCAGTTTTTTTTTTCTTTTTAATTTCATTTACATTTGAAAATTTAATTTGTGTGTAAATCAGTTTCATAGATAGTGAAACTATTGGTACAATCATTTTCTTCTCAATGAATATAAATTTTGTATATTTTCTAACTGACTTAGATATATTACTAAAAATATATTGAACTCTCTAAATTTCTTATCATTATTTTCTTGATTGGCCAATATAATTTCTAGATTTAATCTATATTCTGATGCTGGGAAGGAAAATGCTCTTAACTATTTTTACTTGGCTTTACCAAGAACATTTATTCTTATATAATAATACTAAAATAATGCTATTCAATTAAAATAAATAGAAACTCTGCTGGGACTTTAACTGGAATAGCTTAAGTTAATATGCTAGTTTTATAATAACTGATTTTTAATATTACTGTTTATATATAAGAACATAAATATTATTTACATTACCCAGACTTCAATTTACATCTTAAACTATGCTGATTTTATTCTTTTATTATAAGATTTTCTAAATTTAAAACATTACCATTATTCTGTGAGAGACATTATGTGTTCTACTTCTGTGCATACTGCTAAAATGAGAAAAGCATTTGTTATAGTGCTTAATTAACATCTAGTCATAATAAAAAACCTTTCATTTATAATTCTAGTTTCTATTTAACTGAGCACTCATAACAACAAAGGGAGTTTTATTTTCTCTTTTTGTGACTGTTGCATTTTTAATATCTCTATTGATTCACAAGAATGTTCAAGTAAAGTTAAGTAATAATGGCGATGAAGAAAATTTCTGTCTAGATATTGAAATTTGTTGAATTTTTAAAATTTTCACTATATTTTATTTCTATTCCATTTTACCTAGAATTTTATTAGCATTTGCTTGTTGGCATATTTTAGCAAATACTTTCAATCATCAGTAAAATCATGTTTATTTCTCTTTATAAAATTGTTGATATAATAAATTATTGTAAATGCAGACTTCCTGATATTAACTTTATTTTACCTGCAAAAAGCAAATTACACTTACCCATTAATAGTGCATTATTCTCATTTTGAATCTTCCATGAAATCAAATATTAAATGATTTATTATCTATTCATAGAATTACCTAATTTTTTTATGAACAATATTTTATCTATAAGGTTTTTTCATTGCTTCTATACTGATAATGCAGTTATTCCATTTTAATAAAATGAATCAGGTTGGAATTTTAAATTTAAATGTCTCAAAAAAAAATAATCTAAAAAGTAGATTAATTGAAATAATTGTTCTTTAAAGAATTTAAAGTTTAATTTTAATCACATTTGTTGGTCCCTGTACTTTTTTAAAGGTATATCTTTAACAACTTTATAAATATTCTGTGATCCTTGTTAATTTTTCAACTTCTTTTTGGATAGGTTTTTTTTTAAACTAAGATTTTCTGTGAATATAGAATTTTCAAATAGCTTTTTAAAGCCTTTACCATACATTTGCGTATAAGGGACTTAATAGTCTTATAATTGCCTCTGATCTGTGATGATATACCTTTCTATTGTTTGACATTTCTCTGTCTTCTCTTTAGTTGCTCAGTCGTGTCTGACTCTGCAACCCCATGGACTGCAGCTCAACAGACTTCCCTGTCCATCACCAAATCCTGGAGCTTGCTCAAACTCATGTCCATCATCAGTGATACTATCCAACCATATCACCCTCTGTCATCCCCTTTCCCTCCTACCTTCAATCTTTCCCAGCATCAGGGTCTTTTCCAAGGAGTCAGTTCTTTGCCTCAGGAGGCCAAGGTATTGGAGCTTCAGCTTCAGCATCAGTCCTTCCAATGAATATTCAGGACTGATCTCCTTTAGGATGGACTGGTTGAATCTCCTTGCAGTCCAAAGGACTTGCAAGTCTTCTCCAACACCACAGTTCAAAAGCATCGATTCTTTGGTGCTTAGCTTTCTTACGGTCCAAATCTCACATCCATGCATGACTACTGGAAAAACCAAAGCTTTTACTAGACAGACTTTTATTGGCAAAGTAATGTCTCTGCTTTTTAATATGCTATCTAGGTAGGTCATAACTTTCCTTCCAAGGAGCAAGTGTCTTTTAATTTCATGGCTGCGATGACCATCTGCAGTGATTTTGGAGCCCAAGAAAATAAAGTCTGTCACTGTTTCCATTGCTTCCCCTTTCTTTGCCATGAAGTGATGGGACTGGATCCCATGATCTAAGTTTTTTGAATGTTGAATATCAAGTCAGCTTTTTCACTCTCCTCTTTCACTTTCATCAGGAGGCTCAACAGTTCCTCTTCACTTTTGCCATACGCGTGGTGTCATCTGCAAATCTAAGGTTATTGATTTTTTTTTTTTTTTGGAAATCCTGACTCCAGCTTGTGCTTCATCCAGCCCGGGATTTCACTTGATGTATTCTGCATATAAGTTAAACAAACAGAATGGCATATACAGCATTCACGTACTCCTTTCCTTGGCAACTCACTCCAGTACTCTTGCCTGGAAAATCCCATGGACTGAGGAGCCTGGTAGGTTACTGTCCATGGGGTCGCAAAGAGTCGGACACAACTGAGCGACTTCACTTCACCTCACTTCCCAATTTGGAACCAGTCCATTGTTCCACGTCTGGTTCTAACTGTTGCTCCCTTACCTGCATACAGATTTCTCAGGAGGCAGGTAAAATGGTCTGGTATTCCCATCTCTTGCAGAATTTTCCACAGTTTGTTGTGATCCACATAGTCAAATCCTTTAGTGTAGGAAATAAAGCAGAAGTAGATGTTTTTCTGAAACTCTCTTGCTTTTTCTACGATCCAACAGATACTGGCAATTTGATCACTGGTTTCTCTGCCTTTTCTAAATCCAGCTTGAACATCTGGGATTTCTCAGTTCACATATTGTTGAAACCTAGCTTGGAGATTTTTGAGCATTACTTTGATAGCATGTGAGATGAGTGCAATTGTGTGGTAATTTGAAGCTTCTTTGTCCTTGCCTTTCTTTGGGATTGGAATGAAAACTGACCTTTTCCAGTCCTGTGGCCTCTGTTGAGTTTTCCAAATTTGCTGGCATACCGAATGCAGCACTTTCACAGCAGCATCTTTTAGGACTTGAAATAGCTCAGCTGGAATTCTATCACCCCCACTAGCTTTGCTCATGGTGATGCTTCCTAAGGCCCACTTGACTTCAGACTCAAGGATGTCTGACTCTAGGTAATGATCACAGCATCATGGTTATCTGGGTCAAGACCTTTTTTGTACAGTTCTTCTATGTATTTTTTTGCCACCTCTTCTTAATATCTTCTGCTTTTGTTAGGTCCATACTGTTTCTGTCCTTTATTGTGCCCATCTTTGCATGAAATGTTCCCTTGCTATCTCTAACTTCTTAAAGAGATCTCTAATATTTCCCCTTCTATTGTTTCCTCTATTTTTTTGCATTGATCCCAGAGGAAGGCTTTCTTATCTCTCCTTGCTAGTCTATGGAACTCTGCATTCATTTGGGTATATCTTTCCTTGTCTCCTTTGCCTTTATCTTCTCTTCTTTTCTCAGCTATTTGGAAGGCCTCCTCAGACAACCATTTTGCCTTTTTGCATTCCTTTTTCTTGGGGATGGTCTTGATCTCTGCCTCCTGTACAATGTCACGAATATCTATCCATAGCTCTGTCACTCTGTCTATCAGATCTAATCCCTTGAATCTATTTGTCACTTCCACTGTAAAATCTTGAGATATATAATTTAGGTCATACCTGAATAGTCTAGCACTTTATCCTACTGCTGTTAAGTCACTTTGTCGTGTCCGACTCTGCGACCCCATAGATGGCAGCCCACTAGGCTCCCCCATCCCTGGGATTCTCCAGGCAAGAATACTGGAGTGGGTTGCCATTTCCTTCTCCAGTGCTTTTCTCTACTTTCTTCAATTTATGTCTGAATTTGGCAATAAGGAAGTTCATAATCTGAGCCACAGTCAGCACCCAGTCTTGTTTTTGCTAACTGTATAGAGCTTCTCCATCTTTGACTGCAAAGAATAAAATCAACCTGATTTCAGTGTTGACCAACTGGTGATGTCTGTGTCTAGAGTCTTCCCTTGTGTTGTTGGAAAAGGGTGTTTGCTTATGACCAGTGCATTCTCTTGGCAAAACCCTGTTAGACTTTGCCCTGCTTCATTTTGTGCTGCAAGGCCAAATGTGCCTGTTACTCCAGGTATCTCTTGACTTCCTACTTTGCTTCTCTCTCTTATCCCTTTATTTAGCATATTTCAGCAAATGTGTATTAAACGTGTACTTTTGCTCTCAATGTATTTTATACTGGTGCTATCAAATGGAACTGTCTGTGAAGAAGATTATCTGTAATATCATGTCTGTTATTGCAGCACTAGCCACATATTGCTATTGAACACTTGAAATGTGACAATCTAACTGAGGGACTAAATTTTCTATTTTAAGTAATTTAAATTTAAATAGCTGCATGTGGCTAGTGACTAGTTTACTCAACCTTTCAGTTTACATGTGAGGAATATAGCAGTGAAAAAAATAGACAAAGTATCCATAGTCCTGGAAATTGTTAATATAATAAAATCGTATTTTCTTATGAATAAATTAAAAAGTTTATGTGCACCTGATCAGATGTTGATATGTAAAGAAACAAAATAAAGGGGAAAAATTTTAGCGGAAAAGAAGAAATAGCATTTTTGTTTGTTCGCCTGTTTTTTTTTTTTTTTTAAGAGATTATTTAGGGACTCCTGTTTTAAAAAGTGACGTTTGATCAGACACCTAAAAGAACTGAGAATGCAAACCATGGAAAAGTGTGTCCTGGAAAGAATAAGAAATGACTGTTGGGAATTCCCTAGCATTCCAGTGGTTAGAACTCTGTGCTTTCACTGACAAGGGCCCAGGGTTTAATTTCTGATGGGGAAATTAAAATCCTGCAAGCTGCACAGTGAAACACACCCCCCACCTCAAGTAAACAAACAAATAAATAAATAAAGGAAAGAAAAGAAAATGGAAAAAAAAAAAGAATGCAAAAACACACAGGTGGATTTACACCTATGCACAAGAGGAAGAGAATAGCTCTGTAATTTGCGGGAATATTTTGAGAAGAATAAATGTTAACACTTCTCTAAATTTTTGTTGAACACACTTGTGAAGCCTGGATATTTGTTTGTTGTGAGTTTTGTTGTTGTTGTTGTTAGTTTTCACTGACTCAGCTTCATCACTGATAATTAATCTGTTCATATTTTCTATTTTTTTTTCTTTTACTAGCTTAGTCTTTGGATATTGTACATTTACAGTAATTTGTCTTTTTCTTCTAGATTTTCTATTTTATCAGTATATAGTTGTTCGTATTATCAGTAATCTTTTCTGATCCTTTATATTTCTGTGGTGTCAGATGTAACTCCTCTTTTATCATTTCTCATTCTATTTACTTGACCCTTTCTCTTTCTTCTTGATGAGTCTGACTATCAATTGTCTCTATCTTTTTAAAGGATCAGCTCCACATTTTATTCATCTTTTCAAATTTTTTGCATGCTCAAAAAAAATTCAATTTTTTTCACTTCAGTTGTGTCTGACTCTTTGTGATCTCATGGACTGTAGCCTACCAGGCTCGTCTGTCCATGGGAGTCTCAGGCAAGAATCCTGGAGCGTGTTGCCATTTCCTTCTCCAGGGGATCTTCCTGACCCAAGGATCACACCTGCATCTCTTACCTCTCCTGCACTGACAGGCAGATTCTTTACCACTAGAACCACCTGCAGTCTTTATTTACTTTCTCTCGGTTCTGATCTTTATGATTATTTTCCTTCTATTAACTCTGGGCTTTGTTTGTTCTCTTTTTTCTAGGTTTTTATTTTCCTTTAATATAAAGTTATTTATCTGAGATTTTTCTTCTTTTCTAAGGGATAATATTGTTTTAAATGTGTAGATTGGGCATGCCATGTGAAAGAGAAGAATCAGGTGTTCCAAAAGGATGGGAATTGACTGCAAGAATGTAGCTGATGCTAATGAAATGGGGGAAGATACAACAGGAACAAATTTTAGATAAGGTTCATGATTAGGAGATAATGTGGCAAATAACCTAGACAAAGTTACCAACTAAACTGTTTTCTCAATGAAAATGGTAGTCATTTTCCGGTAAATGGCAGTGAGCAGTAAAATTGTATGAATCTACTGATGTTTGCACATTAAGTGAAGTCAAATTCTAAATTCAGGTTATTTTGAATACAGCAATTCTCACTCTCACAAACACTTAACAGAATACTCAAAAGTTATGGAGGCTGAAAAAATAATTTTGTTTGAGTGGACCTGTCATGTACATTGTAATACACTTAGTAGCTCTCTGTATTGCATAGACAGAAATGTACATATTCAAGCAGAACAAATTAAGATGAGCCAAGTTAACTGCTGAGAGCCAATGTTAAGCACATTTAAATTTTATGTAAGTTGAATCTTATTGGAATGTTTATTTCCCCACAGATCTAAATCCAGTATATATTAATATAATTTAAAGGAAGGATATTTAATATCATCATTTAAAAATTCAGAAATAATCATTGAAAGTTATCATTAGAAACAAGAACATGCACATTTTGAAATATATATTAAACTTTCAATTTGTCATTTTGAATAGTCAAGAGTTACTAAGTAATTTCATTCTTAAGACACTAGTGGAAGTGGAAGTGAAAGGAGACCGGACATGTGTGTGCTCTGTGTATGGCGTTTATAACTGAGTGCAATGTGTTGGAAATAATGCTTAGTATTCACATTCTGAACTATATAACATAATCTTAAAATTTCATTTTTGTCTCTCAATCTCTTTCTCAGGGAATGAATATTAACTTTTAACAAAGTTTGGATAAGATGATAAAAAATAAGAAGTTAAAGAAGAGAATAATAAATAATTTTAAATATTATGTTTCTATTTAAAACACATCAAGGTGCTTATTTTCACCAACTTTTAATGGGTACAATAATTACAGAAAAAGATTCATAAAACCCCTACTGTTGTTAACATTTTTTCTTTTTAATGGAGCAATAATTTAAGGCAATTTTTAAAATATGGTGAGTGTATCATCTTTGTACTAGATAAAACATGGAAGTTGAGATATCTATAAGTCAGAAACAAGATATGCTTAATAAAATGCCTAAATATGGCAAATAAAAAACCTTTTGATAATCAATGTGTAACAAAAACTAGAAAAAAATCACAGAATTGTCATTGCTATACCTAAGAGAAATTCCAAAGGTAAAAAGCATTGTGAATGTGTTAGAAAGGAAAGCTATTCAAATGTAGCTCAACAAAAATGCAGTGGTCTAGTTATAAACAAATAATACAAAAGGCAACAGTTTACTTGTATTTATTAGAAAGCACAAAATAGTTTATAGTTTATGTGTGTGTATATATATATATATATATATATATATATAAATTCATCTATCTACCCACCAATTAAGTTTCTTTATATAGGTTATTTTCAAGTTATGTAAAACAACTATTTTAGATTAAAATATTTTATGTAACTTATATAGCATTGAATTATATTTCTTGCTTGATGCTGTTGCTTGGAGGACTTTAATCAAATGAATTATTATGATCTAACTCCAAGTTAAGTCCTGTGGCAAGGTGAATAAAAATCATAAAAATTAAGTCTACTGAACTCACTGGGAAGCCAACCAATTACAAATATATACATTATTCTCTGAGAGAAATGATGTGTACCATAACACATTTATGTGTGTTTCTGAATTTAGTAAATCAGTTTAACAGATCTTAAGAGAATTTTTTAATATATTATTTCTAACTTTTATATTTCATTTTTTTGAAAACAGGGCACATCTTCCATTATAATAAATGCTCAGGTTTAATAATTCTGACTCTTTCTATCTAATGAAAAAAAGTTATTCTATTAATATCTAATATATTCTTATTACTAGCTATGGCATGCAAAGCTTGGCCTGTACTTCTTATATATACTATTCATCTTACTATCTAGTAGTATGAGAAAATGTAATAGATTGAAATTACTTTGCATAATTATCATGATGACCTGCCTTTAAAATAAATATCATATCTGCTTCTATGTAATTAGCCATCTTTGCAACTTAGCATCTGTTATTTCCTTTTCTTCTAGAATAGGCTCAAATAGATCTTTCTGTTTTAACTTTTATATCAATCCACTCTTTATGAAACATAAAAGCTGATCTTTTAGAAGTTAAAAGATCACTTTGTAAGGAATTCCACTTCATCTAAATTGGAGTAAAAAGAAACAGATTTACCCTTCTGCTTGAAAAGCACTCCACTGCTCCCCCATCCCCTCAAAGCATACACCAAAAAAAAAAATATATATATATATATATATGAAAAAGTGGTTTTCAAAACAGTGGAAATTTGGCAATAAAGGACAATGATTCCTGAGAGATGAGAAAGAAATGAAATAAGTCCTATGTTTTCCCCAGATCAATGTCCTAAGACATGTTTCAAGATTTATGCAAACAGGAAGAACTGAGTTGGAGCCCAGAGGACTTCTTGAACCAAGGAGACAAAATTGAGAGCTGGGAAGAGCAATACAGTTAGATTTCATAGAACAGAGACAAGAGAGGCAAGAGCCACATAGCTAAAAAAAAAGAAGAAAACAAACAAACAAAAAACACAGCATTATCAGTTAATGTAGATGAGGAAACTGCGTGAAGCCAAGGAAAGAAATATCCAAAATGATTAGAAGGAACAGGACACTGTGCCTGGAATTATGTGTGTTCCCACTAGTCAGACTGAATGAAACACAGTTCAGAGGACCTGGGTTGAGTCTAGGACCACTTAACAAATCATAAAACCTCACCTACTAAACACTTTCCAAGTAGCTAACTGCATCCCAGAACAAAGCTCAAGATTTATAGGAGTATGAAGATATTCATCACTCAATTAGGTAAAATTCACAATGTCTGATTTTCAGTCAAGAAGCACCAGGCATGCAATGAGGAAGGAAAGCATGAAAAAGTCCACAAAACCTGTGTCAACGACGGAAGAAGCCCTTGCTCAGCATCCCTGTTTCCTGGTGGAGCCTTACCTAATTAGCTTATGATGACCTCACTTGGAGAAGTGGCCTTGGAAGAGGGTGAGAATTCTCTCCAAGGCCTTCCCACTACATTTGTTGTCTCCATTTAACTACTGTGCATTTATATGCATATATACATACATACATACTGGTAAGGAGGAAGGTGTATATTTAAAAACTCAGAAAAACTACATATTAATACCTATATACCAAAGTTACTACAAAATTCTGTTTTTGTTGTTGTTGTTGTTCAGTCTCTAAGTTGTGTCTGACTCTTTGTGACCTCATGGATTGCAGGACATCTGGCTTCCTTGTCCTTCATTATCTCTAAGAGTTTACTCAAACTCATGTCCATTAAGTCAGTGGTGCTATCCAACCATCTCATTCTCTGTTGTCCTCTTCTTCTTCTGACTTCAGTCATTCCCAGCATCAGATTATTTTCCAGTGAGTGGGCTTTTCACATCAAGCAGCCAAACTATTGAAGCTTCAGCTTCCACACCAGTCCTTCCAATGAATATTCAGTGTTGATTTCCTCTCAGATAGACAGGTTTGCTCTCTTTGCTGTCCAAGGGACACTCAAGAGTCTTCTCCAGAACCACATTTCAAAAGAATCTATTCTGTTTTATATCAGTATGAACATTGGAAGTATATGAGAGAATAGATCCTGAAACTGTTAAGCCAAGGAAGAAGAAATATAACTTAACACACATTTATCTTCAGAGGGTTTCATTGTTTTTTATGTTAGTTAACTAAAACCAGTACCCAAATTATCACTTTATTATATGAGTTTAAGACATTAGAAATTTCTTATAAATGTAAAAGTATTAATCCAAAATATTCACAGATTGGAACATAAAATATATATTACGTCAACACCATAACTGGGTACCCCAAAAAATTTAGAGTAAAATGCATCCACCAAGGCATTGCAAAACACATTGATGAAAAAGTCTGCTTATCTCTGAGAAGAAAAGTAGTTGTTTTCTGTAGGCAAGGGATATGCTGCTATTTCAAAATCTCTGTGGTTTCAAAGAGGATGATTGACTTTCTTATGCCAGGGATATTAGGTGTGGGCACTTTTCGGGACAGCAGATAATAAGATGGTTTGATAACTTTTAATAGGGAGAAATACTCTGCATGGTCTAATATTGTGTCCATTGGCAAAATTCATAAAGTACTCTTTATGAATGGAGGAAGAGAGGGAGGAAGGAAAAAAGGGAATCAGTTTATGTCAGATGAAGTCAAGTCAGTCACAGCCTTTCACTGAATCCCGAGGTTGAGTCAGATCACAAACGCGGAGTCCCTCGAAGGAAGGAGAAGCCGTAGACTTTTGAGGAAGAATCATGTAGTGATAGTAACACCACGAGAGCCATGGGCCCTCCGTCTACTCTTAAACTTCCCCAAAGGATGCTGTGGCATTCAGTGGGTAAGTGCTTAGAGAACTGGCTTTTAACTTCCTTTGGAAAGAAGCTTTAGTATAAACTTTGGGTAGCCAAGGGGGTGGACCATGTCAGATGGATAAACAGTTCAGGATCTTTTGCAATCTTCTAGTAAACATCTAAATATATATACATATATATATATATATACACACACACACACACATATATATATATATATACACACACACAAATATATATATATATATACACATATATATTCAAAGTTAATAGTAACAAATACATACTTTAACTTGCTCCTAGGAAAGAGTAAGTTTGAAAGTTACATTTCATTGTCTTATAAATGTTCTTCAGTAAAGTAGTTCTGTAGCTGATGACTGTAGTGGTGATTTCTTGGCTGAGAAAAAGGTGGCTTCTTTAACTTTCAACATTGGCATTATTCTAGAACCAGCAGCTACAGTGACTTCTTTTCAAGAGTGTTTCAGATCATGGTACAAACAGCTGATTCCTTGGTGGTCTATTCCATGTATTACTCTGGAAGTCTTCTTTAATGTTCATCTTAACATTTTTTTCAAACTATGTTAACATTTTTTCAAATATGTTAGAGCTTCCCAAGTGATGGGAAAAGAAGCAGACCGCACTGACCTGCTCCTGTATTCCCTGAAAGTATTTTATTTATTTATTTTTCATTTATTTTTATTAGTTGGAGGCTAATTACTTCACAACATTGCAGTGGGTTTCGTCATACATTGACACCTGAAAGTATTTTAAAAAGTAATGTGTCCCTTATACTTTTAGGCTGACAGCTAACATAATTCATGGGAAGGTAGAGTTGCCAAAATATATACTTCCTGGTGTCATGTAAATGTTGAAATTTTAAAACTGTTACATCACTCATTTAGGCATATTCAGTGTAATTTAAATATGTATGAATTTGACACTCATCATCTATTTACAAAAATAAATGAATGCATCATTTAGTTAAGAAACGTGTTAGTGTGCTATGTGTAATGTGCTAGTAGATAGATAGAAATGGGTTACTGCAAGCTCAGTCATGTCCAACTTTTTGCGACTCCGTGGACTGTAGCTCTCCAGTCTCCTCTGTCCATGGACTTTTCCAGGCAAGAATACTTGAGTGGGCTGCCATTTTCTATTTCAGGGGATCTTCCCAACCCAAGGATTGATCCCTCCTCTCTTATGTCTCCTGAATTGGTAAGTAGATTCTTTACCGCTGCACTCCTTGGGCAGCCCCCACATTATTATGGATGCTTTAATATTCATTCTGTCATTCACTACGCATTAGTTCATGCCTGAGGATGAGGTAGGTCAGAGTCCCTGAGACAGGCTTGCCTGGCCTTGAGTGTTCCATGACGTGTGAAGACCTGTGGTCCATATGAGACCTCATGCAAGCCATTTAATTAAATGTCAGAGATCCCCTTCTGCTAAAATGAGTTACAATGCTTTTGTGGGTTTTTGTTTGTTTGTTTTTATCTGATAAGTTATCAACACAGTGACACTTCCTGGAACATCCCTATATTAACATGGCTGCTCCAGAAACTAGGTCAGAGAACTATGTGGTATTGCTTTCTTAGGGAACACGGGCTTCAGGAGCAGAATGCAGGAAGAAGGAGGCAAGGAAGGCGAGATTGTGAGGGTTGGTTAGCAAGCTAGTCTACAGCAAGTGGGAATGATTTCCTGATCCCATGGGGCAATCTCTAATAAACAATTCAAACCACGTTCTAGGGCAATGCATAATGACGGAAAAAGTGGGGACAAATTTGCTCATTAGCTGCTATTTCCAATGGTGAAAGTTCTAGCCCAGTAAGGTTAAATTCTCTGCTCTTATAAGATATACATTTGTGAGCCTTGAGTAGGGTCTGGTGGCACCAAAAGAGAAGCCACGGGTTGGAAGCCAGGCACATGGTGGGAGGATGAGATGGGGCATGTTCAGATGATGCCTGCAAAAGGTCAATCGAAACCCATGCAGATGTTATCCACACAGGGGTAGTTTGGAGCAAAACACAGATGAAGCTAAAATAAGTCGAAATGATGCATAAAGGACCCCCTTTTCACATGGAGACTTCACTTAGTTTTTCAGTTTTCATGAATTACACTGCCCTTCATGCTCACTAATTTTTCCTCATGCTTTGTGACTCATCTTAAATGCTACTCTTAGAGAAGATTTCCGTGGCTCACCCCTCTTTCTCTAGGGTGAAGACTAACTGTTAATATAGCTTGTCTCACTATTGTGTCTATTCCTCTAATGAGCACATGTCAGGATTTGTATTAATATGGGCATTTGTAAAAATATTTAATATGTCTCTTCTAGTTTTATTATCCATGAGAATAGCAGTAATTTTTCTTTAATAATACATCCTCTACACCAAGAACTGTGTATAAAATTTAATAGGTGCTATCAAAAAAAGTGTGTTAAATTATTAAATGAGTTATCTTTACAATGACTACATCTTTATCCCAATCTTCTAAAGAGAAGCAAAAGTGAAAGTGAAAGTCGGTCAGTCGTATCTGACTCTTTGGGATCCCATGGACTGTACAGTCCATAGACTTCTCCAGGCCAGAATACTGGAGTGGGTAGCCTTTCCCTTCTCCAGGGCATCTTCCCAACCCAGGGATCGAATCCAGGTCTCCCACATTGTGGGTGGATTATTTACCAGCTAAGCCACAAGGGAAACCCAAGAATACTGGAGTGGGTAGCCTATCCCTTCTCCAGCAGATCTTCCTGACCCAGGAATCTAACCGAGGTCTCCTGCATTGCAAGTGGGTTTTTTACCAACTGAGTTATCAGCGAAGCCCAAGAGAAACAAGGATGAGTGTGAAATGCATTTATGTAAGATACATTGAATATCTTTACTCCATGGACAGTTTCAGGACAATATGCTATAGAGTTAGGGCATGACTGAATAGGTTCATGGTTTATTAGTAAAATCTGACAATCATATAGGACATTTTGTTATCTTTTGAATTTTGTTTTTCCTTCACAAGCATCCAAAGGCTATCAGTATGTCAATAAATATTATGGTAATAAAAATAATTTTGCTTTATAACCTTTTGTCAAAGGTCATTGTTACCTTTTCAAGGTCAAAGAATAGGACTAACATAATGCCTATTACAAACTCATTTGAGAGAATAAAAATGCTAATTTATTTTCATTTCAATAGTATCTATTATTAGAATTAATTTCTTAACTGTAGGCTTCCCCAGTGGCTCAGAGAGAAAGAATCCACCTGCAATATAGGAGACACAAAAGATGGTGGTTCGATCCCTGGGTCAGGAAGATACTCTGGAGGACGAAATGGAAACCCAGTTCAATATTCTTTCTTGGAAAAAATCCACAAACAGAGGATCCTGGTGGGCTATAGTTGTGGGGTTGCAATGAGTTGGACATGCCTGGGCCACTGAGCACACACACTAGCTCAGCTGGTAGAGCGTGGGGCATAGGACTTAACTGTAGCTGAACTAATGGCAAAATAATCTTTACTATCACTAAATAAATCTTAAGGTTGTGAACATTATGCATAAATGATATGGGGAAAACATTATAGAGTATTTGTGACGTGTATACGTACACATCAGAGTCTGAGTTGGAATCCTGGTTGTAGTTATTTCACTTTAATCAGTCTTATCAGCCTCCCTCATCATATATATATATATATATACATTTTTCATAAAGAAAACTGGCATCATTGCAATATATCAAGGCTCCTAAGATGCTATATAGTATAAGTATCATTACTTTATTATGTGTAACCATTAGCAAAGAAAAACCCTCAACAATTACACAAGGTAATTCCGTTAATTATAACATAAATATCTGACCTGAGAGAAGCTAAAATACAAAAGAAAGAAAAAACATAATTAATTGTCTGAAATTTGATGAAATGGGCTTTTTTGAAAAGTAAATGAGGTACATGCACAATTTTTAACACAAACCTGATATATCAGAGGTCAATTATACTAGCAATGCAAAACTCTGGAAATCTGCTATCTTTAAAATGGGTGAGAAATGTAATACAACTCATATAAGGTTTTTGTCATTATTCTATGTCATATTTTTTTTCAAAAGTTTTCTTTATAATTCTGTGTAGCAAGCACTGGCATAAATGCTTTGCTTTGGATCATTTAATTTCTTTTGTCCTTTCCAATTCATTTCGTTTGGTTTCAAAATTCAACTGTAGTGCTTTTGACTTAACAATAAAGGGAAATAGAGAAAGACTAAACTGAAAACATTCTCTAAATAGATCTGCAATCCAGAAGTGTCTGCCTTAGTTTGATGTATAAGTTTATTCATTATGTGGAAACATTCTTGCATGTTTAAATAGATGCTCATACTCTGTTTTTGCTTGTCATTTATACTTCTAACCACGCGTCATGTTTGTCAATACTTTCAGGATTCAGTCATGAGACATAATCTTGCTTTGATGATCACATGTACATTTTCTATATATATGCAGTTTTGAAAATCAGCCAGAATCTAAATTAAAAAAAAAAAAATCACTATACATAATTTTGTGAAGCCCTATTATTGTAGCTGTCTAGTTTTGTAAATCAAATAGTTTTTAACTCATTGTAACAGCATAAGCTGATAGACCTACCTACATTACAATAAATCACTTTTGTTTTACAGATATTTTTTGTAATATATGAAATGTCTGAATATAACACTTTGTGAATTAGCAATATAACAAGATAGATCTCTGGTTCTTTTATATACCCAAAAAGAATAACCCTAGTTGCCAAAACTAATAACTAGTTTTACTTTTACTGATGTTTCATTTTATATTTGCTTAGACAATTTCATGCCATAAGTTAATTTTTAATCATCCCCTTCTACTCTTTATTTATGTCTTCTCTAATGGTAAAAAAAATGAACAAAAAATTAAGTGTGTTATTAAAACAAAATGTTGCAGAATAGTGCATATATGTAATAGTAAGAGTTTTCTACTAACAATGCCAAAAATACATGACCGACCACCATTAGAAAAATGCTAGCTTTTATTAAAATTTTTAATTGCTTCATATTTATATACTTAAGGAAATAATGAGAGCTTCAATAAACTCATGAGTAATGATATCAATATGACAAAGCACTGTGAAATGAATGAATCACCTATTTGGAAAATATTTGCCAGTATTATTAGCTATAGTCATAGCAAAATATGCTGATACATATATATAAAAACACATACTCCATACACACTTGCTAAAATATCCACATAAATAAGCAAAAATCAGGAATTATTGAAAAAATTATTCGATATGTGTCCTTTTTAAATGTGGAATAGTTGCTAGTGACGTAATAAAATATTGTTTTCAAGCTTCCACTATCCCTTTCTTCCTAGATGACAACACTTCATATATACAGTTTTTAGCTGAGCACACTAACCTTTTAAATAAAAGTTGTACCTCCGAGTCCCGCTTATAGCTAGGAATGGACAAATGACTACTGTGAGTTAATTTGAGCAGATATGATTAAGGGACATCAAAGAATGAGGGTATATTTTTCCCCACTTTTTCTCCTTACTGTGTATAGATTGTAGAGAATTGGAGATGGAAAAATTCTTATGGACTTACATGCTGCCTATGGAGTGTATGCAAGATATGACATCCTGGGTTGCTAATACTGCACCCACATCAGCTACAGGATATTTTGAATCTGGGGATAGAAGTAAATTTTTTTTTTTTTCCTGTGCGGCATATTTTATTTTAGGTTTTCTTTCACTCACAGCTTCTAATACTGACAGAGAAGGTGACAGCTATTTCACTCTTTTGTCGTTACAGACAAAATTTATTTTTTAACTGGACAATTAGAATTGTTTGAAGCATATCGTCTTTTGTTCAACTTTCTATCCCAACAGTTTTGTTCTTTGAAATCTCTAATCTACTTGGTTTTGCCTAGGATATAGAAAGCGGCAAAGAGTACTGCTCCTAGTGTGAAAGCAAACCAACCAAAAAAAAAAAAAAAAAAAAAAACCTAGCTAAAATACAAAATCGTAATTTTTGTTGTACCTATAAAAGAACTGAAGTTTCAGGCAACCAAATAGCCTGAAATTTAAGGCAAAATGGATAACACCAGTTAGAGATACAGTGTGAACACAGGCTTACCAGTGGCAGATCACAGGAGGAAAAGACACCTGGGAATTGTGTAATGGAGCAAAAAAAAAAAAAAAAAAAAAAAAAATATATATATATATATATATATATGCTTTTTTAGTGACTAGCTAAAGTGTGGGACATGAAATTGAGCAAACTCAGGGAAATAGTAGAAGACAGAGGAACCTGGCATGTCGACAGAGTCGGATATAATTTAGCAACAGAACAACAACAAAAGTGTGGGTAGGCATGACAGGAACAGAGATTATATGGAATAGAAGTCAATAGCAGAGTTATCTCTAGATACTATGAAACTAAATCATACAGTTGTGAAAATCAAGGTCCAAAGGAAAAGTTACACAATAAATGAGAAAGTATTTTTGAAATTGAAATCAAATTTAATCTGAAAGTGAAAGTTGCTCAGTCCTTTGGACTCTTTGGGACACCACGGACTGTAGTCCAACGGTCTACTGTCCATGGTATTATCCAGGCAAGAATACTGGAGTAGGTTGCCATTTCCTTCTCCATGGGATCTTCCTGACCCAGGGATTGAACCTGGGTCTCCTGCATTGCAGGAAGATTCTTGATTGTTTGAGCCACCATATAACAATTTGTGGAAGGCAGTTTAAACAATGTTTAGAGAGAAATTTTCAGCATTAAATACTCAGAAAATAAAATAAGTCTTAAATCAATGACCCAATTTTATACTTTTATACCCCAGAAAAATAAGAGCAAAATACACCCAAAGCAATTGGAAAGAAGTGAATAATGAAAATAAGAACAATACTTGATGAATTGAGGCAAGAAAACAATGGAGAAATTTAATAAAACTGAAAGCTAGTTATTTTTTAGAACAGCTTTATTGAAGTATAACTGATATACAATAAACTGCACAAGATTAGTGTATACAATTACATAACCTTTGATGTATACACCTGGTGAAATCATCACCACAATCAAAATACTGAGTACATCCCTCACCCCTAAGAGTTTTGTGACCATTTGTTATCCCTCACTTCTGCCCATCCTGCTCCCACTTTACTATAGTTCCAGGAAGCCACTGAGTCCCTTTTTAACACTATAGAATTGTATACATTTTGTAGAGATTTATATGAATAAAATCAAAGAATATGTGTTCTTGTGTTTGTGTGTGTGTTTGGTCTGACCTCTTTCATACAATACAGTTATTTGATGGGGTCATCTATATTATTGCTTTAGTTCCCTTATTTCCTTGCTGATTAATATTCCATCATATGTATATAACACATTTGTTTATCCATTCAGTGTTGACAGGGTTTTGGTTGTTTCCCAGCTTTTGAATATTAATAAACTGCTACGAACATTAATGTGTATGTAGCATTTATTTTTCTTGGGTAAATGCCATGAGGAAAACAACCGGGTTATATACTACAAATATGTCTAACTTTTTAACTAATTTCCAAAATATTCTCTGAAGTGATTGCACTATCTTGCATTCTACCTGCAGTATTTGAGAGTTCTAGTCACAAAATATGTTCATCAATTTAGTATGATGAGTTTTACTAATTGTAAACATTCTAAGTTGGGTGCAATAGCATCAGATTTAAGATTATTTTACACTTTTCCTAGTGACTAATAAAATGATGTGAGAAATGTGGCCTCCTCTTCTATTTTTAAGTGCTTATTTGCCATTGACATATTTTTATGATGAGATGTCATTGATTTTTGACCTTTTTAAAATTAGTTTTTTCTTCTATTATTGTTGAGCTTTGATATTTCCATAGTTTGGGTAAAATCCTTTATCAAATATGGGATTTGCAGATAATTTATCTGAGTCTACAGTCTATCTTTTAATTCTCTTAATAGTACCTTTTAAAGGATAGTAATTTTTAATTTTGTTGAAGTTCATCTTATTTAGTTTTAAGGTTTTTACTTTTGGTATTATATGATTATTCACATTAAATTTAATGTAAAATCTCTAAAATTTTATCATTTTTTTCCTCTGAGTTTTAATATTCACAGACAAGCACATATAGGGGAAAACTTCCATTTTTATGGCATATGTTATCATTCAACATCTTTAATCCCACTAGAATTTCTGAGCCATTACAACACCATTCTTTTCTTAATTCATATCTTTTTCCCTAATAATGTCTCCAACCAACCAACCCACAAATATTACCAAATCAAGATCCAACTTTCCAATAGAAATACCTTCCCTAAATCAAATCTGATATGAATATATTCTTTCTGCTGAAAACTTCCCTTCCCATCCCAGATTGCTTAAAAGCTAAGGTTGAAACTTCAAATATTGAATATAAAACGGCCTAAAACCTATATTTCTCTCTGGAAGAGGGTAGTGTGAACTAACTCATTTAATTTGCATTCCACACTTCTAATATGTAAGTAAGTAACCCTTCTTTATTGCATGGTCTGTACTGTTTTAAAAATTCTCAGAATCTGGATTCTGGATTGTAGTTCAGTTTTTCAATTTATATGCATCCATTTGACATTTGGAAGGTAGAAGAGAGATGAATAACATTTTCTCACTGCTGCTGGCAATCAAAATCTCAGAGAAGTGATAATCAAGAAGCAGTTGTGATAATGTCTTGCAGGATTTAGCCACCACCTTCATGAGTATGGCAATTGCAGTTATTATTTCAATCAAAGATTATTTTCATATGGATTATCAAAAATCCATTTTCATATGGTTTATCAAACAATTGGTGATTAATACAATGGTGGGGGAAGTGAGTCTCAATATCTGCATTGCAGCTATATTAAAATGGTTGTTTTTATACTCAAGCAATTTAAAAGTAGACTCACTTTCCTCATCTTTTCATTTTTGCTTGCATCTAATTCTGTGTAATACATTTGTTTAACTTTACCTTAGAAAAGCTTTATTTACTGCAGCAGTTTTGTATCAGAAATTGGGACAGCATTGATTACCTGACTTGACTGAATGTGTGGGCAGTGAAACCAATCTTGAAATCACTGGAAATGAGATGCCGGGAGTCTATGGAACAAGTAGCCAAAGAGTTATGGAAATTAACCAATGGTGGTCACCTGCCAGAAAGTGCCAGTTAAAGACAAGATTTGGCATGTCTCACGTTTACTTCAAAGGTTGTCATGGGGAAATAAGGAATATAAATACTCTGGTTTATTCCACTGTTCTTGAGTACATAGGAGAAATGAAAGAAAAAAGAAAAGACAAGCTCAGGGTTTTACACTTTTGATTCAAGATACGTTCAAAGTAACTTCTGTGATTCCCCAGAATCACGTCTCACTTCACCATGGCTTATGTATCTAAAACTAAGGTGTGAAGTATGACTTTACAAATTGCTGAATTCCCATATTGGTGGAAGTCTCTCTTGGTATTTCTTTTTTTAATCTATTTTGTGTGTGTGTGTGTTTGAAATTTATTCACTAGTTGGAAAATAAAAACAAAAACAAAAACAGAATCTGAGAATTCTATTCGAGGTGAGGACTTTGAAATAACAAGCCCATCTAGCCTTCCTTGCCAGAGGAACACCGTCTAACACTTTCTGATGTGACAAGACCTATCTTGTCTAGAAGTCATGAACTGGTTAATTTGAGATAACTTTCTAGAAAAATGTTACAGATTCTCACACTCCACCCCATACCCCCTTCATATCTCCAAACATGACTAGAGTTAAAAGCCAGATTGTGACCCAGGGAGATAAGCACTACATCTAAAGAGGAGAAGACATAAATCAAAAGAGTTGTAAGATTTTGTCAATTTATATCTACATAAGTGGTAGTGGATTCTAAGGATTCCAGGGGAAGAAAAAACACATCTCCAAATTGATATCAGCATCAAATTGATATTGATGTTAAATTGATATTAACATGCTAGCCCCAAACTCTGGACTTAACATCAGAGCATAAGTAGATGAAAGGAACAATATACTTTTTGTTCAGTCAGTTGACTAAAACTGGATTCAACTTTGGTTGACATTGAATGAAGCTAAAGTATTAGAAGAAATTGATAAAATGTAGAGAAAAGAATCCCAAATTCTAGAAAGATAAAAGTGTACAACTTATGACTCATTCACTACCATGTTTCTCAAGGAAATCATTGAGGAATACAAAGATAACAAGAATGTAAATAGCTTTGTCAAGACCTGTTCTTCTCTACTGGCCACTGGTGAAGATAAACGGCACTGGCATTACATATAACTAATTCACTTCATTGCACAAGAATAAGGAACACAGCATTGTAAGTAACTATACTTCATGAAAATAAACAAAGTTGATTAAAGACTCTCCAAAATAGTACATCTTTCATAGCAAAATCCAATTCCTAAGCCATAGACAAGGCTACCACAGCTACCTTAAAAGAAGAACCAAATCAGAAATTGCATCCATGTTGAATTTTGATGATGTTTAATTAATTATGCCATTATAGCACTGAAAAATATGGATTCTTTGTGATTCAAACATTTGAGAAATCTCTGCATGGTAAGCAAGAGACTGAGTTCAACCGAGTTACATAGTTCATGTAATCATGGCTTTATACTCAATTATAGTCAATTACAGATATGATCCAGATAATAGATCCTTATCTCATCAAGTTTGAGAAAGTTGGGGACTTTAAAGAAGAACCCTGTGACACTGATATGAATATGTGTTGGCTTTTTCCAAAACGGCATTCAGATATTTACTAGGATAGGTATATACCAAGAAGAGAGAGCAAACTATTTTGGAGAGATTTTTGGATACATTCTCATTAATTCCAGTCTATAAGAAACCAAATGTCACTTGGGCCCACCTCTGGGAATCAAGTGGAAAAGTAGTTCAAGTCTGGCTTCGTCTTACTGTAGAACGAGAGTCCATTCAGTAGATATGCTCCAGTCTCTGAGTGAAGAGTTGGAATATTCATGCATTAATTTTGGGCCTATTTATTGAGGTAATTAGGAGCACAGAGTAATGTTGGGACCTCTGAGGTTGCATTTGTGTGCCAAAACACTGACACAAAATAGGAAATGACAGATCAGTGTCAAATGAAATTTGTATGATTAATCTGACTACAGATGATATTCCAGATGTGACTTTTAAACTGGAGTAATTTGACTTTGCTGCCAGTACCCAATATATGGCTATTTACCTATAATTGATTACTATTCCCCTATGACAATAAGACAACAAACAATAGTGGTTGATTTCACCATGTAGCAACTGAAGTACACCTTCAACATATTACTTCAGGATTATATTAGTTGATTCACCTTATGCCCATTTATTTTTGAGTAAGAACAATGGGCTATCGTAAATGCTTTGACAAGATACAACCACATTAGAGAATAAAAAATGTAAGTAAATATTTAAGGACTTGCATTTAAGTGAATTTTGTAGTTTGCAGTATAGTCTAGAAAATGTTCAAATAGCTCCTCCAGGGAAAAACAAAATTTCACCTCTTGATCTTCCTACCACTTAAAGATACAATGATTTCTAAGGTTCTGGGTATTGAAGACAATATATCATACTTTCGTATATTTCACTGACTCATTCACTGAGTGAGTCATAATAGCTAAAGTAAGAGAAAGCAGTTCATCTAGGCTATAGAACAGTAATGGTTGAAGTATATTCTATGTAGAAGTTATCAGTAATGATAAATATTTGCAAAAGTATATTTATATAAAACTTTTGCTATCTCTCTATATAAAAATCACCAATTATTTTAAGAAATGTAAATCTTGGTCATTTTTCTTTACTATCTCAATTATTTAATATAAGATATAATTTGAAACATGTCTTTGTAATTTTGTAGTCTTATAAGATATTAGTAGAAATTTGATTGACCCATAAGAGGAATGAATAGCTTATGGGGTTTATATGATGACTGACAGGATTCTGAATATTTCTTATTATGAGCAAAATGAATGAGTCATTATTTATAAAATGAATGGTTTTATAATGATGCAGATATATTGTTACTACCTTACTATTGCTATACTTTAGGAGTAAAAGTATGTGTGAAATTATAAATTAAGGTATTGAATACTCAAAGAGATGGTGTTTAAAGAATATAATCTGTTTTCTCAATTTTTTCTCTAGAGTGCCCTGCCCTCATATACTTAAAAGACATTGTAAATTTGACTCCACAAGGTAAATGAATTTCATTGATATTTGATAGATAAAGTCAAGTGCATCCTCCTATTGCTCTTTCAGCTGGCAATAGAAGTTGTAAGGAGATTCCTATTAAGAGGAAATATCAAGGGTTGGATTCAGCAATGTAGTAACTGATTTATGAGAATGAAAGGTCATGGCTGAAGTATCAGCTTCTTTATTTCTGAAGAACAGCTTCAGTAAAATTGTTTGCTCTGGATAGACTACTTAGCCATCTCAATGAATTTGTAAGCTACTAATTTCTTGTATTAGATTCCTTCTCTTTAAAGGCCTAAAGAGGATAATATTTCTTACACCTATCTCATCTCTTCAACTCTGCCTTTACCTACACCTTATGATTCAGGTACTAGACTACTTAAAGATGCAATTCTCTGTGGCTCAGGTTTTAGCACATATCATTCTAACTGCCTCAATATCCCTCTTAACCATATGGAAAATATGTTCTCACTTTTAAATCAAATAACATTATTTTTGTGTGTGAAAACATTCTTGCAGAATGCCCTTTGCTTTTTGATGTTCTTTTACATGTTTAGTCAGCACTTATCCATCTAGTTCTGTCATTATTAGTTTAACTTTCTTTCCCTATGTAACATTTTAAATTTATTGAGAAAAACAACAAAAAAATTCCATGCTAGTTTTAATGTGTGACTATCTAGCACAACTCCTGCATGGCACATAATTGCCCCACATTCAGTATTTTCTTTCTATGGGTACATAAAGGATGCAATCTCTAACTTTGTTTATAAGTTTTAAACATTATTTATATTTTTATCTTTGGGCTTCTTCAATGGCTCAGCAAGTAAAGAATCTTCCTGCAAGACAAGAGTCACAGAAGATGAGGGTTCCATCCCTAGGGCAGGAAGATCCTGGAGAGAAGGGACTGGCAACCCACTTTAGTATTCTTGCCTGAAAAATCCTATAGACAGAGGAGCCTGGCAGGCTACAGTCCGAAATTTTGCAGTTAGACACGACTGAGCAAATAAGCACACATATTATTATATTAACTATTCTTAAAATGTTTACTATATTATACTTCTTTATTATTTGCTTCTTATATTACTACTTTATGTATGTAGCTTTGTATGTCACCTAAAATTAGAAATTAAGGGATTGAGAAAAATATTTTATATGAGAATACATTTCTAATTCCAGTTAGTTCAAATGACCAGAGTGTATTAAGTGGTAAGGGTTAAGGGGGTTAGTTGTTTTGAAAATAGTGTTGGGGGAGTGTGTAAATTCCTCAGTTCTGTCTTGCTGCAGCAAAAATTTGAAGTGGCAGACCAGTGTTTCAGCTCGGTGGCAACTCAGTTTAAATGGCAGCCCATTGTTACAGCTTGGTTACACTCAGTTTTATTTGGCAAGCAAAGGAAAATATATCCTCAAGTTGTGAGGGCAGGTCAACCCAAAAGAAGAGAAAGGCTCAATTTTGGCTTCTCTTTTTATGTTTTTTCTCCTCCCCTTGAGCCTGCCCTATGTAAATTGAGATAGCCAAGAGGGCTGTTTCACCTGAGGTTCTCACTCCAGTCCTCGAACTTTCCTTTGTTCTATTTTTGAGAGCTTTACTCTTCCTAGTCTTTTAGCCACTGACATTCTGGACTTCTTTTTCCTATTCTAACTACCTAACATTTCCCCCTCAAGAGATGGGAGGCCCAATTCTTTGAGAATAGGGGTGTTGAGGTCTCTCTAGCTGCTTCCTGCTGAGCTGGGATGGCGAGGGGCATTGGATCTCCCCCTCTTGCTAGTCTCAGGCCTGAGTTCTAATAGCAGTGTCCATCTAAGGGTGAGTGATATTTTCCATGGTAAGCTGTAGTTTTATATATCCTTGTTGAACTGGCATTGCATGTTGTAGCTTGTGGACCTTGGCAGAGACAAAATGGGTGAGACAATTGATAATACATGGAGCAATCATAAGCAGCATCAATATGGGGATAATAGGGATTAATAGGGGCATTAGTCAACTCCAGTTTCCCCCTTGCCAGGAGAAGGATCCCCCAGAGAGAGATTGTAGACACCCCAAGAACTCTTCAGCTCATTCTTTGAGATCCTGCAGGATCTCACAGGTGTATTGAGTGTCCTCTTCTGTTTTCTTCCTTGGCTTGACTCATAAGTAGTGAATCCAGGAGTCATGTCCTGGTACCTTGACTGCTGTGGGGGTAGAAAGTATTACAGGGTAGGGGCCCTTCCATGTGGGCTGGATTTGAGCCTTTGGGGACCCATCTTTCCAGAATTTAATTAGGACTTGAGCCCCTGCAGCATATAGCAGTTGCTCTTTAGAATCTTTTGTGTCCTGGTTTGACACGCCACAAGCGTATATCCTGTTGGAATTGCCCAATAACCATGGTATAAGACTGGGGCATCTGAGCCTCTGGATCTAGGAAGAGGTCCCTGACATAAACAAAAGGTCTCCCATATAGCATCTCATGAGGACTAAGACCAACCTGTTCCTTAGGGGCAATATGAGTACAGAGGAGAGCTATTGGTAAACCCTCTTTCCATCCCAAGGAGGTCTCCTGAGTTATCTTTTTTTTATTACTGACTTTAAGAATTGGTTGACTCTTTCCACTTTTCCTGAAGACTGAGGCCTCCAGGCACAAAGGAGATAATAAGTAATACCCAATGCTTTAGAGACCCTTTGGATGACCTTAGAAGTAAATGATGTCCCATTGTCACTTTTAATGACTTGGGGACACCAAATCTCATAATGATTTCATGGGGCAGTTTTTGTTTTGTTTTTTTTGTTTGTTTGTTTTTTACCACCTCCTCAGCCTTCTCAGTCCAGGTGGGAAAGACTTCAATCCATCCTGTGAATGTATCTATCATGACTAATAGGTATGTATACCCTTGAGAAACTGACATCTGGGTGAAGTCCATCTGCCAGTCCTCTCCTGGGTAGGTCCCATGTCATTGGAAGGACTGGGCCAGTTGGGGTCTTCCAGCTCTTTGGGGGTTGTTTTATTGGCAAGTGGGACAGGAGGAGGCCACTTGCCTTATAGTTGTTTGGGGGCCTGTTCCTCTGAAAGATCTTTCTAGTAATCTTTGGAGGGCCTTTTCCCCTAAATGAATGGTGGCATGTAAGGAGTTAACCAACTTCCATTGGGGGTTCCTGGGCAGAAAAATGAGTCCCTCCTTTTGGAAACACCCTTTATGATCTTCTTGAAAGCCCTCACTGTTAGAGGCAAGAGTGAAAGGGGAGCGAGCCCTCAGAAGTAGGCAGGAGGGTAGCTGGGTTAGGAATCTCACAAGGGGATATAGTGAGGTCTGGATTTTCCATCAGCATTACTTGATATCTGAGGATCCTTTAAACAGACATCTATAAATGGCCTCTCCCATTCAGAAGTTGCTTCACTGCTGGCTGGTAAAAATAGTTAGTTTGCCCCTCAAGAGTGAGATTTAAAACATCTTCTCTCAGGACTGCAATAGCTGCAAGATTTCAAATGCAGGAAAAGATCTCTCCCCAGTAAGGGAGTAGGACACTCAGGGACCACCAGAAACTGGTGGGAAACTATTTGTCCATCCCAGCAACAAGGTACTCAGGTGAATCTTTTTGTAATTGCTTGTTTGTTTGTTTGTTTCCCTGTAGCAGCCAAAATGGTATAGGCTTGGAAGGAGAGGGCTCTGGAGCAGGAGATCAGGACAGAGTAGGTAGCCCCTGTGTCAACCAAGAAATTCTGCCTACCTGCCACATCCAGTTTCACCCTTGGCTCCACCTCCATGATGGTTATCTGTGACAGGCAGGTTGGCTGGAGCGGGCCACTTCAGTCCTGTTGAACCACCATGAGGGAAGGCTTGGTGCTTGACCTTGAGGTTCTTGGGTCCTGAGGGCAGAGTGCTGTCCAATGTCTCAGTTAATGACATTTCTAGCAAGCCTTTTTAGGAGACTTGCCACTGTTTGGACACTCTTTGGCCCAATGTCCCACCTGTATACCGATTAGGCATTTACCCATGCCTTGTCCTTTAAGGGCTCAGGGTTTGCCATAGGGCTTCCCTGGAGGGCAGCCAACATCTGGGCATGGCTTGTCTCTTTCTTTTTCTCCCTTTCCTAGGCCTTGGCCTCCCTCCCCTATTCTCTATTATAAAAGGTATTGGTGACTATCTGGACCATCTCATTTAAAGAGGCAGCAGGGTCCCACTGCTGTAGGTGTTATAACTTTATCCTTATGTCTAATTCACATTGGAACAGGAATTTGTTCTTTAAAAATCACCTGTCCCTTGTAAGAGTATAAGTCCAGATTGGTAAACTTTTTGAGGGCCTCTTTAGATTTTCCAAAAGGGCAATGGGGTCCTTATTGGACTCTTAAGCTATTTTTGAGACTAGACACAGTCCCACAACTAATAGGCTTCCTTCTATTTCCATGATTGGACTTCCTTAGGGGTGAGTCTTTGTGAAGCTTATCCAACCCAGTACTGTTGCAACATGAGACCCAGGCATCCCTGGGTCAGGGTGCAGATCCCCAGGCAGGCTGAGGCATGACATCCTCCTGGAGATCAGATTTCCAGGCAGGTTAAGACATGTCAGCCTCCTAATAATTGTGTCCCTGGGCAGGTCGAGGCATGTTGACCTCCTGGGACCCCAGACTTGTGGATCCCCAAGCAGGATTATGACAACTTCCCAAGGACCAGATCCCTAGGCAGGTCAACCTCTTGGAGCCCTCAGACTGGAGTTGGATGTCCCCAAGGTCTCCAGTGTGACCAGGGCTGGGTAGGATTAAGAGGTTGTAATTTTAAATCATTGCTGGTTTGTCAACAGTGGATGGGAATAGATACCATGATGTAAAGCAATCTGAGCCTGTGCCCTGAGACTGGGAACCTGGTGAAACAGCCATAAGGCAGATTCTTATTGCTTTGAGGAAATGTAAGTCACTGATGTCCTCCCCTAGTCCTCCATAAGAGCAGTTTAGGGTGTCTCCAATGATAAACATTTCATTGTCAGTGACCCACTTTAGGTAATAACAGAAGTAATGACAAAGGAGTGGGTTATTTGGCCCTGTTAGGGGCATTAAGAGTACCTTAATAATAAGCTGGGTGAAGGAATATTGTTCACAGAGGGGTCAGGGTCCTGGTCCTGGTTGTAGGAGCTAGTAAGTGGCTTAAAAACAAATTGATAAGAGGCAACAGGCCAGATATTCCCTAAAAGTGGAGTGGAGATATGAATGGGGGTATGTTTGTAACTTTAGGAGAAGGGAGGTAAGGGTTTGGGCCCAAATGGCCTGCAGGGCCAACTCCCAAAGTGGCAAACATTGTCCCTGGAAGCCCAGTTGCCCTTGAACGGATGCCAACAGATGGACTTGTAGCAGGTATAGTCTGCCTGTTGCCCACCCTAGCGGGCTTCACTGAGAAGTGCTGCTGTTGCACACGTTGTGGGAAACATGGAAGATGAAGGCCTGAATCTCTAGAGGGAGTGGATATTATACAGCATTTCCCTCCCAAGGGCCAGCTAGTTTCTGGTTGTCCCTTCACAAGATTGTAGAGGCAACATTGTGGGCCCAGATGGGGCTCAGGAAAGAGCATGAAACAGGGGCAAATGGGACAGGGCACAACGTTTGAAAGAATGACCAGCCCAAGGGCATAACATAAACTGGTTAAAATCAAATGGGTCCAAGATGACAAGTCAAATTCAACTAAATCTTGATCCCCAATCTTCAAGATAAATGACACACCCAGAGGCTCCTTGATAGTTCCAAGACACTATGAAAAGACCAAGGAGTGGGTGGTTCCCCAGTTGTTGGAATGATCCTTGAACCAACTAGCATATGAAATCACCCAGCCCAGAAAAAGCTAACCACACCACATTTCATGGCCCACGCCCTGTGGAGTTTGTGTCTCTCTGAATCTGAACAAATCTACCTCTTACCTATCACTGTGTCTCTTAGTGTTTTTTGTTTGTTTGCTTGTTTGTTTTGTAATGAGACATCAAGAACCTGAGATACATTAGGATCTAAAATCAGGTCAAAACCTGGTTTTGAAACCTAGGTCCAAAACCAACGGTTTTGACCAGGCTCAAACCCCAGTCAGATATGATTGAGTAATTAAGCATAGCACAGAATCTCTGCCACATGGGTTTGAGTCCCAATCTTAGATAAACAGATTCAAACACAACTTTCAGAAATGTGAAGATGATGACCTGCCGAATACTTTGTAAGCAGTGTCATAGATGGAGAGAGGAGCTGAAGAATAGGAGGAAAAAGCAGTGGGAAAAATGTGCTGAGGAATCCCCTTCATAACCTGCTGGAAAATCTGCTAAATGCCTGACCTGTGCTCACCAGTGTTGTGACCTGTGCTGACCAGTTTTCATTGGCTTGATCCTTAGCACAGAGAAGATTAAGGACAAAAGAATCCTCACCTGCTTGGGCAACAGCTACTAAGGTGCAGCAGATAGTGGAGCCTTCAGGACAGATGGGAGTAACCCCTGCCAGAGATCCTCAATTGCACCACCACAGCTCACCTGTTCACAGAGTATTCAAGGAAACAAGGAAACAAGATATGAGAGATTGTAAAGTAATTAAGATTTTGTTAGCCAAATGTCCTTCCAGCCATAGGAGCGAGGACCTCCTATCTTAACCAGAGGTCTTCTAGAATCTGAGACTGAGCCGTGTGAGCTATATGCCGAGTTTGCTTTTGCTGTCCCAGTTTCCAGCATGCTGGGCTTCTTGTCACTTCCCCTGTGTTGGGTTTTCTTTGCATTCAGTTTCTACCATGTGAGCTTTTGCTGAGTTGGGCTTCTGTTGTGCTTGGCCTCTGCCTCATAGGGGATGAGCTGAGGTTGTTTCAGCCAGGTTAAATCCAAGAAATGGCACGAGATGTGTCAGAGAAGTTTGCAATTTCCTCGGTTCTGTCTTGCCACAGCAACAATTTGAGGTGGTGGACCAGTGTTATAGCTCAGTTACAGCTCAGGTTAAATGGTGGACCAGTGTTACAGCTCAGTTACAGCTCAGTTTTATTTGGCAAGCAAAGGAAAATACATCCTCGAGATGTGAGGGCCGGCCAACCCAAAAGGAGAGATGGGCTCAATTTTGGCTCCTCTTTTGATACATTTTTTCTCCTCCTCCTCAGCCAGCCCTATGTTAATTGGGCTGGCCAGGAGGGCTGTTTGTTTCACATGAGGTTCTCACTCTGGTCCTTGGACATTCCTTTGTTCTATTTTTGAGGGCTTTTTCCTTCTTTGCCTTTTAGCCACCAGCATTCTGAACTTCTTTTTCTTATTCTAGCTACCTAACAATAGGAAGAAATTAGAGTATTCTCAGTTTTAAATTTACAGGTAGGGAGGAGTCATTCAAATTTGGATTGGTTATTTTTTTGGCCAAAAACCAGTGAGGTTTTTAAGCCCTCTCCCACCAAAGCCACAGATGGCATTTCTGGAGGACCAGGGGAAATGTTGACAGACATATTGTAAAACCTGGGCAAGAGCCACAACTTCAGCATGTTCACAGGTGTATGGAAAAACAAGTCTATAAAGGAAAGAATTGGAACAACGAGCTTTTACTTAATGGAGAGTCTATGCCTCAGGAATCCTAAATTGACTAATTGCATGCATAGTTTGATTCATTTCTCACCCTGGGGCTGTTGAGTGGGGCTTGCCAAAGAGGTCATTTTTCCTTCATGCTGTCAGAAAGAAAAGTTGTTGGATTTCTTACTTTCAGTGAAGATTTGTAGGTCAAGAAAGGTAAATTCCAGAAGACTAAGTACCAAATGGTCAATTCAAATGTCAGGCCAAAGGGATCACAGTAGCAACAAATGAGAAGCAAATTTTGAAAGCTAAAATGCAAAGCCAGAGTAGGTTTTGAGAACAAAGAAATATTAGAACATGGAGCACTTGGGCAGGCCACAAAAAATAAGTGTCATTGTGGATGAACAAAGCAGAAGATGCAATCAATCATTAAGGGAATTAGGAATTTTGAAAGATTAAAGCTTGTGTGGTGAAGGGAAATGACCTATCTGCCTTGGATTATTAACATAGGAACAGGAGTGCTAACTCCCTTAAGGAAAGACCCTGAGGAGAATCAATGCTGAAAGAATTCTCTGAAAATTTTCTGTCTAAAGTATGTGGCATAGTGATTAAAATAAACAAACAAACAAAACACAAAAACATAGCCCATAGAGTCAGCTCTACATGCTTCCAAATTCTGTATTTGCTCTGGAACTTTGTCAAGGTATATAACCATTCTAAGCCTTTGTTTCCTCTTCTAAAAATTGTACTAACACAATTAATCTCTGAATATTGGTTATACTTGCTGAATGTAAACAAAATATGTATCAATGTATATTTATAATTCATCCCATGTTGTCAGTAAGATATTGTACCTATTTATTTTTGTTATTGTATAAGATTTTAAGTTAATAAACCTCTATCAAGTGAAGTTAAGGTGAAGTATTTTAATTGGGTGTGCATTGCTTTCAAATTTCTTTACCCATGTGTGGAAAACCAGGCTAATACCATCTTTTACAAAATGATTCCTAAAATTATTCTTGTTTTGAGGTGCCCTTCATTACTTCAGGCATTGACCATCAAATGACTATACTCTTGATCTGTGTAAAACTAAATATTTATATAGTAGTGAAATATAAACCTCTCATTACAGAGTCAGAGAAAATTTAATCCCCATTAAATTGAGTTGCCAGTTCAATTGATGGTCCTTTGAATCATATTTACTCAAGGAGTAAGGGTAAGCTTTTCTAAGGCCAAGTATTTTCACGTTAATTAAACTTAAATTGTAGCATTAGAATCTGTAAGAGTGCTGAAGTCATGTAGAAAAAGGTCCCTGGTAAGTTTAATGTTTGCTCAAACTCAAGATGAGCCAGATTTTTGGCTTTAACAAAATGTAACCAGTCAGGAATTGTACTGATGAACTATTACCTGATATCCAATAAAGTAAGTGGATAACCAACCAAATTCATGAAGAGTAATGGCATATTGATTAATCAGTTTTAGAATCTATTTTTTTTTTTTTTTTAGATTGCACTCAAAGGGATGTGCTGGAAAAATCAATGATAAACTGAGAGTCAAATAAAGAAAATCTTTAATATTTCCATTGATTCTAGAAGGCACTTGAAGTCTTAACGCCCATCAGAGGCCCCATCAGGATGTTTTGAAACTGACTGTCGGAGAAGTTGATCAAAATGTTAGTGAAGATAATACAGAATATATTATCTTAAATTTAAAGAAACTTAAATACATAAATTTTTATATAATAAACTTCTTGCAACCTACATTCTAGTATTTTCTCCAGGTCGATGTGGTATTATAGTGTTGTGGAAGCCTGTAATCGAGAAACCAAGGAGCTCTCGGAGAGTTGTAGAATTCAGGTTTATTACACAGGTGGGCCCAGAGGATTTAACACTCCAAGCTCTGAGCCCCAAACAAAGCAGTCACAAAGATTTTATAAACAGTGCATGACAGCAGACTATAGTGGGCAAGGCTAACTGTTAATAAACTGGTTTAAACTGGGGGTTTCACTAACGCCGGAATGACGGTTAGGACAGGGCAAGGGAATGCCTGACCTTTACACAGACAAGCATGGTTAAGCAGGATTGCGGGGGTTGATAATCACAAAAGCAGAAAAAGGGTAAGTGAGATAAGCTTTAGTTCCTAGCATTGCTGTAAGTCTCTATTTTCTTGAGACTACTTGACTTTGTAAGGAGCAAGCTGAATTACAGAGCATGAGGTTACTGTAAGCTTTAACTTTTCCTCATCAATAGTATGTACAAAATGAGCTTATTTTACAAACTTTGGCTACCAGACATATATTTATACACAATGCATTTGAATATACATATATGTGTGTTTATGCATACACACATAAATTTATATAACATATAAAGAAATATAATTATGGTATCCCAGGGACAAAATAATAGGGGAAAAAAAGGAAGTAGGGCCTTGGAATGCAGGAACTGAAAAAACCAGACCCTTATCATCCATTTTTCCCTCCCCTATGTATAATCTGTCACCCCTCCAACACCATAGGGAGAAGGTATTTGCCTTACTCTTCCCCCACTCAGTATATGTGCCTCATCCAATCAGCAAATGACCCGCAAGACCCCTATCCTGCTCCTTGTACCCTGGGTATAAAAATGGACTAAAGACACCTGTTCAGTATTGGCTTTCTCTTGATCCAGCCCACTGTTCTAACAGTATCTCCCACCCGAATAAGCTTTATTTCCCTCTCATTCTGTCTCATGCCTGGAAATTCTTTTCCAACCCATGAACAGACCATGACAATAATTTATAGTTTTTTCAATATATCATCTCAACTTAGGAAGAGTTTATACTCCAGGTGTCAAAATACATGTATATCATATAGCATAGAATCTAGTTCTAAATCCAACATTTATTAATGTTAGTACTGCAGACAAATATCTGTGTTTCTTATTGCTGTCAAAACATCTGTGCAAACACTAAATAATATCTGTATATATGTACACAGATAAGTAAAAATTTGCTTTAAAGAATACATAAACATGGCTTCAATATTTTTAAGACCAGTTCATTCCATTTCAACTGAATGTTGAAAAGATATTATGTATAAAAGCATTTCCTTCATTTAAATTTGTAAGGCAACTTAAAAAAAAATCTTTTCAACTTTTGAGAAAACAAAATCTAAAGAAAAAAGGGACAATGCCAAAAGAGAAAAAAAATTTTTAATTGTCTACTTCTTAGCTAACAATTTCTTTGAACAGAGCAAACTTTCTTTTTTTTTTTTTTTTTGCCACTATGTGCTACATGAATGAGGTATCTTGAGCAAGATTGAGTTCTAAGGATGTTATAAGAATTGACTTCTTTTTTTTTTTCCATTTATTTTTATTAGTTGGAGGCTAATTACTTTACAATATTGTAGTGGTTTTTGCCATACATTGACATGAATCAGCCATGGATTTACATGTATTCCCCATCCCGATCCCCCCTCCCACCTCCCTCTCCACCCGATCCCTCTGGGTCTTCCCAGTGCACCAGGCCCGAGCACTTGTCTCACGCATCCAACCTGGGCTGGTGATCTGTTTCACCCTTGATAATCTACATGTTTCGATGCTGTTCTTTTGAAACATCCCACCCTCACCTTCTCCCACAGAGTCCAAAAGTCTGTTCTGTACATCTGTGTCTCTTTTTCTGTTTTGCATATAGGGTTATCGTTACCATCTTTCTAAATTCCATATATATGTGTTAGTATAAGATGTTGACTTCTAAGATGGCACCAGAATGACTATCCTGTATCCAGAATGACTATCCTCTCCTGCCCCTTTAGATAGAACTCTTTTACTAAAGACCTTTCTAGCCTGTCCCATGTCAAAGTAAAATGACCCATCACAAAGCCAAAAAAAGGGGAAATGTCTAGTATCCTATATAAAATCATGGGCCAACCTTCTGTAACCTTGACTGACAGTCCCCTTTTCCTCTGGAGACAAGAAATGCGGTTCTAATAAAAATGTGTGCTGAATAGGGAAGATGAGTTTTCTTCACCATTTCTTAATGTAACCATTATGATTTCACTTTTAAAAACCTATTAATAATTCTCTATAATACACCAATTGAAAAATCATCTATAATTATAGAAATTCATTTACAAAGGGACTCACATCATTCCTTTCTAAGAAAAAATTTCCTGTCAAAGAAAAATTTCTCTGACAAGGAAGACGTTATTTAAGACTATTGCAATGGGGATCAAGATTATTGCAGTAGGAAAGAGATACTGAACTTAATTTCTCTGAAAAAACAAACAAACAAACAAACAGACAAAAACAGGAAAATTTTGAGGGCTACAGTTATCTTATAGAATCATGTTTAAAATAGATGATTAAAAGGAAGCTGCTGTCTAACACACAGCCTTGCACAAGGTGATGACCTAGAGGGGCTGCAGGGGTGGAATGGTGAGGGAAGAGGAGGTCATAAGAGAGGAGATATATATATATATATATACACACACATATATATGTACTAATAACTGATTCATATAGATGCATGGCAGAGACCACCGCAACATTGTAGAGCAATTATCTTCCAAGTAAAAAAAAAAAAAATGTCGGAGGTAGGTTAATGTCTATAATGAGGCCACTGGTGTTTACTAATTGGAGCTTGCTGAAGTTAGGCTCCTACCCTTTCACTAAGCCTAGGGGATAGGGACTCCATCTTTCCTGATGATTGCATTTCAAAGAGATGACTCCTAGATGTTTGAGAAACTGGTGAGAAACTGGCTTGTAAAACTGGTGAGAAGATGGGAGAACATTTACATATCAAATGAGCAGAATAGGAATTTATGATTAAAGTTTTTCTAAAATAAAACAAAAATAAGGTCAGGGGCCTATAGTCAGGAAGAAACCTGTCTAAATTTTACTGAAGCTGAATGAAGCAAAATCCATCTTGGTCACTGGCATGTACATGAGATAACAATCTCTAAACCAGAGTTGGTTAAGATGCCGCATTAAAATTATAAATGATTCCATAGCATAGGTAATGGTTCAAGCCATATCATAAGTAATAGTCTGAAACGGCTAAAACAAATTGAGTAATAAGGAGAAAACCACAAGCCTTCCACACAAATGAATTATCTATCTACCTACCTACCTATCTATCTATCTACTGATTTAGCTTTACATCCCCCTCTCCCTCCCCCAGCACACAGTTTCAGCACACTTGATTTCTTCATTAAGAAGAAAAAAAATCCTTCTTTATATATTTCTTCATCATATCCTCTCCACTTAGGAGTCTGCACTCTAGATGTCAAAATACAAATATACTATGTAGCATTGACATATTCTTCCAAATAAAACAGATATTTGTGTCAAAGTTGTAGTTAAATAGAAATGCTCTTTATTATTGTTATAGGACATTGGTACAAACTCCATACAATTTCAGTCAATAACAATGAAAAAAGAAATGTGTGAATAATAGTTGGTTTCTTTCTTTCTTTTTTTTTTATAATGTAGGTTATTCAAAGTCATATGGAAAAGGAACAGGAGAAAATGTGAAAATAATTATGTTAGCCAAGTAAATTAAGGAATTCACAGTTGTTTTTTTCTGAAATTTGCTGCTAATTAAGGATAATTTTTGTTTTCAATTTTCCTTTAGTTAATTAGAAAATTATTGTAATTTGCCAATTCACTTGCAAATTTATGTTTCTTGTGTAAACATAAATTAACTCTACTTTAAGTTGTAAATGGAGTCAGTGAAACAAAAATTACAAAAACTTTGTCATCAACACTGTTTATCAAGTGAGAGTAACAGCTGTCAAAGACGATGTACTTCAAATGTCACCCAAGAACCTAAAAAGAACTGTGGCCGTGTAAAGATCCTGGGATGACTGACACATCATGTGAGGAAGTGGTGAGTGCAGCAGGTATCATCTACAAGAAGCTGAACCTTACAGACATTAAGGAACATTAACAGAGCTTATGGAGTAAATGCCACATAAGCCGCTCTCTGAGTGAGCCCTACCTTAACATGCCAGTAAAAAAGGAAAATAACATAATGTAAAACCATGTATTTATATAGATCATTTCCCTGAAAAGCTCTTAAATCCTTAACAGATTCTGAGCTCATCAATACTTAAATTCCAATGAAGCATTATAGAAGCATGTAAACCTCAAAATAATTATTGACTGATCCAAGAAAGACAATTTTCTAGAGGTTTTCTATTTTATGAATAGTTATGTGATAAGGGGATTATGTTTGTTAGAAAAAGAGCTCAATCTCCAGAGAATTTGGAAACAAAGTGTATAGGGATTTTTCTATTTTACTATACATATTTCCTTAAGATACCTTAAATCCTATTGAGCTCTGTAGTAAATAAGTAAAGACAAGATCAAGAATGGGGCATTATTACATTCGGGTAGAATTTATGATAATTCATATATAATGATAGTATGAGTCTACCAGACACCCTGACTAGGAGTAATAATTTTCCTAAATATTCATCTAATTGACATGTAATGCTGCTTATCTATCTGATTTGTCTTTTCTGTATTTTCATGTTTCTCCAGTGCTAACATCATTATCTTGGATGACATCACTGACGTGATGAACATGAGTTTGTGTAGGCTCTGGGAGTTGGTGATGGACAGGGAGGCATGGCATGCTGTGGTTCATGGGGTCACAAAGAGTCGGACACGACTGAGACTGAACTGCACATCCCGATCACAGTTGAGACCCACTCAGCAATCCATATCCAACAATTGGGGTTTCCACCATCCCCAGAATGCAAAAACTTGAGACAGCAAGGATTTTGATCTGTTTGTTCACTGGTTAATACCGAAGTACTAGAATAATACTTGATCACAAAAGACACTAAATACATGTCTGTCGAAAGTTAGTAGAATGCAGAAATGGATGAATGAACAAATAATAAATGAAATGATGCCCTTACATTTTTGTCTTGCACTTCTGCAACACATTCTACATCTAGTTTCTTCATTGTATTCCCATATCACACACAAAAGTTGGTCTTTATTTTTTAAGTAATTCTTTTTTCTCATTTTATTTATTTTTATTAAAGTGCTCTCTCGGAATCTTTTGCATGTAAAAATCTAATCAAACTTATAATATCAAAACTGAAAGTCCAAATAAAGTACAACACCTTACACTGTAGCCCTTAAGCACTGCTTCTTCTTGTCAACTTTTATTTGAATTTATAATTGTTCCACCAAATAATTTCAAGTAATGATTTAGTACTATTAAATTGCTTATGCCATAGACCATGTTCCCAAACATCAAGAAAAAAAAAATTATGCAGTACCAAAAATCCTGACATTAAGAAATCACCTTTAATAATATATAATAATAACCTACTGTAAAGTAATTAGCCTCCAACTAATAAAAATAATTGGGGAAAATATATATATATAATAATAACTTACTTATATAGATAAACAGATACATTTTTAAGTGGGAAAGAAGCATAAGAAAGGGAAAGAAGGGAAAATAACTGGATACATAGTTCATTTTTGAAATATTATCTTAATTTATAATTTTAATTAATTTAACTTTTAAAAATTATTATAATTTCTATTTTTATTGTTCTGATTTTGGCAAAAATCATTCTATTTAATCTTTTAATGAAAACAAGTAACAATAAACTGAAAGGTAGTTGGAAATTTTGCTGAAATATAAGCATTTCATCACAGCTAAGTATATTAATTCCTAACATTTCACTGTGAAACAGAGCAAAAACAACTCAAGTCCCTGTGACTTAAACATATTTGTTCTGCACAAAACAATATTTTTTCAATAGTAGGGATGTAATGAAATACAGAAACTATATTTTTCTAGTTTCCCTCCACTCAGTCATGGTTTATCTCTTGTGAAGAGCCCTATAACTGTACTCTTGTTTTCATATGACTTTTAGTTGCTCACCCATGGTTGGATAGATGAATGGATATATGGGTGGGTGGACAGAAGAATATCTCTCAGGCTACTACTGCTGTCTCCATACTTTAGAATTTATTTATTTTTAATATTGATATGTTCATTGTATGTTTATATGATTATTTTGTTTTTTAAAAAAAATGGCTCAACGTAACTGAAGACAGAAAACGTCTGTCTTCTACTCTTGTGCATGCTCAGTCACTCAGTCGTGTCTGATACTTTGTGACCCTTTGAACTATAGCCTGCCAGGCTCCTCTGTCCATGCGATTTCTCAGGCAAGAATACTGGAGTAGGTTGCCATTTCCTCCTGCAGAGGATCTTTCCCATCAAGGGAGTCAACCCACATCTCCTGCGTCTCCTGCATTGGTAGGTGGATTCTTTACTGTGGAGCCATCCCAGAAGCCATTCATTGCTTTTTTTTTTTTTTTTTTGCTTTATTTTTTTTTATTTTTTTTATTTTTTTATTTTTTTTTTTTATTATTTTTATTTTTTTTTTTCCAGTGGGTTTTGTCATACATTGATATGAATCAGCCATGGATTTACATGTATTCCCAATCCCGATCCCCCCTCCCACCTCCCTCTCCACCCGATTCCTCTGGGTCTTCCCAGTGCACCAGGCCGGAGCACTTGTCTCATGCATCCCACCTTGGCTGGTGATCTGTTTCACCATAGATAGCATACATGCTGTTCTTTTGAAATATCCCACCCTCACATTCTCCCACAAAGTTCAAAAGTCTGTTCTGTACTTCTGTGTCTCTTTTTCTGTTCTGCATATAGGGTTATCGTTATCACCTTTCTAAATTCCATATACATGTGTCAGTATGCTGTAATGTTCTTTATCTTTCTGGCTTACTTCACTCTGTATAATGGGCTCCAGCTTCATCCATCTCATTAGGACTGGTTCAAATGAATTCTTTTTAATGGCTGAGTAATATTCCATGGTGTATATGTACCACAGCTTCCTTATCCATTCATCTGCTGATGAGCATCTAGGTTGCTTCCATGTCCTGGCTATTATAAACAGTGCTGCGATGAACATTGGGGTGCACGTGTCTCTTTCAGATCTGGTTTCCTCAGTGTGTATGCCCAGAAGTGGGATTGCTGGGTCATATGGCAGTTCTATGTCCAGTTTTTTAAGAAATCTCCACACTGTTCTCCATAGCGGCTGTACTAGTTTGCATTCCCACCAACAGTGTAAGAGGGTTCCCTTTTCTCCACACCCTCTCCAGCATTTATTGCTTGTAGACTTTTGGATAGCAGCCATCCTGACTGGCGTGTCATGGTACCTCATTGTGGTTTTGATTTGCATTTCTCTAATAATGAGTGATGTTGAGCATCTTTTCATGTGTTTGTTAGCCATCTGTATGTCTTCTTTGGAGAAATGTCTGTTTAGTTCTTTGGCCCATTTTTTGATTGGGTCATTTATTTTTCTGGAATTGAGCTTCATTGCTTTTGTACATAACTGATATCTAGACAGGATTTATCACCTGAGGGTCATGCTCTCCTCAAAAAAACTTTTTACTACCTTCAGATATTGCATTGATATGCTGAATTTGAAGCCCAGCATACGCAAAAAATATATGCAATGGAAAAAACTCATCAACAAACTGGAAATGATGATGGGATGGTGTGAGTATAGGATAAGTAGGTGTAGAAATAATCATAGGATACATAGGGAACTTACTTTATCTGCATTCACTAGCATCTAGGTGCCTGAATATTAAGGTAATTCAGGAGTATATAGCATTCAAGAGGACCTTTGAAGAAGGCAAAGAGACCAACTCTAAGTTTCTCCTTTTTTTTTTTTTCACAAGTTACACATATTTTATTCAGCAAATATATTGGTTACTCGAAATATTTTCTAATTACATGTATGAAATCTGAGCAGATCATTTACTATAAACTCACTCTGATAAAATAAAAATAAAACAAAAGACAACACCAAATAGACACATAGCAAGTAATTTTACTTATTTATTTATTTTTAATCTATATGCAAGCACCAAATAACTGCCTACAATTTCTGTATTGGAAAGGATTAAGGAACTACTCTTTATTTCAGTGAGAAAAATATATCATGATAGATTGGTAATATCTGTCATTGTGGTAAGTATTGTGGATTTACCAAACTTATGTTGGAAGGTAGTTCATATGAATCAAACATGTTCATTCAAATGAATCCCATAATACAATTTTGACTCTATGTCTTCTTTTGCTCATTTATTTTTCTAAATTAAAGACTAGGAGTACGTTGTCATGCTATAATTATTACATTACCCAAAAGGCAGCACATATAGGGTAATACTTCAGTTCAATTCAGTCACTCAGTTGTGTCTGACTCTTTGCAACCCCATGAACCGGAGCGCGCCAGGCCTCCCTGTCCATCACCAATCCCCGGATTTCCCCAAACTCATGATAGGGTAATATTTACTGTAACATATAAAACAAGATTGTTTCGATATAACACCAAATAAATTTGCAGTGATCAATTTCTGGCCTTCTTAATTACAGCTTAGCATTCTTCTCTACTAGTCATTTTCTCTATTTCCTCCATGTCTCCTCTCTAACGCACATTTTTATGCTAGTAGTGAAACAACTTCAGTGTATCTCCTTTGTGAAATCTGTGATGTCATGACACTAATTTTTCACAGCTTTCAAGGGGTAGAGTAGCAAGTGTTCTTTTCAAGGTTTTGATCAAAAGAAGCAAATGGTTTGTCAACAGAAGCACAGTATAGAAAAGAGCTTTCAGGAACTCTTGTTGACGTAGGTGTCCAACTAATTCAGTTGGCTAAAAGTTAGCTAGGAACATAAATCTTTAGCTCCCGAAGGAGAATTTGGGCATATGACATCATTAACAACAAAATTAATATCCATTAGCTATTTTTATTTTATAACAATTGCTCTGTTCCTCTATGTCAGGTATAATCATCTTCATATTCTGTACTCAAGAGCATTTAGAATTTAAGAATTAAAACATATTATTTGAGCTTTGATAATTAAGTAAAAGGCAGAATATTAATCTGTGTAATCTGAATCCCCAAATATAATTACTCTCTGAATATTTGTTCTACCTCGTTATGAAGCTTGGTATAATCTAAGTCAGCTATAATATACCTTTAGGATTTGTGGACCTCTTAATTAGAAGGCTATATTGTCATATCAGATCCCATACATTCATTTCACCAATTGCCTGGACAGTGAATGCTGTTGCTTTATAATTGTGCCTGGTTGATTTTATTATTGTTGAAGTATATCCTGTGATGTTTTACCTTTAAATCCTAGACTGAGAATGAAAGCTGTGGGATTATAATACAATGCAGGTGAATTAGAGGTTAGACACAATTTTCTGAAACATATTCACAGTAGAAGAGTAAGTTCTTTTTTTTGAGTGGATTGACCATTTCTTTATTTCTCACAAAAACAACTTAAAATTAATACAACACATTTCTTATGGAATTTAAATGGAACTTGCTTCATTAGATCACTTTTTGAAGTCTTTTAAAACTAAAAAAAGTCAGCTCTGTGTCTGTATCTCCTACTAGTAACAAAAAGAATTCAACTGGAGAGTCAGATATCACTCTATATTTAAAAACAGTGTTAACTATACTTTTCATTTGAACTGTCTTTAGACCCAGAACTACTAACTACATATCTCCAAAAAGGGCTTCTTCTAACCTTAATACTATTATTATCTATTTACCACTTTGCTTAAAGTCTGTCTCAGCACAGCATCAAAACTTCTCTTACCACGTTCTCCTACTCTTAGAGTGACTATCTATTATCTTTTCAATAGCTCACATGTTTTTCTTTTATCTTCATATATATTTAGAAATTTGATAATTTTATATAATCATTTTTAGTAACTCTTCACAGTACCCAGTCTTGAAAACACCTCTTTCCATGTCAATTACTTATAGTAATTTTTTTTGATAAAGCTTGTACTTTCAGCTTACACTGATACTCATAGTATCTTCTGTAATGCTCAACAAATAAAAATAAATAAATTTGATGATGTAATTTAAATTTTATTTTGAAAAAAAATATATACACCTAAAACAAGGAATTAACTACCAAGATTAAAAATGATTTGTCAAAATGATTACTGATTAATATAGACTCAAAACCATTTGAAATGCTTCAACAGAGGATTTGCATAGAAACTGAAGGTCAGGTAAAAGAAAATCATGAGGCTTGAAATATGGAAAGGAAGGAGATCGATAAGAAACACAGCATTATATATTTTAGGCTGTTGGACACTGGATGGAAGGTTGGAATTTAACTAACCAAATACTGTGAGGAAATGGAGAAAAGCCATATAATTTTGGAGGAAGGAAGTATAATAGTTATTAGAGTATAATTCTTACAATTAATCATGGATTCTTAAGTATTTTTAAAGGAAAATCAGGGAGGCAGTACAGAAAATAAATGGGGTGATAAATATATTTCAAAGATAGAAGAATTCTCAAAAAATCAGAGACTAAACATAGTTATGACAGGCATCATGATGAGGTGTCCAAAAACATAAACTTTGGGGCCACAGTAAGGCACATAGATTCTAGATCCAGACAGTCTGGCTTCAAATGCCACATTTGTTATTGAGCATTGTTATTGAGCATTGTTCCTTAAACTCTTTGACCACAGTCCTTTTTTCTATTATTTGGGAAGCTGTCTTTTAGATATATTAGGATTACCAGGTAAATAATTATAGAAGACTTATAATAGTGCTCCTCAAATCATAAACTAGAATTATTTGTAGATAGATGATAGATGGATAGATAGAATCACAGATAATTCACAAGTTTTGAGCCTAAAGTTTTGATTAGATAGGAAAATGTTTTGTTATGGGAGACAGAGTAGTAGATTGCAAATAGTGCTCCAAATTCTTCCCTTTCTATGATGTCTTATTTTTTGAAATGACCATACAATTTACTTTGACCATTTTGTCATTAGCAAATATAAGACAAGCAGAGGTCTCAGAAATAATGTGCCCTGACACTTGCTCTTTACAATCCTCTGTGTGTGTGTGTGTGCTGTACTTACAATCCTCTGTGTGTGTGTGTGTGTGTGTGTGTGTGTACACACATGTCATGTCCGACTCTTTACGACACCATAGACTGTAGCCCACCAGGCTCTTCTGTCCATGGAATTTAACAGGCAAGAATACTGGAGTGGGTGTCCATTTCCTCCTAGGGGATCTTTCCAACTGAGGGATCGAACCCATGTCTCTAGAGTCTTCTGCACTGACAGGTAGATGTTTTACCACTGCACCACCTGGGAAGCCCCATAATTCTGAGACTGCTAGTTTAAGAAGCCTGAGCTAATGTGCTAGAGTGTGACAAATCACTCAGAATAGAACTAAAGCTACCTGAGAGACAACTTGCCAACCAACAGAAAAAGCCATCTTAAACATTTAACTACTAGCCCGTTATCAGCTAACCAAAAACACATGAAAGTAGCCAATACTATTCAAGCTGGCCCAGATGTGGCAACGTCCCTATCCGTGCAACCCTCACACAGAAAATGAGTAAAGCCATTACGTTTTGTAGTGTTTTGATATGTAAAAGTGAACTGATGAAGAACTGGTACTCAGAGGTGAGGTAATACCACAACATAAATGTAAAATATGTCACCCTGACTATGTGACTGCTACCCAGTCACTAGGTAAAAAAAGGCAAAAGGTAGAAAAACGGTGAGGAAGATTTAAGTGAAGGCATGAACAACTGATCTAGCACTGAAGAGAAGGGAAGGAAATTCTCAGGTTGATAGAAGACCAAGCATAGGGTGAGAACGATGACAAAGGCCTGGTGAACTAATAGGTATGCATAGAGTAGGAAGTCAGAGATCCCTCAGAGAGTTGTGTCCCTGAAAGTATAAATAGAACTGATGAATTATCTAAACAATTTTAATTTTAGAAGTAGTAGTGTTAGCCACACAGCCATGTCTGATTCTTTGCAACCCCATGGACTGTAACCCAACAGGCTCCTCTCTCCATGGAATTCTTCAACCAAGAATACTGGAGTGGCCATGCCCTTCTCCAGGGGATCTTCCTGACCCAAGTATCAAACCCACGTCTCCTTCATTTCAGGCAGATACTTTACCATCTGATCCATCAGGGAAGCCCAGCTTTCATCATAAGTCAGTTTAAGTGAAGATACATTGTTTGGAGCTTTGGAGGAGCATAGAAAGAATACCAGATGTGAAACAATAATAAAAAAAAAATTATAAGAAAGGCAATACTAGATCAAATTAAAATTTTGAAGTTATATAACAAATGAAATAAGCTGATAATTGGCTCACAGGACACAATATTTATATAAACATAGTAATTAAACATTGAATATGAATTTAATAAAATTTGTAAGATAGTGTGTTAACAGGAATAAAGGATAAAAGATTCTAAATGTAAATAAGCTGGTATTCTTATTTACAATCATAGAGTCAATATACAATGTCAAAACTGATGAATGTACATATTAAAGCTCATAACAATTTGTAATAGCTTGACATCAATATAAGAGTATAGAAATAAATAACAGATGAAACAACTGAAATACTCTTTTCCTCTTAGACATGAGTTAGGGTAAAAGAACTTTGGGGACATTAAAGGCCGTTTTTATTTGCATATGCTTGTTTGTTAAGTAAAATAAGCATAGTTAACTTTTGGCTAAGACGAACCGAATTTTGTCCCCCAAAATACATGTATTGAGGTCCTAACCTCCAATTTGATAGCAGTTGGATATAGGGTCCTGGGAGGAAATTAGGTTTGGCTGAGGCTCTCATGATGAGATCAACACTCAGAGGAAGAGACACAAGGTTCTCTCTCTGCGCGTGAGGACGTGGTGAGAAGGCAAATGTCTACAGGTCACTGGAGGGCAGCAGGACACAACCACCAAGAACAGACCACTTTGGCACATGGATTATTTCTAGCTGAAAACAGCAGGGCCCCCAAGACTTAGGGAGAGTTTTTCATTCCTCCTTAGCTGCCTGAAAGAACTTAGATAAGGGGCTTATACCAGCGAGACAGCTATTACCAGAGATAACTTCTTATATCAAAAAGTCTAATCTCCATGGTATGGCAAACATTTGTTTAGCAAATATTTGCTTTTCTCATCTTCCCATATATTACCTTCCTCCCTTAAAAGAGGCGGATCCTTAGCCCCTCTCTTTAGATCAAGATGGCGCATAAACTCCAGTTACCTGACTGCCAAGGAATCGCACATTTTTGTGGGACTTTATACATATAAAATTAATTATTTTCTGCTGCCAATCTGTTTTATGTCAATTTAATTATCAGACAAGCCAAAGAAGCTAGAAGAGAGGAAAGAGAAAACGTTTCTGCCCTTGCACCAGGAAAAGTGTTCTTAACAAAAACCACGGTGTTTGCACCCTGATCTCAATACAAGGAAGTAACAGAGAGCACAGGGAGTGTAGCCGATATCTTACACTTCATAGAGCATGAGATTTATAAAAATACTGAATCGTTGTATTGTATACCATATCTAACATAACCTTACAAGTCAACTATACTTCAATAGTAAACAAATAATGCAAAAAGAAATACACTTGCTAATATGTAAGAGGCATTAAGTAAATCAAGAAGAGGTAGAGATTTTGAGAATTCTGAGTAGAGAGGCTTAGAGATGTTGGTCATTTCACAAGTCCAAAGCATTGTATCTTGACTTCTTCAGAGACAGACACTAAAATAAATTTGGGGGTGCAAGATAATTATAAGGAGCAATACCTGTGAAAGGAATGTGATGGGTGCAGTAAATATCAGAGGAGGGGCACGTCCTTGGTGGTCCAGAGGCTAAGAGTCCTCTCTCCCCATACAGGAGGCCTGGATTTGATACCTGGTCAGGGAATTAGATCCCATGTGTGGCAACTAAGGGTTCACATGCTGCAGCTAAATATCCTGCATGTGGCATCTAAGACCTGGCACAGCCAAATAAATGATTGGATAAACATTTTTTTTTTAATTATGTGACAGGAGATAGTAAAAAATGCAATACGGTCTGGGTGAAGCATTAGTCAGCCCAGAAAGAAGTTCTTGAGTAAGAGATGATTGTTAATAATATTCAACTTCAAACCAAAATAGTTGGATCTCTACTCTTTCATTTCTTAGTTAGTGCATGTTGGCTGCTGTGGGGAGGGTGTAACCTGAAGTTGGCTGATTCTTTGAAAGTAAAGCAGACACAGAGCTGATCTGTAGGAGGTGTTAACTGCTGATTCTCCCCATGCCTGGGAAGCAAGTCCTTTCTTGGAGGTTATATAAGAAATGCACCTAGGAGTTTAGTCAGAAGATCCATGGCCACTACCACTTCAGTTCACCTGGAGCCCTTAGTTGAAACTAATTTTATCCCTACTACACTATCCATTCTAGTTTTCTGCTTGATAACTTAGCATGAGATGTAACTCATACCTGCACCGTGCGGAAGCCTGACCTCTTCTTGATCAGCATGTCTTTCTCAGTGTGGGTTAGTCGTATCCAACTGAGAAAGGAGCTACCCAGAAGCGACCAAGTGGATTATCTCTGTTATACACATATTCCTCCTTGGCCCTTTACTTCCTCTTGATGTTCAGGATTAATACCACCGTTAATAAAGTAACTTCACTTATTGATTGCTAGTCCACGAACAACAAGGAAACCAAAGTACTATATTGGCAGTTGGCAGCTGTAGTTTATAATTCATTGATATTCTTGTTGGATATCCTGGACCAAGACCACAAACACTGCAGAGGCCAAATTAGGTCATTGAGTTTTACCATTCTTTACACTTCTTTGTCCCAGACATATGTATTCATCTTACTGAGAACATAAAGCCACAGAAAATCCTTTGATACAATACATATACTGTATCCAGTAGGATAGCACCACATTCTCACAGAGTATTGTGTCCATTTTGCACTTCAACTGTGCCTTTAACAAGTTATTCCAACTTTGTCTCAAGCCAGCACGATAAACCAGTAATGCATAATCTAACCAATGGATCTGAAGTTCATGAGCCTACTTTTGCATGGCTATTAATTAAGAAGTGGATCTCCTAGTCCAAAGTGATATTATGTGGAATCTCATGCTTGTAAATCAAACGCTCAGTAAGACCCGGGATAATGCAGCTAAATGAGTCAGGACAGGGAGATCCATACGTGGACTATGTATCTATCCTTCCAAGAAGAAACCTCTGGTCTTTCCCAGATGCAAGAGACCCAAAGCAGCAGCTTACCATCAAGTAAATGTTAGTTTTGTTTTGTTTTGTTTTTTTTCCAGAAAGCGTGCCATATCGAGAACGTAATTCCCCAAGCCTAACAGTCTGAGAAGATAACAGCTAGATCAATTCGTGGTTTGGAGTCAGTGCTTGGCCTCCATTTATGTATTTATGGCCACTTCATTTCTGTACCCATCTTGCTAGTCATGGGCACAAAGACAAAATCTGGCTAGCACCAACTGACTGGGTCATTTGCTGTACATTGTTGTTTAGTGCCCTTTCTACGGTGGATGTTCTCTTATGGTGGGTAAAAGTCTTCACATTTCTTGTCCACAAACCTCCACTCCAAGTCTCCTTATCCTGAGTTTCTTGTCTTTTCCCTTTTGGGTTCTTGATTAGCTTGCCAAGTCATTTTTCCACTGCCTTTGAATCTGTATATATTGTAATTTGGGGCCACTTATTTTTTCCAAGAAGTAAAAATAAAATGAGTAAATGCTAGCATACTCCTTGAGATTTTGATGACTTAGAGGATTCTCCATCATAATTGTCTAAAAATGTACCTCTAGTGAAACATAGTGAAATAGTCATACATGATTGTTCTAAACCTATGTATTGAGTTGACCTGTCTATAAACCAAAATAGAGCATAATAATCTTTATTATAGTTATGGGTCATTTTCATCTTTGTCATCATAGGCCTGAACAGATGGAAGGGGAATGATATAATAGTGGGTCCAGGCTACTTATGCACCTTGCTTATGGCTCCTGACCAAACTAGGACTTAATCCTACATAGAAAGTTTCCATCACACAGTGGACTGTATATGGACTTTCTCAACCTTATGTTTATGGATCTGATAGGACCACATTCATGATAATCAAGGCCCAGTAGCAGAAATATAGGGCTTCCCTGGTGGCTCAGATGATAAAGAATCCGCCTGCAATTCAGGAGACCCAGGTTCAATCCCTGGATCAAGAAGAGCCCCTGGAGGAAGGAATGGCAACTCAGTCCAGTATTCTTGCCTGGAGAGTCCCAAGGACAGAGGAACCTGGCGGGCTGCAGTCCATGAGTTTGTGAAGAGTCGGACAGGACTGAGTGACTAAGCACACACAGTACAAATGGTTTTCTTTTTCTTAAAAATGTATGAAATTCCACTACAGATGGCATAGCCTTGCTTTAGGGTAATTCTCCCACTAGTAACTTTGTTCAGAATCCATGAATTGTGGTTCTCCCACTAGCTTGTCAAAAGCTCTACACAGCATCATTTCTCACCACTGATACTTCAAAAAATCATTGGGTCTGCCAGATTATATGGCTCAAGTGTATTGGCATGAAGTGCGTAAACTGCCAGATATTTTTCCAGCAAGGAGAGATTTTTGGGATATCAGCAGAGAATTGCAACTTGTAGTCTGCAAACACAGCCAGCTATGTAAAAATTACCCCATGGCAAGGGAAGGAGAATGCTTTTATAAGGAGGAAAGGGAAACTGAGAGAGCAATGGTAAATAACCCTGGAGAAGGAAATGGCAACCCACTCCAGTATGCTTGCCTGGAAATTCCCATGGAGAGAGAAGCCTGGTGGGCTAGAGTCCATGGGGTCGCAAAGAGTGAGACATGACTTAGTGACTGAGCACACATGATAAATTAGAAGTATACAGCTTTTTATTGGCTGAGTTCTTGTCAGGGAAGAAGAGGAATCTTTCTCCTTTCTCCTGTTCTGCTATATTGGCAGGGTGTGAGAGCTCCCATCTCTACCTAAATAAGGTTTTGGTTTATTATTTTTTATAAGTGGTAAAGTGGCTTATAGGGGCTTTCCTGGTGGCTCAGATGATAGAGAATCTCCTGCAATGCAGGAGACCCAGGTTTGGTTCTTGGGTTGGGGAAGATCCCTTGGAGAAGAGAATAGCTACCCACTGCATTATTCTTTCCTTGACAATTCCATGGGCAGAGGGATCTAAAAGCCCCCTTCATGGGCTCACCAAGGGTCAAATATGACTGAGTGGTGACTAACACTTTCACTTTCTTCCAAAATGGCTTATACCATACTTTGAGCCTGATGCAAAATATTTTTCTGCTCTGGGCCTCATTTGAAGCTGGCAGACTTTTAGGTCACCTAGCGTATTGGGCAGATGGAACATACTGGTTCTAAAATCTATGGAGGCACACCTAATGTTATGCTTTGTTCTTTGGTTTAGGAACTACGAGATTTGATAATTATCTCTTAATTTAAAGGAGACAGTGTGGCAGCCCCAAGATCACCAGACACTTGAATCATCATGGATGTGACTCACTCCTGAATTATTTCTTACCCTTAGAATGCTTGGGTTTTATCAAGTTCTCTGGACTACTAGTCTCCTCTTTCTCATTCAGTCCAATGAATATAATTGACATAATGAATCAATGTAATATTTATTCTAAAACTGTCAAGATAGCCCAATGTCTTTTGTCTGTGTTGTGAAAGATGTGAGAAATTACACAGCCCTGACTAACTGCAACTATATATTATTGTCCTTTCTTTGGGAATAAAAAACTTATTTTAACACTTTTCTGATTAGGATATAAAAGAAAGCCTCCATTGAATAAATGGCTGCATGCTTTGTATCTGGGACCTTACTAAAGTGCTCTAGGAAACATACCCTATCTGTCACAATGTTTGGGACTGGAGCTACTATAGGATGAGCTTGAGGTAGTCTATGTTCTGCCTCTAGAATCCATCTGGTTCTGCAGGAACAGGAGATAAATCAAACCGAGTTATGGTGAGTCCACTATCTCTGCATATATCCTTAAGACTGGCATTAATCTTCACCATTTCTTACAAAATATAATATTGTTTTGGGGGTATTAAATGTTGATAGCCTTTCTTATCAAAATTGTTAAAGAAAGTTAATGAAATAAAAATAAAAAAATATTACACTAAATCACAGAAACAAATGTTGGTTTGATAAATCGTTACCAAAAAATGATTTAAAAAAGATAAAAACACATCAATAATAGGAAAAAAAGGAACACCACCATGAAGACTATAGGTATTAAACTCACAACAGAATAGGCTTAACAATTCTTTGCCTAATAATATTGAAAAATTAAAGGAAATGGACACATTTCTTACAATAATTGCTTACCAAAACACACTCAAGGAGAGATATAAAATCTAAATAATCCTATGTCCCTTTGAGACAGGAAGGAAGGAGATAAGGCACAACTGTTAAAGAATGTACAGAGGGACACAGCTGTTTGAGAAAAAAAAAATAGGACAAAACTGGCTGGAACCAGCTGAAACCAAGAGGGCATCCAACATGGTCTGGTCATTGACATTTAGCTCATTATGCATTCATTAGAATACTAAAGAATATACTCCCCCTTATGCTATGACAATTCCAGGGCTGAACATAAAAGGCCAAAAAGTGGGCAATGGCTCAACTCCTAGAAACCCCTTCCCCTTAACAAGAATATTCCTCCTACTCATTAACATGTGACAATGTCATTGTTGTTGTTCAGTCATCCAGTCGTGTCCAACTCTTTGCAACCCCATGGACTGCAGCACTCCAGGCCTCCCTGTCCCTCACCATCTCCCGGAGTTTGCCCAAGATCATGTTCATGGCATCGGTGATGTACGCCCAGCCATCTCATCTTCTGATGCCCTCTTCTCCTTCCACCCTTGATCTTTCCCGGCATCAGGAACTTTTCCAATGAGTCATCTGTCTGCACCAGATGACCTAAATTCTGGAGCTTCAGCTTCAGCATCAGTCCTTCCAGTGAATATTCAGAGTTGATCTTCCTTAAGATTGACTGGTTTGATCTCTTTGCTGTCCAGGTGAGTTTCAGCAGTCTTCTCCAGCACCACGGTTCGAAGGCATTGATTCTTTGGCATTCTGTCTTCTTTATGGTCCAACTCGGAAGACCATATGACCACTCGGAAGACCATAGCCTTGATTCTATGGACCTTTGTTGGAAGAGTAATGTTTCTGCTTTTCAACACACTGTCTAGGTTTGTCATTGCTTTCCTGCCAAGAAACAATCGTCTTCTGATTTCACGGCTGCTGTCGACCTCCACAGTGATTTTGGAGCCCAAGAAGAGGAAATATATCACTACTTCCACCTTTTCTCCTTCTATTTGTCATGCAGTAATGGGGTCAGATGCCATGATCTTATTATTATTATTATTTCTTAATATTTAGTCTTAAGCTGTCTCTTTCATTCTCCTCCTTCACCCTCATCAAGAGGCTCTTTAGTTCCTCTTCTTCTGGCATTAAAGTAGCATCATCCACATAGCTGAGGTTGTTGATGTTTCTCTGGCCGCTTGTTACTCATCCAGCCAAGCATTTCTCATGATGTGTGCATATGAAATTACTCAGCTCATAAAACTATTAAACCAATACCTTGGGGGCAGCTCTCACCTTCTGAGATGTCTGCATTCTGCTGATGGAATGTGTATCTCTCTAACTAAACTGTCTTACTTTACTTTGGCTTGCTCTTGATTTTTCCTCTGTACAAAGCCCAGGACCCTGATTGGCATCCCAGGATGAATATTAAGTTATAAGCCAGCTTTCTCACTCTCCTCTCTCATTTTCCTCAAGAGGCTCTTCAGTTCTTCTTCTCTTTCTGAAGTTCCCACAAGGCAAACTCCAGATGGTTTTCACCAAAATATAATAAATAATATTCTTATGTAATTATTCTAGAATATATAAAAAGATAAAATAACACATGAAGGTAAGTTATGAGATAGTCATCAACTTGATTCCACATCTGATAAAGACATTAAAATAAAGATTCATCCTTAGCAAACTAAAGATGCAAAAACTATAAACAAAGATTCAAAAAACCTAAATAAAATATTAGCAAATAAGATATAGCAGTACATTGAAAAGATAAAATATTGTAATATCTCAGATTTATTTGAAGATTACATTGGTTTAATTAATTAATATTATTTAAAAAGTTAAGAGAATTTCTTTAACTTGATGTCATAGCTAAAAATATGCAAATATCACTCTTTAATAGTGAAGTAATGATATTTTTCTCCCTTAACTTAGGAATGTGAATGACTACTGTTAATAACTTTAGTCATCACAGTTACTAGCAGGGCCTTGCTAATTCATTAAGGAAAGCATAATAAATAGCATAGCAATTATATAGGAAGAAGTTTTTCAAAATTATTTTGATACAATATTATTGTTTAAGCAGAAGATCAAAATAACATATAGAGAAACTGTTATAAAAAGTAGCTGAAATTGAGAATTTTTGCATACAAAACTAATATAATGAATACCAATTTTATTTATACATACTAGCAACAAACAGAATATTTAATAAATAATATGCATCAAATATCTAGAAGTTAATGCAACAAAGGATTTTAAGACCTTTATTAGTATTCACAATATAATAAAGATGTTAAATTCCCTTAAATTTATATATATATATATATATATGTATATATATATATATATATATATTCACTGCACAACTGATCAGTATCTGAGCAATGTTTTGCAAAAGAATTCTTAATTTATATGGAATTGTAATGCTCAAGAACAGACAGGAGTATCTTGATAGAGAGTATCAAATTTGGAGAATGTGCTCTATCACTTATCTGGATTTATCATAACACCAATTATACAAGTAACAGGGTAACAAGGAAGAAATATATAAAACTGTAACAAAATAGAGCCCAGAAAAAGAAATGCTATATGTACTTTTTATCAAGTTTTTGATATACACTACAATGCACTGACAAACGGGTGACTGTTAAAGTTTGGTATTGATGTGGGAAAAAAATATTTGTGACTCTTCTCCAAATATGCAAATATCAATTACACTTGGGTTAAGAAGCTAAAGTTCAAATGTAAAACAATAAATCATCAAGAAGTTAATATAGGACATTTTAAAAAATTATTTTGGCTTTGGCAAAGATTTCTTAATACTAAAAGTGCAAGTTATAAATACATATTCAACAAAAAGATTGCCATAAAAAAATAGGATGAATAATCAATGTTAAAGTAGAACAACTGAAACTTTCATACCCTGCTGGTGGGTTTACAAATTACATCAGGCACTTTGAAAAGCTAAATGGATGTGTGACCTCAGCCCATGAATCCCACTTCTCTGTATTCACATGATAGGAATGAATATATCCAGGCCTCCAAAGACATAATTTTTTGTTTATAACAGTGGTATTTGTAATCATTCTAAATTATGTTTTACTCAACTGTCCATTAGCTGTAAAATAAGCAAAGCAATTATGGTATGTTTCCAAAGTGGACTACTATGCTGCAAAGGAAATTAATAAACTATTTTAGCAACAACACCCAAGAATATCACATAGTGTTGGTTAGTGAAAGGCCAAAAACAGTGAATATACAAGTCAATGCATAAAGATCAATAATAGGCAAGAAGTTTATGACAACAGAAGTCAGAGAGTAGTTAGCTATCATAGGATGTATGTTAACAGTACAACAGCATAAGGAAGACTTCTGAGGTCTATTTAATATTCTGTGTTCTTAGTCTTGTTAGTGGTTATGTGAATGTAGCAAATTTGTAAAAAAAAAGATATATCCGACAGCATGTTTATAATTTGTATGCTTTTTCTCATTAATATTGCCCTTCAATAAAAAACAACTTAGAAAAAACTAACAAAAAAGAATTTAGGGCTAGAATCATTAGATTTAAAAATCAATGCTAGCTCAATAAATAAAACTCTAATGCAAATCTGCTTAATTGACTGAATCCTTGAAGGAAAAATCACTAATAAGTTTGATCTCATTCTTTCACCTTGATGTGACTATACTTTTGTAGGGATGGTCATTTTCAAGATGCTTTTCCTCTTCATTCTCTCACCATCTACATGTGAAGTTCCCTAAGTTACTCATGGTGTACCTTTTTAAGGCAATAATAGTCAAACATAATTTTTCATTATCTTTCGTGTGAACTTATTTTCTCTGTTTTCTATGATCTCCTTTATCCTGGAGCTGGTTGCAAGGTGGCAATATCTTGCTATTTGGTTTCAGTTAAGGATGAAGAATATGTCTGTCATTCAGGATTTGGGGGTTAGGATAAAAACTTCATTTATTAACTGAGACCCCTCTACTTGGATTTGGAACATAAGCTTGGTTAATAATCAAAGATTTAGATCTTGTTTTAGCCATGATCCAGCAAGTGCACATCTCCTTCACATTTTCACTAGGTCAGTGAGTGGCTTGACCACAGACTTACTCAGTGATCTCTTGGTCCATTGTTGAAAATACCATCAAATGGTATCACAAATCAACAGAATATCCCTTAACAATTTATTCTTGCTGCAAGGATGAAATCCTATACATGCATTCTTGGGTCAGAGTAGAACAGATGAGGCCTATATTAACACCTATGAGGTAGCATCAAGAGTGTCCTAAACCAACATTACTTGTCTTAGTTCATTTTCTCATGCCAGAAAACATTCTACAATGCTAATGATTAATCAATATTGGACATACAAGCTGATCTTATGGTAATAAATAAACACTCAAAACGTATTGTCCCTTAATTCCCTATAGATACTAAGTAGGTATAAAGGCATAAAAAACAAATGTTCAAAATGTAATCTATAACAATATGAAAAAAGTGAAAGTGTTAGTCACTCAGTCGTATCTGACTTTTGGCAACCCTGTGGCCTGTAAGCATCCTCTGTCCGTAAAGTTCTCCAGGCAAGAACACTGGAGTGGGTAGCCATTCTATGCTCTTCAATTGTTTGCCTGTGCTACTCAGATAAACTGATGTTAAGAACAGGAAAGAAATGGAATGAGTCCTTTCCTGGCACTAGAGCCCACCATAGAGTGAAAGCAAAGGATCAGTCCATGGCGTAATTAAGAAGACATCCAGGTCAAACACTTACACGGCTCGGTGGGACTGCACTACTGTCTGCGATATGATGTGGTTACTGTCTGACCGTATATCTGCCTCCTTCCGATGACCTGCTGTGGGAACATCGTAAAGAAAGTGGTAAAAAAGAGAAAACAACCCCCAAATGGAGTCAGTTATGCAAATCCCCACATCAGCAAAGCAAAGGTTAATATCTAACCTAGCTACAGTTTCAGTTTCTTCCAGGCATGTAACCTTTAACCAATCAAGCTGGAATTACCTGGTCAGCCTTGGTGAGGTAATCTTCCCCTAAAAGCCTCCTTTGTTCACTTGAGAATGGTGACTTAGCTTTAAAAAAATCCACTTTTTCCTAATAATCTTTTCTCTGCCCTATTTCCACTTTTAAAAACCTCTCCTGTTCTACAACTCTTGGGAGCTCCTTTTTATTTGGTAGGTGGGGTGCTTCGCGATTTATGAATTGTTGAATAAAGCCAATTAGATCTTTTCATTTATTTAGTTGAATTTGCTTTGCTCATTTTTTAATGGCAGCAAGCAAGCATATGGTGAGGCGTTTAAGTTCAGCCCTGAAAAGAGAATACAGGTTGTGTGAGGTTCTTGGGCATGCACAACTTAGGCAGGAAAACAAACAGATCAATGTAAGTTTTGTCTGTTGTAAGTGTTCATCTTCCTAAGAGTGAAAATTTGTTATATTTGAATGTCTTTATGTAAGGTCCAATAAGTCTGTCATTGTTTACAGGAATTTGGTCAAGAAGGATCCAAGTTTTCCATATTTCAAAGAGGAAAACAATTCTCAAATAGCAAATCACATCAGAATAAATATTATGAGATGCACAAATATGACTAGACTGTATACTCTTCAGAGCAAAAATATTCTGGTGGGTTTAATGCTCTTTTCCTCCAGAATTTGCTGGCCTGTCCTTTGACTGAAAGTTCAAATGCTCCCTTAGGACAGTCAGTGTATGTTGCTCCATGTGGAATTTCATCCAGCAATGCAGTCACCTTTCACGCAGTCTACAAGGTCTTAGGAGCGTGGTGCTGGATACATAATGTTATCAACTGCTTCAGATCCATTAGCCTTTGGGACCTGTCAGCTCTTCACCACCATGGATCACTGTGCTCCTCCTGACCCTCTCTGCCCCCTCTTCTAATCACCATAAGTTCAACTTATCCCCACATTTTCCTGTGTAAGCTCATTCAAATAGAAATAGCAGCTGAATAATTGACCTCTTAAATCCAAATATAATGCTGGTTCATATATATATTGTCACACCCTTCATTTCTCCTTATGTACTTCGGCAATGTTTAGAAAGGAAGTTCCTAGACACATAGCTTATATGTATTAATGTTTTAGTTAACATGAATAATATTTGTGAGCACACTAATATGAGTTATTAAAATTAATAAATTCAATTAAATACACCTTTGTGCTTGCCACTCTCTATCAACACTTAAATGTTAGTGTTGATACAACGGAGCTGTATCAACTCCCTTGATATAGTAAATAGGATCCTTAGCCTGGAGATAAACTAAGGAGAGCAAAAAGCTTAAGACTCATGTAGCCAGAATTTTTAGAACATGTTCTACCTTTATCTAGAGGAAGGGTCCTGGCAAAAGTCTCTGGCAGCAGGATATTTCCAGACTCCAGTGAAATTTCAATAAGATCCCTTAAAATGTGAGAGAGATTCTGCTGTCAGTTCTTCTGTGTCAGTAAAATCTATGACATTACCACTAATTTTGATACTGTTCTGCACAATATTAAGCCAGTGACCTACAAGCAGTTTGTTTTTGTTGTTTTGTTGCTCAGTCATGTCTGACTCTTTTTGACCCCATGAATTGCAGCATGCCAAACATCCCTGTCCTTCACTATCTCTCGGATCTTGCTCAAACTCATGTTCATTGAGTCAGTGATACTATCCAACCATCTCATCCTCTGTTGCTGCCCCCCTCCCTTCTTCCCTTGCCTTCAATCTTTCCCAGTATCAGAGTCTTTTCCACTGAGTTGACACTTTCCATCAGGTGGCCAAAGTATTGCAGCTTCAGCTTCAACATCAGTCCTTCCAATGAATATTCAGGATTGATTTCCTTTAGGATAGGACTGGTTTGATCTCCTTTCTGTCCAAGGGAATGTCTAGAGTCTTCAACACCACAGTTGAAAAGCATAATTTCCTTGGCACTCAACCTTTTTTATGGTCCAATTCTCACATCCATACATGACTACTGGAAAAATCATAGCTTTGATTATACAGACCTTTGTCAGCAAAGTGATATTTCTGCTTTTTAACACTCTGTTTAAGTTTGTTATAGCTTTTGTTCCAAGGAGCAAGCATCATTTAGTTTCATGGCTGCAGTCATCATCCACAGAGATTTTGGAACCCAAGAAAATAAAGTCTGTCACTGTTTCCATTGTTTCCTCATCTATTTGCCATGAAGTGATGGGACTAGATGCCATGATCTTAGCTTTTAGAATGTTGAATTTTAAGCCAACTTTTTCACACTCCTCTTTCACCTGCATCAAGACGCTCTTTAGTTTTTCTTCACTTTCTGCCATAAGGGTGGTGTCATCTGCATGTCTGAGGTATTGATATTTCTCTTGGCAATCTTGATTCCAGCTTGTGCTTCATGAAATATCTATAATTTCTTCCCTATTCATTTCCTATTTTTTTTTGCTTGTAGTGCAATATTGTAATTTATAAGAAACATAGTTGATCATCCAGATGACCAAAATATATTTCTCATATTTTGTAAATCTTCACCCAAGATTCCTTGTTCATGACTCCCAAAACCCTTGAAATTCCCTTAATGATAAGAGCAATGAGAGCATCTTTTGTCATAATATTTGGTCTCCAGTTCTCAGTTGACATAATTTCAGAGTCATAATGGTGAAATAAATGTTTTGCTATTCACAGTAATACCCTTTCCACCACAAATGAGTTTATATTAATGAGCTGACTTTTGGTATGAAGGTTGGTTTCCAAGGGAACCAACCAAAACAGAAGCCTTTAACTTTCAGTCTCACCTCTAACTTATGGGGAGGGGAGAGGAACAGGAGAGTGTATCAATCACTAATGCCAATGATGTAGTTACACTTGCCTACATAATTATCTTTATAAAAACTCAAAGGAGAAAGTTCCAATAACTTCTAAGTTGGGAAATCAGAACATATCAATGTCCCACCATACTGGGCCACAAACTCCATGAGGACAGATGCTCCTTTGTTTGGTTCCTCACCTATTTATCTCTTCATCTGGCTGTGTTGATTTGTATCCTTTAATATCCCTTGTATTAAACCAGTAATCTTTCAAGTATATGGGTTCTCTGAGTTCTGTGAGCTGCTCTACCAAATCAATCAAACTCAAAGAGAGGGTCATGGAAACCTGGTTTATAGCTGGTACCTCAGAAGTGAGGGTGATGACCTGGGCTTCAAATCGGAGGGTGATTTTGTGGGATGGGACTGAGCCTTCTACCAGTGGAATCTGATGCTGTCTCCAGGTAGTTCATGTCAGACTGAGCTGAATTGTAAGATACCCCAATGGGGTCCTGAGTAGAGTCTGGTGGTGTGTGGACAATCCCCACGAGCACACATATGTTGCAATTGTTTATCAGAACCACTAATGAGTAAAATATATCCCATCCTCTTGCTCTTTAATTGTTCCAACTACAGAGGCAGGAGACAATGTGTTGTATGGTAAATAACACAAGATACAGAGTTTAAAACATTAATGTCTATACTTAGAAATCTTCTTATCCTCAAGGAATGGCAGTCCCTATAAAATAAAAGTGTAATATTTGTTCTGTTGAAAATTTGGCATTTATGGTAATCAGATGAGATGAAGCAATTTATGTGTCAGTGTATTTAAAATTGAAAAAGTGTCCAAAATGTAATGAAATGTTATTAATATTATGCTTAATCACTAGTATCTTGGAATAACAACTTTAAAAAATAAAAAAAAAAAAATGGTAGAACTTATTAGCCAGATAGTATAAGTCTCATAAAATAGTTTGATATGAGCCATTTTCAAAAAAATAAATCTTAAAAGAATAAGAAAGACCTGTAAGATAAATTAACTTCTCAATATATATGTCATTAGTTAGATGGTGTCATTAGTTAGTGTTCCTAGGGACAGGAATCAATTCTAGATGACTTAAACCAAAACGGAATTTTTTTTATAAGGAAAGGGAGAAAGATTGGGGAAGTGGACAGAATCAAGCAATCCAAACTTGAGGACTCTTGAAATTAAAATACATATATATGCCTGAGAACTAAGAGTTTACCTTGCCTAGTTAGTCTATGCCTCTGTCATCCCCTCTTCATTCCCCTACAGTGGTCCTTACTGATCACAACTCTGTTATCAACCCATCACCTGGCAGCGATGGGCTGTCTCTAATGATGCATAGAAGGAGGACTTTGCCCCCTGTGTTTCTGAGGTAAAAGTTTAAAGGGAAATTGAAAATACTCTCTTATCAAGACTACACTCAGTGGAAGAGAGGCGATTCCCTTTAAAGAAATCAGGTATTATTAGAAAAGATTAGTGCCAGGAAGCCCCAAGCTAATGAGGGAACCCTTTGGAAAGTCACAATTTTCTCTGTTCTGCACATGGGAATAAAATTTCTAATGAAGGGACGTTGTAAACTTGAACTTCATTAATAAGCATTCTATGTCAGTATTCTAATTTGAAGTTAATTTACTCTTTGTGTATGTTTATTCTCCCTCAAAGCTACAATAATTTATTATTGAGAATAAGCTAAACATGTTCTCATCTGAAAGATGAATAGCTTGCCTACTGCTTATCAGCTAAAAGCAGTTTGTGGAAAATGTTCAAGAAACTTTGGAAATCTCTTTTATTTTCTAAAGAACAGTATTTCAGCCCCTGTATTCTACCTTCTGGAAAACTAATCACACCAATATTCTCCATTAGTTTCAAAGTCATATGTACTATTTCCCCTTATTTTTTGTCATGAAAAAATTATTAACTCCCTGAAATTTTCAGAGTTTTTATTTTTTTTCCACTTTGACTATTTCTTTGGACAGTTAAATAACTAGACTTCTAAACATAAATGTTAATGATTTTTCTTTATTTGGGGGGATGAAGATGAAGACAGAGATAGGGTCAACTTTATAAGGAAATAGTGTTATTTTCAAGATGTACTTACTAAATTATTAAGATCAATTATTTTTCATTATATTGACTCTCTGATTATGATAGAAATTGTAGGTATTGTAAAACATTTAGGTTAGCTAAAACAGTAACATTAAGAGTTTGCTCAGGGAAATGACTCAGAAACATCAGATAATAGGGAATAAACTAGGTCTTCTAGAATTAAAATTTTCTAGTAAATTCATATTCAATAGAGGAAAGACAACATGACTTAGAAGGATTTCAGAGTCCAAATACTTCACACTTTCAGATTTAGAAATAATAAAAATTACTGATTTCATGGGATAATTCTGATTTTCTTCAAACTGCAAGCCTTTTTCCAATGAAAAGCTTGATCCAAAAACCTCACTTGGAAGTTGTTGATGTCATTTTGCAAACATTTTGAGAATTTGGAAAAAGCAAGTACCCTCTCTCCTGCTTCCGGTTTCAAATCTGTTCTTAGGGCTTCTTTTCAAGTCTTCTAAAAGCCAAGAGTGTTGAATTCTTCAAGTAATGTGTTTATCAAGTAAGGTTGCTATTTTTTTTTGCAATGATGCCAGCAGATTCTTAGGCTGTTGAAGACAATTTATAATATGAAATTTTAATGTGTTAATCAGGGAAGGATTGCATTCATAATACGTAGGTATGGTCTATAGAAAAATTCAGTATGCTTTTCAAACACTTCAATGTTAAATACAGTAATTTTTCATATATTGTATACTACATGTGAGAAAATATTGTTATTAATGTTTATAGGAATGTTCATTTTTTCATGTTACTCTGAAAAAAAAGTCATGAAAGAAACATACTTTGTTATGTGTCCTAAGAATCATTTTTGTGGACGAAAATACCTGTATTATTTGTTTGAAAAACAAAATAAGAAATAATTGACAACATGGCACCAGCTTAAAAAAAAAAAACAAAAAAACTAATAGTGAAGCAAAACATCAAATTAAAAATAACCAGAAAACAGAATAAAAATATACACAGAAATCATTTCTTAAAAGTATGTTACTTTCATTAATGAGCAAAAAACACTTGTATTAATAAGTAAAGGAGATACAGTAATAGAAAAGTATAAATTGTCTTGTGGAAACAGGTTCTTAAAATTAGTTTTAGTGCACTGTGAAGTTTTGTATGTGGAAGTTACATTTTTGAATTTCAAGATATTGGGAATACTTCTTAATGAAATGGCTATTGATTAAAGTGTTCTAGTTTTCGTTTTTATTAGTCCATTATTTTTCTATTTTCCATTTTAATATATTCTATTTTATCATAGTAAACGAAAATACTTTTTAAAAATAAAATATGCCATGGAAAATAGCATAATAATTCTTCTATAATGTACTTTCTTCTGAAAATAACCTAGTTGTTCTCTAGAAACTGGCAATCATTCCCATCTCTTACTAGAACATATTTCAATTTTTCTAATATGTTTGATTATTTGCTAATGTATCCAAGATCTTAGGCAGAAATTTCTGCATCATCTTAACTCCATCTGCTCTGTTCTTGCCATGTTTGGCAAGAGTTTTTAAATACTCAATTTAACTAATGAAAGATTATTACTCCACCATACTATTGATATTTGGATATTTTAGCTTCAAAAGGAAACATTTTAGTTTCATATACTAATGAGGCAACTTGCTTTGCCTTCTAATAATTTCCTGTGATTTTAGAAAATAAAGTTTTTTCTTGAAATATTTCTGCCAAGTCTTTTGTATTCTCATGTGAGAAATTAAAACCTTAAAAAATGCTGGTGTTAACCTAATAGCTCACTCTTTGGCCAAAAGCCAGTAGGGTAAAAATCATTTCCTTGCTGTCACTGATCCTCTTGCATAGCATCTAGTTTTTGTGATACTGCAGAACAGGTCTCCATTAAGAAATATATTCCATTTTCACATCATAACTGAAGGTTAGCATCATTAACGTGAGAAAAAATGCTGCCAGACTCCAGCTTGACACTGGGTCAAGTACTGTAGCTCATTTTCTGAAACACTTCCCATCTAGGTGATTTGTCTTTTTCTCACTACAATGATCTAAAATATCACCATCTAGACTGAAAAAGTCACTAGGAAATGGAAAATTTGATCATTCAGAAATAAAAATGAGCATTTTACTTTGTCTACTGGAAAAGTGTACTACCCTTGCCTTCAAAAATGAAATTAAACAAAAAGGAAGATTTTCTTATTTTCTAGTGTTTTGCAATCATTTCTTAAAGTGATAGCAAATGAAATGTAGATTCTCTGTGCCGTTCTTAAAAGCAGTTCTTAGAAATACTGTTTTCATGTCAGGTCCTGGTTATTTCACTAATGTTATTTAAGATATAACTCAATATTCACTAAATAGCTCACATTTAATTTAAAAATTATTTATTTTATATGTTTGCTTATTAATATATTACCAGTTAGAAACTAAATGACTATTTTGATTTTACCAGAATCTGTTTGCCCCTATGTCACCATCAGATCTTTTATAAGAATAACCTATGCAGTTACATGGGAGGACTAGTGAATACACTTGTGAATCACCTCAAAAAAATTAGCTAGTATATCAATAAAAATAAATAAATAAATAAAAATACATTGGCTACTCAGATAGGATTTTAAAATTTTTCTTAATCAAAACTGTCAAATGTATTATTTTAAAGTAAATTTATCATAAATTATGTTCTTACACATAATTTTTCAAAACTTGGAATTTTTTAATGTTTGAAAATATTTTCACAAAAGAAAAGCGAGCATCATTACATTTTTATAGAGATTAGTTAATTGAAGATACTGAGTTATAACATTACAGGGCTACCAGTTTATTCTATTCAAATTTAAACTCAGAATTCTGTTCATATCTTGATTATGCATTTGATTATAATGTATTTAAAATAAAAAAAGAATTTCCCTACAAGAGTTTGACTTAATGGAGACCCACAGTTAACCAACTTCAAGGTTACAGGGCAGTCCTCCACACTGCCAAGTCAGCCCAAGATTTCTAATACCAGCTACAGATTTCTAGCTTCCCAAATTACCCTCAGGTTTGCTAGAAAAGACTCACTGATCACATGGCAAGCAATTATCCTCATAGTTATGTTTATTACAAGTGAAGGATACAAATTAAAAGCCACTGAAGGAAAAGACACAGAGGGCAGTTTGGGAAAACCAAAGGGGTCAGTCTTTCCCTGTGGAGTCACAGACTGTTATATCTTCCCCACTAGAGCATCACAAACTCACAGAGGATTGCCAACCAGGGACGCTCATCTGGACTGCAGTGCTCAGAGTTTTTATGAGGATTCATAACATTAACATGATTGATTGAGTTGCTGCTCACTGTGTTGAACTCTATCTCCAGTCCCTTCTCTCCTCCAGAGATCTGAACGATATCGTGTGACCTCAAGGTCTCATCACAAGTCACCTTGTTGGCATAAATTATCATTTAATTCTATATTATACAGCATAAATAATCAGGATAATTCCATGTGTCTACCATGAATGTCAAGACATTTCTATTTGGGAAATGCCAACGGTTTGGAATTAGACAGGAATGAAGGCCAGACCTCTTTTTGGACTATATCACATACTAAAAACATGACAGGACAATAGTTGGAGAGTATTCCTTACCTACACAACATGAGTAGAGAATTACAACAATCTGTCACTTGATTTAAGCCTAAATGAGAACTTTTTGCAAGAAATTAATCCATAAGAACTTATAATTTTGTATAGTTGTATACATACATATACTTTAGTTTAATAACATATTAAATTGACTCAATAGTAAAGGTTTTAAAATAAAAGCACAAGAGAGAAAATCATTGATGAAACTGATTATAGCATCTATTTTTCTCACTTTTCCTTTATTTTCTAGATTCAGAGTTAAGATGTTGATTCACCTTTAAGAAAGCAATATTTATTCATGTGACATTAAACAATCACAGCACTCTTTATTTGATGGAAAGAAGAGATAAAAGATTAGTTTCAAACTCCATACATGCATGAACAAGTGATAAGTACAAAAAGGATGAAGAAATCCTACCAGCAGATTGGCAATCAGGCAGTGCACAGTGTTGTAAATATGGATTGTTTACAAGATCATATTTTCCATATGTAAGTCCTAATTTATTTGATATTTTTCAAAATTATTTATATTGCTATAAATTTACCCCCAAACAATCCCAACATATAGAATCAAGTATAACAAACATACTCCAGTAAAATTTTGGCATAAATTTCATATATCTCACATGCAGTATTTTGTCTTCTGTCAATGTCTCTGTCTGCCTTTTAGGGCAAGTCAACCTGAAAATTTCATCACAGATAGAAAACTAAAGTTTACTGATGAACCATCTGATTTTTGTATTAAATGCAAGAACACTAACACTTGATGTGAAGATAGCAAATGAGATACAGATTAGAAATTCTGGTCAAACAAATTCAGTGTGTTCTTCTTTGCCTGCACATCAGTGCTGTTGCCTTCAGAAGTAACAGCTCTCCTATTTCTATGCTAAGTCAGGATTGCATGTTCATTGAAGTAAGGGGTTCTTTTTAATGACATGCATTTTTCATAATACAAACATCTGTATGAGTACATGATGGACACAGTTTGTAAAAGTGTGTCATAGAAGATAGTTCTTATGTCGCTGCATTGTTTTATACCTTGCCTCCTGAGTTCATGTAATTAGGGAGGTCAAAGAAATGGAGGAGATTCAAACAGAGATGAAAGATGTCTAGGTGTGATATATTTATGAATGGAAAATCAATGGTATTTATTGTATGTAGATTAACATGTAAAGCTAGAATTTTAAGAAATTATTAATATTGTATTTACTAATATTTCTTAAGAAGAGAGAAAAATGGAGAATAATTTCCTACAAAATACTGACCAATATTTGCCTCAAATATTAACCAATGCAATAAAATATTTTATCAACTAGAAATAAGAACAACTAAATTTTAGAAACCCCACGGTGTGATAGATTCAAAATTGGGTATTTGAGTCTTTTTTAGAATTAGTCTTATATATATAGTGATGGTCACCTGCCATTAGTGTGTTGTCTAAAACTAGCTACGTGGTCACTAGAAGAAATCAGATTTTTCCCTTCTGAGGAATAGATAGGTTTATTTGTGTCTGTTGTTTTCTTTTAGGATCCATAGGATAAGTAAGCATACAGTCAATGATTTTGATGTTTTATTTGGGATTTTACATTCAGATGTTATAATAAATACACAGAAAGGGTAAAAAATTATAATCATACAAAAATTGCTGATATTTTTAAACTCATCAAGTGTTATATATAAGGAACTAAAGAATAAGAAAATAAACTATCTCAAGGAAAAAAGAAATGCCACAAGGCAAAGGGGTTGTCTGAGGAGGACAACAAATAGCTGAGGAAATGAAGTGAAAGGCAAGGGTGAAAGTGAAAGATATACCCAACTAAATGCATTGCAGAGAGGAGGGAGGAGAAAAAAGAAGGAATTCTTAAAAGAGCAATGCAAAGAAATAGAGGAAAACAATAGAAACAGAAAGACTAGAGATCTTATCAAGAAAATCAGAGGTATCAAAGTAACATTTCATGCAAGGAAGAGCACAATAAAAGACAGAAATGGCAAAGGCCTAACAGAAGCAAAAGATATTAAGAAGAGGTGGCAAGAATATGCAGAACTAAACAGTTTTATTAGCCCAGATAATGACAATGGGGTGATCATTTACCTAGAGTCAGACATCCTGGGGTGTGGAGGCAAGTGGGCCTCAGAAAGAAATACTAGGAGCAAGGCAAGTAGCGGTGAAGGAATTTCAGCTAGGCTGTTTAAAATCCTGAAAGATGCTACTGCTAAAGTGTTGCACTCAATATGTCAGCAAATTTATAAAATTATGTGGTGGCCACAGGACTGGAAAAGTTTATTTTTCCTTCCAGTCCCAAAGAAGGGCAATGCTAAAGAACATTCAAACTATGATACAATTGTGCTCATTTTAGATGCTAGCAAGGTTATGCTCTTAAAGAGGTGGTAATATCAGATCACCTTACCTGTCTCCTGGGAAACCTGTGTGTAGATCAAGAAGCAGCAGTTAGAACCAAACATGGAACGACTGACTGGTTCTAAATTGGAAAGAGTCCAACAAGTTTGTACATTGTCATCCTGCTTATTTAACTGATATGCAGAATACATCATATAAAATGTCTGACTGGATGAATCACAGCTGGAATCAAGATTGTCAGTGGAAATATCAATAATTCACATATGTAGATGATACCACTCTAACGGCAGAAAGTAAGGAGGAACTGAAAAGCCTCTATATGAGGTCAAAAGAGGTTAATGAAAAAACTAGCTTGAAACTCAACATTTAAAAACACTAAGATCTATACAAATTGTGAGATTATTTGTTCCAGTTCTGTGAAAAAATATTGTTGGTAGCTTGATAGGGATTGCATTGAATCTATAGATTGCTTTGGGTAGTATACTCATTTTCACAATACTGATTCTTCCAATCCGTAAACAACCTCAAATAGCCAAAGCAATCTTGAGAAAGAAGAATGGAACAGAGGAATCAACCTGCCTGACTTCAGGGTCTACTAGAAAGCCACAGTCATCAAGACAGTGTGGTACTGGCACAAAGACAGAAATATAGATCAATGGAACAAAATAGAAAGCCCAGAGATAAATCCACGTACTGATGGACACCTTGGAGAAGGCAATGGCACCCCACTACAGTACTCTTGCCTGGAAAATCCCATGGATGGAGGAGCCTCGTAGGCTGCAGTCCATGGGGTTGCTAAGAGTCAGACATGACTGAGCGACTTCAGTTTCACCTTTCACTTTCATGCATTGGAGAAGGAAATGGCAACCCACTTCAGTGTTCTTGCCTGGAGAATCCCAGGGATGGGGGAGCCTGGTGGGCTGCTATCTATGGGGTCACAGAGTTGGACACGACTGAAGCGACTTAGCAGCAGCAGCAGCATGGACACCTTATCTTCAACAATGGAGGCAAGAATATACAATGGAAAAAAGACAACCTCTTTAACAAATGGTGCTAGGAAAACTGGTCAACCACTTGTAAAAGAATGAAACTAGAACACTTTCTAACACCATACACAAAAATAAACTCAAAATGGATTAAAGATCTAAATGTAAGATCAGAAACTATAGAACTCCTAGAGGAGAACATAGGCAAAACACTCTCTGACATAAATCACAGCAAGATCCTCTATGACCCACCTCCCAGAATATTGGAAATAAGAGCAAAAATAAACAATGGGACCTAATTAAACTTAAAAGCTTTTGCACAACAAAGGAAATATAAGCAAGGTGAAAAGACAGGCTTTGGAAAGGGAGAAAATAATAGCAAATGAAGAAACAGACAAAGGATTAATCTCAAAAATATACAAGCAACTGCTGCAGCTCAATTCCCGAAATGTAAATGACCCAATAAAAAAATGGGCCAGAAAACTAAACAGACATGTCTCCAAAGAAGACATACAGATGGCTAACAAACACATGAAAAGATGCTCAACATCACTCATTATCAGAGAAATGCAAATCAAAACCATAAAGAGGTAGCAATACACGCCAGTCAGAATGGCTGCTATCCAAAAGTCTACAAGCAATAAATGCTGGAGAGGGTGTGGAGAAAAGGGAACCCTCTTACACTGTTGGTGGGAATGCAAAGTACTACAGCCACTATGGAGAACAGTGTGGAGATTCCTTAAAAAACTGGAAATAGAACTGCCATATGACCCGGCAATCCCACTCCGGGGCATACACACTGAGGAAACCAGAACTGAAAGAGGCATATGTACCCCAATGTTCATCACAACACTGTTTATAATAGGCAGGACATGGAAGCAACCTAGATGCCCATCAGCAGACGAATGGATAAGGAAGCTGTGGTACATATACACCATGGAATATTACTCAGCCATTAAAAAGAATACATTTGAGAATACATCTCAGTTCTAATGAGATGGATGAAACTGGATCCCATTATACAGAATGACGTAAGAAAAACACCAATACAGTATACAACACATATATATGGAATTAAAAAAGGTGGTAATGATAACCCTATATGCAGGATAGAAAAAGAGACACAGATGTATAGAACAGAATTTTGGACTCTGTGGGAGAAGGCAAGGGTGGGATGATCTGAGAGAATAGCATTGAAACATGTATATTATCAAGTGTGAAACAGATTGCCAGCCCAGGTTGGATGCATGAGACAAGTGCTCAGGGCTGGTGCACTGGGAAGACCCAGAGGGATGAGATGGAGAGGAAGGTGGGAGGGGGGATCAGGATGGGGAACACATGTAAATCCATGAGTGATTCATGTCAATGTATGGCAAAAACCACTACAATATTGTAAAGTAATTAGCCTCCAACTAATAAAAATAAATGAAAAAAAACAAAAACAAAAACACTAAGATCACAGCCTCCAGTCCCATCACTTCATGGCAAACTGTAGGGGAAAAAAAATGGCAGTAGTGGAGAAGGAAATGGCAACCCACTCCAGTGTTCCTGCCTGGAGAATCCCAGGGACAGAAGAGCCCGGTGGGCTGCCATCTATGGGGTTGCACAGATTTGGACACGACTGACATGACTTAGCAGCAGCAGCAGCAGCAATGGTAGATTTTACTTTCTTGGGCTCCAAAATCACTGTGGATAGTGACAGCAGCCATGGAAATATAAAATGCTTGCTCTCTGGAAGGAAAGGTATGACAAACCTAGACATCATATTAAAAAGCAGAGACCTCACTTTGCCAACAAAGGTTCATGTAGTCAAAGCTATGTTTTTCCAGTAGTCATGTATGGATGTAAGATTTGGATCATACAGAAGACTGAGCATTGAAGAATTGATGGTTTTGAGATGCAGTGTTGGAGAAGATTCTTAAGAGTCTCTTGGATTGCAAGGTGATCAAACTGGTCAATCCTAAAGGAAATCAACCCTGAATATCATTGGAAGGACTGATGCTGAAGCTGAAGTTCCAATACTTTGGCCTTCTGATGTGAAGAACTGATTCATTGGAAAAGACTCTGATGTTTGTAAAGATTGAAGGCAAAAGGAGAAGGGGACAGCAGAGGATGAGATGGTTAGATAGCATCACTGACGCAATGTACATAACTGAGCAATCTCCGGGAGATAGTGAAGGACAGAGGAACCTGCCCTGCTGCAGTCCATGGAATCACAAAGAGTCAGACAAGACTTAGCAAGTGAGCAATAACAATAAAATATTAAGAGAATAATGACACTTTTCAGGAGAGTACAAGAACAGTTCTATGTCATATAAATTTAGAGAGTACAAATAACTATAGCAAAGAACCAAGGGGTAAGTAAAACTGCTTTGATTAAGTGGAGATGGTGACTCATGGCTTTAAGTAAATATGAAAAAAAAAGGAAAATTAATAATTATAGGCATAAATAACAGGAGGCTATGAGAAAATCAACCTGCCTCACCAGATGTAGTGGATTATCTTTAAACACATATTTTGAATATGGGTTAGTCATACACTCAATCATAACTGCATACTAAGAAAGCAAAATGGATATTTAGCATGAGAATTGTGGTTTTTTTCCCCCCATTTATTTTTATTAGTTGGAGGCTAATTACTTTACAATATTGTAGTGGGTTTTGTCATGCATTGACATGAATCAGCCATGGACTTACATGTATTCCCCGTCCCGATCCCCCTCCCACCTCCCTCTCCACCCGATTCCTCTGGGTCTTCCCAGTGCACCAGGCCCGAGCACTTGTCTCACGCATCCAGCCTGGGCTGGTGATCTGTTTCACCCTAGATAATATACATGTTTCGATGCTGTTCTCTCAAAACCCATTGCCTTATATGAACAGGAAGGATTAATCTGCTCAGATGAACCAGCTGTCATAACAACACAACCACACAGGTGGGGAATGGGAAGAGAACATATGCTTAAGAAAGTCCATCAATCTTCAATGGTCTTGCCCTAACAATTATGAACTGTGGAATAAAGAATGGCAGACACATGTAGACCAGATTGAAAAGATTGCCCACGCAGTATGTGCAATGTGACATGTCTTTCTTATGGACTTAACACTGAGGTTCAAATCATAGTCTCCTCTTCTTAATCTATTCATAGATACATATGCAGATTACAAAGTTTAGAATCATTTTTTTTTTTCCCTTGCATAGCTTTCTCAAAGGACTGTATCTTGATGGCTAGTAGTAAAAGATTTAAAAATATTTAGGTAACTTTCTTCTGCCCCTTGTTCTGTGTGTGTGTGTTTTTTTGTTTTTTTTTTTTGTTTTGTTTTTTATAGTTTCTCAGTCATGTCCAACAGTTTGTGACCCCATGGACCATACATAGGTAGCCTGTCACCTGTCAGGCTCCTTTGTCCATGAAATATTCCAGTCAAGAAAACTGGAGTGGGTTGCCATTTCCTAATCCAGGGGATCTTTCCAATCCAGGGACTGAACCCACATCTCTTGCATCTCCTGCATAGGCAAGTGGATTGTTTAACCACTGCACCACCTGGGGAGCCCACTCCTTACTCCATGTCTCTTTTAATATTTGACTTAAATACCTTCCAGTTCTTAGTACCATAAAATATTTTATTTCTATCATACGATTCAGAATGGTACTAAGAATCAGAAGGTATTTAAGTCAAATATTAAAAGAGACGTCTAGTAGAAGAAAACTACCTAAACATTACAAGCTGCCCCAATGTAGGACAGTTTTCTGGGAAAATGTCTATCACCCATTGTACCAACTTGTATATGTACCACCTCAGGACTTCTAGTACAAACCAGAATCATGGAATCAAGTGACCATATTGTATGTACCCAGCACCACGTTTAAAGCTATGCAGGTAGTAAAGCTAAAACAAGATTTGAAGTATATGGAGCAAGAAGCTTGTTTATGGAAAATCCTTCTAATAATCACCAAAAAAAGTACAAGCAGACAGTTTGAATACCAGTGAAAGCAGAACTTCTCTCCTATCATGAATAAACTCAGTAACATAGTATATACAATTAAAAATGTACCATACTACACTACACAATAAAAGTTTAATATATTTTTGCACCATTAATAGGAGTTATTTTGACACCAAAAAGCAAATCATAAGAAAAAGTTTCAGATCATAATAAAAGCATAAATTCAAAGACTTGGAATAGAAATAATGACTAAGTTCTTGAATTATAAGATAATACAATTAATAAAAATTGTAACATATAAACATATTGAAGAATAACTTTAATTGAAATATTTCAGTTTCTCCCTAAATGATAAAATAAATGCACAGAATGTAGAATTCATAGTATATTTCTAAATACAAAGTACTTGATTTAAGATGTATATGTTTTCACAAAAATTTAAAAGTTTTACATACAAACATGATTTGAATATGATTCATACTATGAAATATTAATGATTCTGATGATAATATAATAGAATAAAATAAAATTAAGAAAAAATAAAGTTGGCTTCTAGCTCTTACGATTAAGATTAAAACTTGGGTTAGTATTTCATGAGTAGAATTTGTATTAAAAATGTTAACAAGGAAAATGTTGGCAAAATAAAATGCTAGCAAAGGTCAAAGTTAGTTCTGAAGGAAAGTAATTTGCCTGAAAATGATTTGTGGGTGAAGTCAGTCAGTTCAGTAGCTCAGTGGAGTCTGACTCTTTGCAACCCCATGGATTGCAGGGTGCCAGGCCTCCCTGTCCATCACCAACTCCTGGAGTTTACTCAAACTCATGCCCACTGAGTCATTGATGCCACCCAACCATCTCATCCTCTGTAGTGGATGAGGTATATGATATTAAATAGTTTGATCTTAACTACTGTATATTGTTTGGAGAAGGAAATGGCAACCCACTCCAGTGTTCTTGCCTGGAAAATCCCAGGGACGACGGAGCCTGGTGGGCTGCCGTCTATGGGGTCGCACAGAGTTGGACACGACTGAAGTGACTTAGCAGCAGCAGCAGCAGTGTATATTGTTTAGATAGTGGGGAACCTTGGACCACTGTTGAGAAAGATAGTCAAATAACTGTTGCTAACAATTTTATAACATTTTTATTACTGAAGACAATATATGTGGCTAAATGAAAATCTGATATGAATATTAGAAAATAAATTCACATTTTTGAATGACTGAGCACAATGCATTAATTCCAGGATCATTTTCCAACATTATATTCTATGGTTGAAATTTACTTATGCAAATGACTTATAAAACTGTTTAAGATATTCTAATTGTTATTATTATCATTATTTAAAAGCAAAATATGTTTATGATAAGACTCTACACATGGGCATCACCAAACAGTAAATGTTGAAATCAAATTGATTATATTCTTTGCTCCCAAAGATGGTGAAGTTCTATGCAGTCAGCAAAAACAAGACCAGGAGCTGACTGTGGCATGGATCATGAACTCCTTATTGCCAAATTCAATTTTAATGCAAGAAAGTAGGGAAAACCACCAGACCTTTCAGGTATGACCTAAATTAAATCCCTTATGATTATACAGTGGAAGTGACAAATAGATTCGGGGGATTAGATATGTCTAATTCCTGAAGAGACAGAGTCCCTAAAGAACTTTGGATGGAGGTTTATGACATTGTACAGGAGGCAGGGATCAAGATCATGTCCAAGAAGAGAAATACAAAAAGGCAAAATGGTTGTCTGAAGAGCCCTTACAAATACCTGGGAAAACAAGAGAAGCTAAAGGTAAAGGAGAAAAGGAAAGATATACCCATTTGAATGCAGAGTTCCAAAGAATAGCAGGGAGAGATAAGAAAGCCTTCCTCAGCGATCAGTGCAAAGAAATAGAGGAAAACAATAGAATGGGAACGACTAGGGATACCAAGGGAACATTTCATGCAAAGATGGGCACAATAAAGGACAGAAAAGGTATGGACCTAACAGAAGCAGAAGATATTAAAGAGGTGGCAAGAATTCACAGAAGAACAATACAAAAAGTTCTTAATGACCCAGATAATCACAATGGTGTGATCACTCACCTAGAGCCAGACATCCTGGAATGCAAAGCCTAGTGGGCTTTAGGAAGCAGCACTGCAAACAAAGCTAGTGGAGATGATGGAATTCCACTGAACAATTTCAAATCCTAAAAGACGATGATGTGAAAGTTCTGCACTCAATATACCAGCGAATTTGGGAAAACTCAGCAGTGGACAGAGGACTGGAATAGGTCAGTTTTTTTTCAATCCCAAAGAAAAGCAATGCTAAAGAAGTTCAAACTACCCAACATTTGCACTCATCTCATATGCTAGCAAAGTAATGCTTAAAATTCTCCAAGTCAGGCTTCAACCGTACATGAACTGTGAATTTCCAGATGTTCAAGCTGGATATAGAAAGAGCAGAGGAATGAGAGATCAAATGGCCAACATTGATTGGATCATCAAACTGCAAAATCTCCAGAAAAAAATATCTACTTCTATTTTATTGACTATGCAAAAGACTGACTGTGTGGATCATAACAAAATGTGGAAAATTCCTCAAGGAATGGGAATATCAGACCACCTTATCTTCCTCCTGAGAAATCTGTATGCAGGTCAAGAAACAATAGTTAGAACTGGACATGGAACAACAGACTGGTTCCAAATTGGGAAAGGAGTACATCAATGCTGTATATTGTCACCCTGCTTATTTAACTTAAATGCAGAGTACATCATGAAAAATGCCAGGTTGGATGAAGCACAAGCTGGATTCAAGAGCAAGTTCAGTTCAGTCACTCACTCATGTCCAATCTTTGTGACCCCATGGACTGCTGTATGCCAGGCTTTCCTGTCCACCACCAACTCCTGGAGCTTACTCAAACCCATATCCATCGAGTAGGTGATACCATCCAACCATCTCATCCTCTATTGTCCCCTTTTCCTCCCACCTTCAATGTTTCACAGCATCAGGGTCTTTTCCAGTGAGTCAGTTCTTCCCAACAGGTGGCCAAAGTATTGGAGTTTAAGTTTCAGCATCAGTCCTTCCAATGAATATTCAGGACTGATTTCATTTAGGATGGACTAGCTGGATCTCCTTGCAGTCCAAGGGACTCTCAAGAGTCTTCTCCAACACCACAGTTCAGAAGCATCAGTTCTTTGGTGGTCAACTTTATTTATAGTTCAACTCTCACATCCATACATGACTCCTGCAAAAACCATAGCTTTGACTAGGTGGACCTTGTTTGGCAAACTAATGTCTCTGATTTTTAGTATGCAGTCTGTGTTTGTCACAGCTTTTCTTACATGGAGCAAGCGTCTTTTAATTTCACGGTTGCAATCACCATCTGCAGTGATTTTGGAGCACCCCAAAATCAAGTCTCTAGGTTTCCATTGTTTCCTCGTCTATTTGCCATGAAGTGATGGGTCTGGATCCCGGCAACCTTGATTCCAGCTTGTGCTTCATCCAGCCCAGCATGTTGCATGATGTACTCTGCATATAAGTTAAATTAGCATGGTGACAATATACAGCCTTTACATACTCCTTTGCCAATGTGGAACCAATCTGTTGTTCCATGTTCAATTCTAACCGTTGCTTCTTGACGCATACAGATTTCTCAGGAGGAAGGTAAAGTGGTCTGATTTTCCCATTTCTTGAAGAGTTTTCCGCTATCAAGATTGCAGGAAGAAATATCAATAACCTCAAATACACACATGACGCCACCCTTATGGCAGAAAGCAAAGAACTAAAGAGCCTCTTTTTGAAAATGAAAGAGGAGAGTGAAAATGTTGCCTTAAAACTCGACATTCAGAAAACTAAGATTAGGCATCTTTTCTCATCTCTTCATGGCAAATATATGGGAAATAATGAAAACAGTTAGAGACTGGTTTTTTGGGCTCCAAAATCATTGCAGATGGTGACTACAGCCATGAAATTAAGAGACACTTGTTCCTTGGAAGAAAAGCTGTGACAAACCTAGACAGCATACTAAAAAGCAGAGACATTACTTTGCCAACAAAGGTCTGTCCAATCAAAACTGGTTTTTCCAGTAATTATATGTATATGTATATGTATATATATGTATATGTATATGGATGTGAGACTTGGACTATAAAGAAAGCTGAGCACTGAAGAACGATGCTTTTGAACTGTGGTGTTGGAGAAGACTCTTGAGAGTCCTTTGGATTGCAAGGAGATCAAATGTTGGTCCTTTAATGGACTGGAACCTGGTGGTCTGGAGTCAATGATAAGAAAGTAAGAGAAGGAGGCTGATATCCCCTGGTTTACACGGAAAGCCACAAAAGCCATGTTCTTAGAGCTCGCGCTGCTGCACGTGGGCACCAGGCGCCCTCTCGAGTGGGTGAAGGCACAGTGCGCCTTCTCGAGAGGGTCTCAGAAGCTCCGGCAAGAAAGTGAGCTCACGGGCCTCCACGCTCCAAGGAATTAGCCAGAAATAGAGAGAGAGAGAGAGAGAGAGAGAGAAAGACACGGGGACCCAAGCTCTGATGGAGCAAAGGTGTTTTAATCAACATGGTGTGTGCATATATACTGTCTTACAAGGTGGTTATTCTCAGCAAAGACAACGATTAAAATTGCAGACTTACACAACATAAGACCGGTCCTTATCAAAGAGAGAGTTGCAAACAATCACCTTTTACCGTATGGCTCATAAAAAGGAAGAGGGTACTTATCACCGTAATGAGAAATGCTTGGATTCCTCAGCCCGGGGAAAGGCATGCCTTTCCTCTTAATTCCTGAATATTCAGGAATTAATAAGCGCCAGAGGGTTCCTGGCAGATCCAAAACAGCACACAGGAAGCCTCTTGTTAAATGCTTCCTGACAATCAAACCAGTCCACCCTAAAGGAAATCAGTCCTGAATATTCATTGGAAGGACTGATGCTCAAGCTGAAGCTCTAATACTTTGGCCACCTAATGGGAAGAACTGACTCATTGGAAAAGACCCCAATGCTGGGAAAGATTGAAGGCCTGAGGAGACGGGGACGACAGAGAATGAGATGGTTGGATGGCATCACTATCTCAAAGGACATGAGCTTGAGCTAGCTCCATGAGTTGGTGGTGGACAGCGAAGTCTGGGGTGCTGCAGCCCATGGGGTCACAAAGAGTTGGATACGATGAGCGACTGAAGTGATGACATTTAGAGGCATTTATAACAGCATTTCCTATAATTTAGTTTGAAATGATTCAGGCCAATTTGTTTTTCTATTGTCTTATGTAATGCAATACCAAGCAGTCCCCTTTGTATTGCCTTATGTTTTATTTTATCATCCAGATAAACGACAGCAAGTAAATATCGTTAAGTCAGTTGGGACTTGGAGCCTTTACCATAACCAAGAGAGTAAGATAAATACCAGAAATAGACTAGGGAATTGTCCAAACTTAGAATGAAAGGAAAGAAATCATACATTTTCGTAAATGTTTAACATTTTATTTGTGTCGTGGAAAACAAAAATTACACGAAATATTTCTAGTGATAGTTCTCATAGCTCTACAGATGTAGAAATTGCTCAGTAAATGTTTTGATTATTAGTCTGAAAAACTCTATTATCAAAGACACAGAGACAATAAACATTCTGTCTTCCATCACAAGACAGTGAAGACCTTTTCTGCCCTTAAGTTGATAATTCTGGCATTCTCTTCAGTATTCCCTGGAGTGAGTCAGCATTAAGGATGATTAAGCCAGTTGTTAAAATTAAACTGTGCTTGTCAAAATAAATGAGTTACGTACCAACAGAAGAATCTCACTTTGTTTTTCCTCATTCTTTTTGCTTTCTTTCTGTTCATAGCTATTTATTAAGGAGGGGTGATTAGTAGCCTCAACATATATATCAGAAACTAGTAATTAGATGGATGGTGATGTTAAGAATGTATACCAATAATTATTATATGAGAAAAGATAATGCATATACTAGCTATTTTCTTCACATACTAGACAAAAAAGAAATGCTTTCCACCAACAAAGAATATTTTTGATACATTTTTAAACTTTGAAAATAACTGGGTGTCTCAGGAGAGGCAAGAATTTCTTGTTTTGGGGAGATAACATGGCATGGTGGAAGGAAGACTGTGTGCTCCAAGGTAACGACAATGGTTGTCTTCAGGGCATCAGGGCAGGGCAAGTGTGAGAACTTGTTTTAACAAGACTACAAGCTCTATGAATTTTCCCAGTCACTTAAAATTTCTAGGCTTCAATCTCTTAGAAAATATAAGAGATACACTGCACGGTGTATTTAAAAAAAGGAAAAATCCATTGCTAATGTCTAATACTATTTTTAATTCATTCTCATCCATCTGCTTAATGAGAAGTACACTCACTATTACCACTCCTGAGGAAGGCGTAGTCTGACTTTGTGAATAATTACTATTTCATGTTAGGCGTTTTACCTTTAAACTTGTGAAGGGAGCATGTACATTTTATGAGTTTCATCCTAGTTCTTCAGTCTTTGGATTTTTTTTTTTTTTTTACAATTTTCCTGAAAATGAAAAGATACCAATAAAAGAATCCTTAGTCTCTGAAAAATGTAATGGCCCATGGAATAATAAGTGTGACTCCATGTCTGTTGAGTCTCAGGAAAGGAGATAATGGAAAAGTCAGGGATTCAGTTTATTAAGGGTATATTAAATGTTCTTTTAAAGTTAATTTTGTTATTCTCTGAGAACTTGCATATTGCCTACTTTATTAAGTTGTTGGGAAAAATTGCTTCCAATCAATGGGCAAGTTATCTATTTTTCCAATTAGCAATTCAAAATTTAAAGAATAAAATATATTATATTTTTCCTATTGAGTAGTATCCATAGTCCTTAAAACTTTACTTTCTTCACAAACCACTGATATCATAGCTGAAAGCCAGCAGTATTCCATCAATTGTAAGCTGATTTTTTATTTATAAATTATGTTACCATTAATTAGCATTTCTATGTGCTGTCCCCTCTGTTTAACTACTTCACAAACAACATATTACTTTGTTCTTATTCAGTTCCTCAATTGTGTCCGACTCTTTGTGGCCCCATGGACTGCAGCACCCAAGGCTTCCCTGTCGTTCACCAACCCCCAGAGCTTGCTCAAACTCATGTCCATCAATTCAGTGATGCCATCCAACCATCTCACTCCCCATCATCCTCTTTCCTCCTGCCTTCAATCTTTTCCATCATCACAGTCTTTTCTGATGAGTTGGCTCTTCGCATCAGGTGGCCAAAGTATTGAAGCTTCAGATTCAGCATCAGTTCTCCAAAGACTATTCAGGACTGCTTTCCTTTAAAATGGACTGGTTTGATCTTGCAGTCCAAGGAACTCTCAAGAGTCTTCTCCAATACAACAGTTAAAAAACGTCAGTTCTTCAGGGTTCAGCCTTCTTCATAGTCCAACCCTCACATCCATACATGAGCTTTGACTATACAGATCTTTGTTGGAAAAATAGTTTTTGATTTTTAATACACTGTCTCTGTTTGTCATAGCTTTTCTTCCAAGGAGTAAGTGTCTTAATTTCATGACTGCAGTCACCATCTGCAGTAATTTTGGAGCCCTCCCAAAAATGAAGTCTGTCACTATTTCCATTGTTTTCCCATTTGTTTGTAATGAAGTGATGGGAGTGGATGCCATGATCTTAGTTTTTTGAATGTTGAGTTTTAAGTCAGGTTTTTCACTCTCCTCTTTCACCTTCATCAAGAGGCTCTTTAGTTCCTCTCCATCTTTTGCCATAAGGATGGTGTCATCTGTGTATCTGATGTTATTGATATTTCTCCCAGCAATCTTGATTACAGCTTGTGCTTCATCCAGTGTGACATTTCACATTACTTACTTGGTATATAAGTTAAATAAACAGGGTGATACCATGCAGCATGATCTACTCCTTCCCCAGTTTAGAACCAGTCCATTTTGCCAAGTCCAGTTCTAACTCTTGCTTCTTGACTTGAATGCAACTTTCTCAAGAGGCAGGTGAGATGGTCTGGTATTTTCATCTCTTGAGGAATTGTCCAGTTTCTTATGATCCACACACTCAAAGACTCTAGTGTTGTCAATGCAGCAGAAGTAGATGCTTTCTGGAATCCATTGCTTTTTCCATGATCCAACGGATGTTGGCAATTTGGCCTCTGGTTTCTCTGCCTTTTCTAAATTCAGCTTGAACATCTGGTAGTTCTCAGTTCACATGCTGCTGAAGCCTAGCTTGGGGAATATTGAGCATTCCTTTGCTAGCACGTGAAATGAGCACAACTGTACGGTAGTCTGAACATTCTTTGGCATTACCTTTCTTTGGTATTGGAATGAAAACAGACCTTTTCCAGTCCTGTGGCCACCTACTGATATTGAATGCAGCACTTTCACACCATCATCTTGTAGGATATGAAATAGTTCAGCTGGAATTCCATCACCTCCACTAGCTTTGTTCATAGTGATGCTTTCTAAGGCCCACTTGACCTTCCACTCCAGGACATCTGGCTCTAGGTGAGTGATCACAGCATTGTGGTTATCTGAGTCATTAAAATCTTTCTTGTGTAGCTCTTCTGTGTATTCTTGCATTCTCTTGTTAATATCTTCTGCTTCTGTTGGGTCCATATACTTTCTGTCCTTTATTGTGCCCATCTTTGCATGAAATGTTCCCTTGTATCTCTTATTTTCTTGAAGAGATCACTAGTCTTTCCTATTCTATTGTTTTCCTCTATTTCTTTGCATTGATCATTGATGAAGGCATTCTTATCTCTCCTGCTATTCTTTGGAACTCTGCATTCAGTTGGCTATATCTTTCCTTTAGTAAGGGATTTGATTTAGGTCATATTTGAACATCAGTTGTTTTCCTTGCTTTCTTCAATTTAAGTCTGAAGTTTGCAATTAGAAGTTCATGATCTGAACCACAGTTAGCTCCTAATCTTGTTTTTGATGACTGTATAGAGCTTCTCCATCGTTCACTGCAAAGGATATAATCATTCTGATTTTGGTATTGACCATCTGGTGATTCCATGTGTAGAGTTGTCTCTATTGTTGTTGGAGGAGAGTGTTTGCTATGACCAATGTGTTCTCTTGGCAAAACTCTGTTAGCCTTTGTCCTGCTTCATTTTGTACTACAAGGCCAAACGTGCCTGTTACTCCAGGTATTTTTTGACTTTCTCCTTTGCACTCCAGTCCCTTGTGATGAAAAAGACATCATTTTTGGTGTTACTTCTAATAGGTCTTGCAGATCATCATAGAACCATTCAATTTATTTTAATATATTACTTAATTTCCCCAAAACTCTATTCAACAAATATCAATTCAATGCTTGAGAATAAGTTACTGACCTGGGCACTAGAATGATATTGAATAAACAGAAAACTAAAGGGAAAAGAATAAATAACTCACATATAGTTTACTTATTAGAAAGTTAAAAGTGCTAGTTGTTCAGTTGAGTCTGACTCTTTGCATGGAATTCTCCAGGCAAGTATACTGGAGTGGGTAACCATTCCTATTTCCAGTGGATCTTCTTGATCCAGGAATCAAACCCAGTCTCTTGCATGGCAGGTGGACTCTTTATCTTCTGAGTCACCAGTGAAGCCCTATCTTTTGAATGGGAGATAATATTATTCTTATCCTCTACAGGAAGAAATAAGAAATCAACAGAGATTAGGTGTCTACCAGTGAGTGAGTAACTGAGCCAGAGTTTTAATCAAGGCCTGACTTGACTTGAAAGCTCTAACACTTTAATATGATACTTCTCACTTTGCAAATCTAGTAGACATTAGAAATTAACTAAACTTGATCTCTTTTATTGAATAAAATCATGCATTTATATTTTAAAAGTTAGAACATCAGATTTTATACTATGCAGTCATTTGAGCCTCCTTAAAGACAGTGACCATGAATTATTAGATTTGGGTCTTCAAGGATGGACAAAGCCCTGGTATATAACAGAATTTCCAAAAATATTGATCAAATTTGGGCTTTTACCTTGGATGAAGCCAAAACCTTAGAAGGTAGGGTGAGTTGTTCAGGATTATTCTGCTACATACCTATGGTCATCTATTTTTTTTTTTTTTTAATGACCATGCTATATGTACCTCTCACTTTCCCTACTTGTTGCTATCTCAGTCCTTCATTGTTTCTTGGATTCTTCAGGCTCCGATTTTTGTCTTTCTGACTGCATCCACCATTACTCCTGCATTTTCCTAATATTTAGACCTCTCGCCTACCTACCTCTCTGTCGCTTTACTTTATCCTGATAACTCTGTCTGCACTAAACAATTGGTAGTGGTAGTTTAGTCACTAAGTTGTGTCTGACTTGTGTGACCCCATGGAGTGTAGCCTGCCAGGCTCCTCTGTCCATGGGATTCTCTAGGCAAGAATACTGGAGTGGATTGCCATTTCCTTCTCCAGGGGATCTTTCCAACCCAGTAATCAAACCTGGGTCTCCTGCACTGCAGTCAGATTCTTTACCAACTGAGCTACAAGGGAAGAAAGTTTATGTTGCCTCAAACTGGAAGGGTTAGGTGAAGAGTTTCTAGATAAGATCTCACCACTTTTGGAGTTTTTAGGCTCATTTCAGAAGCTGACGATCGTCTATAATATGCATATATATACATATATTTCAGCATTCAGTGTTAGTCATTCAGTCATGTCCAACTCTGTGTGACCCCATGGACTAGACTGCCAGGCTCCTCTGTCCATGGGATTTACCAGGCAAGAATACTGGAGTAGGTTGCCACTTCCTTCTCTAAAACAATTGGTTCTCAAATGTCAACATGTGCTACATAGTAGAAAGATTTTAATTTTATTAAATTCTTTTCCAAAGAGTTAAAGAGAGAGAGAGAGTTAGCATTTATCTCTTGCTAATGGTATTTATCATGGTTTGCCTTTTTAGAAATAATTATTTATTAATATGGGTCTCTCACTGTCTTCTAATTTGTAATATATTTGGAATGGGATCATGGGCTATTTCTTTTTCTATGCTTTGCAGTCTATAGCAAGGAAACTGATGTACAATAAATTCTCAAGAAATATATAATGAATATTTAATTTTTTCTTCACAACTTTGTTATTGGTGAATATAAAATTTTGAGTGATCTGCTTAGGAAACATTAAACATTTTTTATTTTTTTATTTTTATAAACTGTTTTCCAAGTCTTTGAGGGGTTTTCTAGTTTTTCTTTCCAACTAAAATGATAATTAAATGTCACTAAGTATTACTATTTATCTTCTATATGTTCTTATCTTAGGTTATCCATAAGTCTCTACCAACTCAAAAATGTTTCAATACAGCTTAATTATGGTTTATTACATCCCATAAGCCATGGTCAGTTCTACACAAAAATAAATAAATATCTTTTCAGAGAAGCAATGTTTTTAGGTCTTATTAATTTTTCTAAATAAATGACAAAAAAAAACAATTGAAATAGTATTTGAATTAAGTTAAATGTAAGACAATACATAAGGCATTTATTCCTATCTTAGTTCTATATTCATGTGATTTAGATAGCCTATTAATCAATATGAAATAGGATAAATATATTTTAAATACCAGGTTGATCAAACAAAATCATTTCTATCATTTCTATCATTCTTAGTGCTAAAACCCATATTTTAAGATAAAATACATATCTTTACGTACTAAGATAAAGAAAATATCTCAAAACTCTTAATTCTGAATTTCTGAATTCCTGAATACATAATCATGAACCCCATCAAAAGAGGATGGCAAGAAAACCTCCGATTCTAACCTCTAAAAGAAACTGGAGCCTATTATAGAGAGTGAAGTAAGTCAGAAAGAAAAACACCAATACAGTGTATTAACACATACACATGGAATTTAGAAAGATGGTAACGATGACCCTATATGTGAGACAGCAAAAGAGACACAGATGTAAAGAACAGTCTTTTGGACTCTGTGGGAGAAGGCGAGGATGGGATGATTTGAGAGAATAGCCTTGAAACATGTATATTATCATATGTGAAATAGATCGCCAGTCCAGGTTTGCTGAATGAGACAGGGCGCTCAGGGCTGGTGCACTGGGTCATCCCTGAGGGATGGGATGCGGAACACATGTACACCCACAGCTGATTCATGTCAATGTATGGCAAAACCACCACAATATTGTAATTAGCCTTCAATTAAAATAGATACATTAATTTTATAAAATAGATGACCTAAATCAAAATCCCCAAAATCCACATAAGCATAAGGAGAAGTATGTTGGTACTGCACTTACCAAATATTGAAAAACAAAAATGATACTGAACACATTTCTCCATATTCAATACGTAAGTGTAAATTTTCTGGTTTCAAAATTTGACTACTTGGTGCTTATGTCCATGAAGATCCACTCCAAGATCCCTGTTGAAATTAAATCCAAATAGTGACCAGGTGGTCTTCACACATCATCCACCTGTGGTATCCAGACCCGCTGATTTCATTTGCAGTTAGTCTCTTCGACCAAACAAAAATAATGTGAATCAGTTAGAAGTTATTCTGACTGAGCAAACATAGTCATTCACTGATGATTTCCTCTTACTACTTTACTTTTATAAAAAATTAAGAAGCAAATTTGTCATGAGCTTAAGTTGTCTTATTTACTTGCCCTGACAGCAGTTCATTCTTTCAACTACCTTTCAATGTCTGAGTCAGAGTATTGCTCTTTAGTTACAAATAAACTTACTCCAGGTTCTAACTATATTAAGTCTTAGTTTTATTATCTGCTAGGAGAACAAACATGAATACTCCTATCTTCAATATCCTTTCAGCTTTATATTTCTGATTTATTTTCTATTCTTTAATCATGATTTAGTTTCAAGAGCTACTCAATAACAAAAAAGAAAGACTATAAAAGGTTTTAGTCTATATGGTCATTAAATATGACAAATTTATGTCTGATTTTTAGTTATTTTAGATAACCCAACTTATTTTGCCTAGTAATATCACTTTTCTATTAGATGCATTCAGTCAACTGACTATCCAAAAACTTTTCACATGGTACTACTTGTAAACTCTATACTATTAAATTTTTGGAAACTTCTCCAGCTTTTTTTTTTTTTTTTTTTTGCATATATTGACATTTTTTAGCACCTGAATGCTATACTACACTCTCCACATATTGTAATGAAAAAAAAGGGTAATTGACTTCGAAGTCTGTTGCTTTCTTATCGTGAGATGTTTGAGGAAGAAAAATCTCTAGCAAATGAAGAAAACAGATGACCTCTGAAATCTCTTCAGTTCAGTTCAGTTCAGTCGCTCAGTCGTGTCTGACTCTTTGCGACCCCTTGAATCGCAGCACGTCAGGCCTCCCTGTCCATCACAAACTCCCGGAGCTTACTCAAACTCATGTCCATCGAGTCAGTGACGCCATCCAGCCATCTCATCCTCTGTTATCCCCTTCTCCTCCTGCCCCCAATCCCTCCCAGCATCAGGGTCTTTTCCAATGAGTCACCTCTTCGCATGAAGTGGCCAAAGTATTGGAGTTTCAGCTTCAGCATCAGTCCTTCCAATGAACAACTAGGACTGATCTCCTTTAGGATGGACTGGTTGGATCTCCTTGCAGTCCAAGGGACTCTCAAGAGTCTTCTCCAACTCCACAGTTCAAAAGCATCAATTTTTTGGTACTCAGCTTTCTTCACAGTCCAACTGTTACATCCATACATGACCACTGGAAAAACCATAGCATTGACTTAAAGTAGTAATTAAAAGCAATTCAGTGATTAAAGCAGATCAAAATAAAAAATCAGAAAGTTCTACCGTCCACAATTAAATTTTTTTTGTAAGTTAACAATAAAATACAATATTCTTGTCCCTAAAATGGAAGTGATTAACATTAATTTCTTGGCATTGTATTAATACAAGACATAACATTTTTTAAGGACTCCATGTTTAATTACTTTTAGGTAATAGTGGATCAAATAATATTAAAATAGATTTCTTTCATGTAGACTCTCTCTACAAGTGGTCCAATAATCTTGGATAAAAGATAAGTAATTACCAAGATTTGATCAAGAAATAACTGAAGGGCACACAGTTTCAAGGGCATTGCCTTGCTGCAGCCCCCTTTGTCTAGCTAAGCAATAAAACTATTCTTTTCTACTTCATCCTCCCCTCAAAAGGAAAAAAAAAAAAAAGAAAGAAAGAAAGAAACCCTAATACTAACCCTAACCCTAACCTGAAAACTGAAACTATGAATGTTTGTAACATTCTTTGGAGTTTTTCTGCATCAGAAGATACTATAGACTTGATAGCCTTTCTTTGATATCATATATATTTAGAATTACACTTTGCTCTCACTGCATTGTACATACACTGAAGCTGCAGAAATTTTTATATTATATTTATCTAATTTTTATTTGCTTCTTTTACATTTTTTAAAATTTTAGAAGAATTTCAGGTACTTAAATTTCCCATATATTCCCTGCCCTAACACATGTATAGCCTCCCTCATTATCAACATCACTCACCCAGATGTTATATTTGTTGCCAAGGATGTAGCTACATTGGCAAATCATTAAGTTTTCTCTGGCCATTGTACCTTTTGTTGGTTCTGTCAAATGTGTAATGAATGTATCCAACATTACAGTATATTCACTGTTCTCAAAGTCTGTTGTGCTCTGCTTACTCACCGTTCCCCTTCGTAACACCCTGGCACTACTGATCTTTTTACTGTCTCCATAGTTTCGCTTCTTCCAGATTTCTTTTCAGGTTGTCTTCTTTCACTTATAATGTACATTTAAGATTCATCCATGTCTCAATAGCTCATTTATTTTTAGTTCTGATTAATATCCCATTGTTTGTAGAGACCACAGTTTATTTCTCCATTCACCAACTGAAGGACAATTTAGTTGCTTCCAAGTTTTGGTAATTATAAATAGAGCTGCTATTAACATCTGTTGGTAGATTTTTTTTTTCCTGTCCCAGTGCCCTACCTTGTCCAGAAATGTATATAAAAGGAATCATATAGCACATAATTCTGATGTCTGAATCTATTTTTTTTTTTTATTCTGCATAGTACATTTGAGACTTACCTATCGCGTATCACTAGTTCATTCCTTTTCAGTGCTGAGTAGTATTTCATTGTATGAACCTGAGCTTTTTTATCTATTCAGCGAAAGCCAGTTAGATTGTCTTCAGTGGGAAAATTATAAAGAAGGCTACTGCAAACACTTGTGCATATTTTTTGGTACAACGACAAATGTTCATTGCTCTTAGGCCAAGATTGCTGGGTCATTTGATGAGCAGATGTTTAACTTTGTAAACAACTGCAAAAATGTTTTTCAAAGTGACCTTAATATATTATAATCTCACCAGAAAAGAATGAGAGTTATATAATCCTCTGATCCTGAAAGAACCTGTCATAATCAATTGTTTTTATTTTAGCCACTCCATAGGTATATAATAGTATCTTAGTTTTAATTTGTATCTTCCTTATGTTACTAAAGTGAAAGTGAAATTTACTCAGTCCTGTCCAACTCTTTGAGACCTCCATGTCCAGTCCAGGCCAGAATACTCCAGGCCAGAAGTCTCCAGGCCAGAATACTGGATTGGGTAGCCTTTCCCTTCTCCAGGGGATCTTCCCAATCATGGATTGAACCCGGGACTTCCACATTGCAGGTGGATTACTTACCAGCTGAGCCACAAGAGAAGCCCAAGAACACTGGAATGGGTAGCCTAACTCTTTTCAGTGAATCTTCCTGACCCAGGAATCCAACCAGGGTCTTCTGCATTTCAGGCAGATTCTTTACCAATTGAGCTATCACAGAAGTCAAAGATGCTGTCTTTTCATTCGTTTCTTAGCCAGCTGTATAATTCCTTTGATGAAGCATTTATTCAAATCTTTAACTGTTTTTTAAAATTGGGTTAATATTTTATTATTATTTTAATGATTTTCAAAAACTATTATAGATACAAGTGATTTAACCTATATGTATTGGCAATATTTTCTCAAGTCTACAGCTTTCCTTTCATTCATTCATTGATGTCTTTTGCAGGACAGAAACTGCTGATTTTGATACTGTTAAATTGACCATTTAAAATATATATCATGCTATTGATTTTTATCTATCTTATAGCTTTATTTGATCTAAAAGATTAAAAAAATCATGTTTAAACATGAATGTTGTATGCAAATTTAAACAGAGAAACATGCAAATATTCTACTAAGTAGCAATATTTTTAAAGCAGCTCAAACAAATAATTATTAAATACTGAAAAAAAGAGCTGTCTTCAAGGTTGTTGAGGCTTATAAAATATTCCTCAGTGTAAGAAGCTTAGTCTACACTCTTTCAATGAGAAATAGTCAAGTAACAGTCACAGAACACTTGCTTGAAACAAACTGCTCAAAATTTAATGATCAGCAAAGTCTCTATTTATAATTTTAAAAAGTGTCTTGATAGTTTCCTCAAAGTGTTATTATTACATGGGATCCTTCATTTTATTCATTTGTAACAGAGATAATTTTATTACATAATTTTGAGAATATGTACAATTTTTGTCATTGACTATCTGAGATTATAATAATATATCTCCAAAATATTCACTGTTAAACACTTAACATAACCAAAGCACTGTATGAGGAAATATACAGGGTTCCTGCAGTTGAACTAGGTATAGTTACGGGATTTTTTAAAGGAACTTCAATTTGGGAAACTAAAATAGCTGGAAATACATATATATTGTGTGAACAAAAGTTTTCACTGTGAAAAGTAATAGTAGAGGTCAAAATGACTAGTGGATTATGATAATAACATATTATATATGAGCAGAAAGAGTGAGAGACATTATCAGTAATGTGCTTTGGAATTGAATTAAATCAGCATCAATGATCATGTAGTTAGGTAAGTATATCTTATGATTATCTTTTTGGTGAACCCATGTCTCAGAGGGAATCATAAATAAAAGAGAAAACTTAAAGGACAATATAATTTGACTTGTGACTATGCAGTTCAAAAATTAAATATAAATAAATGGGTAACATATAGATCTTAGATGAAAAATTAAGATATCAAAACTAAGATGTGCACATTTTTTATCAATGTGTAGATTGTATAATCAGCAGATATAATTCATCAATCATTCTAGGTACAGTAAAGCTTCAAATCATTTAATTTGTATAATAAAATATAAGAATAACATTATGCTATATTTGAGTCATATATGTTTATTTATAAAAAATATTTTTTTTCTACTTACCCATAGACTTTATCAGTGCCTGGTGAGTTCTTAAGCTTCCTGTAGAAACTACATTTACATTTTCCTTTCCTGATGGGCAATCTGTTTTCATCTTTAAAGAATAAATTCAAATGTGTTGAGTCCTAAAATTCTGAATAAGGATTTCTGAATAAATTGTGTGCTCAGTAGAATTCAAAGATATTTTTTTCTTATATTTAAAATGCAGTTGTTCAGTAGTTACTGAGTTTTGAGGGAGGGCAGTTCTAATGGGAGGATACTTACAAATGTTAGAAATCATAAGTGTTTGGGGAAGGAGGAGTACACAAAAAGGAAACTGCAGAAATTGTCACATCTCACCACATGGGGCAATGTCTATGCTACCAAATGTTATGTCAGATTTGCCATTCAAATTTACTCAGAAGTAAAAAAGTTTATTGAAATAAATGAAAGCCAAAATTGCAGATCATGTGTATTCCTGATTGGAACACCTATATCACATTTAGTAATATGAATCTAGTAATAGCATATGATTAACACATAGTATTAAATGTGTACTATAAGGGAGGAGGGGGGTTCAGGATGGGGAACACATGTACACCCACGGCTGTTTCATGTCAATGTATGGCAAAAACCACTACAATATTGTAAAGTAGTTGACATCCAATTAAAATAAATTAATTAAAATAATAAACCTATGTCGCAAGTACTAAATGAATTTGCTATTAAATTGCTATTTTTAAATAAAAATTTTTCAGTTTTTAGGTAAGATTATAGATTGTTTTCATTTACCAATGTTTATTAAGTGTTTGCACACTTCTCAAGAGACACGGTAAGGGTGTATTGTTTGCTTTTTTTTTTTTTTTTAATTTATTCCTATCTTGAGATTTCCCATTTTTGCTGTGATTTATCGGATGTATTTTAGGAATATTTGAAGAAATATCTCATTACGGAAAGATGTCCTTTAAATTTTGCATAATTGTAGTGTATAAACATTCATAATATTTATAATTCTTTTTATTGTGATAATAGCAAAAATTTTATAATGTGCATATTATTTATGTTTTAGGGTTATAATAATCAACCCTGAATATTCTTTGGAAGGACTGATGATGAAGCTGAAGCTCCAATACTTTGGCCACCTGATGTGAAGAGCCGACTCATTGGAAAAGGTCCTGATGCTGGAAAAGATTGAGGGGAAGAGGAGAAGGGGGCTCCAGATGGTTGGATGCCACATGGATGTAGTGGGCATGAACTTGAGCAAATTCTGAGAGACAGTGAAGGACATGGAAGATTACCATGTTGCAATTCATGGGATCACAAAGAGTCACACATGACTTAGCAACTGAACAACAGCAAAGTGTTATAATATTCACATATCTAGATTTTAGTCAATAAAAGATAGGTTGAATCAAAATAAAGCAACAAAGACTAACATTTCAATTCCATATGTTATTTCTACCACTTTTGTAATAATGCATCACTTATTTACCAGTCAGTGGACTCCAGAAGGGCAACGGACAGGAGGCGGAGAATGGTAAGGCCAAGTCTCAATGAAAACCCGAAGTATGTTTTCCTCTGACTCTATTCTATGTAATTTTGAAAACTCTTAATATTCCCATTCTTCACTCTTCCTGCCACCTATTGATGGCAATGTCAATAGCAGTGAGTAGCAGCTAGCCCCCATGGAAATTATCAGTCCTGATGAAGGCTATGAATATATCTGTAAACAATGTTGGACATGCCAAAGAAGCTAATAGTTTTACTGTGAGCTATTTTCTGATGGCACTGATGTTGAAAGCACTAACCTTCAATGCTGCAGAAACTGAGGAAATTCTAACGCCATTTTGCTTTCTCAAAGTTACACAGATTGTGTAATGGCATGTATAAAAACGAAGAAATCTTTTCTTACTCTTTTATTACAGGTTACTTGGGGGTTTTGTTTGTTTATTAGTTGTTTTGTTTGTTTTTCTGCTCTGCACAGCTTGTGGGATGTTACGTCTCCAACCAGGGATTGAACCTACAACCTCGGCAGCCAAAGCAGAGAGTCCTAACCACCGGATTGCAGGGAATTCCTCAATTTAAGATTAATCCGTGATGTTCGGGTATTGAAACAGGAAAGTATGTTTACTAGGCCCTGTGATGCCTTGAGAATTAATCCTTCTTTTAAGTTAAGCACTTTTTTTAAGCTATATGTATGCGCCTTCAGTCTTCTCTAATTTATTTAGGTCTCAAAACGTCCTATGTTTCCTTTTGTAAAAATAACGAGGTTGGGGGTTGGGCAGGAAGGCATGCCACTAATCCCCATGCTTGCCTAGACATGCCCGATCTCTGGGGAAAATATACGTTAGGATCAATATAAGACCCTGTTACAATGAGTTTTATTTACTTTCCAAACTAATTTACAAAATCTCATGAACATCAAAATTTTATCTATTTAAAAGTGGCAACATAATTCCCATAAATTTAATCTGCAGCCTATAAATCCTTTTAAAAGATTTCCCAGCTAGATGGCATAAAAATAGTATGATCATAGCAAATCTCAAAATTGAAATCGGAAGGGCCAATGCATGCCTTATTAGTAACTTTTCAGATTGGGCTAAATTCTTTGTGAAATATTTCAGGATAGATATTATGTTAGATCAGACATAAAATGTCTCATTTAACATTTAAATAATGCGTAAATATGGAGTAAATCCTACTGAAGTTAAAGCTATATTGTCTGAAAAATAACCCAGCTTTTGTATTATTAGATAAATCTGAAGGTAAAATGTGGATTGGTACAAATAAAGGCAAAGATTTAGTTTTCTTTCTCTGATTTTTAAAATAAAGTTTGTAGAAGAAGGACTTGGCTTTATACTGCAGAGCCAACCATAGACTTTTGAAAAATACTGGTGACCTGGAGGCAAATGTCTGGGAACTTTAAAACTATGTGGATGATATCACAGCTGGTAAGTGTTTCTGGAATGATTTTCAGGGGGTTATAAAAATATAAACACACTTAAAATTTGTTTGTGATTTAGTAAATATGTAAAAATTAAGCGACATTCCTCAGAATTATCATCACTAAGTGCTTGGCATAGTGTCATTTCATTTGGAATCGTGTAATAGCTAAAATACATGGATAAAGCAAATGCTGACTTAAAAACAATAGGAGGAATACATTTTATATTACACTAGAAAAACTATTCCTGAGTTCAGCTTTTGCTGGGTTTATTTTGTTTATGTTGATAAAGAAATTTCTCTATTGGGAGTTCATTGGGATAAAATAAGGCCGGCTAAGTGGCCCTGCCAACATCATAAATCTAAATCTAGATTGGCCTGAATCTAGGGGAAATGCTTCACTCTCTAAAAGAACTAACATACACCAGTCACAAACCTCCATCTCAGCTTTAACTAGCTCATCTTACCTTAGGAAAAAAGACTTGCTAACCTTACCAAGAAGTTCCCATACTTCAAGTCTATCAAGCTCTGTTTCTGCATTGCGGCTTCCAATACTCCATAAAAGTTGCTCTTGCCCAAATTCCTTAGGGAAAACTGCTCCACTGTTTGTGAGGCACCATACTCCTCAAACCTATGGATTCTTTTCCCTTAAATAACAGACAAGAAACTCATTGTTAAATTGGGTTATTTTTGACAATGTAATGTGTTCATTTGAAATTCTAATTCAAGATTAGATGAGCTGACCATTTACCTCCCAAAAGAATAGTATATATATGTATATATATATATATATATATAGCAAAGACATAAGCAATTGTTACTTTAAAATTTTACTTACAAATAAAATTTTTCAAATAAAGCACAAAAATAAAAAATACTGATACCCTAATGTTCTAATAATCTGTTTGGTAACATATTTCTATTATATAAGCATAGGAAATATTTTAGGGCTTTCCAGCTGTCTCAGTGATAAGGAATCTGCTTGTCAATTCAGGAGATGCAAGTTCAATCCCTAGGTCAGGAAGACCCCCTGGAGGAGAGCATGGCAACTCACTTGAATGTTCTTGCCTGGACAATCCCATGGACAGAGGAGCCTGGTGGGCTACAGTCTATAGGGTCACAAAACATTGAACATGACTGAATAACTGAGCGCACATGTAAATATTTTAGTCTTATAATTTAGTACTTTGAATCTTGAAATTCTTTGGAGGGCTAGTCCAAGTATGCTTATGTCCTGGATACTTATCTGAGATTTTCTTTCCAGTATATGAACTGTTAAAGAACTTAGGCACGCATGTGTGTTAAGTTGCTTCAATGATGTCCAATGCTTTGGGACCTTATGGACTGTAGCCCACCAGGCTTCTCCGTCTATGGGATTTTTCAGGCAAGAATACTCAAGAGGGTTGCCCTCCTCCAAGGGATCTTCCTGACCCAGGGATTGAACCCGTGTCTCTTATGTTTCCTGCATTGGCAGGTGGGTTCTTTACCACTAGTGACACCTGGGGAGCCCTAGGGAGCGTATAGCAAACAAATAAAGCGACTAAATCACTTAGTTCACTCTTAAGTTCACAGGACTTTCCTACCATGTTGTTTGGTAAGACACTCTCAATGAGGGAAGCCGTGCCTGGATTGACGTTCTAGTTGAAGCCTCTTATCTCCCCATGCATCTGCACTTTGAGCAGAACAACCTGTGTTACCTTTGCCTTTCTCTACTCCACTTACTTCAGTAGTGGTATACTTCCCTTTGACAACTTGCAAGAAACTTAACTTCTACATAGACTTCATTCCTTATTCTTTCTAGTAGATTTCTCCTTTTCAGTAAGCTTTGATATACGGTCTATAGAGTAAAGTTTAGAATTTAAAAGCACCATTTCTACTTAGGGGCTCATAGCTCCTTTTCATGTGGTATGATAATGAGACTTTGATTTTATTCAGTATGCCATTCATGCTAGCTTAGCCACTACATTTCTCATAATTTATTTTTGAAATCCACTATTGATATAAAGAAGTACTGGTATAGTACCCTAAAATGATCTTGAAAGCTTAAAATAATTTGTCTATAGTTAAATAAAAATAAGAGACATATGGGATAAACGAGTCTTCAATACAGTTTTACATGTATAAGCATAGGAGCATTCTTTTGGATGAGGGTCCTGCCAAAGCTGAACACATTAAGAAAAGCTTGATTTGTAGCATGTTTCTGGATTTATATATTTATTTATTGTTGTCTTAGAGGAGAGAGCAACCTGATCAGTGGGACTACCAGAGACAATGCACCTAAAGAATTACGCATTATGTGTATGTGTGTATATATATATATAAACTTGAAAAGCATTAAATAGTAAATACAGTGTCCTTTCCTTCATATACGTAAGTATATAAGTATACAAATGCATTATAAATATACTAGAAAGTGCATTTATACATTTATGCATTTGCATTCAATTTTTTAAGTAAAAGCAATACATACATAACCTTGAAATATGTTTCTATATTAAAGTGTCACTTCAAAAGACCTACCATATAATGGATTGTTTACATCATTTTCTATGTTCTATTAAACTGACTTTTTACAGGCAAATTTCCAAATTAGAAAAAAATCAGACCACTTCATTTCTGTATAATAAAGGGCTTGAGTTCTGTTGCTTTCATTTTACATAAATACAGGAGAGGAGGATAAACCATTTCTCTAATTGATTATTTTACCAAGTGCTCTGACCTATTATAGAAGAGAATGAGTCCCAAGATTAGAAAGTGTGACTATAGCACCACTGTTTAACATGTACACACATAAACACGCACACACACACGTGCATGCACCTGCACACACACGCGCATGTACCTGCACACACAGGCGTACACACCCACACACACACATATATTTTCCAACCAGTAATTACTTCCTCATTGTTGAGAAATTTTCTTCCTGTCTAAGCTGTGGATGCTGACGCACTGAGTTTTTCTTCAGTTTGGTAGATTTGATTCCCCTTTACCCACACATAGTCACTCATCTGACAACAGCAGGTCCTATTATTTAATATAGCTTTTAAGGAAATGGAGACTAAGAATTCCAAAATGACAATAAACCATTTAGTTTTAGTTAATTTTATGACATATCTGGTTTTAGCATTTGTAGCTGCAATAAAACATATGTTAACTCCCTAATAAAACCTGAGTGATGCTGTATCTGTCACCTCTTTCTGCATTGGGAATAGTGCACAAGTGATTACCTTGAGAACAGTTGTTTCTGTCTCCTGTGCAGATCCATATCACTCTCCAATTTGCATTCTGATAGAGAAGCAACAAATGTTACTTAAATCCCATGAAGTATGTTAATTATACCAAGCTTCGTGAAATTATGGGTGAGAGAGCTGAAAGGAATTCTACAGCTGCATCTTGGGTCTTTTGAGCATATCTTGCCAGATCAATGTCTTTGTCACTTAGATGATAGCCTTACAATTCCTTTTTTCCCTTAAGTGGTATTCCCTGAATCTCAGTGATAGGGAAAAGCTCACACAAAACTAAATAGATGTACTTTGGTGTTATTTATACAAATTACATTGATATCTTCAGATAAACAAGTCAAAATTCCATTTTAAAACTGAATTGAACTGGGAACCGTGTCTTGCTGGTTTTACTTAATTATAACTATTTTCTCTCATTTTCGTTGTATAAAGTATGAAGGATAGAGGATGGGAAAAGGAAATAAGCTCAGATCCTTTTCTCATGCTTATAAAGGAAAGACAGTCTTTGGAACCTCACCCTGTAAACAGCCATCGTTGAGCTCTATATGGAAAATTGGAGATGATCCAGTTTTTCCCAATTATATGTATTTGAAATTGACAACTATGCATGGGTAGATGGTATTTAATAGGATTCTTCTTGTCATTTCAGAAAAAAAAGGTGGGAAAAACTGCACATATTAAAGTAAAATTTTAGGTTTTATTATTTCCAATTTTGTTGCTGCTTAAAACATCTGGTATAGTGGTATGGGATGGCAGTCTTGGAATCAGTTTCCAGAATTAGACAACTGGTTTGGATTTGATTTTCTGCTCCATCACTTGCTACCTGTAGGAACTTGACCAAATTAATTAAAGCTTCTGTGTCCCAGTCTTCTCAATTGTTACTAAGATAATAACGTTACCTCATATGGTTACTATGAGAACTAGAAATATTAATATGAGTAATATGTTTATGCCAGGATTTGGCTTGTAACAACCACCACCAAAATGTTACCAGTTGCTATTACAAGAATCCTGAAGCAGCGGTGGTCCCATGCGTTGATATTAGGCAGTTAAATGGAGGAAGTTCAAGCAAGCATTTCTTACAGAGGAATTCTTATTGCACTCATATGCAAAATTCTGAATTTCAATCCCCCACCAGGGACCATTCTCCACCCTCAGATAGCACCAACTCTTAGCAAGTCACTCTGCAACTGGGAAAGCTTCAGCCCATTGGAAATCTATACCACATGTCAAACCTATTTGCGAGACAAATCTAATCCTTTTGGCTAAAAATAGCTTGCAGCAGTCTGCTGTCCTTAGTTTACTAATATTTGGAAGAATGGTTTGGTTTGGCAGTCAATGTCCTAGAGACACCCAAGACCTTGACATGATCGTTTTTCTCTGAAACCTTAACAAGGATTACTGCAAAAGCAGATATCCACAATTTTACACAACAAATTGCTATTTTACTTGTCATTGAGATTATCGTGCTAGAAGTATATCGTCTATGTTTCCTAAGGATCATTTTTGAGATTTTACTTGCTTGGGTTTAACTTTTAAAACTTCCAGGTTTTATATATTCATGCTGAAGTGATTTTTTTTTAATGAAAAATCAATGCACCTTAAACAATGTTATAGCAGAAAGTACATACTGCCCTGTTTAGTACTTTATCATCTACCAAGTGCTTTCATATATGTCATTTCACTTGACATAAAAGACAAGCCTATAAGCTATCACAGGCAGTGATATATTAACACCATTTAATAGATGTGGGTGGGTGGGGAATGGCAAACCACTCCAGTATTTTTCCCTGGAGAATCTCATGGACAGAGGAGCCTGATGGGCTACAGTCCATGGGGAGCAAAGAGTTGAACATGACTGAGTGGCTGGGCATGCTGAACAATGGATGTGGGTGTGAGCTGGTTATTCTACAAGATGCCCTCATATTTTTAAATTCACAAAGCCAGTATGTGGGAGAATAGAGTCTTAAACACTAACTACCTGCCTCCAAATCCGGTATTCATTTAATTATGTCAAGTATTTAGGAAAGAAAAGAATATTCTAATATCTGAATTGCAGTTGTTTAGTCACTGAACCGTGGACTGTAGCCCACCACACTCCTCTGTTTGTGGAAATTACCAGGCAAGAATACTAAAGTGGGTTGTCATTTCCTTCTCCAAGGGATCTTCCTGATCCAGGGATCAAACCAGTTCTCCAGCACTGCAGGTGGACTTTCTGCCTCTGAGCCACCAGGGAAGTCTGATGGTTACACTTAAATTCTTAGCCCACTTTAGATATCACAAATATTAAAACTAGGTTATCACTATAATTTTGAAAATGCATGCATATAAAATTATAATTTTAAACTTATTATCTCTAGAAGATCTTAACACAAGTAGTGACAATTATATCTTATAGAACAAAATAAGTTAGAATAAAGCAATAATTGAATGATGAATCCTGCTACAATAATTTTATCAAGGACACACAATTTTCTGTAGAGAAGATACCTGTATTTTAAAAAATAGGTTTTAAAAGCATGACTCACACCAAATGACATTTGATAATAGTCCATTCAAAATAACATAATTTAAATAATTCAAAGCAACATGATTCATTTTATAAGAAGCCAAAGCATGTATTTGTAATGACTGTGAGGAAGTAAATGAATATTTGATAATAAAGATTTTGCCTTTTTAAAAACGAAAATCTAGGAAATACAGTTCAGCTCAGTCACTCAGTTGTGTTTGACTCTTTGTGACTGCAGCATGCCAGGCTTCCCTGTCCATCACAAACTCCTGCAGCTTGCTCAAACTCATGTTCATTGTGTCTGTGACGCCATCTAACCATCTCAACCTTGGTCGTCCCCTTCTCCTCCTGCCTTCAATACTCCCCAGCATCAGGGTCTTTTCCAGTGAGTCAGTTCTTTGCATCAAGTGGCCAAAGGATTGGAGTTTCAGCTTCAGCATCAGTCCTTCCAATGAATAATCAGGATTGATTTCCTTTAGGATTGAATGGGTTGATCTCCTTGCAGTCCAAGGGACTGTCAAGAGTCTTCTCCAACACCACAGTTCAAAAGCATCAGTTCTTCGGGGCTCAGCTTTCTTTATAGTCCAACTCTCACATCCATACATGACTACTGGAAAAACAATAGCTTTGACTAGATGGACCTTTGTTGGTATAGTAATGTCTCTGCTTTTTAATATGCTGTCCAGATTGGTCATAGCTTTTCTTCCAAGGAGCAAGCATCTTTTAATTTCATGGCTGCAGTCACCATCTGCAGTGATTTTGGAGCCCAATCAAATAAAGTCTGTCACTGTCTCCATTGTTTCCCCATCTATTTGCCATGAAGTGATGGGACCACGTGCCATAATCTTAGTTTTTTGAATGGTGAGTTTTAAACCAACTTTTTCACTCTCCTTTCACTTTCTTCAATACGCTCTTTAATTCCTCTTCACTTTCTGTCATAAGGGTGATATCATCGGCGTATCTGAGGTTGTTGACATTTCTCCTGGCAATCTTGATTCTAGCTTGTGCTTCATCCAGCCCAGCATTTTGCATGATGTATTCTGCATAGAAGTTAAATAAGCAGGGTGACAAGATACAGCCTTGACCTACTCCATCCCAATTTGGAACCAGTGTGTTATTCCATATAAGATTTCTTTTCTTTTCTTTTCTTTTTTTTTTTAAAGGTTCTAACTGTTGCTTCTGCCCTGCATACATATTTCTCAGGGGGCAGGTAAGGTGGTCTAGTATTCCCATTGCTTTAAGAATTTTCCACAGTTTGTTGTCATCTACACAGTCAAAGGCTTTGGTGTAGTCAATAAACAGAAGTATTTTTTTTTTTCTTTTTTTTGGAATTTTCTTGCTTTTTCTATGATCCAATGGATGTTGGCAATTTGATTTCTGTTTCCTCTGCCTTTTCTGAGTCCAGCTTGAACTTATGGAAGCTCATGGTTCATGTACTGTTGAAGCCTGGCTAGGATAATTTTGAGCATTACTTTACTAGCATGTGAGATGAGTGAAATTTTGTGGTAATTTGAACATTCTTTGGTATTGCCCTTCTTTGGGACTGAAATGAAAACTGACCATTTCCAGTCCTGTGACCACTGCTGAGTATTCCAAATTTGCTGGCATATTGAGTGATTGAGTGCAGCACTTTAAAAGCATCATCCTTCAGGATTTGAGGTAGCTCAACTGGAAATCCATCACTTCTACTAGCTTTGCTTGTAGTGATGCTTCCTAAGGCCCACTTGACTCCGCATTCCAGGATGTCTGTCTCTCCAAGTGAGTGATCAAACCACTGGGGTTATCTGGGTCATTAAGATCTTTTTTGTATAGTTCTTCTCTGTATCCTTGCCAGAAAGTACAGGTTATAATTAATAAGAATACTCTGAATGTTCCTAAACTGAGAAGAAGGGAAATATGATTCCCTGGAGGAATGGATGTCTAATTTCCTCTTAAAGGTGAACTGCATGTCACCCTTTCTGATTCTTCTTAATAAACTTATTCAATCAAAATTTTCCTAGATGAATTATAAAGCCAAATTTGTCAATATGAAGTTACATGCTTTGACATAGCATTTAGGCCTAAAATTCATTCATTCAACTGTTATTTTTTGAGGATCTCTCATATGGAGGGATTCTGCTTGTTTTAAGCACGGAAAGTTGAATATCAGTTCAGTTGAGTTCAGTTGTTCAGTTGTGTCCGACTCTTTGTGACCCCATGAATCGCAGCACGCCAGGCCTCCCTGTCCATCACCAACTCCTGGAGTTTACTCAAACCCATGTCCATCGAGTTGGTGATGCCATCCAACCATTTCATCCTCTGTCGTCCCTTCTCCTCCTGCCCCCAATCCCTCCCAGCATCAGGGTCTTTTCCAATGAGTCACCTCTTCGCATGAGGTGGCTAAAGTAGTGGAGTTTCAGCTTCAGCATCAGTCCTTCCAATGAACACCCAGGACTGATTTCCTTCAGGATGGACTGGATGGATCTCGTTGCAGTCCAAGGGACTCTCAAGAGTCTTCTCTAACACCACAGTTCAAAAGCATCAATTTTTCGGTGCTCAGCTTTCTTCACAGTCCAACTCTCACATCCATACATGACCACTGGAAAAACCATAGCCTTGACCAAACAGACCTTTGTTGGCAAACAGGATAGGCTAAATAAGTCACAGATCACCAGAACACCAAGCCAATCCCAAAAACAGATGTGGTATACAAAACAATGACTGTGGAAGGGCATAAGACAATGACATACTTGAAATACAAAGAAGAAAGGTACTTAAAATTCTAGTAGAAGAGCTCAAGGAAGGTTTCCCAGAGGGGATGCCATTTGAATTAAATCTGAAAACTGGATAAGACATGTGTACCGAAGATAAGCAATACAGGTGGAGAAGGCCCTTCAAAGCAGCCTAAGCAAATACCATTAAGATGGCAGTGATTTTAATTTTTACCTGCATGGTTTTGTAAGGAATTAAGATTAATTTTATCCCATTGACAAATGAAGTAAAATATAGGGAATGACAACATAGAAGATGGTATTAATGACAACTGCTTTAGCAAATCAATAAGATGGACCTTATTTTGAGCTGATATGACATGTACTAGTAATAATAGAGGAACTGTGCATATTTTTTGTTGTTGTTTAGTCGCTAAGTTGTATCCAACTCTGTGACCACATGAGCTGTAGCCTGTCTGGCTCCTCTGTCCATGGAGTTTCCCAGACAAGAATACTAGAGTGGGTTGCCATTTCCTTCTTCAGGTGATCTTTCTAACCTAGGGATCAAACCTGTGTCTCCTGCATTGGCAAGAATTAGCAGGCAGATTCTTCCACCAGGGAAGCCCCTGTTGTGTGTATATACCTCTATTAAACCCAGAGGGATTCTAGAAAGCACTTCTTTGTATGCAACCAAGTTAGTGAGATATGAGGAACATGAAGTTTGGAACACGGAGTCATCAGCAATGGAGACAGACTTTTTCCGAACATGGCCTGAGGCAGTCCTATATCAGAATAACCTCTAGGACCCCTCATCCAGAAATTCTGAGTCAGTAGGTCTGGAAGTGAAGTTTAGCAGTTTCAAATAGCAGTAATTGATATGTTCCAAGAAGACAGATAGAATGAGCTGAGAATAAAAATGAGAATACCATTGGCAGTCACTCACATTTAATGATAAGAAGTTTAGGCTGGACGTTTTCATGAAAAACAAATAACATGGCTATTTTGGATCAGTTAGTTTCTTAAGGATGAGTGTATCTGCATTTGAGTGCATCTGTGCATGTGTATTATAGCATATTTATTGACACGCTGTTGATGGTTTATCTTGCATAGCCCAGTGATTATATATGTGTAAAACCATAAGAAGAAACCAGGTATTTTATGAAATTTGTACAGGACTTTTGTAAGAGTTGAGAGTGACATTTTCATTAGCTTCTACTCTTAAAGATTAGGTTTATACCTGTACATCAAGTAATTTTGTTTACTGAAAATCTAATCTGTATTTATTTGGGTTCCTGGTGAGTGAAGAGTTGTTATGTAGAAATGTGAAAATCTATTGCTGAGTATAATGCTTAGAATCCCTATAAAAATCATCTCAATAGGTAATGGGAATAGTCTATCCTCGAATATTCTTGTGGTGGGCTCACTTGAAATTTCCCTGGACTTACAGTAAAACATAAAAAAAAAATAAAAATAAAAAAATAAACTAAATACAAAGTGTTGATGGGATTTAGTTTAGAAGATAAGAAAATATATGGGTGAAATGTTCCTATTTTTAATATCTCTGAAAAACACATAAAAGAATGAAGATGGGTAATCGTTTTACCTTCAATAATAAATATTATTACCTTAAATTATAAGGTTGCTATAAAATTATTTTTTTGGTTGCACATTATATGATGATTAGCTGACTAAGGCTTGATAAATATTCTGTAATTAGATAGTAAAGTTGTATTGTTTTACAAATCATACATGTTATTTATAGTGTTTAACTCATCTCTGTGGGGGCACTGAAAACAAAAGCCCTGTCTACTGAAATCGAAACCATCACTCTACTCTTCCGCTTTAGTTAATTTATGTTTACATTGGAATGTTCACAAGGTGGTAAACTTACTGATATTTGCTCTATTTTAAAATATATTAATATTTTTCATAATTATAGAATATTTCTCACTTAGTGTGCATATGCATTTGTGTATGTGTAAAATTGTGTTTCATTCCTCCTTCTTGAGCTCAATGTATAGGAAAGAATTTTAAGTCCTAATTATTTCCTAATTCATGTTATTATGGCCGTACTACTTTCCTCCTCTAAACTGAAGATGATAATAATATCCAGATTTGGGATCTGTATGACCAAATACGAAGATATTAGATTTCTCATATACTGAATTCATATCCTCCGGGCTTTGCCTCCAAGTATAGTTTCCTTGCCTTTCCAATGCCCACCCAGCTGCCAACCAATTTGCTCTCCTTCCTGAGAGATTGTTACAAGAGTACTGCAGTAAAATGTGTGCTGAGTCCTGGCTTGAGTTCTACAGGAAACACCCAATCTCTCTCTTGTTAGTTAACATATAAATTCACACTGACTTCTTTATTCCCTACTCTTCTCACCCAAATTCAGATGAAAAGGTGCATCTTCACAAATGACACCATGGATACTGTTTTTTAATGCTCACTCTTGTTTCAAGTAACTTTGCAACACAGAGAATTACCATAAGGCAAAAAATCAAAATGCAAAGCCATATGCATTAAAAGACAGTATAAGAGATAAATCCAGGAAGAATATAATAATTTTGCCTCAAGTTTTTCTCCCAAACATTACCCTTAATACAAATTAATCATCGCATTTTTTATTTTTCCCTTGGTGTATTACCTGAAGTTAGAGTGAGGTGGAAAATTGGTAACTGAAATGAGTCTAGTGAGAAAAAATGTTTTCTAAATTGAAAATTTTAGAATAATGTGAATCAATTCTATTATGCATCATGAATAAAAACAGCAGTCTCATACAATTTGGAAGTATACTTATCTATGTAACATTAAAATATAAAGTTTCTTGATATGCCCAAGCAGCAAACCCAAGCAGCTCTAGAGTACAGGTATCTCTGGTTTTTCAAAAGTTCGCTTTTCACCACTTTGCTTTTACAAGAGACCTGTAGAAGTCTGTAGACTTCTTAGGACCTGGAGAAGGAAATAGCAACTCACTCCAGTAGTCTTGCCTGGGCAATCCCATGGACAGAAGAGTCTGGCAGGCTACATACTCCACGGGGGTCACAAAGAGCCACACACGAATGAGCATGGACACTTATATTAGTATCTGTTTTAGATAACTGAAATAAAGCCAAAGAGGATTTTCATTTTTATGAAAAAAGCCAAATAATGAAGATGACATTCTGCGTTTTTTTTTTTTCAGGAGCAGAGAGAGGGCCACCGCCATGCTCCTGCCAGTGAGCTACACTCAGCATTTTGGCATTGAGCCGTCACAGCTTTGAACTGTGTCTGTGAGCTTCTGCTTGATCTGGATTTATTTTGTGCATCTGTTAGCAAGGTATATTCTTTGGCAATTGCTCTTTCATGCCATTTGGCTTACAAAAGTTTTCTTGGAAACACTCTGGAATATTGGGGAAAAACTTGCGTCAGGACATTCAGTTTGGCCTCTCCTGTTGTTTCTGACAGCATATACTAAAAATTGAGTCCTGAGGTAGGGATGGGATGGTGCCAGCTTTTAAAGATAATAGGGTTTTTTTTTTTTTTTTTTTTTGAGAGAAATAAATGACTTATTTGCACATATGATGAAGTAAAATGGGAATAAAAAAGAAAAGTAAACAAATTCTATTTGAAAAGATGTTCTGAAAAATGTCATTATTTTTAGGAAATATTTTTCTGAATTTAAATTATTCCATAGTAGAAGAAATCTGCTATTAATGTACTGAAGTGCTATTTCCAGTGGTTTGAAGTCTGCCTGTAATAATGAAATCCATAGTGTGACCCTATCTTATGTTTATATTGTCTTGATTATTGCAGTCAATGGTGACATTTTTGCCTATTCAATAATGCCTGTAAATGATTTCTGACCTACATTCAATTAATGGTGACAAGAAAAATTATGGCAGAATTGTAAATGGAAAGAAACCTAATAGAAACATCATCAAATATCAGAAGGAATCTGAAATTACCAATACTACATCAAAGAATTTTCCAGAAACATATGCTGATATAGTAAAGAGAAATTCTATTGTCTGGCACAGATGTTTAACACCTGTCAGGGAAACATCCCTCTTAGCATTCATCAATCAAAACCTTTTAGGCCAAGCACATACTCTATGAAAACTTTCCCAGATAGACACTCTAATCTTAAATATAAATTTAATAGCCTTAAGAAAATAACTTTTTCGAAATTAATCCTTTGTCTGTTTCTTCATTTGCTATTATTTTCTCCCAATCTGAGGGCTGTCTTTTCACCTTACTTATAGTTTCCTTTGTAGTGCAAAAGCTTTTAAGTTTCATTAGGTCCCATTTGTTTAGTTTTGCTTTTATTTCCAGTATTCTGGGAGGTGGGTCATAGAGGATCTTGCTGTGGTACATATACACCATGGAATATTACTCAGCCATGAAAAAGAATTCATTTGAACCAGTCCTAATGAGATGGATGAAGCTGGAGCCCATTATACAGAGTGAAGTAAGCCAGAAAGATAAAGAACATTACAGCATACTGACACATGTATATGGAATTTAGAAAGGTGATAACGATAACCCTATATGCAGAACAGAAAAAGAGACACAGAAATACAGAACAGACTTTTGAACTCTGTGGGAGAATGTGAGGGTGGGATATTTCAAAAGAACAGCATGTATACTATCTATGGTGAAACAGATCACCAGCCCAGGTGGGATGCATGAGACAAGTGCTCGGGCCTGGTGCACTGGGAAGACCCAGAGGAATCGGGTGGAGAGGGAGGTGGGAGGGGGGATCGGGATTGGGAATACATGTAAATCCATGGCTGATTCATATCAATGTATGACAAAACCCACTGGAAAAAAAAATAATAATAATAAAAATTAAAAAAAAAAAAAAGAAAATAACTTTTTCAATATAGATTTTATTGAACTAATATTTTTAAAAAATATATATCCTGTGTAGGCTCTGTGGAAAATTTCCCCAAATGGATATATTTGATTCTTTAAAACATTTGCTTTCATTCATGCAATTAACTTGTAATATTTTTGTTTCATAATAAATATTAGAATTTCTAAGATTGAAATAAGTTCTAATATTTAAACTCCAAAATATCACATTTCATTTTTACGGAATAAGAATTATTCACTTGATCAGATACTAAGTAGGATTTAAGTATGCTTTTTTATCTTTCTGGTGTTGCTTATTAATACTTTCAATTTTTACCTCTTATATAAATTCCTTAATTCCCCAAAGGAAAAGCAAGTCCTTTGAAAGAATTATGTGAAATAGATTTATCTACTTGCAAACAATTCAGGTAGTGTACTGCATAGTGATAAATTTAATAAAAAGTGATACTTTTAAAAGTATTGTAAGATATACTATTAATCATTCCTTAAAGTTTCTATACATGTGGCCACATCACATAACTGATTCCATTGACGCAAACCATAATTATTCAAGAAATATTTTGTGAAAAATAACTTTTAAAATAGCAAAATTACTTACAACATTTGATGCTACCTCATATTTTTTCTTTTATCACCTGTGAAATATTGAATCATTCGGAAAAATGCAATCCCTAAATTTTCAGTATGTCACCAAATCAGTTCCTTTTCTTAAGATCATAGTTTTTAAACAGAAGAAACTTATTCATGCTGAATTTATTGTTGAACAGTATATATTGTTGAACATATTATACACACACACACACACACACACATATTTTGGGGGGCTTCCCAGGTGATGCTAGTGGTAAAGAACCCACCTGCCAATGCAAGAGACATAAGAGATGAGGGTTCAGTCCCTGGGACTGAAAAAATCCCCTGGAGGGGGGCATGGCAGCCCACTCCAGCTTGGAGAAGCCCATGGACAGAGGAACCTGGCAAGCTACCGTCAGTAAGGTTGCAAAGAGTCGGACACGACTGAAACGACTTATAAGCATGCATATATATATATATAAGCCTCCAGTAATCTCACTTTTAAAATTCAATAAGTAATATAATTCTTATTATGTTTTAAAACCTACTGGCTAAATGCCAAATTTTGAGTGAAAAAAAAAAAAAAAAAAAAGAACTGTTATTGAAGATTGCTCAATAAACTTTCTTTTCTGTAAAAGGTGATCTTTATGATGTGTCTGGTCAGCATGATTTAAACAAGGAACTTCTTTTTGTACTGAAATCACAATTTTCCATAGAAGTTAATGAAGTTCTCTCCCTCTTGCTCAATTTGACATCTTACTTTCATCTCTGCCTACACTACATTAAATTTCTCAGTAGCCTTGCTGACTAGTAGAATTTGGTGTCCTTCATTTGATGTTTGGTTTGGAACTAATGACAGTTTATCCAGGAGTTGGAAAGAGTAACAAGATCTCCTTTCGGGAATTTAGAAAAAATGTGAGGCAAAAAAAAAAAAAAAGATAAACTTCAGATTACCAGCAAGTTCTTTCTAAAGGGTGAATTTTCTCCCTTACTTTCCTGTTTTTGAACAGATTTAATGTCACATTTTCTTTTTCCAGGTATGGTGAAATAAGGCAATGCAATATGTAATATGCTGGTTATTTAGTTGTCAATCAACATCTCTGCCTACAAAGTTCACCATAGAGCAATATTTATTAAAATGCACCTTTTCCCAACACTGTTTAAAGATCTTGATCTGCATTAAAGTTATGAGCTGATACTTGTGAAAGATAATGATTTGTTTTTTGCCTCCTTCTTCCAGAATCACTGTTACATTTGCTCATTGCTGCGAGCTAAGGTCACACAGCCCTCATGCTCTTATTATAACTGACAACTACATCTTGGTTTGAACTCCAATTCAATTTACACCGGTTTTCCTTTACACATTTTTCTCATATATTAGGTAAATGGAATTCTCACACAGTCTTAAATCAGTCAAAGGGCAGATAGATGTTTTGTTATACAGGCTCCCTCAAAACAGTTCAGCAAACAGCTCTGCTAGGCCTGTAAGAACTAAGATTCCCCTTGGGCAGGAGTTTGTCACTATGATTCATTGAAGAAGTGCTAATTTTAACATTCTATATAATCAGTAAAATTTGTTTGTTATGTGTGCTGGAAATTAGTATCAGATACTGGCTTCAGAACCGTCTCTGAGCAAGAATTTCAGATTCTAAGGAGAATGGATGCATGTGTTTCAAAAAGATCATGTAAAGCTGCCTGAGTAAATTTACGTCTCAAATCAAAAATGATCCCCAGTGCTGAGAGTGACAGATTGATCAGTAGCCTCTGGCTGAAATGACTCTTGTGATGTCCTCCCCATTGCAAGGTTCTTAATGCACTTCTTTCCACAACTCCTGAACAGCCCCTTCTCTACACGCCTTACTTCACTTTAGCTCCTCATTGATACCCAAATTTCCTCCGCAGTTTCTGTTCCTATCAAATGATTCAGTATTTCATCTGTATCTTCCACTTCCTTTTTCCCTCTTTGTCCTAAATAACCCCTTGAGAAATAAAATAAGAATAATATAATGTCTATTTTCCCTCCTCCTTATTTTAGCAGAAAGTGATCATTACCACAAATTGCAAGTGTGGACAATACTTAATAGTAATAAATCATATTTAATACTGATTGAACAGCTACTAAGCTATTTGTTAAATGTAAGTTGACATAAAAATCTGAATGTGCACATTTATATCATATTTCTCCAGACCCCAAATGTTGCATTTCAGAAAAGTTATTATTGCTTGCATTTTCTCCCAAAATACTTTTATGGATCTCTACACTTCCAAGCCTTTCCCTTTAATGTCTCATAGGTTTATTATTTCTTGGAATATCTAGGATTCTCTGAGATACTTTAACCCAAACTACCCTCTCAGCTACCAAAAGGCATTTTCTGTTTTATTCCGATCTTTTTACCTTGCACTTTCTAGTCACTTTACATCACCTTTTCAGTTAGGTCTTCTCTGACACTGCTCAATTCAGGCTCCTGCTTTTGTTCGGTCCCTAAGTTGTGCCCAGCTCTTTGCAATCCCATGGACCCTGGAGCACAGCAGGATCTCCTGTCCTCCACTGTCTCCCAGGGTTTGCTCTAATTCATGTCCACTGAGTTGGTGATGCTATCTAACCATCTCATCCTCTACCATCCCCTTCTTTTGCCTTCAGTCTTTCCCAGCATCAGGGTCTTTTCCAATGAGTCAGTTCTTTGTATCAGGTGGCCAGCTTCAGCATGAGTCCTTCCAAGGAATATTCAGGGTTGATCTCCTTTGGGATTGACTGGGGTTGATTTCCTTGCAGTCCAAGGGATTCTCAAGAATCTCTGATCCCCCTCTACCCGCCCCTCCCCGCCACATACAGGCTACTCCAGCAAAATACCACTTATTGAGTAGCTTATAAAAAGACAGAAATTTAGTGCTCACAGTTTTGGAAGCTGGAAGTCAGAGTACCAACACGATGGGGTGAAGGCCTTCTAACAGGTCACGGATTTCTTGCTTTGTCCTCACAGGGCAGAAGGGGTTCAGTATCTCTTTGGAGTCTCTTTTAAAATGCAGTAATCTAGTTCATTGAGGGCTCCACCTTCAGGAGTTAGGCACCTCCCCAAAGCCCCACCTCTTAATACTTTCTTTTTAGAGGGGTAGGATTTCAAAATATGAATTTTGGGTAATTGCAAACATTCAAGTCATAGCAGCAGTCACTTTCTAATCCAATTTACTAATATTAATTCTGTTTTTATTAATGGCACTTATCATTTAAAAAAATAGTTTAGTTATTTTCCTGTTTTCTCCTACTAAACACAAAAACTTTATGAGAGCAAGAAATCCATCTTATTCATCACATTCTTCCAGTTCTTATAAGATAAATAGTAGAAGCTCAAAAAGCACGTTTTGAATGACTTTTATCAATGAATGACTTATGGCAGAGATAATTTCCTTAGCTACTTGACTTAAGGTTTCTCTGTACCATCAATTTTACCATATTCATTAATTAGACATTCAACACCCTCTTATTAAGTACCTGCTGTGTGCCATGAAATATTAGACACGTTAAAAAAGGCACGTAGCACATTGTAAACATTAAACAAATATTCCCTAAAAAGTATTTCCTATAATTACATTGAGTTAACCTCATTAGATGGAGAAGGCAATGGCAAGCCACTCCAGTACTCTTGCCTGGCAAATCCCATGGATGGGGGAGCCTGATGGGCTGCAGTCCATGAGGTCGCAAAGAGTCGGACATGACTGAGCGACTTCACTTTCTCTTTTCACTTTCTTGCATTGGAGAAGGAAATGGCAACCCATTCCAGTATTCTTGCCTGGAGAATCCCAGGGACGCGGAGCCTGGTGGGCTGCCGTCTATGGGGTCGCACAGAGTCGGACACGACTGAAGTGACTTAGCAGCAGCAGCAGCAGCAACCTCATTAGAAAATGTTGCCATAGGACAATTGTTAAACACAAAGGTTTATGAAATACCTTATTTCTTGATAATTTAATTTGGATAAAGTCAATCAATGGCTTATAGAAAACATTGCAATTTGCAAAAGAAATAATGTAAATATATTAAATAAATCTTTTTAAATTCCTTGCAAAATAATGTAAATAATGTAAATATATTAAATAAATCTTTTTAAATTCCTTGCAAAATCAAGATTTGTTAGTTTATTGCTTATATTCTTTCTATTAAAATTCTCTAAAGTAAAATCATCATGTGACTGTATAGCAATATATTAGGAGATGACGTTCTTGTATTATGATTTGCTTCCAAAGGCTACTGAATGAGTTCATCTTTCAATTCTGTCTAATTTAAAATAAAGGATATTTTAAACACTAAGAGAATATACTTGAATATGAATTATTATCTATATAAAGTTAAATAGAGAATAAGCACCCTCAAATTTCCTTTTCATCAGTTCTCTGAATATTTTAAAAGATAGCATTGTGTTGCATTTTACATCATTGTATTTTGATTTAAAAAATATTAAAAATAAAATATACGAGAGAAAATGTTCTTGTGAATGACTGTCTTAATCTGATAACATTTTTTATTAACTTATATTAACAAAATCTGATTGAACACCTTTGGAAAGCCTAGTCCTTCTGTTAAACATTTATCTTAATTGGAGGGTAATCACTTATACAGTATTGTGATGCTTGTTGCCATGTATCAGTATGACTTGACCATAGGGACACATTTTTGCTCTCCATCCTGAGCACCCCCTCCTGCATCCCTCCCCACCTTATCCCTCCAGGTTGTCACAGAACAAAGTCTTTGGGTGCTCTGCGTCATACATCAACCTCCTACTGACTGTCTATTTCACATTTGGTAAGGTATATGTTTCAATGCTATTCTCTCAAATCATCCCATCCTCTCTTTCCACTGAGTCCAAGTCTGTTCTTTACATCTGTGTCTCCTTTGCTATCCTGTACATAGGAAAGTCGGCTCCATCTTCTAGATTCCATATATATGTGTTAATGTATAGTATTTGTCTTTCTCTTTCTGACTTACTTCACTTTGTATAATAGGCTCTAGGTTTATCCACCTCACTAGAACTGACTCAAAGGCATTCCTTTTTACAGCTCGATAATATTCCACTGTGTATATATAACACAACTTCCTTATCCATTCATCTGCTGATGGACATCTAGGTTGCTTCCATGCCATAGCTATTGTAAATAATGCTGCAATGAATATTCTGGTACATGTGTCTTTATCAATTCGGGCTTCCTCGGGGTATATGTCCAGTAGCAGGATTGCTGGGTCATATGATAGTTTTATTCCTAGATTTTTAAGGGATTTCCATGCTGTTCTCCTTGGTATTTGTATCAGCTTAAGAGAGTTCTTTTTCCTCCACACCCTCTCCAAGGCCCAGTCATTTGTAAAACTCTTTGAAGGATGCAAAATCAGTAGATAAAATACTTGGCTTGGAGTTTACATTATAGTTGCATAAGTAAAAAATTTAAGAAATCATGAAATTTTTAGGGAAGAATTATAAGATTCTAGATTAAATTCTAGATTCTAATAAGCTAGAGATCATATACCTCGAAGTAAGTTATTAGTTATAGCAGGCACGTATATGTTGGCATACTTTGGCATACATCATTGTCAATGTAAATTGTCATCTTTTCTGATTGTAATATCAAGCATGTAGAGAACTAAGAACAAAACATGACTGAGGTAAGATTAATCTGGCTTGCCTTAAGTATGTAATATATTCAAGTGAACAAGAAACTCAGAGAAGAGGCTCTAGTATAGATCCTGAATTCCAGAATGATTATATGCAAGTTTATTTACAAGTGAGGAAAGAGTCAGTATCACATTTGTTTTTCTGGTAGTTTTTAAAGGTACACTGTAAAAATGTATTGAAATTTATTAGAAGGTAGACCCATCTTTGAAAATGAAGACTAATGCTAGTTAGATTCCCTGATGTATCCCCAGATGAGAAATATATAAAAGCTCTGTATATTGTGAGGAAAAAAGCAATATTTAAATTTCTAAATGTTTTCTTTTTTCTGTGTCTTCTGAGAATGGTAAAACAAGATGTTATCTTTCATTCTCACTTTCCTCTACAAAATATGTTCTCTTCTGGAATATATGCTAGTTTCTGGGAATACAGATAGGCCCTAATCAATGTAATATTTTATAATAAGATTATGAAGTCAATTATATTATCATTTTTCATTGAAGAAAATAAATTCTCTGCTACAAATGATATCCTAGAGCAAAGTGGTGGTTGTGAGAAAAATAAATAAATAAATAACAACAATCTAAAATAATTCTCAAAAGAAGAGTTGGTTGTATTTAGTAATTGTGAGAAAGCCAAAAACAAAGCACCAGTTCAAGTCTTTAGAGATCCAAATTCTTATTATATCTCATATAAAATTCTCTTCAGTATACTATTACATTCTGTTACCATCATTGTTTTTATGTTGACATATTCCCTAATGTATCATAAACTCTTTGACATCAGAAACATAGTTTATTTATCATTAAATTCTGTCCAAACCACTGAATATATTTATATACCATTAAAATAAGCTAATCATTTTAGTTAACTGAATGAGGGAGTGAGGGGACTGTAATGACATTCACTATGCCATTCTCTTTTTGAGGAGAAAAGACAGGGACTGTAAATTAATTATGCTTTATATTTGCTGAATTTTAGTAAAAAATACAAAATAAAAATATTCTGCTTGTAGACCAGTGAAATAAAAATACAAATCTGAGGAAAGTCATTGGCAAAGAAAGTTACCTGAAAAAACTTTAGAAATTTCAATGTAATACATGAGTACCAATTAGCTTCTTTCAACACTGGATACCAAGGAAGGCAAATTTACTCAAAAATGTAAATATGAAAATAAAGTCTTAAATTTAAAGGTTATCCCCATATCCAAGGTGAATAAGTACAAAGAAGCAAGATATTGAAGCAGAGAGAGGAAAAAAAAAAGAAAGAAAGAAATCTTATTACTTAAACAAATCGGTAAAGAATATGAAGAAATCATAGTTTAAATTTGAACAGTCATAAGAGCATAAAAAAGATTTTTATAAGGTCATTAAATTGAACATTATAAAGTTTTTGGTTATACTAAATACACAAATACACATTTCAGTGAAGCAAAGTAAACATGGTATTCTGAATAAGGGAATTCAAAAACAGTGCAGATTTATCATACACTAAAAACTACATTGCAATAACAATAATATCAATAATAAGATATTAATAATAATAGCAAAGTGATATAATATAACAATTAATAATAACAATTAATAATATTAATAATATAATTATATATTAATTATATATTATAATCATGTTAATAATTAATAATATAATATAATATATATAATTATATTTTACATACATTTTATATATTATATTTTATTTGTATATATTATATAATATATATTTATATATATTTTATAAATTTTATATTTAATATATATGATATAATATATATTACATAATATATATAATATATATATTATATATTTTATTATATATTTATATTATGTTATATAAAATCATATTATATAATAATGATATAAGTATAATAATACTTATATCAATAATAATAAGAAAAAGTAATAGCACTAGAAAATGGGGAATAATGCAACACAAAATTTAGACACTTTTAGAATTCATGAAAACCAAGAATGTACCAAGAGAAACAAAATGCATGAAAGCAGCATCATTCACAATCTTCAGAATGTGAAATGAAGGTGGAGACACATTAAAAAAGCCCAGTTAGGCACCATGATTTGAAGAGGAAGATCTATAGTTTAACATGAGTTGTGAAGTAGAAAGCCAGCAGAGAATCATGTGTATTTACCACTGAGACAAAGAGGAATTTGAAATCTTCAGTGCTAGGGATTATGCTAATAGCAGTAGCCAATAGAGTGTAACTAAGGAAGAAAATATTTCTAAGTGATCAATACAAAGAAACAGAGGATTCTTTGATACCATGAAAAAAAAAAAAAAGAAAGAAATAGAGGAGAAAGAGACTGGAGATCTCTCAAGAAAATTAGAGATACCAAGGGAATATTTCATGCAAAGATAGGCACAATAAAAGACAGAAATGGTATGGACCTAACAGAAGCAAAAGATATTAAGAAGAGGTGGCAAGAATACACAGAAGAACCATACAAAAAATATCTTAATGACCCAGATAACCACAATTGTGTATTTTTTTTTCTATATTTATTCCCTTGTTTGCTTTTCCTATTGTTCTTTTTCCCTTGCAGTTAATCTTTAGTGTTTATAAATCTTCTTTATCTATCTTTATTTAACTTTGTATATCTATTCTTTCTTTCTCTTCTTTCTTTCCTGTTCTCTCAATGTATTTGTTAGTTTTGTTTCCATTGCTTTATTCCACACCTGGCACCTTGCTTTAGTTTTGTTTTCCACTTTGTGCTTTAGTTAGTTTTGTTCCTAACTGCTAGATACATGTTTTGGTTTCCTTTGTTTGCTGGGTCAATCCATTATACTTTTTGTTGTTGTTGGACTGTCTTGTTTTTGATTATGGGTGTATATGCATATGTGTATATCCAGTCACATTTTTTACTGCTGTTATAAACCTCTGCCTCTAGGTTGGGCTTTTGCAGTTCTGTGGAGTGTTCCTTTTTTTTTTTTTTTTCCATTTTTTTTTTCATTCTCCTTCCTTTTCTTTCTTTCTTTCTTTTCTTTTCTTTCTTTTTTTTTAGGTGCTCTTTTCTATAATTTTAATCTTTAATTTTTAAGCCCATTATATTTTATCTACATTTATTACTTTGTTTGCTTTTCCTACTGTTCTTTTCCTCTTGAAGGTAATCTTTAATGTATAGAAATCTTCTCATCTACCTCTATTTAACTTTGCATATCTATTCTTTATTTCTTTTCCTCTCAACATATTTGTTAGTTTTGTTTTCATTGCTTTATTCCACACCTGGCACCTTGCTTTACTTTTGTTTTCCACTTTGTATTTTAGTTACTCTTGTTCTTAACTGGTAAATAAAATTTTTTATTTCCTTTGTTCACTGGATTAATCTGGGTACTTTATTTTTGTTGGTCTGTTTTGACTTTGCTTATGGGTGTATATGTGTATATTCCATTATTTCAATTATTATTTGCCAGATTTTGTACCTGCTATTTGTCTGGGGTTCATCTTTGGTTTCAGGTTTTTGGGTATTTGTTTTAATATCAATGCCATAACAGACCACCTGTGGAACTTTTATTCTTGAACAGAAATCAAGCCCTGAGCCTTTGGAGTGGGAGCCCTGATTCCAAGACCCTGGACTACCAGAGAACTCATACAAAGGAAACCACTTGAGTACAAGACCCAGCATCACCCAGCCAACAGTGGCACCCTGTGCAGAATGCCTCATCTAAACAACAAACAAAACAAAATACAAACCCAAGCACCAGCATACAGGATTACCACCTCACTCAGCCTTTTTCATCAGAGGAAAAACACACAAACAAAAAAATCCAGCACAAATCTCACCCCATATGAAGCTTACACAAACCGCTGGACCAACCTTAGGAGGGGAGAAACCAAAAGGAAGAAAGAATTCAACCTTGAAGCCTTGAAAAGGAGACCTCAGACACAATAAGTTAAAAAAAGAAAAATAATGAAAAGGCAGAGAAATACTACACAAATGAAAGAAAGGACTAGAAATACAGAAGTCCGAATAAATGTAGAGGAAATAGGCAAACTATCTGAAAAAAAGTTCAGAATAATGATAGCAAAAATGATCAAACACCTCGAAAACCAAATGGAGAAAATACAGAAATCAATTAACAAAGACCTAGAAGAATTAAAGAATACGCATACAGAGACAAACAACACAATTACTGAAATTAAAAACACTCTAGAAGGAATCAGTAGCAGAATGGCTGAAGCAGAAGAACGAATCAGTGAGCTGGAAGAGAAAATGGTGGAAATGACTTCTGAAAAGCAGAATAAAGTAAAAAAGAATGAAAAGAACTGAGGATAGCCTCAGAATCCTCTGGAACAATATCAAATGGACCAACATTCAAATTATAGGGGACCCAGAAGAAGAAGAGAAAAAGAAAGGGTATGAGAAAATTTTTGAAAAGATTATAGCTGAAAATTTCCCCAACGTGGAAAAGGAAATAGTCAATCAAGTTCAAGAGTCACAAAGAGCACCATACAGGATAAACACAAGAAAAAACATGCAGAGACACATACTAATCAAATTAACAAAGACTAAGCACATAGAAAGAATATTGAAAGCAGCAAGGAAAAAGCTATAAATAACTACAAGGGAAACCTGATATGCTTAACAGCAGATCTTTCAGCAGAAACTCTACAGCCCAGAAGGGAATGGCAGGATATATTTAAAGAACTGAAAGGGAAAAATCTACAACCAAGAGTACTGTACCCATCAAGGATCTCATTCAAAACTGATGAAGAAATCAAAAGCTTTTCAGACAAGCAAAAGCTAAGAGAATTCAGTATCACCAAATCAGCTTTGCAACAAATGTTAATGGGACTTATATAGTCAAGAAATGGAAGAAAAAAAGATCTACAAAATCAACCCCAAACAATTAAGAAAATGGCAATAGGAACATATATATCAATAATTACTTTAAATGTAAATGGATTAAATGTTCCAACCAAAAGACAAAGACTGGCTGAATAAGTATAAAAAATAAGAACCATATATATCTTGTCCAAAAGAAACCCAATTCAGACCTAAAGACACATATAGACTAAAGTGAGAGGATGTAAAAATATATTCCATGCAAATGGGAAGCAAAAGAAAGCTGGAGTAGAAATTCTCGTAACAGAAAAAAATAGACCTTAAAATAAAGATTACAAGAGATAAGGAAGGGCAATGCATAATGATCAAGGGATCAGTCCAAGAGGAAGACGTAACAATGATAAATATCTATGCGCCCAACATAGGATCACCTCAATACATAAGAGAAACACTAACAGACAAAAAAGAAGAAATGAACAGTAAAACAATGATACTAGGAGACTTTAACACCCCACTCACACCAATGGATAGATCACCAAAATAGAAACTTAATAAGGAAAAACAAGTCTTAAATGATATATTAGATGAGATGGATCTCATTGATATCAATAAGACATTCCATCCAAATGCAAAAAAAAAAAAAAAAAAAAAAAAAAACCACCTTCTTCTCAAGTGTACATTCAACGTTCTCCAGGATAGACCATGTCTTGGGTCATAAATCAAACCTCGGTAAATTTAGGAAAACTGAAATCATATCAAGCATCTTCTCTGACCACAGTGCTATGAGATTAGATATCAATTACAAAAAAAAAAAAAAAGAAAAACAACTGTAAGAAACACAAGCACATGGAGATTAAACAACACGTTTCTAAATAACTGACAGGTTACTGAAGAAATTAAAAGGGAAGTCAAAAAATTTCTAGAAATAAATGACAATGAACAACTCAAAACCTATGAGATGCAGCAAAAGCCATTCTAAGAGGGAAATTTATAGCAATACAATCTTACCTCAAGAAACAAGAAAAACATCAAATAGGCAATATAACTTTACACCTAAAACAACTAGGAAAAGAAGAGCAACAACAACAAAAAAATTACTAGAAGGTAAGAAATCATAAAGATCCAAGAAGAAATACATGAAAAAAGAAAGAAAGAAAGAAATGATAGAAAAGATTAATAAAACTAAAAGCTGGTTCTGTGAAAAGATAAACAAAATTGACAAACCTTTAGCCAGACTCATCAAGAAAAAAAGAGAGAAGATTCAGATCAACAAAATTAGAAATGAAAAAGGAGAGATTACAACACACAATGCAGAAGTACAAAAAGTTATAAGAGACTACTATGAACAACATATGGCAATAAACTAGATAGCCTGGAAGAAATGGACAGATGCTTAAAAAGTTCAATCTTTCAAGACTGAACCAGGAAGAAATAGAAATTATGAACAATCCAAATACAAGCACTGACATTGAAGCTGTGATTAAAAAAAAAAAAATCTCTCAGAAAACAAAAGCCCAGGAGCAGATGGTTTCACAGGAGAATTTTTACCGAAGAGCTAACGTCTATGCTTCCAATATTTTTTCAAAAAATTGCAGAGGAAGGAACACTTCCAAACTTATTCTATGAGGCCACCAATACCAAAACCAGGCAAAGATAATACAAAAAAAGAAAACTACAGGGCATTATCACTGATGAACATAAATGCAAAAATCCTCAAAAAAAATTTAGCACACAGAATTCAGCAACTCATCAAAAAGCTCATACACCATGATCAAGTTGGGTTTATTCCAGAGATTCAAGGACTCTTTAACATAGAGAAATAAATCAGTGTGATATATCATATTAACAAATTGAAAGATAAAAACCATATGATAATCTCAATAGATGCAGAAAAATCCCTTGAGAAAATTCAGCACCAATTTATGATTAAAACTCCTCATAAAATGGGCATAGAAGAAACCTACCTCAATATGGTAAAGGCCATATGTTAAGCCTACAGCTAACATTATTCTCAGTGGTGAAAAACTGAAAGCATTCTCCCTAAGATCAGGAATAAGACAAGAGTGTCCATTTTCGTCACTATTATTCAACATAGTTTTGGAAGTCCTAGCTACAGTAACCAGAGAAGAAAAAGAAATAAAAGAAATCCAGATTGAAAAAGAAGAAGCGAAGGTCTCATTGTTTGCAGATCACAAGGTACTGTATATAGAAAACCCTAAAGATAGTAACAGAAGATTACTAGAGTTAATCAGTAAATTTATCAAAGTTGCAGGATACAAAATCAATGCATAGAAATCACTTGCATTTCTATATACTAACAATGAAGAATCAGAAAGAGAAATTAGGGAATCAATCCCATTCATCATTGCAACAAAAGTAATTAAATATCTAGGAATAAACTTACCTAAGGAGACAAAAGAACTGTACACAGAAAATTGTAACACACTAATGAAATAAATTAAAAAATGACATAAATGGATGGAAAGATATTCCATGTTCCTGGATAGGAAGATTCAATATTTTGAAAATGACTATACTATGAAACTACCAGGACTTCCCTGGTGGCTCAGATGGTAAAAGCGTCTGCCTACAATGCGGGAGAGTCAGGTTTGATCCCTGGGTTGGGAAGATCCCCTGGAGAAGGAAATGGCAACCCACTCCAGTACTCTTGCCTGGAAAATCCCATGGACGGAGGAGCCTGGTGGACTGCAGTTCATGGGGTCACAAAGATTCAGACACGACTGAGCGACTTCATTTCACTTTCTTTCATACTATGAAACATGATCTATAGATGCAACGTGGTCATTATCAAATTACTGCTGACATTTTTCACAAGACAAGGACAAAAAATTTCACAATTCATATGAAAATACAAAATACCCCAAATAGCCAAAGCAGTCTTGAGAAAGGAGAATGGAGCTGGAGTACTCAGTCTTTCTGACTTCAGATTATACTACAAAGCTACAATCATCAAGACAGCATAAGAAAGAAAGAAAGTGAGGTTGCTCAGTCATGTCCTACTCTTTGTGACCACTTGGACGGTAGCCTACCAGGCTCCTCTGTCCATGGGGTTCTCTAGGCAAAAATACTAGAGTGGGTTGCCATTTCATTCTTCAGGGGATCTTCCCGATCCAAGGATCAAACCCGGGTCACCTGTATTGCAGGCAGACACTTTACCCTCTTAGCCACCAAGACAATATGGTACTAGTACAAAAACAGAAATATAGTCCAATGGAGCAAGATAAAAAGCCCAGAAATAAACCCATACACCTATAGGTACCTTATTTTTGACAAAGCAGGCAAGAATATACAATGAGGCAAAAACAGCTTCTTCAATAAATGGTGCTGAGAAAACTGGACAGCTACATGGAAAACAATGAAGTTAGAACACTTCCTAACACCATACACAAAGATAAACTCAAAATGGATTTAAGAGTGAAATATAAGACTAGAAACTATAGAACTCTTAGAGGAAAACATAGGCAGAACACTCGATGACATAAATCACAGCAAGATCCTCTATGACCCACCTCCTAGGTTAATGGAAATAAAACAAAAGTAAACAAGTGGGACCTGATTAAACTTAAAAGCTTTTGCACAGTAAAGGAAACTATAAGCAAGGTGAAAAGACAACCCTCAGAATGAGAGAAAATAATAGCAAATGAAACAACTGATAAAGGATTAATTTCAAAAATATACAAGCAGCTCATACAACTCTATACCAGAAAAACAAGCAACCCAACAAAAAAGTGGGAAAAGACCTAAACAGACATTTCTCCAAAGAAGGCATACAGATGGCTAACAAACACTTGAAAAGATGTTCAGTATCACTCATTATTAGAGAAGTGCATATCAAAACTACAATGAGATATAACCTCACACCAGTCAGAATAGCCATCATCAAAAGTCTACACACAATAAATGCTTAAGAGGGTGTGGAGAAAAGGGAACACTCTTTCAGAATACAGCTATGGAAGATGGCATGACAATTCCTTAAAAAAAAAAAAAACTAGGAATAAAACCACCATATGTCCCACCAATCCCACTCCTAGGCATATACACTGAGGAAACCAAAATTGAAAAAGACACATATATCCCATTGTTCGTTTTAGCACTATTTACAATAGTTAGAACATGGAAGCAACCTAGATGTCCATTGACAGATGAATGGATAAAGAAGTTGTGGTACATATACACAATGGATTATTACTCAGCCATAAAAAAGAATGCATTTGAATCAGTTCTAGTGAGGTGGATGAGCCTAAGATCCTGTTATAGAGTGAAGTGAGTCAGAAAGAGAAAGAGAAATATCATATTCTGACACATATATATGGAATCTAGAAAAACGATACTGAAGAATGTATTATAGTGCTGCAATAGAAAACAGAAATACATAATAGACTTATGGACAGTGATAGAGGGGAGAAGAGGGTGAGATATATGGAAAGAATAACATGGAAATACATTACCATATGTAAAATAGATAGCCAGCGGGAATTTGCTCTATGGCTCAGGAAACTCAAACAGGCGCTCTCTATCAACCTAGAGGGGTAGGATGGGGAGGGAGATGGGAGGGAGGTTCAGAAGGGAGGGGATATATATATATATATATATATATATATATATATATATATATATATATATATATATACCTATCACTGATTAATGTTGAGGTTTGACAGAAAACAACAAAATTCTGTAAAGCAATTATCCTTCAATAAAAAGTAAATTAATTAAAACAAAACAAAACACTCAGCATTCAAAAAATGAAGACCATGGCATCTGGTCCCATCACTTAATGGCAGATAGATGGGGAAACAGTGAGACTTTATTTTGGGGGGTTATACAATCATGGCTGATGGTGACAGAAACCATGAAATTAAAAGATATTTGCTCCTTGGAAGAAAAGCTATGACCAACCTAGACAGCATATTAAAAATCAGAAACATTACTTTGCCAACAAAGTTCTATCTAGTCAAAGCTATGGTTTTCCCAGTAGTCATGTATCTGGGGATGTGAGAGTTGGACTATAGAGAAAGCTGAGCACCAAGAATTGAAGCTTTCAAACTTTGGTGTTGGAGAAGACTCTTGAGAGTCCCTAGGACTGTAAGGAGATTAAACCAGTCAATCCTAAAGGAAATTAGTTCTGAATATTCATTGGAAGGACTAATGCTGAAGCTGAAGCTTCAATACTTTGGCCACTTGATGGGAAGAGTCAACTCATTAGAAAAGCCCCTGATGCTGGGAAAGATTGAAGGTAGGAAGAGAGGGGATCAACAGAAGATGAGATGGTTGGATGGCATCACTGACTCGATGGACATGAGTTTGAGCAACCTCTGGGAGTTGTGATGGCCAGGGATTCCTGGCGTGCTGCTGTCCATAGGGTTGCAAAGAGTCACTTTATTGAGCTGAACTCAGTAGAGAGTACATTACAGAACACAAATCATCTACAAAGAAATTGGCAGTAGCATCAGACAGAAGATCATTGGCCATTCCAAGCTTCTGTGCACGTTGCCTGTGTGCTCAGTCACTCAGTTGTGTCCAATTCTGTGATCTTATAAATTGTAGCTAACCAGGCTACCTGTCCATGGGATTATCCCAGCAAGAATACTGGAGTGGGGTTCCATTTCCTTCTCCAGGGGATCTTCCCAACCCACGGGTAGAATCTGTGTCGCCTGTGGCTCCTGCATTGGCAGGTTGATACTTTACCACTAGCCATCTACATCATGTTTGTTGACATGTAATTGACTAAAGCAATTCACATGCATTTAACGTTATAAAGAAATAAAAGTCCTCTCATGTGTCGAAATGTAGATGTGATCTTGATAAAATGTACATTAAATACACCATAACTGAAAGGCAAAATTAGAAAACATTATGTAATATATGAATTATACTTCTTCTTTTACAATGCATATTTTCATACAAAGTCAGAAATAGCATATTTAGTTGTAAATCTACTAAATACTTTTTCAGTCAATATTCCCCCTGAATTCCAAATAGTCAGTATTTCAGCTTTATGTTTCTTGAAATTTCACTCTTTGTTTCTGTCTGGAAAAATCCCTTCTCATGAATTTCAACCTACTACCTTCTCTTCCTTCATTCCTTTGTGTGACAAATACCATCTTGGCTCACATGCAACTTCTCATCTTGTCCTCTTCAATACACCTTGGCTCCAGTTCTAATCTCCACAACAGGGCTTTCTGTGGTGGTTGGAGCTGATTTTGCCACTTGCATATAGGCCAAAAATGGAAGGAAATTAATATCCTTTGGGAGAAGTCCTCTTCTATATATAGTCTAACTGTTCATAAACATCATTTTCTAACAATGAAGATAACACCAAGGAGCATGTTTTACACATAAGGGACACCAACATATGCCAGTTGGATCAAACCCTAGTTTTTCGTTGGAAATTGGATCTAGCGATTTAGTGGTAATTTACCAGGTAACATATCCTGCTTAGTTGTATTTGGTTCCCTGTTTCACTTTATCCTCACCATCGATATTTTCTAAAGTCCTCTTCAAAATAAACCCATTGAATCTGAATCATGTCCTCAATATCTGTTTCTCAAGGAACCCAAACTAAAGTGCAACACTTAAAGCTACTGTTCTCCAAACTAGTTCTACCTTCATTCCCACACCCTGTGTACAACATTAGCATCCAAGCAGCTGTTGTTGTCAGTCACTAAGCCATGTCCAACCCTTTGCAACCCTTTGAACTGCAGCACACGAGGTTTCCCTGTTCTTCACCTGAGTTTGCTCAAGTTCATGTCCATTGATGCCATCTAACCATGTCAGCGATGCCATACAACCTTCTCATCCTGTCACCCCCTTCTCCTCATACCTTCAACCTTTACCATCATCATGAGTCGGCTTTTCACATCAAGGGGCCAAAATATTGGAGTTTCAGCTTCAGCATCAGTCCTTCCAATGAATATGCAGGGTTGATTTCCTTTAGGATTGACTGGTTTGATCTCCTTTCCATCCAAGGGATTCCCAAAAGTCGTCTCCACACCACAATTCAAAAGCATCGACTTTTGGCACTCAGCCTTCTTTATGGTCCAACTCTCACACCATCATATGACTACTGGAAAAACCATAGTTTAGACTATACAGACCATTGTCAGCAAAGCAGCTATCAAGATAGAAACCTAGCCATCATCAATTATATCTCTTTTTCTCTCTCTTTCTCCTTCATAAACCACATAAATCTATGCCTTCAATCAATGAATATTGCCATATGATTAGATCATGTCAAATCAACTTTGTTTCTTCTAGGTCCTTGTTAAACATTTCTTGCATCTTCTCAATCCTTGTCTCCAGGCTGTTTATCTGTAACTCCATTTTGTTTTCAAGATTTTGGATCATTTTTATTATCATTATTCTAAATTCTTTTTCAGGTATATTCCCTATCTCCTCATCTTTTGTTTGGCTTGGTGGGCATTTCTCATGTTCCTTTACCTGCTGGGTATTTCTCTGCCTTTTCATCTTGTTTAGATTGCTGTGTCTGGAGTGGGCTTTCTGTATTCTGGTGGTCTGTGGTTCCTTTTTATTGTGGAGGTTTCTCCCAGTGGGCGGGGTTGGACAATTGGCTTGTCAAGGTTTCCTGGTTTAGGGAAGCTTGTGTCGGTGTTCAAGTGCGTGGAACTCTCCGGAGTGCAATGGAGTGTCCAGTAGTGAGTTTTGAGATGGGTCTATGTGTTTGGTGTGATTTTGGGCAGCCTGTATGTTGACGCTCAGGGCTATGTTCCTGTATTGTTGGAGAATTTCCGTGGTATGTCTTGCTCTGGAACTTATTGGCTCTTGGGTGGTGGTTGGTTTCAGTGTAGGTATGGAAGCTTTTGGATGATCTCTTATTACTTAATGTTCCCTGCAGTCAGGAGTTCTCTGTTGTTCTCAGGTTTTGGACTTAAGTCTCCTGCCTCTGGATTTCAGTCTTATTCTTCCAATAGCCTCAAGACTTCTCCAAATATACAGCACTGATAATAAAACTTCTAGGTTAATGGTGAAAAGATTCTCCCCCGTTAGGGACACCCAGAGAGGTTCACAGAGTTACATGAAGAAGAGGAGAGGGAGGAAGGAGATAGAGATGAGCAGGAGGAGAAAAAGGGGGACTCAAGAGGTGAGAGACAGATTTGCACAGTACTCTGTTCCCTAAGTGTTCTCCATAGCCCAGACACCCACAGAGATTCACAGAATTGGATTTAGAAGAGAAGGGGGAGGGAGGAAATAGGGGTGATCTGGGTGAGAAAATGGAGTCAAAAGGGGGAGAGAGTAATCAACACCCTCCTGAGTAAAAATAGGTACTGAATATTGGATTCTTAAATGTCCAAAATTGATATCAAATACTGAAAAGCAAAGATTAAAAATCTAGAGTAGAGGTTAGACTCTTAAAAATGCAATATTAAAAACAAAAACACAAACACAAAAAATATTAGCAATACATACAAAGTTCAGTTTAAAAATAGGGTCTTTTTTTTGCAAGGTTATAGTGAAATGAAAATGAAAATTAAGGAGTAATAGAGGAGTAATAGAGGACTTTAAAAGAAAATAAAAGAAAATGAAAATTAAAGAGTAATAGGGAATTTTAAAAGAAAATAAAATAACAAAATTTAAAAAAGAAAAATAATTTTTTTTAATTAAAAAAATAGTAAAAATATGTCTAGGAATTTCTCTGGAGCTGTTGAGGTCAGTGTGGGTTCAGTTCAGTTTCAGATAGCTCCTCATTCCAGTTTACACTTCTTGGTATCTTTAGGCCCCTTCCGGTGTAGTTGGTGTTACCTACAGGGATTTTAATCTGTTGCACCGGTCACTTCTGAAGCGGTTCCCTTTGTTTATTTGGCTTCTGTGTGCCGGTCTCTTCAGTGTCTAATTTCCGCCCTGACACAGGCGGGTGGAGGTGGACTCTTGTTCAGGTTCGCTTGTTCAGTCGTGCTGCGGGGAGGGAGGGGCGCTGCAGACAAATCTCACTGGCCTGTGTGGGGAGCACTCGCAGTGCTCCAGCCACACTGGTTTTGCCCCGGCTCATGGGTGTGGGCTTTCCCGGTCTACACTGCTCAGGCTCCCGGCTGCTCTGTATGGAGCGGGCCCTGCGTTGCATGTGATTCCAGTTTTTGGGTATTCCACAAAAGAGCGGGCCTGCGTTTTGTGCCTTCCCCCGACCGAGCAGCTCAGGCAGCCAGGAGCTTGACGGGTGCACTCTCCCCGAGTGCAGCGCGCCTTATCCCCTCCGGGGTCCCAGCCTCAGTTTCTGTACGCTGGTCTGGTGCGTGCACCTTGTGTCTGTTCTGGGGAGCTGGCCTCCAGCCGCAACCCTCCCAGTGGATGTCAACCATCCAGAATCTCAGGAAGTCTTTGGTTAGAAACTGGGAGCCTGTTTGCAGTTTGGTAGGGGTGCCGTCTCTGGGGCCGAGTTTGCCCCTTTCCCCTCCCCCCTGCCTCCAGCCTCCAGCGGGGGATGGGCCGGTCCGCAGCCGGCCAGCTCTTCTCTGGAATTGCTCAGTCCTTTTGTTCTGCGAATGTCCAGCAGTGTGTTTGGTTAGTAGTTTTCGCAGGTTAATTTTCTCTCTCTCTCCTGCTATCCCACAGTTTAAGTTGCTATCTTGCATTAGCTCCCTCCAATTGCCCTCAGGGCACTCAGGCCCGGTCTTTACCCTGAGCAATGCTGCCCGCTCCTCTCCGTTCCACCCTCACTTGCTGGTGGCAGATGCGAGCATCTGGGGTACTTTTCTGCTGGGAGTTGCTTTTAGGCATGCAATCTGTGGGTTTTATTTATTTCTCCTCCTGGTTAGGTTGCCCTCTGAGATTCAATAACTTCTCCCAAGCCCACCAGTGAGAGGGCTTCCTGGTGTTTGGAAACTTCCTCTATTACGGCTCCCTTCCCGGGACGGGTCTCCGTCCCTAGCTCTTTTATCTCTCTTTTTCTCTTTTATATTTTGTCCTACCTCCTTTCAAAGACAATGGGCTGCTTTTCTGGGCACCTGATGTCCTCTGCTAGCAATCAGAAGTTGTTTTGTGGAGTTTGCTCAGGGTTCAAATGTTCTTTCAGTGCAATTTTAGGGGAGAAAGTGGTCTCCCCGTCCTATTCCTCTGCCATCTTAGCTCCTCCTCAAATCAACTTTAATTCAGATTGCTGAATCTGCTTTTGTCCCTTTTATCAGTTGTGTCCCTTTAATTGTTATTCTTCACAAGCAACTTAAATAATCCCATTGAAATGTAAAGTTAAAAATGTTACCAAGATATTTTTTTTTCATTGCTTTCAGGAAAAGTAAAACTCCTACAACCTTTATATCCTAGCTCTAATGTATCATTTCAACCTCACTTTATCACACTGTTTCTTTGTATTATGTGTTTCAATGTTACTGAACTAATAGAGCTAAGTAATTTTTGGAACAGCAAATTTAAACTTCTGGAAGAAAAGATAATTGCAAATGTTAAGCCCAGTGGAACTACACCAATAATGAATTGATAATAACAAGGAACAACTGTGTTAAGAAAATAAAATGAAATATTTTTGAGCCATAGGAAGGACTATTTATTTGTAAATATGGATATATATGATGATAAATATTTACAATGCATAATCATTGATTTACTATAGAGATTATCTGAAAAATTATCTTCAGCAAACCTTGACTATATGATGTGAATGGGGAAAAAGAAATGACTTACTGAAAAATGAGAGTAGGTACAAATTGTTTTGTCCTTATATCCATGAAAATAAAGATGATTGTGTTATTCTCACAATGCAAACCAAAGTCCCTGAGAAGTGACCATATAGATATTCTTATAATACTATTTAACAAAAGAAGTATGCTCTATTAGTTTTCTGTTTTACTAATTATATGGACATTTTTAACATATGATCAATAATTATGTCAACTTAGTAAGTTACAAATCAAGACATATCCTTGTATGACTTTACAGCTCTTGTGTGGAGGGTGGGGGGAGAAGAGAATGTAGTTCTATAAGAGAAGGAATGTGCAAATGGAGATAGTGTATACCCACTATTTGTTTGAAATTTGTTTTTTTCTTCACAGGAAAGGGTATGTTCCTTCATAGATGTCATGCATTTTATGTATCAACAGTTTCTATTAATGAAACATATAATTAGAAGATCTATCTCTTGATAAATTCTATCTCCAGAAAATAGTAATAGTTTTTCAGGAAGATGGATAGGAAGAACATGTGGAAATGTGAGGAAAAAAAAAACAAAAAACATGCAGAAATGAATGTGGAAGGAGCACTGTGAAGGACAAAATGTCATTTTGACTAAGCATTTTGTGCATTATATCCTCTGAGATAATAATATTAATATTTACATTTATTTATCAGTTAGTGCACTCATTGGTTTACTAAAGTTAGTCACCTTTTAGGATTTTAAATAGCTCTGCTGGAATTTCATCATCTCCACTAGACTGGTTCATAATAATACTTCCTAAGGACCACTTGACTTCACACACCAGGATGTCTGACTCTAGGTGAGTGAACACACCATCGTGGTTTTCCAGGTCATAAAGACCTTTCTTATAGAGTTCTTCTGTGGATTCTTGCTACCTATTCTTAATCTCTTTTGCTTTTGTTAGTTTCTGTTCTTTTTTCTGCCCATCTTTGTATGAAATGTTCCCTTCAGTTCAGTTCAGTTGTTCAGTTGTGTCCAACTCTTTGCGACCCCATGGACAGCAGCAGATCAGGCTTCTCTGTCCATCAGCAACTCCTGGAGCTTACTCAAACTCATGTTCATCGAGTCAGTGATGCCATCCAACCATCTCATCCTCTGTCGTCCCCCTCTCCTCCTGCATTCAACCTATCCCAGCATCAGGGTCTTTTCCAAGGAGTCAGGTCTTCGCATCACGCATCAGGTGACCAAAGTATTGGAGTTTCAGCTTCAGCATCAGTCCTTCCAATGAATATGCAGGACTGACTTCCTTTAGGACTGACTTGTTGGATCTTCTTGCAGTCCAGGAGACTTCTTCAGAGTCTTCTTCAATACCACAGTTCAAAAGCATCAATTCTTTGGCACTCAGCTTTCTTTATAGTCCAACTCTCACATCCGTACATTACTACTGGAAAAAACAAAGCTTTGACTAGGCGGACCTTTGTTGGAAAAGTAATGTCTCTGCTTTTTGGTATCTCTAATTTTCTTGAAGAGATCTATAGTTTTCCCATTATATTGTTTTCCTCTATTTCTTTGTATTGTTCACTTAAGAAGGTTTTTTTTTGTTTTATTTTGTTTTGTTTTGTTTGTTTGTTTGTTTTAATCTCTCCTTCTTATTCTCTGGAACTCTACATTCAGTTTGATGTATTTCCTTTTCTACTTTGCTTTTTGCTTTTCTTCGTTTCTCAGCTATTTATAAGGCCTCCTCAGACAACCATTTTTCCTTCTTGCATTTCTTTTTCTTGGGGGTGATTTTGGTCACTGCATCTTGTGCAATGTTATGAACCACAGCCCATAATTCTTCAGACTATCAGGTCAAATCCCTTGAATTTATTTGTCAGTTCCACTGTGTAATTAAAAGGGATTTGATTTTGGCCATTCCTGAATGACCTTGTCGTTTTCCCCTCTTTCTTACATTTAAATCTGAATTTTGCAACAAGAAGCTCATGATCTGAATCACAGTCAGTGCCAGATCCTGGTTTTGATGACTGTATAGAGCTCCATTTTCAGCTGCAAAGAATATAATCAATCTGATTTTGGTTTTGACCATTTGGTGATGTCCATGTGTAGTGTCATCTCTTGTGCTCTTGGAAGAAGTGATTTGCTATGACCACTGTGTTCTCTTCACAAAACTCTGTTAGCTTCCATCCTGTTTCATTTTGTAGTCCAAGGCCAAACTTGCCTGTTTCTCCAGTTATCTCTTGACTTCCTATTTTTGCATTCCAATCCCCTGTGATGAAAATGACTTGTGTGTGTGTGTGTGTGTGTTTTAGAATGTCTTGTAGGTCTTCATAGAACTGGTCAACTTCAGCTTCTTTGGTGTCAGTGGTTGGGGCATAGAGTTGGATTACTGTGATGTTGAATAGTTTCCCTTGGCAACAAATCAAGATCATTCTTCAGTTGTTGAGATTGCACCCAAATACTGTATTTCAGATTATTTTGTTGACTGTGAAAGTTACCCCATTTCTTCTAAAGGATTCTTGCCCACGATAGTAGACGTAATGCTCATCTGAATTAAGTTCACTCATTCCCTTCCATTTTAGTTCACTGATTTCTAAAAGGTCAAGGTTCAGTCTTCCCATCTCCTGTTTGGCCACATCCAATTCACCTTGGGCTTCCCTTGTGGCTCAACTGGTAAAGAATCCACCTGCAATGCAGGAGACCTGGGTTTGACCCCTGGGTTGGGAAGATCCCCTGGAGAAGGAAAAGGCTAGCCACTCCAGTATTCTGGCCTGGAGAATTCCACAGACTCTATAGTCCACGGGGTCACAGAGAGGCAGACACGGCTGAGCGATCATTGCCACAATACATCGGGTTTCCCTTGTGTCTCAGCTGGAGCGGCTTTCACGTTCAGTTCACTTTGACTCGTGGACTAACGTTTCAGGTTACTGTGCAGTGTTGTTCTGTGTGGCATGGGGCCCTACTGTGCTCCCGGAAACACCCACAGCTGGGTGTCACTCCTGCTTTGCCTTGGTGTCTTCATTCCACTTTGCCCCCGTAGCATATTGGACACCTACAGACTGAGGGCTGGGGTGGGCTCATCTTTCAGTTTCATATTTTGTCTCCTCCTCATACTGTTCATGGGATTCTCAAAGCAAGAATGCTGAAGTGGTTTGCCCTTCCCTTCTCCAGGGGACCACATTTTGTCAGAATTCTTCACCATGACCCGTCCCTTGTGGGTGGCCGTGAACGACATGGCTCATAGTTTCACTGAGCTGCACAAGGCTATGATCCATGTGATCATTTTGTTATAGACTAGACAATAAAGCTATAAACGTGGAAGAAAAATTGCTTAGGAGACAGGTAAACATCAGGTATGCAAATAGAAAATTAAAAGACCCTATGAAAATTGTTATTATTTAATTTGTTATGCAAGATAGAGTGAGAATCTGAGGTATGGATTGCATACAAAGATGTCAAGCTGGTAAGTAAATTAATTTCAGAAAGATGAATTCACTGAACGCTATTGGAATAGCAGTAAAGGAAAGTTTGCAAGCCATTTCCCTAGAATTATATGGATAAACAATGGACTTAGTGCTTTATTTTTTCTTGCTTTTTTTTTTTTTTACTTTTATTAGTTTGTGTCATATACATTTACTTTAATGACAAAGATATTATAAATCAGCAAACATAGTATTTGATGAATCATTTGAAATTATAAATTAACATATTAAAATGAATCAAATGACAATACAGCATGTATATAAATTCAATCAAAGGAGCAATATGAGTGAGTTTGAGAACAGAGATGGAATTCTAACATTCATACCAAAGAAAATCACCATTATTATCAAGTATTATAGGAAAGGGTGAATTTTTAGTTTTTAATCTCTCACTGGTTACTTTATTGTGCATATGTGTGTATTCTTTTGTGTCTTTCATTTTTGCTCATTATTTCCTCTTCACTGTATAAAATTTCTTGTTTTTACCTTTATATTATTGATCTAAATCTAAGTATCAACAGTGAATTCCTATTCAAGGCTCTTGGGGGAAAAAAATCATGAGAGAAAAGATAAGTCAACTAGTAATACTTTGCTTTCTCTTAAAATTTTATTATCAGACATAAAAATAAACATTCAATTAAAAAATAAGCCATGAAGTAAAATATACAGTACAGTTATTTCTACAAATATACATAGACAGCATTATAGGATGGAATATATAAATCTTGCTGTTACATGAGGATAAAATGGAAAAATAAGCCACTTTTTAAAAAAGCTACAATAATTATATTATATACTTATATCTAGGAGACAATATATATTACCTATGTTTCTGTATTTATAAGTAAATAAAAATAGTGGAAATAGTGGTTAACATGAGTAACAAATGGTAAGTTATGCCTTATTTTCTACTTAACTTTTGCTTTTTTTAAAAATATTTTTCAAGACTTTTAAAATTCCGGACTTGATAGTCCTCATTGTTTTCATTCACCTGCCACACTGGTCTCCCCTTTTTAATGGCCTGAAAAAGATGGCTAACATTTTGAAACTCACACATCTTTTGATGATGGTCCCTAAAGACAACCAAAGGTAGAACGGAAAAAAATGTTACATTTGACTGGCCAGAGCTCCAGTAAAGAGCTCTGTCTGATCAATACAGACCCTATTAATTCTGATCCTAGCCTCATAACTGTTGCTCTGCTCTCTCCCCAGAGTTAAATTACTTTGAAATAGCACAAAAACTACTCAGAAGGGTTAGTCAGGAACCACACAAAATGTTTTCTTCCTAACAGTCTGGCTATCACTGAGTTGCACACAAGGAAAGGATGAGAATATGGTTTTATAGTATATATTTCATACTATAAGCACCCCCTAAAGTGCTTTGTAATGAAGGTAAATATCAGTCTGGATAATTGTGAAGCTGTTAGGTGAGTGCTATATGAGAGTTGGCCTTAAGATATTGGAGTCTTTAGTGTTAATAGGTAGAATGTTGGTTAGGACCACAAAGACATTTTTTATACTCTTCTGGAAAGATGGTCAATTTTCTTTCTTTTTTTTTTTTTTTTCCCCCATTTCAACTGGAAAGATCGCAAACTCAGTCCCAAGCTCAGTTTTTTAAATAATAAAAATGTATTAAGTGCCTGCAATGGGCCAGTTAAACACAGGACCTACAAATATAAATACAAATAAAAAATGGTTACTGCCCTCCAGGTATTCACCATATGGTCAGTGTGGCTGCTACATAAGCATATAGTTGTAATCAGTTGTTAAACTGAGAGACTCAATATAGAAGAGAATAAACATAAAAGCTGATGGTGTACTATTAACAAAGTTGCATAGGAGACATGAAACTGGAATTTGAGTTTGAAATGTTTGTCAGATATGTACACCAGATTTACCAAAATTGAAGAGACATATTAAAAAAAAAAAAAAAAAAAAAAGGCTAAGGACTCAAAATGTAAAATGTATACATTTCATGGCACACAGAAGAAAACTACCATTGATTCAATGTGGCTGTATATTTGGATGAGAAAACTGAAAATAATTTAGGCAATGTTAAGGGAAGTCTTTTTAATTTCTTTAAAAAAAAAAAGTTAAAAGATTTGAAGCAGAAAAGTGACAGTTAAATCTGATATTTTTGAGTGAAACTTCTAGTAGCAATATGATTAATGGATTGAAAAGAAGCATCAGTAAAATCAGAGAGGGACTAAAACCATCCTGTTGAGATTCTTGAGAAATAAGAGTTTGTTAAAGAGAATAGAATGGCTGATGAAAGAGAGGACATGTGAGGGAAGCATTAGACACAGAAAATATGTAACTAACTGTCATAATTTTAGATCTTACATATTTGGAATTTTTCCTTAAGCAAGGAAATAGCTTAAAAAATAATGCTTTTAGGATAGGAAAGGCAAAGCTAGGAATAGATTTGGGGAAAGAGAGTAGGATTGGCCATTTTGAAGTGGTGATTTTGCAGGACATTCTTATGGCATTTTACTGTGCTTTACTTATATTCTGTCTAAATTCATTTACTGGAGGTAAGAGAAAAGTCAAGAACAGAGATGAAACTTCAGAAGTTATCAATACAGATAAGAATGAATTTTGCAGAAGATGAAATTCCCTTTCAACAGGAAAACAAGAACATAAAATGACTGAGAACAGACATATAGGGAACCTGAAACTTTTAGGATTTAGCAGAAGGAAAGAAGTTGCTATATAGAGGGAGCATCTTTCTTAGTGATCTGAAAAGGGAGATAACCAGGAGACTCTGTTCCAAATACCAAGAAAAGAAGGAATTTTTCAAGAAGTTAACTTATCTTTCCTCTATTCCATGAGATCACCGTGAGAACACCTCCAAAGTGTCAATCAAACCATCCAAACTTGACTTTCTCTAGGTATGCCTCTTTCAAATTTTCCACCTCGTAAATTCACGAATTTGGGGAAAATTTGTTCGTTTTCTTGTATAAGATATTAATGATGCAAAATAAATACTTAAAATCTTTTTGAGTTTGTAAATTGTACCCTATACATGGGTTTTCCCTGGTGGCTCAGATGGTAAAAAAGAAAAAAAGAAAAAAAATCTGCCTCCCGTACAGGAGACCCAGGTTCAATCTCTGCATCAGGAAGATCCCCTGGAGAAGGAAATGGCAACCTACTCCATTATACTTACCTGGAGAATTCCATGGACAAAGAAACCTGGTGGGCTTCCATGGGTTTCCAAAGAGTTGGACACAACTGAGAGACCAGTGTTTGAATGCCAATTAATAAGAGGCTTCAAAAGTCAGAGGAGGTTTCATTCAGTTTGTAACAGTAACCTGGGGTAGATGGAAAAAAAAAAAAAAATCAACAACTAGTTCCTCTGAATGTTCTCCCCTTAGACCAGGCATTCCTTTCCACTTCCACTTGTTCTGCGTGTCAACTGCTCACTGTTTATCTGGGAAATGAGCAGCAAATTATGCACATGGCTGATAACTTCTTAGATTCAAGTAGAATGTGTTACAGAATGTGTTTGTATATATGCATGGCCTTCTGTATAGAATAATGCAAAATTAAAATAATTCAAACAAATTTTTTCACAAGACTGACATTTATTTCAAGATAACCATTTTAAATATTGAAAAACATTTTTAAAAAAGCTTTCTGGAATAGACAAAAAAAAAAAAAAGAAAAGAAACAATGATGTTTTCATATTTAGAATACATTTGTCCCAGAGAGAACATAGACATTATTTCAACATTCAGCTTTACTTACTTGCAGTTTATTTTCTTGAGACATATATTGGCTTAATTTGATCAGATGGATTATTTAGCCACAAGCTATTTTGTATTTAGGTACATTTTAGAGTTATTCACCATATCCCACCATTAATCCCTATACTGAATTGCCCATTCAAACTAATGATGCATTCTGAATACAAATACATGGAGAGAAACAGAAATTGCTTTGATACAGGCTTTGTAAACTAAAATATCTCCCGTTTTGCTTAACTTACTACCTGGGAGGACAATCTACCTTTTTGCAATGCTAAACAGGAACAGATAGCTGGCTAATTAAAGCAGCATTAACATAGCTATTCAGTATATAGCTAGTTTTTGCACCTTTTTCAAATGAGGACTAATAGTAAAATATGCATTAGTAGCAATTTTTCTTCACTATTATTTGTTCTTTGAATTCATTTTTGTAAGAAGATTTAGAGTCTAGGCAAGATTTACAAAAAAAAAAAAAAAAAACTTGTTTGATTCAACATGTCTAAAAGTATTAGAGAATTTCAAGTGAGTACATAAAATAAAGCAAAAAAAAAAAAAAGCAAAAACATAAGCTATCAGTCAATAATGTAGATGGTCATTTAATGAGCCCAATTCTTAAATGTACCAGATATTGTTAAATTGTAGAAACACTGTAGATATTTAACAAGTAAAGTAGTCATAATTATAAGACTGGAGCAATATCTCTAAATAGTTCTTCTCTTTTCACAATCTCTTTTTTTTTTTCAAAACATTTAAAATCTATTGAATTCTGTCTTTATATTTACTATTAAGACTGAAACAATTGTCAAACAAAAAATATATGACTAAATAAAATATTTTTCATTACTTTAAAATATATATAAATACTGCATAATAATAAACCCAGATATGGGGCACTGCGCAATATTCCTGATTCCTTTTCATGACATTTGTACTACATAAATGTCATAGAAGTTGATTCTTTATAAAAGGTCTAATATGTGATTTATATGTTTAGACTACTAAGTGATATATTGACTAGCATATTAAACATTTATATTATAACCCAAAGTATCATGTGACCTTTCCTTGAAGCCAAGGGAAGTATTATCTCATATTCCCTAAAAGGCAAATCTATGGGTGAATTAGTCAGTTCACTGTGTTTAGAAAATATAATCTATATCTTGCAAAAAGCACATATGTCAGACAGTATTTTAAAAGTATTATTTATATTAATCAATTTTTTTATAAAGTAGATTTCTTCACTCTGCCAGAGGGTAAAGGCAGGGATCGATGGGGAGATTAGGAATGACAAATATACACTACTATATATAAAATAGGTAACTATTACAGACCTACTGTATAGCAGAGGAAACTCTACTCAATACTCTGCAATGTCTTATATGGGAAAATAATCTAAAAAAGAGTGGATATATGTATATGTATAACTGATTCACTTTGCCATACACCTGAAATTAACTCAACATTGTATTTCAACTATATTACTATATATATATATATATATATATATTTTTTTTTTTTTTAAGAAAAGGAAAAAAGAACTGCATGCTTAAAACAAAAGATGATCAGGTGGAATCTGTAGTAATTTCTGGTGAAAATTGGAGGATCTAACTTGGATAGTCAATTTCTTAAAAGACTTAGAGGTATGGTTAAGCAAATCCCAAAATTTCTTTAGGGAGCAGTTTTGAACCTACTTGAAAATTCTATACCAAAAGTTAAAATGATTTATTCCTGTTAATTTTCAAAATGATTGTCTACAAGACTTATAGAAAAACCTTATAAAGCTCCTTTTGAGATGCTGATTATAAGCAAAATGACACCACCCTTATGGAAGAAAGCAAAAAGGAACTAAAGAGCCTCCTGATGAAGGTGAAAGAGGGCAGGGAAAAGCTAGCTTAAAACTCAGCATTCAAAGACTAAGATCATGGCATCGTTTGCCATCACTTCATGGTAAATAGATGGGGAAACAGTGAGAGACTGTTTTCCTGGGCTCCAAAATCATTGCAGATGGTGACTGCAGCCATGAAACTAAAAGACTCCTGCTCCTTGGAAGAAAAGATATTAATAACCTAGAAAGTGTATTAAAAAGCAGAGACATTATTTTGTCAACAAAGGTCCATCTAGTCAAAGCTATGGTTTTTCCAGTAGTCATGTATGGATGTGAGTGTTGGGCCATAAAGAAGGCTGAGCCCCAGAAAATTGATCGTTTAAACTGTGGTGTTGGAGAAGCCTCTTGTGAGTCCCTTGGACTGCAAGGAGATCCAACAAGTTAATCCTAAAGGAAATTGATTCTGAATATTCAATGGAAGGACTGATGATGAAGCTAAACCTGCAAAACTTTGGTCACCTGACACAAAGAACAGACTCATTAGAAAAGATCATGTTGCTGGGAAAGATTGAAGGCAGGAGGAGAAGGGGACCACAGAAGATGAGATGGTTGGATGGCATCACCGACTCAATGGACACGAGTTTTCTCAAGCTCTGGATAATGGTGAAGGACAAGGAGACCTGGCATGCTGCAGTTCATGGAGTTGCAAAGAGTCAGGCTCAACTGAACCACTGAGCAACAACAACAATAAGCAAAATAGTTTCTTTCTCAAGCTCATGAGATGAAATTGTGGCAAAACATACTCGTGGATAACTTCATTGACTATTGGTTATATGTAGTTGAACTAAAGAGATAGAATTTGGAAACTGATAACTAAATACAATTTGACGAGTTTGCAAATTAATCTTTCTGACAATAGTGTGTTTCTAGTATTGATCAATACTAGAACTGAGATCAACAAGGTTTCTTGAATTCAAGAATTATCTTCATGGTATAACTTTAGAAACCTTCTGAAATATCCAACATAGATATATAACAAATATTTATGCTTACTGGTATATATATGATAGAAAATATGCAGTCATTAAAATAATATTATCAAATTAATTAGTTCACAAAATGTTTTATTATATATTATCAATTGAAAATGTTAGTCACATGAAATTTATTGGCTACATACTGTTTCAATCTGTAAAGTTACATTGAAAAAATAAAACCCTATCTCACTGTTGACCTATTATTAAATCCAATTCCTTTGTATGATAAACATTATTTCTTACTTTTCTGTATTCTAACTTAAAAATAATTAACATCAAGTACTTTAATACTCTTAAAAGAAACAAATTACTGGAACCATTGTTTAAACTATACTAATTAGTCTATGATAACTCAGAAACACTTAAAAAATATTATCTATGAAGTTTTCAATATAATAAAGGAAAAAATAATCAAAAAACAGAAAATGTTGTTAGAGATGTTAGATTGAACAAATATATTTAGCTTTTCTCCCTACTGAAACTGTCCTAAAATTATAATAAATAATTTTTAAATGAACTTTTAAAAAGAGATTGAAATAAATAAACAAAAGAAATTGATAATGGAACAGGAAACAATAACAACAAAAAAATAAAAAGCAGTGTAACTTACTAGACCCATGGATCTAGTAATCCTTAGTCTGCTCTAAGAAAAAGCATAAAATCACATAAACTGTGTCATAGAATACTCCCATAATAAAAAGCTTAGTAATAGGCAATGTGTGTGAGTGCTAAGTTGTTTCAGTTGAGTATGACTCTGTGCGACCCTGTGGACTATGGCCTGCCAGGCTCCTCTGTTCATGGGATTCTCCAGGCAAGAATACTGGAGTGGAATTCCAGGCCTCCTCCAGGGGATCTTTCCCACCCAGGGATCCAACCCACCTTCTCTCCTACCAGATTAAATATATATATGTATGTATATATAAATCCAGAGAAAGTAAGGGGAAAAAACAAAACATTGAAGGGTAGATGAGGGAAACACAGGCAGGATAGCGTGGAGGAGGGAGCGCATGCCATCAGAGGTTAAAACAAAGCTCTCACACTAGATGATATGACTGAACAGTCTTTCCCACTTATCTCTAGTGCTGGCATCCTCTCTTACAATCTGAAGTTAGGAGTCTAGAAGAGGTTCCCGTGGTGTAAACAAATGACAAAAAGGCTGTAAATGCAGGAGTTTCCCAAGAAAAGAATCTGACCAAGCCACCTTCAAAATAAGATCGCAATTGACAAACCTACAAATAACTTCCAATCAGCTTTCTACTGACCATTCTTAAATATCAGTAGACAGCCAAGGATTGCCAGACATATGTGACAAATATCTGAAAAGAATTACTTAATGAGAACAAAAGGAAATCATCTAGGAAAAAACAATTTGGAGGAACCTGATAGGATGAATTGAAAAGAAAAAAAAAAAAAAAATTTAAAAGCTATATTTCTCTTGCCACTCCAGCTATCATAACAGAATACCAGACTGGATGGGTTATAAACAATAAACACTTACTTCTCAAAGTCTGGAAGATGAGTTCGAGATAACAGCACTGGTAGAGTAAGTGTCTGGTGAGATTCCTCATCCTTAGAAATGGCTGTCATTCTGCTATAACTGCTCCGGGCAGAACAGCAGAGATAACACTCTGGGGCCTTCTTTCTAAGGGCAGTGGTTTTGTTTTGTTTTCCTGAGGTGTCTTCATGATCTGATCAGTTACCAAAGGCTGCACTTCCTAATACATTCAGACTCAGGTGTCAGCATATGAATTCTGAGGGAACACAAACACTCAATCTGTATCAATACAATTATTCACCTAGATTGTAGGTCTTGGACAGAATAAGAGAAGCTCCTGTATTGATAATAATAGAATGCCTTGAAAATGGAACCAGGTAACAACAACAACAACAAAATACCTGTTAAAAATGGAAATGAAAGTGGAAATTGAAAATTTGATGGGAGGAACGGAAGAGAATGTTAAAGAAATATCCTGAAAAATAGAAAAACAAAGACATAAGATTAAGCAATGTGAATTAAGAGACAGTTCAAGTCCAAAAAGATAATATCTAAATTATCAGTATAAGATTATTAGGAAGCTGAAGAAGTAAGACGAAAGAAAATGGTAGAGATGAAATTAAGGAATAGAGACTTTGAGGTTGAATTAATGTTAAGCAGTACACAGAAAACTAATCAAGCAAACATGTAGACTCTTCAGTTCAGTTCAGTTGCTCAGTTGTGTCTGACTTTTGCAACCTCATAGACTAAAGCACCCCAGGCTTCCCTGTCCATCAGCAACTCCTGGAACTTGTTCAAACTCATGTCCATCGAGTCGGTGATGCCATCTGTGGTCCCCTTTTCCTCCTGCCTTCAATCTTTCACAACATCAGGGTCTTTTCCAATGAGTCAGTTCTTCACATCAGGTGGCCAAAGTATTGGAGTTTCACTTCAGCATCAGTCCTTCCAATGAATATTCAGGACTGATTTATTTTAGGATTGACTGGTTTGATGTCCTTGCAGTCCAAGGGACTCTCAAGAGTCTTCTCCAACACCATAGTTCAAAATTATCAATTCTTTAGCTCTCAGGTTTCTTTATATTCCAACTCTCACATCTATACATGAGTACTGGAAAAACCATTGCTTTGACTACACCGACCTCGGTTGGCAAAGTATGTCTCTGATTTTTAATATGCTACCTAGTTTGGTCATAGCATTTCTTCCAAGGAGCAGGTCAGTTCAGTTCAGTCACTTAGTTATGTTCGACTCTTTGCAACCCCATGGACCACAGCATGCCAGGCCTCCCTGTCCATCACCAACTCCCGGAGTCCACCCAAACTCATGTGCATTGAATCAGTGATGCCATCCAACCATCTCATCCTTTGTTGTCCACTTCTCCTCCTGCCTTCTGTCTTTCCCAGCATCAGGGTCTTTTCAAATGAGTCAGTTCTTCACAGCAGGTGACCAAAGTAATGGAGTTTCAGCTTCAACATCAGTCCTTCCAATGAACACTCAGGATTGATCTCCTTTAGGATGGACTGGTTGGATCTCCTTGCAGTCCAAGGGACTCTCCAGAGTCTTCTCTGATACCACAGTTAAAAAGCATCAATTCTTTGGCGCTCAGCTTTCTTTATAGTCCAACTGTCACATCCATACATGACCACTGGAAAAACCATAGCCTTGACTAGATGGACCTTTGTTGGCAAAGTAATGTCTCTGCTTTTTAATATGCTGTCTAGGTTGGTCATAACTTTGCTTCCAAGGAGTAGGCATCTTTTAATTTCATGGCTGCAGTCACCATCTGCAGTGATTTTGGAGCCCAAAAAAGTAAAGTCTGACACTGTTTCCACTGTTTCCCCATCTATTTTCCATGAAGTGATTGGACTGGATGCCACCCAGTTTTGCCAAGAGAACGCACTGGTCATAGCAAATGCCCTCTTCCAACAACACAAGAGAAGACTATACACATGAACATCACCAGATGGCCAACACTGAAATCAGATTGATTATATTCTTTGCAGCCAAAGATGGAGAGACTCTCTACAGCCAGCAGAAACAAGACCGGGAGCTGACTGTGGCTCAGATCATGAACTCCTTATTGCCAAATTCAGACTTAAATTGAAGAAAGTAGGAAAACCCAGTAGACCATTCACGTATGACCTAAATCAAATCCCTTACAATTATGCAGTGGAAGAGAGAAATAGATTTAAGGGACTAGACAGAGTGCCCTATAAACTATGGATGGAAGTTCATGACATTTTGCAGGAGACAGGGATCAAGACCATCCCCAAGGGGGGGGGGGGGGGGGGAATAGACTATTACTCCCAGAGAAAATTTTTAAAAAAGTTTAAAAAAAGCATATTTTGACATATAACATGTAAATGGTGGTTAGCTTGTCATAGTTTCTAAATGTTTATCTATTCAAAATAAATAAATACATTTTAATGATAAGAAGACCTGTAAAATCTGTGGCAGTGGTAGACCAGTTTAAGCAAGCAAAGAAAGATACTTATATTTCCCAAAACTTCAGAAATTATGTGTAAATTTGAGGAAAAAAATATTAAAATAATTATAAGCCCATGATTTAACAATGTTGATGTAGCTAAAAGAGTTAATAGTTCCTGTTCTTTAGACATAAACAAGTTGTGTAAATTTATTTGATGCTAACTCACATGCATAATTTGGATAAAAATGTAATTTCATGTTAATTTGGGGTACATCCATAGCCAAATATGAATAATAAAATAGTGTTACTGAAGATTGACCTATTTCTAGGGTCAGTAGTATAGACTGCAATGCAAATACATAAATAAACAAAAAACAATTGACTGATAAATAAATAAAATGATTTAAGTTGTTAAAATAGAAGTATCTATTTGATAATAACTACTCAACAGTGATGACACATGTAGGTTTTGAAGCCCAGTGGCGGTGGTGGGGGGTACAATTTACCCAGTAAAACAGGAGAATACTGCCCAAAGGTAAATCTTAAATATTATTAATTGTAGCAACAAAAAGGCACAATAGCATGCTTTTATTAAAGGAAATACAGTCTGAACTGTCACACGATACAGTGTGACTGAAACACCAGTTCAGAAATTCACAGCTTGAATTCAGACTAAAAATTCTCTGTTGATATAAATCTCTTAAAGGGTTACTGTCAATGCATTCTGAGTCATAAGCTCTTCATCTTGTCAATTTCACTGCATCTAAAAACACTTGACAACTTTCATTGCAATAATTGTGAGCAATCTTTCAGTCCTAGAGCAACTCAGTTACTGTGATCAACAAATATGTGAAATGCTCTATAAAGGTAAACCAGATAAAGTAGGTTAGCATGGACTTTGGCAATATAAACCCTCTGGCATATGAGAAATGCCATTATAATGCAAGCTCCGTGGCTCACATTGTCCCACTTAATGACTATATATAAAAGCTGCAAAAAAGACAAACAATTTTGTAAAAATCTCTGCAGATATTTCAGAATTGAATACAAATATTGTGGTCTGGAAGCCTCTTATGATGCCCCTTTAAGATGATTAACTCATATACAGGATGTTTCTTAGTCTTTTCTACTCAATTTTCCTAAATACTATCTGGCATTCTTTACCCTTCAGCTGTGACACAACAAAATTAGACTGTTACAAATCTGTATAGCAGCCCAGAGTTGTCCTCAACACTTGTGACTTGCTTGCTCCTCCATCCCACAGAGCTTCTACAGGGTTAACGTAGTATTTCATTAAAAATTTACAACTCTGGATTTTTCCAGTCTGGCATGTAAGGATCTTAGACCTCACCACTCTGTCCTAAACAATAAAATGGTCAAACAAATGGATAAATAAGCTCTCTCTAGACCAGTACTCTTGCCTGGAAAATCCCATGGATGGAGGAGCCTGGTAGGCTACAGTCCATGGGGTCGCTAAGAGTCAGACAGACTGAGCGACTTCACTTTCACTTTCCACTTTCATGCATTGGAGAAGGAAATGGCAACCCACTCCAGTATTCTCACCTGGAGAATCCCAGGGACAGAGGAGCCTGGTGGGCTGCCGTATATGGGGTCACACAGAGTTGCACATGACTGAAACGACTTAGCAGCAGCAGCAGCAGCAAATCTGTCAGAGAAGTGAAGACACAGGGCAAGCGATTGCTTTCCAAATTGGAGAGATAGACAGATACAAAACTTGGCCAGTTATGTCTCACTAAAGCTAAAAAAGTAAAATAATTCAATGAGAATTAAAAAAAAAACATAAAAACTTATCAATGCAGAATTCCATTAGTAAACATCTCCATAACAGCCAGTACTGAGGTAGGAAAATCTAAATTCTCATTGATGAACTGCTGGAGGCTCGGCATGAAAGATGTTGAGAGTTTAAAAGTTCAGGGTACCCAGGTATAGGGGAACCCCTGAATATTTGTCATATTTATTACAGGAGCTCTGCTTCCAGGACTTCATAGTAAATATAAGAGAAAATAACCCTCCAACTTCCAGCAGGGAGATGGAACAAAAAAACTATTTTGAAATACACAACAGCATTCTGTTCTTAACAATGCCTGCCTTTAGGACAAACTATTTTTACCAGAGCTTAACCTGCTGGAATTTAATCAGAGCCTAACCTACTTAGAAAACTAAGATCATGGCATCTGGTCCCATAACTTCATCAGAAATAGATGGGGAGACAGTGGAAACAGTGTCAGACTTTATTTTTGGGGGGCTCCAAAATCACTGCAGATGGTGACTGCAGCCATGAAATGGAAAGACACTTACTCCTGGGAAGGAAAGTTATGACCAACCTAGATAGCATATTAAAAAGCAGAGACATTACTTTGCCAACAAAGGTCCATCTAGTCAAGGCTATGGTTTTTCCAGTGGTCATGTATGGATGTGACAGTTGGACTGTGAGGAAGGCTGATCACTGAAAATTGATGCTTTTGAACTGTGGTGTTGGAGAAGACTCTTGAGAGTCCCTTGGACTGCAACGAGATCCAACCAGTCCATCCTAAAGGAGACCAGTCCTGGGAGTTCATTGGAAGGACTGATGCTGAAGCTGAAACTCCAGTACTTTGGCCACCTCATGTGAAGAGTTGACTCATTGGAGAAGACCCTGATGCTGGGAGGGATTGGGGGCAGGAGGAGAAGGGGACGACAGAGGATGAGATGGCTGGATGGCATCACCAACTCGATGGGCATGAGTTTGAGTCAACTCCAGGAGTTGGTGACGGACAGGGAGGCCTGGTGTGCTGTGATTCATGGGGCCGCAAAGAGTCGGACACGACTGAGCGACTGAACTGAACTGAACTGAACCTACTTAAGGAGCAGGGAAATATACAACTGCTGCCCTTTAGCCTATCAAGTGGAAAAAGGGAAATACCAGTTTCCACCAGCCATCTTGTCCACCTAAGTGGGGAAAAAAATGAGAAACACTGTTGAAAGTTCATAGTCCAGGGATACAGGTTCACTTAAGACTGAAATAATCATAAGAGTATATAATGCTTCCCCTCCCTCCATGGATGTGAATATATTAAATGAAAATGAAAATTTTAAACTACTTTAAGTCTCATTATAAAAAGCATACTAAAATTCTGCAAAATTGCAATTATAAGTATAAAATGGCAGGGTAAATATGATGGTGACAAATTTCAGTTGGCAAGGAAAACACAAAGATAAAGGCAGCCAGAAAAATTTAATAGAAATTGATAATTTTAGTGGCATTTGAAATAGAAATCACCCTCAAATGAATGATTTTTTTCATAGAAAGTAGTTGAGTTAATAAAATCATGTTGAAACATTTCAGAGTGTTTGAATGGGAAGCTTCCAAGATCATCTCTTATTCAACAAGTCATACTGAGTATTCTTCATAATTAGTGACTTATTTAGAAAAAGAAATAAAAAATGCTACTAATTATTTTTATATACTCAAATACTTCAGATATAAAAATCAGTATTTCCTTAAATAATGCACATGTCAACTTTATAGAAAATACTAAAGGTGTTTAAAACTATGTCAGTCTAGGATAAATAATGGTATGTGGTCATCATACAACAAGGTAGTACTCAAAATCAGTTTAATATCAAATGATAGTATATCATCTTAATTCCTTCTAGGAATTAAGATTCAAATTTGGCTAATTTACCATAATAAGTTTTTATTTATGTAAATTAGTATTTTTCTTGAATATTCATACACTTGTCTCTAGGATGTTTTTGAACATAATCATACATGTACATGCACATAATTACTTTCATTGACATTTCAAAAATTTGGCAAAAATAGTCATCATAAGTTATAGTAGTATTAAATCCCTAGGAATTTCAGATATTCTTGACTTTCATTAACTCTGGAATTATGCTGTCCACTGGAGACTTAGAAAAAGCAATTTCTTTGAGTTGGAAATGTAATCAATGTTTTCCATTTCAAAGCAGAATATTGGCCTTATCATTCATCAGCAATGTAGACTTGTGTGATGCCAGCCAAATTATTTCATGGTTGGTTAATTATACAGCACTTAGCATTTCTGCATTTGGCTATCTTGATCTGTAGCAATTACCACACTAATGATGGACACAATTTGTTCCTTGATGCACAGCATTTCTATGAAAACTTAAATGACAAATTTATGATAAAACACACCCTGAATAAAAAGGATATTCTCCATAATTCTCTAATATCCTTTATAATTCTCTATAAGGACAAATTTTGAAAAGATATTCTCTATAATTCTCCAAAGGTAGATTAGAGCTAGCTTTTTACAAAGTGTTGACTAAAGACTTTGACAAATTTAATTTTATCAGAAGAAATTATTATTTGATGATCAATATTTTACTCATATTTTTCAGATGAATAATATTTTTGTTTAGATAATTAAGTATGGTAAAACCAAGAAGAAAGTTAAAGAAAATAGTAGCACATATTTTCCTGTTAAAGCTAGGGCACATGTCCATTAATTTTATTACATCAGTCAAGCTCAGCACTCTTCTAACATTTATTGGTCTTAATTTATGAGTAAGATTATCAGATCATGTTATGATTATTTAAGTGCTTCTCCCAGCCTTCCTGGTCCTACTTCATCAACTCTGAATTAATCAATGTGGAACTATATGTACAGAATCTTTAAATCCATGGTAAATTATTAGTTCTATTGTCCTAACATAAATCATTTCCTAGAGGATGTCAGTTACTTTAGAAAGTTCACTGATGTTTTAAATGTATCAAAGAAACTAAACTTGTAATCTAATGCAAATACAGTGAAGTGAAAGTTGCTCAGTCATGTCCAACTCTGCGACCCAATGGAATATACAGTCCATGGAATTCTGCAGGCCAGAATACCGGAGTGGGTAGCCATTCCCTTCTCCAGGGGATCTTCAAAACCAGGGATTGAACCCAGGTCTCCTACATAGCAGGTAGATTCTTTACCAGCTGAGAGGATGTCAGTTACTTTAGAAAAGTTCACTGACATTTTAAATATGTCAAAGAAACTAAATTTTTAATCTAATAAACCTATAGGAGAAACATAAATACACACACATACAAACACACCCACACACACCAAAACAGAATGCTTGATATTTTTTCAGTCTAATAATAACAATAGTTAAACAGTGGCTTCTGACGATGATATTATTTTAGACTTTTAAAGAAAGATTTTGTATAGCTTCTTTTATGATTATATTTTAAAATTATGTTGTACATTGCTGAGGAGAAAATGAATATAGTGAAGAAAAAAATCCTGAATGATCTTGATTAAAATTGGTACTGTTATTTATATTAAGTAATTTAAAAATGGATAAGTAACAAGTTCCTAGTATATAGAATAGGGGACTATATTCAATCTCTTGTGATAAACTGTAATGAAAAATAATATAAAGAATGTATGTATATGTATGAATGAGTCACTTTGCTGTACAGCAGAACATAGTAAACCTACTATATGTCCATTAAGAAAAAATATTCAATGACAGTTTTGAATGGGTAAATTATAGGGCATGTAAATTATATCTCACAGATATTTTTAAAAGTGAAAATTCAAAGTCAACAAAAAATCAAATAAATGTGTTTGATCAGAAACAAAAAAAAAGGTAAAATAAAGTAATTACTCATACTGTATATTAGGTGGGCTAGGTTTTGTTTCTTGGATTTACAGAATATTGGCATTTCAAGGTAAAGATTAAAATTTAAAATGGTAAGTTTTAGTCTTTTCATGCATAATCTTGCATTTTTTATCACCAAAGTCCTTCAAGGAAAAGATATTTAAATTAATTATATTCAGCAATACTATAGAGTGCTTGCAGCATGTAATCTACCACAATAGGTAATTGTTCTCAATTGTCAAGTTTAATACATAGAAATAAATCTCTGGAGCATTAATAAAGTTTTGAAAAAGAGTCACTTAATATACTATATCACATACACTCAGTGATAAACCTAAGTGAAGAAGAATAGATTTTCAATTAACAATTCTATTTGAAGTCATTGGTAAAAAACTAGACCATCAAAATATAAAATTCATATATAATGTGTAAGGGTAAGAATTGATATTACTATATTGAAATATATTTATAAATTTTGGCAGTTTATAACCTGAAGCTGAAGCTCCAAAACTCCAATACTTTGGCCACCTGATACGAAGAACTGACTCATTGGAAAAGACCCTGATGCTGGGAAAGATTAAAGGCAGGAGAAGAAGGGAATGGCAGAGGATGAGATGGTTGGATGTCATCACCAGCTCAACTGACATGAGTTTGAGCAAGCTCCTGGAGTTGGTGATGGACAGGGAAGCTTGGAGTGCTGCAGTCTTTAGGGTCACAAAGAGTCGGACATGACTGAGCAACTGAACTGAACTGACCTGATAAACTTTGGCATCGTAGGATTGAAGGTAACAATTTGAATGTGTATAACAAAAGAGAAAGTAAAATTTAGTAAATAAGAGAGTATACATGTATCAAGAGATACCTGGAGTAACAGGCAAATTTTGCCCTGGAATACAAAATGAAGCAGGGCAAAGGCTAACAAAGTTTTTTTAAGAGAATGCACTGGTCATAGCAAGAACCCACTTCAAACAATACAAGAGACGACTTTACACGTGAACATAACCAAATGGTCAATACCAATATCAGACTGATCATATACTTTGCAGCCAAAGATGGAGAAGCTCTATACAGTCATCAAAAACAAGACCTGGAGCTGATCATGTGGAGGTGACCTGTGGCTCAGATCATGATCTCCTTATTTCAAACTTCAGGCTTAAATTGAATAACATAGGAAAAACCACTAGGCCACTCAGGTATGACTTAAATCCCTGTCAGTGAAAGTGACAAATTCAAAGCATTAGATCTGGTAGAGAGAGTGCCTAAACTATGGACAGAGGTTCATAATACTGTGCAGGAGAAGGTGACTAAAAATTTCCCAAAGAAAAAGAAATGCAAGAGACAAAGTGGTTTTCTGGGGAGGCCTTACAAATAGCTGAGAAAAGAAGAAACACAAAAGGCAATGGAAAAAAAGGAAATATATACTTAATTGGATGCAGAATTCCAGAGACTAGCAAGGAGATAAGAAGACCTTTTTAAATGAACAATGCAAAGAAGTAGAGGAAAACAATAGAATGGGAAAGGCTAGAGATCTCTTCAGGAAAATTGCAGCTATCAAGGAAACATTTCAAGTAAGGATGTCAAGATAAAGGACAGAAACAGTAAGGACCTAATAGAAGCAAAAGAGATTATGAAGAGCTGCAAGAATACATAGAAGAACTATACAGAGTTCTCAATGACCTGGATAACAGTGATAGTGTGATCACTTGCCTAGAGCCAGACATCCCAGAGTCCAAAGTCAAGTGGGACAAGGAAGAATTACTGTGGACAAAGCTAGTAGAGGGGGATGGAATTCCAGCTGAACTATTTAAAATCCTGAAAGATGATGTTGTTAAAGTGTTGGACTCAATATGAAAGCAGATTTGGAAAACTCAACAATGACCACAAGACTGGCAAAGGTCAGTTTTCATTCCAATCCCAAAGAAGGAAAATGCCAAGAATCTTCAAACTATCATACAATTGCACTCATTCCACCTGTTAGTATTACTCAAAATCCTTCAAGCCAGGCTTCAACAGTAATGAATTGAGAACTTCCAGATGAACAAGCTGTATTTAGAAAAGGAGAAGAATCGAGATCTAATTGCCAACATTTATTGGATCTTGGGGAAAGCAAGGGGATTCAAGAAGAACATCTACTTCTGCTTCATTGACTATGATAAAGCCTTTTGTGTGTATTGCAACAAACTGTGGAAAATTTTTAATGAGCTGGGAATACCAGATCACTTTACCTGTCTCCTGAGAAACCTGTGTGCAGGTCAACAAGAACCAGCTAGAACTGTGGACAGTGATGGCAGCCATGACATTTAAGATGCTGGCTCCTTGGAAGCAATCCTATGACAGCATATTAAAGAGCAGAGTCATCACTTTGCTGACAAATGTCCATCTAGTCAAAGTTATGGTTTTCCCAGTACTCATGTATGGATGTGAGTGTTTGACCCTAAAGAAGGCTAATCGCAGAAAAACTGATGCTTTCAAATTGTGGTGCTGGAGAAGACTCCTGAGAGTCCCTTGAACAGCAAGGAGATCAAATCAGTCAATCTTAAAGGAAATCAACATGGAGTATTCATTGGAAGGACTGATGCTGAAGCTGAAATTCCAATACTTTGGCCACCTGATGCGAAGAGCTGACTTATTGGAAAAGACTCTGATGCTGGGAAAGATTGAGGGTGGGAGGAGAAGGGAGTGACAGAGACTGAGATGGCTGGCTAGCATCACTGACTCAGGGGACCTGAGTTTGAGCAAATCCAGGAGACAGTGAAGGACAGGGAAGCCTGGTGTGCTGCAGTTTATGGGGTTGCAAGGAGTTGGACATGACTTAGTGACTGAGCAACAACAACACTTTATACATAGAATTTTGCTGCTTTCTGATAAATAGGATTAGCTATAAACTTTTAAAATATTAATATAATCATGACAATTTACCAAAAATATGAGTAAATATTATTCCATAACACATAGATGATTTCAATTTATCTCAGGAACTAGAATGGATGACTACTTTTCATGATTATTATCCCGCATTGTCAGAGTTTAAATATGAGATAAAAACATAATAAAATAAAAAATGAAGTAATGTAAGACCAGATAAAAAACATAATACTGTCACATTTGTTGATTATATGATTCTAAGATGATAATCTCTATGTAAACTAGCTTTTCTAAAAATAACAAAATATAGAAGTGTTTTTGTTTTAAGACAAACACATGAAAATCAGTCTTCTTTTTTTTTAATTTTAGGAATAAATATCTAACAGCAAATGAAGAAAACATATTACATTTGCAATGTTGCAAAACTACAACCATCCTGTAAAACTTTAATGAAAGAGACAAAATATAAAATTCTATAAATTTCTGTAGAATATAGCAAGATCCAAACTTAAAAAGGGATAAAAAATGATTTTGAGGGAAAGATCTTCAAACAATAAAAATAGCCACTGTCCCCAAATTAGCATATAAATTTAATGCTAATTTAGTTATATCTCAACAGTGTTTCCTTGTAGATGGAAGCAAGCAGGGCTGATAAAATCTGAATAATAATTCAGTTACAAAATAATCACAGAGCTAAAGTTTAATGTCAGCTACCATATATGTAATGCTTATAACATTTCTTATGAAGAGAATATTTTTTAGTTTTACATATCAATAAAATGAAGCTCTGAAAGGTTAAGTAGTTTGTGAGAAATATAATGTATTGTAAAATAGATATCATCAGAGCAGAAAGAACTTCATGAATCTGAATCACACATTTTCTCTCTATATCAGAGTACCACTAGTTTAAAATCTGATTTAACATTATACTTGAGAAAATGAAAATGATTAAAATAATATTAAAATCATGGGAGGGAGGGAAAAGAGGGAGGGGATATATGTTTACCTGTGGCTGATTCATGCTGGGGTTTGACAGAAAACAACAAAATTCTGTAAAGCAATTATCCTTCAATTAAAAAATAAATAAATGCATTTAAAAAAGAATAAGCAAAAGTGCTTGAGAAATATTGACTTAATGATAATATTAAAACCAAGTCTCCTAATATATATTTTATCAAATGTTAGGTTATGATTTAAATTGACAGAAACCACAATTCAGTGTACATATAATTGTTGAAAAGTTTTCCAGAAATTGTCTTCATGAATAAAACTAGTTCATTCTGTCTATCTTCCTAACTTTATAATTTAGGGGAAAAAAAATTCCAAAGAAAAGATACGAACTTAATAAAAGTTTAAAACACCCAAAAGTTGGCATAGACTTTAAGAAATGCATTTGAGCCTTAGATTCATTACTATAAAATGAAAAGGGACGCCCCCCGCCCCCCACCAGTGATCCAGGGGTTAAGAATCCTCCTTGCAAGCCTTGCAGTGGAGGGGACATGCAGCCGGTCCCTGGTTGGGGAAGTAAGACCCCCACACATCACAGGACAACTAATCCCTTGCACTACTGAGCCCGTCCACTCAAGCCCGCACATCACAAATAGACTCTCTGCGTGCCTCAATGAAAGGTTCCACATGCTGGAACTAAGATCTGTCACAGCAAAAGTAGTTAATTTTAAAAATAAATAAATAAAACTAAGATTTTGAACCAATTCCCATAAATGTTTTGGGTAATTATCTTATCAGTTAAGTCAGAATATTTGGAAGTGCAATTTGAGTCTATAGATTCAGTTTGGTCTCATTAAACTGGGAAATTTCACACAATTTTTCTAAAAATAGGTTCACCCCGTCTGCCTGCTTCTCTCAGATTTGGAGTAGCCTTCTAGCCTTACTATGATGGGTGACTACCAAAGCTCACCCAGAGACAGAAAGGGAGATCTGGAGAGAGGACGGTCCAGTAATCCAACTGATCCGCTTACATCTGGTACTTCATCCATGAAAGCAAGTTTGAGTCCCCCCAAAGTGTGAGTGAAATCATGTGACGAGATGGAAAGTATATGACCTCTGAACTCAGAAGAATAAAGATTAGAATCTGGCTCTGCCCCTTACTTTTCTAACTTTGAAAAGTTATTCACTCTCTCCAGGTCTCTATTTTCTTATTTATAAAATGAATATAACGGATATCAGTGGCATTGCTAGGAAGATTAATTAAAAATTCAAGAATCCAGATGATGTATCATTCATAGTTGATATTTAAATATTATTTATAGTGCCACAATCATTATTGCTCTTTTAAAGAGACTAACAATACAAAAGATGAGTGAATTAGAAACTGGAATAGGGAGGTCTGGGCAAAAACTGAAATGAAGGAACATTATCAAGGCAAATTTATTGACAGAGATTGAAGTAGAAAAAGGGGAAGATTCTGTGGGAAGGCTATATCAAAATGTAGGTGTCTTGAGAGGGGACTGCTAGAACAGTTAGTAATAATGTGCATTCATTGAGGAAGCATTCCAACTATAAAATAAAGCCATTCTTGTGAAACTTCCCCCCAATATCAGTTACTTATTCATATTAGATTTTTGTACTTCTACTATAAGGGCAAATGTTTCATTTGAAAACTTTTTATACCTGATATACTGAGTTATTTCCAAATATATTCAAACATTAACATTGTTATATTTTCTCTGAATGATTATTTTTACTGACAAGCTTACTGTAAGTGAAAAACAATCAGAGACATTAAACAGGTATTTCTGATATGTGTTTAAAAAAAGTGTATTTCCCTAGCAATATAAACAGATTTATATTATCCAAGTATTTTTCCATGCTCTTCAGGATAAACTAAAACATGAATTAAATAAAAGGAAGAAGAATAGCTATTATTAATTATTATTACATTTATGCCACCATTATCATAATATTTTTGAATGATCTAGGAATAACTTTTGAACTAATTTTGTGTCTTCAACTGACCAAAGTGTGTACTTCTATTGAATCTTAGTCAATGCCATGAACAAAATTTCAATATCTTTCATTTAGAGAAAATTCAATAACACAGTGTTGCTTCAGGAAGACAACTTTATGAAATACATTTACTGCAAACTCAGGTACCTTGAATTAGGCTAGCCAAACCAATATTAATATGTTGAGAAAATTAAATAAGCACTTTGGCCAAAATTTAATAATTACACTCAAATAATTGAGATCCTGCCTCCTATATAATAGCATTCCAATATTCCTGTAGAATATGCAGGAGGTGCTTGTTTCTAGGTGTGCTAATAGGTTATGTTGGTTCACTCGCTCCTTCACTCGTGAATGAAAAAAGAAAAGACTCACAGATTAATAAAGCTGGCCCAGGTTAGGAATGTGTCCTCTAGTTATCGCACAAAATTGTTTTTCCATAAGCAACAATAGCCAGTTGGTGTACTTATAAATCAAACTGTTACGTTAAAAACCAATGAAGCTAAACAATCTTGCTATCCAGGACTGTCTTGTAGAGGTAAAAGCAGATTATTTGCTAGAAATAAGATTGGGTTTGTTTTATCTTAAGCAATACAAGAGAGAAAGTTAGTATTTAAGCGTATATGCTTGAATTACCAAGATTATCATCTGCAATCATTTTAATTTTGTAAATCACATTATATTGATATATAAGAAAATACTGGTTTGGGGACTTCCCTGGTGGTCCAGTAGCAGCTAAAACTCTATGCTTCCAATGCAGGGGGCCCAGTTTCAATGCCTGGCCAGGTAAGTAGGTCTCAAATGCCCCAACCAAAATCTGGTGCAGCCAAATAAATAAATACTTTAAAATAAAACAACAAAAAAGAACATGTTAGTTTAAATATCTGTGGCTATAAATCATGGTTCATTGTTTTGTATGACAAAATCTGAATGTTTATTGCTATTAGCTTATTCTCATTTTATTTAAGTATATATTTAAGTATATATTTAACACATTAATTTGGTAACTATAGCAAAAGATTTAAAAAGAAAAGTTTTGTTGGTGCTTGTTTGTAAGAAGGTGCCTGTAGTTCTTCCATTAACAGAACTCTTTGAAGCTAAACTTTTGCAGGAATGGGTCTCTCCATCACTGTAACAAGGTAAAATAGGTCAAGCCTGCATGGGGTGAAACTAAAAGAAACCAATTTTCTAAGTAGTTTCCCTAGCTAGAGGGGAAAAAAAATAAAAAAAAACTCTGCCTTTCTGGAAAGTTGCAATAGGCTGCAATACAGTAAAGGAAAAGAAAGAAATGGAAAAGTTTTACTTACAAAACAGGAGGGTATCTTTCAGAAGGAGTAAGAATGTACCCTTATTTATCATTATTTTCTTTTGATATGAACAGGGAATGCCTCTGTCGATGTCATTTTGTTAGTTATTATATGTACTCTAGAGATTACTTAAATTGTATTGGGGGATGTATATAGGTTATTAGCAAATACTATGTCATTTTATGAGATTTGACCATCTTGAAATTCAGTGTCTAGACCCAATCCCCCTTGGATATTGAGGGACAACTGAATTGTATCAGTTCAGGGGGACAGAGAGAGAGAAGAGAGTGAGAAAGAGAGAGAGCGCTCACGTCTCTTCTGACCAGTGCACTAATTCCCCTCTGAGGGCTCCACTTTCTTGACTTCCCTTCCAAACATCCAATTTCCAAATACTATCCCATAAGGATTTGATTTTCAATATATGAATTTTGTGGGGGACACAGATATGAAATTTATAGCAGATATTTAGTAAGAAATCTGAAAGAAGGAATTTTTAAAATTCTAATAAGGAATTTAATTATTCTTTAAGATTCACTTCCTAAAGTTGGTTTATAGGATGTGTATCTTCTGTGTATAATGAAACTTTAGAATAGTGTTCTTTAGTAGAAGCCTATTCTTGGATTATTGTTTCTTTATATATATGTATGTGTGTGTGTGTGTGTGTGTATGTGTGTGTTAAATTAAACATAATTTAAATGTTTGTTGTTTGCAAGTGGCAAGACAAAAAACAGTAACAAAACATTAGACTTAGAAAACCGTGGCAGGGCAGACCCTACATGAAAGCGTGCAGTAATGTGAAAATGAGAAATGGAGTTAGCTAAACTCTAGCTTAATGTGATTAGGGGCACTGAGATAGTACCTGAGGTGCAAAGTGATTACAAAAGAATCAGCAGTTTCCTACTTCAGAAAAATAAAAGCAATCGCTGGCATTGTTGGTATAGGCAACTTGAAAGTGAAAGTGAAACTCTCTCAGTCCTGTCTGATTCTTTGCTTCCCCATGGACTGTACAGTCCATGGAATTCTCCAGGCCAGACTACTGGAGTGGGTGACCTTTCCCTTCTCCAGGGGATCTTCCCAACCCAAGGATCGAACCCAGGTATCCCACATTAAAGGAAGATCCAATACCAGCTGAGCCACAAGGGAAGTCCAAAAGCAAATAGATGAGCCAATAATCTACTCTACAGTCATTCTGGAAATACCTTAGTCACTCAGTCCTGCCTGGTTCTTTGGAACCCCGTGGACTGCAGCCCACCAGGATCCTCTGTCCATGGGATTTTCCAGGTAAGACTACTGGAGTGAGTTGTCATTTTCTTCTCCAGGGGATCTTCCCAACCTAGGGATTGAACGCAGGTCTCCAGCATTGCAGGCAGATTCTTTACCAACTAAGCCACCAGAGAGGCAAAGTGAAAGTCGCTCAGTCGTGTCCATCTTTTTGCAACCCCGTGGATTATACAGTCCATGGAATTCTCCAGGCCAGAATACTGGAGTGGGTAGCCTTTCCCTTCTCCAGGGGATCTTCCCAACCAAGGGACTGAACCTAGGTCTCACACATTGCAGGCAAATTCTTAGTGGAGTAATAATACCTTAAATTTCTAGGATAATGGTAAATTTACCTCTTCTTCTGGAATATAAGCTAAAGTTTTTGTCATTTTAGACAAAATCTCACTGTCATTCTCAGTGAGAAAAAACTTCTTATTTCAGGCATCACTCTTTATCTATTAGCTTTTCTGAGAGCTTGTATTGTGGCCCTGTGAGCTTAACATATGATAGTGTAGGCAGGAGAACATACTTCACTGACTACATGGTCTTGTCCAAGTCATTTAAGCTATAATATGAATATGCAAACAAATGGGCTTTGTAGCTTCCCCTTGACATTCATTCGGGTGTTCTGAGCTAACAATCATTTGATAAGAAGATTCTTTCAAACTGTGGAATCTCATTAATCATGTACATCTACATTTTTATTTTATTGTCTCTCTAAAATGATGTTCCTCTGCCTAACTTGATGAAGCTGACCAGTTATGTTTAATAATAGCATCAAACAAATGCCCTTATCCCTCTGCTGAGCTTCCTTCAATATTTAAAGTTAATATGACATAATGCATTTTGCATCTGTTTTCCAATGATTTTTTTTTTGTTTGTAATCATTATTTATTTCCTCCAGTTATACCACAAGACATAAGAAGATATTAAGAAGAAGTGGCAAGAAAACCCAGAAGAACTATAACAAAAACATCTTCATGACCCAGATAACCATGATGGTATGATCACTCACCCACAGCCAGACATACTGGACTGCAAAGTCAAGTGGGCCTTAGGAAACATCACTACGAAAAAAGCTAGTAGAGGTGATGGGATGCCAGTTGAGCCACTTCAAACCCTAAAACATGATGCTGTTAAAGCAATGCACTCAATTATGCCAGCAAATTTGGAAAACCCAGCAGTGGCCACAGGACTGGAAAAGGTCAGTTTTCATTCCACTCCCAAAGAAAGGCAATACCAAAAAATGTTCAAACTACTACACAATCTCACTCATCTCACCTGCTATCAAAGTAATGTTCAAAATTCTCCAAGCCATGCTTCAACAGTATGTGATCAGTGAACTTCCAGGTGTTCGAGCTGGATTTAGAAATGGCAGAGGAACCAGAGATCAAATTGCCAAAATTCACTGGATCATAGAAAAAGCAAGAGAGTTCCAGAAAAGCATCTGTTTCTGCTTTATTGAGTATGCCAAAGCCTTTGACTATATGGCTCACAACAAACTGTGGAAAATTCTTAAAGAGATGGGAATACCAAATGACCTGACTTGCCTCCTGAGAAACCTGTATGCAGCTCAAAGCAACAGTTAGAACTGGACATGGAACCAGAGACTGGTTCCAAATCAGGAAAGGAGTAAGTCAAGGCTGTATATTGTCACCCTGCTTATTTAACTTATATGCAGAATATATCATGTGAAATGCTAGGCTAAATGAAGCACACACTAGAATCAAGGTTGCCAGGAAAAATATCAATAACCTCAGATACACAGATGACACCACCCTTATGGCAGAAGGAGAGAAACTAAAGAGCCTCTTGATGAAAAGTGAAAGAGGAGAGTGAAAAAATTGGCTTAAAACTCAACATTCAGAAAACTAAGATCATGACATCCAGTCCCATCACTTCATGGCAAATAGATGCGGAAACAATGGAAACAGTGAGAGAATTTATTTTCTTGGGCTCCAAAATCACTGCGGATAGTGACTCCAGCCATGAAATTAAAAGACGCTCACTCCTTGGAAGAAAAGCTATGACCAATTTAGACAGCTTATTAAAAAGCAGAGACATTACTTTACTAACAAATGTCCATCTAGTCAAAGTTATAGTTTTCCCAGTGTCCATGTATTGATGTGAGTGTTGGAATATAAAGAAAGCTAAGTAGCAAAAATTGATGCTTTTGAACTGTGATGTTAGAGAAGACTCTTGAGAATCCCTTGGATGGCAAGGAGATCCAACCAGTCCATCCTAAAGGAAATCAGTCCTAAATATTCATTGGAAGGACTGATGCTGAAGCTGAAGCTCCAATACTTTGGCCACCTGATGCAAAGAACTAACTCATTGGAAAAGACCCTGACACTGGGAAAGATTGAAGGCAGGAGGAGAAGGGGATCACAGAGGATGAGGTGGTTGGATGACATCACCGACTAGATGGACATGAGTTTGGGTAAACTCCAGGAGTTGGTGATGGACAGGGAGGCCTGGCATGCTGCAGTCCATGGGGTCGCAAAGAGTCTCACATGACTGAGTGACTGAATTGAACTGAAAAACTATTTTCTTCCTCTAGTTATATCACAAACGTTTTAAAAGCAGAATTTCACTTGTTTGTTTCCTCTATAGTCTTTGCATATCAGGCAAAAGACATATTTTAAAATTTGTTCATGTTTTGATTGCCACTTGAAGTATTTCTTAAAGCATATAGTTTCACCCAAAATTATACGCATGCTGATACTCAGTGAGTGAAGTAACGGACTTATGGTGATGATGGTGGTTTGGTGTCTTAAGTCGCCTCCAACTTTTGCAACTCTATGGACTACAGCCCACCAGGCTCCTCTGTCCTTGGCATTTCCAACACGAATGCTGGAGTGGGTTGCCATTTCCTCCTCCTGGGCATTTCCTGACCCAGGAATTGAGCCGCATCTTTTGCACTGCAGGGGTATTCTTTACCAACTAAACCACCAGAGAAGTCCCCAATGAACTTATACCACAGTCCAAAATCTCCTTCATATTCCCATGGTAACTTTTATTCTACATTTGTATGTGTGTTATTAGTGAAACGCTTCTCTTAGCTATTTAAGCTGAGAACCTCAGATTCATTTTTATTCTCTGTTTATTCCTCACACCTCAAATTGAAATAGCAGGCAGATGTTTTAATTATCCCTCATTAAAAGTGGCAACAGAGGATGAGATGTTTGGATGGCATCACCAACTCAATCGACATGAGTCTGAACAAACTCTGGAAGTTGCTGAAGGACAGGGAAGCCTGGCATGATGAAGTCCATGGGGTTACAGAGAATTGGGCATGACTCTACAACTAAACAATAACCGTTTCTGTCATAGTAACCTTTTGTTTTGATGCCAGCCTCCTGAGATGTTCATGATAGTCCTAACTGATTTTCCAGATTATTATTTCCATATTCTCTATTATGTCTATTCTTATACTTATGGATTTATTTTTCTAAAAATGTATTTTAATAAAGTCTATTGCTGATGAAATCACTGGATGTCATTGTAAATAGACTAATATTTAAATTCCATGTACTATGTTTGAACTTGACTTACCTGGCAGACTATTGCTCTTTATGATAATCTCCTTATATAAAAAAACAAATTCTTCACAATTAAATACTTTATCTCTTGCTTTTTATGTGCTAATTTTGTCAGTCCTTCTCCATGAAATGCATGGTTTTCCTTCTTACTGAAATGAAACACTATTTATACTTCTAAATCCAACTCAAATAACACTTCTTCCCTGATTGCTTTCTTTATGTTGCTAGTCACTGTATTCATTTCATATCATACACACATATTACTTTTATTTAAATAAGCTGCATTTTTCTTCAATAGATTTATTACATCTGTTGTGTTTCACCTATACTCCTCAATTTACTTATAAACTAAAAATACTTCTTATCCCATTTTATATTTGCGGAGGAAAACTAGATAATGTCTTACAGGTGATGAAAGCTTAGTAAAAATAAAGGAATTGTCCATGAAGGATGGAAGGACTGATGGATCCTTCTGCATGTCAACATTAGGAAGGCAAAGCTGGTGGAGAAGATCAAATTATGAATGTGAAATCGAAACAAGGAAGCAATGCCTCTTCACCCAGAGCTGCCCTATTTCATGAACTTCTTCAGGACTAGTTAACTCAGCTTTTCCTACACTGCTGGGAGAATCTCTCCACCCTTAAACACTGCCCTTTTAAAATCAGATTGTTCAAAATACATGTTGTTCCTTAGCCTTAAACTATCACTAATTGGGATATGTTTATAAAAGGTTTATATTCTTTCATTTCTTTTCATGCATACCTATTGTTTCTTGGTGACAGTATCTGTATCTTTACATTTTATTTATTTCTCACTCTCCCAAAGATTAATGAAGAAACAGAAGAAATTGACTGTTTCATTGACTTTGTAGATCACTGTAGGTTATCTGAGCTGGTGAAACACTCCTATGATGTGTGTGTCTCTGATTGTGCTTATTCCTATTTAGGGTGGAATGGGGAATCCCCTCCAGAGTCCCTGCTATGGAAGTTTAATTTTCTTAACTCTTCTCAAAATATGGAACACATTTGAGTTAGTTCTAATGAGGTGGATGAACCTAGAGCCTATTACACAGAGTGAAGTAAGTTAGAAAGAGAAAAGCAGATATATTAATGCATATATATGGAGCCTAGAAAGATGGTACTGATGAATCTGTTTGCAGGAGGGCAATGGAGAGACAGACATAGAGAACAGACTTATAGACACAGTGGGCAGGGAGGAAGGAGAGGATGGGATAAGTAGAGAGAGTAGCATGGAAATATATACACTACTATACGGAAAATAGCTATCCAATGGGAATGTGCAATATGACCCAAGGAGCTCTAACTGGAGCTCTGTAACAACCTAAAGGGGTGGGAAAGGGTGGAGGGTGGGTAGGAGATTTGAGAGACAGGGGATATAGGTATATATATATATATATATACACACATTCATGTTGATTCATGAATGATTCATGAACAGGCTGATTCATGTTGATGGAGGCCAAACAACCCAATGTTGTAAGGCAATTATCCTTCAATAAAAAAATAAATAAAATTTAAAAAACAAATGTATTATAATATATTCTATACATTGAAACTGATGACTAAATAGGTAAAGTGACTTAACCTAAGTCACACAGTTATTAAGTGATAGGACTTTGAATAAGGTTTTCCCCACTTTATTCTAGATTTCAATCCAGGGACAAACCTGTTACACCAATTTGACATCTCCTTAGAGACTCAGATTAAGTATCCAATGACATTCCATTAGTGATGAAAACATCTTTAAGTTTTGTCCACTTCTGAAAAACAGCCTGCTTTAATTTCAAACTGAAAAATTAGAAGAAAAAAAAAGGGATTTTTTAAAAAATTTCCTTTCATTCTGAAAAATTAGTTTGCTTCTAAAACTACAGGCACCTGGATAGTATTCATATGATATACTGTGGCAGTAAATTGAACTTTAATTAATCCATGATTTTAACCCATGCTCACAGGAAGATCTGAGGTACAGGTAAATAACTTGAGGTGTACTAGATTCTCTGTGAGTTGAAATTTTTTCAAAGCTTTGGAATTGTCACAGCAGACTTAAACTGGAATTCAGGAGTAAAAGTGTAATGTATATTTTGACCATATCTTAATATTTTAAAATTAAAATACTTCCCCCCCTACCCCGGTCCATGGGGTTTTCCAGGCAAGAGTACTGGAGTGGGTTGCCATGTCCTTCTCCAAAATTAAAATAAAGCCTGAGTCAAAGCAAATGTAAAAAGCCAAGAAATCAAATCAATATGTTCTTAGATGCTTTAAAGGACCATTTCCATTCTGACATCTTACAAATTAACAATGGAAACATATTTCTCTGACTGGAGTTATCCTGCCCAGTTTTGCATCATTTAGTGATAGGAAATTACCTTACAAAATACAGATATTTACCCTCAGGATTTCCTCTTCAGTACATCAGACAGTTTGCATTACAGTTACCCTTCCTCCCATTGGACAAATGAGTCAATAGGTATGGTAAGGAAAGAGAAGGAAGAGGAAAGAAATAAGGAAAGAAAGTCACTTTTAACAGCTGTGTAGGAGAACATGTAAAGGCTATGTTATCTCACTCAGCACAAAGGATCCCTGGATTTCTTTTTCCACCAGAGCAGCAGGTTTCCCTCCTCCCTAGCCATCGTACCCAACAATACTTCAGAGATAGCTCAGTTCTTTAGCTTTTAGTGTCTGTTAAAATGTAGAATTAAAAGCACACTACAGAGCTTTGATTCTGCATTTTTTTTCTCCTCATAGAAACAAAAACCTAAAAGAAGTTCAGGTTCTTCTAAAGGGATCCTGAAACCACAAGTAAAAGTCAGGATTCAAAGAAAAAGTATTGTCTAGGCATCCTATTATCTCGGGCAATGTTATGCTCACCAAGAACTTCAGAGACCCCTGAGGATGCTTATGTAAATTACCTCATCGTGTGGGAGAAATCTCACATTTTCCATGCCATTTAAATAAGTACCCAAGGATCTCAAAGGGGCCAATGCAGTTAGCAAATGGTACCCTGTGTCAGGAGACTAGGAAAAATGTTAAACCTTACATTAAAAGAAACCTAGTCCCAAAGATTAATGACTGTGCAGAACTTAAAACTGGATGAGAAAAACATAGTATGTAAATGTGACAGAGTTTATGCTATCAACTCTTGTAGAATTCCTAAAATATGGGTTCAGCAAGGAGATTTATTCATAAACTGTAATGTTTTGAATTTTACTTGAAGAGACTATTGTTTCATCAAAGAACATACTGTGAAGGAGAAAGAGTTTGTAAGCAGAGGGTAGAAAAGAAACCACCATCGTCACAATACTAGGAGATGCGTGTGTGTGTGTGTGTGTGTTGTCTCCTTTGACTTTAATTAATCTCTCTCTCTCTGGACTTCTGTGAGCTGGAAAAAAAGGTTTTATTTTTGTTTTTGGAGTTGGCTCGCCAGATGGGGTTCTTTGAACTATCGCTGCTCTAACTCTGGCAACCACAGAATTCCTAGTGAAAGATTTTAATTTGTTTTACAACTAGACAAAGGCAGAACAAGAAATGATGCGGGCAGTGGAGTGCAGTGATGAGGGTCAATCCTGAGGACGCAGATGGCTATTAGTAAGGTAGGCACACAATGCCCACCTCTTCCTCTTCCTTCCTTCTAATATTAAAAAAGATCCCTGATGCCAGGAGCTAACTTTTGTGTGTGTGTGTTTTTAACCATTTGAGGTTATCTCTAAAACAACAACAACGCTGTTAGAAATTTGATCTTCCTCACATTACACTTTTTCACAATATACACGGCAACGTCTTGCCCATAGTATTTGATGTATACTATTGGCTATGTCAATTGACTGCTTAGTCAGTTGTGTCTGACTGTTTGCAACCCCTTGAACTGTCTCCCACCAGGCTCCTCTGTCCATGGGGATTCTCCAGGTAAGAATACCGGAGTGGGTTGCCATGCCCTCCTCCAGGGGATCTTCCCAACCCTGTGATTAAACTCAAGTCTTCTGCATAGAAGGTGGATTCTTTACCATCTGAGCCACCAGGGAGGCCCATACAATTGGCTACTCTGGTTTAAATTTAAATATGGTCAATTTAAGCAAGCTATCTTGTTTAAGGAACGACACACTAGGCAAGGCAGGTGGAAGGTCATGTGAAAACAATTTAAAACTTTGCAAAGAATAATTAATAGATTTAATTCTGAAATAACTAATAGATTTAATTCTGAAATTCACTTCACTGGAACATCGTTTGCATAACTAGCCAAAGATTCAATTCACACTACAAGGCACTAGAGATTCCTGCTGAAACCTTCCTCTCCGTAGAAGCCCTAGATTCCATGTTTCATAAATGTTAGTTCACTAAAGATACTCCATTTTCTCTGAATTAGCCCAACGTAGAAAAGCATGAGGGAAAGCCAGGTAACTAAATGGAATTAAGAAATTAAGGAAAACATCTCTTACTTTGCATTTGATTTTCAAATGTACTTATATTGAGGGGTAACTAGTAAAGGGAACTTAAGTTTCACAGCTGGACATTGGCCAAACCAAAGCAAAAAATAGTAGTTTCTTCTTTCCTTCCCTTTTTCTTTTTTCTTTCTGCTTTGTTCTTCTTCCTTCATTAAATAATTACTGATGATGAGTCTACTATGTACCATGTAATGTAATAGGTATCCTGATATTTAAAATATTTGAATATGTGATATTTAAATATTTATTTTAATGTTATATTTAAATATTTACTTGAATATTTAAATATTTTAAGTTTAAAATTCTGCCAAATAAAGTAACTCCAAGAGTCAATGCTAAATCCTAAACCACTAATGAATCTAAATTTGCTGTGTACATTATTTACTATAAATGCTAATTAGTATTGCTTTAAGAGAAAAGAAGATATTACTCATAGATCAATGATTCTAATATTATTTGTAATTTTCAAAGAAGTAAAGATGTACCAGCTAAAAGCCTCTCAAAAGTCAATGAATATCAGTCTGTATATTGAAGTGGACTAATAAATAGTCTGATAACTTACTGTCTACATAAGACTCTCTTTTTTCCAATATTTTATTATAAAAATTATAAACATACTGCAAATTTGAAAGAAATGTACAGTGAGTAGCTATGTATTGGCAACTAGTTTCTAAAATTTATATATATTTTAATTTATTTGCTTTATATTTCTTTTAAGTGTGACTTTTAGCTTAAAATAAAATAGTAAGATTCACACATAACTAATCACACCAAAAGCAATCTATAGCCATGTCAGACCATCACTCTTTTATAGAAAATCTAATGAAATCAATGACACCTTAGTTTAGAATTGAATGATGGTTTCACATAAGAGGTAACAGTCAAAATTTCATGTCCATTGGAAGCAAATGGTTATAGAAAAACATCACATCTTAAAGTGAAAAGTTTTTAAACTATTTTGGCATATAAATGTAGAAATTAAATTAATAATGTTTATTCCCATTCTGATTAAGATTTCATTATGTATGGTGGGGTCAAATCCTTCAAGTTAAGTTAAAGTAAATTAAAATAAATAGTTCAGAAAATAAGTGAGATTTTCTTTATAGACACACTATGATTTTCTCCCCAAACTATTTTCTTCATCAACAGAATGATCATGCTTAAAATTATTTAAATCTTTGCAAATAGCATTTATACTTGCTACTCATACTATGCAAATATTAGCTAAATATTACACAAAAGCGTTGTTTAAATGCATGCAGTTTTATATCCCCTAACAGATGCCTGGGAATTTGTAAAACTGCATTCTAAACCATGATTTACAGGATTCTTGTTATGCAGGCCTCTGGGTACCAGATTTATTCTTGATTTTTCTTTTACCTTTAAGAAAGAGAAAGCAATATATTGTGTGTGTGTGTGTGTGTGTGTGTGTGTGTGTGTGTGTGTGTGACAGAGAGTGAAAAGAAACCTGTCTGATTTTCGTATAGTTTGTATTTAGTTGCTACTCCAGATGGCTATACTTTTACAAAGACCAGAAGAAATGTATTTGCTTTATATTTATTTGGAATTTTCTGTAGAAGTTATGGGGGCTGATTAAGTGGGGTAAGTAGTCCTTTATTATCCTTACCTAAGCTTTACTAAAGGAAACTTTCCAAAGCGAACACATATCTCTTTCTTGTGCTCTTTTTAGTCACATGATCTCACACAGCCTTGGTTTTGCATAGGTTAACTCATTTTTAAACCATTGTCTAGGTCTGCGCCAACACCATGAACAATATTTTACCCACCCGGACCTCCAGCCCCCACTTGTTAGAAACGGAGTTCCGAGTCCCCTGTGCTTTTGATTCAGGCCTTTTATTTTAAATTAGGCTACAATCACTTCACTTTCTTTATCTGAATTCTGAGTATAAATCAAAATGCTTTCTAGTAAAAACATCTCTATTCCTCTTCTCATCAATACTAATAAGTATATTTTTCCTGTATATCCATTAATTGATCCCATACCATCCCTTATATCAGCAGCCCTGAAGCTTGAGAATGATGTGAAGATAAACAGCACTACAAAAGTTAAACAGATTATACATCAAAACAGGGAAACCAGTATATAACTTCTGGACCTGAAAATCCTGCTCTAAAATGTCTCAAGAGGGCTGCAGATATGATCTTCACTGATCACTCTGGGAAGATAATGTAGTGGGGAAAAACAAGAAAAACAACAGTATTGTTTACCCATGGGACCCAACACCCAAATGATCCCATAGTCCAAAAGATTTCTCTTTCTCTATGTGCAGAACAAAAATGACATTATAGATATCCAATGCTGACTTAATACTATGCAGCAGGCCCTTTTCTAAGTGCTTTACACATATTAACTCATTTAGTGTTCAAAAATTCTTTCAAACAGGTAACATGTTGCAATGGAGAAAAATGAGTTACAGAAAGGTTAAGTAATTTGCCCAGTTAAGGTCACACAGGTAAGAAACTGGAGGTCCCTGGATTTGAACCAAATCAATTTGCTTCAGAATCCTTGCCCCTAATTACTTGAAAAATATATTTAAAATTTTGATCTGTGATTTTTCTAATAGAGTTTTGCTAAATTTCCTGATCTATAATATTTAGATCTTTTATACCTAGTTTCATTGCTCATTTTTGTCACTTAGCTCTTATCATGTTCAAATTTTCTCCAACATCTGCTACTTATAAATTCATTTAATAATAATAATACATATAGTCTCAGTTTTTATTGATACTCTGGGAATCAGATTTCTATTCCCTCAAGAATCTATAAATTCCTTTTTGAGGCAAATAGAATGATGTGCATTTATAACAAAGATAACTTCACCTGTTAGAGTGTTTCAGATCTAAAAAGCTGTCCACAATCAATGAATCACATTGGGCAACATGATTCCTTCTCCAAATATTTATCTTTAAGATCACAATAATATGTGTCTTGGGGTGTTTCGCCTTGAGTTTATCCTGTTTGGGACTCTCTGGGTTTCTTGGACTTGGGTGGCTATTTCCTTCCCCATTTGGGGGAAGTTTTCAGCTATTATCTCCTCGAGTATCTTCTCATGGTCTTTCTTTTTGTCTTCTTCTTCTGGGACTCCTATGATTCGAATGTTGGGGCGTTTCACATTGTCCCAGAGGTCCCTGAGGTTGTCCTCATTTCTTTTAATTTTTTTCTTTTTTCCTCTCTGCTTCATTTATTTCCACCATTTTATCTTCTACCTCACTTATCCTATCTTCTGCCTCCATTATTCTACTGTTTGTTCCCTCCAGAGTGATTTTGATCTCATTTATTGCATTATTCATTTTTAATCAACTCCTTTTTATTTCTTCTAGGTCCTTGTTAAACATTTCTTGCATCTTCTCAATCCTTGCCTCCAGGCTATTTATCTGTAACTCCATTTTGTTTTCAAGATTTTGGATCATTTTTATTATCATTATTCTAAATTCTTTTTCAGGTAGATTCCCTATCTCCTCCTCTTTTGTTTGGCTTGGTGGGCATTTTTCATGTTCCTTTACCTGCTGGGTGTTTCTCTGCCTTTTCATCTTATTTAGATTACTGGGTTTGGGGTGGCCTTTTTGTATTCTGGAGGTCTGTGGTTCCTTTTTACTGTGGAGGTTTCTCCCAGTGGGTGGGGCTGGATGTTTGGCTTGTCGAGGTTTGCTGATTAGAGAAGCTTTTGCACAACAAAGGAAATTATAAGCAAGGTGAAAAGACAGCCCTCAGATTGGGAGAAAATAATAGCAAACGAAGCAACAGACAAAGGATTAATCTCAAAAATATACAAGCAACTCCCGCAGCTCAATTCCAGGAAAATAAATGACCCAGTCAAAAAATGGGCCAAAGAACTAAACAGACATTTCTCCAAAGAAGACATACAGATGGCTAACAAACACATGAAAAGATGTTCAACATCACTCATTATCAGAGAAATGCAAATCAAAACCACAATGAGGTACCATTACACGCCAATCAGGATGGCTGCTACCCACAAAGGTGTGGAGAAAAGGGAACCCTCTTACACTGTTGGTGGGAATGCAACCTAGTACAGCCACTATGGAGAACAGTGTGGAGATTCCTTAAAAAACTGAAAATAGAACTGCCATATGACCCAGCAATCCCACTCCTGGGCATACACATCGAGGAAACCAGATCTGAAAGAGACACGTGCACCCCAATGTTCATTGCAGCACTGTTTATAATAGCCAGGACATGGAAGCAACCTAGATGCCCATCAGCAGATGAATGGATAAGGAAGCTGTGGTACATATACACCATGGAATATTACTCAGCCATTAAAAAATTCATTTGAATCAGTTCTAATGAGATGGATGAAACTGGAGCCCATTATACAGAGTGTAGTAAGCCAGAAAGAAAAAGAACATTACAGTATACTAACGCATATATATGGAATTTAGAAAGATGGTAATGATAACCCTATATGCAAAACAGAAAAAGAGACACAGATGTACAGAACAGACTTTTGGACTCTGTGGGAGAAGGCGAGGGTGGGATGTTCTGAGAGAATAGCACTGAAACATGTATACTATCAAGGGTGAAACAGATCACCAGTCCAGGTTGGATGCATGAGACAAGTGCTCAGGGCTGGTGCACTGGGAAGACCCAGAGGAGGTCTTCTGGGGAGGGAGTTGGGAGCGGGGATCGGGATGGGGAACACATGTAAATCCATGGCTGATTCATGTCAATGTATGGCAAAACCCACTACAATATTGTAAATTAATTAGCCTCCAACTAATAAAAATAAATGGAAAAAAAATCACAATAAGCAAATAGATTAAGAGGATAGCACTGAAACATATACAAAACCATGTATAAAATAGTTTGCTAGTGGGAAGTTGCTATATAGCAAAGGGAGCTCAGGCAAGGGCTCTGTGATGACCTAGAGGGGTGGGATGGAGTGGGCAGTGGGAGGGAAGGGACATGTGTATACATATGGCTGAGTCGTGTTGATGCATGGCAGAAACCAACACAATATTGCAAGCAATTATCCTCCAACTAAAAATAAATTCAATTATAAAAATAAATTATTTCAGTCTTACATAATTATATATTAATTATTTAGACTGACACTAATATATTCAGTGGATTTTAGTAGTTTTTAAACTTTTTTAGTATCCTCAAAAAACAGTCCATCAATTGTAAGAAAAAAGAATGTAAGAAAAAGCAACATAACTCTAATATTTCTAATTACACAAAATTGCCTAAATGTCAAAATGGAGGCAGTTATGTAACCAAAAGTTTATGGATTGCTATTAGGTAACATTTATTTCAACTTCATAATATTCCCTAGGTTTCCTAATTATATTCCTGTTTCCTAATTCTATTCTTATCAACTGCTTCCCAAATTTTCCCCATCAAGCATATCTTTCTTCTGTGAGAAGTTGATCTCAAACTCCCACGTCTTAGAGTTTAAGCACACTGTTCCTAGTTATTCTTAGCTGATTCTCCCAATTGGTAATTGATATCTATTTCCATCACGGTCTGAGATAGCCTAGTGGTCAAAAGCACTGTCATTGATCTAGCACGGCCACAGTGCCTTTGGTTTGCCAATTCTTAGTTCTTCCGCATAAAAAAATTTATAATCTCTCTGGAGCCTGGCAGGCTGCAGTCCATAGGGTGGCAGAATCGGAAGTGACTGAAGCGACTGAGCAGCTGCAGCAGCATAAACATGATTATATAAATAATGAAAATAAAACATAACTCATTTAAGTATTTTGAAGATCAGTTTTTTTTAAACAGCACTCTTGAAAATCTGCCTGATTATAACTTGTTAAATAAATATTTATTAATAATGGTAATAATAAAATGCAACAGTATGTAAAATTTGAGAGAAGTTCTTATGATTAAAATATTAATTGTGAGCATAGTCTATTGAAAAATTAATCTGCTTACTTTCATTTTACTTTACATAGTCTTTCAATTTTTTAAGGGTCTCCATGCTACTTTGCTTCACTGTAAATCTTTTCTTTTTATTTAATAATAATAATAAATTAATGTGCTAGTGATTAAAGAGATTTTAAAAGGAAAATATTTTAATCATAAAATTTAAGGGACTATTTCAAAGAAAAGTCGGCACAAGATGAAATTTTAAATAATTTAAAATAAAGTTAAAACAAAATTAACCATTCGGGTGTGATAAGTTCATTTAATAGGTGTTAATCTACATAAATATGCTTTTAATCATCAAGTGCCATTTAATTATCTGCAATAACTGGTTTATTAAATTTAAATTAAGTCATTATATGAGACACTTTTTTATATTGTACATGAATGTGCTACTTCTTTGTACTTACCTAGAGTATTTCAGGACTGCTGAAATGAAAGTTGAGAGAATTTTTTAAATTCAAATTTCTCACATATCCTTGCTGGAAATTCATACTTTACCACATAAGATTTAAGTACTCTTCTTATGGGACAGGCATTTAGAAATTTAAAACAGTGCTAAAACTATGAAAAAATAAGGACAATAATAAGTCTAGAAATTTTGTGATTAATTGCTCTACCTTACTGCTCCCAAAATATATATTTTATTTTAATGCATAGATTTACAGACACAAAAATAGCTATCCTTTGAATTATAATTCAATACAACTTGCATTTATTCTGTTGTTCAAATTGTGAAAGGGCTTCAATTTCAATTTTTGGCTTTCTGTGTTCCAGTTCTGTAATCAAGGACCTATAACTCCATTTGTTAGAGAATAACATGTATAATCCAAGATTTGGATGACAGGTGTGCTTATTGCTACTGAATGTCACTACTTTAGGGTTTCTTAATGGACAGAGCTAGGTGACACATGGACACTGTTGCTCATTGTAGCTCTATTTACAATGGCCAGGACGTGGAAGCAATCTAAAATCCATCAATAAATGAATTGATAAAGAAGATATGGTACACACATGTAATGGAACATTACTCAGCCATGGAAAGGAAAATGAGTGTCACTTGTAGAAGTGGATAGACCTAGTGACAGTCATATAGAGTGAAAGAAGTCTGACAGAGAAAGACAAAAATCATATGATAATGCTTATATGTGAAATCTAAGGAAAATGGTACAAATTAACTTATTTGCAAATTAGAGTCACAGACCTAGAATACACAGTTATAGTTACCAAAAGGGGGGATAAACTGGGGGATGGGATTGGCACACACACACTGCAATATACAAAATATATAATTAATAAGAATCTATTATATATCACAGGGAACTCTATGTAATGTACTCTAATGGTCTATATGGACTTCCCTGTGGCTCAGACGGTAAAGAGTCTGCCTACAATGTAGAAGACCCGGGTTCGATCCCTTGGTTGGGAAGATCCTCTGGAGAAGGAAATGGCAACCCACTCCAGTCCTCTTGCCTGGAAAATCCCATGGATGGAGGAGCCTGTTGGGCTACAGTCCATGGGGTCACAAAGAGTCGGACACAACTGAGTGACTTCAATTCACTTCACTTCACTTCATTTCAATGGTCTATATGGGGGGAAAAATATAAAATAGAGTGGATATATGTATATGTATAACTGATTCATTTTGCTATACAGTAGAAACTAATACTTGTAAGTCAACCATATCTCAATAAAAAATTAATTTTAACAAAGACTACACAATGTAAGACTATAGAAAAAAAAAAATTCATGCAGTGAGAAGAACAGTAGTTACCAGTGACTGGGAGATGGAGGGAAGAATAGGTGTAGCACAAAGGATATTTAAGGCAGTGTAAATTGTTTCTACATATCAAAACCCATGGAATGTACAACAGTAAGGGTGGACTGCAATGGAAACTATGGACCTTAGTTAATTATGATGTGTCAGTGTAAGTTCCTCAGTTGAAACCAATGCACTGTTCTAGTGGTGTGCTGATAATAGGGATGCCTTTATGTGGAGGCAGGGAGTATACAGGAAATCTGTTCCCCTTCTTCCTCAATATTGTTTTGATCTAAAATTGTTCTAAATGCAAAATCTTAAAACAAAACAAATAAAAATCAACAAAAATTAAAGGAGAACAGTATGGAGATTCCTTAAAAAACTAGGAATAAAAATGCAATGATTCAACAGGTCCACTAATGGCCATATACCCTAAGGGATCCAAAATTGAAAAAGACACATGTACTCCAATGTTCACTTCAGCCTTATATATAATAACTAGCATGTGGAAGCAACATATCAGAGACAGATGAATGGATAAAGAAGCTGTGGTACATATACATGGCAGTGGTTTAGTTGCTCAATTGTGTCCAACTCTTGCAGTCCCATGGACTATGGTCCACCAGGTTACTCTGTCCATGGAATTTCCCAGGCAAGAATACTGGAGTGGGTAGTCACTTCCTTCTCCAGGAAATATTCCTGACCCAGGAATCAAACACACGTCTCATGTGTTGAGGGCAGTGTCCTGCATTGCAAGCAGATTCTTTACCAGCTAAGTCACCAGGGAGTTGATACGGTATGCACATATATATAAAGGAATATTACTCAGTCATAAAAAGAAATGCATTTCAGTCAGTTCAGGAAACTAACCAAACTGATCACACGGACCACAGTCTTGTCTAACTCAATGAAACTATGAGCCATGCCATGACCGACGGGTCATGGTGGAGAGTTCTGACAAATGTGGTCTACTGGAGAAGGGAATGGCAAATCACTTCTGTATTCTTGCCTTGAGAACCCCATGAACAGTATGAAAAGCAAAAAGATAGGGCACTAAAAGATGAGCTCCCCAGGTCATTAGGTGCCCAATATGCTGCTGGAGATCAGTGGAGAAATAACTCCAGAAAGAGTGAAGAGACAGAGCCAAAGATGAAGCTACATCCAGTTGTGGATTTGACTAGTGATGGAAGTAAAATCCAACGCTGAAAAGAGCAATACTGCATAGGAACCTGGAATGTTAGGTCCAAGAATCAAAGCAAATTGGAAGTGGTCAAACAAGAGATGGCAAGAGTGACCATGGACATTTTAGCAATCAGCAAACTTAAATGGACTGGAATGGGTGAATTTAACTCAGATGACCATTATATCTACTACTGTGGGCAAGAATCCAATAGAAGAAATGGATGAGCCATCATAGTCAACAAGAGTCCGAAATGAGTTTGGATGCAATCTCAAAAAAGACAGAATGATCTCTGTTCATTTCCAAGGCAAACCATTCAGTATCACGGTAATCCAAGTCTATGCCATGGCCAGTAATGCTGAAGAAGCTGAAGCTGAACAGTTTTATGACAACCTACAAGACCTTCTAGAACTAACACCCAAAAAAAAATGTCCTTCCGATTATAGGGAATTGGAATGCAAAAGTAGGAAGTTAAGAAATACCTGGAGTAATAGGCAAATTTGGCCTTGGAGTACAGAATGAAGCTGGGAAAAGGTTAATAGATTTTTGGCAAGAGAATGCACTGGTCACCCTCTTCCAATAATACAAGAGAAGACTCTACACACGGACATCACCAAATGCTCAATGCTGAAATCAGAGTAATTGCATTCTTTGCAGCCAAAGATGGAGAAGCTCTATACAGTCAGCAAAAAACAAGGCTGGAAGTTGACTGTGGCATAGACCATGATTCTTTACTGTCAAATTCAGACTTAAATTGAAGGAAGTAGGGAAAACCACTAGACCATTCAGGTATGATTTAAATCAAATCCCTTATGATTATACAGTGGAAGTGACTAATAGATTTAAGAGATTAGATCTGATTGACAGAGTGCCCAAAGAACTATGGATGAAGGTCTGAGACATTGTACAGGAGACAGGGATCAAGGCCATTCCCAAGGAAAAGAAATGAAAAAAGGCAAAATGGTTTTCTGAGGAGGCCTTACAAATAGCTGAGAAAAGAAGAGAAGCAAAAGGCAAAGGAGAAAAGGAAAGATATTCCCATTTGAATGCAGAGTTCCAAAGAATTTCAAGGAGAGATAAGAAAGCCTTCCTCAGTGGTCAGTGCAAAGAAATAGAGGAAAACAATAGAATGGGAAAGACTAGATATGTCTTCAAAAAAATTAGATACCAAGGAAATATTTTGTGCCAAGATGGGCCCAACAAAGGACAGAAATGGTATGGACCTAACAGAAGCAGAAGATATTAAGAGGTGGCGAGAATACACAGAAGAACTACACAAAAAAGATCTTCATGATACAGATGATCATGATGGTGTGATCACCAACCTAGAGCCTGACATCCCAGAATGTGAAGTCAAGTGGGCCTTAGGAAGCATCACTGTGAACAAAGCTAGTGGAGGTGATGGAATTCGGTTGAGCCATTACAAATCCTAAAGGATGATGTTATGAAAGTGTTGCACTCAATATACTAGCAAATTTGGAAAACTCAGCAGTAGCCACAGGACTGGAAAAGATCAGTTTTCATTGCATAAGAAAGGCAACACCAAAGAATGTTCAAATTACCACATAATTGCACTCATCTCACATGCTAGTAAAGTAATGCTCAAAATTCTCCAAAACAAGGCTTCAACTGTACATGAACTGTGAAGTTCCAGATGTTCAAGCTGGATTTAGAAAAGGCAAAGGAACCAGAGGTCAAATTGCCAACATCCACTGGATAATCTAAAAAGCAAGAGAGTTCGAGAAAAACATCTATTTCTGCGTTATTGACTATGCAAAAACCATTGACTGTGTGGCTCACAACAAGCTCTGGAAAATTCCTAAAGAGATGGGAATATCAGACCACCTAACCTGCCTCTTGAAATATCTGTATGCAGGTCAGGAATCAGCAGTTAGAAATGGACATAAAAAAACAGGCTGGTTCCAAATCGGAAAAGAAGTACATCAAGGCTGTATATTGTCACCCTGCTTATTTAACTTGTATGCAGAGTACATCATGAGAAACGCTGGCTGGATGAAGCACAGGCTGGAATCAAGATTTCCAGGAGAAATATCAATAACCTCAGATATGCAGAGGACACCACCCTTATGGCAGAACATGAAGAAGAACTAAAGAGCCTCTTGATGAAAGTGAAAGAGGAGAGTGAAAAAAAATGGCTTAAAACTCAACATTCAGAAAACTAAGATCATGGCATCTGGTCCCATCTCTTCATGGCAAATAGATGGGGAAACAGTGGAAACAGTGGCTGAGTTTATTTTTCTGGGATACAAAATAACTGCATATGGTGATTGCAGCCATGAAATTAAAAGACACTTACTCCTTGGAAGGAAAGTTATGACCAACCTAGATAGCATATTAAAAAGCAGAGACATTACTTTGCCAATAATGGTCCTTTTAGTCAAAGCTATGGTTTTTCCAGTGGTCATGTATGGATGTGATAGTTGGACTATAAAGAAAGCTGGAAGTGAAGAATTGATGCTTTTGAACTGTGGTGTTGGAGAAGATTCTTGAGAGTCTCTCAGACTGCCAGGAGATCCATCCTGTCCATCCTAAAGGAAGTCAGTCCTGAATATTCACTGGAAGAACTGATCCTGAAGCTGAAACTCCAAAATTTTGGCCACAAAAAGCAGAGACATTACTTTGCCAACAAAGGTCTGTCTAGTCAATGTTATGGTTTTTCCAGTGGTCATTTATGGATGTGAGAGTTGGACTGTGAAGAAAGCTGAGCGCTGAAAAGTTGATGCTTTTGAACTGTGGTGTTGGAGAAGACTCTTGAGAGTCCTATGGACTACAAGGAGATCCAACAAGTCCATCCTAAAGGAGATCAGTCCTGGGTGTTCATTGGAAGGACTGATGCTGAAGCTGAAATTCCAATACTTTGGCCACCTCTTGCGAAGAGTTGATTTATTGGGAAAGACCCTGATGCTCGGAGGGATTGGGGGCAGGGGGAGAAGGGGACGACAGAGGATGAGATGGCTGGATGGCATCACCAACTCGATGGACATGAGTTTAAGTAAACTCTTGGAGTTGATGATGGACAGGGAAGCCTGGCGTGCTGCAGTCCATGGGGTTGCAAAGAGTCGGACACGACTAGCTGAATTGAATATTCCATTGTGTATATTTACCACAACTTCTTTATCCATTCATCTGTCGATGGGCATCTAGGTTGCTTCCATGGTCTAGCTATTGTAAATTGTGCTAAAATGAACACTTCGATACATGTGTGTCTTTCAATTTTGGTTTCCTCCAGTATATGCCTAGTAGTGGGATTGCTGAGTCATATTGTGGTTTTATTTCTAGTTTTTAAAGCAATCTCCAAACAGTCTTCCATAGTGGCTGTATTAATTTATATCCCCACCAGCAGTGCAAGAGAGTCTCTCCAGCATTCATAGTTTGCAGGCATTTTGATGAGGGCCATTCTGACCGGTGTGCGGTGATATCTCATTGTAGTTTTGATTTGCATTTCTCTAATAATGAGCGATGTTGAGCATCTTTTCATGTGTTTGTTAACAATCTGTATGTCTTCTTTGGAGAAATGTTTGTTTAAGTCTTTTTCCCACTCTTTGATGGGTTGTTTGTTTTTCTGGTATTGAGTCTATGAGCTGCTTGTATATTTGGGGAATTAATCCTTTCTCAGTTGTTTCATTTGCTGTTGTTTTCTCCCATTTTGAAGGTTGTCTTTCCACCTTGCTTATAGTTTCCTTTGCTGTGCAAAAACTTTTAAGTTTAATCAGATCCCGCTTGTTTACTTTTGCTTTGATTTCCATGACTCCAGGAAGTGGGTCATAGGGGATCTTGCTGTGATTTATTTCATCGAGTGTTCTGCCTGTTTTCCTCTAAGAGTTTTACAGTTTCTGGTCTTACATGTTGGTCTTTAATCCATTTTGAGTTTATCTTTTCGTATAATATTAGGAAGTGTTCTAATTTTACTCTTTTACATGAAACTGTTCAGTTTTCCCAGCACCATTTATTGAAGAGGCTGTCTTTGCCCCTTTGTGTGTTCTTCCCTCCTTTGTCAAAAATAAGGTACCCATAGGTTCATGAATTATTTCTGGGCTTTCTATCCTGCTTCATTTGTCTATATTCCTGTTTTTGTGCCAGTACCATACTGTCGTGATTACTGTAGCTTTGTAGTATAATCTGAAGTCAGGAAGGTTGATTCCTCCCGCTCCATCCTTCGTTCTCAAGGCTATTTTGGCTATTTGGGGTCTTTACTGTTTCCATACCAACTGTGAAATTTTTTGTCCTAGTTCTGTGAAAAATGTCATTGATAATTTGGTAGGGATCACATTAAATATGTAGATAGCCTTTGGTAGTATAGTTATTTTCACAATATTGATTCTTGCTACCCAGGAATATGGAAAATCTCTCCATCTCTTTGTGTCGTCTTTGATTTCTTTCATTAGTGTCTTATAATTTTCTGTGTACAGTTCTTTTGTCTCCTTACTGCTAAGTCACTTTAGTCGTGCCCGACTCTGTGCGACCCCATTCCTGGGATTCTCCAGGCAAGAAGACTGGAGTGGGTTGCCGTTTCCTTCTCCAATGCATAAAAGTGAAAAGTGAAAGTGAAGTCGCTCAGTCATGTCCAACTCTTCGCAACCCCATGGACTGCAACCTACCAGGCTCCTCCATCCACGGGATTTTCCAAGCAAGAGTACTGGAGTGGGGTGCCATTGCCTTCTCCATTTGTCTCCTTAGGTAAGTTTGTTCCTAGATATTTAATTCTCTTTGTTGCAATGGTGAATGGGATCAATTCCCTAATTTATCTTTCTGGTTTTTCATTGTCAGTATATAGAAATACAAGTGATTTCTGTGTTGATTTTGACCCTGCAACTTTGCTAAATTCACTGGCTCTAATAATTTTCTGATGCTATCTTGAGGGTTTTCTATGTACAGCACCATGTCATCTGCAAACAGTGAGAGCTTAACTTCTTCTTTTCTGATCTGGATTCCTTTTATTTCTTTTTCTTCTCCGATTACTGTAGCTAGGACTTCCAAAACTATGCTGAATAATAGTGGTGAAAGTGGACACCCTTGTCTTGTTCCTGATCTTAGGGGGTATGCTTTCAGTTTTTCACCATTGAGAATAATGTTTGCTGTTGGCTTATCATATATGGCCTTTACCCATTCAGCCAGTCTTTGTCTCTTGGTTGGAGCATTTAATCCATTTACATTTAAAGTAATTATTGATATATATGTTCTTATTGCCATTTTCTTAATTGTTTGGGGTTGATATCGTAGATCTTTTTTCTTCTATTTCTTGACTATATAAGTCCCTTTAACATTTGTTGTAAAGCTGGTTTGGTGGTACTGAATTCTCTTAACTTTTGCTTGTCTGAAAAGCTTCTGATTTCTCCATCAATTTCGAATGAGATCCTTGATGGGTATAGTAATCTTGGTTATAGATTTTTCCCTTTCAGTACTTTAAATATATCCTGCCATTCTCTTCTGGCCTGCAGAGTGTCTGCTGAAAGATCAGCTGTTAAGCATATGGGGTTTTTCTTATATGTTACTTGTTGATTCTCCCTTGCTGCTTTTAATATTCTTTCTTTGTGTTTAGTCTTTGTTAGTTTGATTAGTATATATCTTGTCATGTCTCTCCTGGGATATATCATGTATGGAATTCTTTGTGCCTCTTGGGCTTTATAAGCTATTTCCTTTTCCATGTTGGGGAAATTTTCAATTCTAATCTCATCAAAAATTTTTCATACCCTTTCTTTTTTTCTTCTTCTTCTGGTACCCCCATAATCCGAATGTTGGTATGTTTGATATGGCCTCGGAGGTCTTTGAGACTATCCTCAGCTCTTTTAATTATTTTTTACTTTATTCTGCTCTTCACAAGCTATTTTCACCATTTTATCTTCCAGCTCTCTGATCCATTCCTCTGCTTCAGATATTCTGGCATTGATTCCTTCTAGAATATTCTTAATTTCAGTAATTGTGTTGTTTGTATCTGTATGTTTATTCTTTAATTCTTCTAGGTTTTTGTTAATTTATTCTTGCCTTTTCTCCAATTTCTTTTCAAGGTTTTTGATCATTTTTACTATCATTATTCTGATTTCTTTTTCAGATAGTTTGCCCATTCCCTCTACATTTATTTGGACTTTTGTGTTTCTAGTGTGTTCCTTTATTTGTGCAGTATTTCTTTGCCTTTTCTTTTCTTTTCTTTTTTTTTTTTTTAAGTAAGGCTATGGTTTTTCCAGTAGTCATGTATGGATGTGAGAGTTGGACTATAAAGAAAGCTGAGCACCAAAGAATTGATGCTTTTGAACTGTGGTGTTGGAGAAGACTCTTGAGAGTCCCTTGGACAGCAAGGAGATACAACCAGTCCATCCTAAAGGAGATCAGTCCTGGATATTCATCAGAAGGACTGATGTTGAAGCTGAAATTCCAATACTTTGGCAACCTGATATGAAGAGCTGACTCTGAAAAGACCCTGATGCTGGGAAAGATTGAGGGTGGGAGGAGAAGGGGATCACAGAGGACGAGGTGGTTGGATGGCATCACCAACTCAATGGACATGAGTTTGGGTAAACTCCTGGAGTTGGTGATGGACAGGGAGGCCTGACATGATGCGGTTCATGGGGTCGCAAAGAGTCTGATATGACTGAGTGACTGAACTGAACTGATTGTGTTTGAAGTCTTGTTTTCCCAGACTCCAGGGAAAGTTGAATTCTTTCCTTGAAAAAGGTTGAATTCTTTCTTCCTTTTGATTTCTGCTCTCCTGAGATTGGTCCAGTGGTTGGTGTGAGCTTTGTATAGGGTGAGATTTCTGCTGAGTTTTTGTTTGTTTTTCCTCTGATGGACAAGGCTGAGTGAGGTTGTAATCCTGTCTGCTGATGATTTGGTTTGTATATTTGTTTTGTTTGTTGTTTGGATGAAGCATCCTATGCAGGGTGCTACTGGTGGTTGAATGATGCCTGGTCTTGTATTCACGTGGCTTCCTTTGTGTGAGTTCTCACTATTTGATACTCTCTAGGATTAGTTCTCTGGTAATCTAGGGTCTTGAAGTCAGTGCTCCCACTCCAAAGGCTGAGGGTTTGATCTCTGGTCAGGAATAAAGATTCCACAAGTGGTTTGCTATAGCATTAAGTGAGATCAAAACAAATAATCAAAAAAAGATAGACCAAAGGTGAACCCTAGACAAATGGTAGTTAAAAAGTTATTTACAAAATCAAATGGTAGTTAGAAATAATAACTAACATAATGGAATATACACATATACATGTACACCCATGAGCAAAGTCAAAAGAGTATAACAAAAATAAAGTACAGTAGGTTGACCCAGTGAACAAAGGAAATCAAAAATTGTATTTAACAGTTAAGAATAAAATTAACCACAAATTGGAAAACAAAACTAAAGGTGCCAAATGGGAAATAAAGCCATGAAAACAAAACTAATAAATATGTAGAGAGGAAAGAAAAGAAAGGAAAGAAAGAAAGAATAGATATGTAAAGTTAAACAGAGGTAGGTGAAAAAGTTTTATATATATTAAAGATGAACTGCAAGGGGAAAGGAACAGTAGGAAAGGCAAACAAAGGAATAAATGTAGAAAAAAACATAATAGGTTTAAAAAATTAAAATTGTAAAAAAGAGAAAAGGAAAAATGGAAGAAGAAAAAAGGAGAAGAAAATGGAAGAAGAAAAAAGGAAAACTCCACAGAAATGCAAAAGCACAAAATAGAGGCAGAGGTTTTTAATAACAATAGAAAGTGTGATTTAATATACACATATACATATACACCCATAAGCAAAATCAAAGTAGTCCAGCAAAAATAAAGTACAATAGATTAACCTGTCAAGCAAAGGAAAACAAAAATTATACCTACCAAATCAAAAGTAACAAAAGCACAAACTGGAAAACAAAACTAAAGCAAGGTGATAATTGGGGAATAAAGCAATGAGAATAAAGCTAACAAATTTGTTGAGAGGAAAGGAGAGAAAAGAAAGAAAGAATAGTTATGCAAAGTAAATAGAGGTAAATAAAGAAGATTCATATACATTAAAGATTAACTGCAAGGGGAAAAGAACAGTAGGAAAAACAAACAAAGGAATAAAGATAGAAAAAATAATAATAGGTTTAAAAATTAAAATAAAAAAAAAAGGGGGGGGGGAACTCTACAGAACTACAAAAGCCCAACATAGAGGCAGAGGTTTATGACAATAAAAATTTGACTAAGAAAAAAATAAAAAATCCTCAATAGCCTAATTGGATTTCTTAGTGACAATAAAATCAACAACTATAATGGGTGGGAGGTGGGGGAGGAGGGGGGGTAGAGGGAAAAAAAAAAAAGGAAAAAATCCAAAAGAATCTACAGAGGAAGCAAAAAAATTAGAATAATAAATGTTATTATTGAGTCACTGCTGTGAGTCCTTTCCCTCTCTAGGAGTTGGTCTACCTTACCTCTGATTTCTCCACCTGCTGTGGGGGCAGCTCAGATTCTCACCTGGTCCTACTCCCATGTGTTCTTGCCTCCAATGTCCACAGCTTTCAGAACTAGTGTGTTTTCTTTTGCAGGAGCGCTCAGTGTCCTTTTATATATTCCATAGACACAGAGTCTGCTTAGTTGACCCTGTGGATTTAACCTGCAGTTTGTACAGCTGGTGGGGAGGTTTTGGGCCTTGTTCCTTAGCCACACTGCCCCTGGGTTTTCAATTGTGGTTTTATTTCCACCGCTACATGTGGGTGATCCACTGGGGTTTGCTCCTGGGGCTGCCTGGAGGACTTGGGTTTGCCCCTGTGAGGGCCAGGTGTGGAGGTGGCATGGATGCCTTGGTGGCAGGAGTTCTGGCAACACCAGGTATTCAAAGGATTTGGCAGCTAGGGCAGCAGAAAATATAGTGCTCTAGAAGGGTATGGCAACCAGTCTTGGCCAATACGCTCCTGTATTCTTGCCTGGAAGACTCCCTTTCTGATAGAGAAGCCTGGCAGGCCACAGTCTACAGTGAACAGAGTCAGACATGACCAAAGCGACCCTGCAGGTGTAGATGCAAGACATTTTTTTCCTGTGGCAGCTCTGCCCCAGTGAGAGTTGAGGGTGAAGGTGGTGTAGCTGCTTTGCTTGCATGGACCCTGGTGGCGCCAAGTGTGCAGGGACATGGACTGCCTCCACCCCAGGAGTTATGGCCTATCACAGTCCTTTTTCAAGCCTCTTGTAGCTGGTGATCAGAAAGCCTTTCTGGCCAGTCTTTCTGTGTAGCTCCACCTGTTTAGGCACTTAGAGGGCTCCCTTGCCTGGGGTACTTCTGTGTTGTTGGGTGTGTCAGGCACATCAGGAATTTCTATTTCTAAATGTTACAGGAAAATATATTTATAGTTCTACAGTATATTAATGGGAAGTACTACTATATCTGGAAGGCAGACATTCAGGAATCTTTCTCTCCCTTGATCAGTAATAAGCCAGACAGAGACTTTTGGGCCAGAAGAGCTATTTTACTATTGTCTTTCAAATATTATGGCTAGAATAGTGTCAGAATTAGTTGTACATGGGTCTATCCATTTCCTGTTTCTTTCTGAATATGCAGTCTTAGTGTTGAAGAGATAAGTAGAAGACCTGCTACATAGAGTCTACGAACTCTCTTCAACATACATTTATCTCACAGTCATAAATTATGAAATATCAGGCACTGATTTAGTTACTAATAAGATTCTAGTTATTCCTACTTTCCCTATTTTACGTAAATAGTCTTTTAGAATCATAGTAAATCAGAAATTTTTCTTTTTATGAAACCTTATACATAATGCCAGCATGAATCTTCACATAAATTCTCTATCAATAAGTTCTGGAGAAGAATTTATATACAGTTGAACCTAAAAGTAAAAGAGGAAAAGAAAAATTTCCATTTACTGAAATTTTATTATAGTATCATGAAAGAGGCTTAATAAAGTTCCCACAAAATGCCTCATTCTTAAATTTTTCATGGTGCTTGTGTCATGATGATTTAACTACACTATTTAATAGTAGACAGCTGACCAATATGTTTGCTAAGTATGGCCATTTAATTGCAGCCAGTTAAACTTTTGATAATTCCACCAGAGACAGAAAATTAATATTTTTCAGCTTAATAAAGAGCAGTGTTGAAATTATCTGGAAAAATATCTTAATAAATATTAGTTCACAATAATAATTTTTCTCTGGGGAAGGAAATGGCAACCCAGTCCAGTATTCTTGCCTGGAGAATTCTATGGACAGAGGAACCTGGTTGGGCTACAATCCATGGGATTATGAGGAGTTGAACATGACTGAGTGATTAACACTCACAATAATACAGCCAGATTCTATATTTTACAATAGTTATCCCCTATGCCTATATGGCAAAAGGAGTGTTCTCAACTACTCTTACATAGAAATTAGTATTTAAGTTATAGAGAGCTGTTTTGGAAAGGGAATTCAATATGTACTACATAATATATATTATAGCAGGAGTCATTTTATCACTACTAGATGCATATACTTTAATTTTTATGTAGATATAGGATGTAGTCTAAATATTTCTGAATCACTGATGCTTTACATTTCTTTCATGTGAATACTTAGTTGAGGACTAAACAGCAAAGAAACACTGAATCATGATCTCTTCCATCAGCGCCACAACTAAGGTTATGACTCTTGATTATCAGCCTGAAAATTTGTGAGAGACTCATTTACTGTTTTGTCTAAGTGGCAAAATATATATTTAATAACTAAGATTTCCTTATTTTATTCTTTATCCCATCACTAGACCCTACATGGCAAGATTCTTGCCTTTGATTTGCCAAACGTGGAACTCAGTCATGGTAGAAAAGCGATGGCGATTCTTTGAAAACATTGTAAGGCAAGTAAAAAGCCTGTAGCCGCTTTAGAACAAGAGATTGCAGTTGAGGTGAACAGTTTCTTCTTTATTTTGTCTTAACTCTACAGATTAAGGTATTTGTTCCTAATGTATTTTTATATTTCTTAAAGGCACATGGGACATTTTTCAAAATAGATCATGTTAGTCCATAAAACAAGTTTTAATAAATGTAACACTTGCTCCTTGGAAGCAAAACTATGACCGACCTAGACCGCATATTAAAAAGCAGAGACATTACTTTACCAGCAAAGGTCCATCTAGTGAAAGCTATGGTTTTTCCAGTAGTCATGTATGGATGTGAGAGATGGGCTACAAAGAAAGCTGAGCATGAAGAATTGATGCCTTTGAACTGTGATGTTGGAGAAGACTCTTGAGAGTCCTTTGGACTGCAAGGAGATCCAACCTGTCAATCCTAAAAGAAATCAGTCCTGAATATTCATTGGAAGGGCTGATGTTGAAGCTGAAACTCCAATACTTTGGCCACCTGATGTGAAGAACCAACTCATTGGAAAGTGAGTCTACCTTGATGTCTACTCCATCTTCCCAGTGGCAGAAAAAATATATTGATTTAAATATATATGTATATTCTTTATTGTGATGATGGTGGATGAAGATAAAAACTGTTTTTTAATCTTATTCTAAAATAATATTTCTATATATCACACATATTATTTGTGATATATAGTTAGAATACAGACAAGAGAAGATGACCATATAAGACAGAACTATTTTTTGTTGGGATAAGCAATTTAGTAATACTTACTCATCCCAAACTCTCTGGAGTACACACAAAGGAACCCGTCAAAGGAATGTTCCTCTACCAAGTAGGAGGCAATGGAGTATAAATAAGAAAAACAATGAGGCTAGCTGAGATTTAAATTATATAGTAAAATAATGTCAATACCAAGAAGTCAAAGATAAGCTGTCTTTGGGGTTTTTTTGGATAGCTCATCAATGTCATCAAGGACCCAGAATCTCCTGACTTTCTAGTCTGAATGTCCAGTGTGTCCTGTTTAATCTTCATGACAGCAAACTGACTGTTTTGGCTAAATCATCATGTACAGGAATGCTATGTTCAACTCCGGAAATAAGAGGAGAGTTATGAGATGAAATCTCTCACCTTGCATGCCTCTCTTTCTGATGTGAACAAAACATCCTAAGCTAACATCATATAATAATATTTAACTAGCCAGAACTGAACTAAATTCCAGCTGCAAAGGAAATACAGGAAAAAATATATATCTGAAAGGAAAAAATACTGGAAAGTAGGAATGGAAGAACATGTTTGAAAAGGTCAGTTATCTACACTTGCAACACCTGATAACTGAGTCTGACAGAGTGCTAAATGTGACATATTATGTCTCATTTTATTGAGACTTAGGTTCATTCTTTAGTTAATTGGACTCTTTCATTAATATTTCTAGATGATTGTGGGATAATTCAAGTATTAACCTAATGTAATAATTATTATTAATTTTAGTTCTACACAAATATTAATGCCTAAACACAAAGATTAAACCTCAAGCTTATTATGAGCAAATAAAAATGTAAAAGACAGAATTTTGCAAATAACAACATATGGAATCACTTTTACTAATACAAATATAGGATATTCCAGGTATTTGGGCTATTTTAGATACTAAGTTGATGAGATTAGGTATATTCAGCAAGGCTAGCTTTGTATTTTTAGAATTGTTAATTTGTAGCAGATACAATGTTTTTCAGAATATATTTTCTGGAATACAATTTCTGTACAAGATGAATAGTTTTAATTGCAGGAAAAGTGTTACACATTTAAAAAATACTAGGCTAACATGTAAAAATTTTCTGTAACTTTAGGACTCTCAGAGTTTAAATATGTTCAGTAAATTTCCAAGGACTAGTAGAGTCTGAAGGATTTACCAAGTTTACTGGCCAATTTATAGGTGAAAAAAATCAGCGAGTACAAATAATTTATTTCCTTACCCTCAGTTCAGTGATGGAGTTTCAAATAGGACTTATGTTTAAATGTTTTCTCTACAAGTTATTACTAGCTATTGAACACATTATTTAGTATCTTTGAGCCAAGATTTTCTCAGCTGTAAATGAAGGGTGGTTATGAGGATTCACATACCCAATGCTTAGTAGCCATTTAATGAAAGCATGACAGAGATGATCACTATGTTACTATTACTATACTATTACAATTACCATATTCATACATGCACTGCAACTATATATTTGAGTAAAAATCATTTGGTTCAGTGAAAATATTTAATTTCTATTTTCATATTCCAACTGATATCTGGCTCCTTCATGATCTGAATGGACAATAGTAAGTACCAAGAAAATCTCAAATGCCATTTACATGGAGAAATTTTAATTTTAGTTTCCAGTGATTAGCTAGTTTCCCTTCTCTCTAAGTTCTCATCCACACTATAGCATGAATATTGTATTGTGCCTTTCTGTTTACTTCACTGTTTCCTCACTCTGCTGCCAACTTCTTGAAAGTGTAATTCATGATTTATTCATACGTTTATTTCCACTGTCTGGCAACATACCAAGAACATGATATGTTTGTTACATGACATGTGTTATTTTGTCTACCATATAATACACATCAAAATATTCCCAAAATCTTCCCATATTTTTCCAAATACATAGCTTCAGTACCTTTTATTTAAAAGAGACATAATAAAAAGTAACTGCAAATATTCATCACTAACTGAAAAACTGTGTGTTCTGTTCTTAAATTATATCAGGTTATTTATAAAATTCAACTGAAAACTGTTCATATGCCTTCAATCAGGGGTTCACTGCTAGAACTTCTGTACAAGTATTTCTAACATTGGTAACAGTGGTAGCAAAAGGTGGTTTTTTTTTGTTTTGTTTTATTTTTTTTTTTTTGTTTTTTTCTGGTAGATATATGTATATATTTTTACTCTGTTCATTCCCCATGAAAATAGCCTCATTTCCACTACATCCATTCCTTCCATGAATTGATGTGGACTTTTCACAGTCAAGTACAGATATATTTTAGAAATACGTAAACTGTGAACTTCCAGATGTTCAACCTGGTCTTAGAAAAGGCAGAGGAACCAGAGATCCAATTGCCAACATCCACTGGATCATCAAAAAAGCAAGAGAGTTCCAGAAAAGCACCTATTCCTGCTTTACTGACTATGCCAAAGCCTTTGACTGTGTGGCTCACAATAAACTGTGGAAAATTCTGAAAGAGATGGGAATACCAGAACACCTGATCTACCTCTTGAGAAACCTGTATGCAGGTCAGAAAGCAATAGTTAGAACTGAACATGGAACAACAGGCTGGTTCCAAATAGGAAAAGGAGTATGGTAAGGCTATATATTGTCACCCTGCTTATTTAACTTATATGCAGATTCACCATGAGAAACGCTGGGCTGGAGGAAGCACAAGCTGGAATCAAGATTGCTGGGAGAAATATCAATAATCTCAGATATGTAGATGAGACCACCCTTATGGCAGAAAGTGAAGAACTAAAGGGCCTCTTGATAAAAGTGAAAGAAGGGAATGAAAAAATTGGCTCAAAGCTCAACATTGAGAAAACTAAGATCATGGCATCTGGCCCCATCACTTCATGGCAAATAAATGGGGAAACAGTGGAAACAGTGGCTGACTTTATTTTATTGGGCTCCAAAATCACTGCATATGGTGATTGCAGCCATGAAATTAAAAGACACTTACTCCTTGGAAGGAAAGTTATGACCAACCTAGACAGCATATTGAAAAGCACAGACATTATCTTGTCCACAAAGGTCCGTCTAGTCAAGGCTATGGTTTTGCCAGTCATATGGTTGTGAGAGTTGGACTATAAAGAAGGCTGAGTGCAGAAGAATTGATGTTTTTGAATTGTGGTATTGGAGAAGACTCTTGAGAGTCCCTTGGACAGCAAGGAGATCCAACCAGTCCATCTTAAAGGAAATCAGTCCTGAATATTCATTGGAAGGACTGATGCTGAAGCTGAAATTCCAATACTTTGGCCACCTGATGTGAAGAGCTGACTCATTTGAAAAGACCCTGATGGTGGGGAAGATTGAGGGAAGGAGGAGAAGGGGACAACAGAGGATGAGATGGTTGGATGGCATCACTGACTCGATGGGCATGGGTTTGGGTGGACTCCGGGAGTTGGTGATGGACAGGGAAGCCTGGCATGCTGCAGTTCATGGCGTCACAAAGAGTCGGACATGACTGAGTGACTGAACTGAACTGAGTGAGCCATAAAGATTGCTTTCAGTCCTTTATGGCCCAAACTCATATTTTTTCTGTTTCAGAAATGCTTCTTTTAAAGTATCATCTCTTTTTGTCCTTCAAAGGTTGTCTGAAATCTCATAGGAGTTACCAGGTAGCCCTGCACGTATATCTAAAAATTCACTTTCTCGGGGAATTCTGACTTCCTAAGATATCTTTGCAGCTTCAACACTGCAAAATATAGTGTTGAATACAATAAATACTAATACTAAAATACAGAAGAGTTTTTGAACACACATAGACATTTGTGGTAGTTCTAGATCGCATTTGTCTTCAAGTTAGCCTCTGATAATTTCCAAGTTTCAAATTGAACTTGAAGCATAGGTATTTAAGGGATGTTTCATGTTAAGACCTCTGACTTAAACCTGAATAGAAATTGTTTTTAAGGTGGGCAGCTTCCTTACAACTTACTACTTGGAAGTTAAAGTTGCTAGGTCATGACCGACTCTTCGTGACCCCATGGACTATACAATCCATGGAATTCTCCAGGCCAGAATACTGGATGGGGTAGTCTATCCCTTCTCCAGGGGATCTTTCTGACCCAGGAATTGAACTGGGGTCTCCTGCACTTCAGGCAGATTATTTACCAACTGAACTATCAGGAAAGACCAACTTGTACTAGTTGGAATTTTCCCTACAACTTACTACTAGCTTTATAAGAATACTTAGTTAGTAGTATCCAAGTACTGGGAAAGATTGAAGGCAGGAGGAGCAGGGGACGACAGAGGATGAGATGGTTGGATGGCATCACCAACTCAACGGACACAAGTTTGAGTAAACTCTGGGAGTTGGTGATGGACAGGGAGGCCTAGCATGCTGCAGTCCACAGGGTCACATAGTTGGACATGACTGAATGACTGAACTGAACTGAACTGAGTATTTAAGCATGACCTGCACAGTAGCATCAGTGTTTTGATTGCTTTTGAATATATGGGTACTCTTCTCTCTTTTTCTTTGAGATCTAGGATATTGCAGTTACTTCACTGTCATTAAGGCAGAAGTAAAAGACAACCTAAAAAATATTCCATTCTAGAGCCGGATTTGAGTTTACATGTATTGGAAAAATATCTTATCCAGAAACATTTGGAAAAGTTAATTCTTAAGCTCCCAAGGGAGATTAGAAGGCACACCCCGAGGCTTGACAGAAAATAAAGAGACCAAAAGAGAGAGGTCTGTCCCTGTTTCTTTAATATGCAAAGATGCAATAAAACCACCATAAGAGATAATCAGAGCAAAGGAACCCTTTACAGCATGACTGGCTATAAAGTACATTTTACTCTTACAATTCTGGTATTCCAGGGGTAACAAAGAAACACAGAGAACTGCTGGACAGCAAAAACTAGAATTAAGAGGGTAAAAGATATATTTATGAAGCAGTTATGTGGACAGATGGCTAAACAAGAGGAGTTTTTTCCCCCCAGTCCTTTGAAATAATTCAGTGCTCTATAAACATGGCTCATTAGGGTGAAAAACCCTGAAAGAATTTGAGATGAAGTTTCCCACCAACTTAGTGCAACAGGAGTTTAGATGCATAATGATAACTAGTTACAGGTGACAAAGTTGAATGTCTTACATGCTTGTGTCATGATGTTCTTTGTATCCCCTCTTTATGGGAACCCACTAAAGGCAGATTTCTTTCAAGGAGTTTGGAAGGATTTTTTCTGGGTCTTGAGAGAATCATATTCACTTGCCTTTTGTTTGTGGACTTAGAGTAAACCAAATTCCTCTGTGTTGATAGTCTGGTATGTATGTGGCATAATCCATTAAACTATATTTTAAGAAGACACTTGTGGTAACATAGTGAAAAGTGAGTCATGAAGGACAATTTTCAATTTTTTGAAAGTTTTTCTGAATACCACCTTCAACCAACCAATATCTGGTAAATGTCCCAGATATCAGCTTGAAAGGGTTAAGCAACAGCACTTTGAATTATCTCAGAAATCATTCTGCAGTGGTATAAACTCTTTTTGATATCATTCATGTAAGTTTCAGAACATATAACCCAGAAAAACTGAGAAATAATATTCTAATGCCATTTCCAACCATAGAGTCACTATAGGGATACTGGCTAGCTTAGTAACAGTTATTTTGGAAAATATTAAAGTTGATGATATTGAGACATGGCTCAAAATGATATGATCATTGAGTAATAGAAGCTATTTGGGCACTGGGATGAATAGTAAAACTCACGGCTGAGATCTAATTAGTAAATTAGCCTTGAATTATTACAGTCAGTTTCCAAATTGCAAAAATGAATGAAGAGTAGTGTATAATGCTTTTATTTTATATTCAAAATTTACCTGGAATCTAGTTTGCTTCACTTCTTAGAGGTTATCACTAAGTTGAATATTCAGGTACAGATTCAATGTGTCCCTGGAACATTGTTCAGAAATTTCTTATATCAGGATATCCAAAAGCAAAAAGGAATTGTTAAAAAATTTCAATAAAGATATGTTTATAGATCCAGGTGAAAGGTCATTTTCTTGGCCTACTATAAGTCTAGTAGAAGCATAAGAAAGTATTCCTATCAATGGAATTGCTATACTTCTTAAATTGATAAATTTTATATAAAAGATAGAAATTGATTGGTTCAGACTGTTCAAATTAGAGAACTGTTTAAACAATGAACAGCTTTTTCATGTATGGGCATAATGGTTTGTTTTTTATTAAACAAAAAAGCTTATTATTGACAGAGAATTATTATTTATGATGAGAATGTCCTAGAGAATGAAATTTTTAGCCATATGACTATAAATAAGAAAACTCTTATTGAATTAAGGCATACACAGAACATATAACTGTTACATCCCAAGTAAATATATTTCTAGAGTATTTAATAACCAAGAGATCTCTGGGGCTCTAGGTTGAATGACCTCAGGAAATCACTTGAAGTTTAATGCCCCTGTCTCATAAAATACACCTTATTTGAACAAGCAACAACTAAGCAATAACGGAACGCTCACATTTGCTGCACTAAGGTAATGTTGCATCTGTTCATGCCCATTTTGCTGGAATGTCTACATCCTTCACAAGTCCTGCTGCTTGAACAATATGTTATCCTTCATATGTAGCCAACTCCATTTGGCAAGCCGTGTCTCTGGCCATCTGCAATTGATGCATAGCTAATTTTGTTAATCACTCCCAGTGGCATTTATCACATTTTCCCCCCATTTTCAATTAATTGGTCCCAGGTCATTTCATCTTGCAGGGACCTGCATTTATAGGTAGCTGATACAACTAAGATGACCGACAGAAGTTGTTGGATACCCGGGCAATGAGTACATCACCAGAACAAGCATGGTCTATTAAAAAGCTTTGTGCTCTCATAAAAGTGATTCAAGCTACCTCGAGGCCACAAATCTCCTTCTGAGCCTGCCTGTGTGTCCATCCACACAAACTCTTTTTCCTTCTAATAAAGACTTGTTTCACTGAAAAAAAAAAAAAAAAGCTTTGTGCTGAGTTAAAAAGAATACAAAGCATTGACTGTGCTTCATATTATTCATCAAGTACAGATTGAAGAAAACTAAAACTCAATATCCCAAGCACATTAAGAAGTATTTTTACCCTTGGGCCTAGATGACTTTCTTCTTGATCAGTAGTATAACAATAGTTATGAGAGTCGGCACTTATAGAAATATGAGAGAAAAGAAAGGGGCGTATTGGGTAAATACCAACATCATCACACAGAAAATTCATTTCTATGTCTGTTTTGGATTTTTGATTTGTTCTTTTAAAATTCACGGTGACATGATCCTTGAGGGGCCATTTCTGTTTGTTCCCTCATAGGTCTTGAGGACATTTATAATATACCAGCAATCAGATAACTAAAGATAGTATAAATATAAGACATGGCCAGGAAAATATGAGGATATAAGGAATACTATAAGGCAAAGCTTCATGTTTTTAATGTTTCAATGAAATGTTCAGTATAAAGAAGAATCATGAACATAAATGTTGACTGTCTGCAACAAGACTCTATATATGTATAGAAATTACACAATGTTAAAAATGTCTTTAAAATATATAATTTAATGGAATCATCACAAGAATTCAATGAAGCAGATAAGCATCGACATTTTGTAAATTATGAGACTGGAGCTTAAACAAAAGAAGCTGCATATCCAAGAGGACATGACCGAAAGCAGGGGAATGGGATGAATCACCCAGCCCTGTGTCCTAAACCTTCCTTTTGCTCACAGACTTCAGTTTTTCCTCTAGGTATCTGCCAAAGGTTTATGTCAAAAATGATAAGTATCTATGAATCTGGAATATTACTAACTGCTTTAGAACAAAATGCTTTCACCCTCCTCTGTGTCCATGTTATTTATTTCACTTAATTTTCCAATTACCCTGTGAATTACAGGGTTTGTTAAAATTTTACTTTTATCACATGATGAATATTAAACTAGAAAAGGTAAGGGTATAAGATTATACGGCTAATAATAACTAGACTGGTATTCAAGTAGAAATCCATTTTTTCCCCAAAATTTGTAATAGTGATTTTGTTTTTTTTAAGTAGTATCCTATGAATAATTTATGAGTCAATTCTAATATAGTTAGATTAGTGACTATAGCTGATGTATTTTGGGCAATATTATAACATTTACTGTAACAGCATATATATATATACACACACACATATATAGTATTAAATAAATCTCCAGATCCAATTTATCTCTCATCTTTATAACTGCCCAGAAGAAAATGGTAAATGAGAAAACCTCAGGGAAAAGTTTTATTCACTTAAACAAAAATTGAGATATATCTCAGTGGTTTCCTCTTGTCTCTTCTACTTATGTTTTGTTTTGTTTAAATCAAGATTAGAGTTGTTTGACTGGTAGAACATGGAACATTATGTTTAGCTTCAATAACTTTACAGCAAATCTGCAATTAATTTGATTTCTTAATGTTTAGGTCTTATGATCAGTTACAGGATTTTAAAGCAATGAAAGGAATATATCATTTTCAAAGAAACAACTGAAAAGGTTTTTAAAATAAAAGTACATGTGACAAATTAAGAGATCAGAAGGTATTTTGACAGCTTTTCTACTGTGGACTAAAATTTATGCCATTCTATTATGACAAATCAACCTAAGCAAAAGCAAAAACAAATGAAAACAAATAAAATGCTCTGCATAAAGAAATAAAAATTAATTATAAACTAAAGAGCACCTTGGCAGAGATGGTAATAGTTGATGTATTCACTCATCAAATATTGACTGAGAGTCTATTATGTGCCAGGTATCAGTCTAGCTGCTTAGGAGACATAGCAAATAGAACTTTCTAGTGTCCTTCCCTGGAGGAGCTTACATTCCACATTCTATGACTGTGCTGTATAAATGTGGTGAAATCTCTGCTCTGGGCTGGATAAGACATTGCCGTTTCTTTTCCATGCATACCACACCTCCCCATTAGTATACTGAGCGACAGAGTTACAAACTGCACTCAGAAATCTGTGTGCAAACACACCCGAAATCCTTTCTTGCTTTCCTCCTGGTGACCTTTCCAAAACAGTTCGTATTTGCAGAACTGTGTTAATTTATGTGTTCTAACCTCCTTGTCAAAAGATAACTTGGTTCTCCTGGGTGAAAAGGAAACCTCACCAGGAAAAAACCTGCCTCTTTATCTTCATCAAGGGAGACTCTGAAACAACTTGAGATCTTTTACTGCCAGCCAATCCCTATACTAATATAGCATTTCACAGGGTATCTGAAATAACTGTCTTTGGGTCTTCTCATAAGAGCCCTATAATAGCCATAAATATTCCTCAGGAGAGCAAGACGAAATCTGAAAGGCCTATAACAGCTATCATAAATGAATAATAAAATGCAGAAAGGACAAGCACCATGAAAATGGCAAACGAATATGATGACGTGTGTACTGTACTTGAAGTAATTACGGGATTGTTATATTTACAGGAATTTTCCACAGTTTTTTGTGGAGTCTGCGAAATTTAGCAAGAGCTGCATATACTGTAAAATTGGTGGAATGGAAAGAGGTGGTTCAGCACAATAAAACTTAGAATGTCTCTATGCAGGTATCTTTAAGAATTAAATCAAATACAGCCATTTCACTACACTGACTTCTGAAATGTACCAGTCTTAACAACAAACTCTCTGCATTCTCAGCATCCAAATACACTGTTTATGTGTCTCAAAAATAAACAATATGCCAAACAAGAGTTTCTGCATTATTAACAGAACTCATCAAGTAATTGGCAAGAGACTTAGCAGCTAAGATGAAAATGTGATTTGTATGGGTGTATGGGGTTGGGAAGACATAAGTGTTGAAAGAAATTTTAAATGAATAATCACTGCATGACTCTCAATTTAAGAAGCAAGAAGGGATGCAACATTGTACTGTACTCAGTTAAAAAGACAATTTTTGAAATCCCAGTGGAAATGGAGAAATAAGACATATGCTTTAGACAGAGGAATCATATAGTGTTTCCAAACAAAAAGATTATTTATCTTGCCAGGAAAATAAAAATAGTAAAAGAACAGCTATGAGAAAAAGAAAAAATAAATTCTGAAAGACCTTGAGAGGAATCAGTGAATGAAAAAAAGAATGCTGTTGAAATGCTGTAGTGAAAGCAGGCATCAGTTTTTACAAGCCCACTTCCTGATATGCTAGAGGTTTAGTTGTCTTTTTCCCAGCTGTAAACATTTGCATATAGGAACATCTACTTTTCAAATGAGCAACTGATCATGAAGAAACCTGTGGTAAAATATCTGATTTACAATCATCTCTCTTAGCTTCCAAGAATTTCTGTGTGAATTCCAAAAACCTTTAGAAAGCACCTTCAGAGGTTATGTGCTCTGAGAAAGGGTTCTTTAAAACTGTTGCTAACAAAGTCTTGAGACCCCAGAAAATGTTTTTGACTGCATCTTATTCCTTGCTTACCAAAGTCTCCAAAATCTGGCCTTTCTTCTAAGTCACTTATCAGTGACTTAGATTATGTGAGCTCTTTTTTTTTTGGTGGATGTTGCAAGAATTAGATTAAGATTCTCCATCTGCAAAATTCATTAACTAAAATTTCTGCTTTCAAATCTGCCTTTAATCACAGCACAATCGATATTTCTAGCCTCATAAATATTGCACATCAGTCAAAAATCATTTACTACTTTATCTGATCATAAATTGGTTTACACATGTTCTTTAATTAATATTTGTTTCACCTATTCCATAGTATAAGTACAACTTAAATTCTCTATTATTTATCAACTCTTGCTTGGCTACAGCTACTGAAAGACTGAAATGGTCTTAATCATTTGCTCGATTTTTGTTGACTGGGTCACAATCTTTATTTGTGTATATCCTCACAACAAAGGTCTATGGTTAATTTCTGAAAATTATTATCTTAGTAAAACATAGGGTTTTCCACATCCAATTGAATTTTTTGTTGTTGTTTTTTGTTTTTAAGGAGCTCAAATACTCTAATTTCAACAAGCTAGGAAAAAATTGAAAACCTGATGGCATGAAGTGGATCCCTCCTTTCAATTCATGGCTGTTGTTTGGTCACTCAGTCGTGTCTGACTCATTGTGAACCCATGGACTGCAGAACGCCAGGCCCCCCTGTCCTTCACCATCTCCCAGAGCCTACTCAAACTCATGACCATTGAGTTGGTGATGCCACCCAATAATTTCATCCTCTGCTGTTCCCTTCTCCTCTTGCCTTAAAACTTTCCCAACATCAGGGTTTTTTCTAATGAGTCAGCCCTGTGCATCAGATGGCCAAAGGATTGGAGCTTCAGCTTCAACATAAGTTCTACAAATGCATATTCAGGACTGATTTCTTTAAGATTAGCTACTTTAAGATTAGCTACTTTAAGAGTCTCATTGCTGTCCAGGGACTCTCAAAAGTCTTCCCCAACACCACAGTTCAAAAGCATCAATTCTTCACCACTCAGGTTTCTTTAAGGTCCAACTCTCACATCCATACATGACTAATAGAAAAAAAAAAACAACATAGCTTTATCTAGATGGACTTTTGTTAGCAAAGTCAATATGCTGTCTAGGTTGGTCATAACATTTCCTCCAAGGAGCTAGTGTTTTTTATTTTGACTGCAGTCACCATCTGCAGTGATTTTGGAGCCCAAGAAAATAAAGTCTACCACTGTTTCCATTGTTTCCCTATCTATTTGCCATGAAGTGATGGGACTGGATACCATAATTTTCATTTTTTGAATGTTGAGTTTTAAGCCAGATTTTTCACTCTCAAATTTCACTTTCATCAAGAAGCTCTTTAGCTCCTCTTTGGTTTCTGCCATAAGCGTGGAGTCATCTCCATATCTGAGGTTATTGATATTTCTCCCAGTAATCTTGATTCCAGCTTGTGCTTCATCCTGGCATTTTGAATGATGTACTCTGCTATAAGTTACATAAGCAGGGTGACACTCTACAGCCTTCACATATTTCTTTCCCAATTTGGAACCAGCCCATTGTTGCAAGTCCTGAACCAACTGTTGTTTCTTGACCTCCATACAGATGTCTCAGGAGGCAGGTAAGGTGGTCTGGTATGCCCATCTCTTTAAGAATTTTCAGTTTGTTGTGATCCACACAGTTAAAGGCTTTAGCGTAGTCAATGAAGCAGAAGTAGATGCTCTTTTTCTGGAACTCTCTTGCTTTTGCTATGATCCAATGGATGTTGGCAATTTTAACTCTGGTTCCTCTGCATTTTCTAAATCTAGCTTGAACATCTTGAAGTCCTTGATTTATGTACTGTTAAAGCCTAACCTGGAGAATTTTGAGCATTACTTTGCTAGCATGTGAAATGAGTGCAATTGTACAGTAGTTCAAACATTCTTTGGCATTGCCTTTCTTTGGGATTACAACGAAAACTGACTTTTTCCAGTCCTTTGGCCACTGCTGAGTTTTCCAAATTTGCTGGCATATTGAGTGCAGCACTTTAACAGCATCATCTTTTAGAATGTGAAATTCTAATTCATGGTAATTAAATCTGAATTCTGGATATAATGTTAAATGAAATGAAGTGAAAGTCAGTCCAGTCATGTCTGACTCTTTACAATCCCAAGGACTGTAGCCTTCCAGGCTTCTCTGTCTATGGAATTCTCCAGGCAAGAATACTGGAGTTGTTGCCATTCCCTTTTTCAAGGGCCCTTGCTGACCAAGGAATTGAACCTGAGTCTCCTGCATTGTAGGCAGATTCTTTACCATCTAAGACACTGGGATATCCTGTTTATAATAAAAACAAGTACTCAGTTGACTACTCTTTAACTTTGAAATCTTGATTATACAGACATCTTTATTTAGTTTACTTATGCTGTTATACTTTACATTGTGTAAAGACCCTGCATTTATAGGGATTCTCATTAATAAGGGAAACACCTTAGTAACTTATAGCCCCTTAATCACTTATCTTCTTATTTACACAATAAAGTTCCTACCCACTCTATAATTCAAGCATGTTGAGAAAAACCAATGTAAAAACAAGTGTAAAATTAATTTTCAAAACATATACAAATGTGAGATCGTTTTTTATGCTGTTGAACATCTTCATATTTTTCAATGTGTTATGATACTAATGAATGTATGTGTCATTCAGTATTTTTGTTATACAAACCTCTGAAGGAAACATTTGTGTTTATACTTTCTTGCTTACTTTCCTATCCCTATAGGCTTTTTAGTATGTATTAGATGTATGTGAGGCTTAAACAATTACTGCTGAAGTATTATACACATCTTGTTCAAACAATAGTTTTGATGATCTTAACTGAATTTGTTAAATATATATCATGGTTACTTTTAATATCGTTCAGAGAAAACTATTATGTTCCTTCTTTTAGTGATTCTTTTCACTGTTTTATAGCATGACCATAAACTCTGAAAATCATTTATCATGTTTTGCAATAAAATATCAATATTTTATTATGAATTTACTTATGCTTTCAGAAATGTTTGCTCCTGTATATCTGAGATGGAAATCCAAGTTCTTGTCCAAGAAGCCGAAGAATGGAATCCATGAACAAGTAAACACTCATGGTAGCAAGGGAATATAATTTATTAAAGAGGAGGAAAGTACAAAGTTCTCAGCATAGACACTGAGAGGAGGTAAAGAGTTCCCCCAAGGTGAAACTTACAGAAGTTTTTATATCCTTCCTTATCACATTATTTCTAATCAATCAATTTAAAGGCCAAGATAGTTAACATCTTTATGGCTTCTCTTGATCATTGGATTAAGTCACTACCCTTTTTCATGCCCCTTGGCCATTTTACCAGGAATCAGATGTATGGGCTTAAGATTAATGATCACCAGTTATTTTTCCCTCAGGCATATGGAACAGAAGTTAATTACTGCCCTTTCCTGGATCTGAGTCCTGATCATTCATCAGGCTAAAGAAACATTCCAGGAATTCTGGACAATGGAGGTGAATTTTCCTGAAAACAAGATGAGATCTCAGAGTTCTACACTGTCTGACTAGTAATTTCTACCTCATATCTATGTTTTAGTGGTATCTAATAATAAGAAAAAATTCCTGCATGATATTTATGAGGTGTATTTTGATAAATTTGAACACACTGATTAATAGATCTACAGAGGAGACTCTAAGAGTTTGTGTTATTTTATTCTCTGCCTAATTTTTCATTCTTCCCAAACCTGTATTATACAAGATAGTCTGTGTTGTAGAAGTTATAGTATTGAAAGGTTGTGGTTTCAGGCCCTGTGCTACACCAGGATTTGTGACCACTGGAAGAGAGGATATCAATCTGTGGCCAGAGATGAGGCTTGACTACTGGGAGATTTTACTGTAGCAAAGATTTATTAAAGTATAATAGAGATACAGAAAGCTTCTGACATAGACATCAGAAGGGGCAGAAAGAGTGACAATTGCTAGTTTTTACCAAGGTGTTTTATGTCTGTTAGTGAGCTGCTTATCAGATAAGAGAGACACCTCAAGGCTTAGGAAGTCTCACCAGGCCCCTCCCCCACAATAGCATTTATGAGACAGGATAGCACAAGGCATGTCATCCTTGACCATAAAACAGTTGACAGGAATACAAGTCTGACTTTGGACTCCAGTGGGATTTGACTACAGAAATTCCACAGGACTGGGAAAACAGACTCTTGGAGGACACAAACAAAAGCTTGTGTGCCCCAGGAGCCAGGACAAAAGAGTGGTGTCCTCACAAGAGACTGAGCCAGACTTGCCTGTGAGTGTCCAGGAGTACCCAGTGGAGGCATGGCCTGCTACGGGATCAGGGGCAGTGAATACAACACTGCCTCCTTTTGAAGGAGGTCATTACCCACACCATAGTTTGGCCTTAGGCAAAACTACAGGGAAGGAGCACAGCCCTGCCCAACAACAGAAAATTGGATTAAAGATTTACTGAGCACAGTCTCGCCCATCAGAACAAGACCCAGTTTCCCCAACAGTCAGTCTCTCCCATCAGGAAGCTTCAAAAGCCTCTTATCCTTATTCACCAGAGGTCAGAGAGAATGAAAACTACCATCACAGAAAATTAAACAAAGTGATCACATGGATCACAGCTTTCTCTAACTCAGTGAAATTAAGAGCCATGCCCTGCAGGGTCACCCAAGACACACAGGTCCTGGTGGAGAGTCCTGACAAAACATGGCTGACTGGAGAAAGGAATGGCAAACCACTTCAGGATTTTTGCTTTGTGAACCCCATGAGTATACAAAAAGGAAAAAATATATGACACTGAAAATGGAACTCCCCAGAGTTCAGTTGGTAGGTGCCCAATACTCTACTGGAGAAGAGTGAAGAAATAATGCCAGAAAGAATGAAGAGATAGAGGCAAAGTGAAAACAACACCCAGTTGTGTATGTATCTGGTAATGGAAGTAAAGTCTAACTTTGTAAGGAACGCTATTGCCTAGGAACCTGGAATGTTAGGTTCAAGCTTAATTTGAAGTGGTCAAACAGGAGATGGTAAGAGTGAACAGAGACATTTTAAGGATCAGTGAACTGAAATGAACTGGAATGGGCGAATTTAATTCAAATGACCATTATATCTATTACTGTGGGCAAGAATCCCTTAGAAGAAATGGAGTAACCCTCATAGTCAATGAAAAAGTCTGAAATGCAGTACTTGGGTGCATTATCAAAAATGACAGAATACTCTGTTTCTTTCCAAGGCAAACTATTTAATATCACAGTAATCCATGTTTATGCTCCAACCACTAATGCCAAAGAAGCTGAAACTGAACAGTTCTATAAAGACCTACAAGACCTTTCAGAACTTACACCAAAAAAAAAAAAAAAAAATATGTTCTTTTCATCATAGGGGACTGGAATGAAAAGTAGGAAGTCAAGAGATACCTGGAGTAACAGGCAAATTTGGCCTTGTGGTACAAAATGAGGCAGGGCAAAAGCAAACAGTATTGCCAAGATAACTCACTGGTCATAGTAAACATCCTCTTCCAACAACACAAGAGAAGACTCTAAACATGGATATCACCAGATGGTCAACACTGAAATCAAATTTATTATATTCCTTGCAGCCGAAGATGGAGAAGCTCTATATAATCATAAAAAACAAGACCAGGAGATGACTGTGGCTCAGATCAAGAAACATTATTGCAAAACTCAGACTTATATTGAAGAAAGTATGGAAAACCAGTAGAACATTAGTGTATGACCTAAATCAAATCATTTTCAATTGTACAGTGGAAGTGACAAAGAGATTCAAGGGATTAGACTTGATAGAGTGCCTGAAGAACTCTGGAGGGAGGTCTGTGACATTATAGAGGAGTCAGTGATCAAGACCATCTCCAGGAAAAAGAAATGCAAAAAGGCAAAACGATTGTGTGAGGAGGCCTTATCAATAGCTGAGAAAAGAAGAGAAGCAAAAGGCAAAGGAGAAAGGAAAGATACACCGACTTGAATGCAGAGTTTCAAAGAAAAGCAAAGAGAGATAAGAAAGCCTTCCTTAGTGATCAACGCAAAGAAATAAAGGAAGACAATAGAATGGGAAAGACTAGAGAATTCTTCAAGAAAATTAGAGATATCAAGGGAACATTTCATGCAAAGATGGGCATAATAAAGGACAGAAATGGTATGGACCTAACAGATGCAGAAGATATTAAGAAGAGATGGCAAGAATACACAGAGAAACTATACTGAAAAGATCTTCATGACCCAGATAATCACGATGGTGTTATCACTCACCTAGAGACAGAAATCTTGGACTGTGAAGTCAAATGGGATTTCGGAAGCATCACTGTGAACAAAGCTAGTGGAGGTGATGGAATTCTAGTTGAGTTCTTTCAAATCCTAAAAGATGATGCTGTTAAAGTGCTGCATTCAATATGCCAGTTAATTTGGAAAACTCGGCAGTGGCCACAGGACTGGAAAATGTCCAGTTTCATTCCAATCTCAAACAAAGGTAATGCCAAAGAATGTTCAAGCTGCCACAGAATTGCACTCATCTCACACGCTAGCAAAGTAATGCTCAAAATTCTCCAAGCTAGACTTCAAAAGTGCATGAACCAAGAACTACATGATGTCAAGCTGGATTTAGAAAAGGCAGCAGAACCACAGGTTAAATTGCCAACATCCACTGGATCATAGAAAAAGCAAGAGAGTTTCAGAAAAAAAAAACTACCTCTACTTCATTGACTACGCCAAAGCCTTTGACTATTTGTATCACAACAAACTTTGAAAATTCTTCAAAAGATGGGAATACCAGACCACCTTACCTGCCTCCTGAGAAATCTGTATGCAGGTCAAGAAACAACAGTTAGAACAGGACATGGAACAACAGACTGGTTCCAAATTGGGAAAGGAGTATATGAAGGCTGTATATTGTCACCTTGCTTATGTAACTTATATGCAGAATACATCATGCAAAATGCCTGGCTGGATGAAGCACAAGCTGAAATCAAGATTACTGGGATAAATATCAATAACTTTACATATGCAGATAAGACCACTCTTATGGCAGAAAGTGAAGATGAACAGAAGAGTCTCTTGTTGAAAATGAAATATGAGGATGAAAAAGCTGGCTTAAAACTCGACATTCAAAAAAAGATCATGTCATCCAGACGCATCACTTCATAGGAGATAGATGGAGAAACAATGGAAACAGTGACAGACTTTATTTTCTTGAGCTACAAAATCACTGCAGATGTTGACTGCAGCCATGAAATTAAAAGACACTTGCTCCTTGGAAGAAAAGCTTTGACCAACCTAGACAGCATATTAAAAAGCAGAGACATAACTTTACTGACAAATTTCCACCTAGTATAAGCTATGGTTTTTCCAGTAATCATGTATGGATGTGAGAGTTGGACCATAAAGAAAACAAAGCACTGAAGAATTATGCTTTTGTACTCTGGTGTTGGAAAAGACTCTTGAGAGTCCTTTGGATTGCAATGAGGTCAAACCAGTCAATCCTAAAGTAAATCAGTCCTGAATATTCATTGAAAGGACTGATGCTGAAGCTGAAACTCCAATCCTTTGGCCTCCTGATGTGAAGAACTGGCTCATTGGAAAAAACACTCATGCTGGGAAAAAACTGAAGGCAGGGAGAGAAGGGGAAGACATAGTATGAGATGATTGAATGGCATCACTGACTCAATAGACATGAGTTTGGGCAAACTCCAGGAGTTGGTGAAGGACAAGGAATCCTGGCAAGATGCAGTCCATGGGGTCACAAAGAGTAGGATACGACTGAGTGAGTAAACTGAACTTACTGGTTTGCTGAGCCATTATCAAGTTTTGAGAAACATTATCAAGTTTCTTAGGTGGAACCTACTGAAGAAAGGCAGATTCTAAAGCAAATACATAGTTTCATTAACATGTCTTAAGAAAGCCATTTCTATAAAAAGATTGCATTGGTTGGTTCAATGTTTGAGAAAAGTTAAGTTCCACTGGAACCAGGTGTCAGTCAACAGAGAAGGAAAAAAGGTCTGCCACTTGCATTTTTTTGTTTATTTGATTGTTTGTTTTTGCTTGGGGACATCTGTCCTCCCTACCGAGGCTGTTAACACTCTCTATATGTACAATTTCTTACCTTCAAGAAATACTTAACATTGCTCAATTCTGTAACTGGCACTAGAACAGTTCCTGATCATACAGTATTCAAATCTATTTCCTCAGATAAAAAAAAGTGACAGGTTATTCTTACAATTTCAGTTTAAATCACTTATCTTCTTTGAGAGATTTTTCTGGTTTGTCAAACAGAATTGGTGATTCTCCCTACTTTGTTTCCATAAACATTTTGTATTTAGACTATAGTATATACATTGCTTTATAATTACCTCAACAGTAAATATAATCATTGTCCACATTTGATAATAAGTTTCTTGAGATCAGGAACTTTGTCTGAATCATCTTCATGTCTGCACAGCCTAGCAAATAGTTAGCATACAGAAAATAGTCTTGGGTTCTTTGTAGACAGATGCAGGTAATATTAACACATTAAAATGCAAATCCTTTAAAATATAATTTATAAAAATTGAAGATTACTACAAAATTTATATCAACATTTACTTTTTCTTCCTCCAGAATATCTCTCAGTGAGTCAAAGCAAAGAAGAATATATTTTCCATTCTTTGTTCCCTTTCAAATGTTAGTTACTATGACAATATGAATCATGATTCCATGGCAGAGGCTAAGTGGAGATGAAAATTCAGTTTAATTTACTGAGACCATTTCCTGTGTTTCTTCATTATTTTACACACTGGCAGAATTGACTATGGTACATTTCAGCAAAGATTAGTTGACGCCTGGGGGTGAATATCTTCAGATATTAGACTTGCAGTAATAGTGCACTTGACAGTACTTGTCAATTCACGGATTTCAAAGTGTCACTATTGTACTCATTGCCCCAACCAGAAATGATTCTGTAAGAAACCGTTTCATAGATAAAAATCTGTCATCTGTTGCCATTCATGTCATATTCTCACATTGTGTCTGCTATTCTCATAGTCAGAGTCCTCTTCCATTCCACCAGATGACTTCTCTCATTATTGCTTTCTATCACAAGCAAAATCTACAATAAGCATCTTAACACTAAATGAAAATGGCATAACATACTGTACTTCGTTAACAAATTTAGCTTTAGTAGAATTCTAATCAAGTGAATAAATCATTAATGCTACAGTTTCAGGTCTCAACAGAAAAGTAAAGGAGGTATGTTGGAGGGTCTTAGCAGCAGTCTTAAATTTACAGTACATACTCAAGCACTCAGCACAATTTAAGAATTATCTATTTCTCACTTCCACTGTATAGTCATAAGGGATTTGATTCAGGTCATATATGAATGTGCTAGTGGTTCTCCCTACTTTCTTCAATGTAAGTCTGAGTTTGGCAATAAGGAGTTCATGATCTGAGTCATAGTCAGCTCCCAGTCTTGTTTCTGATGACTGTATAAAATTTTTCCACCTTTGGCTACAGAGAATATAATTAATCTGATTTCAATTTTGAACACTAATGGGACTTTTTGAAATAAAGTGACCATAGGAATATTTGTTGCCAGAAAACAGAAGGAAAAATCATGGGACTGAGAAGTTTCATTAATTAACAGAGTCAAAGCTTCCTTAATTGAATAAAGTTGAAGAAGGCAGTAGGAAAAAAAAAAAAATAATATATATATATATATGTATGTATATATAACCACTGTTACAACTACTATGATTATCAGTCCCATATTTTTATTAAAATCATTAAGATCCTTATGGCTTACCTTTCAAAATATGACATCACCATTGGAAATTTTATTGGTATTTTGGCAGCTCAAATTTTTTTAGCAATTTATTATTATTTTGGAAAAACCATGGAGTACCAATACTGCTTACCTTTTCTCTCCAACTTGGCGGGGGGGGGGTGTTTTGACTATACAGAAGTGGTATATTACCTATATATAATAGGTATTAAATAATATCATCAGGGTTATACATGAGAGATATTTAATAATCTGTTGTATAAATGAATGTATCTTTTTCAGTTTGCAATAATGAGGAAGGTGTAATAAAAAAAAAAAAAAAAAACCTGCATCAATGTTGCATCAAAATTTCAAAATTACAGCAATTTTTTTTCTCCATTGACAATAAAAAGAAGTCAGTATAAAAGAGTTATAGATTTAGAATTAAGAAAACTTGAACTGAAAACTCAGTTCTAATACTTATTACAGAAGGGTCTCAAAAAGGAAGTTTTATCTCTGTAACTCTTGAATTTCTCATATGTAAAAAGAAAATAATACTCATCATGAAAGATTGGTCTGATGTAAAAAATGAAGAAACGTAAGCAACATGCTTAGCACAGTGCTTTGGGAAAGATTAGTTTTTAAATAAAGTTTAATAACTAGATAGGTGATGGAGCCTACCATTTTCCCCCAAGAATCTTAAAACAGTGATACATAGACAAAAGAGGGAATAAATCCAAAACAATTAAGCAAACAGGAGGAAGATAGCCAGTGGGCAATAAGTTGTGACAAATTTCCCCAAAACAGAAACTGTATGAAGTGTGATGAATGGGATCACACTAGAAAAGTGAGCCCTCTGCCACCAGGAAGAGGGTGGAACCATGGAAAGTTTGGATTCAAAACCACCTGATAGAAGAGATGGCTGAGGCTGAGGCTGAGGACAGCAGAGGTAGTAGAGGTTAAAGTGGGAATTCCTTAGTTTACCAGCCCCCAAAGTAAAAGTTCTCCACTTTTCTTCACAGCATTGGCTAGCATAATTGCTTAGAGTCAGTTCTTGTCTAGGAGGGGGAAATAGGTAGATATTTCCACTTTAAAGAGATTTAGTAAGTTGGGTTTAATTTAGGTCAATTAGTTTTGGCAGTGGCATTTTAGTTAAGATTTTCTCATGTTGGTATTGAGGATTTTTCTCCAGATAGAACCAGATTCTGTCCACTCTTCTTAAAATGTAGTGTTGTACAAAATAAGACCCAAATTTAAAATAGGAGTTTCTCATCACAGAAAGGAAAGATCTTGACTACACAAAAATACAAGTTTTATTTTAATCTTAATAAAACTTTAATCTCCTCCAAAAAAAATTTTTAAGGTCATCAGAGGATAAGGCCTTTGACACTTAGGGAAGACAACCTAAAGTTACTCAGAAATAACACGGTCAAAAGAGAAAACTTCAGAGACATTATTTGAGAGAGAGACTGATAATACAGATGAAAGGAGTCGTGTGGTTTGTGCAGTACAGTGTTAAGAGTCTATCATTTTACTCACTTTTTTTTCTTTCCATTAACAGTAATGCTGTCTTATGTTGTTGCTGTTTAGTCACTAAATCGTGTACAACTCTTTTTTAAAAAATTAATTCACTTTTTATTGAATAATAATTGCTTTACAGAATTTTGCTGTTTTTTGTCAAACCTCAACACGAATGAGCCACCAGTATACATATGTCCCCTCTCTTTTGAGACCCTGTGGACTATAGACCATCAGACTTCTCTCTCCATGGAATTCTCCAAGCAAGAATGCTAGAGTGAGTTGCCATTTCCTTCTCCAGGGGATCTTCCTGACCCGGGAATTGAACTCATGTCTCCTGCATTGTCAGGTGGATTATTTACCACTGGGCCACATGGAAAATCCTGTCTTGTTATAAAAAGGGATCAGTTTTTCAACACATTGCTTCCTTTTTTACTTAATCCATATATTTATATTTAAAGATTCTGTATGGCGTACATTTCAGAGATTGAAATTGTTAATTATCACGGAGGAGGCCTACAAGCAAGAGTACACTGGACACTTAGACAAAATGATATCACAGCCGCAACAATTACAACAGTGGTTTCCATCTCCATGCTACAACTCCTAAAGTCATGTGTTCTGGGTCACCGTAGAGTTCTTCAAATTTCTTTCAAAATCCACTCTGTATGCTGTGGGATAGATATTTCCCTTCTAGGTTAAGGCTACCATAAAACTGTAAAAGTCCAGTTTCCTCAATCTTCATTTTTAAAATGCAGCTAGAAAATGTTAACATTCTATTTTTAATTCTGCCATATTTTAAAGTTACTTTAATTTTTTAAAATTTTCAACCAGTGTACAAATTAGTGAATGCTACCTTAAAAGATTTTGAATAGCATATATAGATTAAATGTTCATTTTATATATGCAATCATCTAGAAACATGACAAAATTTCCTTAGTAGTATATAATTCTTCACACTTCAGCAAAATTTTAAAAGCACATAGTAAATAAACATTTATGTGAGATATTTCAATACTAATTGTATAATCATAAGATATGTTATGAATAAATGAATTATTCAATTATTTACTCTAGCTATAGTTACATCACTGTCACTCCAAAAAGGTGAATTTTCACTCAAATTACCAGTAAATAATATACCCAACTAAATGCAGAGTGGCAGAGAAGAACAAGGAGAGATAAGAAAGCCTTCTTAAATGAACAATGCAAAGAAACAAAGAAAAATAGAATGGGAAAGATAGAGATTTCTTCAAGAAAACTGGAGATATCAAGGAACATTTCATGCAAGGATGGGGATGGTAAAGACAGAAATTGTAAGAGCATAACAGAACTAGATGAGATTAAGAAGTGGTGGAAAGAACACACAGAAGAATTATATAAGAAAAATCTTAAAGACCCAGATAACCAAGATGGTGTGGTACTCACCAAGAGCCAGATATCCTGGAGTGTGAAGTCAAATGAAATTTAAGAAGTGTTAGTATGAATAGGAGAGTAGGGGTAACATAATTCCAATGAGCAATTCAAAATCTTGAAAGATGATGTTGTCAAAATGCTGCACTCAGCATGTCAACAAATTTGGAAAACTCAGCAGTGGTCACAGGAGTGGAAAAGGTCAGCTTTCGTTTCAATCCCAAAGTACAGCAATACCTAAGAATGTTCAAATTACCATGCAATTGTGCTCATTTCACATTCTAACAAGGTAATGCTCAAGATCCTATAAGCTAGGCATTAGGAATGTGAACTGAGACTTCCAGAAGTATGACCTAGGTTTAGAAAGGGCAGAGGAACAGAGATCAAATTGCAAACATTCACTGGAACATGGAGAAAGAAAGGGAATTCAGAAAAGCATCTGCTTCTGCTTCATTGACTACACTAAATGCTTTGACTGTGGGGATCATAAGAAATTGTGGAAAATTCTTAAAGAGATGGGAGTATCAGACCACCTTACCTGTTTCCTAAAAAACCTGCATGCAAGTCAAGAAGCACCAGTCAGAACAGGACACGGAAGTCTTCAGTTCAGTTCAGTCACTCAGTCGAGTTTGATTCTTTGTGACCCCATGAACTTCAGCATGCCAGGCCTCCCTGTCCATCATCAACTCTGGGAGCTTGCTCAGACTCATGTTCTTCGAGTCAGTGATTCCATCCAATCATCTCATCTTCTGTCGTCCCCTTCTCCTCCTGCCTTCAGCCTTTACCAGCATCAGGGTCTTTCCCAAAGAGTCAGTTCTTCGCATCAGGTGACCAAAGTATTGGAGCTTTAGCTTCAGCATGAGTCCTTCCAATGAAAACTCAGGACTGATTTCCTCTAGGATGGACTGGTTGGATCTCCTTGCAGTCCTCAGGTCTTCTCCAACACCACAGTTCAAAAGCATCAATTATTTGGTGCTCAGCTTTCTTTATGGTCCCACCCTTACATCCTAGCATGACTTCAGGAGAAACCATTCCTTCGACTAGATGGACCACTGTTGGCAAAGTAATGTCTCTGTTTTTTAAAATGCTGTCTATGTTGCTCATAAGTCTTCTTCCAAGAAGCAAGTGTCTTTTAATTTCATGGCTGCAGTCACCATCTGCAGTGATTCTGGAGCTCAAGAAAATAAAGTCAGCCACAGTTTCCACTGTTTCCCCATCTATTTGCCATGAATGATGGGACCACTTGCCATGATCTTAGTTTTTGAATGCTGAGCTTTCAGCCAAGTTTTTCACTCTCTTCTTTCACTTTGCTTTCTGTCATAAGGGTAGTGACATCTGCGTGTCTGAGGTAATTGATATTTCTCCTGGAAATCTTGTTTCCAGCTTGTGCTTCATTCATCCTGACATTTTCCATGATGTACTCTGCATATAAGTTACATAAGCAGAGTGACAATATACAGCCTTGACATAATCCTTTCCCAATTTGGAAACAGTCTGCTGTTCCATATCTGGTTCTAACTGTTGCTTCCTGACCTACATACAGATTTCTCAGGAGGCAGGAAAGGTGGTCTGGTAATCCCATCTCTTGAAGAATTGTCCAAGTTTGTCATGATCTACACAGCCAAAGGTTTTGGCAGAGTCAATAAAGCATAAGTAGATGTTTTTTCTGGAACTCTGTTGCTTTTTCTATGATCCGACAGATGTTGGCAAATTGATCTCTGGTTCTTCTGCCTTTACTATATCCAGCTTGAATATCTGGAAGTTCACAGTTCACATACTGTTGAAGCCTGTCTTGGAGAATTTTGAGCATTAATTTGTTAGCATGTGAGATGAGTACAATTGTGTGGTAGGTAGTTTGAACATTTTTGTCACTGCCTTTTTTGGAATTTGAATGAGAACTGATTTTTTTCCAGTCCTGTGCAACTGCTGAATTTTCCAAATTTGCTGGCATATTGAGTGCAGAACTTTAATAGCATCATCTTCTAGAATTTGAAAGAGTTCAACTTAAATTCCATCACCTCCACTAGATTTGTTCTTAGTGATGCATCCTAAGGCCCACTTGACTTCACATTCCAGGATATTTGGCTCTAGGTGAGTGATCACACTGTCATGGTTATCTGGGTCATGAAGATATTTTTTGTAGAGTTCTTCTGTGTATTATTGCTATCTTTTCTTAATATCTTCTGCTTCTGTTAGGTCCATACCATTTCTGTCCTTTATTGTGTCCATCTTTTCATGAAATTGTCCCTTGGTGTCTCTAATTTGCTTGAAGTTAACTCTAGTCTTTCCCATTCCATTTTTTTCCTATATTTTTTTGCATTGATCACTGAGGAAGGCTTTCTTATCTCTTCTTGTTATTCTTTGGAACTATGCATTCAAATGGATATATCTTTCCTTTTCCCCTTTGTCTTTCACTTCTTTTCTCAGCCATTTGTAAGGTCTCCAGAGACAACCATTTTGCCTTTTGCATTTCTTTTTATTGGAGATTGTCTTTATCATTACGTCCTATACATGTCATGAATCTCCATAACATAGTTATGTCAGGCAATATGTCTATCAGATCTAATCCCTTGAATCTATTTGTCACTTCCACTGTGTAATTGTAAGGAATTTGATTTAAATCATAAATGGTCTAGTGGTTTTCCATAGTTTCTTCAATTTAAGACTGAATTTTGCAATAAGGAATTCGTGATCGGAGCCACAGTCTGCTCTTGGTCTCTATTTTGCTGACTGTATAGAGCTTCTCCATCTTTGGCTGCAAAGAATATAATCATCTGGTGATGTCCATGTGTAGGGTCCTGTCCTGTGTTGTTGGAAGAGGTTGTTATGACCAGCGAGTTCTTTTGGCAAAGCTCTGTTCACCTTTGCCCTGCTTCATTTTGTACCACAAGGCCAAATTTGCCTGTTACTCCAGGTATCTCTTGACTTGCTACTTTTCATTCCAGCTCCCTATGATTAAAAGGACATCATTTTTTGGCATTAGTTTTAGGTCTTGTAGGTTCTCCATAGAACTGTTCAACTTCATCTTCTTCAGCATTACTATTTGGGGAATAGATTTGGATTACTGTGATGCTGAACTGTTTACCTTGGAGAGGAACAGAGCTCATTCTGTTGTTTTTCAGACTGTACCCAACTACTGTATTTAAGACTCTTTCATTGACTATGAGGGCTACTACATTTTTTCTAAGGGATTCTTGCCCACATCTGAATTAAATTCACCTCACAAAGCAAGTGGAGGTTATGGAATTCCAGTTAAGCTATTTTAAATCCTAAAAGATGATGCAGTGAAAGTGCTGCACTCAATATGCAAGCAAATTTGGAAAACTCAGCAGTGGCCACAGCACTGGAAAAGGCCAGTTTTCATTCCAATCCCAAAGAAAGGCAATGCCAAAGCATGCTCAAATTACCACACAATTGCACTCATCTCACATGCTAGTATATCAATGCTCAAAATTCTCCAAACCGGGCTTCAACAGTATACAAACCATGAACTTCCAGATTTCAAGCTGGTTTTAGAAAAGGTAGAGGAACTAGAGGTCAAATTGCCAACATTCATTGGGTTATCAAAAAACCAAAAGAGTTCCAGAAATACATCTACTTATGCTTTATTGACTATCCCAAAGCCTTTGACTGTGCGGATCACAATAAACTGCGGAAAATTCTTAAAGAAATAGGAATACCAGACCACCTGACCTGCCTCTTGAGAAACCTGTATGCAGGTCAGGAAGCAACAGTTAGAACTGGACATGGAAAAACAGACTGATCCCAAATAGGAAAAGGAGTACGTCAAGGCTGTATATTGTCACCCTGCTTGTTTAACTCACATGCAGAGTACATCATGAGAAATGCTGGGCTGGATGAAGCACAAGCTGAAATCAAGACTGTCAGTAGAAATATCAATAACCTCATATATGCAGATAACACCACATTTATGGAAGAAAGCGAAGAAGAACTAAGGAGCCTTTTGATGAAATTGAAAGAGGAGAGTGAAAAAGTTGGCCTAAAACCCAACATTTAGAAAACTAAGATCATGGCATCTGGTCCCATCACTTCTTGGCAAATAGATGGGAAAGCAGTGGAAACAGTGACAGATTTTATTTTGGGGGGCTCCAAAATCACTGCAGATGGTGATTGCAGCCATGAAATTAAAAGACACTTGCTCCTTGGAAGAAAAGTTATGAGCAACCTAGATAGCATATTAAAAAGCAGAAACATTACTTTGCCAACAGTGGTCCGTTTAGTCAAAGCAATGGTTTTTCCAGTAGTCATGTATGCATTTGAAAGTTGGACTATAAAGAAAGCTGAGCATGGAAAAATTGATGCTTTTGAATTGTGGTGTTGAACAAGACTCTTGAAAGTACCTTGGACTACAAGGAGATCCAACCAGTCCATCCTAAAGGAAATCAGTCCTGAATATTCATTGGAAGGACTGATCCTGAAGCTGAAATTCCAATACTTTGGCCAACTGATGTGAAGAACTGACTCATTTGCAAAGACCCTGATGCTGGGAAAGATTGAAGGTGGGAGAAGTGGATTACAGAGGATGAGATGGTTGAATGGCATCACTGACTCAACGGACATGAGTTTGAGTAAACTCCAGGAGTTGACAATGGACAGGGAAGCCTGTCATACTGCAGTCCATTTGGTTGGAAAGAGTTGGACACCACTGAGCAACTGAACTGAACTGAATTAAATTCACCCATTCCAGTCCATTTTAGTTCACTGAGTCCTAAAATGTCGGTGTTCACTCTTGCCATCTCCTTTTTGACCACTTCAAATTTACCTTGACTCATGAACCTAACATTCCAGATTCCTATGCAATAGTGCTCTTAACAACATTCGACTTTGCTTCCATCACCAGTCACATCCACAACTCGGTGTTGCTTTCGCTTTGTCTCTGTCTCTTCATTCTTTCTGAAGTTATTTCTTCTCTCTTCTCCAGTAGCATGTTGGTCACCTACCAATCTGGGGAATTCATCTTTTAGTGTCGTATCTTTTTCCTTTCTCTACTGTTCTTGTGTTTCTCAAGGCAATAATACTGAAGATGTTTGCCATTCCCTTCTCTAGTAAACCACGTTTTGTCAGAAATCTTCACCTTGACCGTCAGTCTTGGGTGGCCCTACACAGCATGGCTCATAATTTCATTGAGTTAGACAAAGCTGTGATCCATGTGAATAGTTTAATCAGTTTTCTGTGATTGTGGAACAATGGATTGGTTCAGAATGAGGAAAGGAATACATCAAGACTGTGGATTGTTACCCTGCTTATAATAGTTATATGCAGAGTACATCATGCAAAATTCCAGGCTGAATGTAGCACTAGTTGGAATCAAGACTGCTGGGAGTAATATCAACAGTCTCAGATATGCAGATGACACCACTCTAATGGCAGAAAGTAAAGAGTAACTAAATAGTCTCTTGATGAGGGTGAAAAAGGAGAGGGGAAGGGTTGACTTAAAATTCAACATTTAAAAACTAAGATCATGGCATCCAACCTCATCAGTTCATGGCAAATAGAAGGGGAAAATATTGGACAAGGTGACAGATTTTCTTTTTTTTTTGTCTCCAAAGTCACTGTGGATGGTGATTGCAACCAAGAAATTAAAAGACACCTGCTCTTTGGAAGAACAGCTATGACTAATCCAGACAGCGTATTAAAAAGCAGAGACATCACTTTGCAGACAAATGTCAATATAGTCAAAGCTATTATTTTTCCGGGTAGTCATGTACAGATTTAAGACTTGGACCATTAAGAATTTGAGGGGTAAAGCACTGATGCTTTTGAATTGTGTTGTGGAGAAGATTATGGAGTCCCTTGGACTGTAAGGCTATCAAACTAGTCATTCGTAAAGGAAATCAACACGAATGTTCATTGTAAGTACTTATGCTGAAGCTGAAGATCCAGCCCTCTGGTCACCTGATGTGAAGAGTCAACTCATTGAAAAAAACCCTGTTGCTGGAACCTGATGCTGGGAAAGGTTGACAGCAGAAGGAGAGGGGCAAAAGAGACAATACAGTTAGATAGCATCACAGACTCAATGTACATCAAGTTAAACAAACTCGGAAAATAGAAGAGGACAGAGGATGCTGGCATGCTGCAGGCCATGGGATGGCAGAAAGTTGGACATGACTTAGGGACTGAACAACAGCAGCAAATTAAATATAACAAGAAATAGGCTCACAGATATGGATAACAAACAAGTGATGGGAAGAAGGGAAAGAGAAAGGGAAATTAGAAAGAAAACTAAAAGTTAAAATTAAAAATTAAATTAGGAGTAGAATTAATAGGTAAAATTATACACACACACACACACACACACACATATATATATATATATATAAACTACAAGGGTATATCATACAACACAGGCAATGGAGCCAATATTTCATTATAACTGTAAAGGGGATACAATCTTTAAAAATTGTGAATCATTATGCCATACATTTTAAATTTATGTAATATTGTACATCAGCTATGCTTCAATAAAAAAGTAACTGATTAAATTCTATATATCTGTCTTGGTTTTGTCATACCTTTAATCATAAAGTGCATTTTAATCAAAGTATAAAATATTAGTCTCTCTATGTTTCACCATTAAAGCAAATGTATCAAAATACAATATATCAAAATACAAACATCATTTTAATGACATGGCTCAAAATTGCTTTATTTGCTAGCATGTGTCTCATTGTAAAATACTTTATATTTTCAGTACAGTTCGGTCGCTCAGTCGTGTCTGACTTTTTGCAACTCCGTGAACTGCAGCACGCCAGGCCTCCCTGTCCATCACCAACTCCCAGAGTTCACCCAAACCCATGTACATCGAGTCAGTGGTGCCATCCAGCCATCTCATCCTCTGTCGTCCCCTTCTCCTCCTGCCCTCAATCTTTCCCAGAATCAGGGTCTTTTCAAATGAGTCAGCTCTTCGCATCAGGTGGCCAAAGTATTGGAGCTTCAGCTTCAGCATCAGTTCTTCCAATGAACACCTAGGACTGATCTCCTTCAGGACAGACTGGTCAGATCTCCTTGCAGTCCAAGGGACTCTCAAGAGTCTTCTCCAACACCACAGTTCAAAAGCATCATTTCTTCAGCGCTCAGCTTTCTCGCATCCATACATGACCACTGGAAAAACCATAGCCTTGACTAGACGGACCTTTGTTGGCAAAGTAATGTCTCTGCTTTTTAATGTGCTGTCTAGGTTGATCATAAATTTCCTTCCAAGGAGCAAGTGTCTTTTAATTTCATGGCTGCAATCACCATATGCAGTGATTTTGGAGCCCAAAAAGCAAAGTCTGACACTGTTTCTACTGTTTCCCCATCTACTTGCCATGAAATAATGGGACCGGATGCCATGATCTTAATTTTCTGAATGTTGAGTTTTAAGCCAACTTTTTCACTCTCATCCTTCACTTTCATCAAGAGGCTCTTTAGTTCTTCCTCACTTTCTGCCTTAAGGGTGGTGTCATCTGCATATCTGAGCTTATTGATATTTCTCCCTGCAATCTTGATTCAGCTTGTACGTCCTCCAGCCCAGTGTTTCTCATGATGTACTCTGCATATAAGTTAAATAAGCAGGGTGACAATATACAGCCTTGGCATACTCCTTTCCCTATTTGGAAACAGTCTGTTGTTCCATGTCCAGTTCTAACTGTTGCTTCCTGACCTGCATACAGGTTTCTCAAGAGGCAGGTCAGGTGGTCTGGTAGTCCCATCTCTTTCAGAATTTTCCACAGTTTATTGTGATCCACACAGTCAAAGGCTTTGGCATAGTCAATAAAGCAGAAATAGTTGTTTTTCTGTAACTCTCTTGCCTTTTCGATGATCCAGAGGATGTTGGAAATCTGATCCCTTGTTCCTCTGCCTTTTCTAAAACCAGCTTGAGCTTTATATTTACATTATATTAAATGTTTATATTGGGGTTTCAGGGATTTAATAGTATTGTGATCTACAGTCATTAAATTATTTTCCATGCTTAAATTAAAAATCTTTGGTTGTAGGAGCCTTTTTACATTGGTTCCATGTCCTTTTCCCAGGATTCTTTTATCTTTGAAAGCATCTTTTTGTATGGAATGGTAGGATTTCTAGCCTTGATTTGAACCTCTGTGCTGCATGCATAGAATTAGCCATTCATCCTTGAGTATTTAGTGGAATAAGAACACTAGTAATCACAATTTGATTACTCATTTAGATTGTCTTCATGTTTAGCGATCTAGAGTAACATTGCCCCTGATACCGCCCCATGTCTAAATGTAGAAAGAATGTGTCTATGTTATCTGATTTAATTTTAAATATATGGTAATATAAAGTTTCTACTCTAGTCTTTTGATTCTATGACTATAATTTTTTGTCTTAATGAAATATTATAGCATTAACAAAAAGAGCATTTGTTACTTATTTCACTTATCTTTTAATTATTTATTTTTCATTAGTGAAAATAAACAACAGCAAAATATTGAAGCAAAAAAAAGCCATTAAATAAAATTCAAGATCTTTCTTGGTAGCCATTTTGTTCTTTTCATCTCCCTATAAATTCAAGGAAATTATTTAATCTAGAATCAATAATAATTCCTCACTTCCACTTGCCATAAATATGCTTAAGTGATGGCTCTTTTAGCTTACTTTTTGAAGTTACCTTCAGTTTGAGCACACTGATATTGTAATGGTTAACACAGCAGTTTTTTAAAAGTAAATAAATGCAACAATAAGTAAAGAATTTTTGTTTTACATGATAGAAAATGGATTTCCATTCTCCAAATTTATATCAAAGTTTTATTTTGCCAAAAGAATGGCCCAGTTTCATAATCTAGTGTATAGTTATAAATAAAGGAACCATACTCAGAAGTTCTGGCTAGACAAACCATTTCAAAATCTTAATATTGTAAATATTAAATTATATTAAAACCCACACATTGTAATTACAGTTACAACTTAATTTTTTCTAAATCTTACTCTAATACTAAAACTTTAAATATATCCTTTGAATTCGAGGTTCTAATTTTAACTTAGCACTTTAAGCTTAACTTCAGTTTGCAGTGTATAAACACAACTGCTTCTCCCAGTTGGCATTAATCTTGAGCCAGCACCAACATAGACCAGTTTTTCTCCAAGTAAGATCAAGAAGATATCTAGCATCACAGAATTTCACATCAATGGCAAAGAATAATATATGTAAATAAAATCTCCTAAAGCATTGTTTGAAAACCTATTTAACTCACAGTTCAATAGTATAATGTGTCTTTAATTACAGACAACTTTAGAGTCGAAGCTCAATTTCTCAGAGGTCCATAGATAAATGTTGTATTCCTACCAAACTGATATGCAGATTTAAATTCCCAAAGCAAGTGAAATAATTGAAAAAATAAGAGAACAATTTTTTAATAGGATTAAACTAATATCTAATGTCTGGAATAGAGTAGTACATGGTATTTGTTGTTCAGTCATTTAGTCATGTCCAACTCTTTGTGACCCATGGACTGCAGCATTCCAGGCTTCACTGTCTTTCACCATCTCCCAGAGTTTGCTCAAACTCATGTCCATTGAGTTGGTGATGCCATCCAACCATGTTGACCTCTGTCGTCCCCTTCTCCTCCTGCCTCCAATCTCAATGAGTTGGCTCTTCACATCAAGTGCCAAAGTATTGGAGCATCATCTTCAGCATCAGTCCTTTCAATGAGTATTCAGGATTGATTTTCTTTAGGATTGATTCGTTTGATCTTCTCACTGCCCAAGAGACTCTCAAGAGTCTTCTCCAGCATCACAGTTTGAAATATCAATTCTTCAGCACTCACCCTTCTTTATGATCCAACTCTCACATATGTACATGACTGCTGGGAAAACTGTAGCTGTGACTATACCAACATTTATCGGCAAAGTAATGTCTCTGCTTTTTAATATGCTGTCCAGTTTTGTCATAGTTTTTCTTCCAAGGAGCAAGCATCTTTTAATTTCATGGCTGCAGTCAACATCCGGAGTAATTTTGGAGTCCAAGAAAATAATATCTGTAATATATTTATTTTAAATTATACCTCTAATATATATTTTTAATTATTTTGGTTTCAATAGGTATAATTTATAAAAGACTGATATGCCAATTATAATACATTTCAACTCCATGACAGGTTCTTATTAACACAGTTCATTTTATAACATTTTATATAACATAAGATTATTTATTACAGTTTAGAGATTTAATTTAAAAACCTTTTAATTGGAAGATAATTGCTTTACAATGTTGCATTGGTTTCTGCCGTACAACAGCATGAATCAGTTGTAAGTATACATATATCTCCTCCCTCTTGAGTTTCCTTTCTCCATCTCAGCCCTCTAGGTCATTACAGGACACCAACCTGAGTTCCTTGTACTATACAGTTTTAAATTCTTAAAATGTATAAAAATATCCTATATCTCTCAATTTCCTCTTCTTTATTGTGTGCAAATATCTTCAGTGTCATACCAAAAAAAAAAAAAAATCAAAATTACTGGCACATTATTAAGTAAAAACATATTTTGTAATGTATTTAAATCATAAATTTAAATAACATTTTGAAATCTAAAGAAAATAATGCAAATTGCTAAGTTCTGAGCAAATATTCTGATAAGCAATAAAATTAATGTTTTTATTTTACCAAAATTTGCAGTGGCATAGTTAAACTCCATATTTCAAGAATCAGATTTCCTTGTTGTTGTGTCAGTATTGCTGGATAAGATCTGAGTATGCTTCTTTTGAAGTGATATCAGTAGCAGTGATAGAATAAGAACCTCTACAATGTTTATAAAAATTATGATAACAATGGAAATAAATCAAAATAAAAAAATAAAAATTAACTTTTTCAAGTTAAAAACTCCACAATTATAACAGGTGGAACTGAAACTCAACAAAATCTTCATTGCCAGAAAAATTTCATTGTTTGGCCATTCCATGGAAATCCCCGCTACTAATGGTGGTATTTTTTAACCTGATTCTGAAATTGTTCTGTGCAGATAGCCTTTATTTCTGGGTATTTGTAGAAAGCAATCAGCTGCAATTGCTTACACTGCAGCTGTCTGAAGTGAAAACAGTTTGAGCAAATAAGAATCTGATCAAACACTTTAAAAAAGCTGAAAAATAAAATACCCTTAGGGGGCTTTTAAAAGCTTTCAGAAATTCGTGGAAATACAAAAAGTGATCCGCATATATACAGCTGTGCACATATCCAGGAAAGAAGTGAAAAGGCCTTGAAATCTGTCTTGCAAAAGGTCATGGAGTTCTGTGCAAGAGAGAAGTCAAAGCTAAAACAGAATTTCAGACTGCCAGCTTTAGGATTGAGTGTATGATCCAACATGCACAAGGAACCTCTTGGCAAATGCTAGAGACTTATTAGTTCACGATTTTTAAGGAAATCCCTTTCTAATCGTTAGTTGACCTCTGAGCTAATCAAGCAGAGACATTGGCCAAAGATGACAAAGAATGCTGACTTCTCAAATTTATTTTAGGAATGATACCACATAAACAAACAACAGCAACACACTCTGGGGAGTGGAAGAAACTGGTTTTTAAAATTGCCACATTATATTCTTTGAAATAATAAAATTTCAATAAAAATCTATGTTACATGCAAGGAAATAAAAAAGTATAGCCCATACACAGAGGGAAGAAAAGGAATCAATAGAAATTATCCCTGTGAAACTCAAGATTATTGGACTTGCAAAGCAAAGTTTTAAAATCAGCTATTTTAAATAGGTTTGAAGAAATGAAACCAAGTCTAAATAATGAAGAGAAAGTATGGGAATAATGTCTCACAAAATAAAACATATCAATGATGAGGTAGAAATTATTAAAAAAAAAAAAAAAAAAAAAAAGAACCATACAAATTCTGTGGTAGGATAATACTTAAACTGGAAAAAAGAAAAAATTCACTTGAGGGTTTTGAGAGCAAATACGTTTGGTGGAAGAATCAGCAAACTTGAAAATAAATCAATTGGAATTACTCAGTTTGTAAAAGGAAAAAAAAAATTTTTTAAAGAAAAGAATGAACAGTCTAAAAGTGTGATACACCATCAACTGTACCAACATATGTATAATAGGAGTCCCAGAGTAGAAAAGAAAATATGTCAGAAAAAAATATTTGAAGAAGTAATGGCTGAAAATTTGCCAAATTTGGTGTGAAACAGTCTATATAGTCAAGAAGCACAAGAAACTAAATTAAGCTCAGAGATCCATATCTAGCCACATTTTAATCAAACTAAAATGACAAAGAAAGAAAATCTTGAAAGCAGCAAAAGTTATTTCATCACATACATTATCTTTAATAAAATTAACAGTAAGTTTTTTAACAGAAACCATGGAAGCTAGAAGGTTGTGGAAGTGCATATTCACACTGTCAGTGAGGAAAAAATGATTAGTCTATTTTATATCCAAGAAAATGATTTTTCCAAAGTGAAGGAGAATTGAGATGTTATACATAAAGAAAAATAGACTTTTTCACTATCAGAACTGCACAAAAGGAAATCCTCAAGAGACTCCTTCATACTGAATGAAAGAACAGCAGACACTTGGTCAAATCCACATGAATGAAGAGAGCAGGTAAAATAACAACACGTATAAACATAAAGGACAGTGCAGGCTTACCTTGGAGATATTTCAAGTTTAGTTCCAGACCACAGCAATAAAGCAAATATCTCAATAAAGCAAGTTACAAGATTTTTTGATATGGCCCTTCAGTCAGTCATAATATTTTGTAATAGTTTGAAATATTGCAAGAATTACCAAAATGTGACAAAGTGAGAAAAAGTGTCACTTGAAAAAATGGCATCAGTAGGGTTTCTCAACTCACGTTTGTCAAAAACCTTTAATGTATTTAAAAAAAAAAAGCAGTATCTGTGAAGCTATAAAGTCAGATATGATAAAATGAGATACACTTGAATAGAGGACTATTTTGTTTGTAATCATTTTTTTTCCCTTCTATGTGGTTTAAAATACAACTGTGCAAAGTAATACATACAAATTTGTCTTGAGGAGTATATAATGTACAAAGATGTGATTTGTATGAAAACAGTAACACAAAGATGAGGGGTAGTGGAGCACAGTTTTGTATAAGTTGAAATTAAATTAGTATTAATTCAAACAGCTTATAACCATTAATTGTAATTTCAAGAAAAACCACTAAGAAGATAATTTTTAACTATAATAAATGATATAACAAGTATATTAAAATGGCACACTAGACATTGTTTATTTAGCACAAGAAGGAAGGGATGGGTAATTAGGGGAACAAAGAGAACATAAGACAGGTAGAAAGCAAATAATAAAATGACTGACAAATTATATATTATCAGTAATTACACTGAATACAAATGGGCTAAAGATTTCAATCTAAAAACAGGATTGGCATAATGGATTATGAAAAAATTCTCCAACTATGAACTGTCTGCAAGAGATAGCATTTAGACTCAAAGACACAGTTTGGTTAAAAGTAATAGGATGAAAAGAAATATGCCAGCCAAACAGTAGCAAAAAAAGACCTGAAACAACCATAGTAATATCACAAAGGATAGAGTTTAGAATAGAAAATGTTGCTAAAGAAAAAGAGATGAAATATTATAATTATTTAAAGCTTAACCCATCAAGAAGATCTAAAACTTATAATGATTTACACATATATGTTTCTAACAACACAGCCCCAAAATACATTAGCCAAAACTGACAGAATTGAAGAAAGAAATGAACTAGAAATAGAAAATTCAACAATAATAGCTAGAGACTTCAATTCTCCATTTTAATAATAGAACATTTAGATAGATGATGAACAAGGAAATTAAAACTTGAAGAACACTACACAACAATTAGATCTAAAGCAATTCACAGACCAAAATCTGTGAATTGACACTGCAAATATAAAATGTTATATTTATAGTCAATTGATTTCTAACAAGTATGCCAAGACAAAGAAGAAAGAATAATCTTTAACAAATGAAGCTGTGACTGAATTTCGACTCCCATCTAATATTATATGTAATATAATTAACACAAAATTTATCAAAAACCTCAGTTTAGAAGCAAAAGTAAAAAGCTCTCAGAAAACAGAAAACAAATGTGCAAGTCTTTGTGATATGGAGTAGACAATAGTTTCTTACATATAACAGCAAGCAAAAGAAGCAACAACAACAAAAAAAAGGATAATAAATTGGACTACGTCAAATTTAAAACTTTTGTATTTTAAGGGACATAATCAAGTAAGTGAAATGTCAGACTTCCCTGTTGGTCCAATGGTTAAGACTTTGCCTTCCAATGCAGAGGATGCAGATTCAATCCCTGGTCAGGGAGCTCATCCCACGCACCTCACAGACAAAAAAACCAAAGCATAAAGCAAAAGCAATATTGTAGTAAATTCAATAAAGATGTTGAAAATGCTCCACATCAAAAAAATCTTAGAAAAAAGGGAGGTAAAAAGACAATGTACAGAATGCAGATAAATATATACAACACACACACTTACACAAAACTCTTACAACTCTGACTTGAAAGAATGGGTGGACCATTTGAATAAAAATTTCTCCACTGAAGATATTAAAATGATCAATGAGCATAAGAAAAGATGCTTAATACTGATAATATTTACTGAAATGTATATAGAAACCCTGATGAAGGATCTATTTCACACTTACTAAGAGAGTTATTTTAAAAGTTAGACAATAATAAGTGTTGATGAGGATGTGACAAACAAAAACAAAAATATACCGTAGCCGGTAAGACTGTAAAATGGAACGTTTAGAAAGCAGTTTAACAAAGAGTCAAAAGTTAAATGTGCAGTTACCACATGACTTAGCAATTCCAATTCTCATATATAACCAAGAAAGTAGGAAACATAGGTTAACACAAAGACTTGTATATGAATATTCATAGCAGTATAGTTCACAATAGTCAAATTGTGATAGCACAAATGTTCATCAACTGAAGAATGGACAAGCAAAATGTGATATATTTCTACAACTGAATATTAACCAATCATAAAGATGAGTAAAGCACTGATACCTGTTATGACATGCAAATCTTGAGAAAATTATGATAAATTAAGAGCTAAATACAAAGGTGGCATGCTATGTGATTCTGTGGTATGAAATGTCCATGATATGTCAATCCGTAGAGACACAAAGTAGATTAGTGTTTGTCAGTGGTTGAGTTGAATGGGAGATGGGGAATGACTGGTAACTGATGCGTCATTTATTTGGGAGTAAAGAAAATGTTGTGGAATTTGAAAGTGATGATGACTCCACAATTTTCTGAGTGTTCCCAGAACCGTAGTTGTATACCTTAAAATGCTTAATTCTATGGTATGTGAGTTCTATCTCAATAAAATTGAAAAGGAAATCTTCAATTTTTCTTTTTCCTCCCCTCTTTACATACCTGTAGTTTCATTACTGATTTCTTTTTATTTTACTACTTCAATTATAGATTATTCTTGTCAGTTCAAGGTTAAATTTCCTAATTGACCTCAAAATTATACTAGAAAAATGTATAGTATAATTTTAACTCCATAAAATTCATTTGCATAATCTTCCTGCCTTTCTGGCTAGAAATATAAAAACACATTCAAGAATATTCAAACACAATCTCTTCATTATACTTTTACCAGTAAATATTCCTTTGCATCTATCAAGAATATTTTAATTGTCTTTTATAACCATGCTAACCAAGAAGTTCACTACTTGGTGTGGCTCTTAAGCAATTAAAATGTGGCATGTATGTAAAATCCACCCTGGTTTGTAAGACACTCTGAAACTAAATAGAATATAAAATATCCCATGACTAAATTTTAATTTACAGTAAGTGTCCTAAATACAAAAGAGTTCCATTCTGAGAGCATGTTCATTAAGTCCAATTTGTTTGTAAATCCAACAAAGTTAGCCTAGGTACCCAACTAACACAATTGGATATATAGTACTGTACTGTAGTAGGTTTATATTCCTTTTTTCACAAATAATACATAGAAAGCAAACATAAAAAGGAAAGAAAACATTTATAATCTTAATAGTATTGAAAGGTACAGTAGTATAGTACAGCATCTGGTATACCAGGGGCCGGCATCAAGTGAACAGGCAAGAATAACTGACTGGAGGAAGCAGTGGAGGTAGGAACTGGTAGAGGTGAAGGATGGTCAGCAATAGGAGACAGAGGGCAAGTTGCACTTTCAGTCATTTCTCACACTAACGGGATGCATGTGTGCATCTTTGAAAGTTTACACCCTGAAGGTTCGTATGTAAGGGGCATATTGTACTATGTAGCACTGATAATAGCCTTGATCTATTGTGTTAAATAAAGTTATACTAAAGGGAATTTAACCTTTCTTAAGCAACTGAAGCCTCTAGAAAGTCAAAAATTACCTATGTGACTCTGATTTTATTTGTTTGATCAGCAATTTTCAAGAGGATACCTTCCCACACAGACAACTGGTCTTGAGACTTGAGGTGTCTAAATGCCATTCTTAATTCAATAAGCTGTAAAAATGTGTATGTGACTCTTAGCACTCTAACTACTTTTAGAGTGAACAAATACATTTATTTGAAAAAACAATGTGTAACTTTTAGAGTGAACAAATATATTTATTTGAAAAAACAATGTGTCACACATTAAAATGGAGTCATTTGCAGTTACATATATTCAAAAATTATCATTAATTCATATATCCTCCAACTCCTATACTTTATTGTAAACTCTGAAAACTCTGTAGGATTTTGTAATTTATGGTTAATATAGGTGGCACTGGTAGTAAAGAACATGCCTCCCAAGGCAGGAGATGTAAGAGACACGGGTTCAATCCCTGGAAGGTCCTCTGGAGAAGGGAACGACAACCCACTCTAGTATTCTTGTCTGGAGAATTCTATGGACAGAAGAGCCTGGTGGTCTACAGTCCACAGGTTTGCAAAAAATCAGATGCGGCTGAAGCATGATGCGGCATGCAAGCATGAACACACACACACATATAGGGATTTACAACACTTTATTAAACTAATTTGCTGAAAAGTGGTGATTGCTAATATTTGAAAATATTGAACTATCTCTATTTTCCTCTCTACCGTACACTTATTCACCCTGCTGTCACCATGGGAGTCTGATCTCTCAGTTCAGTTAAATTCAATTCAGTCACTCAGTCGTGTCTGACTCTTTGTGACCCCATGAATCGCAGCACGCCAGGCCTCCCTGTCCATCACCAACTCCCAGAGTTTACTCAAACTCATGTCCATTGAGTCGGTGATGCCATCCAGCCATCTCATCCTCTGTCGCCCCCTTCTCCTCCTGCCCCCAATCCCTCCCAGCATCAGGGTCTTTTCCAATGAGTCAACTCTTAGCATGAGGTGGCCAAAGTATTGGAGTTTCAGCTTCAGCATCAGTCCTTCCAACGAACACCCAGGACTGACCTCCTTTAGGATGGACTGGTCGGATCTCCTTGCAGTCCAAGAGACTCTCAGGAGTCTTCTCCAACACCACAGTTCAAAAGCATCAATTTTTCGGTGCTCATCTTTCTTCACAGTCCAACTCTCACATCCATACATGACCACTGGAAAAACCATAGCCTTGACCAGACGGCTACCTGACTACATAACCAGGATCCCTTAACTTCTGTCCATATTTGATTTGCCCAATAAGAGAACAAGAAGGAAGAAGGGAAAATATTTTGGGCAGCTACTCTTCTGTTTCTCTCACTGCCCGCCCCAATTTGACTTTGCCTGTGTTTCTCTGTGTAAGACCATTTGCTGAAAAGCAACCCATGTTTTCTACCTACAGTTCTCTCAATGGGATCTGGTAAAGACCATGGGTAGTAAAGGTTTCCCATCCACGTTAGCGTTTCAGCGTTCCTTCCTCACTTAACCTTGGCTACACCTCTGTACAGAGTCCCTACCTTCAGTTTCCTTCAGTCACCCATTTGAATAAATCATCTGTTTCCTACCAGGACCTTGACTGACACAGAGAATATTCTTTCTATGCTATAGCTTCTATTTCTATACTAGACTCTTCTAAGGAATCTGCATATTTAGGAACAAGCCCTGAAGGGATTGATATAAAGTGTGAGACTTGAATTTTTGCCTATATAGGTTTTTAAAAGATACCTGAGAAGCTTTATGTCTATTTTTTCCTCTGGATTCCTCATGATTTTACTTCCTGGATATCTGTGCAAGAGAAAAGATTTTCTTCCCTTTCAGTAAGCTTTACTTTCTTAGGGAGGCTCTACTTTACCAGGGTGGAGGCGTTCCACATTGTTTCTCATGTATCAGAGAGCATCATGACCTCTTAGGTAGTTGATCATCAAATATTTCTGATCATGCACCTTTAACATAATTTTCAAAATCAATGTTACCTCACCACATGTTTTTAACTTAGCATCTAAAATATTTTACCCAAAGTTTAAATATAGCTACAAGGTATATTGGGGCTTCCTGGGTGGCGATAGTGTTAAAAAAAAAAAAAAAAACCTGCAATGGAGAAGACCTGGGTTTGATCCCTGGGTTGGGAAGATCCCCTGGAGGAGGACATAGCAACCCACTCCAGTGTTCTTACCCAGAGAACCCCATGGTTAGAAGAGCCTGGTGGCCACATTTCCGTAGAGTCACAAAGGATCAGACATGCCTGAAGCAAATTAGCACAGCAAAGCACAGCACACAAGGTATATTATTTCTATGCACAGATATTTTAACGTATTACTCTCACATCATTCAGTGTTATATGCCCAATGGTATCCGAATACCGTAGGAATTTGATATCATTATAATCCAATTTAAATATCGATGAAAAAGCTCTTCATCAATAAATGAAAAATTTTATACCATTTTTCTTTCCTCTATACACTCAGATTTCCATTTACTTCCCGCACATAATTACGTCTTAATGTAGTATATTTTTATTCTTGAAAGTATTTTATTGATTCCTTTTCATTCTACACTGAAGAAAAAATAAATATATAAATTGACATTGAACTTTTTTCCTATAACTTAAACTATGTGTTAAAAGAAATCCTCCAGGTTTGAGTTCCTAATTAATTGCAAATCAACAAAATGTATTAAAATTCTAGCATATGATCATTGAGGATAAAAGTAAAAAGTTTAATTATGTACACATTTCTTAATGAAATGGATATGATTTATTTGTTCCCATTATGTTTGATATCTATATATGATTATCACTAGTTGCTAGAAGGAGAAACAATTCAACTTCAAATCTGTCTCCTCTGACTTTTTTTTTTAGATGTAAATGCTGAAGAAACATGTTCACGTAAATAGTTAATGAGAATAAGAGCTGTGTTATGAGTGTCACTTCATTTGTTTGGTTCCTAAGTGTCAGGGACTCGGGTAAACTGGGAGAGAAAAAATGGAGGAGAAAGCATGCGCTTTCTTCCTCTCCTGGACTGGGGCCTGGGCAGACCAGACAGATCAGCATAGATTTGGGATTGCCATACTGCTGAAGAAGCTCTGAGGAGGACTCTGACAGCTTATGGAAGAGGAAGAAGGGAGAGGATGAAGGGGAAGAAGGGGGGGAGCCTGAAGAGGAAAAGTACCTGACACCGAGTCAGACTGCAGAAATGACTTTAAAATTCCCCCTTCTCAGGCCCCAGGAGACCCCAGCAGAGGAGCCTGAGGACACTCCTGCCCAAAGGCTCAAATAAAGCCACCAGAGGCTAGCAATGCAAATATGAAGAGCCTGACCAGTCGTGGAGCCTGAGGCTTTGACTTCAATCCCCTCAGAGTTCCCAATGCCGTAATTCATGGGCTGCACACCAAGTCTGGTGTCGTTGGGAGGGAAATTTTCCCCATGAGGACTACGAGGCAGAAGCTTTTGTAATTGTCTGTGATCTGGGCTGAGAAATCACATAGGCTTTTTAACCAGAAGCTAGACTCTTTATTAAGTTACACGCTAAATATCACAGACTGAGCTACCATCAAAGGTTATGTTTAGTGATATCTCAGCTCACAGTTGGATCAAGTCAAGTTTCAATTATGATAAAAGCAAATTTTTCAGTTGAAATACACAAAACCTTTAGCACCTATTTTGCATAACTATTTGACACTTAGTTTTTACAGTCACTCACAAACATTTTGAATTGTCTATCTGTTTGTTAGCAGCCTTATGACCTTATCCAAAAAAAGTAGATTATACTAAGATTCAGGGTGAGAAGGAGTTATGCCCTTATTTGGTAAAATAGAGAGAGGTGATTGTGAAAAGGTAAGTAAGAAAGAAAAGCCAAATCTCAGTCAAACCAGGTACTTTCACAGTCAAACAAATACATGTATACATAGTTTGGGGATATGAAAATTGAATCCCTTGAACATTTATGCCCTTTAACCATTCTAAGCTCTTAAAGTACCCCCCTCGCCAGGGGTGCACATAGCAGTTTGAGGATTGGGATGATCATCTCATAAGTAGTAGGTAGAAGGACTAGGGCACAAAGTCTGGCAAGCCGTCTTGAGAAACTCAATTGTTTATTATACTCTACTGTCTGAGGTACAGGCTTCCAGATCTGCTCTGATGATTTGTTTCAGAAATAAAGAATTTAAAAAGTGTGTTACTTCTCACACTTACTTTCTTGGGAAGTTATTGGAGACTATCTCACTAAATATGGATATCACTCAGAATAATAATTTTCACAGTGGCCACTGTGCAGCAGATGAAGGGAACCACAAGTCCAGTTTAGACCAAAAGAAGAAAGACAATTGTAAAGTTCTCTGGGGAAGCCATCTGGGGTCTCTCTGTGACCCCACAGACTGTAGCCCACCAGGTTCCTCTGTCCATGGAATTCTTCAGGCAAGAATATTGGAGTGGGTTGCCATTCCCTTCTCCAGGGGACCTTCCAGACCCAGGGAATGAACCTGTTTCTCCCGGATTGCAGGTAGATTCTTTACTGTCTGAGCCACCAGGGAAGCCAGAAAAATAACCAAATATATAAAAATAACATCGTATAATCAACAAATGCAAATGATTAAGCAGCAAAGAAATAGTTAAAACTCTGTTTCATTTGTGGAGAAGGAAATGGCAGCCAACTCCAGTGTTCTTGCCGGGAGAATCCCAGGGATGAAGGAGCCTGGTGGGCTGCCGTCCATGGAGTCGCACAGAGTCAGACACAACTGAAGCGACTTAGCAGCAGCAGCAGCAGCTGTTTCATTTGAAAATATTTTATACATTTGACTGGTTCAGCTTCTGGCAAGAACTTAGAGCAGTGATAAGTCAGTGACAGTAAAGATTGTTTAAAGTAATTTGGCAGTACCTAATAAAATTGAAAATATATACATATGCTTATGACCCAACAATTATTCACTTATATATATAATCCCTTAGACAATCTTTCCTGAAACTCAGAAATATACATGTATAAAAGCGTCTAATGGAGAATTCTTTGTAAGAGGAGAAGACCCCAAAATCTTAAACATTCATCAGCTTCAGGATAGATAAATAATTTGTGATAAGTTAATGCAGTAAAGTACTACTGCACAGCTATGGAAATGAATAATCTAAAAGTAGCAGTATTAATAGATTCATGGATAATCTTAAAACATAACAGGAATGAAAAAACAAATTAGTGAATGGCATGCTGGTATGGTATTATTTAAATAAAGTTATAGTACATAAAAGTATGCTATATGATCTTTAGTGGTATATACACAGATAGTGATATATTTATTTAAGAAATTTAAGGAGATTATAAACCATAAACTGAGAATGGTAATTAGTTCAGACTGATGTCAGATGGGAACAAGCAGGTTGAGAGCAAGCAAATGAGATTCAGAAATACCCAGCACTACTGGTGTGAGTGCGCATGTGTGTCCTCAGTTGCTCAGTTGGGTCTGACTCTTTGTGACCCCATGAGCTATAGCCAGCCAAGCTCCTCTGTTCTTGAGATTTCCCAGGCAAAAATACTGGAGTGGGTTGCCATTTCCTTCTTCGGGGGATCTTCCCAGCCCAGGGATTGAATCTACATCTCTTGCATTTCCTGTGTTGATGGGTAGATTCTTTACCACTACACCACCTGGGAAGTCTCCTTTATTTCTTAAGCTGACTTGGGGAACTTTGTTATTCTTTGTATCATGATTCATACAATTTTAAAGAACGCTTCCAGAGGATTGTCATTTTGGAGAAGAGTAGATCCCAGAAGTCATATGGTATTGTTGAGATAGGAAAATGTGATGAAATGTTGAAAACAACAGAGCAACAAGTGAAGCAGAATCAGAAAGTCATTATTCAAGTACGGAATACAACTACCATCAAGAAAAGGAAGTGAAGGATTTTAAGAAATTGTTATATTTTCCTTCCAGTTGTTAAATTTTGTTCACTCAATTACTATCTGAGCAAAATGTCCAAAATGTGAATGGTTACCTTTTTCACAAGTGACTCATAAAGCTATTTGCAAATGCCAGCTAGAGGACAACATGTTACAGAGAACTAGTCAATCGGACAAATTTATTTTTCTTGTTAGCCAAAAAAAGTGAAAAAAAAAAAATTATAGATAATTTTCCAATCATTCCCATGATATGAGATATTGTGGTACATAGAAATTACTAGACACTAGTTTTTAAATATCACTTAGTTGTATATATAACATACGGTGATATCATAAATCTTAAAGTAAGGCCTACATGTGATAGGACGTAAAGGGGAAAAAAAGCAGGTAGACAAAAGAGTAGGTCACTAATGCCCTATTTTAAGAGTGAACAATCAGGAGTTGTTTTTTATAGTAGAGAGTATATATCTTTTAAAAACTTTTAAATATGTCATTTGATATTGATACAGTGACCTGTCAAGGAAGTTAGATAAGACATATAACTAGGAGTGACATTTATATACTGTGTCAACTTTCAAATTTAATTCCCTGAAGAAGGAAATGGAAACCCACTTCAGCATTCTTCCTGGGAAATCCCATGGATAGAGAAGCCTGGTTGGCTACAGTCCATGGAGCCACAAAGAATAGGACATGACCGAGTGACTGAGCATCACGTTAAATTAGATCATTTAGAAGACGCCCATCCACCAGCTGCAGTCCTGAAGCAGAGCTCTTGACAGCCGCCCCTCTCCTAGGAGACATGGAGAGGCAGCAGGGGGCACTCCTGGGCCCTTGGATGCACTGTTGGACTAACTATCAGGCCTATTTGAATATTCAACGGCTCTTCAGGATGTACTGGTGTACACCAGCTGAACAAAAACCCTGGGCATAACAGTTTTTTGAAGATTGGCGAGAAGAAGATGTAAGCCACATTTACCATAACTGAGGAAAATGCCCTTTCAGCATAGCAGAGAGCCAAATACCCATTTCTAAAATCAATAAAATAAATAGCAATTCAAGAATATTATTAGAAACTTTTGATTATCTAGCTAATCTAAAATTAGAGATACTCAATACTATTATTTATCAACTTTTTCATCTTTTTTCCCAGGCTAGTAACTATAGAATTAGACCCTATAGTTCTACCACATTTTCTATCATTATTCCTCAAACGTATTGCCTTATCTCCAATGACCTTCATTTTCTCTGCTTCCCAGCCATACGCTCCCAAGTTTACCAGTTCCTAATATCTAATTCCAAGATATTAAATCCCACTCACTTCTCCTCTTCCAGTTCATCTTTTCAGGTAGCTCCATCATTCTTTCCAAATATGCTTAAACCACCATTCTATTAACTATCTACCAATAATCTGTCTTCTCTTATGCCCAGCTTAAATTTCATAATCTAGAAAAAGAAACGATCCTTTGCAAAAATATTTAACTTCCATTTCACTCACCTTCTTCCCAGTTCAGCTAAAAGAACTTCAATATTCATTATAAGGACTCAATAGTGTATACCCCTAAGGAAGGTGGATAAATGAAAATCAGTTGCACAACCAGTTAGGTTGACTCACAACAAAGTTTAGATTAAATTTGTGATTTGTTGTTTTCTGCAACCCCATGGACTGCAGCACGCCAGGCCTCCCTATCCTTCCTTCTCTCCCGGAGTTAGCTCAAACTCATGTTCATTGAGTCCGTGATGCCATCCAACCATCTCATCCTCTTTTGCACCTTCTCCTCCTGCCCTCAGTCTTTCCCAGCATCAGGGTCTTTTCCAGTGAGTCAGTTCTTCACATCAGGTGGTCAAAGTATTCAGCTTTGCATCAGTCCTTCCAATGAATATTCAGGGTTGATTTCATTTAGGATTGACTGTTTTCATCTCTTTATTCTCCAAGGGAGGCTCAAGAATCTTTTCCAGCAGCACAATTCAAAAGCATCAATTCTTCCATGCTGAGCCTTCTTTATGGTCCAATTTTCACATCCATCAAATGTCAGATGTTCTTTCAGCATCTCTGATGATACAAAAGCATTTTTGTGGAAAGTTTATATTCTATTATAAAAAAATAATTTTATATATTATCATTTAGCCAAAAACATCTTGGTACTCCTCAACCATCCCATCTTCCTGATCACTTTGAGATGACCTTGATTCCAAATCCTTGGTAATACAGAAGTTATTGGTTTGGACTTCCCTAACTCCTACTTAATTTCTAGCTTACTTGCAAGTGCCTCACTTTTGTTTATTCTCCCTCATTTTGCAATCCCAGTTAACTCCTCTTTCTCATCCCACTTCATTCACTCTAGATCCTGTCTCCTTTAACAATCTAAGACGTTGAGAAATTTCTGACTTAGGTCACTCATTATATAATCTGGTGTCCTAAATCATCAGTCTTTCTCTCTCTCGTACAATGTTTATATCGGCATACAAACTTGTCTTCTCATTTTCTTAAAAATACATTTATTCCCCCCAACAGATCTTTCCAGATGCTACCCCTTTTCCATGCTTACCTATATAGATACACTTTTAGAAAGAACTAACTACACTCAGACTCCACTTTCTCACTTTCAGTTCACTTTTCAGTGCTCTACAATTTACTTTTTTAAAATTTTTATTTGTATTTTTTTAGTTTATTTATTTTAATTGGAGGCTAATTACTTTACAATATTGTGGTGGTTTTTGACATACCTTCACATGAATCAGCCATGTGTTCCTGGGGAACACAAGGGGAATACAATTTACTTTCTTTCCTCATTAGTACACTGAAATGCCTTTTGTCAAATCACTAGAAACTTTACTTTTCCCAAGTTCAGTGATCACATTTGGTTCTGATTTTACTCCCCTGCAGTCTTTAACACATGTGAGTGTTTCTGTCTTCTGAAAACCTTCTCTTAGCTTCAAGAACATCAATTTTATCTAGGTTTTTCTAATAATCTTTCCAATAATCTTCCTGACAATTTCCCGTTGGAGTCTCCAGCACTTATTCTTTCATCCTTTTCTCTTTTCTGCCTACATTCTATTTCTATGGCTGCTAATGACTCAAATTCCTTGTTGAATCTCTTTACTGCCCGTACTTAAGCCCAACTTTCTTGTTTTATTTACAATTTCAAAAATAACACATCCATAGAGCACATGATTATTTATTCTTATGAAATCTGTATGTGTTTCTTATCTCAGTAAATGATGCAACCATTCATACAGCTCCCCAAGCAGAAGATAAATTCTGGGGGATTGCTTTATTCACCCCTCTTTCCTGTGTCTCCTGCATCGTCAGGTGGATTCTGTACCACTGAGCCACATGGGGAAGCTGAAAATACTGACAAATATCGCTAATATCACCACCGAAATGATCTAGTGTTAGCCTCTTTGTCTTCCTATCCAGTGCTAATGTTATCATCCGGGCCATAGCTGGGCTGCTCCATGGCCAGTCTCTGGCCAGTGGTCTCCTGATCTATACTCTTGTCCTCAACACTCAACTGCCAATAACCTTTAAAACACAAAGTAGCAGGGGTCACTTTTTCTAAAAGCCCTAAATGAAAACATATCATACCTCTTTTTTTTTTTTTATTTTTCATTGACTTCTGGTTGAATTATGAATATAATCTAAAATCCTGTGCATGGCCTAGAAACCCTAGCCTTTAGGAACATTTTCAACACATTTTAAACAACTCTGATTCTGACATTCTCTACTCCAATCATACTGGATGCTATAGATCTTTTAATTAGCCAAGTCCTTCCTATGCCAGACACAAACCACTTGCATTTTGTGGGTTAATTACATACTTGTCTCTTCTATAAACTTCATGTCTCGTCTTAAATGATCTATTCAAAAAGGCACATATTGCCTGCCCCCCATCTAATTAGCTGCCCCCTCATTTGTTTTTGTCCAACACTAAATTCTTTTCAACATTTTCAGAGAAAAGTTTTGTCACATTAAAGTTCTTTATTGTTTACATGTTTATTTTTCTGTCTTTTTCATTTTATAGGAAATTCCAAAATAGGAGGAATTATGGCTTTTTCTCATTGTCAAGTATCTACTATAATTCATTTATTATATGGATGAATGAATTATAGCCTATTACAGGTTTGAAAAACATATCATATGTTTACAAACAACCAACTTCATTGTAAGTGCCTTAAATGATATTATATGCTTTTTTGTACTTCTACAAAACTTCTATTGTAGTTGTGTTTATACTGCAACTAAATCTTTGCTGAGTATTTTAAATTTACATTCATACATACAGTTAATAACCCATACCATTTTATAACAATTTTTTTGTATTTATTTCTCTTTATCTTGTACTTTCTGCCATTGAATAAACACTCATGTTCAGTGGCTGGGCTAAAATGAATGACATAGAACTAATCAATACAACAAACTGGCTAATTTAATCCCCCTTTTGTTATTGTCAGTTTGGAAGCAAAACATAAATTCCAATTTCATTGAATTTTTATAAGAAAAATAAATTAGTAACAGTCCCTTCAAGCAAAATAAAGAAACCCACATGGTTTTTATTTTTACATTGCTTTTCATCATAATTTTAAACCACCCACAACAATTCAGTCAAACAATCTGTGTGCTTTTTCCTCTGGGGAATTTGATAAATTTGCAATTGAGATAAGCAATCAATGCTCACCTCTGCTAAACTGTACATAAATATTATTTCAAAAGGAAATTCCTTGGAGGAACTCCTTTATGGAATGTAACTTCATTAGTAAGTAATAGATTGCTCTATTGTAGATTTTCTCCCATCAAGGTAATTTGGAAACTGTTAATTGTCTTACATTTCTTTTATACGGTAAAATGAATGATACCCCTGTGTGAGACTCGACCTGATTATAATTATGCTTTCCATGAGTTAATGGTATTGACTCCATCAACTTTCATGTTCACATTAATCTATTTATTATAGAATATTTACAAAATTGAATTGGAATGGAATTCATCCTTATCTCAACAGTGTTTCTTGAGCTTTCATTGGTCCAGTACAAATAAAAAGGAAATTTAGTTTTAAAGGAAAAGTCTAAGTATCCTTTCAATTTTTCAAATGCTCAGACAAATGATTTTCAAAATGTCTACTAGTATAAATAGAGATTTTATTCTTTTAGCCTCGATAAAGGAATTATAAGTTCTAGTTCTTGATTCTCATTAGAATATTTGATTTTCCCTGTAGCGAAAGCTTTTCACTATTTTTTTAACTTACTTGCTTTGTTCATAGAGTTTAAGAACTCTGATAGTCTTCACCTTCAAATACATTTTCAAATAAAATATGTTATATTTTCACTAAAGTATCTGAGTATATAAAGCTTTTCATGTAAAAAAGACTTCAGAAGACTATAACTTGACTAACTTTTCTAGATAATGAATCTAAGCTATGGAAAACAAGTAATTTGGTATAAACCACACAACTGTATGATCACTGAATCATAATCCTGAAATACCATCAGGGGAAGATCTTGTCTCATTTCTTATCTAAAACTCATCTTATAACATGATAAATAGCCATAGGAAAAGTGACACAAATTTTTTAAATAAAAATTTTATTTCTACAATTTCAAGTTAACATTGACAAGTTGATACTGAATTTTCCAAGACCAATTTATTCATTGTAATATATTTGCCACAGATGAATAATGAGCATTAGAAATTATTAAATTATATCTCCACTGTTCTTTTGATTTTCTATAAAATTAGTTTTCAATTATTGTGCAACAAATTAGCAAAATTTTAGTGGCTTAAAACATCATACATTTATGATCTCACCATTTCTGTGGGAAAGGAATCTGATACTTATTTTGCAGTGCCCTTTGTTTATAGTATCCCCTGTCTGAAAGCAAGGTATCAGTGGATGTGATCTCACCCGTCGTTCAAGGAATTTTTCTAAGTTTCCTGACTGCTATTTTAATTCCAGCACTATACTGAGATTGGACTGAGATTTCTGTCTTCTTACTAGCTCACCTAGAGGAAATAGAGGAAAACAATAGAATGGGAAAGACTAGAGATCTCTTCAAGAAAATTAGAGATACCAAGAGAACATTTCATGGAAAGATGGGCTCAATAAAGGACAGAAATGGTATGGACCTAACAGAAGCAGAAGATATTAAGAAGAGGTGGCAAGAATACACAGAAGAACTATTTAAAAAAAAAATCTTCATGACCCAGATAATTAGACTGGTGTGATCACTCACCTAGAGCCAGACATCCTGGAATGCGAAGTCAAGTGGGCCTTAGGAAGTATCACTACAAACAAAGCTAGTGAAGGAGACGGAATTCTAGTTGGGCTATTTCAAATCCTAAAAGATGATGCTGTGAAAGTGCTGCACTCAATATGCCAGCAAATTTGAAAAACTCAACACTGGCCACAGGACTAGAAAAGGTCAGATTTCATTTCAATCCCAAAGAAAGACAATACCAAAGAATGCTCAAACTACCACACAATTTCTCTCATCTCATGCATTAGCAAAGTAATGCTCAAAATTCTCCAGCCAGGCTTCAACAGTACATGAACCATGAACTTTCAGATGTTCAAGCTGGATTTAGAAAAGGCGGAGGAAGCAGAGATCAAATTGCCAACAGCTTCCCTGATGGCTCAGAGGTTAAAACGTCTGCCTCCAATGCAGGAGACCCGGGTTCAATCCCTGGGTTGGGAAGATCCCCTGGAGAAGGAAATGACAACCCACTCAGTATTCTTGCCCGAAGAATCCCACGGACAGAGGAGCCTGGTAGGCTACAGTCCACGGGATCTCAAAGAGTTGAACACGACTGAGCGACTTCACTTCACTATTGGATCATCAAAAAAGCAAGAGAGTTCCAGAAAAACATCTGTTTCTGCTTTATTGACTATGTGGATCACAACAAACTGTGGAAAATTCTTCAAGAGATGGGGATACTAGACCACCCGACCTGCCTCCTGAGAAATCTGTATGCAGCTCAAGAAGTAACAGTAAGAACTGGACATGGAACGGCAGACTGGTTCCAAATCAGGAAAGGAGTACGTCAAGGCTGTATATTGTCACTCTGCTTATTTAACTTATATGCAGAGTACATCATGAGAAACGCTGGCTGGATGAAGCACAAGCTGGAGTCAAGATTGCTGGAAGAAATATCAATAACCTCAAATATGCAGATGACACCACATTTATGGCAGAAAACGAAGAACTAAAGAGCCTCTTGATGAAAGTCAGAGGACAGTGAAAAGTGGGCTTAAAATGAAACATTCATAAAACTAAGGTCATGCCATCTGGTCCCATCACTACATTGCAAATAGATGGGGAAACAGGAAACAGTGACAGACTCTATTTTTTGGAGGGGGAGCTCCAAAATCACTGCAGTTTGTGACTGCAGCCATGAAATTAAAATACACTTACTCTTTGGAAGAAAAGTTATGGCCAGCCTAGACAGCATATTAAGAAACAGAGACATTACTTTGCCAACAAAGGTCCGTCTAGTCAAAGGTTGGGTTTTTCCAGTGGTCATGTATGGATGTGAGAGTTGGACTATAAAGAAATCTGAGCACCGAAGAATTGATGCTTTTGAACTGTGGTGTTGGAGAAGACTCTTGAGAGGCCCTCGGACTGCAAGGATATCCAACCAGTCCATCCTAAAGGAGATCAGTCCTGGGTGTTCATTGGAAGGACTGATTCTGAAGCTGAAACTCCAACACTTTGCCCACCTGATGTAAAGAGCTGACTCACTGGAAAAGATCCTGATGCTGGGAATGACTGAAGGTGGGAGAAGAAGGGGATGACAGAGGATGAGATGGTTGGATGCCATCACTGACTCAATGGACATGAGTTTGAGTAGACTCCGGGAGTTGGTGATGGACAGGGAGGTCTGGTGTGCTGCAGTCCATGGGGTCGCAAAGAGTCGGACACGACTGAGCAACTGAACTGAACTGAACCAGCTCACAAAGGGCAATTCGCAGCTGTTAGCAGCCACCCATCCCTTCCTGACATGTTCTTTGCACCACTTTTAGTTTGCTCATTTAAAACCAGTGGGTGAATCTATACTGTTGCTTCTTACCTCTTTTAATGTCCTCAACTGTCAGGATTAACCCAAACCAGGATAATCTCCCTTTAGATTATTGAACTAATTGGAAGCCTTAATCATATTTTCAAAAATCATTTTTTCATAAACATAAGCATAAAGAAAGCATCATAGGAGATATATCCCATTATATTCACATGTTCTGTAACCCCGAAAGGGTGGACATTACTCAAAGTGGTACAATACATGGTAGAAATTTGAATTCTACCTACCAAACTGGCCAAATGATACTCTGTTAACATTTAGTGATTAAGTGAAAGGCACTAATAAAAAAATATAAATAAAATGAATGGCCCTATGATGAAAAGTTTAAATATAGGGAATCACCATCTGTGGTAAAAGATCTGCCTGCCATGCAGGAGATTTGCAGAAGATACAAGTTTGATTCCTGGGTTGGAAAGATGCCCTGGAGGAGGAAATGACAACCCACTCCAGTATTCTCACCTGGAAAATCCCATGGACAGAGAAGCCTGGTAGGCTACAGCCCATGGGATCACAAAGAATCAGACAAGACTGAGAGACTAAACAATAAGAACAGTAATTGTTTTACAATATTTATCTCTCCAAGATTTAAGAATTGGATAATTATTGGCAAAAAGTCATAAGTTTTCAGGCATACCCTGATTAAAGTGTGATGAGCTAATATGAAATAAACATGGTGAAAGTAGTTAATAAAACTGTACCATATAACTGAAATTTGCTATGAGAGTAGAACTTAAACCCTCTCACCAAAGAAAATAAAAACAAAGGGATAAATATATTAGATGATAGATGTGTTGATTAAGTAGATGAAGGGGAGACTATTTTCACAACGTGTATGTACATCAAATTACACAACTTACAAATATTCTATGTCAACTATACCTCAATAAACTGAAATTTAATAAAGAAAACCACATGTCTTTTCATCTCTATTTTTTATTTTTTTTCCTTCTAAAATCTTAATTAACCACAAGTTTCCCTCAGTCATAAGTGAAATATGTTGATCAAATTCAGGCAGCCCCAAGGAAAAAGCTCTCTTAAATGAATATAATATATAATATGTATTTGGGGACTAAAAGCTTTATTTCATTGTTATTGAAAACAAAGAGAAAAAGAAAAATGACCTTTATTCAACTACCAGGTGATTCTATACCAATCATTTTAATGTCTGCCTGTAGTATTCTGCAAAGTGAATAAGCAAAGCATCTTATAGAATACTTACAGAAATCAGCAAAGCAAGGCTTTTCAATCATGATTGGCCATGTGACAAGTATGTAGTACACTGCTTTCTCCTTGAAAACTTGTCACAGTTAAGAGCAAGGCATTCTTGTTTATGGAACTTGTATGCATGCTCTGAAACTCATATTTAACTGTCAAATACTCTGAGTCAAAGCAGAAGGTAGAAGATTTTTAATTTACAAGTCAGTCTATTTTAATCTTGATTTTAAAAGGACACAAGAGCTATCATGTTTTCTTTAAAAAGTAGAACTCAGAGGTTTTGTCTCTCTTAAGATTCTCAAAGTTGTCAAGAATCTAGGCAGCTGTTTAGATTATATCAGTGGAAAAGCTAACTAAACAAAAACCTTTCCATTTTGGTGACTCTTTTTAGAATAAAATATGCTTTTATTTTTAAAAGTCTTTTTTCTTGAATGGTATATATACCTGTATACTTGCTAGTTTCAAAGCTAATAATTTAAGGCATTAATGAAGAGGGAGGAAAAGTTGTATTTTCTAGCATATTTACCAATTGAATTTTTTGTAATTATGTAAAAGATAACCATTATTTCAGAATATTTCTATAGTATAGCTTATTTTTAAAATATATTGCTCTATGTGAAATAAGCTAGACAGAATAATAAGCACTGAGTGATTTCACTTATATGTATGATCTAAAAACATCAAATTCACAGAACATATTAGAGTGGTGGTCGCCAGGGATTGAGCTCCAGGAGCTGGTGATAGACAGGGAAGCCTGGCATGCTGCAATCCATGGGGTCTCAAAGAGTCAGTCATGACTGAGTGACTAAACTGCACTGAACCGCCAGCAGCTGAGGGTTGCAGGAAATGCGGAGATGTTGGTTAGAGAATAAACATGCTCAGTTACAAGATTAATAAGTTCTAGAGGCCTAATGTACAGCATAGTGTTAATAGTTAAAAATGCTGTATTTTATGCTTGAAATTTACTGAGTATAAATCTTAAATGTTCTCATCACCATAAAAATTGTAACTAGTGAGATAATAGAGGTGCTAATTAATTGGATTACGGTAAGCATTTCACTATGTATACTTGAATCATCATTATATCAATGTACATCTTTTTAAATCCACACTTTAAAAACAAAGTACATACAAATTTTAATTGTCAATCATATGTCTATATTTTAAATAGCCTAATAATCCTTGTGAACATGAAAAATCTTTTGCAAATAATTAGGTTTGTATTGTCTATAGGACACACTAAAGGTTCATTTCTGATTTTCTGTTTCTGGTAATAGCAGCTCAAAGTATATGGGCTACAACTCTCTCTGAGAAAAGGAATAATATAGGAACAAAATATATTACTAAAATTTTTGTAACAGTAACAAGAATGAACAAGAGAGTAAAGAAGTATCACAAGGACTTGAGATTCAGAGAAATAAATGAATTCTGAATCTACTTTTGCCCTAAGGACATATGTAGATTTCAAGAAATTTGAACTTTCCACCGAATGAGGCTGAGTGAATTCAAAATACAGGACAACTGAAAGCAGCGAGTCCAAAATAATTACCTGCCCTACAACTTGCTGGTTTCGCAAAGAAAAGCAGCCGAGGCTGAGAAATGGAGAACTACTTTCTCATAGAATTTTTGCTTGGACAATCTAGGAAATTTTATGATTTGAAATTGGCTTAAGCTGGTTGTTAACCAGTATTCTTTGCAGATTCGTGGCTGAAAACAAGTGTCTATCTTCACTGAGGGAAAAGAAATTTTAACCCAAGCTTCATATTTTTGCTGTCAGTTCAGTTTAGTTCAGTTGCTCAGTCATGTCCGACTCTTTGCGACCCCGTGGACCACAGCACGCCAGGCCTCCCTGTCCGTCACCAACTCCCTGAGTTTACCCAAACTCATGTCCACTGAGTCGGTGATGCCATCCAACCATCCCATCCTCTGTCGTCCCCTTCTCCTCCTGCCTTTAATACTTTCCAGCACCAAGGTCTTTTCAAATGAGTCAGTGCTTCACATCAGGTGGCCAGCTGGAGTTGGAGTTTCATCCATTTCCTGATGAAACACATCAAAGTTTCAGCTTCACTATCAGTCCTTCCAGTGAACACTCAGGACTGACCTCCCTGAGGATGGACTGGTTGGATCTCCTGGCAGTGCAAGGGAATCTCAAGAGTCTTCTCCAACACCACAGTTCAAAAGCATCAATTGTTTGGCGCTCAGCCTTCTTTATAGATCAATTTTCACATCCATACATGACCACTGGAAAAAACAGCCTTGAGGAAACATGCCAACAGACTTTGTTGGCAAAGTAATGTCTCTGCTTTTTAATATGCTGTCTAGTTTGGTCATAACTTTCCTTCCAAGGAGTAAGCATCTTTTAATCTCATGGCTGGGTCACCATCTGCAGTGATTTTGGAGCCCCAAAAAATAAAGTCTGACACTGTTTCCACTGTTTCCCCTTCTATTTCCCATGAAGTAACGGGATCAGATACCACGATCTTAGTTTTCTGAATGCTGAGCTTTAAGCCAAATTTTTCACTCTCCTCTTTTACTTTCATCACGAGGCTCTTCAGTTCTTCTTTGCTTTCTGCAATAAGCACGGTGTCATCTGCATATCTGAGATTATTGATATTTCTCCCAGCAATCTTGATTCCAGCTTGTGCTTCATACAGCCCAGCATTTCTCATGATGTACTCTGCATATGAGTTAAATAAGCAGGGTGACAATATACAGCCTTGATGATCTCCTTTTCCTATTTGGAACCAGTCTGTTTTCCATGACCAGTTCTAATTGTTGCTTCCTGACCTGCATACAGATTTCTCAAGAGGCAGATTAGGTGTTCTGGTATTCCCATCTCTTTCAGAATTTTCCACAGTTTATTGTGATCCACACAGTCAACGGCTTTGGAAGAGTCAATAAAGCAGAAATAGATGTTTTTCCCCTTGCTTTTTCAATGATCCAGTGGATATTGGCAATTTGATCTCTGGTTTCTCTGCCTCTTCTAAATCCAGTTTGAACATCTGGAAGTTCACAGTTCACATATTGCTGAAGTCTGGCTTGGAGAATGTTGAGCATTACTTTACTAGCGTGTGAGATGAGTGCAATTGTGTGGTAGTTTGAACATTCTTTGTCATTGCCTTTCTTAGGGATTGGGATGAAAACTGACCTTTTCCAGTCCTGTGGCCGCTGTTGAGTTTTCCAAATTTTGCTGTGGATAAATAATATTTCAAGAGTATGGTTCATCACATAATCAGTGATGTGCTGTGATTAGTCACTCAGCCGTGTCTGACTCTTTGCAGCCCCATGGACTGTAGCCTATCAGGCTCCTCTGTCCATGGGGATTCTCTGAGCAAGAATATTGAAGTGGATTGCCATGCCCTCCTCCAGGGGATCTTCCCAAGCCAGGGATAGAACCTAGGTCTCCCACATTTCAGGCAGAGTCTTTACCATCTGAGCCACCAGGGAAGCCTAATCAGTGATAATCAGACACAAAAGGGGAAAAAATGATAGGACATCATGAGAAAACCCAGGGAGAAATTTAAAAAACAAACAAGCAACAACAACAACAAAAAGAAAAGAAAACCAGAAACGAATCATCCAAATTTCAGGTGTTAGAAAAACAAACACAGACCATAAATTAACTATACATAAATAAACTTAAAACAGCAATAAACTCAACAAGGAACAGCATAGAATTATACACATAAAAGTTTGTTAAGAAGGTAGATCTCATTTTATGTGTTTTTACCATAATTTAAAAGAAAATTTTAAAATTCTATGAATAATGTATGTAGTAGGTTCTAAAATTTAGAGAAAAATAAGTGAAATTCTCAAAAATAATTATTACATATCCTTTAGATGATAAAAATTTTAAACATAAGTTAACCCATAAGCATTAACCAAATTAAATAAGTATTGAAATATCTTCCATAAGTGTTAGTCAAGGTCATATAACTTCGACACCAATCCCAATAAAATCCATGAAAGACATTGGATTAGTTTCATATTGTTGTTCAGTCACTAATTTGTGTCTGACTGTTTGTGACCCCATGAACTGCAGCATGCCAGGCTTCACACAGCACTGTAACAAACTGACATAAACAATGTGGCTTAAAACAACACACATATTACAATATTATAGATCAAGAATCCTACATGGATTTCACTAGAGTAGCATCAAGATGCTGGAGAAGGAAACGGCCACCCACTCCAGTATTCTTGCCTGGAGAATCCCAGGGATGGGGGAGCCTGGTGGGCTGCCATCTATGGGATCACACAGAGCCAGACACGACTGAAGTGACTTAGCAGCAGCAGCAGCAGCATCAAGATGATGGCAGGACAATATTCCTAGGGGACAATCTGTGCTTTCCTTCCTGGTTTCTAGAGGTTTCTTTCATTCCCTGACTTGTGACTTTTTTCTTCCTCTTCAATGTCAGCAATGTAGCATCTCTCTTATTCTGATTCTGTCTTCATATGTTTTTCTCTCACCACAGCATGGAAGGATTTTCCTCATTTGGATTCATGTGATTAGGTTGGGTGATAACCTCAATTGTATCTGCAAAATTCAGTTTGTCTTGCAAAAATATATATATATTCATGGATTCAGAAGATTCAGCAACAGGCATTTTGGGGAGCATAGTGTTCTACCTACCTAAGAAATTTTTTGCAGTGTTTCATAAAATCTTCCAAAGACTAGGCAAAAGGGATTCACCTTTCAACTTTTTTCATGAGGTAACCTGAACTTGATACCCAAATTCATCAGGGGACTATGAGAGATGAGACTTATAAGAATATCTCACCCATAAAAAGCATGCAAATGGGGATTCCCTGGTGTCTCAGTGGTAAAGAATCTGCCTGCCAGTGCAGGAGACATGGGTTCAATGCCTGATCTAGGAAGATCTCACATGCCCAAGAACTAAACCTGCACACCACAACTATTCAGCCGGTGCTCTAGAGCTTGTGTTCTGAAACAAGAGAAGCCGCCACAAAGAGAGGCCCACACACCACTGCTAGAGCTAGCCCTGACGCACTGCAGTTTAGAGAAAAGCCCATGAGGCAACGAAGACCCAGTACAGCCAAAATAAATAAATTAGTTAAATTAAATAATTTAAAAGAACATGCAAATATCCTAAGCAAAATATTTAGCAAAATAATTCCAACATGAACAATTTGGATCCACTGAAAGCTTCAAGATGTGTCTTAGATTAGAAAGCAAGCAATTTTAATTTATTATATCAACAGATTGACAGAGACTTTAAAAATCATATGGTTGTTTAATAAATTGAAAGAAATGTTTGACACAATCATTAAACAAAAGAGCTTTTAGAAAACTAGAAATGGGAGAGAATTCCCTTCATCTTTTAAAGGGTATCTATAAAAATTAACTCACAGCATACATCATATACAGACGAATCCTTACAATATGACAATGTGTATTGAAAGGTCATTAATAATCAGGATTAAATACTATTGTTTAAGGATGACTATCTAGTTAGCAAATGAGATTTTTGCATTATAAGCAATTTTTTTAAAGCAATAATTTCCATAAAAGAAAGATAGTTGTCAAATGGAGCAGGTCCACTGAGAGGAATCAAGAGTCAGTATGCTGACAACTTCTGGAGTGGGCATAGCCTATTTGTTGATCTGGTTACATGGGATTTTGCCTTATAATTACTTGTTAAGTTGAACATTTATATTTTATACGTGAGTTATATTTCACAATGAAAAGTTTAGAAAATGAAGTACATCTTAACATATATTTTACATAAGTAATCCATGTTTTCTATAGAAACATAATAAAGCATTCAAAAAGACAAAGAGCAGTTTTTCCTTTCTGGAGTGTTAATAGCAATTGGTGTATTTCCTTCCAGGTATCGCCTGTGTATATAACCATACAGATGCATATGAATTCCATGAAATGTACTCTGAATTAAGAGTACACAATGAATGAATGCTTAGCACACTAATTAACAGAACTTCATGGAAATAACCCTCTGATACATTATCAGTGTAATTGCCATGCCAAGCACTACATCATATTTATGTAATTTCATGCATATTGTCAAATTTCACACAAGAAAGTTTGTATTATGTCCCAATCACATATTCACCCTTGTGAATGCTTGTCATTATTATTCTTTTGCAAATTTGCGTGCATAAGAAGTGAAAATGACTATTAGTTTTAATTAGTATTTCTTTAATTTGTCACTAGTAGGAATAAAGATTATGTTCATGTATTTACTTATTTGTATTCATCTTTTTATTAAGTACTTGCTGATTTCCCTTTCCCTCTTTTTTATTTTTTTTTCTTTAGAGTGTGTGATATGAGAAACTCCATGATGCTATAATAGTCTCTAAAAGTGAAGTGAAGTGAAGTCACTCAGTCGTGTCCGACTCTTTGTGACATGACTATAGCCTACCAGGCTACTCAGTCTGTGGGATTTTCCAGGCAAGAGTACTGGAGTGGCTTGCCATTTCCTTCTCCAGAGGATCTTCCAGACCCAGGGATCTAACCTGGGTCTCCCACAGTGTAGGCAGAGGCTTTACTAAGTCACCTCCAAAAAAGCTATGCTAAGAGTCATGAAACTGACCAAATTTAAATGTTTGAGTTGTGGAGTTTATTAAATCAGTTTAAAACTCACTATGAGAAACAGAGGGAAAGAGACTGAATCAAATGACATACGAGAGATAGCCAGTGAAAAGTATATACCAACTGAGTCCTGGAATAAGTATCATGACCTGCCTCTTTTTTTGCATGTCAGCTTCCCTTACTGATAACATAGTTAAGGAAACCAAAGTTAAGCAAAGAACAAAGGAGTGTAACCAGGCATAAGTTGTCTGAGTCTTGTGGACATGTGCTCTTAAAGAGAGCATGGTGACAAGTATATAGCCACAGCTGTGCCTTAAAAACTCACCTGCTAATCTGCCTTAGAGAGGGTTTGCAGATTTTCAGGGCAAAGCATCTTTGAGGGTCAGAAGAGAACGGTGTTGAGTGTCGTCAAGTGGATGCCAAATAACGGCAGAGGTATGTTTATGAGATGATCTTTTCAGTTGATCTTTCTATATAAAATCAGCACTCACATTTCTATTTATTCTATCTATAGCATATTTTTCAGATTACTAGCTTCATATATAATATATGTATAAATATATGTAAATTACATATAGAAACTTGAGGCTTCCCAGGTGGCATAGGGGTGAAGAATCTGCCTGCCAATGAAGGAGACACAAAAGACACAGTTTTGGTCCCCGGGTTAGGACGATCCCCTGGTGAAGGAAATAGCAACCAACTCCAGTCTTCTTGCCTGGAAAACCCCACGGACAGAGGAGCCTGGTGGGCTATAGTCCATGGAGTCACAAAAAAATCAGACACAGCTGAGTAACTGAGCATGCACACACACACACACACACACACACACACACACAATGCACCTTATGAAGTCTGTTCTGTCTCATACACACAATCTGCTTATTACATATCTATATTTAACACGCCATATGTGTTTTGTCCATATCGCCTATGCTCTTAAACAACCTTACTCACTCTGTATGCTCAACATTCAGCCCTCACAATATCTTTATGAGTTGCTCTATTATTATAATTCTTCCCAGTGAGCTTTAGAGATCAATCAACTGACCAAGGTTACTCTTATAGGTAGGAGGAAAGCTGAGACTTGGATCCAATTTGTTTGACTCTAATGTGTACAGACATGATCAATACAAAAGACTATTTCTACATGAGAAAACGAATAAAGGTTTGAAAAATGATTTTAACTTATTGAAACTCCTTCTTTATTTATGACATCTGCATTAGCTCTCTACAAGAAGTTATGCTTATTCAGGTAATTCATTCAAGCCACTTGTCTCCATAGATACACTCAATTCTAATGCACTCGGAGAGCTCTTTCTTCATTGTAACACATCCCTTGCATTATTCCTTTTTGCTACTCAAGTGCCAACTATTAATCTATGCAGAAAAAGCAACGTAAATAAAGAATAGACATACCTCCTAACATTTTAATGACATAACATAAATTCATAGAAAGCCTTGAAAAATGGTAGAAAACTATATTTTGAGAAGGAATGTTGAGATAAAAAAATCTGAGACTGAAAAGGATATTGATCCCAATTCTGCTGAAAGCAACAGAGAATGAGATAAAAAAAAAGAAATCATCACTTATGGAATACATTAATTTATTTTATTTCCCTTGTTTGCACACTGGAAATGGTGTATGATGATGACAGAGATAATTAAGTAGAAAATTACAAACAGAAAATTTAGTGCATGAGAATAGTTTAGTGCATGGGTCTGTTTACACAGTTTCCTCTCCTTATCTTAGATTCTGTTTCCAGAGATTAAGGACACATGGCATGAATTGCATAGAGAGAAAATTAATTTAGTCTGTTTATCTTAACAGAGGACTGATAAATAAGTGTCATCACAACTGATAAAGTTCAATTATGTGGAAAATGGAGAGCTGAACTGGTCAACAAATGTGTCCTGAATGAGATGACAGTGGGCTAAACCATAAATGATGGAGGATATTTACATTGTAGAGAGTGAGCATAGGGCAGAAATGGAATTCATAGTGAGAGGAATAAAAAGACCCCAAAGGATGCAAGGATTCAGATACCCAAAACATATTGATCATCTATTATCAGGTAATATGCTAATTTCTGAAAATATAAGGAAATGAAAAATGACCCCACTTCTCACAAATATAAGCTTATCCAGAAAAACTTATACATTTAATATAGAATGATTAGTAAAACTATGGAAATAAGAACAATATATGGAGAAGCAGAGAGAAGTAACAACGAAGTTTGTTTTTGATGACAAAGTAATCCAAGAGGAGCAATATTTTGAGCTGTATTTTTTAAAAATTGCATAAGAAATGCTAGGAAGACAGATGTTCCCAGGGAAATATATAATTATGTGCTCTTTGGAGAAAATGTAAAAAGAAATAATGGGTTTTTACCATAGGTTTGTGTGTGGCAGAAAAGAGAAAGAAAAAAGTGATAGAACCTGCAACAGAGTTGTAAGGATCAGCCAAGTCTTGTAGAATTCACAATGTGTGGAAAGAAACTTGGAATTTATTCTGTGGGAAATGGTCAAACTCTTAAAGAATGATTGGTAAAAGAGATTCATGATCAGATTTCAATTTCAGAAAGATTACTACAGAAATGTGGTAGAAGCAGATCAGAAGGCAAAATGGATTTAGGGAGACCTAATTCTTTTCCAAGTAAGTGGAAGAGAGCTATAGAAATTAAAACAGGAGAAATGAAAAACCTGAGCTGAGGCAATAGTGTAAGGGATAAAAAAGGAAGAGTGTAACTGAGAAATATTAAAAGGAAGTATTAGCTCAACACTATACTGACTTGGGGAAAAATTATAGATAATTCGCACAATTCCTTTTGAAATTCTGCCTGGATTACAAGGCCTTTCATCAAAATAAGGCAAGAAAGGAAGTTTGTGGGAAGACAGAGAACTTACACAGAATATATTTTTCATATTAATTTTAGGTTCTAGTAGAAAATTCATAGATAGCTAATTGGTAGACAGAATAAGCACGAAAGGCAGAAAGGGGACTGTCTTTCTTCTGACTAAACTTAAAAGCTTTTGCACAGTTAGGGAAGCCATTGGCAAAACAAAAAGACAACCTAAGAAAGTGGAGAAATATTTGCAAATGATATGGGCAACAGAACATGAGGTGGTTGGATGGCATCTGTGCCTCAAGGGACATAAATTTGAAAAAACTCCAGTGACAGTGAAGGACGGGGAGCCTGGCCTGATGCAGTCTGCGGGGTCACACATTGTTGGACACACTTAGCAACTGAACAAAATAGCAACAACATGGATGGCAGCAATAAAAGAATTATGGGGTTTTTCCTAACCTCCCTTTTCACCAAGTGTAGCCAAGTAGCAGATGGTTTTTCTATCAGAATAACAAGGGATAGGCACTGGCTGGTGGTAGTAAGGTCAAGAATGAAGAAAAGCATGCTTGGCAGAGGTCAAGGTCAGGGGGCAGAAGCTTTCCCTGCCTCTTCCAAGTCCATTTTCCAATCCTAAGACCTTAACAACCTGTTAGTAATATGATCACAAGTGTCAAGTGTTGGCTTTTCCATAATTTCTATTTTCTTCACATAACGTACATGACGGATCATGGCAAACAGCGAGAGGCCCACAAAAAGGTCAGGATATGTCCCCCTAAAAAGGGTTGTGATTAATAGAAAGTGACAGCTATCAACCTCAGTGATTATCAGTGACAGCCATTTCTTTCTTTAAATAAAAGTCAGTCAGAAAAATATTTCACCTAGCAGAGTTTGTGTTAAGGAAAGTTGGGTTAATATTGAATCATTAGTTCAAAATAATTCCTCCAGATTCCTAAATAGCCCACTCTTATAAAGCTCAGACTTTAACTTTCTCATTTTAAATATGCTTTAGAAGACTTTCTTTGATTAAAAAAGAGAGAGAAATTTAGGAGGGTTGACATTTCTCTTTCTGTTATAATTCTACATGGTGAAAGAAAAGATTCCGGAAATACTTGTGATGTGCTTGGAGAGTAAGGACAATTTCCTCCTACTAGTTGGAACATTTAATTCGCAGCTTGAGTTGGGGGGAGGCATTCAGCCTCAACGTACGATATACAGTCTTTTTTGTTTGTCTCACAACACCAGTAAGGAGCTAACAGAGCTCACAGCTCCTCTACAATGGGCTGAATGACCGCTGTATTCTAGTCGCAAACAAAGCTCCAGAAGCAATTCAAAATTCTTTTTATGCTTTTTTGCAAATACGTTGTTCATTGTTCTTGTTTTAGAAGCAACCTTAATTTGCGCTGAAAACTCTGTTAGCATCTTATTTTCATAAGGCTCTGTATCTTTTAACATGGATCTATTTTTTTTTTTTCCAATTGGTGAATAATTTTTCAGGGAAATGTTTACTAAATTCATAAGACTATCATTATTCTCTCTGCTATAATTAAGGTACGGCGCTTATACCTTAGTGATAAAACAATGTATTAACTCCAGAAACCCATTGTATGAGCAAAGTTTTAGCTTATAGTTTTCTAGAAAAGCTTTTGGGCATATTTTATTTATATATCCAAGTGTACAGAAATGTGTCCAGCATATTTTTAAAAACTTCTTCCTGGGAGACACAAGGTCATTTTTCAGACAAATATTTAAATGAACAGCATCAGAAAACATGCACATGTGTACTGCTGATGGATTATTTAAAATAATTGATATTACTTTTCCTTTCTAAAATGTACCTATATTTGTATGGATAGTCTTTCAGAATAAAATTATAAATCATCAATAAAGAGAATTGAGGAAAGGCTTTAGATATCTTATTTCCTTGCTATATATACTAAGACATTTCTCTATATTTCATAAATGCACCAGAGATATGCATGTCATCAAACTGAACAAACCAATATTAGTTAATATCCTCAAATTCTATTGATCATGTGCTTTATCCCAGGCAATATTCTTGTCACTTTAGTCATGTTAATAAGTATAACTATTTTAATAATGCTATAATGTAGGCACTGCTATTATTTCCATTTTGCAGATGAGAGAAGTGGGGCACAGAGATTTATTGCCTTACTGAGGGCTGTTCAGTCAATAAATTGTAGAACTAGTATTGTATCCTAGACCTTTTGAATCCAGAACCTATGCTTTTATCAAAAACTTAGTCACATTGCTCTTTTGGTCAGTTTGGTGGATTGAATTATTGTTTTCCAGAAAAAAAAAAAATTGCTTATTCTTAAAAGAGAAGATATGCTTTTAAGATACAGAATTTTTCTACATATGCCCTTCCATTAGACTGTGCATGGTTGAGTTGTATGTTCCAAATATATTCATCAGTCTTGATTGTAACATTGCAAAAATTAATTAAATTGTCATTGACTATGTTTTATTTTAAATATCGGCACAACATTAGGAAATGATTATGAGCCCATCATTTGGGAGACTCTCATCTGTACACTTATTATTGTCATTTTTCCCCTGGGGAAAGAATATTGGAAACTGCTAAGAGACATAAAGAATTACAAATTATTTTACAAGTCTTATTTCAAAATAAAATCAAGTTGAGCACATTAAAGACTTTGCTCACAATTACCTTTGGTGTTTTGTGACAGCAAAAATAGCTGAAAATGACAATCAGCTAAGAAGTAGTAAAAAAAATCCAACGAATAATGACCTAAGAATCCTCACTGTGTTTGCAGTTTATTTCTATTGTATGAGGTTTCTTTAAAAACTCTAAGTCGTATACTTGCCTATGTCAGAACCCATCTTTCGGATGGATTTTGCTCACCTGTGATCCATAATTGTACAATCTTTTTAGGACAGGGTTCAAATCCACTGCCTTTCTTTTTGTTTTTGAAGCTTGCCTCCCTGATTCCTGCTGCAAGGACTTGTCAAGAGAGCAGGAGATAGCAATCTTCTAGTCCTCTTGGAGATTTGCATGTAGGAAAGCAAGCAAATCCATATTCACTCTGCCCATGGCTCCTGGGGTGATAAGGACAATGTGAGCCTCAGAGGGAAGGATTGCTTCACAACAAGGAGCTCATGCATTTCAAATTGCTCTACACCTGAGCTGAAATAAGTCCATATTCCTGTTGGTTAATGAGGCTGCTATACTGGCAAGACTGACAGCTTGAAGGAGCATGCACATACAGCAGGCTAATTCAAGGAAATGCATCTTTTTTTTTTTTTTTTTTACTGATTGACATGATTACAAGAAAGAGAAATTGGCCATATCTTCCTGCATCTGGTTGCATAGCACAGTGACAACATAGACTCTGCATTAAGCTTATGGAATTTAGTTCTCCTTATTTCTGCTTGTACAAGTGTATTTTGCTGAGTGTTTAAAACACTGTGTTTAAAACACCGATGATTATTTGACATAGACTTTCTTTCATGTCCTTCATCAGACTACTATAGTACTTTATTACTGATACCATTTTAGTTTTCTGTTGCCTTTTTCCATACTGTCTGGCCTTTGCCTCATATAGATGCTTGTATAGACAGGATAACTTTCTGATTACTCTTTAGGTTGTGCAAAAACATGGTTTTTGATAGATTTATTGATTATACTGAGTACAAACTACTTAACTACATTAAGCATCTCTTTATTTTTTCTTGCTCTGCATTGTCATTGATACATATGTATTATCTTCCTTCACACAGATCCACTTACATACATAGGTCCAAGGCTCTCGGCTCCCAATTTTCTCCCACTTATCCTTCTTATTGAAGTTACCCTTCAATACTTTGACCACCTGATGCGAAGAACTGACTCATTTGAAAAGACCCTGATGCTGGGAAAGATTGAAGGTGGGAGGAGAAGGGGACAGCAGAGGATGAGATGGTTGGATGGCATCACCGACTTAATGGACATGAGTTTGGTTAAACTCTGGGAGTCGGTGATGGACAGGGAGGCCTGGCGTGCTGTGGTTCATGGGGTTGCAAAGAGTCAGACACAACTGAGTGACTGGACTGAACTGAACTATCCTTCTTAACTAATGTCCCACACACTGTGTATTTAAGGTTTATTTTGGACTCTTTCAATTGCAGCTACACATATTGTCTTTGCAGTTACTGGGGGAAATGAAATTAAATCAGCTAATCACAGATCTGGGAAAAACAGAGATTGTTCCGCTGAAACCTTAGGAGAAAACCTGACAGCACACTCTGTAGCTATTCATATCACTTTTTTTCCCCCCAAAAAAACAAGCCCTGTCTTTAATCTGTTATTTGGTTTCAAGCTTCTTTGATCCATTATTCACTTTGAAATCCAACCTTTGTTTAGACATTCACTTTAGCTCTATATTCTAAAATTGCACCCACAGTTCAGAAAAATGGAGCTTTAAAACAGCAGAATTCTCTTAATTTCCTAGATCATGGAAATGCACAGAAGCTACTGAACTACCGAACTTCTCTGAGCTGGCTCCAGCCACAAGAAGCACAATAATTGGGGTTCAAGTAATTAGACAGCATTTTTTTGTTGTTGTTGTTCTGTTAGCTAAATACAGTAATAATGTAAACTAATGACTAATCAAACATTGAAATGCTTCCCAGTCTTTCTTTCAAAGAGCTTGAAAATTCTGGGAGATTTGCATCTTATATCTATGTGTTGGTTGGGCCTAGTCAGTGCCCAATAACTACATTTTTCTTTACTGACTGAAATGTGTTTAATTTGAGAAGTAATGCAAAACAAACTAACAAAAAAAAATCAAAATGTCACTATTCTTATTGATAATGGCTAGGTTGAGGATACAGCATAGGGTGATAGCCAAGTGCAGCTGCTTTCTGAAGGCCAGAACTGAAGGCCAGAACAGGGGCAGGCCTGCCATTCCGGGGAGGAGGCACTGAAACTCTAGCAGCTGATGCCATTCTTGGGACTGGCTTGCAGATTATTCTCTCCAGTTTCCCCACCAGTAAATAGTTTACTTCCTTAGAGGTAATGTGGGTAAAGGGACCACAAAAAGGCCAAAAGTACTGCTTGGGAAAATTCCTCTCATGGAAACCAGGAATGGGGAAAAGGTATCCACTTCTCAGAGGAGAACACATTATTTTATGATTTGAATATACATTGTGTTCTTACATGAATTTAATCTCCTAATAATTTTGTTTAAATAATTAATTTGATTGCCAAATTTTCATGAAACATTGAAAAGTTCAACTTTATCTATAAAGTTATAGGAATTCTCTAAAATTCTGAATGAATGAAAGATTGAAGGCAGGAGGAGAAGGGGACAACAGAGGGTGATATGGCTGGATGGTGTCACCGACTCGATGTACCTGCGTTTGAGCAAGCTCCGGGAGCTGGTGAAGGAAAGGGAGGCCTGTCATGTTGCAGTCCATGGGGTTGCAAAGAATCAGACATGACTGAGCGACCAAACTAAACTGAACTGACTGTGAGTATCCATGAAGCTTTAACCAAATACTTGAATATCACAAATTTGCATTTTTAATTGAAGTTGATGTACAATATTGTGTAGGTTACAGATGTACAATATAGTGATTCATAATTTTGAAAGTTATACTCTTTATATTTATGAAAAATTCCTAGCTATAGTCTCTGTGCTATACAATATATCCTTACAGTTTATTTTTGTGTAATAGTTTATGTCTCTTAACTCCTACTCTTATGTTGCCCCTCCCCACCTCCCCACTAATAACCAGTAATTTGTTCTCTATATATATGAGTTTATTTCTTTTTTATTATAGGCATCAAATTTTCATATTTTTTATATTTGACATATAAGTGAAAACATGCCTTTGTCTTTTCCTCACTTATTTCACTTAGCATAAACCCTTCATGTCTATCCATGTTGTTGCAAATGACAAATTTTCATTCTTCTTAATGACTACATAGTATTCCATTACCTATAATTATATATATGTATGTTTGTGTTAGTCTCTCAGTCATGTCCGACTCTATGCCACCCCATAGACTGTATCCCACCAGGCTCCTCGGTCCATGGAATTCTCCATGTAAGAATACTGGCATGGGTAGCCATTCCCTTCTCCAGGGGATCTTCCCAAATCAGGAATCAAACCTGGGTCTCCTGAACTGCAACCACCAGAAAAACCCATTATATATATACATATATATACATATATGTCATAGCTTCTTTATCCATCCATCTGTTGATGGACATTTAAGTTGCTTCTATACCTTGGAAGTTGTAAATAATGCTGTTATGAATATTGGAGTGTATGTAGCTTTCCAAGTTAATGTTTATATAGTATATAATGTATATATATTATAGATATTATATATATCTATAGAGATTATATAGTATATAATCTATAATGTTATATATATATATATATATATATATGTATATATATCTCCAGGAATAGAATTGCTGAGTCATATGGTAGTTCTATTTTAATTGGTCCTCTGTGACAACCTAGAACGGTGGGATGGGGTAGGAAGTGGGAGAGAGGTTCAAGAGGGAGGGGACATATCATATCTTCAGCACTCAGACTTTTATTTATGGTCCACCTCTCACATCCATTCATGACTATTGGAAAACCACAGCTTTGAGTATATGGACCTTGTTGACAAAGTGCTATCTCTGGTTTTTAATAAGCTGTCTAGGTTTCTTATAGCTTACATTCCAAAGAGCAAGCATCCTTTAATTTCACAGCTGCAGTCACCGTCTGCAGTGATTCTGGAGCCCAAGAAAATAAAGTCTGTCACTGCTTCCACTTTTCCCCTTCTATTTGCCATGAAGTGATGCGACCAGATAACATGATCTTAGTTCTTTATTTTATTTTTTTTTTAATTTTCTCTTTTTTTTTTTTATTTTTTATTTTGTTTTTTATTAGTTGGAGGCTAATTACTTCACAACATTTCAGTGGGTTTTGTCATACATTGATATGAATCAGCCATAGATCTTAGTTCTTTAAATGTTGAGTTTTAAGCTGGCTTTTTCACTCTCCCCTTTCACCCTCATCAAGAGTCTCTTTAGTTCCTCTTTGTTTTCTGCCATTAGACTGGTATCATCTGCATGTTTGAGGGTGTTGATATTTCCCCTGGCAATCTTGATTCCAGCTTGTGCTTCATCTAGTCCAGCATTTCTCATGATGTACTCTGCATGTAAATTACATAAACAGAGTGACAATATACAGCCTTGACATACTCCTTTCCCAATTTGGAACCAATCTGTTGTTCCATGTCCAGCTATAACTGTTGCTCCTTAACGTGCATACAGGTTTCTCAGGATGCAGGTAAGGTAGTTTGGTATTCCCATCTCTTGAAGAATTTTCCACAGTTTGTTGTAATCCACACAGTCAAAGGCTTTGGTTCGACTAAATTAAGCAGAAGTACATGTTTTTCTGGAATTTTATTAATCCAACGAGTGTTGGCAATTTGATCTCTTGTTCCTCTGCCTTTTCTAAATCGAGCTTGAACATCTGGAAGTTCTTGGTTCACATACTTTTGAAGCCTGGCTTGGAGAATTTTGAGCATTACGTTGCTAGCGTGTGAGATGAGTGTAACTGTGCAGTAGTTTGAGCATTCTTTGGCCTTGTCTTTCTTAGGGACTGGAATGAAAAGTGACCTTTTCCAGTCCTGTGGCCACTGCTGAGTTTTCCAATTTTTCTGGCATACTTAGGGCAGCACATTTACAGTATCATCTTTTAGGACTTGAAATAGCTCAGCTGGAATTCCATCACCTCCACTAGCTTTGTTTGTAGTGATGCCTCCTAAGGCCCACTTGACCTCGCATTCCAGGATGTCTGGCTTTAGGTGAGTGATCACACTACCGTAGTTATCTGGGTCATGAAGATCTTTTTGTACAGTTCTTCTGTGTATTCTTACCACCTTTTCTTAATATCCTCTGCTCCTGTTAGTTCCATACCATTTCTGTCCTTTATTCAGCCCATCTTTGCATGAAATGTTCCCTTGGTATCTCAAATTTTCTTGGAGAGATCTCTAGTCCTTCCCATCCTATTGTTTTCCTCTATTTCTTTGCACTGATCACTTAAGAAGGCTTTCTTATCTCTCTTTCCTATTCTTTGGAACTCTGCATTCAGATGGGAATATCTTTCCCTTTCTCCTTTGCCTTTAGCTTCTCTTCTTTCCTTAGCTATTTATAAGGCCTCCTCAAACAGCCATTTTACCTTTTTGCATTTCTTCTTGCAGATGGTTTTGATCACTGCCTCTTGTATAGTGTTACAAATCTCCATCCATAATTCTTCAGGCACTCTATGAGATCTAATCCCTTGAATCTATTTGTCACTCTACTGTATGATCATAAGGAATTTGGTTTAGGCCATACCTGAATGTTCTACAGGTTTTCCCTACTTCCTTCAATTTGAGTCTGAATTTTTGCAATAAGGACTTCATGATCTGAGCCACAGTCAGCTGCTGGTCTTGTTTTTGCTGACTACATATAGATTCTGCATCTTAGCTGTAAAGAAAATAAACAATCTGAGGACCCCATGAACAGTATGATAAGGCAAAAGATATGACACTGAAAGATGAACTAGCCAGGTTGGTAGGTGCCCAATATGCTACTGGAGAAGACTGAAGAAATAGCTCCAGAAAGAATGAAAAGGCTGAACCAAAGTGAAAAAAATGCCCAGTTGTGTGTGTGACTGGTGATGGAAGTAAAGTTTGATGCTGTAAATAAAAATATTGTATAGGAACCTGGAATATTAAGTCCATGAATCAAGGCAAATTGGAAGTGGTCAAATAGGAGATGGCAAGAGTGAACATCGACATTTTAGGAATCAGGGAACTAAAATGGACTGGAATGGGTGAATTTAACTCAGATGACCATTATTTCTACTACTGTGGGCAGAAATCCCTTATAAGAAATGGAGTAGCCCTCGTAGTCAGCAAAAGAGTCTGAAATGCATACTTGGGTGCAATCTTCAAAATGACAGAATGATCTCTGTTCGTTTCCAAGGCAAACCATTCAAATCACAGTAATCCCAGTCTACGTCCCAACCACTAATGCTGAAGAAGCTGAAGTTGAAGAGTTCTGTGAAGACCTACAAGATCTTCTAGATCTAACACCAAAAATAGATATCCTTTTCATCATACGGAACTGGAATGCAAAAGTAGGAAGTCAAGAGTTACCTGGAGTAACAGGCAAGTTTGGCCTTGGAGTACAAAATTAAGCAGGGCAAAGGCTAACAGAGTTTTGCCAAGAGAATGCAAAAAATATAATTAATCTGATTTAAATATTGACCATTTTGTGATGTCCATATATAGAGTCACCTCTGGTGTTGTTGGAAGAGGGTATTTGCTATGACTAATATGTTCTCTTGACAAAACTCTCTTAGCCTTTGTCCTGCTTCGTTTTGTGCTCCAAAGCCAAACCTGCCTGTTACTCGGTCATCTCCTGATTTCCTACTGTTGCATTCCAGTCTCCTATGATTAATAGGATGTCTTTTTTTGGTTTTTTGGTTTTAGTTCTAGGAGATCTTCTAGGTCTTCATAGAACTGATCAACTTCAGTTTCTTCAATATCAGTGGTTGTGTCATAGACTTGGATTGCTGTGATTTTGAATGATTTGCCTTGGAAACAAACTGAGATTTTTCTTTTGTCATTTTTAAGCTTGCACCCAATTACTGCATTTTGGAATCTTTTGTTGATTATGAGGGCTACTCCACTTCTTCTATGATAGTTTTGACCTCAGTAGTAGATATAATGGTCATCTGAATTAAATTCACCCATTCCCATCCATTTTAGTCACTGATTCCTAAGATGTAGATGTTTACTCTTGCCATCCTCTGCTTGACCACATCCAATTTACCTTGATTCATGCACCTATTATGCCAGGTTCCTAAGCAATGCTGTTCTTTCAACATAGGAGTTTGCTTTCATCATCGGACACATCCACAACTGAGCATCATTTATGCTTTGACCCAACCATTTCATTCTTTCTGGAGTTATTAGCAGTTTGTCCTCTGACCCTCCCTAGGAGCATACTGGACACCTTATAACGTGGGAAGCTCATCTGTTGGTGTCATATTTTTGTTTGCCTTTTTATACAGTTCACAAAGTTCTCACAGCTAGGACACTGGAGTGGGTTGCCATGCCCTCCTCCAGTGGATCAAGTTTTGTTAAAACTCTCTGTATGACCTATCCAACTTGGGTGGCCATACCTGGCATGGCTCATAGCTTCATTGAGTTACACAAGCCCCTTCCATCAAAACAAGGCAGTGATCCATGAAAGGGGATAATAGAACTGAAAAAAGTCAAATATTTTATCTCACAAGATGTCATATCTAGGGTAAAAATACTGCCATAATGAACATAATATATCATATAATTTTATATTACATAACATAATATATTATAATGTATTTAGAGAATAACATATTTTATAAAGCAAAATCTTACACAAAATTTAGAATTCATGAAAAAAAAAACAACGAAGCTTAGAGTATATAAAATTCAAGTCATTTATAATAAGGATAATCAGCTTTTTTAAAAAATGTTAAAGATAGTGTTATTTAAAATGTCACATTTTGTTAATTTTCTGCAGTGCCACGAACAAGGAATCAACCATGAATTGATTGAATGATTATATGAGGGAGAATTTTTATTAACAATGGAAATATCTTCCTAGCACATCAGAAAAAGATCAACTTTATCTACAATTCTGTGAAATTAATCCATTCTTGCCTTTTGTCTTTTTTTCAAAATAATCTTTATAATAATCTAAATCTGTTATCATATAGAAATTTTATGTCTTCATAACCATATGACACACACATAAAGACACACACACACACACACCCTCTACATGTATATTTAACCTAAATATCAACAGAGTCCTAAGTATATATTTTTTACAATAAAAGCATATTTTATAACTTAGCCAACAAACTATTTTTGCTAATAGTGCATGTTGAGAAATAATTCCATCATGACTATAATATTTGAAAGATGTCATTTGTTCGATGATATTTAATGAATTATAGTTTGCAATGGAAAAAGTTTTATGTAAAATAATCATACAGTATTTACTCTTTCCAAATAGCACAAAAAATATTTTATACCTACTCAGTCTGGAGTTGGAGAAGGCAATGGCACCCCACTCCAGTGCTCTTGCCTGGAAAATCCCATGAATGGAGGAGCCTGGTGGACTGCAGTCTATGGGGTCGCTAAGGGTCGGACACGACTGAGCGACTTCACTTTCACTTCTCCTTTCATGCATTGGAGAAGGAAATGGCAACCCACTCCAGTGTTCTTGCCTGGAGAATCCCAGGGACGGCGGAGCCTGGTGGGCTGCCGTCTATGGGGTCGCACAGAGTCGGACATGACCGACACAACTTAGCAGCAGCAGCCGCAGTCTGGAGTTCACTAGATAAAGGGGAGGCTTGTGGTGTGAGTGTCAGATTCTGTGAAATGTGGACAGGGAACTTTTTAAACTCTTCTGAAACTACAGAGTGAGGAAGAACTAGAATGAAAATGTTATTCACATTAAGAAATATTTGCTTTTTTTTTCTTTTTATTAAAATAGTCATAAACTTACAGTACACTTTAACTAGTAAAAAAAAATTAAAAGGCAAGAAAAAATATTTTTAAACTCTTTTCATAGAAAATAAATTTGAAATATGCGTTAGTATTCCATTTCTGCTTATGAAGTGCAGCCAAAATGTGACTGGAATATAAGAAAGAGGCTGAGAATCCTATTTGTACATTTCTGTCTACCAACCTATTTATATGTTTATAATCTCAAATATTAATGATGAATTGTTAAGAATTTATCATGAGTATAACTAGTCATTATAATTTGTATCTTCTGAAATGCAAATTATTAATCAAGACTAAAAAGCTTCTTTATTGACAATATAAATAGTATTTTATTGTCTGAGACATCTAAAATTTAAATTTAATATTAGATTATCCAATTACTAATAATGACTATTTGACATATTTCCTCTAATAGCAGAGTGAGGTAGTAAAAATGAGAGCTAGCTTATTATATATTTAAGTGTACTAAAACAATATAAACATATTCATAAATTTAAACATATTTTTAAATGCATGCACATATTTCTCTTGAAATAATATTTTAAGTTTGAAAACAAAATATTTTTGCATAATTTCTACATTTTTCTCCCAAATCATTTTTTGAGAAATCGGTTATCTTCTGACTTACAGGCAATGGTATGTTGGTTCTTTTCTCGAGAGCTTTGAATTTATTTTTTTAATGAACATAATTCATAAATCTTAAACCAAAGATAATATTAAGGCAATGTTGAGGTTCTATCTGAAGTGCCAGCCTTAAGAAATATATTTAAAAAAATACAACTTAAATAACAGCCATATAGAATATGTGGAACTCAATCAAGTTTGGAATCTGATACAATTAATAAAATAATTATTTGTGGATAAGAAAAGAAATTCAATTATGGATTGGTTGTTGGACAATGTTAAAAGTTTAATTTTGTTAGCTACAAGAATAACATTGTGATTTCAATAAAAACATGTATTTTCTTTATTGCTACCAATACCACCTCAATTATTAGGTTTCTAGCCCCCACTTGGCATCTCCCATTTCATATTTCAGGTGAATTGCTTCATCCTTTCCCAGTTTGCATAGTAATATTATAATAAGTTGCTTTGAATCTTTGAGGGAAGGGGAGGGAGAAGAAGAAGGATGGAGGCAAGAAACAAACCTACACATGGGCTACAGAAAATTTAGTGATTATCTTTAGCCTGGGGTTGGTTAGCTACTCATGCTCATTGGGACATAGGGGAAAAGTGTTCTTATTCCATACTTAGACTAAAACACACTAACATCAGTACCAATGGTAAGATTATTTTTTCTGTTCCCTATGTATATACTTCCTGGTGTCTCAGACAATAAAGAATCTGCCTGCAATGCAGGAGACCTGGGTTCAACTCTTGAGTCAGGAAGATTCCCTGGAGAAGGGAATGGTAACCTACTCCAGTATCCTTGCCTGGAAAATTTAATGGACAGAGGAACCTGGCGGGCTACAGTCCATGGGATCGCAGAGCCAGACACAACTGAATGACGAACACTTTCACTCCCTGTATATACTCTCCACCTGTCTTAGCCTGTATCTTTGAAATACCTTGTCCTTTTTCAGGATTTTCTCATTAAACATTTTAAACCTATTTCTTTGGTAAAATAGAGCTCAGTGGGATATGCCCAAAATCCTGACATGACTTTGAATGCTTTCTCCCTCCAGACCATGATATTTCTAAATCATTAGAAACATTTTCTTTATTTCTCAGAGTGATAGCTAGTAACATGCCCTTTCATATGTATGGGAAAGTCTTTCCAAACCTCCTGCGCCCGGGAAGCCTGTCTGCCAGGAGCAGCCCTACAAGTGCACTAAGCAGCGGGCAAGAGGGTCTCTTTGGCCACACATAACAGCAGGCAAACCGGCCTCCCATGCATGTATTTTTGTTTACATCATCAACCAGTGCATTGATGAGCTGCCAATTTGCTCAAGCAGGACAACATTGAGAAGTAGGCCAGCTTGATCTTTGGCACATGGCTCTCATCATAACTCAATCTCATTCTTTGGCCAAGCTGAAAAATAATTATTTTAAAAGATAAGCCTCAGGTTAAAAAGAAGAAAATCTCAAAGTGATTTCACTTTAATTTATTAAGTTTTTATAACATTTGAACCAAATGATGACATTAATGTAAGTGACCTAAATTTTCCATTCAAAAATACATTTTCAATTATAATAGTCATTATTAGTCTTAGTCCTTCCTCATTTTTCAAAGTATAATCCAAATGAAGATGAAGAATTAGAAAGGGAATGAGATGAAAGAGATCAGAAGAAAGGAGTTAGAAGGTGGAAGAGAAAGAATAGGAAAGATAAAACAACATATCAGGAAAGAAATAAGAGAAAAACCAAGAGAGATGTGAAAAAATGATGATAAAGATAAGACTAGAGAAAAGAGAAGGAACAAAGGAATAAGAGGAATGGGAGAGAAATGAGAAGAAAAGACACTCTGAGATTGAAAGTACTTTCATATGTTTATACCTTCTCTTGTTCAGTTTTCATAATCAGTTGCCCATTTTGGGGTCATTGTGAATGTGTCATTATTCAAGTTTGTGAAAAATTCATGCACACTGGAATTTTCACGTTGGGTCTCAAAACTTTACTTATCAAAATCTTTACTGACAATAATAATGAAGTGTGCCACTCTATCACTAATGATCAGTTCATGTGAAATGTATCAGAAATGTTGGATGTGAGCTTTTTTTTCTGGCAGAGATTCAGCTTCAGAGATGCTTGTGTGCTGCTGTAGCTTCAACCAAGAAAGAGTGTGAGTAGTCTATTTTAAACTCTACAATAAAGGAAGAACTCATTACTGTGACTCATTCATTTTCTCAGAAATAGCTTCAGTCTCTCACTAACCATACACAGGCAGTCATTTTCAGATGATCTTAAAATAGAGTTATTGTTCATGCCAAAACACTGACCTCTTGAATGACATCTTCTTTTTTTTTTCATTTTTAAAAAAAGCAACAATTTTCTTCTATGACTTTTCATACACTATCCAGAGATCAGTGTTTTTGTCCCATGTGGTGTTACTTTAAGAACACATAATATTATGTTGGATAATCTATATATTAAAACAACAATTCAGATGGTGACCAATTTTTCTTAACGTTTTTCTTTTCAAATTCATGTTGTATTCAAACTTTCTCACCGTATTATGTGCAATGAGGTTTTTAGCATAGAGAAATGTGGTTCTTATTTAATATGTACTGCTTATAATATAATTCTTCTCTGTGTAAACAAGCATTGTTTGATTTTAAAAAATATACAAATTTAAAATGCTTAGACATTAATTTGCTCAGAGTTAGCAATATGGATAACACTATGTTATGGAGTGTTCAAGCTTATTTGAATATGTAACACAGTTTTCTTGGGATCCCAGTTAATGTCAAAAGCAAATCTTTATTACTTAATTTGGCCAGTAGAAAAAAAAAGAAATCTAAAAATCATTAAAAAAAAAAAACACACACACACACACACGGAGTTAGCTCATGAATAGGATTTCACAAATGAGGAAATCAACAGAAAACTTTTGTATTTTGGGCAGTCGTATGTTGCAGAGATGGCAGATCTCAGTAGTCTGAATTCCTAACTTGAATGTTTTGTATTCAACATTGTATCTAGCTTGTATCTATTACTATCACTTTCTATTGATTTATGACTTCTTTACTCAATCTCATTTGTATAATTCCAGATCATGAAAATACAAGCTCAACCAACCAGACCACATTCAGGACAAATTGAAAAGGTAAATCCTTACTAGCACTTTACTTTTATGGCTACACCCATAACCAAACATGTAGTGCAAAAAAAACTAATGTAAAATTAAAATGAAAGAGAAGAAGAGAGAGGAGAAGAAGCAGAAGAAAGACCAGGAAAGGCTCCTGAATAAAGTCATCAACTCCAACAATTTTAACTGTATATGGAATTAGAAGACTATGTGGGAATACAGGGAAGGACCAGAGAAACTGGAAGAAAAAAATGAAGAAAAGTGTCACTGAATTCAAATAAAAATATGTTTTCAGAAGACACGTTCTAACAGAAATGTTGAATACTCTTTTAAAATTTGAGTACATAATAACAAAGAGCTTAGAATAACCTTAGAGCTTAGGATGCAAAATCGGTGTGCTGAAGTACTTATATCTTTAAGTACTGGGCAGCGTTCTCAGTGTCTGTTGGTGTGCTTTGGCCACCTGATGCAAAGAGCCAACTCATTGGAAAATAACCTGATGCTGGAAAAGATTGAGGACAGGAGGAGAAGGGTCATCAGTGGGTGAGATGGTTGGATGGCATCACCAACTCAATGGACATGGGCGTGAGCAAGCTCCAGGAGACAGTGAAGAACAGGTAAGCCTGGAGTGGTGCAGTCCATGGGGTCGCAAAGAGATGGACATGACTGAGTGACCAAACAACAAAAATAAGAAAGAATTTCAGTATAGAAAAACTTTATCTTGTTGCTTATTTTTATTTGCTCTACAAGTAGACAATCCCATTTCTAATGGGTACTTTACACAAAAATTGTATACCTCTAATTTTTTAAGACACTCAAATATTGAACTTGACTAAAATTTTCCTGAGTTAATTCTGTGCAGTACTACCTACTATCTGCATGATGTTGGACAAGACACTTGCCATTAGTGGTGAGTTTTCCTCATTACTAAAATGCCAAAGAAGTAGCTCTTAACTTATCAACTTGGAAGGAAGAAATAGGATAATGCCTGGAAAAGTGCCTGATCCTTTGATGATTGGTACATTGTGTTAGTTGTGGTCCTCCAAAACAAAAATATTCCTCTCAGACATGTTTCACTGAAGAGAAGTTAATGGATATTCTGTTAAAAGAGATGTGGAATGTTCAGAGACCCAACAAGGAATGTGGGACATTCACGGACTAGCGGCAGGAGGGCGTCATTGCTACACCTAAGCCTGAAGGAGGAGGAGGGGAATCGACCGTGCCCGTGCCTACTGAGTTGCAGCCACTTCTTTCTACCATCGCCTGGCCTTGCTTCACTTTGGTTGAACCCAAGGGAGACAAAGGAGCCCAAGGGATGAGGTCCTTAGCAGGCAGCTGCCTCCAGTTTATTGCACAAGGGAACAGAGATTGTATGAGACAGGGAACGATGGAGTAGTTTTATAACCAGAACATTCTACTCCTCTTGTCATGTAGCATCTTTATCTGTCCTCTACTTGGATAAATATATTTCAACCAGAGAGAGCATTGTTGTATTAACCATCATGTCATCACAGGATGGTGTCAGTCCAGTGTCCCTACCATCTAGAACATAAACTGTAACATGAATCATAGCCAATGCTTTTTATATATAAAAGACAGGGAAAAGGTCAAAAGAAAAGCAAACACAATATCAAATACAGTTGCAACAACACCTACTATAAGTAGATCATAAATCCTCAACTGTTAACCATTGCTTTCTTCTTGCATCATCTATTCTATGTTCCCCCTTAATCTTTGTCAGCATCTCAGTTGGTCTTGGTTCTTTACCAGAGGATGGACCCAACTCATCATTTTTACATGATACAAGACTTTCACGATGCTGTCTTCACTTGACCCCTACAGTTAACTTTTGGTCATTGTTTTTGGATGTAGATTATTAAAATGTGCCTCAGTGAGTCTGCTTGTTTCAAAATTAGTCTTTTACTCATTTTTATAATGACCACTCCATTTCCCTTTGATAACTAGGACTGTTCACCCTGCTTGCAGTGTACGGGCATAAAGAGCCCAAAACGGATTGAAGTAGTCTTAGCTTTCAATTTAATGGAAGAATGACTATGCACTTTCATTGAAGCATTCTCCTCTAAGAGTTAACAATCCTACCATGACTAAGGTTGTGGAAAGAGAAATAAAAGCTCTGTAAGTGGAGCAGGCATGTTAAATACACACACACAAACACACACACAAACTAGAAGAGAGAGACAGAGTGAGAGGAGGAAGCACTCTTCAGCTGCATTCCAGACTTTCCAGACACCTACTCTTCGGCTGTCAAAGACATACCAATGTGTGGGGGTTTACTTTAAAACGTATTCTGAACCTTGTAGGATAGCATCTCAATTTTAGACAATGCACTCTCCTAGTCAGCACCATCAGTTCACATCTGTAGCTCAGTCATGTCTAAGTCTTTGCGACCCCATGGACTGCAGCACCCCAGGCCTCCCTGTCCATCACCAACTCCTGGAGCTTGCTCAAACTCATGTTCATTGAGTTGGTGATGCCATCCAACCATCTCATCCTCTGTCGTCCCCCTTTCCTCCCGTTTTCAATCTTTCTTAGCATCAGGGCCTTTTCAAATGAGTCACTTCTTTGCATCAGGTGGCCAAAGTATTGGAGTTTCAGCTTCAGCATCAGTACTTCCAATGAATATTCAGGACTGATCTCCTTTAGGATGGACTGATTGGATCTCCTTGCAGTCTAAGGGACTCTCAAGAGTCTTCTCCAACACCACAGTTCAAAAGCATCAATTCTTTGCACTCAGATTTCTTTATAGTCCAACTCTCACATCCATACATGACTACTGGAAAAACCAAAGCTTTGACTAGATGGACCTCTGTTGGGAAAGTAATGTCTCTGCCTTTTTATATGCTGTCTAGGTTGGTTATAGCTTTTCTTCCAAGGAATAAGTGTCTTTTAATTTCATGGCTGCAGTCACCATCTGCATTTTGGAGCCCAAGAAAATAAAGTCTCTCACTGTTTTCATTGCCTCCCTATCTATTTACCATGAAGTAAATGGGCCAGATGCCATGATCTTAGTTTTCTAAATGTTGAGTTTTAAGCCAACTTTGTCACTCTCCTCTTTCACTTTCATCAAGAGGCTCTTTAGTTCTTCACTTTCTGCCATAAGGATGTTGTCATCTGCGTATCTGAGGTTATTGATATTTCTCCCAGCAATCTTGATTCCAGCTTGTGTTTCATTGAGCCCAGCATTTCTCATGATGTACTCTGCATATAGGTTAAATAAGCAGGGTGACAGTCTTGACATACTCCTTTCCTGATTTGGAACCAGTCTGTTGTTCCATGTCCAGTTCTAACTTTTGTTTCTTGACTTGCATATAGATTTATCAGGAGGAAGGTTGAGTAGTATGGTATTCCCATCTCTTTAAGAATTTTTCAGTTTGTTGTGATTCATACAGTCAAAGGCTTTGGCAAAGTCAATAAAGCAGAAGTAGATGTTTTTCTGGAACTCTCTTGCTTTTTTGATGATCCAACATAATTGGGCATTTAGTAGCCATTCCATCTTTAAATCAGGCCAGCTATTTCTATGTAATGGGGTATATCAGGATACAAGTGATTTTTGTGTACATGAACCTGTTGCTATAATTTCTCCACCAAAAAAATGAGTTCCTTGATCAAAGTTATTATTTATTGGGCTGCCAAAGTTCCTTCTTCACCTTTGTGAGAAGCTGTACTTTAATAAAGGTATACTTTTCCTAGGAAATGAAAGTGAGCTGCTTCCAAATGACTTTATTGCAATTAAGAATATCCTTTTTAGGGAAGAGATGAGATGCTATTCTTGCTTACTCCAGTAAACTTCTGTAAAGTCCTCTAAAACAGAATCTGAGGTAAGGGTTCAAGGGTATATTATTAAATAAGTGAATCCTCTTTAGAGGAAAGGAGTAAGGCCAACAGCACAATGTGAGGGAAGAAGTTAGGTAAGGACTGGATGGCTCATCTTAAGACTACACTTATTCAGGCTCATCCTTCTGGCAGCTTTGTGCCATGATTTGCGCCACAGAATTTGTCTCACTGTTCACACAATGGAGGCTGGGCTTTTGTTATTCCAGGATGTGCCACCTTTAAATGTAATATCGGACCCACAAGGATAAAGAGATCATCCCTCCCAGGAGGACAAAGTGACATCTGTTCAGTAGAGAGCACGTCTCTAAAGAAGGAGCATTTGTGAACTCTTAGCATCTGACACTTATACAAGCGATTATGCACAGGGCTGCCAAAGTGAGGCAGGTGGGGTCACCTTAGTAGGTTGCCTAGCTATTTCATTCTTAAGGACACTGATATCAATTAGCCATTGCCAAAGCCCTTGGATTTCAAAGCACTCCAATTATGCTTTGTGGCAATTGCTCCCACCTTGTCTCTGATGATTAGGTGTTGCTACCTTACCTTTGTCTCTCAAGGAGCTAATTATTAGCATTAAGGCCTGCAATGCAATGGTGTCATATCCAGTCATCTTCTCTAACCTCCAGAGTGAAGCCAAGATAGGAGTTTTTGGAGGATGTCGATAATTCTTTAACAATGCATTCCCTAGTGTCCTGATGAGAGGAATATTCTGGTCTGTAGCATAGGCAACAGCTGAGAAAATGGATTCTAATATAATCATGAGAGCATGCCCCGCCCCCACTCACCTTCTCAAAGTGTTTGCATTTAACCTTATATGGCCTGCAATGAATATTCTTGAGTCTTAACTTATTGAAACTAGGACACTCTTGAGTATAGGCTTCAGTGGACCAACAAAGCAAGTTATTAGAGTCAAGATGTGGCCAAGTATAGTGCCAGAATAATAGATATATCCCTGATGAGTGTTCAGTTCAGTTCAGTCACTCAGTCATGTCCGACTCTTTGCAACCCCATGGACTGCCGCACAGCAGGCTTACCTGTCCATTGTGATCTCCTGGAGCTTACTCAAACTCATGTCAATCGAGTCAGTGATGCCATCGAACCATCTCATTCTCTTCCATCCCCTTCTTCTGCCTCCAATCTTTCCCAGCATCAGGGTCTTTTCCAAGGAGTCAGTTCTTCCCATCAGGTGGCCAAAGTATTGGAGTTTCAGCTTCAGCATCAGTCCCTCCAATGAATATTCAGGACTGATTTCCTTTAGGGTGGACTGGTTGGATCTCCTTGCAGTCCAAGGAACTTTCAAGAATCTTCTCCAACACCACATTTCAAAAGCATCTATTTTTCAGTGTTCAGCTTTCTTTATGGTCCAACTCTCACATCCATACATGACTACTGGAAAAACCATAGCTTTGACTAGACTAATTATTGTGGGAAAAGTAATGTCTCTGCTTTTAATATACTCTCTAGGTTTGTCATAGCTTTTCTTCCAAGGAGCAAGGGTCTTTAAATTTCATGGCTGCAGTCACCATCTGCAGTGATTTTGGAGCCCAAGAAAATAAAGTCTGTCACTGTTTCCATTGTTTCCCCATCTATTTGCCTTGAAGTGATGGGACCAGATTCCATGATCTTCATTTTTTAAATGTTGAGTTTTAAGCCAACATATTCACTCTTCTCTTTCACTTTCATCAATAGGCTCTTTAGTTCTTCTTTGCTTTCTGCCATAAGGTTGGTGTCATCTGCATATCTGAGGTTATTGATATTTCCCCTAGCAATCTTGATTCCAGCTTGTGCTTCATCTATCCAAGAATTTTGCTTGATGTACTCTGCAAATAAGATAAATGAGCAGGGTGACAATATACATCCTTGAGGTACTGCTTTCCCAATTTAGAACCAGTCTGTTGTTCCATGCCTGGTTCTAACTGTTGCTTCTTGACCTGCATACAGGTTTCTCAGGAGGCAGGTAAGGTGAGTGTAACCAATCCCAGAATCCCGTACCATCTTAATAGTATGTTTCTTGGGGACCAGCACAATTTGTTATATCAATAATAGTCTCATTGGAAAGATAAGTCTACTCAAATGGCTTAAATGGAAAATTTCGATGATGGAGTTACATTTACAGATAAATGTCCCATTGTACAGTATCCAAAAATACATGCTAACTTTTTCAAGAACTAGCAAGAGCAGGAAGTCATTTCTGCCCATGTCTACAGTCCCAACATTGTTAAAGGCCTGAGAGCTGACTCTCAGCCCCTGCCAGACTGGTGAACTAAAGGAGAGGAACCGAGAAAACATTAGCTGACCAGCTTATCATTCTCTCACGTTTCTTGCTTATGCCTCCCACTGATTGCAACCAACTAACTGGATAGCAAAGTTCAAGGATACTGAAACAACAAAACCCTTGGCTTCAGCCCACTAAGAACCAGAATGGAGCAAGGGGAGAATGCAGCTGGCTGGGCAGAAAGAAAATGTTTGGCATTTTGTGTTACCTATTTTTATTATTTTATCATTATTAATCTTTCTTCAGTCTTATTTCTCTTGATTCTGGGCCACTGGTGAATCTAGTCATGGACAGTCTTTTCAACAAACATAAAATTAATTTTGTGGCATGTGACATGGGTTATACACAAAGCTTTCTTGATACAAACAATCTTGTCATTTAAATTTAATTTCTTTGAGGTGTTAAAGAAAGTGGTTTGTAAGACTTAATTGTTATATGACAATAATATACTCCTTGACTGGAGAAAGAAATGGCAGTGCACCCCAGTGTTCTTGCCTGGAGAGTCCCAGGGACAGGGGAGCCTGGTGGGCTGCAGTCCATGTGGTCGCAAAGAGTCGGACACGACTGAAGTGACTTAGCACACACATACTCCTTGAAGGATTAATAACAAAGGAAATCATACAGAGGTAACTGCAGCTAAGTTCACACTTTAAAAAGAATGATCTGACAATTCAGCTGAGGGCAAAAGTAGGTTAAGAAAAAAGTCCACATACCTGTAAAAGTAATATAAATGGGAAAATGAAAAAAAAAATGTATCAGTGGAAAAGGGCAACATCGACTTGGACAAGGTCCAGCTTTGAGAAGAAACAAAGACCAGAACTCTGGTTTTCTAGTTTTCTAACCTTTATTGGGCCTTTATTCTTAGAATTGTCTTGTTAATTGGATTCCCTATTTGGTTAATAATATTAGTTAATTGCAAAATACATAAAGGTGGCTATAGCTTTTATTTAAGCAAACAAATTAAAAAATCAGGACAAAGGAGTGACCATGTGTATGGTCTAATACTTAATTTCCTTCACTATGATAAAAAGGGATTCATAATATCCCTAATGAGTAATTGACTAAAATAACTATTTTGTTCTTGAACTTTAAGACTTTTAACATCTTCTTTCCCCCCCCCCCCTCCATTTAGAAATAAATTTAGGAAAGCACTCTGTTTTTGTGATCCAGAATTTCCAGTAACAAATAGCAAGCAGAGATGAATTGTTTAGGAATAATGAGGAAATGCTTTCTACAGCTTTTGTAAATGCTTGGCAAAGATCCTGGGACGATTAGGTTGGAAGGTCACCCTGAAGCATCTACTAATGAACGTCACAAGTTGCTCTCACCCCTGAAAGGTGGAGACAGAGGTTTTCAGAAGTTGTCTTGCATCTTGGGAAGATGGCAACTAGTATACATTCTTATACAAAACCTGAATCTTCCACTAATATAAAGCACACTCGTCTCTTTATCACTGTGAAGGTTATTAAAAGTGAGTAAAAATCTAGTGACCAGCTTTTCATCAAAATATTCATCAGACTATCCATCCTTCTAATAGTAGAGAAGCACTCTTTAGCCTTGGATCAGTGATTTAAAGCCTCCCTCGTTGTGCATTGACACAGTGGACCATGGCCACTTGAAAAGAGCCGTTATAGTTTATCCTGCCAGTGGTCTGTGCGTGAGGACTCCCTGAGTGTGTGCACTGACGCAATAATACACCGTGACGGCTTCACAACTAGGATAATGATTTCAGTGGAAAACCCATAATGGTTGCATTAAGATTTCAGTGAAATTTCAATGAAAACATCTCATATACTTCTCATGAGATCATAATGACTCACATGAGTTTGTTATGATCTCAGCAGAAGTTTAAAAAAATCATAAAAGAGAAACGTAGAGTCTTTTCAAAGTCATATTTTTATTCTTTCTCTGCTCAAAATACTTTCTTGTCTTATCCAGTAAATTATCAAGGATGAATTTGCAGACAAGTTTACAAACAGAATGTAAATAACAGTGGGAGCAACAACAATAATCAGCATTTATTGATTATTATATTCACCTGTTATGCCAGGCACTGTGCTACTTACTTTGAAGTTATCATCCAGTTTGTTATAAAACCAGATGAGGCTAATACTATGATTTTTCCCTCATCACAGATGGGAAAATAGGGTCTTAGAAAGAGGAATTTGCTCAAAGACCTACATGGCCAAATGCTTTGAGAAAATGAGTTTAACAGTGGGACTAATCTTATCACTTATATAAATTCAAATTTCTACATTCAGAATTCTCATGGGTGAGTGCCATACAATCTGAGTTTATTAGTAAGGAATCATGTACATTAATAAAAACTTAGGTAATTATGAGTAATCTTTTTCAAAGGCCTTTCAAAATGTTCTCATACAGCTCTAGCAATTGTAAAGATAGGATGATTGGTGCCGTGGTACAAATACGGAGATTAAAAACAGAGATCTCTGACTCCAGTCCAGTTTATTCAGGGTGCTTCAAGGAAGGTGAAACAGCCAGCTCATCAACTAATGGAGCTGAACTTGTTTTATTCCCAATATTCACGAATCATTTCTTCTTATGATATCTAAAACAAAAGCTTAATAGGAAAGAGAAATGAGAGCTGAGCCGCTTCTCCTAAGGGAGGGGAAGCAGTGAAGCTCAGTTCATTGCCTCAATCCAATCCTTAAGTCTGTTTTTAAGGGGACTTCACAAATTATAAAACAATGCTTCAGCAAAGTTTAACATTTGATAACCTGTCTTTGTTCAAGATATAAGTCAAATATACATTGAATTTGAGAAAGTGACAAAAACAAATTTGTGCACCCACAGACATTTCCACCAAACTGTTGAAAGTCTGGAAAAGATATAAAATATTAAATTGTCATCAATAGGAAGTCCAGATGAGTGTCTCCTCTGAAAGCCACACGTTTATGAAACTATTATGAAATAATTTTCTTTCCAATGCAGGAAGGGTCTTTAGCAATCAGCTTTATAGTATTAAATATAATGATAGTGTGTGAATAAGTGGAATTTTAATCAGTACTCTATTTTTTATACAAACAAAGTTTAGAACATTTTAGACTGGGAAGAATTATTTTTTATTGACCTCATATTGCTAAAACAGAAACCTTGAACTAGACACTGAGCCATGTAATTTTACTGAACATGTCACATTATGACAGCAGATTAATTCACAGCTAACAATAAACACTCAGGGCACCTGCAAGCAGCCTCTACAATAATGTCCAAACAACCATGCATGATATTATGCATTACTATTGCTAACCCTGTTAGTAAACTTAACACAATAAAAAAATTATCTTATCCAGGAAACTTATCACATGGAACTGTCATAATGTTTCAGAAAAAAAAAAAAAAAAGCTGTGTGTGATTACAAATATATATTGAGGGTGGCTAATCAAAAGAAAAAGAATTTGTAAACTTGATTGTCACAGTTGACTCAAGTAGAAAAATAAAGGGTTTTGAAAAATAAAATTCAAGCAGCAATATGGTGAATGCTTTTTTGTTTTTTGATTTAGGCTGTGAGCTGCTTAATCTAACTGGGGAATTTGAGTGTGCAAATGAAATTCACATTAACCTGTAAGTGTACTGCTAGAAGAAATATGTACCTATTTTTATCATGAATATTCCATCTCCCACGCCCCTTTGGTAGGTAAAGGACATTCAGCTGCCCCAAGAAACCAATTGCAACTACAGCAGTGAGAATGGGGCAGCAGGTTGTCATTGTTACTCCAAGTTTACTGTGTCATTTGACACACGCATCACTGTGATTCAGTAACTCAACCAAAAGCCTCAGATTCTGATCAGTGAGAAGAATGCTATTTGCTCCTTTGTACCCTCACAGGTATATTGTGATGTTTTGAGACTTGATGTCTGTTAAGTGGTTGCTTAGAGAGCAAGTGATTTATAAACACCGATCTTACAGAAGGGAACGTGGGCTCTTGACAGTCACAGAAAATGCAATGACAGATCTTGCTCTTTCAAACTGCAACCCAATATATTTCTTTTTAACCAGGATATAAAATGCTTGGATTTTAAAGGAGTGTCCATTTAAGGGAGAACAAAGACTTAGGAACAAATTCTGAAAAATCATGAGCATTTTACTACTGTCTGTAGCTTAAAAAATGTATTTGAAAAGTATATGTTATTATCACGTGATACAGTTGCTTCCCAGTTTTCATGCTTACATAATTATATGTACATACATTCAAACACAGACAAGATTAGGAATCTAATATATATATATATATATATATATATGAATATACAGCACACATGTGTGTGTTTAATATAATTTCTAAATATGGGTTGGTGTGAATGAGTTATTTTTTATGTAGGCTTGATTTAGATAATTTCAGAGTCCCATATGCTTTAAAAGGTATACAATATTTTTAAGTTGTATTTCAGTTACAGATATGTAATTACAGTTACATATCTCAGTGGCACAGCAAATGTTAATGGAAACTGTCCAATGTTCCTGCAAAATAATGCATTTTGTGTTTCCTTTAAAATTAATAGATAAATTTATATTTAATTATTTTATCCAGGAGTTCCCTTAAACCTTCTTCTTCAGCAGTCTTCTAGTAAATGGAATGGAAGGCTGTACTTTTCATGAAGGGGTTATGGGAGGCAGGGTCCATGCCTGTCAGTCTCTATAATTTTGGGCATACAGTCAAGCACTTTAGTTTTCTATAAAGAACCTTTTTCCCCCTAATTGAGTTGTTCTAAAAATCTGAATGTTTTTCCCCTATGGGCCTCAATGGGCTTCTCGGGTAGCTAAAATGATAAAGAATCTGCCTGTAACACAAGAGACCTGGGTTCAATCCTTGGGTTGGGAAGATCCCCTGCAGCAGGGCTTGGCAACCCACTCTAGTATTCTTGCCTGGAGAATTCCATGGACAGAGGAGTTTGGCAGGCTCTAGTCCTTGGGGTCACAAAGAGTTGGACACAACTGAGCGACCACTTCTTTCACTTACTTGCATGGGCCTCAGTGGGTTTCCCTGGTGGTTCAGAGGTAAAGAATCACCTGCAATGTAGGAGACATAGAAGACACAGTTTTTATCCCTGGGTCTAGAAGATCCTCTGAAGAAGAAAATTGGCCATCCATTCCAGTATTCTTGCCTGGGAAATCCCATGGACAGAGGAGCCTGGCAGGTTACACTTCGTAGGTTTGCAAAAGAGAGGGACATGATTGAGCAACTGAGCATGCACACACAGGCCTCAGCATCCCAAAGTCACATCATTCAGTGTGACTTCAGAGTCAAATGTTTTCTAATGAAAAAAGGGAATTATCTTACATTAATTGCCATTGTTCAAAGGCCAAATTGCCATTGAAGAAAGGTGGTGTTAATCTGATCTGTTCTCCTCATTTTATCTTCTCCCTTTCCAAAACTCTTTTTTCACCACTTAATTGTAGAGGTCAGGTCTCATGCACCTTAAATTGCATGTTCTGTGGGTTGAAAAATGTTAGGAGAAGGTATAGAGTTTACTGATTTTCTCCACCCCTAAATAGAATATAAACTTCATTTGTTCACTTACTGAAGTACTTAAAACAGTCCCAGAAAACCTAGAAAACACAAGACATTGCAGAGAACTTCCATTTAATCCTCAAAATTCAGATGCACAGTAATAGATTTTCCATGTCTGACAAAGCTTCCACAAGTCAAGAAGGTAAGTAAGAGGATTATTTGCTAACAGCTGAAAAACAGATTCCCCAAAAGTTGAGACAAACAGAACAGTTGTCTCTGCTCTGTCCCAGGAAGGGCAGGATATCCCAAAGAATTAATAGGCAAGTGAAGAAACACTGCTCATTTACACAGCAGTTCTGAAAAGTTCAGAGCATTTCATACACCATCAACTCAGTACTTACAGGCAAACTGCCCAAATTCTTGTTTTCAGTTGGGCCCTGAGACTAAGTTAGGTAACATAGGATCTGCAATTAACTTATTCAGAGCTCTGGTGTATCACTGAGCCCATCCCAACGACAATTTGCTAAATGGTACTCTGGTGACCCAAAAGGGGAAGCTCAGTTCCCAGTGTGCTAACTTAATCCCAGGAAGTCATTTGCATACTGGAAGACTCCCGCTGATTAGAGCCCATTTATCCCACAATGTACAAGACATGGCAGAGTACACAGTCAATTCAATGGCCTTAAAATCAAAGTTAAGCAAATGCAGCACAGACAGAGAATCTGAAAGCTGGATACCAGTGACAGGAAGGAAGATCTGGTTTAAAAGTATTTGAGATAAGCGACATCTCTGCAATGTATTAAGTATTAGACTGATTGCCTGTAATGTGGAGGCATATATATGCATGTATATATGTTTAGATACATATGTGTGTGTGTGTGTGTGTGTGTGTGTGTGTGTGTGCATGCATATAAAGCTTTCCAGTGGTTGAGTAGAGATTTAACTAATGCACATAGCTCAGAACAAAAGAGTACAAGTTTTACAACATTTACGTCCCTTGCTCCTGATAATTATGACACTTCAATAAAGCTTTAAAAACTCAGAAATAACCCTACATAATGCATTTTTAGAACATTTAAAGAGATTAAATGTAGCATTTTGTTCTAAAAGCAGAGAAACCAGCATTTACAAATTTACTTCCCTGTTCTGTTTGCTTGTTTTCTGTAGCTAAATTAAATATTATAGTATTCTTTTTATTTATTTATTAAAAACTCCTTTGCAGAATATGTAAAGCTAGATATAGAAAGTTGTTCTTTTTTGACTGATCATAAGGGTACAAGATGTGAGACACCCATTTTATACTATGTGTGGCTTCTTAAAGATGACTTGGAGAATATGCAATGTCAAAGTTATTTTCCACTTAGCATGTTACATACTGAGCTCATAAAACTGGTAAATAATGAGTTTCAATGAGAACATTATTTAAAACATATATTGGATGCTCACTGGTTCAGGATTAGCTATAGCTTAAAAATAAATTTATTTAAATGATGTAACCTGTTATGGCAGAGGAAGTGCACTGTGTGTGCTTTTGTAATAAAAATGTCACTTAACTGCCCAAGAATTTTCCCTACAAAACTGAAAAATTCATACTTATTTTTAAGAAAAGTTTCTCTTCTAGACAATGTAAAACATTTATTCTTGAAGAAAATTTGTGGATAACAGTCCTGGAGAATGGCACCAACACCAAAATGAGGTCTGGAGTCAAGCTTCACTTTTTCTTGTGATATTGAGCATAAAACAAAAGAAAAGAAAGAAAAAAATTCAACATCAAGCAAGAAATTCATAAACCTCTATCACTTTATGTGGAAGATTTTTTCTTTCAATTTATGCTGCAGTATCACTGTTCCTGCTAAAGCAGTAGAAGATTGAAGTGAAGGGTGCTCAGTCGTGCCCAACTCTTTGCAACCCCAAGGATTCGTCCATGGAATTCTCCAGGCCAGAACACTGCAGTGGGTAGCCTTTCCCTTCTCCAGGGGATCTTCTCAACCCAGGGATCAAATCCAGGTCTCCCTCATTGCAGGTGGATTCTTTACCAGCTGAGCCACAAGGGAAGCCCAACAATACTGGGGTGCCAACTGAGCTATCAGGAAAGACATTGAAGGGAGCTGTAAAACTTTGATTTCAAATAATAAATAAATACTTTCCTATAACTATATACTAAAATCAAAGTGAGGTAAATATGAAAATAGAGACATAAAAGAAAAACAAAAAGAGAGAGAGAGGTATATGAACTAAACATCAGCTAAAGCTGATGAAATTGCTCCAAAAAATAGCTGAAACACTATTCTTTATATGAGTTGAGCTCAGGACTAATCTTTGGGGCACCATTTCCTTTCTTCTAAGATTTCTCAACCGTTGAACTGTTTAATAGCCCCCAGGGAATGAGACTGGCATCTTCAGACTGCAAAAAAATGAGACCTAATGACATCATGTAATACTGAGATGGGCTTCCCTGGTAGCTCTGCTGATAAAGACTCCACCTGCAATGCAGGAGACCCCAGTTCAATTCCTGGGTTGCAAAGATCCGCTGGAGAACAGACAGGCTACCCACTCCAGTATTCATGGGCTTCCCTGGCAGCTCAGGTGGTAAAGAGTCCACCTGCAATATAGGAGACATGGCTTCAGTCCCCGGGTTGGGAAGATCCCCTGGAGGAGGGCATGGCAACCCACTCCTGTATTCTTGCCTGGAGAATCCCACGGACAGAGGAGCCTGGCGGGCTACAGTCCATGGCTTTGCACAGTCAGACATGACTGAGCGACTAAGCACAGCACACAATAGTCAAAAGAGCATTCACAAACTAATTTTACAACCCTACACATATCAACCTCATATTTAGGGCTAAGAAGATTGTGTCTAAGAATACATACTGCTGTGTCCATTTTACTAAATAGACACATGCTACTATGTTTGTTGCAAGAGGGTGTTTGCTATGACCGCTGCATTTTCTTGGCACAACTGTTAGTCTTTGCCCTGCTTCATTCTGTACTCCAAGGCCAAATTTGCCTGTTACTCCATGTATTTCTTGACTTCCTACTTTTGCATTTCAGTACCCTATAATGAAAAGGATGTCTTTTTTGAATGTTAGTTCTAGAAGGTGGTGTAAGTCTTCATAGAACTGTTCAACTTCAGCTTCTTCAGCATTACTAGTCGGGGCATAGATTTGGATTACTGTGATATTGAATGGCTTGCATTGGAAACAAACAGAGATCATTCTGTCATTTTTGAGACTGCATCCAGTTACTGCATTTCAGACTTTTTTTGATGACTATGAGGGCTACTCTATTTCTTCTAAGGGATTCCTGCCCACAGTAGTAGATATAATGGTCATCTGAGTTAAATTCACACACTCCAGTCCATTTTAGCTCACTGATTCCTAAAATGTTGATGTTCACTCTTGCCATCTGCCATTTAACCACTTCCAATTTACCTTGATTCATGCATCTACCATTCCAGGTTCCTATGCAATATTGTTTTTACAACATCGGATTTTACTTCCATCATCAGTCACATACACAACTGGGCATTGATTTTGCTTTGGCTCTGTTGTTTTGCTTGGGCTCCATCTCTTCATTCTTTCTGGAGTTAATTCGCCACTCTTCTCCAGTAGCATTTTGGGCATGTACCAACCTGGGTGGCTCATCTTTCAGTGTCATAACTTTTGCCCCTTTCATGCTGTTTATGGGCTTTTCAAGGCAAGAATGCTGAAGTAGTTTGCCATTGCCTTTTCCAGTGTACCAACTTTTGTCAGGACTCCTGCCCGTCAAAAACAAGACTGGGAGCTGCCTGTAGCCCAGATCATGAACTCCTTATCGCCAAATTCAGAAGTAAATGTAGCAATGTAGGGAAAACCACTAAGCTATTCAGGTATGCAGAGTTCCAAAGAATAGCCAGGAGAGATAAGAAAGTCTTCCTCAGCGATCAATGCAAAGAAATAGAGGAAAACAACAGAATGGGAAAGACTAGAGATCTCTTCAAGAAAATTAGAGCTATCAAGGGAATATTTCATGCAAAGATGGGTTCGATAAAGGACAGAAATGGTATGGACCTAACAGAAGCAGAAGATATCAGGAAGAGGTGGCAAGAATAAAAGATCTTCATGACCCAGAAGGAAACAATAGAATGGGAAAGACTAGAGATCTCTTCAAGAAAATTATAAATACCAAGGGAGCATTTCATGCAAAGATGGGCACAATAAAGGGCAGAAATGGTATGGACCTAACAGAAGCAGAAGATATCAGGAAGAGGTGGCAAGAATAAAAGATCTTCATGAAGCAGATAATCACAATGGTGTGATCTCTCACCTAGAGCCAGACATTCTGGACTGTGAAGTCAACTGGGCCTTAGAAAGCATCACTATGAACAAAGCTAGTGGAGGTGATAGAATTCCAGTTGAGGTATTTCAAATCCTGAAAGATGATGCTGTGACAGTGCTCCACTCAAAATGCCAGCAAATTTGGAAAACTCATCAGTGGCCACAGGAATGGAAAAGGTCAGTTTTCATTCCAATCCCTAAGAAAGGCAATCCCAAAGAATGCTCAAGCTATCACACAATTGCACTCATCTCACACGCTGGTAAAGTAATGCTCAAAATTCTCCAAGCCAGGCTTCAGCAATATGTGACCTGTGAACTTCCAGATGTTCAAGCTCATTTTAGAAAAGGCATAGGAACCAGAGATCAAATTGCCAACATCTGCTGGATCATCAAAGAAGCAAGAGACTTCCAGAAAAACATCTATTTCTGCTTTATTGACTATGCCAAAACCTTTGACTGTGTGGATCACAATAAACTGTGGAAAATTCTGAAAGAGATGGGAATACCAGACCACCTGACCTGCCTCTTGAGAAACCTGTATGCAGGTCAGGAAGCAACAGTTAGAATGGGACATGGAACAACAGACTGACTCCAAATAGGGAAAGGAGTACGTCAAGGCTGTATATTGTCACCCTGCTTATTTAACTTATATGCAGAGGACATCATGAGAAACGCTGGGCTGGAAGAAGCACAAGCTGGAATTAAGATTGCTGGGAGAAATATCAATAACCTCAGATATGTAGATGACACCACCTTTATGGCAGAAAGTGAAGGTGAACTAAAACGTCTCTTGATGAAAGTGAAAGAGGAGAGTGAAAAAGTTGGCTTAAAGCTCAACATTCAGAAAACTAAGATCATGGCATTTGGTCCCATCACTTCATGGGAAATAGATGGGGAAACAGTGGGAACAGTGTCAGACTTTAATTTTTTGGGCTCCACAATCACTGCAGATGGTGACTGCAGCCATGAAATTAAAAGACACTTACTTCTTGGAAAGAAAGTGATGACCAACCTAGATAGCATATTAAAAGGCAGAGACATTACTTTACCAAAAAAGGTCTGTCTGGTCAAGGTTATGGTTTTTCCAGTGGTCATGTATGGATGTGAGAGTTGGACTGTGAAGAAAGCTGAGTGCTGAAAAATTGATGTTTTTGAACTACGGTGTTGGAGGAGACTCTTGAGAGTCCCTTGGACTGCAAGGAGATCCAACCAGTCCATCCTAAAGGAGATCAGTCCTGGGTGTTCATTGGAAGGACTGATGCTGAAGCTGAAACTCCACTACTTTGGCCACCTGATGGGAAGAGCTGACTCCTTGGAAAAAGCCCTGATGATGGGAGGATTGGGGGCAGGAGGAGAAGGGGATGACAGAGGACGAGATGGTTGGATGACATCACCAACTCGAAGGACATGGGTTTGAGTAAACTCTGGGAGTTGGCGATGGACAGGGAGGCCTGGCGTCCTGTGGTTCATGGGGTCGCAAAGAGTCAGACACGACTGAGCGACTGAACTAAACTGAACTGAACTGAATTCAGGTATGACCTAACTAAATCCCTTATGATTATACAGTAGAAGTGGCAAATAGATTCACAGGATTAGATCTGATAGACAGAGAGCCTGAAGAACTATGGGTAGTGGTCCATGACATTATACAGGGTCAACGGTCAAGACCATGCCCAAGAAAAAGAAATGCAAAAAGGCAAAATGGTTGTCTCAGGAGGACTCACAAATAGCTGAGAAAAGAAGAGAAGTTAACGGCAAAGCAGAAAAGGAAAGATGTATCCACTTAAATGCAGAGCTCCAAAGAATAGCAAAGAGAGATAAGAAAGCCTTCCTCAGTGATCAGTGCAAAGAAATAGAGGAAAACAATAGAATGGGAAAGACTAGAGATCTCTTCAAGAAAATTAGAGCTATCAAGGGAATATTTCATGCAAAGATGGGTTCGATAAAGGACAGAAATGGTATGGACCTAATAGAAGCAGAAGATATCAGGAAGAGGTGGCAAGAATAAAAGATCTTCATGACCCAGAAGGAAACAATAGAATGGGAAAGACTAGAGATCTCTTCAAGAAAATTATAAATACCAAGGGAGCATTTCATGCAAAGATGGGCACAATAAAGGGCAGAAATGGTATGGACCTAACAGAAGCAGAAGATATTAACAAGAGGTGGCAAAAATACACAAAAGAACTGTACAAAAAAGATCTTCATGACCCAAATAATCATGATGATGTGATCACTCACCTAGAGCCAGACATCCTGGAATGCAAAGTCAAGTGGGCCTTAGGAAACATCACTATGAACAAAGCTAGTAGAGTTGAAGGAATTCCAATTGAGCTATTTCAAATACTGAGATGATGCTGTTAAAGTACTGCACTCAAAGTACCAGCAAATTCGGGAAACTCAGCAGTGGTCACAGGACTAGAAAAGGCCAGTTTTAATTCCAACCTCAAAGAAAGGTAATGCCAAAGAATGTTCAAGCTACCACTTGATGGTACTCATCTCACACGCTAATAAAGTGATGCTCATAATTCTCCGAGGCAGGCTTCAATTGTACGTGAACCATGAACTTCCAGATATTCAAGATGGATTTAGAAAAGGCAGAGGAACCAGAGATCAATTTGTCAACATCCGTTGGATCATTGAAAAAGCAAGAGTTCCAGAAAAATATCTACTTCTGCTTTATTGACTCTGCCAAAGCCTTTTACTCTGTGGATCACAACAGTGGAAAATTAACTAACTCAGTGAAAAATCACTAACTCAGTGGAAAATTCTTAAAGAAGTGGGAACACCAGAACACCTTACCTGCCTCCTGAGAAACCTATTTGCAGGTCAGGAAGCAACAGTTAGAACTGGACATGGAACAGCAGACTGGTTCCAAATCTGGACAGGAGTAACAAGGGTGTATATTGTCACCCTGCTTATTTAGCTTATATGCAGAGTACCTCATGCAAAGTGTCAGGCTGGATGAAGCACAAGCTGGAATCAAGATTGTTGGGAGAAATATCAATAACCTCACGTACGCAGATGACATCACCCTCATGGCAGAAAGTGAAGAACTCAAGAGGCTCTTAATGAAAGTGAAAGAGGAGAGTAAAAAGTTGGCTTAAAGCTTAACATTCAGAAAACTGAGATCATGGCATCTGGTCCCATCACTTCATGGCAAATAGATGAGGAAACAATGGGAAAAGTGAGAGACTTTATTTATTTATTTATTTATTTATTTGATGGCTCCAAAATTACTGCAGATGGTGACTGCACCATGAAATTAGAAGATGCTTGCTCCTTGGAAGAAAAATTATGATCAACCTAGACAGCATATTAAAAAGCAGAGATATTACCTTGGCAACAAAGATCCATCTAGTCAAAGCTATTTTTTCCCCCAGTAGTCATATATGGATGTGAGAGCTGGACCATAAGGAAAGTTGAATGCCGAAGAATTGATGCTTTTGAACTGTGGTGTTGGAGAAGAATCTTAAGAGTCCCTTGGACTGCAAGGAGATCCAACCAGTCTGTCCTAAAGGAAATCAGTCCTGAATATTCATTGGAAGGACTGATGCTGAAGCTGAAACTCCAATATTTTGGCCACCTGATGTGAAAAACTGACTCATTGGAAAAGACCCTGATGCTGGGAAAGTTTGATGTTGGGAAAGTTTGAAGGTGGGAGGAGAAGGGGATGGCAGGGGATGAGATGGTGGAATGACATCACTAACTCAATGGAAATGAGTTTGAGTAAGCTCTGGGAGTTGGTGATGGACAGGGAAGCCTAGTGTGCTGCAGTCCATGGGGTCACAAAGAGTTGGACACCACTGCATGACTGGTATTTGTGGTAGTTTCTAAGTTTATGATCTACAATGCAAATACTAGTAAAACTTGATATTAAGGAATTTACATCCTATCAAAGTTAAAATCTAATTCCACGCTTAAGGAATCATTGCTCATTTTAACTCAAGGCAGAGTTATTAGAAAATCTAAAATTTGAAAAAGTTTCTATAGAGTGGCTAAAAAGAATTAAGATAAACCGAGGCAAGCATCCTTGATATTGGAGAAAGACCATGGAGTTTAGAGTCAGGGAGATCTGTGCCCAATCTTTGTTCTCCCAGTGATTGCTATGATGATGGAATAAACCTGTTTGGATCAATTGCTAGAGTATTGGAATAGAAACAAAACAAATAAGGACCTTATAAATTGAATGCTACAGGGCACTCTGATTCACATAGATTATCTGATTGTGTGATATAGAAAAACAAACAAACAAACCCAACCTTGCAAAGGGAGACAAGGAATAAACCCACCACAACTGCTTATAACTCAAAAGTATGTAACCAGACATGGTGTATCAGAACAGGGTAGATAATCATTCACAATTAGGCAACAGTAATAGAAGCTTTTGCCTCTCCCTGACTGTCTGAAAGTGTCAGTGGCTCAGTCCAGTCTGATTCTTTGCGGCACAATGGACTGTAGCCTAGCAGGCTCCTCTGTCCATGGAACTCTCCTTTAGAGAAGGGAATGACAGCCCACTCCAGGATTCTTACTTGGAGAATCCCATGGACAGGGGAGCCTGGTGGGCTACAGTCAAGGGGGTCGCAAAGAATCAGACAAGGCCGAGTGGCTAACACTACTGCTATATGAGAATCAGAGCTACTGCCCATCCCCAAAGTCCTCAGGGTGACGTGATGCACTCAGAGGAAGGTTATGTACCCAACACTGCTCCGCAACTGAGCAAGCCAGGGTTAAGTCTCCAGCAAGTGCAAAAGAAGGCAACAAACCAGCCAGCTTCCCATCCTCCTCCCTCAGGGAGCAAGCAGTTACATAGTAAACACTCTCTGGTCACTTAGATGTAAGTTGTTGCTTCTGGAACTGGCTAGAGAATTTTTTTGTTGTCTGGGGACCATTATGCTTGCCCTCTGGCATATTCAACTCATAAGGTCACTGATGCTAAGGGCCCATATGGACTTCCCCTCTCAATTGCAGTGTGAGAATGATGTGTGTCATTTTTCATAGCAATATTTTAAAAACATAAAAATGAAATAAAATTCAAGTTTTGGATGTTGTTCAGTTGCTAAGTCATGTCTGACTTTTTGCAACCCCATGGACAGCAGCACTCCAGGCTTCCTTGTTCTTCACCATCCCTTGGAATTTGTTCAAACTCATGTCCATTGAGTCAGTGATGCCATCTAATCATTTCATCCTCCGCCACCCCTTTCTCCTCCTGCCCTCACTCTTCCCCAGAATCAGGGTCTTTACCAGTGAGTCAGTTCTTTGCATCAGGTGATCAAAGTATTGGAGCTTCAGCTGTTGCATCAGTCCATCCAATAAATATTCAGGCTTGATTTCCTTTAGGACTGACTGGTTTGATCTCCTTGCTGTCCAAGGGACTCTTAAAAATCTTCTCCAGCACCACAGTTAGAAAGCATAAATTCTTGTCACTCAGCCTTCTTTGTGGTCAAACTCTCACATATCTACATGACTACTGGAAAACCCATAGATTTTGACTACTTGGATCTTTGTCAGCAAAATGATGTCTCTGCTTTTTAATATGCTGTCTAGTTTTGTCATAGCTTCTCTTCCAAGGACAAAGCATTTTTTAATTCACAAAAGATAAAATTCAAGATTTATAGTTTACTTAAATATTATTATGAAGGAAGACAGGCAAAACTATTGGGTCGACCAAAAAAAATTTCATTCTGTAAGATGTTAATGTCTTATGGAAATATCTGAACAATTTTTTTGGCCAACTACATATAATAATAAATAAAGAGAAAAGCAGAGGGCAGTAGAGGAATAAAAATGACATAAGTAAGTGGATGCAAGAGACATGCATAGATGAAGGCTGGTTTCTCAAACTTGTTTGGCTATTATTTGGTACTGACAATTCTTACTTTGGGAGCTTGCCCTGTACATTGTAATGTGTTTGGCACTCACTAGGTTCTAGTAGCTTCCCATCTCCCAGCTATGAGAATTAAAAATGTCTCCAACATTGCCAGATATTCCCTTGGAAGAGCTCAGGGGTCAAGGAGTAAAACTGCCCTCAGTTAAATACTACTGGATTAAGGAAAATAATAATTGGAACACTGAAAGATGAACTCCCTAGGATGGTAGGTGCCCAATATGCTACTGGAGATCAGAGGAGAAATAACTCCAGAGAGAATGAAGAGACGGACCCAAAGCAAAACCAACACCCAGCTGTGGATGTGACTGGCGATGGAAGCAAGGTCCGATGCTGTAAAGAGCAATATTGCAAAGGAACCTGGAATGTTAGGTCCTTGAATCAAAGTAAACTGGAAATGGCCAAACAGGAGATGACAAGAGTGAACATCGACATTTTAGGAATCAGGGAACTAAAATGGACTGGAATGGATGAATTTAACTCAGATGACCATTATATCTACTACTATGGGCAAGAATCCCTTAGAAGAAATGGAGTAGCCCTCATAGTCAACAAAAGATTCCAAAAGGCAGTACTTGGGAGCAATCTCGAATGACAGAATGATCTCTGTTTGTTTCCAAGGCAAACCATTCAATATCACAGTAATCCAAGTCTATGCCCCAACCAGTAACGCTGAAGAAGCTGAAGCTGAATGGTTCTATGAAGACCTACATGACCTTCTAGAACTAACACCCAAAAAAGATATCCTTTTTGTCAGGCGAGTGTATGCTCCTTGGTTTTTGTCTCATCACAACAAAGACTTGGAGTGACGGACATTAAAGCCCTCGCGTGTCACAGCTCTCTGCTCTTGGACAGACCGTGTTATAGCTATTAGATAAATCAGTGTTACAACTTAGTGTTACAGCTCTATTTTATTTAGATAATAGCAGGAAAATCCATCTTCAAGACGTGAAGGCATGTCGACCCAAAGACACGAAGAGAAGAGTGCCCCAGTGCGTGGGAGACAGAGAACGAGCTAGCTTTGACTCTTCTATTTATGTTTTTCTCTCCCTGGGCCTGTCCTATGTAAATTGGGCCAGCCAGGAGTGCTGTTTGTTTTACCTGAGTTTCTCACTCTGGTCCTCGGACCTTCCTTTGTTCTATTTCCTTGGGCTTTTCCCTTCCAGGTCTTTTAGCCACCGCCATTCTAGACTCCTTTTCCCTATTCTAACTACTTAACATTTTCATTATGGGGACTGGAATGCAAAAGTAGGAAGTACCTGAGTAACAGGCAAATTTGGACTTGGAGTATGGAATGAAGCAGGGAAAAGGCTAATAGAGTTTTGCCAAAAGAACGCACTGGTCATAGCAAACACCCTATTCCAACAACACAAGAGAAGACTTCTGTCCAACACATGGACATTACCAGATAGTCAACACTGAAATCTGAGTGATTATATTCTTTGCAGCCAAAGATGGAGAAGCTCTATACATTCAGCAAAAAAACAAGATCAGGAGCTGACTGTGGCTCAGATCATGAAATCTTTATTGCCAAATTCAGACTTAAATTGAAGAAAGTAGGGAAAACCACTAGACCATTCAGGTATGACCTAAATCTAATCCCTTACAATTATACAGTGGAAGTGACAAATAAATTTAAGGGATTAGTTCTGATAGACAGAGTGCCTGATGAACTATGAGCAGAGGTTCATGACACTGTACAGGAGATAGGATGATCAAGACCATCCCCAAGAAAAAGAAATGCAATAAAGCAAAACGGCTGTCTGAGGAGGTCTTACAAATAGCTGTGAGAAGAAGAGAAGTGAAAAACAAAGGAGACAAAGAAAGATATACCCATTTGAATGCAGAGCTCCAAAGAATAGCAAGGAGAGATAAAAAGCCTTCCTCAGCAAACAATGCAAAGAAATAGAGGAAAACAACAGAATGGGAAAGACTAGAGATCTCTTCAAGAGAATTTGAGATACCAAGGGGACAGTTCATGCAAAGATGGGTTTGACTAAGGACAGAAATTATATGGACCTAACAGAAGCAGAAGATATTAAGAAGAGCTGGTGAGAATACACAGAAGAACTGTATAAAAAAGATCTTCATGACCCAGATAATCACGATGTTGTGATCACTCACACCCACCTGGAGCCGGACATCTTGGAATGTGAAGTCAAATGGGCCTTAGGAAGCATCACTACGAACAAAGCTAGTGGATGTGATGAAATTCCAGTTGAGCTATTTCAAATCCTGAAAGATGATGCTGTGAAAATGCTGCACTCTATATGCCAGAAAATCTGGAAAACTCAGCAGTGGCCGCAGGACTGGAAAAGGTCAGTTTTCATTCCAGTCCCTAAGAAAGGCAATGCCAAAGCATTCTCAAACTGTGGCACAATTGCACTCATCTCACATGCTAGTAAAGTAATACTCAAAATTCTCCAAGGCAGGTTTCAGCAATACATGAACCGTGAACTCCAGATGTTGAAGCTGGATTTAGAAAAGGCAGAGAAACCAGAGATCAAATTTCCAACATCCACCGGATCATCTAACAAGCAAGAGTTACAGAAGAACACCTATTTCTGCTTTACTGACTATGCCAAAGACTTTGACTGTGTGGATCAGAACAAACTGTGAAAAATTCTTAAAGAGTTAGGAATACCAGACCACCTGACCTGCCTCTTGAGAAATTTGTATGCGGGTCAGGAAGCAACAGTTAAAACTAGACATGGAACAGACTGGTTCCAAATCAGTAAAGGAGTATATCAAGGCTGTATATTGTCACCTGCTTATTAACTTAAATCGAGAGTACATCATGAGAAATGCTGGGCTGTAAGAAGCACAAGTTGGAATCAAGATTTCTGGGAGAAATATCAATAACCTCAGATATGCAGATGACACCACCCTTATGGTAGAAAGCGAAGGACTAAAGAACCTCTTGATGAAAGTGAAAGAGAAGAGTGAAAAATTTGGCTTAAAACTCAGCATTCAGAAAACTAAGATCATGGCATCTGGTCCCATCATTCCTTGGCAAAAAGATGGGGAAAGAGTGGAAACAGTGACAGATTTTATTATGGGGAGCTCCAAAATCACTGCAGATGATGACTGCAGTTATGACCAACCTAGACAGCATATTAAAAAGCAGAGACATTACAATGCCAACAAAGGTCTGTCTAGTCAAGGCTATGATTTTTCTCATATTTATATATGAATGTGAGGGTTGGAAAGAAAGCTGAGTGATGTGGAATTGATGCTTTTGAACTGTGGTGTTGGAGAAGACTCTTGAGAGCCCCTTGAACTACAAGGAGATCCAACCAGTCCATCCTAAAGGAAATCAGTCTTGAATATTCATTTGAAGGACTGATGTTGAAGCTGAAACTCCAATATTTTGGCCACCTGATGCGAAGGAATGACTCATTTGAAAAGACCCTGATGCTGAGAAAGATTGAGGGCAGAAAGAGAAGGTGCCAACAGAGGATGAGATGGTTGGATGGCATCACCGACTCAATGGACATGGGTTTGAGCAAGTTCCGGGAGTTGGTGATGATGGATAGGTAGTTTGGTGTGCTGCAGCCCATGGTGTTGCAAAGAATCAGACATGATTGAGTGTCTGAACTGAACTGAACTGAAGGGAAAATTAACAGAAAAACAAGAGGGAAAAAATTTTAAAATAGGAGATTTTAAAACAAAATGACCAATCCCTTACTTTATGCCACACTCTGTGCTAAGCGTTTTAAATATATTATTTCACTTAATACTTAAAATACAACTCTGACAGATGTACTATTATTTCTATTTTAATGCTGAGAAAAAAAAAAAACTTTTCATTTTAAATAATTTGTGCATGAGTTTGATCTCACTGATACAGCTTGCTGTCTGAAAGTCTGACTAGAAGATAACAGAGTTCTGCTGGTTACAGAATTGGGACAGCAAGATTACCTAGTGCCTATCTGGTCCCTAACATCTTCAGAAAAACTATTAATAACATTACAGTGTGAGACAGGAATCTCTCTTGCATTAAAAGAGTTTTGTTTTATTTTTCTCAAGAAACATGTCAGAAGGAAATGCCTTCTCTGAAGTGCTCATCATTACTAAAAGAAAAAAAAAATCTGAAAACTAAAACAAAAAACTAGAGATACATTTCTTTTTCTTGGAATTCTTTTGGAGCCCAATAAGAAAATGATGACACAGTTAAGACCAATCAAAGAAAAAAACAGGGAACTGCTTTTGCAACGTGTTTCTTTTAAAAGTGTCAATTTCCCCAAATGTTCCCACACTTCAGGGAAAAAAAAAGAGAGAGAGAGTCTTAATAAATGTTCCACAGTCAAATATGCTAAAAATAACACAGAGCTAAATAATCCAGCTCTCACCCAGTGTGAGAAAACTAGATCTGCTTTTCAGAGGGAAGCATTTTCCTTTGCACGAATCATGCAGTACATTCTGCAGGAAACTAATGACTCGTAGAGACTCAGAGTTGAGCTTTACTTTCAGTAATAAAACCAGTGCAAATTTATTTTTTAGCCACTCTGATCAATGCCAGCCTTATCCACATGTATAAGCGGGACTTATCTAAGCACCTGCTCGTTACTTTCACAGAGTCTGAGATCTCAGCAGAGTGATCTGAGAGAGGACTATTAGTGTTGGTAGTTTCTGGCAGACTACACATATATAAATACATCCTCAAACCAACAGGATTAGGAAACTATTAAAAACTGAAGACATACTGCAAATTGTACTTATTCAGAGTCTGCACTCATACATTTGTGGTAGCCTGTGTATATCTTACTTATTTATTTTTAATTGAAGAATAATTGCTTTACAAACTGTGTTGGTTTCTGTCAAACATCAGCATGAATCAGCCAAAAGTATACCTACGTCCCCTCCCTCTTGAACCTCCTTCCCGCCTCCTTCCCCATCCCACCCGTCTAGGCTGTTATGGGGGCCCTGTTTGAGTTCTCTGGGTCAGAGAGCAAATTCCCATTGGCTATGTGTTTTACATATAGTCAGGTATAAGCTTCCATGTGACTCTGTCCACATAGCCCACCCTCTCCTTCCTCCCCCTGCACCCCTGCCCATAAGTCTGTTCTCTATGTCTGTGCTTATTTGCTGCCTTACACATAGGTTTATCAGTATCTTCTTTTTAGATTCCTTATACATGGGTTAATATACAGTATTTGCTTTTGTCTTTCTGGCTTCACTCTGTGTAACAGGCTCTAGGTTCATCCACCTCATTAGAACTGACTCAAATGCATTCCTTTTTACGGCTGAGTAATAGTCCATTGTATATACGTACCACAGCTTCTTTATCTATTCATGCATATTTAAATTATTTATTTCCTATTAATCTTATAGGAAAACACATAATTATATGTAATTAAACTGTTTAAAATAGAGATCTAAATTGAATTCTAAAATAATGTCATTTGGGGCCCATAATGAGTTGAATGCCCTCAGCTTCATTTATCATGGGTCAACATGCATTTATGACTACATCAGATATGTATTTGTCTAAGCATTTAGATGTTAATGGGGCAGTTTTCCAAATATAAGGTGGGGAATAAATTGTCTCCTCCTTCCAATAGCTGATAAACTAGCAGGAGAGGGGCAAGGGAGGCACAGGTAATTGTAACACAGTACACAAAGAGATGTGCATCATCAAGGAAATGCAAGGCCCATGCTATGGGAAGACAAAGAGTGAAAGAGTCATTCTGCTAGAGAAACAAGGAGACATCTGGAGTTTGAGTGTCACGTGAGTTAGAGAGCCTGGGAGAAGATGACGTCAGAGATAGTAGGGTCAGACTGTCTCGCTTTTTAGGCTCTTAGGAGAATTTTAGTTATACTTTGAGTAAAAATGACAGACTTGGGAAGTTTCGAACAAAATAATAAACTCACATGATTTAAACTTTATCAGGAACAATGGCAGTTGTGTTTAGAAAAAAAAAAAAAGAATGAGACAAGAATGTAAGCAGGGTATTCAGTGCACTAGTATAGGAGGAAAAGAAAAATCACTCAGATGAGTATGAAGAAGATTATGGAAAGAGGGCAATATCATATAAAATAATTCCCATGTTAGTACTAAAGCTATACTATGAGGCATGACTGGCAAGAATACACAGAAGAACTAGAAAAAAAAGATCCTCATGACCCAGATAACCACGATGGTGTGATCACTCACCTACAACCAGATATCCTGGAATGTGAAGTCAAGTGGGCCTTAGGAAGCATCACTATGAACAAAGCTAGTAGAGTCGATGGAATTCCAGTTGAGTTATTTCAAATCCTAAGAGATGATGCTTCTAAAGTGCTGCACTAAATATGCCAGCTAACTTAGAAAACTCATCAGTGGCCACAGGACTGGAAAAGGTCAGTTTTCATTCCAATCCCTAAGAAAGGCAATCCCAAAGAATGCTCAAACTACCACACAATTGCACTCATCTCACATGCTATCAAAGCAATGCTCAAAATTCTCCAAGCCAGGCTTCAAAAGTATGTGAACCGAGAACTTCCAGATGTTGAAGCTGGATTTAGAAAAGGCAGAGGAACCAGAGATCAAATTGCCAATATCCATCGGATCATTGAAAAAGCGAGTGAGTTCCAGAAAAAGCCAAAGCCTTTGACTGTGTGGATCACAACAAACTGTGGAAAATTCTGAAAGAGATGGGAATACCAGACCACCTGACCTGCCTCTTGGGAAATCTGTATGCAGGTCAGGAAGCAACAGTTAGAACTGGACATGGAACAACAGACTGGTTCCAAATCGGTAAAGGAGTATGTTAAGGCTATATATTATCACCCTGCTTATTTAACTTATATACAGAATGCATCATGAGAAATGCTGGGCTGGATGAAGCACAAACTGAAATCAAGATTGCTGGGAGAAATATCAATAACCTCAGATATGCATATGACACCATCGTTTCAGCAGAAAGCGAAGAACTGAAGAACTTCTTGATGAAAGTGAAAGAGGAGAGTAAAAAGTTGGCTTGAAACTCAACATTCAGAAAACTAAGATCATGGCATCTGGTCCCATCACTTCATGGCAAATAAATGGGGAAGCAATGGAAACAGTGACAGACTTTATTTATTTATTTATTTGACGGCTCCAAAATCACTGCAGATGGTGACTGCAGCCATGAAATTAAAAGACACATGTTCCTTGGAAGAAAAGCTATGACCAACCTAGACAGTGTATTAAAAAGCAGAGTCATTACTTTTCCAACAAAGGTCCATCTAGTCAAAGCTATGGTTTTTCCAGTAGTCTTGTATGGATGTGAGAGTTGGACCATAAGGAAAGCTGAGCGCCAAAGAATTGATGCTTTTGAATTGTGGTGTTGGGGAAGACTTCTGAGAGTCCCCTGAACTTCAAGGAGATCCAACCAGTCCATCCTAAAGGAAAGCAGTCCTGAATATTCATTGAAAGGAATGATGCTAAAGCTGAAACTCCAATACTTTGACCACCTGATATGAAGAACTGACTCATTTGGAAAGACTCTTATGCCTGGAAAGATTGAAGGAGGGAGAAGAAGGGGACGACAGAGGATGAAATGGTTGGAAGGCATTTCTGACTCTATGGACATAAGTTTGAGTAAGCTCCTGGAGTTGGTGATGGACAGGGAAACTTGGCGTGCTGCAGTCCATGGGGTCGCAGAGTCAGACACGACTGAGCAACTGAACTGAGCTGTGATTGGAAACTTGAGTGTAACCTGAGGTGTTTGTATTCAATCTGTAGTCCATTGAGTATTTCCTAAGGTTGTCTTAATTTTAAGCAAGTTTTTGTTGAAATATTGCTGAATTACAGGAGTATATTAGTTTCAGGCATGCAGCAGAATGATTCAGAATTTTACAGTTTGTACACAGTTGAGGTATTCCCAGGTGGATCAGTGGTAATGAATGTAGAAGATATAGGAGAGGCGGGTTCCACAACTTGGTCGGGAAGATCCCCTGGAGGAGGGCACCAACCCGCTCCAGTACTCTTGCCTGGAGAATCCCATGGACAGAGGAGCCTGGTGGGCTACAGTCCATAGAGTCACAAAGTATTAGACATGATGGAAGAGACTGCTAACACACACACATACATACACTCCACTGGAAGTTACTACAAGATAATGGCTATAATTCTTTGTGCTGTACTATATATATCCTTGTTCCTTATCTGTTTAATACATATTAATTTGTATCTTTTGATTCCATATCCATAATCTGCTCCTCTCCTCTGCCCTCTTCCTCTGGTAACCACTAAGTGTGTTTTCTATATCTGTGAGTCTGTTTCTGTTTTGCATATACATTCATTTGTATTATTTTTTAGATTTTATATGTAAGTGATATACAGTATTTGCCTTCCTCTGACTTACTTCTCTAAGCACAATATCCTCTAGGTTCATCTATGTTGCTGAAAATGGCAGAATTTCATATCCTTTTTTTATGGCTAAGTAACCTTACACAGTATATATATATACCACATCTTAATATGTTGATAGACATGGGTTGCTTCCATATCTTGGCTACTGTATTAACACAGAGCACTGCTGTGAACATTGGGGTTCATTTATCTTTCTGTAATAATGCTTTCATTTTTTTCCAGATATATACTCAGGGGTAGAATCACTGGATCATATGGTAACTCTATTTTTAGTTTTGGGGGAAAGCTTCATGCTGTTTTCTTTAGTGGCTCCACCAATTTACACTCCCACCAACAGTGTGCAAGATTTGCTTTCCTCCGCAGCATTTATTTGCAAACTTTTTGATGGTAACAATTCTGACAGGTGTGAGGTGATATTTCATTGCTGTTTTGATGTGTGTTTCTCTCATGACTAGTGATACTGTGCACCTTTTCATGTGCCTGCTAGCCATCTGTATATTGTCTCTGGAAAAATATTTATTCAGGTTTTCTTTCTATATTTTTGTTGTTTTGTTTGTTTGATATTGATTTGGATGAGCTTTTTATATATTTTAACAACTGAAAACATAAATTTGAAAAAAATTATAAAAAGTATTAAATATTGATAAATATTAGGATGTAAAATGGTAGACATCATAAAATATAGAACTAAAACATGTAAAAGAAAATTAAAATGAATCATTTGAAATATAGTAAAATATACATTTTTGTAGGAGATCAAATTCCGAGAAAGAAGACTATAACACAAACAACTAAATATAATAAAATGACAGATGGTATATGTACACCAATATAGAAAACTAAAAGTTTTTAAACATCATTTTGCAGAACTGTGTGTTAATAAATGTAAACACCTTAATGCCATGTGAAAAGCAATAATTAAAGCATTTCCAGAAGAATGGCTTATAATCAGAGCAGTGCTTCTGAGGATGATTTCCTGTGTAGGACAAACTTTAGAGAGTGAGATGGGAGGGCTAATTGATGAGCACTTCAAGAAACTACCTAAAGTTATGAGCTCTTGGAAATGATTGCTGCCATAAAGATCAATAAATAATAAAAATAAAAATGCAATGCATGGAAGAATTAGGAGGATTTAGTAATTGCTTATTCTGGGATCATAAAAAAGCAGATTCTTAAATTGCATATACAAAAGTTAAAAGAAATAACTTGAATGGGAATGACAATAAGCTTTGTTTGAGATATGTTGAATAAAGCATGACACGTAAGTGGAATTGAATAATGCTAAAGTGAAAAGATGGATTTAAGGGAACTATCCATCCCTGATATAATTTAGGTTAAGAACCAGATTGTTTTACTGGTCACAAAGGTAAATCAAAAGTTCTGGCCACAGCAATCAGAGCAGAAAAAGAAGTAAAAGGAATCCAGATAGGAAAAGAAGAAGTAAAACTCTCACTGTTTGCAGATGACATGATCCTCTACATAGAAAACCCTAAAGACTCTACCAGAAAATTACTAGAGCTAATCAATGAATATAGTAAAGTTGCAGGATATAAAATTAACACACAGAAATCCCTTGCATTCCTATATACTAACAATGAAAAAACAGACAGAGAAATTAAGGAAACAATACCATTCACCATTGCAACAAAAAGAATAAAATACTTAGGAGTATATCTACCTAAAGAAACAAAGGACCTATACATAGAAAACTATAAAACACTGATGAAAGAAATCAAAGAGGACACAAACAGATGGAGAAACATACCGTGTTCATGGATTGGAAGAATTAATATTGTCAAAATGGCTATTCTACCCAAAGCAGTCTATAGATTCAATGCAATCCCTATCAAGCTACCAACGGTATTTTTCACAGAACTAGACCAAAGAATTTCACAATTTGTATGGAAATACAAAAAACCTCGAATAGCCAAAGTAATCTTGAGAAAGAAGAATGGAGCTGGAGGAATCAACCTGCCTGACTTCAGACTCTACTACAAAGCCACAGTCATCCAGACAGTATGGTACTGGCACAAAGACAGAAATATAGATCAATGGAACAGAATAGAAAGCCCAGAGATAAATCCATGAACCTATGGACACCTTATCTTTGACAAAGGAGGCAAGGATATACAATGGAAAAAAGACAACCTCTTTAACAAGTGGTGCTGGGAAAACTGGTCAACCACTTGTAAAAGAATGAAACTAGAACACTTTCTAACACCATACACAAAAATAAACTCAAAATGGATTAAAGATCTAAATGTAAGACCAGAAACTATAAAACTCCTAGAGGAGAACATAGGCAAAACACTCTCCGACATAAATCAAAGCAAGATCCTCTATGACCCACCTCCCAGAATATTGGAAATAAAAGCAAAACTAAACAAATGGGACCTAATGAAACTTAAAAGCTTTTGCACTACAAAGGAAACTATAAGTAAGGTGAAAAGACAGCCCTCAGATTGGGAGAAAATAATAGCAAATGAAGAAACAGACAAAGGATTAATCTCAAAAATATACAAGCAACGCCTGCAGCTCAATTCCAGAAAAATAAATGACCCAATCAAAAAATGGGCCAAAGAACTAAACAGACATTTCTCCAAAGAAGACATACAGATGGCTAACAAACACATGAAAAGATGCTCAACATCACTCATTATTAGAGAAATGCAAATCAAAACCACAATGAGGTACCATTACACGCCAGTCAGGATGGCTGCTATCCAAAAGTCTACAAGCAATAAATGCTGGAGAGGGTGTGGAGAAAAGGGAACCCTCTTACACTGTTGGTGGGAATGCAAACTAGTACAGCCGCTATGGAAAACAGTGTGGAGATTTCTTAAAAAACTGGACATAGAACTGCCATATGACCCAGCAATCCCACTTCTGGGCATACACACTGAGGAAACCAGATCTGAAAGAGACACGTGCACCCCAATGTTCATCGCAGCACTGTTTATAATAGCCAGGACATGGAAGCAACCTAGATGCCCATCAGCAGATGAATGGATAAGGAAGCTGTGGTACATATACACCATGGAATATTACTCAGCCATTAAAAAGAATTCATTTGAACCAGTCCTAATGAGATGGATGAAGCTGGAGCCCCTTATACAGAGGGAAGTAAGCCAGAAAGATAAAGAACATTACAGCATACTAACACATATATATGGAATTTAGAAAGATGGTAACGATAACCCTATATGCAAAACAGAAAAAGAGACACAGAAATACAGAACAGACTTTTGAACTCTGTGGGAGAAGGTGAGGGTGGGATGTTTCAAAAGAACAGCATGTATACTATCTATGGTGAAACAGATCACCAGCCCAGGTTGGATGCATGAGACAAGTGCTCAGGCCTGGTGCACTGGGAAGACCCAGAGGAATCGGGTGGAGAGGGAGGTGGGAGAGGGGATCGGGATTGGGAATACATGTAAATCCATGGCTGATTCATATCAATGTATGACAAAACCCACTGGAAAAAAAAAATAATAATAATTAAAAAAAAAAAAAAAAAAAAGAGACACAGAGCAATATGAATGGGCTATCCCAAATATTTAATGCAGTAAACATCAAGGCTGTTGCGTGCAAGTGTGTGTTTATGAAGGAAGGAAGGATACAGTATTTCATGACTCAACCTGACAGCCCTTGCTTTGTCTAATCTAGAATTACACAAGATGGTTTGGCATAAAATTTAGGCCGATGTCTAGGTTGAATGGCTCTGTCAGTACTGCCTTTGCTTAGGTAGAGGAATTCTAACTCATCTGAGACCTAGGGCATCACAATATTTCATGAAATTCTGGCTTAAATATCTCCTTGACAAAGTTCAAGGCAGACCATCACAAGAACAAAGTAATAATTCTATTTTTATAATATACAAGTTTTCTACCCACTAGTATCTATTTCTAATATAGTATATGAAATATGTTATTCTCACCATTAACAGTTACCATAATAGAAATTAATACAGTACATGCAATATTTCTGAAATTATTCCACCCTACCCAACTATTCAGTGATTTCGTGGACTGCTTTATGAAACACACACACACATAAACATATATATATATATATAGTTGCAGTATTATTAAAAATCTCCTTTAATAAAGATATTCATGTCTTTCTAAAATTAGGTAAACACATAATGATGAAAAAAGTCATCAGGAATATAGAGGATTAACCTTTACTGTTGGTTTAATTTTAATTGATTTTTTTTTTTCTCTTTGACTGATTTCCACCTAAAATAAAAACTTTAAAATGTTTTTCTTAAGAAATGGAAAGCTCCCTTTTTTAAGATGTCATGTGTTTAAGCCACGCTGGTTCTACAAGAAGATAGGATAAGGTTTTCCTGAATATATATTAATGAATTTTCTAGAAATTATGAAATTATCATTTGCATTTCATGGTATGAGAAATTGCTTTAGTTCTTTGTGGAGTGCTCAGTGTCATTCTCCTTTTGTCAAAAGTAAATTAAGTAACTCAAAGAGGCTTTGTGCAGAAATGTTTGCTTCTTTATTAGGTCTGGAAGGTTGGGAATACAGATATCGCCTTTCTTTGCAGAAGGCAGTGTAATAACTCTGACAAGAATATGCACAGAGTTTTAGCAAGACTAAACGCAAACAAGACAGCTAAACTTCCAGCTTGGGAATAACTAGCACGAGTGTGATCCATTATGATCCCATGTTTAGGGTTGTATTCAGATTATTTCCATTTGAAAAGGATATTTGATAAATCCTCAGATTTAAAATAAACTCTCTTCCATTTGTCTTTGCTTCAGTATTTAGAGCTTAGCTAGTGAACCAGATTTCCCTCACTTCTTAAACCCTACTGAATTATTTTTCAGCTGTTTAACTAAGGGCAGCTTTGTTTTAATTCAGTAAGATGCTAATGCCTTTTACCATTACAACTAAAAAGATCTATAAGAAAGTAATTTCAAAATAAATCCACTTTCATTGACTTATTTACTGAATAATCATAGTATCTTACATGATTATACGAACCTTGAAATGATAGGTAGAACTTTGAGGGAGTCTGACATATAAGATTTTGAGCATATCAATTTCCCTATTATTTCAAATTTTTAATCATTTTATTCACTTTTATTTTCAGATATAGGCTCAAGCTACTAGATTGGCACTCAGTATTATTGATTCTTCAAGTCTCCCACATTGCATGCAGATTCTTTCCCATCTGAGCCACCAGGGAATGTCATTGAACCTAGGACTTGTTAAAATACATTTTATTACGTGTTCTCATTGTAAAATTGTCAAATATTCATAATATTTAGTTTCATATTCATTCATTCAATATACAAATCAATATTTCCTCATGCTATCTTCAAGACAAACTTGAAAGTTTTCTTAAATCATGATAAATCTTGAAGGTTTATTTGGGAAGGTTTATTTGGAATCAATATCAAACACTATTTGGGGAGGTAGTCTATAGGATTGTTTCATGACTTATTTTTCCACTTCTCAGAATCTCATACTTTATGTTTTATTGGGGAGGAGCCAGGAGAAGATGGAGAAAAATGTTTGCTAAAGAACACAATTCATTAAACAGTAAGATCTGCTTTCTCAGTGCTGCTATCAGCCGTTCAAATTACTTGAAGAAATCTTGAATTCAGTTCTCACAGTAGATAGAGTCAGCTGAAATCGAAGGACAACTGAAAGATTGCCCAGCATTTAGAAGCAGGTGTGATTTTTGTTTTAATAAAAAGGAAAATAGTGACTCTTCTGAATGCATTAAATTTCATGTCTTTTATTCATTACTAGTCTTTTGTTTCTAAGAAATGATTAAGATTTTCTTTTAATGAGATTTTCTCTCACTTACTCAGTCTCTTCAAAACAGCAAAGTTTTTCCAAGGACTGCCACATATTTCCAACATGTCATTAGAGTACCTGTGATATAATGGAGATTAGTTGAAAAATCCTTTCTCTGAAAAAAGACTTAGATATTTTCAATGTAGGAACCCTCTCAATGAGCACTGATTGATTGTGTGTATGTTTAAGGGGTATAACAAAGGAGATTGGGAAGTGAAAAAATGACAGAAGGAAGCATTGACTATGCACCTAAGGAATTCCTAACACTCTAAGAAGAAAAAATATCACAAGTTTAATGTTTAAAGCAAGCTTTCTTCTTTTAAAAATTAAATCATTGAGGTCAAAGATTTTCAAGTATGGTGTTCCAATTTGCTCAAAGTATGAGTAGGAATAAATTCTGTCTATATTTGCTTCCAGCGCTCTCAATATGGAGATGCGGTAATAGTTTTCTGGAATGATAATTAAGAATAGCATAGGTATATCTTAATCTTCCCAACTTGTAAAATCTAGACATTTTAAAAATTACCATATTTTGCTAACTTGATTACTTTTGAATACAAGTATTCTGAAATATTTATACATAGATAAATAAAATGTTTAGCTTTAGAAAAAAGTGTAATTTGGTACTTTATTATTTCAAGACCAAGAGAAATGATCAAATATTCTGTTAGAGGAAGTTATATGATTTTTTTTCTTATTCAGAAAAATATGATCCAGCTTTAAACCATCCTTTAACTAAGAGCAAACTCATAAAAACTATTCTGCCAGGGATACATAGCTTTTTTAAGGGCAAAAATGACATTTACCTAGGAGAAAATCACATTTGATTATCAGCATTGAGAAGCTGAAATCATCAATTTTAATATCACTTTTAGTTGGTGATGACAGTGAATCTCTCTAATTGCCTCTTGACTCTAGAAATTTTATTTTTTAGCTTCCAAGATATACATGTCCATTTTTACTTTAAATCCTCATGGTAGCTCTATTATTGATTTAAGTTTGTGCCTTAAGTCTTATTGTCCTTGCTTTGACATAACCCATCCAACAAGAGCTATGGTATTGGTTCATTGTAAATCACAGTAGGAAAAACAGAATTGAAAGATTCTGAATAAATGAAGTAATTTTTTCCTGGTCTGTTCTATTGGTCAGAAAGGAATATGAACCTTTATGTCACCTACAAATTCTATGAGTATATTAAACTTATTAGGTAAAAGATATTTCTAGGAATACACACACTAAAGAGTTCTTTGCTTTAAGTTAAATATTTATGATCCACTGTATTTATGGATTCAAATAGAATTCACCCACAATTTACTTATACTTTCAGATCAATTAGTCACCTCTATTGCTTTTAGGACATTCTTGAAGAAAAAGTAAATAATAGCCTTAAGAATTAAGTAATGAAAATTGCCCTATGTTCAAACAAATTATTCAAAGAAATTACTTTAGGCTATCCAATACTGGGTTGTCAGCTCTTCTATACAAACCCACACTTCATTATTCTCCTTCTTGGCTTTTCCTTCAGATTGAGGAATCTCCTATCCTCTTCTTGCTTTCTACTACTTATATACAACTTTTCTCTTCATTCATTCATGATTCTTCTTACTCTTCAGGATAAATATTTTTGACCAATGTTGAGACCAATCTTTGTTATCCTCCCCAGGTAATAAAAATAATATTTAATATTTTTAAATAATTACTTAAAGTTTCTTAAATAAGTCAACTTATTTCCTCCATATGGCAACTTTTGGAAGTAGATAATAATTGTACTATTATGTAACAAGTGAGGAAACTGAGACAGGACAACGTTAGGAAATGTCCATCACACACTCCATTTGTAATCAAAGTTTTCCTTAGGATTCCATTTCTATTAAATCTCACTAAAGTTTTCCTACCTTTCATTTTTTTTAGCCTAGTACTTAAGGTTGACCATAGAGAATCATCATCAGAGTTACAGGGCTTTCTGGGATGGGTTGTGACAGCAGTTATGAAGAAGTCTCTAAACTCCTAGAGAGGGATATAAAAATTATCCTCTAGTTATTTGGGTATGACACCCCACGGAAGTACTGCTCCTTAGTTTATAATCACTGCTTTAGTATATCTTATCCTTGCATGTTGTATGCAATTACCTTTCAAGTTTCAACTATCATTTGCACACTACTAGCAAACCAATGTCTTTAGAACCATTTGTGGCTGTTTACATGACATCTTCACTTAAATAAACCTAAACACGTCTAAAACTGAGTATAGCATCTTCTTTCTCAAACTATCTGTACCCCTTGTCAGTAGGATCACTCCCTAATTACTCATGGCTCATTAGTCATGGTTCTCCAGAGAAACAATAGAATAAATGGAGATACAAATAGAGATATGAAGAGATTTATTATTTAAATTGGCATGGCTCTTAAAGTTGAGAAGTCCCACCATCTGCTGTCTGCAAACAGTAGAACCAGGAAAGCTGACGGTGGAAGTCCCAGTCAGAGTTCAAAGGCCCAAGATCCAGAAGCACTGATGCTTGAGAACAGGAGAAAATGGACGTTTCAGGTCTACCAGAGAGCAACTAAACCTTCCCTCCATGTATTTTATTCTATTCGTGTGATGTCCAACAGATCTGATGATGCCCACCTGTGTTGGTAGGCACACTCTTTACTCAGTCAAATGCTTATCTCTTTCAGAAGCGCCTGCACAGACATACCCAGAAATAATATTTTACCACCTGTCTGGGTATCCATCCCTTAGCCCAGTCAAATTGACACAAAATTAAGCATGACAGCAACCTTAGGATACCTGGAAATGTCCTCAATATTGTTTTTATTACTTTTTTCCTTATCAAAATGTCATTCAGTTGTACATTTACAAGTTTCTCCTGTCTTTTTTTTTAATCCCTTTTTTGTCAAACTCTCAGGTAAAAGAACTAACAGCTATTTCCTGGATGACTTTAGGACCTTCTTAACTGCCACTCCTGCCTCTTATCTTTCTCCAGTTTGACCCTTACTCTCCATGACAGCATACACTCATCCTGATTTAAGTTTACTCCATGACCCTCAGTGGAATTTTAGGTTTTAGCCACATTTATTTTGATTGGACTATTTCCCTGTTTAATTAAAAAGATATCCTACTCATCCTTCATTAAGCAGTTTTTCTAAAGTATCTCAACTTGCTTCAACATGTAAAGTAATAGGTCCACCTTCCTACACTAGGTATCTCAGTAGGTTGTACATTTATCTTGTATAAAGCTAAGTGACATTATAATTAACTTTTTAGAAGTCTAATATCCTTGAAAAACTAAAAATGCCTCCAAAGTAGACCCTCCCCCTTGTTCATATGAGAAGCACTGATTATGATTACCTGAATTTAGGAAGTATAAAATGTGGAGAAAAATTTATCTTCTTAGCAGATATGGTTGAATTATCTTCAAGTGGGAGACCAACTTTGTTGCAAAGAACCTTTGAGAAGTCCACTGAGGTTAGAAATTGGCCTGAGGCTGGGCCTGGGCTGAATTTTACAGGAAGTGACTTTGCATACAAAAAAAGACAGGTCAGAGTTAGAGTAACATCCCCAGGGTGGTGGGAATAAAGACTTTGGGCAGACTAGAAATTTCTATTGGGGACTAATTAAATAGCTCTGTTTGTTGTGGGCAATGATCTGTTTCCCCTAAGATATTTTCCATAAGCTCCATAGGCTTACTCACTAGAGTGGATATTCATTTTATGATGAATATGAAACAGTCCTGAACCCTGCTTCTGTAACTATTAGAAGTCAAACTAAGGACAACGAGCGTTAAAAAAGAAAAAAAAAAAAACCTCTTATTATTTCTGTGACTGCTAGATGAATCAAGCTAAACAATATATTAATTATATATACATATATGAAATGAAATGAAATGTCAGTCTCTCAGTCATGTCCTACTCTTTGTGACCCCATGGACTGTAGCCCACCAGGCTCTTCTGTCCATGGGGTTCTCCAGGCAAGAATACTGGAGTGGGTTGCCATTCCCTTCTTCAGGGGATCTTTTCAACCCATGGATTAAACCTGGGTCTCCCACATTCCAGGCAGATTCTTTACTGATCCACAGGGAAGCCCCGTATATATATGTATATACGTGTATATATATGTATATATATGTGTATATATATAGATAGACACACACATCGGCATATTGTAGTACTTTTAACTTTTTAGGACGGACAAACCAAAGGACATGGATTTTTATCATGTTTCAGCAATAATTTTGTGCACAATGCCTGTTCCTGGGTAAAATTGTTTAGTAGAGAAGCAGCAACAGTCTGCGTATGTCAGACCACTCAGTTGAGTTCAGTTGCTTTGTCATGTCTGACTATTTGTGACCCCATGGATGGCAGCACACCAGGCTTCCCTTCTTTCACCATCTCCCGGAGCTTGCTCAGACTCAAGTCCATCAAGTCAGTGATGTCATCCAACCAACTCATCCTCTGTCGTCCCCTTCTCCTCCTGTATTTAATCTTCCCCAGCATCAGGATCTTTTTCAGTGAGTCAGTACTTCACATCAAGTGGCCAAATTATTGGAGCTTTAGCTTTAGCATCAGTCATTCCAACGCATATTCAGGACTAATTTCCTTTAGGATTGACTGGTTTGCTCTCCTTACAGTTCAAGGAACACTCAGGAGCCTTCTCTAAAATCACAGTTCAAAAGCATAAATTCTTCAGTGCTAGCTTTCTTTATGGTCCAACTCTCATATCCATACATGGCCACTGGAAAACCACTTGACTATACAGACCTTTGTTGGCAAAGTAATGTCTCTGCTATTTAATATGCTGTCTAGGTTGGTCATAGTTTTTCTTCCAAAGAGCAAGTGTCTTTTAATTCCATGGCTGCAGTCACCATCTGCAGTGATTTTGGAGCCCAAGAAAATAAAGTCTCTCACTGCTTTCCCATCTACTTGCCATGAAGTGATGGGACCAGATGCCATGATCTTAGTTTTCAGAATGTTGAGTTTTAAGCCAGTTTTTTTTTTTTTTTTTCACTCTCTTCTTTCACTTTTACCGAGATGCTCTTTAGTTCCTCTTCACTTTCTGCCACAAGTGAGGTCTCAACTGCATATATGATATCATTGACATTTCTCTTGGAAATCTTGATTCCACCTTGGTCTTCATCCAGTCCAGCATTTCTCATAATGTACTCTGCACATAAGTTAAATAAGCAAGGTGACAATATGCAGTCTCGATGTATTCCTTTTCCAGTTTGGAACCAGCCTGTTGTTCCATGTTTGGTTGTACCTGTTGCTTCCTGTCCTGCATACAGATTTCTCAGGAGGCAGGTGAGGTGGTCTGGTGTTCCATCTCTTGAAGAACTTTCCACAGTTTGTTGTGATTCACACAGTCAAAGGCATTAGAGTGGTCAGTGAAGAAGAAGTAGATGTTTTTCTGGTACTCTCTTGCTTTTTTGACAATCCAATGGATGTTGGCAATTTGATCTCTGGTTACTCTGCCTTTTCTAAATCCAGCTTGAACATCTGGAAGTTCTCTGTTCATGCACTGTTGAAGCCTCACTTGGAGAATTTTGAACATTACTCTGCTAGTGTGTGAGATAAGTGCAACTGTGTGGTAGTTTGAACATTCTTTGGCATTACCTTTCTTTGGGATTGGAATGAAAACTGGCCTCTTCCAGTCCTGTGGCCACTGCTGAGTATTGCAAATTTGTTGGCATATTGAGTGCAGCACTTTCACAGCATCATCTTTTAGAATTTGAAAGAGCTCAGCTGGAATTCCATCACCTCCACTAGCTTTGTTCATAGTGATGCTTCTTAAGGTCCACTTGACTTTGCACTTCAGGATGTGTGGTTCTAGGTGAGTGATCATACCATCCTGGTTGTCTGGGTCATAAAGATCTTTTTTGTAGAGATTCTCTTTGTATTCTTGTCAACTCTTCTTAATATCTTCTTCCTCTGTCAGGTCCATACCATTTTTATCCTTGTTGTCCCCATCTTTGCATGAAATATTCCCTTGGCATCTCTAATTTTCTTGAACTGATCTCTAGTCTGTCCCATTCTATTGCTTTTTAGCCTAAAAGCCAGAAAGTTTGCTAAGAAGGAGAATAAATAACAAATTGAAAAAGTAGCAGTGCAAGTAAAGCCTGAGTTTTCCAATTTGAAGCACACACGAGCATACAAATAAATGCATAGTATAGGTATTGGCTGCAGTGGTGAAGAAGCTGCCTGCCAATTCCAGAGATGCAAGAGATGTGAGTTTGAACCCTGCACTGTGGAGATTCCCTGGAGAAGGAAATGACAACCTGCTCCAGTATTCTTTCTGGAGAATTCCATGAATAGAGGAGACTGTAGAAATGCAGTCCATCAGGTTGCAAAGAGTTGGACAAGTCTGAATGAGCATTCACACACACACACACACACCATTTATTTGTCACTTATTCTGTTATATTCATTAGACAAAATATTGCATATGCATTACTCTTTAATATATACAAAGTTCAGAGGATATTATCATTCCTACTTTACAGATAAAATAACAGGATAAAAGAAGCAAAACGTCATCCAAGACCACATAATAAGTGACAATGTAGAATTCTAATAAGACTATCTTCTAAAGGTTTATCTATCAAGCTTTTAATCCTCACACTCAGTTTTTATCAATTAATTGTGATTACATAAGTTCTACCCAACTTCATTTTGAAATGACACGCAGTAGAGCACAAAAAGCATTATCTATAAGTGAAACAAATTCAGGAAGGTAGCTTCTCTGATAAACAGAAAATATATATTTTTGCTGAACAAGTTTAGTTAATGGAACAGGTTTTCTTGCTTCAGTTATCTAAATGTTACTCAGTATATTGTGACACATTTCAAAACATCACATTAGGGTTTTCTTAGGTATTTTATATTCTTAGTGAATTTTATACCTGATTTTATTTCCCCCAAACTCTCAGTAAGTCAAGATTAGTAAAAAGCTAGAGGGATGAATTTGAGGTTCTTGGTCTTTCGGTAATCTACATCTTTCAAATTACTTGAGTTCCTGTGGAGTCAAGAGGAACACTTTAGTTGAAATTCTCACTAATTGTACTAAATAAACGTTACAACAGTTACACTGTATTTACTCTGTTTAGGATTTATCTGCTGCTGCAGCTGCTAAGTCGCGTCAGTCGTGTCCGACTCTGTGCGACCCCGTAGACGACTCTGTGCGACCCCGTAGACGGCAGCCCATCAGGCTCCCCCGTCCCTGGGATTCTCCAGGCAAGAACACTGGAGTGGGTTGCCATTTCCTTCTCCAATGCATGAGAGTGAAAAGTGAAAGTGAAGTCGTTTAGTCGTGTCCACTCTTACCGACCCCATGGACTGCAGCCCACCAGGTTCCTCTGTCCACCGGAGTTTCCAGGCAAGAGTACTGGAGTGGGGTGCCATTGCCTTCTCTGAGGATTTATCTAATTCAGGCTAAAAAATATTGTCACTATGCTTCATCTGTTTTTAAAAATGTAGATGAGATTGATTGAAAGTGTATAAAAACGGACCCCTGATGAAAAGGGAGGGTGCAAAAACTTCCTTAGAATGAAAGCTCTGTGAGAGTACGTTTTATATATAGATGATGTGAGAGTTGGACTATAAAGAGAACTGAGCACTGAAGAATCGATGCTTTTTTGAACTGTGGTGTTGGAGAAGACTCTTGAGAGTCCCTTGGATAGTAAGGAGATCCAACCAGCCCATCCTAAAGGAAATCAGTCCTGATTATTCTTTGGAGGGACTGATGCTGAAGCTGAAACTCCAATTCTCTGGCCACCTGACTTGAAGAACTGACTCATTGGAAAAGACCCTGATGCTGGGAAAGATTGAAGGCGGGAGGAAAAGGGGACGACAGAGGATGAGATGGTTGGATGGCATCACCAACTCAATGGACATGAGTTTGAGTAAACTCCGGGAGCTGGCGATGGACAGGGAGGCTTTGGCGTGCTGCAGTCCATGGGATCAAAAAGAGTCGGACACGACTGAGCAACTGAACTGAACTGAACTGAACTCTGTGTGTGTGTGTGTGTGTGTGTGTGCTTGGTAGTGCCCGATTCTTTGCGACCACATGAAATGTAGCCCATCAGGCTTCTCTGTCCATGGGATTCTCCAGGCAAGAATATTGGTGTGGGTTGCCATTCCCTTCTTCATTGTCTATAGATACCAGTGGGCAAAGTGTCTCCCACATAAAACCCTAGCTCAGTCAAACTTATCCATCACTTCTGTCTCAGAGGAATAAGCAGATCATTTTAGCCCCTGACTCAATTGTGCCCATTTTTTCGCAATCAATGGCTAGGGAAAAGTAACCCTTACTCAAAAGTAGCCCTTCACAACCAGTGCTATTAAATCATAATCTATTTTATAACTGCTCTGGTGATCATTTCACACTCTGATTATAGGCTGCACTGTGAGAGGCAGTGATACCGATGTTAAATGGACAGGACTCACCCTAAAGCGTTTGCATAATAGGGCAGATGTGGTCCAGAATGCCTTATAATTTCTCCTGTATTTTTAAATTGTTTTTACAATATTGCCAGGGATACATTTTTAAAGTTCTTTTTTTTCTTAATTTACTTCATGGCAAAATAATCCTTTCATTAGGACTTTTTGTTACCAATAATTCAGAATAATATATCAAAAGCAATAATTTCAGTTATAACTATAAAGATGGACACTATTCTATAATACATCAGGTTAGAAATGGTGAAGCAGAGAAAAATATATTCAGGGCTGAGGCAATTAACCACTAATGGTCAAAAATACTTCAAAAATGCAAAATGACTTCAATAGTCCTAAGAGGAATAAAATGTATTTCAGATTTTCTCTCATTCTTTTTTGATTGTAGGTCTAAGTGAATTACTACTATCTGTGGATTAGATGAAGAGCATATTTATATTTTATGAATAAAAATTCTCCCTATGCTCAAGTAAAAATTCAAGATTTTCTCCTGCTACTTCTTTTTCTTTTTGTGATTTGATTAGAAATAATGCTTCTATAAATTCACAAAATTTCAGAGTTGGCTGAGACAATGGATGTCATTTCACAAACTAAACTTAACAAGACACAGGCATTCTTCAGTGATTGATGCCTGCCCAGTGCTTGGCTCTCAGATGTTCTAAAAATTGCGGTTTTATTGAATTTGTGAAGAACTAGAAACCCAAATAAAGAGGCTATTTACTGAAGACTTGTAACTAGTAAGGGAAAGAAGCAGAAGCAGGTCCTAGTTTTTAGAATACTAATTTATTGTGATTTTCTACTACAAGTTACTAGATTCAGGTAAAATTTAATACTGCAAATTAGCAATGTTTTATTTTTATTCTAAGAAGAATGTATATTCCTTTTAAAATGTAAATGAATACCAGATAGAAACTTACTTTAAAAAAAAAAAAAAGAAACTTACTTTAGCTGGATTCTGCAACTACCCTTGGTGAGACCTACAGTGTTTACAAATTTTCTAAACTGGACCATATAAAGTGTAATTTAGTGTTGCAAGGAAAGTTTGAATTAAAAGATATAGTTCCTTGTGTACTTGCCAAAGTGAAAGTACTCAAAGCACAGAATTAACTAGTTATTGGTACTTTCAGGAATTGACAGGGTGATAAACAGGAAACAGAATTACCCCTTTGCAGAATGCTAACTAATTTAATTGAAACTTTAATTAAAAGAACATCAAAGTACATCTTTCCTCCTAATAGAGAGCACCTGCAACATATGAAAATGATGTGCTTGGATTGCTAGATCTTCAATGTTGCAGAAGCAATTGACTGCACCCATATGTCTATTAAAGATATTTCCTGATGAACAAATATGAAGGAACTGAAAGATGATTCATTCCTGAAAAATGATGAAAAAAATGACTCATCCCTTGAAAAAGAAAATTATTTGTGCTATCTAACATAGAAATATAAAAATCATTAACCATCTTCCCTGAGATCTGCTGAGATTGGACACAACAATTTGGATTGCAGTTTTAATATTTTGTGGGGTTTTTCCTTTAGGATACTTGCTAAGACATCATTTTGGGGAAATTGTCTCAATGACACATGTTGATTATATTTTATCTTGAAATGAATAACAAATTGCACTCTTCAATCACTAAAAGTATGTGAACATTCCTCAATATGCTAATTTATTACAAGCAGCCACATAACACCTGCCAAAGTAAAACACAATGTGCATGGTCTTATTCTATTATTTAATAAAAAGCTTTTGAAATCTTCCCAAGATCTACATCTATCCACTAACATAGAAGTACAAATCTTAGGAAAAAAAACACACTAATATTTATTTAGATACAATACAGATGAGAACATGGTGCATATTAAGAACAATATTCTTATAATAACAAAAGAAGAGAGAAATATATATTAATATATATTTTAATAGATTAAGAATTCTCATGCTGATATAATATTCCTTCATTGTTTAGAAAATTAATTCAGCTGTGCAATGATATGTAATGGCATGATAAATACTTTAAACTACAAAGTCTCTAATTGTATGATTTCAATAGGTTTTTATTTAGGTGGGACAACATGAAATAAAATATACTTTTGTCAACTCTCTTTGGTTTTTGTTTTCCTCATTAATTTTTTCTACTGTAAATTTTATTGTATGACCTAACTATTTTTTCAGTTTATTTTGAGTTACCTTGTATTTGTTTTCTATTAATATTACCCACATTTATCATTCAGGTCATCTTTAAAATCTACTAACTCTCTTATACTTCTACTAGTGTATACTGAGTAATTAATCAGATTTTAATTTCTAAGTAAATTTCTTATGTAGAATATTAAGACTGTGTTGCCTTCTTGACTTCTCTCAAACTTTTTATTATCTGCAAACTGTTTATCTCTATATGCTACATCTATCTGCTAAAAATCTTCCTCTGATATCCCCACATCCAGCCATATTGATATAAGTGAAGCTTTTCTTAGAGTCTAAGATTTTATGTATTTACACTCTCCATTTGAATTGCTATTTTCTTTGCCTCCTTCTTTCTCATGTTCTTGTTTAAATATCTCCTGCTTATCCTTCATAATAATGTCCAGTCATCAAGCCTTCCCTAATTACCCAAGTGGAGATTAATACAGTTCCTCTGTGAGTTCACAGCACACTAATCAATCCTACTCCGTGAAAAGAATAGATAGTTATCTGTCATAGAGTGAATCAATGGACACACTGTTATGTAGCCCTGTGGCTAACTTATTAGAACTCAGATTCTTTCTAGGTCCTACTTTCTGTCTTTAAATTCTAACCTACTTTTATTGCCTTATCAAAGCCTTTCTGATTGGCCCTAAAGTCAGCATATCCACTTGGCACAATCAGAACTTCACCCTAGAGAAGTATCTCAGACCCAAGCCCCCTGTCTTGTTCTTGTTATTCAAGATTGCACTGCCCTGCTGGGACACAATGATCCAACAGAACTTTCTTCAGTACCAGAAATGTTCTATATTTGCACTGCCCACTGAAGCAGCCACTAGCTACATGTGACTACTAAGCACTGGAAATGTGACTATTGTGATCAAGAAACTGGATTTTTTACTTTTAAAAATAATGTAAACTTAAATATATACAAATAATATAAATGTAAACAAATATAAATGTATGGGCTTCCCTTGTGGCTCAGACAGTAAAGAATCTGCCTACAATGTGGGAGACACAGATTCAATCCCTGGGTCAGGAAGATACCCTGGAAAATGGCATAGCTACCCACTCCAGTATTCTTACCTGGAGAATCCCATGGACAGAGGAGCCTGTGGGCTACAGTCCATGGGGTCACAAAGAGTCAGACACAACTGAATGTCTAACACTGTCACTTTCAAGTTACTGTATTGGGCAGCATAGGTGTAGAATTGTGGAACCAATCTTAGGTACATTTTCTGGAATTTAATTAATGGATTCTTTTATTTCTTGAAAAATAGAATCTCAGGATGAAAATTAACTTTACCAACATGATATTCTGTTGTTGCTGCTCAGTCACTCAGTTGCATCCAACTCTTTGTGATCCCGTAGACTGCAGCACATCAGGCTTCCTTGTCCTTCACTATCTCCCATAGTTGGCTCAAGCTCATGTCCATTGAGTTGATGGTACCATGCAACCATCTCACCTTCTGTTGCCCCCTTCTTCTGCCTTCAATCATTTCCAGCATCAGGGTGTTTTCCAATGAGTCAGTTCTTCGCATCAGGTGGCCACAGGATTGGAGTTTCAGCTTCAGCATCAGTCCTTCCAATGAATATTCAGGACTGATTTCCTTCAGGATTGACTGGTTTGATCTCCTTGCAGTCCAAGGGAATCTCAAGAGTCTTTTCCAAAACCACAGTTCAAAAGCATCAGTTCTTTGGTGCTTTGTATGGATTTTAAGCTCCTAAAAATGCAGGCATGGCTTAATGGAAAAATAAGGCGATTTCACATATCACTGTTTGGCATAATGTTTTTTGGATAATGTTTTTTTCTAACCCAAAATACCTTATTCTTCTATCTCTTAAAAGTTAGACATACTTTTTTTTTCCTTCAGTTATGCGTTTTTTTCTATTTCATTACTAACATTTCAATACTCTGTCTACATTTAATAACAGAAAATTATATATGCCATGTTTTTTACTTTTTTTCCCTCCAAAACCTAAACACAACCTCATGGTCTCTAAACCTCTATATCCACAGCTTTAAAATTTATGTGTAAATGGCATCAATTTTTTTTCCAGTTCTACTATAGCATATATGAGCTATGTCACTCTGTGCAAGATACTTCTCTGCATTTCAGGATGTTGTCTTTAGCAAATAAAATAGGATAGTAATAATAGAGTATGTGGATACTGAACATTTCCTGTTGACTTCTGATCCTCCTCTTATCCAGCTCACTATTTTCAGAACCATGCTTTTCTGACAATGAAATGAGATATCTAGAAAACGCATCTAGCCAAGTATCAGGTACAAGATTAGGCACTAAACCACAAAGATAAAGAACATTACAGCATACTAACACATATATATGGAATTTAGAAAAATGATAATGATAACCCTATATGCAAAACAGAAAAAGAGACACAGAAGTACAGAACAGACTTTTGAACTCTGTGGGAGAAGGTAAGGGTGGGATGTTTCGAGAGAACAGCATGTATATTATCTATGGTGAAACAGATCACCAGCCCAGGTGGGATGCATGAGACAAGTGCTCGGGCCTGGTGCACTGGGAAGACCCAGAGGGATCGGGTGGAGAGGGAGGTGGGAGGGGGGATCGGGATGGGGAATACATGTAAATCCATGGCTGATTCGTGTCAATGTAGGACAAAACCCACTGAAATGTTGTGAAGTAATTAGCCTCCAACTAATTAAAAAAAAAAAAAAAAAGATTAGGCACTAAACCACATTGTTTCTCTCTTCTTCCTCTGAATTTGTCACCAGAGAGGGGAGAAACTGCCTGTGTTTCAAGCCACAGACACTCTGAATCAACATAGGTAAATCACTTCCATGTTTTTTTTTGTAATATGAAGACAAGAGAAGTTCTCAGTCCATTGGGTTGTTGCAAGGACCAAATTGGCTAACATACACAGTATGTCTAGAAACACTATGCTGTGTTCTGCTAAGTTACTTTGGTTGTGTCAGGCTCTGCGACCCTGTGGATTGCAGTCTGGTGGGTTTCTCAGTCCATGGGATTCTCCAGGCGAACTTACTGGAGTGGCTTGCCATGCCCTTCTCCATGGGATCTTCCCAACCCAGGGATGGACATAGGTCTCTTACACCTCCTGCGTTGAGAACCAAATTCTTTATCACTTTAGCACAATACAAACACTTGATCATCACTGGCTGCCATCATTATTTTTTTTTTCCCCATTTGTATTTTTGTCTTTTTTTTCTTTTCTTTTTTTTTTTTTTTTTTTGCCAGAGTTTTGCCAAGAGAATGCACTGGTCATAGCAAACACCCTCTTCCAAAAACACAAGAGATGGCTCTACACATGGACATCACCAAATGGTCAATACCGCAATCAGATTGATTTTATTCTTTGCAACCGAAGATGGAGAAGTTATATACAGTCAGCAAAAGCAAGACCGGGAGCTGACTATGGCTCAGATCACAAACACCTTATTGCAAAAATTCAGACTTAAATTGAAGAAAGTAGGGGAAACCACCAGACAATTAAGGTATGACCTAAATCAAATCCCTTATGATTATACAGTGGAAGTGACAAATAGATTCAAGGGATTAGATCTGATAGACAGAGTGCCTGAAGAACTATGGACAGAGGCTTCTGACATTGTACAGGAAGTGGTGACCAATAACATATCCACATAAAAGAAACGCAAAAAGGCCAAATGGCTGTCTAGGGAGGCCTTACAAACAGCTGAGAAAAGAAGAGAAGTGAAAGGCAAAGCAGAAAAGGAAAGATATACCCATCTGAATGCACAGTTCCAAAGAATAGCAAGGAGAGAAAAGAAAGCCTTCCTCTGCCATCAATGCAAAGAAATAGAGGAAAACAATAGAATGGGAAAAATGAGAGATCACTTCAAGAAAATTAGAGATACCAAGGGACCATTTCATGTAAAGATGGGCTCAATAAAGGACAGAAATGGTATGGAACTAACAAAAACAGAAGATATTAAGAAGAGGTAACAAGAATACACAGAAGAACTGTACAAAAAAGATTTTAATGATTCAGATAACCACGATGGTGTGATCACTCACCTAGAGCCAGAAATCCTGGAAAGTGAAGTCTTAGGAAGCATTGCTATGAACAAAGCTAGTGGAAGTAATGGAATTTGAGTTGAACTCTTTCAAATCCTCAAAGATGATGCTGTGAAAGTGCTGCATTCAATATGCCAGCAAATTTGCAAAACTCAGCAGTGGCCACAGGACTGGAAAAGCTCAGTTTTCATTCCAATCCCAAAGAAAGGTAATGCCAAAGAATGTTCAAACTACCACACTATTGTACTCATCTCAAATGCTAGCAAAGTAATGCTCAAAATTCTCCAAGCAAGGCTTCAACAGTACGTGAACTGAGAAGTTCTAGATGTTCAAGCTGGATTTAGAGAAGGCAGAGGAACCAGAGATCAAATTGCCAACATCTTTTGGATCATAGAAAAAATATGAGAGTTCCAGACAAATGTAGCATTCTTTGTGTAGCTTTGTACAACTGACTTTACATCTTTAATTCACAGAAAGTAAGAAAATAACTGTACCCTTTTGAGAGAGTTATCTGTCATTACACGAGAAAAGTGTGTACAACGTCTCATGTATACTCTGTAACAAAGTAAATCCTCTATAAATATTGTTTCTCCATCTTGCTATTTTAAGCTACATTAACTACATGAAGTTTGAAGTTTCCAGAATATACTTTCAATCGATATTCACATTTTAAATATGTGTTTCATATTTTTAGGGTAACTCATAGTCCCCAGACCTTCGTGGGCAATTTGACTCTGTATGCGTAGATATGTGCTTAATAAAGTAGTTCATTCTCTCATTTACTCTAGCACAGGGAAACCTCCAGTTATGAGACCTGAGTGGTCCAAGGATGGGGTGCTGAGTTTGGAGTTGGAAGTCATTGTCTTGTTTGGTTCTTGGTTTTCCAGTGTCTATTAAAAATTCACCTAACTTTTCTTTCCTTCCCTCCAGATGTGAATGTTTCATGCTTTCCCACAGGAAAATGTATACAGTTAAGGAACATGCACAGATGAAACACATGCTCTTTTCTTGATGAACTGAAATTCTCTTCCTTACTTCCATACCACATTGGAGTAGTGTATCCAGGGTTGGCAACATACCCATGGGCACATATTTGGAGTCAAGACTGTAAGAAAAATCTGAGCTACTTTGCTGATCCCTAAAATGACCACATCACATGCTTTGCAAATGCATTTTCTTTATTTTCCACATTTCCCACCCACAGCCTGACAGAGTTCTAATGATTTTTCAAGGACCAGTTTAAATGTCAGCTATTCTTTGAACACTTTGCCAAAACTCACTGGCTTTGCTCCAAAGACTGAATCTCTCCATCCACCCTTTTTAATTCTATAGCATTTAATTGGTTTGATTAGGATAATATAGGATATTTATCACAGTTCATTATAGTGCAGTTGTTTACATTCCTGTCTCCCTTCCTAGACAGAGAGTTCTGTGATGACAGAAAGCTTTTTCTTGCTTAAATCAGAGCCTGCCATATAGTAAGTATTCTATAAATTTCACTTGACTTAAACCAAGGTCTTCTTGACTTCCTGACATTTCCTCTAAGCTATTTTACCTCACAGAAACAAAGACTATTATTAAATGATTATATTACTGGAAAAAGACTCAGTTTTTATTTTCTTGTTTGATGATAATTTGGAACTTCAGATAATAGTCTGCAGATCTACAATAGGTGTCAAAACGTTCAAAAAATAAACTGAAGGTCATGAAACTATTGACATAAAATAAAATGCTATTTTTAATGAATAAAAACAGATATTATCAACTTGCCAGATCTATTTTGAGCAGATGTGTGAATATTCACACAAACAGTAAACACATACATATGTGTGTTTCACACTCATATACATAATTTCACATATATATAATTTATAGAATTAGTACAATATAAAAGAGAAATTTCAAATAAAATTTTACTCATAGCTCATAACTTGCACAGAATGGTAAGCTGACAATCTTTGATTAAAATAATTGAGTCAAATATTATTATTGATATGAAAAATATTAATAAATCAGTGATTTTATAGTATAAAGCTTGCATAACACATATATTTGTTCTAAAATAAATTTATAGCCTGGGCACTTTGCTGATGGCTCAGCAGGTAAAGAATCCTCCTGAAATGCGGGAGAGGCTGTCTCAGTCCGTGGTTCTGGAAGACCCCCTGGAGAAGGAAATGGCAATCTGCTCCAGTATTCTTACCTGGGAAATCTCATGGACAGAGGAGCCTGGTGGGCTGCAGTTCATGGGGTTGCAAAGAGTCGGACCTGACCGCGCAACTAAACATGTGTAAGTACACATGGGCACTTAATAGCTGATTGAACTAATTGCTTTAAGTGTATGCATTTAAGTCATAGCTATTGATACATTCAACCAAAACAACTGGCTAAATGGGTAAACCTATTTGCCTCAAAAATCGTACCAAATATTTTTCCATTAATTTGCGGAAAACAGGAAACCAACCTTAAGACTAACATTTCATAATGTTAATTGGAAAGAACAAACATATTTTAGAAAATCAGCTGATTAATGATCTTGGCTGTGCTGCTCTCCAATTAGTGCTGGGTCACCAATTAATTCTTTTCCCGGTGCCCAGGCTTCCCAGATACCAGTGTTGGGCTGGGTTCTCTTGATCCTTTCACCTAACGCTCCAACTATATTAATGGCTTTGACCTTGCTCAGACTGGGACAGCAGTTTCCTCAATTTAAAGAAAAACATCCTTCCTGCTAATTTTAAGAAAGTGACAGATCATAGTAAAGTCAAACAGAGCTTCATGTCATTCAGTTTGGAGTGACAAATTCACCTGAGACTGTGACTTTCTGTAGGTGTCATGCTTGCATTTGTTCCACCTGTGTTTTCTGCCACAATCCCTGAGGTCACGTGGACTTTGTCTTGTGACTAATTTCCTCAGATACCTTTATTTTCCCTCACTTTTTCAATCTCCTGTTTTCCTCACCTTTCCAGGTTATCAAAGCATTCCCTTCACTGATAAGCAAGAGCCTCACTCTCAAATCTATTTTTCTAAACCAATTTTCTATTTCATACTCAAGTTTATTTTCAAGGGAGTTTTACAGTTGCTGACTAAAGTTTTTTATTTCATTACTCACTAGTTCATTAATTCAGGGTTATAGTCATATTGCTGCCATCATATCATTGATCCTTTCTTCTTAAACGCAGCCTATTAAAACAACCGTATTTAAAGACTTCATCACATTCATTCTCAAAAGTGTTTCACATTGTGAATTTCTCTATCTTAGCTTCCAGGTCACTATCTCTCTCTCTCTATCTATCTATCTATTAATATTTTCCTATGACATCATGGACCTGGAAGTCAGGCTGATCACTCTCTACATGTCAGCCCTGCCTCTGTCTCACACACAAATTTCTGAGAAGTTACTTAATTCTCTTGGCCTCAAGTTTTTCATGAATAAAATGAGGATGAAAATATTTACCATGTAGAACAGCTTTTCCACAAATTCTATGCCAAGCCTCATCATCTCCTTAACTTTTTAACCGAACACAATTTGTTTCCTTGATATCCTGTTAGAATAGAATGACCATATAATTAATGTTCATATCTAATTTTTTCATATCTAAATTTCATAATTTCATATCTAAATTTTTAAATTAAGGAGTGTGCTATTAAACTATATTGCTAGAACCAGCCTCGTTTGCAAACCACAAAATATAATAGGCCATTTCAAAGTGTACCCTGTGTTTTTCTACTTTTCTGCATTTGTTAATTTTTCACCTCCCCTGGAATGCCTCGTTCCTTCCTCTCTGGTAAATACATCTTTCAAATTACTGTTAGAGTCCTACCCACAAACCATACCATAGTTCTTTCTGGTCTTTAACCAGTCAGCATTTATCTTACCATGTAACTTCAACCAAAATGAAAATCACATGTCATCATACATTCCTTCTGACACAATTTATCCTCTAGTTCACTATTACATTTAGTGAAAATTATCTCTATCAATATATCTTTAATTTTTGTTTTCTTGAGAACATACATTTTTAGTGGAAGTAGCTTAATCTGAAAACTTTTTGCTTTCTTCATGGCTTCTGGCATATAGTTAACCAATTAGTGTGCATGTATTGTTTGTTGATTGGATTACTGATTTATTATAATTATATTTTAGGTATGCTGTGTTGGTAGATAAGCTGATACCAGCTGAGCCACAAGGGAAGCCCAAGAATATTGGAGTGAGTAGTCTATTCATTCTCCAGTGGATCTTCCCAGCCTAAGAATTGAACCAGGGTCTCCTGCATTGCAGACCTATCAAGGAAATCCAAAAATTATTCTACACTCTATTATTTAGTGGCATGTCAGGAGGCTAACAGTTATTTTTAGAAACATGTATATTTTTAAGATCAAAAGTAAAAGAGCACAGTGACTCTTCAGTCACGTCAGACTCTCTGTGACCCCATGGATGTGACCCACCAGGCTCCTCTGTCCATGGGATTCTCCAGGAGGGAATACTAGAGTGGGTTGCCACTTCCTGCTCCAGGGGAACTTCCCAGCCCAGGGATCAAACCCTCCTTTCGTAATGCCTCCAGTGTAGGCAGGCCAGTTCTTTACCACTAGCACCCTGTGGGATGCCCCATTATCAACTAACCCTAAACACATTAGGCTGGCATGAACATCTTCTGCCCCCTCTCCAAAAAAACACTAAAGGAAGAAAATGAATCAGCAACATGTCATTTGGCCACAAAAGTAGATAGAAACAAACTAATCTCTTTATAATAATGGGGAGTAATGTGGCCTAATTTTTTTGTGTTAATTGGACAAATTTTACCTCCCTCAGAGCTCAGCTATTTTCTGGTACTCTCAGAATTAATCCCAAGAATCCCAAGAATGCTCACCATCAGGCTAAAAGGAAATATGAGTCCAAAGATCTCTCTTCCAAAATGAAAATTAAAACCTATTTATTTTATTCACCACATTCCTATGAGTTTTTTTTTTTTTTTTTTTTTTTAAGTTACAAGAAGCAAAATTGTGGATGCACCTATTGTTCTTTGCCTTATCCTAAAGTAATAATATTACTGGGCATAATAGTCTGATTCCAATTTGGACATGACTGCTGACAGCTTTCTGACGTCCCGGGTGACTCATTGGTAAAGTTATTTGCCTGCCAATGGGGGAGATGCAGGAGATGTGGGTTTGAACCCTGGGTTGGGAAGATCCCCTGGAGGAGGAAATGGCAACCCACTTCAGTATTCTTGCCTGGAGCATCCCATGGACAGAGGAGCCTGATGAGCTACAGGTCTGGGGTCGCAAACAGGCGGCCATGACCGAGCGCACGTTGACAGCTTTCAATGCCCGTTCCTCTCCCTTTTCTTCTGTCTTTCTGTATAAAACAGGAAAGCCTGAGTGTTTTTTCCTTTAGTGACTGCAAGAAATTCAACTCAAGCAAATCCTGACCCTTGTGTGAGAACCTTCACTCCTGGCTCACCCCCTGACCACAGTAAAACCCCAACACTGGTCTCCATTTTCCTTCTCGGCTCTCTCAAGCTGTTTTCAGACCAGTTTGGAAGTCTCCTTGCTCTCTGCAGAAAGCCACCTGCAAATTTGTGTGAGAAATAAGTTTTTTACCTCCTCTTGGTGCATGTGTGGTGTACTCAGTCCTGACATCTAAACTATACTTGAGTGGGGGCCCCCCTTGTCTTTTCAGGATGATCAAACACTGTGAGTTAAAACTGGTGTAAGAACTCTCTGGATTTACATGGATATATATGCTACTGATGTGGATTATATAAACATAAAACTGAAAGAAAGGATGTCTTTACTGATCACATAGAGTTTAAAGGAGGACCTATATGTCAATAAATCTCTTAATATAGGAAAAAGTTACACATTGTTTATAAAACCACAACTTACTAAGATAAACCTAAAGTCATACTTTGCTTTTAATGCTATATATACTTATGCTATTATTACCAAAAGTTATTAAGGCAACTGTGAGAGAGCTGGATATTATAGAGATTAGAGGAAGTTATTTGTAGGTAATATGCCCAGCTTATTATCAAGCATGAAATCAATGAATATAAATATCCAGTGTTGTTGTTTTGATAATAATTTTATATAAATTGAATATTACTCAGTATTATTGTTTGCAGCTACATAAGGAACCAGAAAAAAGTGCTGTCAATAATTTCCATACTATTAAATATCCCAAGGATATTATTGTCAAAAAGGAAAGTATTTATTACATTGTATAATGGGTCCATGGAGAAGGCAATGGCACCCCACTCCAGTACTCTTGCCTGGAAAATCTCATGGACAGGGGAGCCTGGTAGGCTGCAGTCCATGGGGTCTCACAGAATCAGACACAACTGAAGCGACTTAGCAGCAGCAGCATAATGGGTCCAAGCATTAAAAAGAAAGGAAGAAAAGAGGGAGGGATAGAAAGAGAGTGACAGAGAGAGAGAAAGAAGCTGCTACTAGAGGTTTACCAATCAATCTATAATAATTTTAAAGTATTTTTTTTAATTGGAGTATGCGTATGAGGAGGTACTGCTGTAAAATGTGTATACAAAATATAAAAGGTCCTAATATTCAGTATAACTAAAGATAAATTCCTTGTATCAGTCAACACTTAGGCTACTTAGAGGTATAAAAGAGAATTTTGATTTTCTAATGTATTCAGAAATAGAGAACATAAATTTAATAGTAAACTGAGAGTCTGAATAAGAAACCAAAAGCAATTTTAAAATATATGCTAAGTGTGTCCAGGAAAAAAAAAGAAAGCGAATCATGAGGGGCTTGAGTTTATTTTGTTTCCACGGCATACGAATGCTTTAGTTATCCAGACAAATGAAAGATAAGCATTTTTGTGGTTATTCTTAAAAGTATATAAGTGTCAGTGTTGATTGCAAGGGTTGCTGGCCCCTCAATGCTTAATTGAAACTTTGCTCTTGTCAGTTCTTGTCACATAAGGTTTCCATTATCTGAATAATGAGCATGGAGTGATGATTAATTTGCCCACTCTATTCTTAGCAGGTTTTGTCTTCCAGTACAGTAGGGGAAAGATCTGGGAGAAACATGACGGTGTGCAGAAAAAAAGACAGCACTGTTTTGATAGCTCAGAAACTTCATGTATTCTGGCTCTTTTAGCCACCAACTTTACTTACACAGAGAATCACTTATCTGCATTGATTCTTATTTCATCATCTGGAGAAAGGAATAAAGATTTGATCAGATGAGCTCATAAATTCCTTTTCTTTCCCATTATGTAAACTTCCCTGAGATAATTTGTTTATCTTTAAAGATTTTCATATATGAACAGCTCTCTAACATTTTATGATAGACTTAATTTTCCCAAACAATGACAAAATTGAACTTGATGTTATTAGATGTCAAAACTTTTGCAAAAAAGGTCATTCACTCATTCACATAATAAATATGCATTAAGTATTTATTATGTGTCATCTCAAACTTAATGAATATAGAGCAAAACACTTGGCTTCCGCCTCCTCATCTAGCTCTGCTGTACAGTTTTCCATCAAACCGCATCATGCATCCACCCTCCCTCTCCTTTGTTCAAGTCAAAAATCTAGGGAACATCTTTGATTATTCTTTCTTTCTCCCACCATATTAATTTCATCGGTGAATGTTTTCAGTTACATCCAAAAGCCTAGAGTGAATCTATGCATTTTCTTCATCATGTATTGTCTGGAATTCCAGCTGTATTCCTGTTTCAGCACTTCATCCCTCCCCTAAAAAACTGTAATAATCAGAGTCATCTTCTAAAACATATACCAGATATAATCACTCTCTACTCAAAGCCTGTCACTGATTTCACTCTGTATACTTGAAGTAAATCCTGACTCTTTCTCCCCCTTACAAAGTCTTATAGATTTAAACACTATCTTCTCGTTCAAAAGCACTCTTTTCTCTACAACCATTTTTTTTTTAATGCCACTGACTAGCTGTTTATTCAATAGTGAAACTTTTTTGACCTTATACTTTTTGTATAAGCCTGGAATGTTTTTCTCCTGATTTTCACATGGCTGGTGCTGTCAAGACATCCATGTATTCATTTAAACATTTCTCTCTTTTTTTTAATTTAATTTTTTTTGTTGTTGTTACTTACAATGTAAAGAGTTACAGGCCAATATATTTAAAGTTAGCCTGCATTATTAAAAATTTCACCATCATTTTCTCTGAAAGGCAGTCTCTGGCTACCAATCCCAAGTAGTTATCCCAATACATACTATATATCATCTGTTTTAATTATTTTCATGGCTCCTGAAATCATTTATGTTCAGAGGTGAGGGCAGGCAAATGCCTCTATGGAGAACTACCTAGAGCTCCTTCCAATTCACCGTGGTGAGGAGAACACAGCCAAAGATCCCTGAGTGCCCCCCCGCAGCTATAGGAAATAATGGAAAAGCGCCTCAGTGGGGTGGCAGGTCAGGTGAGGAGTCACGGTTGAGAAAGTGAAGAAACAATGTGTGTAGATTAATGATTGTTATTTTGGAAAATATCAGTTTCCATTCCTGATATTAACAACTAGTAGGTAATCATACATGAGTAAGTATAATTTAGGACTCTTTCAGAAGCAATACAAACTAATTCTAGTTTCCTGAAGAGAATTTTATTGACAGGATCTGGACTAGCTTACACAGAATTGAAGAAAAAGTTCAAACAACCTAATTGTTAAAAAGAATAGCTACAATAGGAAGCTCATGAATTAGAGTAATTTTGAGAATCTGAAGAGTTTGTTTAATTTGCCTTCCCAAATTATACAGTATTACAGAAGTTCAAACGGTAAAGAATCTGCCTGCAATGTGGGAGACCTGGGTTCGATCTCCCTGGAGAAAGGCATGGCAGCCCACTCCAGTATTCCTGCCTGGAGAATCCCATGGAGCGAGTAACCTGGAGGGATACAGTCCGTGGGGTCGCAAAGAGTCAGACCTGACTGAGGTACTAACACTTTCACTTTTGTTTCAAAGAGGATTTTATTGAGACAATCTGGATTAGTTTACACAGAATTGAAGGAAAAGTTCAAACAAACAAATTGCTAAAAAAAAAAAAAAAAAGTAGCTACAGTAAGAAACTCATGAATTAGAATAATATCAAGAATCTGAATAGCTTAGTTAATGTTCAGTTCAGCTCAGTCGCTCAGTCCTGTCTGACTCCTTGCAACCCCATGGACTGCAGCATTCCAAGCCTCCTTGTCCATCACCAACTCGCAGAGTTTACTCAAACTCATGTCTGTTAAGTCTGTGATGCCATCCAACCATCTCATCCTCTGTCGTCCCTTCCTCCTCCTGCCTTCAGTGAGTCAGTTCTTTGCATCAGGTGGCCAAAGTACTGGAGTTTCAGCTTCAGCATCAGTCCTTTCAATGAATATTCAGGACTAATTTCCTTTAGGATGGACTGTTTGGATCCTGCCTCCCCAGATTATCCAATATTACAAATATCCATGGATTTCAACAGTTTTTTGAGATTCTTTCAAGTTTATTCATTAGTTCATAGAGAATGAACATTAACTGTGACGCTGTGACATCGCCAGTATTGTTTGCATGACTCTTAGAACCAAAGTCAATTAAATGTTCTGAGCTTTAGAATCACTGTCCATGGAAATGAGTATTGAATCTCTTTTCATGGGCATCACTGTGCTGATTAAATATGATAATATAAGAAATAACACTTATAAGCATTATGTACTACACAAATTCAGTAGCATTTACACTCAAATCTTTATAGTGGTGGATGTAGTTCTTGCTTCTACCCACCTGGTGAGGTACTGTCTCCTAGAAATATTGAGGCCCTTCCATGTCCTCAAAATAACAGCATCTATCATAACATAGCTTGAAGCTGATGTGGAGTAGGTTCCAAGACAACTATTGTTCTTTCTGGGTGACCGTATTGCTGTTTTCACATACTGTTCTGATGTTGTCTGGAATCTATAAGATGATGAAGTTTTGGCAACATATATGTCATACAGGATTTGCATGAGGCAATTTGTGAGTCATCTATAAACAGTAAAGTAGAGATTAAAAACATATATATAGCTTCATTATTTCTCTGTATTTCTCAACCTGGCCTAGGAGCCATGTTTCGGAAGTTGGAGGAGTTAGTTTTCTAAAGATTTGCATGTTCCAGGCTATACTTTGGAAGGCTAGGCATTCTTCCCTTCTGCTCTGAGAGACTTTTTGTTTCCCATGTACCAAGGAGGTTGGCCCAACAAAGGAGATTGATTTTCCTTTGGATCCAATGGATCCAAAGATCCATTTTCAGGAAACATTCAATATCCAAACGCCAACCACATATCTACAGCCCATCTCCTGATTTTTCCCTCTTGTTTTACTGTCTGGTTAAACTCTCACATACTTCAGGGCAGAAAAAAAAAATGACTCATGTCATGATACATGCTTCTCTATTACATGTCTTAATGGAATAAACTCTATACTTTTAGTCTCAGGCATTGGTTTTCAATCTTTAAAGCTGACTTAGAATTGTAAAATATTCCCTCTAATGCATTCCCAGCTTCTGAAACTGAAGGCTATGATCTCAAGATGAACTACTCTACAATAGATTTCTATAAGGGCAATACGAAACCAATATTCAAGAATGAATTCTCTCCATCCCATTCTTCAATTTTGAAAATAAAATTTCTGACTATATCACTGTTTGAGGATAGTATTGAAGAGTATGATATAAAGCAGTGATTAGAAACTACAGACTTTTAATTTTGTCAAGTCCTGCCCGTCATCTGTTTTTATAAATAAGGTTTTGCTGCGGTACAGTCATGCTACACGTATGGTCTGTGACTGCTCTCCTGCCACCTTGGCCAGAGAACATATTGCCTGGAAAGCCTAAGATATTTACTATTGGATGCTTTATTGGAAAAATTTGCTGGCTGGTGTTAAAAGTTTAGTTTTATATCAAGTTATAACACTCCTATATAAATAAAACCTTCTTCTTGCTTTGAGATATTTTCATCAGCTTATTTTTAGTAATAGTTGTCATGTTTTGTTCCTTCCCATTTACTAAATTAATTCCTAATTGAGAGACTCAAAGTTATAATAAGGAGACTCAGAATATAAAGGGAATTATGGATCATTGGGTCATACTATGCCTTAGATATTGTGATAAGAAAGCTAATGTTATCTCTTTTAACCTGAATTCTCCTCTAATGTTTGTCAGATGGGCATCATCAGAAGGAATGTGTCAAAAAATACGGTACTCACTTCATATAGGGCCCCTTCCCCATTCTCCAGCTTTCATATTCAAACAGGATCAATTCAGAAGCAGAGATCTCACAGTAGCAATGGCAAACTCTGACTTCAAAATTGTACTCCATTAGGGAGGATGTGATTTGGATTTGTTTCTCTTCTTTTCTGTCTTTAAAATTTTTCCATTGTGTGAAAATATTTTGGCATTTACAGTTTTTTAAAGTAAATAGAATTCTGGGGTTTTTGACATTTTTCTCTCCTGAGGGAGGGAGCAGAGTTACAATGAATCCTCAAAGTTGTTAGTATTTTTGTCAGTCTTGTTTTTCACATTATCTATAAAACTTGAAATTCAGACAGATTTTCCATCTAAGGTCCCTTCTAGCATTAAAATTCAATGATTTTTTAAAATGGGACTTTTTGCAGAAGCCAGATGTTATTGAGCAGTCTTGTTTACTCATTAGCAACTAGAAAACAAATATTTGGTGCTATCAACTTCACTCTTAATTTTGGGCATTCTGTTGCTATAAAGACAAACAACAGAGCAGTTTTGAGATGAGGATTTTTTGATGAATCCATATTTTCAGTATAGGTCTCTCCCTTATACTTTTTAAAATGAATATCTAAGCTTAGTCATCTTGATCTATGAGGTTATTTTCTTTTCTTTTACAGTGAACGTATGTGCCCCATATCATCATTTGAAGTGTATTACCTTTAAAGTCTGCCAAACCACTTATAGGTGTTTTCTATCAATTGAGTGTTCATGAATCAGTAAGTTGATTCAAAGTGAACATGTCTGTAAATGAACATATCTCAAATGACTTTGAGATTTGCTCACAAGTAATTTCTCAGCACATTAGCTATCATGTTGAGCAGAAAGAGAAAAAACATGTCTTTGACTTCAGACACTATAAATTTGAAAAATATTTTTTTTAAATATTAGGAAGTAAGACAGATAAGATAAAATTGGGATCACTTGTTTCTAAAGAACATATATTTTTTTTCTCATGTGGTGGTTTAGCCACTAAGTCCTGTCCGACTCTTGTGACTCCATGGACTGTAGCCCGCCAGGCTCCTCTGTCCATGGGATTTTCCAGGCAAGAATACTGGAGTGGATTGCCATTTCCTTCTCCAGGGGATCTTCCCGACCCAAGGATTGAACCTGGGTCTCCTGCATTGCAGGCAGATTCTTTACCGACTGAGCTATGAGGGAAGCTCGTATCTTTTTCTCGTGTGTTAATATGTGTGTTTATACTACATGTGTGTGTGTTAAGTTGCTTCAGTTGTCCTTACTCTTTATGACCTTATGGACTGTAGTCTGTCAGGCTCTGCTGACCATGGGATTCTCCAGGCAAGCATACTGGAGTGGATTATTAGCCCTCCTCCAGGGAACCTTCCCGGCCCAGGGCTGACCCTGCATTTCTGAAGGCTCCTGCATTGGCAGGCATATTCTTTTCCAGAAGGGCCACTGCTGGGCTGCTACATCACTGACTCTTGCAAGCAGTGGTTTATAGAATGAGAAGCCATGCACTCCACTCTCCCAACTTCAATATCTTTTTACAACTTTTCTGATTAGAACTAACTAAATTGGGTCAAAATTCCAGTATCTGGGAACTACTTACAAGAATAACTTTCCATTGCTATATATTTTTAAAAGTGATTCTTAATGTCGATCTGAGAGTTTGGCATTCGATACTGTGTCCCAGTTTCCTATAAATTTTTCTTTAAAATAAAAAGGACCATTTCTGTTTCTTCCTGTGTATGACAGCTTTACAAGTGTTGGAAACAAATATTACCTTTCCTCTTTGTCTTTCTTCCCCTAAACTAAACACCCTATACTGTTACAGAATGGTGTCTAAATCCCCCGCTTACTCTGTTTGGTCTGCTTGGCACACACCAGTTTTGTAATATATTCCTTAATGTGGACACATCACTGCACATAGTACTGTCCACATGTTCATGTCTGTAAAAATTCACAGCAAGAATTTTACAACATTCTAGATTTCCTTCAGCTTTAATTTGCTTATTCAATGGAGATATATCCACAAATCTACTTTTGACAAAATACTCTATCACTTGTATACACTCACATCCCATTAAAAGTGTGGCTTTTAAGAAAAATTTTGCCTCCATAAACTCTGTCTAGAATGCAAAATTAAATTAATTTTTTTAAAGTTATGTATCTCATTGAGTAGATTTTATTTCAAAAAAGGACAACAAAAACTGGGTGATTTTGTTTCTCTCTCATTTCTCATTACCTTTGTCCTTGTTTTATTTTTAAGCAGACTATCTCCAGTTCACAAGAAAGGTGACCACCAAAAGCTCAAAATTAAGTAGCTGCAATCTCAGATAAAGGAAGACTTTAACTCTGAATGTCCAGAATTCACTGTAATTAAATTTTATTGCCTCTACTTAGATCATGTCCATACACCATAATAAACCACGTATTTGTGGGAAAGTTTTGATTGTGTAACAAAGATCTCACACCCACGTCTAGGATAGAATCACTGGTGCTATTTGATCAATAGTCCAGCAGAGGGAAAAAGCTTGCTCTTAAAAGTAAAAGATGTTTTTTCACACCAAAACCTAACAGAAAACAATTTATCCATTTCAATTGGTACTAATAGACAATATTTGAAAGTCAATCCATAAATCTTCATTAACTCAAATTAACATCAATTAGTATATTTGTCACACTAAGGCCTAGTTATCAAAATAAGGGAAAAGCAACCATGGTCAGAAAATAAGAAGGAACCAATAGAGATTCATTTTGTTACTAACCCTAACATAATTTTTAATTTATTAAAGTTATCTTAGTCAATGTGAGTAGTTCCTATTATTAGCAGAAATATGTTCCAAATTTTAAAATTTCAACCTTGCGTGCCATTCATTCATATATTCTTCATTTAACAAATATTTTTTGAGTTCCTACCCTATGCTTGTCACTTTCCAGGACCTGGAGTTGTAATATTGAGCAATTCTTGCCTGGACTCTGACACAATGGAATTTAAGTGCAGTGCAGACCACAAGTCTTAAATAATTTATTATTTGGACTCAATTGTCATAAAGACTATAAAGTGAATCCACACTATCAGATGCTAGGCTGGTAAAAAGAGCACAGACTAACATAGACTCTGAAATCAGAGAAGATGTTTTGGAGAAATGAGATTTTAAAATAAAATGTCATTTAAGTTTAGCAATAAAAGTAGCTAGGTGAAAATATATCTGCATCTGCATATGTTGCTGATGGATAAGGAGCAAGAAAGAGTTTTCTAGTGGTGAAATTCAGTAGGAAGTTTTAAAGAAGGTTGGGTGCATGAAACTATAGAAAGTCCAAAGAGAAAAGTAAGATAGGAACAAGAAGGAGGTCAAAACCAGACTCCCTAAGTCTTTTAAGGAATTTTTTACTTTATCCTAAGAGCAATGGAAAGCCATTGAATTGCTCGAAGCAGAGGAGTAACATGGAGAGATTTGTAGTTTTAAACAATCATAATGTTTGTATATTGGGGAATGCTTTAGGATTCCAGATAGAAGGCTATTATGATAGTCTTTAGAGATGGTCTGCTTGTAATATGGTGCTGGCCAGTGGAATCAGAGGCCTGAGACGCACCAATAACCAGTATGAGAATATTTTTGAAAGTAGGAATGTTAAGACTTAATGATTGCCTGTTTTTATATGCACATATAACTGTGACTCACTCTTTCAACCTAATGGTAATCATTATGAACATGTTTTAAGATAAAAGTAGCTGATTATGGTGTTTACTGTATTACATGAAGAGTCTAATTAGTTGCCGATCTAAATTCTTTCATGGAGAAGAAGTTTTCAAAGTAATTCTCCTCTTTGGGAATAAAACTTATTTTGTGGCTTCAATAGATGCAATATTTTAGAGCCAAGAAGCTACAGAATTTTTTAAAATAAAACAACCACCTTTCTGTCTTACTGGTTTTCTGGCAATCCAAAGAAAACCCAAGGTTGCCTAGAGTAAAGAGATGAGAAAAGTTATAAGAAAGAGAAAGACAGGTGAGAATAAAAAACAGCAGAACAAGGACACCCAGAGGGAACTTGCAGTCTACCCAATTTTCAGTCTTACCTGAATGTGAAATATCCAAGTAGACAACTCTCTGAACAGGAGAAACAGGGATCCAAGCATTCCTGACTCTTAAGGTTGCACTGACCTCTTTCAAATGCTCCACATTCACACTTACTCTCTCACTGAAACTGCCTGACTATTCAGCAGCATCTCCAGGAGGAATAACCTCCACGAGGCTATTTCTTTTTTCTTTCTGTGTGAGACCATAATGATAGTAGCATATTGAGATCTTACATTTGAGAACATGGCATGCCTTGTTCTAAATGCTTTCCTTGTATTAATTCATTTAATCTTTGCAACAAATCTCTGAGGCGGTTACACTGTTGTCACCACTCTACTGATTGTGGCACAGTGAGGTCACCAGACGCCCCCCTAGGTCTCTGAGTTAGTAAATGGCAAAGCTGTGATCTGATCATATAGCATTTGGCTTCAGAGTTCAAGCACTTGATTACTTGCTCTACTAACCTTAGCATAGCAGATACAGTAATAGCAGCTATAGTCCACATGTACTCTTTATGCCAAGTGCTTTTGGTTTAAAAGACGTATCTTGATTCCTACAAAAACAACCTAAGCTACATTTTTAAGATAAGTATTATTTCCCAATTTTCAGAAAAGAACATGGTGGCTCAGGGACATCTGTTTGACATGAGGCATATAACCAGTAAACAAGCAGAGTCAAATTCTTTAGTTGGGTATATCTGAATGCAAAACCTATTCTCGCTTTTTAAAATTTATTTATTTTTCAGTAGAAGGATAATTGCTTTGCAGAATTGTGTGGTTTTCTGTCAAACCTCAACATGAATCAGCCATAGGTATACATATATCCCCTCTTGAATCTCCTTCCCATCCCCCTCCCCACCCCACCACTCTAGGTTGACACAGAGCCCTGGTTTGAGTTTCCTGAACCACACAGCAAATTCCCATTGGTTACCTATTTTACAGCAGAAAACTCAGAACCTAGTCTTAGCTCTATCACAGACAGTATGATCATAAGCTTCATTTAATCCCCTAGCTTCAGTTCACTGAACTATAAAATAAAAGTGATTCTCAAACTTGAGTAGTCTTAGAATACCCTTAGAATATTTTTGATAAATGTAGATTTTCTAGTCTCTTCTAAAGAACTTGATCAAGCAGATTTGGAGTGAGGGTCCAATCACTTATATTTTGAACAGTAATCCCTAGAGATTCTGATTCATGTGATATGCAGACCATGCTTTTGGCTGACCTCACCTTGAAACATCTATTAAACAAATGCTGCTTTTGCTTTGTTCTGTTATGGCTTTGGTTGAAACTCAACTTTCCTATGGTCACCCATATGGCACCTTCACCACCTGGACACTTAAAGATTTAAGAAAAATTGCTTTAGAATCTAACTGCATGACCTACTGGAGTCAGAAGGAAAACCCTTCTGAATTCCACAGCCTATGGAATGGGTTAGGCTCTATTTTCATGATGTCTTCATATCTACAAAGCATTTGTGCTCTCAGGATACAGGTCCTATGTTTGTATATGTAGTTTCTGTTAATTTCCTATGTGATATACAAAGGTAACATATAGAACTGAAACTCCTAGTGTGGGCTCTGCTCTCTCATCCCCATTTCTGCATTGTTGCCTGCAGTTAAACTATTCTAACCCCCAAGACTTTAATAACATAATTTCTACCCAGTTTCATTTTATTCTTAACACGTTTACTATCTAAAATTATTTTATTTGCTTTTTTCAGATATTATCTTCTTCCTGTCACTAGAAATTGTTTTGTAAAAGTAAGGACTTCATTCATTCACCACTTATTCCCAACATTTGTTAAGGGCTGAATAGCAGATGCTTACTAAATATTTGTTTCATGAGAGAATACTAATTATATTTTTCAGATTCTACTCAACATAATATCAAAATTACTGCCACAGTGGGTCTTCCTCATAACCATTCCTCTATAATTCATTGTGTATGTTTTATCATACTTTAACCTCCCTTAAATATCATTTCATCCACACATCTGTAATGATTAAAATCTAGCCCCTCCTCTCTTTATAAGGTGCAAATTTCTCTCTTACTGTCAGCTACTAGACTTCTAACTACAAACAGTTTCTCAGTCTTTCTTTCTCCAGTGCCCAAAGCAAAGCATGTGCCCCCACCAGGATTGTCCTGTCACTGTTCTGGGAACACACATGCTTCCTCCCTATGATTTGGCCTTTCCCATTTGTAGCTCACTTGGCCACATTCTTCTTGCTCATCAAAGTCTGGCTCAGGTCTCAGCTTTTTGAAGACAATGTCACTGACTGTGATATTAAACTGTATTTTGTTTCATAATATCCTTAGTTACAACCTTTTTAAAGAAAGGGTCCTTAAGTCCTCTACAGTGGTGGTTTTTAATCTGTTTGTCCTAGATCTCAATGAACATTTTGGATGATACAGAATAACACAATAGAGTAGAAAGCAAAGACAGCATCAGAGTATTTCACAAATATAAACTTGTGTTTTGTTTCTAGAAACTTTCTTTCTGTTGAAATGTGTGTGTTATACTGGTTCACAATATAAGAAGTATTGCTTAACTGTGGATCTTAGTTTCAAAAGTTTGAAAGCTCCTGTTCTGTAGAATGAATCACAGCACTGATCACATTATAGAAACTCAGTAAGTACCTTCCACTTGATTAGTTGAAATAGCTCACAGTTAATACATACAGTGAATGATAAGTAATCAGGTCCAATGTTAGACGAAATAATCGTATTGATGCTAAAGCAGTGTACTTAAATATGATTTATTTAATTATTAAATAATTGCAAAGGAGGAATTTAGATTACAAACATAATATGACTCACTTAGTATCACTTAAACTTTGCGTTATTCTGGTTTTTAAATTTAATCTCCTCTCTAGTGAAAAATCAACTCCAGGTTGTTACTTGGCAAGAACAGGAAAACTAATGAGCTTGTGCTATATTTTTAAGCAATAAATAAGTAAGGGATTTAAAATTGACTTAATATGTTTTAGTTTAATGAATTTTAGAATCTGGGACCTTAACTTCGCTATAAACACACCAATTCTAAATCTGATACTTCTCTCCCTGGGATTTTCTATAATCTAGGAAGAAGAATAAAAGTTTTGAGCTTTTAGTGTCGGTATAAAAAGTGCCTAATTTCAGAAACTAGTCACCATGGAGGATGAATTAAATGGAATCAGTTTATAATGAAATCCGTATCATGCATGTTTCATTAGTTTATATTTCAGCATCAACCTTTGAGTGAAGCAGAAAGAATGGAAAGAGGAGAAGGATAGTTCTTTATTAACTAACTTTTAGTAACATATGGAAGAATATGGAGCTGTGTGAATCAAAGACAAACTCCTCTGAAGCACTGTAAGTGAATGAATTATAATCACTGCAGAATCCTATCACATTTTTCCATTCAATGTATTTTTCAGCAATTGGTTGTATTTAGTGTATTTGCCTAATGTCAATTTTTTTTTTCAAAAGGGGAAAAAAAAAGATTTTGATTGTCTTTGTTTTGTTTTGCTTTCTTTGCTTTACAGAATAAAAAGGAAAGTCAAGGCAACACAGAGCAAATACAAATAATGAAAATATAGCAGACATGATTTTTTTGAGGGTAATGATAACTTATAAAACTATCAGGGTAGTAAAGTCTACTAAGTCAGGGGTGTGAAGAAGTGAGACTAAGCAAATGTGGTGAGGGCAGCTGCGGCCAGCATGGGGGATTGATATAACTAGCATGACCAAACACGGGGAAGAAAAGACATCTATCTCTTAGGTTATATTTTACTTGGGAATCTGAGAGTCATAAAATCTTTGCATTTTAAAGCTGGAAGGGACTCAGTTCAACATTCTAATTTCACAGAAGAGGAAATTGAATTATGTTCTGCTAAGTATGTAGTCCATGTTTGCAAAAATTGCAAGCAGATTTTCAGAACCAGGATTACACACTGGGTGAAATATACCTTGGTCTTCCTAACACCCTCCTCCACAGTATACCATGAAAACTCTCTTTATCCTTCTTCTCCATTTACTTTCTGTTATTATATCTTTTATTTTATTCATTAATACACCAAGTGTCTTCAAATTTTCAAGTTAAGTACTAGACATTGGATATATATGATCCTCGCCAAGTTCATGAACATATGCGTGAATAAGATGATAGAGATAGTAAAAATACAGAAATATAAGTTAAGTAAAAACAGATTAATGTGTGATTCCTATGATTTTCATTAAAGTGACAACTCAGCCATTCTCTGGACATAAGGAGAACATGATGTTGAAGCTGAATCTTAAAGCCTTAGTAGAAGTTAATCAGTTTTATAAAGAATGTGGAATGGAATACATGTTTTATTTCCATTAACATATGTATGTGCAGAGGTGGGGGGAGAAGAAGATTGTTATGTAGGCACTGATTTTACTGTAGTAATCTGAATGATCACATATTTCCTGTTCAATAGACTTGCTTTTCTATCTATATTTACTCGCCAAGTGATCACATCCTGCCTTATGATTTTAAATACCACCTATTTGCTGATAACACTCCAAGTTATCCCTTTAGACTGAACTTTTTCCTTGAATTTCAGGCTAGTGTATATCCAACTGCTTCCTCAACATCTTGATTTAGAAGTCTAATATGTCCAAAAATAAGTTCTGTGATTCTCTTACAAGCCATTACTTATAGAGAATTCCCCACATCTAGTTGCTAAAGTAAAAACTTTAGGACCAGCATAAATCCTTTCTCCTTCAATCCAGAATTTCTTAAAGAATCTCACTCAAATTTTACCATCTCTTCTGCAAGTATTACAGTTCACCATAAGTGTTGAATGGATCCAATCCTAATAGGTATCTTTGTGTCTACTATTGTCCCATCCAATCTATTCTCCTTACAGCAGCCAGATAAAAATGAGTTTCTGTGTCATTCCTTTGCTCAAAATGCTTGAAAGCTCTTTCCTATTATCGAGAATAAAAGGCCACAGCCCTTACTATAACCATGTGGCCCTCTTGGCCTTATGCTACTTCTCTGCCCTAATTGCCAGCTTCTCATCCCAGCTTCACTCAGGCCTACCTACATGGTCCTCACTCTTCCTCAAACACTGCAGGCACATTCATGCCCCAGGATCTCTGCACATGCCATAATTTCTCCTGGGGATACACTACCTCAGATATCAAGTCTCACTGTTGCTTCCTTCAAGTCACAACTAAAATTTTACCTTCTTAGTGAGAGATTCCTGTCCACTGAGGATTTCACTGTCCCACATTACCTAAAATATATTTATATGTTTTACTTATGTTTTAATTTTGCTTTTTTTTTTTTTTGCAGGGAATGTTTTTGCTATTTTTGCTACCACACACTAGAATGTAATATCTAAAGGAACAACATTCATTTTTATTAATAATTGAGTCTCTCAAGTTCATACAGACCAACTTCAACACACCATTCCTTGTGGACATCTGTGATGAAAGTATTAGAAATTCCATATTGGAAATGTCTTAGAATAAACATAGATTTTGTATCTCTCTCAAATTGCAGACACTCTTGGGCTGAGAAACATATCAAGTTAAATGAATTATTAATGCATTAGCATAAAATCATTAACTGCTAATTTTGCTTCCATGATAAATTCTTTTAAAAAAACACTAAAAATGGAATTTGGAAGATGGGGAGAAGAAAGGGAAAAGTTTGAAAAGTTATCTTTCAAATAACCCAATATCTGGGTCAGACAGATTGGAAGCTGGGGGCGGGGCGGGGGCGGCATTGGTTGCTGTGTTGTGTCTGATCATCTTAACTCTGTGATTCTAAAGCAGCTGAGAGAACAGGAGAGCAAAGTGCTGAACTGAAGAAGAAGGACTCGTTTAGTTTCCAAGGTAGAACCCTCGATGAAAACAGGAGAATTCAAATCAATGGAATGTACTCTATCAGTAAACTGGCAATCAGACTTACCTTGTAGATTGTTATATTGAAAATATATTGAAAATCTGAATGACATAGTACTTTTAAACAATGTTTCATATATAGCAAACAGTAATGACTGTAAGTAGGACCACGAATTGAAGTACTTTGAGAATCCAGCTATTCACTGGTAGTTCATAGGGATACATTTCCTTGTCCCCACTGGAAACACTAGATTACATACAGTTTATATTTTTAGGCATAAAGTAACATAGATACTCCACAGTATTTGTTAATAATGTTTGGTAAAGGAAGCTTCTTCCATAAAATCATTAATCATTGTCTGGCTTATAATAGTTATTGTTTTATACAAATATAGAAATATGATCTTAGAAGATGTAGGATCAGTTCTATTTTTCTATGACTCTCTAAAAACAGATGATAGAGAAAGTCAACCTGAGATGGATAGAAATAAGTTATATCTTTTCATTTAGCATATATGTCATTCTTAGTCCTAAATAGTATGCAAAAGAAAGGTAACAATACCATAGATTACAGATAAAGTTCAAGAAATAATTTTTAAATGAGAGTATAGATGTACATTTCTTAATGTTCTGTTTTGTTTTTAAGGTCTAGCAATTAGCCATGGCAAGTGAGTAAAAGTGAAGTTCTTACACTTCTCTGGCATCTACTTTGATATTTACAAAACTCAGCAGTCATTGCAAATTTTACATTTTGTGTAAATTTCACATCTTATGGAAAAGTAGTACAACAAGATGTCATAAATATTTGATAAACGAAGTCAGAAAATACCTGGGAGGAAGCAAAAAATGGAAAGGCCAACGATGGGGGAGTTTAATCCAAATGAGTGAACAATTATTAAGGAGTCTGGCTTGAGCTGGACAGAGTCAGCATTGTAGGGGCATTGGATGAACTGAGGAATCAGGACTGATTAAGGACAGCTGTTAGAGGGAGGAGCTGAGAACTGCAGACTCACCCACGTGAATTCAGTGTAATTGACTCAGATTACCCCAGTAGCCTCAGCTCCTCTCAAGCTCTATAAGGCAGCTATTTCTTTTAGAAATAAACTCTTTTTGTCATTAATTTCTTTGATGTCCTGAAGAATTATCTTGCAGTAGCTCACAGATGTCTTTGCCAGAAAGCATCCAGACTCATTATGAAATACAACAAGAAACGGCACAACTCAAAGCAGCTTGGAAACAAAAGCAGACACTTTGTCTCTCCCGTTTTTCCCAAGAAAATGCCAAAAATTCAGAAGTATAAGTTTGAGAAATTCCAATCCGTATTTCATGTTTGTAATATGATTTGTTTCCAAGAACTGTAAATTGTGTTGCAGCGTAAATATCACATTCCTACTCAAACTCCAAAGGGAATAAGTAACTGTTTGGGGTGTTTTGGTACTCTACTTAAGGCCTCACTGAGACCTGGAAAAATCTGAATTTAACTTGTGAGGATTATGTGACATAGTACTTCAGAGAGCCATATAAATTGGCTCTCAAAAAGAGAAATGAATATTGTGGATATCTAAAGAGAATTCTAAGGACTATGCCAACTAGAACAATTTAGTAAAAAATAGTTAGAAATTAAATAACACTTGAAAGAATATTTAAAATAAGTCTATATTCTCAAAAATAGCAGATAAGAAAGTTCATACAAAAAAAAACATATCACCAGCATGGAAAATGTATCCAAAATTGAAAAATGACTCCAATTCTTTGGAAGAAGAGTTGAAAGGTAATTTTTTTAATTTCTTTGGAAATAAAAGCAAAATTTCAGATTTAGACTCCTTTTATATAAAGAATTCTGCACTAGCTTTAATCATTAAAAATATTATGGAATAGGATGGTAATAAATTTGTTGTATGATGAGCAAAAAAGAAAAAAAAAAAAACAGGTATTACTACATTCCTGTAATTAACCAGTTACTATAGCTTAAGCATGGCAGCTGCTATACTTCCCCAATAAATGACTGCTAATACACAGGACTTTTAAGTGAATTGTGAGGTCATAAGACACTTCTTCACATCTAATCCTATACCATTCAGCACCTTTTATAATAAATTTGTATTTTTGCTTTTACTATTTTCTTAGTATGTATAGAAAAGGCCTTCTTGGGTCATGAGAGTATTTAACTGGTAGAAAACTAAGATTATTTTAGACCAGTGCTCCTCAAATGACTATGCATGCATATTGCCAGGAGATTTTGCTGAAATGCAAATTATGGCATACTGTTCTAAAATGAGGCCTCGGAGTCACCATTTCTGAGCTGCACAGAGGCTGATATATCACCACACTGCATTTGGATCTCAATGGCTATTGACCTTTTCTTTGAAATTGTTTACTTAAGTACACGAAATTGCACATTGCCTCACCTTAAGACAATGTGCTGAAATATATGTCAGAAACAACATAGGTAACATCTATAAAGGAGAAACTGGTCAGCAACACACTTTTGCCTCTTTCTTATTCTTCCTCTGCATGCTTCACTGCTATTCTTCCTCGAAGCGAGAGAACACCTTAGCTAAAATGAAACCGTAACAGAAAGTGACATGAATACAGTTAAGCATGAAGCCTTCACAACACAGACTATCAGCCTGGATTTTGTTGACACTTTCTATCGCCTTCTCAAAATATGTGTCAAACAATATTTTGTTCTAAACTTTGATTATCATTGCATAATATTATACCAATTTTACCATTAAACTTCAGATTTATATTTACACAATATTTTTAAGATTGAATCTACTAACTCTTTGGTTCAGGTTGACACTTGCCTTCCTCAGGCCTATTACCTGCCTTACATCTTGGGACTCTGAAAAGTCGTATTCAATTGCATTAATGGCTGCAACTGTACAAAATTCAAATGTACAAACTGCTGTGGTAAGCAGTGGTTCAGTATACTTCGTATCCTTTCCTTGTATGAGTGCATGCTCAGTTGTGTCCAACTCTTTGCAACCCCCTGGACTGTAGCCCACCAGACTCCTCTGTCCTTAGAAGTTTCCAGGCAAGAATATCGGAGTAGGTTGCCATTTTCTACTCCAGTCCTTTCCATAGTTACATACAAAGTATTGGAGACTGACTGATTCCTGCAATGATGTTTGCTAATGTCAGATAGTATATCATCTCTGCTAACAGGATCAACAGATACTGCATCAAAATAATTGTTGATACTAAAGAAAGCCAAGAAGTGTTATATATACACTCAGAAAAATATGGATTATGGAGTAGTGCAGAAAGCAAATTATATGAACTCACATACTGATTGTAATTGCTAGTCCTTCAACAATTCAACCATCATCTTAATATTTAGGAAAGGATAAAAATAGCAAAGGCAAACTTCCATGCAAATAACTCTTCTTTCTTCCCTGTCCTCAATTTATCTTTTGCATTGCATTTGGAGCCGTAAGCAAAACCTCATCCACGTTCAGTATGCTAAGGTCTTTTTAACATGGAATAGAAGAGTACGGTTGTAACAAAATGCGGGAACACACAATGCCAACTGTGATCCTGGCCATGATCACTTTAAATTAAATGACCCAGGGAAACCAAAGGCACTGTCTACAGAACATCCAAGTAATTTCTTGTGAAGACTTCATGCACACATTGCCAGGAAAAGAGAAATGCAGTTTCCCTCCAACTGCTTGCTACGAGTGAACAGATCTGTCCTCAGATAACAGACCTGAGGCACTAAAGGTGAATGTTTCCGCTAGAAGGACTGTGAGGTGTGGGGAAAGACACAGTAAATACTGAAGGGAAACTTACAAACACTGTTTTCATAGGCAGAAATGATGGAGAGAAGTTACTGATGATTATAAATAGCATAATAAAAGAAAGTAACATAACCTGAATCAAGTAAATAAATTACAAATTGGAAAACAGAAAACAAAAAAAACAAATTAGAGAATGCTTCTTAAGGTTAGTCAAAACAAAAAAAGAAAAGTCTTGTTTTTCTAAACTGGCAGTGTAAAAAAATTATACATACAGCCATTTTGTGGCTAGACATTTATACGTGTATCATTTTAAATATATGGAATGATACGAAAGTGAAGTGAAAGTCTCTCAGTTGTGTCTGACTGCGACTTTCATGGAAAGTCTTGGAATGTACAGTCCATGGAATTCTCCAGGCCAGAATACTGGAGTGGGGAGCCTTTCCCTTATTCCAGAGGATCTTCCTGACCCAGGAATCAAACCAGGGTCTCCTGCATTGCAAACTGATTCTTTCCCAGCTGAGCTATCAGGGAAACCAGAATGATACAAAACAATTTTGCTTATGTACACCTAAAAAAAAGTTCAATTCAATGATAGAAGCACCAACATTACACTACAGGAAAACTAGTCACACTTTACACTATGTACATGAAACAGATCCATTTCCACCACTGCTATGATCTGTTTTGGATTTTGACATTTCCTATATCCTTATTACAAAAACTACTCAAGATGTGCCAGAAAAGTAGTCACCTTAGTGCTAGGAGAAAAAAAAGAAAAAGAAAAGAAAACTTAATATTTAATGTTCCATCTAATCTAAACTCTTTTTTAGCAAGCAAGAAATATATTTTTAAAAAATAGCCTTAGATCAAGAAAGGATCAATACAAAGCCTAGTATTTACTGAAGATAGAAGTTCATTTTAATGTTGAATTAACAATATTTTATGCTGAGTTGAGATGAAGGCAGGGAGTTTCTTTGTGCCGCATTTTCCTTAATTTTAATTGCCCAATTAGCTGGGGCTGTGTTGTTCATGGTTAACAGGAGCAAGGCAGATCACTTTAGTAAACAGCTCAGTGGTTAGGTCTGGTAGTTTACTCATGTGTAACAAGAAAGCAAATTACCTTACAGTCTTCAGAAGCAATATCATAGAGGAACTGATATCTAAAAATCTAAAAGCAATGAATATAATGAATATAAAAGATTGAGATTAAGGCTGCATGATTATTTTACTCACTGTTTTGCTTTATTTTCTGGAAGAATGTTACGAAAGAATACACCTCATCTTTATAGGCCACTTCGATGAGTTTTGTGAAAATTGCCACCTCCTATGAAATATAGTGTCAACATACATAAACATTTTTAACCTTTATGAATTTCTGAAGGCAACAGAGAAACTCTAAGTCTTCTAGGACTGCCCCAGCTGGGGGGGCTTTTACGCACAGTACAAAGGGACTCATGCATGGCCATGTGTTAATTGATAGTTACTGCAGAAACTTTCTCCTTGAAGAAACATCACTTGCATAAACAGATTGCACTGAAACAACTTTGGTTGATTTTAACAAACTATGATATCACATCCTTTTTTACAAGTGTGTATTAAAATAAGTAGAGATATTTGCCTTCTGGGGCTACAGTGAAAATGTTTCTATCAGATTTTGCAGTATTCCTAAATTTTATAGGTATCCTGGAAGACTGAAAATGAAGGCAAAAAAAAAAAAATGAAAGAAAAGAAAATGCAAACACATTATATTAAAAACTGGGAAAGTATACTCTTTTTCTTAAGTTGAACTTAATCATAATGAATCAAAAACTATGAAGCACAGCAGGTATTTAGTATAATTTGGCTTAATGACTGATTAAGTGGATAATGTTTTTACTAGTTCAGTTTGAAAGTTCAGATAGAAATAAGAAAGAGATAATGTAAAGGTTTTTTTTTGTTTGTTTGTTTTTAACATAAATGTACTGCACCAGAACATAAAGACACGGGATCAATGCTCATACTACCAACACTAAACGCAAAATAAAATAGTATCAGGGAAAGAAAAGTTCATGCAAAATCTATGAATATATACATGATTTTGAAGCTTGAAGTGTAAAAGAAAATATGATAAGAAAAGGAAAGGTGTCAGATGAAAAGAAGATTGCAGATGACATTAAGACAAATAATAAGACATTTTTCAAGCATGGAAGAACAAAAGGTCAGTAACAGAGACAGTGGAGTTTCTTACAGATGGCCAGAGCAATTTACTGACTGAAAAGACAGGCATTGCTAAAACAAAAATCAAATGAGTTCATTGCCTTCCTATTCTCAGAGAGGGCTTGAGAAACAGAATCAGAAATAGACATAAATCTCAGAGGAATAAGGAGAAAAAATACCAAAGGAGGACTGCACTGAAACAAGTGCTTAAAAATAAAATCAGTTATTTTTTTACAAGAACTGAAAATCACTTATATTCTTAACAAACATGTTATTTTATATTTTTTTAATTTTAAATCTATAAAGAGTTTTGGAAGCAAAAGTATAGCAGAATCCCACTAGCCTCTTTTCCAAATTTGTGAGGTGACTAAAATTGGGACAATATGGGACAAATAGGATCTCCAATTTGAATTAGTTTCCCAGTAAGAAAAACAGCATTTGGAAAGATTAGTAGTAGATTTTAGGGGTCCTCAAATCTATATCAACTTCACTGAAGAGAAAGTCATCAGGTAACTAGGGTTGGGTTTACAATCATTTCTGTTATACAGCAAAAGTAGCACCTGTAAAAAAATGTCTGTCTCAGTAGAAATGGCTAAACTAAATAGAAAATTCAACTTAAAATACCTATAAAGCATCACAACACTTTCATTAAGGGAAAGAATGCTAGAAAAAATGCATCTTGTTAGGTCAAGACCCTGGTTCCTACTGCTCAAACTCTTGAATTGCTAAGCTGATAATTTAAATGTATAAATAGCCCTTGAGTTAAATAGTGAGAGGTGGCTTTATAGCACATTCAGGTACAGAGTTAGTGAGCAAAAGTGAATTTCATTAGTACACCTTTATGACCAATTAGCATAAAGTAAGTAGAGACTGGTGGAGGTCAGCCTTGTAAGAACATAATCAAAAGAAGAAGGACTGTTTTAAGTGTAGAAGAAAGACACAGTTGAAGAAGGTATATGGAAAGAAAAATATTTTAGATACTGTTAAATGCTATGCCATCTGATTTATGCTTTTTTGTGATGGATATAGCTATGAAGGGAGAAGGCATTGGCAACCCACTCCAGTATTCTTGCCTGGAGAATCCCAGGGACGGGGAAGCCTGGTGGGCTGCCATCTATGGAGTCAGACACCACTGAAGCGACAGCAGCAGCAGCAGCATGGCTATGAAAAGGACCAAAATATTTTCCTTTCAGTCTGTAACTTTGGGTCATATATATATATATATATACAGGTATGTTGGGATGACAGGCTGGTTAATTTTATGTGTCAACTTGTCTGGGCCTGGATGTTTCTGTAAAGGGGTTTGGATGATATTAACACTTAAATTAGTGAACTTGAGTGAAGCAGATTACTTTCCATCATGTGAGTGAGCCTTATCCAATCAGTTGAAGGCCTTAGTGGAACAAAGACTGACCTTTCCTGAACAAGAAAGAATTATCTCAGCAGATTGACTGTGGACTTGAACTACAACTTCTCCTGAGTCTCTCGTCTGCAAGCCTAGTGCATCTGTTTTGAATGCAACAAGCCTCCACAACGACGTGGGCCATTTCCTTAAAATGAATCTCTCAATATATAGACAGTACATAAACATATACATAAATAGTAGATAGAGAGATGATAGAAGATAATGAATGAATGATAGATAGATGAGTAGGTAGATAGATATCCTATCGGCTCTATTACTCTGGAGAACTCTCCTAATATATTAAAATAGATGACAAGATTAAACAAGCACTGTATATTAGTACGAATTTTAAATCTCTTTAAATAACCTGGTGTCGTGCACAGTTGAGGTCCAAATGTGAGTCGTGATGATGGGACTTAAGTGAGTTACTCCACTAACTCCCTCACGTTGAAATCCATTCCACTTACCTCTTGTTTTGGGAATGAGATTCTTTCCAAAAGTTCAGGCAACTTGAAACCTCTTACAACCCTAGTCCAGTAAGATTTTAAAATAAAGTGTATCCTAGAGAGAAGCCAGAGTCAATTTCAGAGTGATGAGGATTCCAAGTGAGAAACAAAAAGGATCATCAAAGTGAAAAAATGCAGTGTCCTCAGTGTGAGGAAGTAAGAAGGATTAACTCTTTGTTCTTTTGACAGTAAGTTCCAACCCAAACTGATTAATGTAGCTTAACAATTTAATCTTAAAATGATCCAAAGTCAGGTATTTCTCCAAAAGGTTGAAAAATGAGTGAAACAGAACCTTGGGGTTCTTCTAGAACAATGATTCTGAAGTAGCAAAGTGTATCAAGATTTACTCAAGGGGGGCTTTAAGTTAGTCGATTTTAACTGAGGTCTAAATTTGCAGAATTAAAAAATGGAGAAAATTCTGCAGTTGGTTTTTAATAATATTTCTTTACAATATAGAAAATCTACTTGAAGAAATTAGATTATTAATTAAGGTAAATTTTTAAAAGTGAAATAAAGAAAAAATGCTGAAGAATAGAAAATATACAAGCAGCATGTAAATGTCATATTAGAACTAAAAGATGAAAGAAAATAATTCTTAAGTCAGACTTAAGGAAAGGAAAGAAAAGACAAGAAACAAAGGAATAGGCATAAGCCATTTCCTTCAATCATGAAGTGGAGAAAAGCTAACCATTAACCATAAAATCCACAATGGACTATAATGTGAGGGAGAAAAATTTTTGATACATGTGATGTTAATTCAACTTTTATTTATTACAAGTAGCTAGTATTACCCTAACTAACAAAAGCAGTAAATAAACAGTAAAATACTGAAGAAAATCAAATTAGTGATAATCATACATGATATGATATTTTCTATGCTTTCTGCTTACAATAAAGAAAACAAAATTTTAGTTTTAAATAAAGTTAATGATAAACATAAATGTTAATTAAAGTATTCATGAAACAATTATATTTAACATTTTGCATTTTTAAATGTATATTATAGTCTGTTGTGTTTACTAGAAATAACTGCCTTTGCAGTAATTCAATGTTCAAATAAAACATGTATAAATAAATTTATCATTTAACTCTAAAGTAAGAAAAATAGCAAACCAAGTTTAAGAATAGAAAGGGAAAAAATAATAATGATTAGTGTAGAGATTAATAAATTTTGAACTTAAAATATAACTGAATCACATCCCAGAGTAGGAAATTTTATATTAAAAATATGGTCAGAATTATAATTAGATAAGGGAAAAAAGTATATACAAATAAAGAATAAGAAAGCATATATTAAAAATTGTTATATATTACTTGGTAAATTTAGGCTAACACATTTAAAAGTCATAGTAAAATAGATTATATTAAAATTGAATTTAGACATTTACAAAAAAAAATCTAAAACTGAAAACAGATTATCACCCATGAAAAGTATCAAAATGCTAGAAAATTTTTAAAAAGAAGCAAAATCCATGGACTTTTAAATGAACTGTGACATTTTCTTGACTGTATTCTTATTTTCTTTACCTCATTCAAAGAAAGCAAAGACCATAAAGTTTTCAATAAATTGTGTAAGGTAAAACAGTGAAAAAGAATACAGACAAATTTTACCTACTTTCTATAGGTAAAAACAGTGCAAAAGAATACAGACAAATCTCACTCAGCTTACAGATATTCTAAATAAACTACAACCGAAATCACCCAAAGACACAAACCATGATCACTTATAATTTATTCTGTTTAATTTTATTCCAGAAAAGACATTATTATAATTCACCATGCTAGTGGGCTAATGTATAGATGTGAGAGTTGGACAGTGAAGAAAGCTGGGCGCTGAAGAATTGATACTTTTGAACTGTGGTGTTGGAGAAGACTCTTGAGAGTCCCTTGGACTGCAAGGAGATCCAACCAGTCCATCCTAAAGCAAATCAGTCCTGGATGTTCGTTGGAAGGACTGATGTTGAAGCTGAAACTCCAATACTTTGGCCACCTCATGTGAAGAGTTGACTCATTGGAAAAGACCCTGATGCTGGGAGGGATTGGGGGCAGGAGGAGAAGGGGACGACAGAGGATGAGATGGCTGGATGGCATCACTGCCTCAATGGACATGAGTTTGAGTGAACTCCGGGAGTTGATGATGGACAGGGAGGTCTGGCATGCTGAGGTTCACAGGGTTGCAAAGAGTCGGACAGGACTGAGCGACTGAACTGAACTGAACTGAAGTGAGTTAAAGGTGGAGAGACTGTATGTCTTGAGAAATATCCAAAACGCATCTGATAAATTTCAAAGTCCATTTCCATTTAAAATTGCAATAATGAGTAGAAAATAATTTTAAATTTTTTATAGTAAATTAGATGTTAATATTTTGGGGAAAAAAAAACCAGTAACAGAAATAACAGAGACAGGGAAGGAGGCACTTTAGCTTAGGGTGAAGGTCCACTGGGGGTGAAGTGTGGACCTCATCAACAGGCTCTTTAGTTCCTCTTTGATTTCTGCCTTTAGTAAAGAGAAAAATAAACTGCAGGAAAATGTCTATAGCATATTTGCAAAGTAAAGGAGTATACTGTAAAGACTGCATATTGTCACTACGCTTATTTAACTTATATGCAGAGTACATCATGCGAAATGCTAGGCTGGATGGATCAGAAGCTGGAATCAAGATTGCAGGGAGAAATATCAAAATCTCAGATACACAGATGATACCACTCTAATGGCAGAAACTGAAGAGGAACTAAAGAGCCTGTTGATGAGGTTCAAAGGGGAGAGTGAAAAAGCTGACTTAAAACTCAACATCCATAAAACTAAGATCATGGCATCTGGTCCCATGGTTTCATGGCAAATAAACACAGAAAAAGTGGAAACAGTGGCAGATTTTGTTTTCTTGGGCTCCAAATCACTGTGGATGTGACTGCAGCTGTGAAATTAAAAGACACTTGCTTCTTGGAAGGAAAGCTATGACAAACCTTAGTCAGTTCAGTCACTCAGTCATGTCCAACTCTTTGCAACCCCGTGGACTGCAGCATGCCAGGCTTCCCTGTCCATCACCAACTCCCAAAGTTTGCTCAACCTCATGTCCATCAAGTCAGTGATGCCATAGAACCATCTTATCTTCTGCTGCCCCTTTCTCCTCCTACATTCAATCTTTCCCAGCATCAGGGTCTTTTCTAATGAGTCAGTTCTTTGCATCAGGTGGCCAAAGTATTGGAGTTTCCGCTTCAGCGTCAGTCCTTCCAATGAATATTCAGGACTGATATCTTTGAAAATTGACTGGTTTGATCTCCTCACAGTCCAATGGACTCTCAAGCATCTTCTCCAACACCATAGTTCAAAAGCATCAATTCTTTAGCACTCAGCTTTTTTTTTTTTTTTAATGGTCAAACTCTCAAATAAACCTAAACAGTGCATTAAAAAGCAGAGACATGACTTTTCTGACAAAGGTCAGTATAGTCAAATGGTGAGAGTTGTACCATAAAGAAGGCTGAGAGCCAAAAAATTGATGCATTCAAATTGTGGTGCTGGAGAAGATGGTTGAGGTTCCCTTGGACAGCAAGGAGATCAAGCCAGTTAATTCTAAAGGAAATCAATCCTGAGTATTCTTTAGAAGGACTGATGGTGAAGCTGAAGCTCCAACACTTTGGACAGGGAAAGCTGAATTGCTGGGGTCCGTGGGGTTGTGAAGAGTCACACATGACTTGGTAACAGAACAACCGTAACATATACAGGTATGTATATACACAGAGAAAGAAATATGAGAGAAATGAAGACTAAATATGACTGAGAAAAAATATGACTGAAATATGACTGAAAACTATGCTGAAATTTTAATAGTGATTGATATTGTTTATTGTAATTTGGGGTGACATTTCTTTATATTTTATACAGTTTCAGGTTAAAATAAGCTTGTTATTTGCTTTATAACTAGAAAAGCAATTGAAGCTGATTTAAGTAAAATACATAACCTTTGAGACAGCAATTACTCCTTTGATATTAGACCCTAGTGAAATATTTTCAAGGAAGATTAAACCTACATTCAAAAACATGTTCATTAAAATGTTATTGAAATAAAGGAAAGATTGTAATTAATTTTAAGGTGTTGACTATGTTATTGTTAGCATATGATAGCATGTGCAAAGATGATTTTTCCACAGCATATTATGGTCAAAAGAGGGCGTAGATAGGCAGAAGACTTGATTTCTTACATGAAACCCACCAGCAATGTAAACGTGGACACTGAGTTTTCTCCATCCCAGATACAATGGCTTAGTTTGGACAGTTGTATAAGGCAAAGTTTTCTCAACATTGTAACATCTTTCTGGTTCAGACCATTTTTATTTTGTTCCTAAAATTTAGAAGTTTCACCAGGAAATATAGAAGTGGAAATGAGACTTCATCTAAGTCTTGCGTTCATAGATAAAACAGGAACTAAAATCCTTTGCATAGTTGATCCATTACCATATGCTAATCAAAGAAACTGAAACAAGTTTAGAAGAAAAGAAATACCTTCCACCTTGGGGAAATACACAAAATTGGGGGAAAGAAACATGTAGGAATACCAGACGCAAGCCTGGCGCTAACAGTAGGGAAGTTCACCAGACCGTTTTCCTTTCAACCGAACTCAGTTCAGAAATCTCAAATTTCTTAACTAGACTACGCCTCCTTTAAGTCCCCACTCCTTATAACTGATAATCATTAATTAAGTAGAAGTCCATCTCTGGAGAAAAACAAAGGATAGAAATATTGTCAGTTTCTGAAGTCATGAGGTGAATTTGCAAATCCCAGCCCCAGTTTCTTCTTCCCCAGAGTGGGCTGACAGTAGTCCTCATAGGTTTTGTTTTATGAGAATTAAAAGTTATACAGAATATAACAGCCTAACACTGTGTCTGACACACAGTGGTTTCCACAATTTTTTAAAAATTATTATTAACCTATGGCATGTGCAGTCACAATCAAGGCCAATTTCATGGGCAGGCAATCTGTGCAGTCACACAGAAAACCACAGTCAGAGAAACTCCCATGCTTGAATTCATGCTTTGCTGTTACCAACTTGAAATTCTTAATAATTTTTTAACAAGAGGCTTCAAATTTTCACTTTGCATTTGGTCTCCCCAGTTATATAGCTGGTGTTGGTCAAGAAAAGAGAGCCCGTATTATACAGAGTAAAATAAGTCAGAAGGAGAAAAACACATATATATATATGGAAGCATATCTATGGAATCTAGAAAGATGGCACTGATAAATCTATTTTCAGGGCAGCAGTGAGACACAGACTCAGAGAACTGACATGCAGACCCAGCGAGGGAAGGAGTGGGTAAGCCAAACCGAGACAGCAGCCCTGAAAACACATGCACTGTGAAATTGATAGCCAGTGGGAATTTGCCGTGTGACCAAAAAAAAAAAAAAAAAAAATCCCTGCTCTGTGACCACCCAGGGGGTGTGAGGGAGGGGAGGGGGGAGGGAGGCTGAGGAGGGAGGGGACATATGCACATCCATGACTGATCCATGGTGATATATGGCAAAAACCAACACAATATTGTAGAGCAGTTATCCTCCCATTAAAAATAAATATTTTTTAAAAGTAAATAAAATCATACATATCACAACAACCACAAAAAGAATCATTTGACTTTACCAATGCAATTTAATTATTTTGACTAGTCATAGTACTATTTTATGCATTCTCATTCATCTATACTCCATGGCTGTTAATGAAACTTATGGCTGCTCTTTTTACATAACCTCTCTAGGGTAAGGAAGCATATGATACATATAGGGTGCCTTATGGATCCAATCTGATTTCAAAAAAGCACAGTCTTCACTTTGATCAAAATGATTTAAAATCCTGAAGATTTATGGCAATTTTTGAGAAAGACAATTTATAATTTATTACATGGACTGACGGATGTTGAAAGCACCTTGTAATTCACACAGTGTTATGCTAAAAGTACTCCAGTTACTTAATTAGCCACAACATAAAAAAGATGTATGCAATTTCAGGTGGCAAAACAGCAAACTTGCAAATTAGACATTATAGGAAGGCACAATTGTAGAGGCTTCTGCAAAGTCATCAAACTGGATTCTAATTAGTAGTAGAGTCCACTTTCATCACTTGAAAATATCTACTCCTGTATGTGTGTTTTTATAGAAACCACTTTGTTAAAAGCAGAATTCAGTAAAGGGCAGAACATCTTATCTGCCTCATTTAAGTTGTAAAGGATCAAGATCAGATTTTTGAATTGGATCTGACAAGAAATTGATGGCAAGTACAGAAGAGAGGTGTATTTAGTTCTGTTAGAAATCCATAGTGAATGATTTTTTAGGGGCTTCTTTCTAGGTCAGCACTTTCGGTTTTTCAAAGTTCCAGTTAAAATGTGCTGCTAGCATTAAGATACTAAATGGTATTAATCTGAACATTTTTCAAATATATTCCATACTCCACAGCTGTGAATTAATGTCTATATCCAAAAAACTTTTTTTTTCAATTCCTCAATGTATATAAATTATAAACAAATGTGATGATATCTGAACAAATAACCTGAGTGACAATAATTCTTCTGGCAATTCCCAGGAATAATCAGCTACTGAAATGAAGTAACAGCTGTTGACTAGCGCTGTCATAAAACGCACTACTCTTTTAAAAGGAGAAGATAACAGATAGATAAAAACACTATTACACATCTTGCAGCATTTTTTGCCTAGCATGTTTCAGACAAGTAGTAGGAATATTAAAACATTTATTCAGTGACCTTTCAATCCATGCCTACAGAAGCAATCTGAATGGGTTAACCAATGGGATATTTGAAGAGGAGTAGAATGACTGATGTTTACACCTTACATGTGTGTCCTACATTGCTTCAGCTGTGTCTGACTCTCTGTGACCCTATGGAATGTAGCTTACAAGGTTCCTCTGTCTATGATTCTCAAGGCAAGAAGACTGGAGTGGGTTGCCATGCCATCCTCCAGAGGATCTTCCCAGCCCAGGGATTGAACCCAAGTCTCTTGATTCTCCTGCATTGGCAGGCAGGGGATGTACCCACTAGCGCCCCTAGGAAGCCACTTACACCTTACAACTCATAACAGATGTTTCTGTATGAAAATTGGCAATTGGGATTGATTCAATTTTTAATGTTCATCATATGATTGCTATATTCAAACTGCAGTGAAATGCAGTATGAAGATTAGAGTGCTGAGAACAAAATATGAACAAGACTTATCAAAATATGGAAAGGTTTTAAAAATGAGGCAATATTGAACACAAAAATAACTCAAAATTTATTTTTGTTGTTCAGTTGCTCAGTCATGTCCAACACTTTGCGACCCCAAGGGGTGCAGCACGCCAGGCTTCCCTGTCCTTCACTATCTCCCAGAGTTTGCTCAAATTCATGTCCATTGAATCAGTGATACATCTCATCCTCTGTCATCCCCTTCTGCTCCTGCTTTCAATCTTTCCCACCATCAGGGGCTTTCCCAAGGTGTTGATTAATCATATCAGGTGGCCAAAGCATTGGAGCTGCAACTTCAGCATAAGTCCTTCCAACGAATATTCAGGGTTGATTTCCTTTAGGATTGATTGGTTTGATCTCATTGCAGTCCAAGGAACTCCCAAGAGGCTTTTCCAGCACCATAATTTGAAAGCATCAATTCTTCAGCATCCAGCTTTCTTATGATCCAACTCTCACATCCATACATGACTACTGAGAAAACCATAGCCTTGACTAGACAGACCTTTGTCGGCAAAGTGATGCTCTACTTTTTAATACCCTGTCTAGGTTTGTTATAGCTTTTCTTCCAAGGAGTAAGCATCTTTTAATTTTATGGCTACAGTTATAATTATAAAATTTCCACAGGACTGGGAAACAGAGACTCTCAGAGGGCACAAACAAAGCCTTGTGTTCAACAGGACCCAGGGGAAAGGAGCAGTGATGCCCTCAAAAGACTGAGCCAGACCTGCCTGTGGGTGTTTGGGAGTCTCGGGCAGAGACGTGGGTCGACAGTGGCCTGCTGAGGGGTCACGGACACTGACAGAAGCTGTCCTGGGAGGCGCAGTGTGCTGGCCTAAGTCCTTTGAAGTAGGTCACCATTGCGCCTACCATGGTTTGGCCTCAGGTTAAACTATAGGAAGGCAATACAGCCCTACCCCTCAGAAGAAAATAGAAGGAACTTGCCCACCAGAACAACACCTAGTTTTCCCCACAGTCAGTCCCTCTCTTCTATGGGATAGAGAAGACTCCCACAGTGTTGAAGACTCTTGAATCCCTTGGACTGCAAGGAGATCCAACCAGTCCATCCTAAAGGAAATCAGCCCTGGGTGTTCACTGGAAGAACTGATGTTGAAGCTGAAACTCCAATACTTTGGCCACCGGATGAGAAGAACTGACTCCTTTGAAAAGACCCTGATGCTGGGAAAGATTGAAGGCAGGAGGAGAAGGGGATGACAGAGGTTGAGATGATTGGATGGCATCACCTACTTGATGGACATCAGTTTGAGCAAGCTCCAGGAGTTGGTGATGGACAGGGAAGACTGACGTGCTGCAGTCCATGGGGTCGCATGGAGTCAGACACAACTGAGCTACTGAACTTGGTCCTTCCCATCAAGAATCTTGAGCAAACCTCTTATCCTCATCCATCAGAGGACAGACAGAATGAAAACCACAATCACAGAAAAACCTGACCAAAAGGATCACAAGGAACTCAAAACAGTAATTTAAAAAAGAATAGCATTCTTTGATAAAATATATATCTATAACTGGATCACTCTGCTGTATACTTGAAGCTAGCACAATATTGCAAATTAAAGCTTCCTTAATATAAGTGGATAATTAATAAATAAATAAGTATACTCAAAAAAAAGAAGAATAGCATTTTTCATGTAGGTCCTATGTCATTGTTTTATTTTTTAATTTTGTTTCTAGTTTTTTTTTTTTCCTTCTCTATTTTGACAAGGATATTGCTCTATTTCCATTTTTTGTTACTGGTAGTATAGATAAAATTTGATTGTTTTGTACATTTACTTTATATTCAGTCATCTTACTAAATATTTTTTATTCATTCCAACAGATTTTTACTTTTTTCCAACAGATTTTTAAATGAGTTATTGAGTATTATACACATGCAACCATACCAACTCTGAGCAAAAACATTATTTTTTTATTATTCAATATTGAATTTATCAATTGGTTTTTCACGTCTTATGCATATTCTGTTCTTGAATAGTCTACTTTCAACAGTTGCCATACTGACTACTTCTCTTATTCTGAACTGACAAGCAGCATTTTTGTTATTTCTTTAGTGATGTTGTCTTGTTTTTTGTTTTGGTTAAGATTTTCTTACATCTCCTTAGTTTCCATCTAGTCTTATTTTCCTTAGCTTTTAAGTTAGTAGTGCTAGTTAAAATAAATTTATTTTTGGTTTCTGTTGCTAAATCATGTGGATTTTTCCTTAATATATGTTGAATTTTTAAGGGATAATGATTTTTAAAAAATGACTCATTACAAAAGGAAAGAAAAGTTGAATCCTTGATTTTCATTACATGAAAAAGGGCACTCTGAGTGATTTAAGCTATTAATGTGCATGATAAAAATATAATAAATCAAATATAGAATAATATTTTATAACTCTGGAACAAAAAATCTACCCAAAGAAAACCTATTTTTTAAAGATAAATGTTAATAGATACAAACATAGAAAAAAATAAGGATATTGATTTCATGTAGTAGGTGATGACAAAGTTGACAAATATAAAGATAATTGTAACATTAAAAACCAACAAGAGATCTTTTAGAGAAATAACCTATACATGCATTTGACAGTTCAGCAATCTCAAACCTAGTTATGTCCTGGAGAATTACTGATTACTAAATATACATACACAAACAGGTTCGTTGTAGGTTTGTCTATGCAGGTTGGAAATTGGACCGCGCAGAAGAGCTCCAGCTGCGACGGACCGCGCGGAAGCAAGGCGGTGAAGAGCTACCCCTGGCCCAAGGTCAGGGGCGGCGACCGAGAGCGCCAGGCTGCGACGGCACAGGAGCGGCTGTGAGGAGCTACCCCATGTCTGAGGCCAGGGGCGGCGGCCGAGAAAAGCTACCCCACCTCCAAGGAGCGGCTGCGTGGGGGCAGTAGGGCCGAGAGGAGCTACTCCACGTTCAAGGTCAGGAGGGGCGGCCGTGAGGAGATACCCCCCATCCAAGGTAAGGAGCAGCGGCTGCGCTTTGCTGGAGCAGCCGTGAAGAGAGACCCCACGTCCAAGGTAAGAGAAACCAAAGTAAGACGGTAGGTGTTGTGAGAGGGCATCAGAGGGCAGACACACAGAAACCATAATCACAGAAAACTAGCCAGTCTGATCACAGGACCACAGCCTTGTCTAACTAAGCCATGCTGTGTGGGGCCACCCAAGACGATCAGGTCATGGTGGAGAGGTCTGACAGAATGTGGTCCACTGGAGAAGGGAATGGCAAACCACTTCAGTATTCTTGCCTTGAGAACCCCATGAACAGTATGAGAAGGCAAAATGATAGGATACTGAAAGAGAAACTCCCCAGGTTGGTAGGTCCCCAATATGCTACTGGAGATCAGTGGAGAAATAACTCCAGAAAGAATGAAGGGATGGAGCCAAAGCAAAAACAACACCCAGCTGTGGATGGAACTGGTGATAGAAGCAAGGTCCGATGCTGTACAGAGCAATATTGCATAGGAACCTGGAATGTTAGGTCCATGAATCAAAGCAAATTGGAAGTGGTCAAACAGGAGATGATAAGAATGAATGTCTACATTTTAGGAATCAGCAAACTAAAATGGACTGGAATGGGTGAATTTAACTCAGATGATCATTATATCTACTACTGTTGGCAGGAATTCCTTAGAAGAAATGGAGTAGCCATCATGGTCAACAAAAGAGTCCAAAATGCAGTCCTTGGATGCAATCTCTAAAACAACAGAATGATCTCTGCTCATTTCGAAGGCAGACCAGCCAATATCAAGGTAATCCAAGCCTATGCCCCAACCAGTAATGCTGAAGAAGCTGAAGTTGAACAGTTCTATGAAGACCTAGAAGACCTTTTAGAACTAACACCCAAAATAGGCGTCCTTTTCATTATAGGGGACTGGAATGCAAAAGTAGAAAGTCAAGAAACACCTGGAGTAACAGGCAAATTTGGACTTGGAGTACGGAATGAAGCAGGGCAAAGGCTAATAGAGTTTTGCCAAGAGAATGCACTGGTCATAGCAAACAGCTTTTTCCAACAACACAAGAGAAGACTCTATACATGGACATCACCAGATGGTCAATACCAAAATCAGGTTGATTATAGTCTTTGCAGCCAAAGATGGAGAAGCTCTATACAGGCAGCAAAAGCAAGACTGGGAGCTGACTGTGGCTCAGGTCATGAACTCCTTATTGCCAAATTCAGACTTAAATTGAAGAAAGTAGGGAAAACCACTAGAACATTTAGATATGACCTAAATCTAATCCCTTCTGACTATACAGTGGAAGTGAGAAATAGATTTAAGGGACTAGATCTGATAGACAGAGTGCCTGATGAACTATGGATGCAGGTTCATGACATTGTACAGGAGACAGGGATCAAAACCATCCCCATGGAAGAGAAATGCAAAAAGGCAAAATGGTTGTCTGACGAGGCCTTACAAATAGCTGTGAAAAGAAGAGAAGTGAAAAGCAAAGCAGAAAATGGAAGATATACCCATTTGAATGCAGAGTTCCAAAGAATAGCCAGGAGAGATAAGAAAGCCTTCCTCAGCGATCAATGCAAAGAAATAGAGGAAAACAACAGAATGGGAAAGACTAGAGATATATTCAAGAAAATTAGAGATGCCAAGGGAACATTTCATGCAAGGATGGGTTTGATAAAGGACAGAAATGGTATGGACCTAACAGAAGCAAAAGATATTCAGAAGAGGTGGCAAGAATACATAGAAGAACTGTACAAAAAAGATCTTCATGACCCAGATAATCACAATGGTGTGATCACTTACCTAGAGCCAGCATCACTATGAACAAAGCTAGTGGAAGTGATGGAATTCCAGTTGAGCTATTTCAAATCCTGAAAGATGATGCTGTGAAAGTGTTCCACTCAATATGCCAGCAAATTTGGACAACTCAGCAGTGGCCACAGGACTGGAAAAGGTCAATTTTCATTCCAGTCCCAAAAAAAGGCAATCCCAAAGAATGCTCAAAGCACCGCACAATTGCACTCATCTCACATGCTAGTAAAGTAATGCTCAAAATTCTCCAAGCAAGGCTTCAGCAATACATGAACCATGAACTTCCAGATGTTCAAGCTGGTTTTAGAAAAGGCAGAGGAACCAGAGATCAAATTGCCAATATCTGCTGGATCATTGAAAAGGCAAGAGAGTTCCAGAAAAAACATCTATTTTTTCTTTATTGACTATGCCAAAGCCTTTGACTGTGTGGATCACAATAAACTGTGGAAAATTTTGAAAGAGATGGGAATACCATACCACCTGACCCATCTCTTGAGAAACCTATATGCAGTTCAGGAAGCAACAATTAGAACTAGACATGGACCAACAGACTGGTTCCAAATAGGAAAAAGAGTACGTCAAAGCTATATATTGTCACCCTGCTTATTTAACTTATATGCAGAGTACATCATGAGAAATGCTGGCTGGAAGAAGCACAAGCTGAAATCAAGATTGCTTGGAGAAATATCAATAACCTCAGATATGCAGATGACACCACCCTTATGGCCAGAAGTGAAGAGGAACTAAAAGCCTCTTGATGAAAGTGAAAGAGGAGAGTGAAAAAGTTGGCTTAAAGCTTAACATTCAGAAAACTAAGATCATGGCATCTGGTCCCATCACTTCATGGGAAATAGATGGGGAAACAGTGGAAGCAGTGTCAGACTTTATTTTTTGGGGCTCCAAAATCACTGCAGATGGTGACTGCATCCATGAAATTAAAAGATGCTTACTCCTTGGAAGGAAAGTTATGACCAACCTAGATAGCATATTAAAAAGCAGAGACATTACTTTGCCAACAAAGGTCCGTCTAGTCAAGGCTATGGTTTTTCCAGTGGTCATGTATGGATGTGAGAGTTGGACTGTGAAGAAAGCTGATCACTGAAAATTGATGGTTTTGAACTGTGGTGTTGGAGAAGACTCTTGAGAGTCCCTTGGACTGCAAGCAGATCCAACCAGTCCATCCTAAAGGAGATCAGTCCTGGGTGTTCATTGGAAGGACTGATGCTGAAGCTGAAACTCAATACTTTGGCCACCTCATGCGAAGAGTTGACTCATTGGAAAAGACCCTGATGCTGGGAGGGATTGGGGGCAGGAGGAGAATGGGACGACAGAGGATGAGATGGCTGGATGGTATCACCGACTTGATGGACATGAGTTTGAGTAGACTCCGGGAGTTGGTGATGGACAGGGAGGCCTGGCGTGCTGCGATTCATAGGGTTGCAAAGAGTCAGACATGACTGAGCCACTGAAATGAACTGAAAAATTGTCTATCACTAAGAGAAGAGATAGAAAAAGTATTGTTGTTGCTTGTGGCAAACTCCGTGGTGATATGTAAAATAAATAGCTAGTAGGAAGTTGCTGTATAATTCAGGGAGCTCAGCCTGGCCCTCTGTAACAACCTAGAGGGCTGGACTGGGGTGTGGGTGGGAAGGAGGTTCAAGAGAGGAGGGGTATGTATATTTATGGCTGATTCAGGTTGTTGTACGGCCGAAACCAACACAACATTGTAAAGAAATTATCTTCCAGCTAACTTTTTTTTTTTTTTTTAATACCTAGTAAGAGTTAAAATGCCATGGACTAGATGGGTATATGAAATGGATTGGGCTCTAAATCAGAATTGAGTTTTATGAGAATCTATCACTAAAAGGGATTTATAGAAAAATGCAATTAAAATTCATACATGTAAAACAACACTGTAGGGGACTGCCCTCTTGGTCCAGTGGTTAAGAATCTGCCTGCCAATGTAAGGAACATGAGTTCAATCACTGGTCCAGGAAGATCCTACTTGCCACAAAGCAACTAAATCTACACACCCCACCTACTGAGCCCATGCACGTTCTCTGCAACAAGAAAAGTCACTGCAGGGAGAAGCCCACACACCACTACTTAGAGTAGCCCCCACTCACCACAACTACACAAAGTCTGCACACAACAAAGGCCCAAGGCAGCCAAAATTAAATATTCTTAAAAGCAACACTATATGGTTTTTGTAATGTATGCTTCAAATATATCACAGATCACAACATACACAGATCACAGCATAAAACATAAAAAGGAAAGCAGGAGGATCTGCTTAGCTGAATATCAGGGCTGAGGAGTGAATTTCCTCCTATAAAGTTTGGACAGAGTTTTTTATAAAATATTTGAGTGCTATTTATTTAGTTATTTGAGGAATTCTTTAAAAATCATTTATCTTACAGAACAGTTTTAAGAATAGTACAAATAACTCTTGTATCTGCAATCCTCCATTATCCAGAGTCCCCAGTATTTGGGATTTTACCATATTTGACCTTATCAATCATTCATCAGTCACTCATCAAACATTTGTATTTTTGTATGTATTTCCTAGGGAGAACACTCTCTCATAAACCACAATACAACCATCAATACCAAGGAAGTAACATTAGTTTAATACTACAGTCTGATTTATAGATCCCATTCAAATTTTGCTGATATTTCCAATGGCCAGAGGAATTTCTTAGACCTTTCTTGTTTTTCATAACCTTGACATTTTTTAAAGAATATTTTTTAATGAACCAGTGATCTTTAGAATGTATCTAAAATTGAGTAGCTCTGCTATTTTCTCATGTCTAGTCAAGTAATGTAACCAAGGTAGGAACACCGCAGAAGGTTTGCTGTGTTCTCAGCATACCACTTTAAGACGCACACTCAGTAAATGTCAATCTATAATCACTTGATATAAGGGTGTATGTTTGCCAGATTTCTCTACTACTAAGTGATCATTATTAGCTGGCATTCTATTGAATTAGTATTCTGCACCATTATTTTGTTCATACATTTATTCATTTACTTATTTATTTATATCACTTAAGTGCTATGGGTGAATTGTAGCCTCCTCAAAATTCATGGGCTGCTTTCCTAAACTTTGTACCTTAGAATATGACTGTATTTGGAGACAGGATCTATACAGAAGTAAGTTAAAATCAGGTCATTTTAGTTGACCCTAATTCAGTATGATTGGTATTCTTATAAGAAGAGGAAATGTGGAAACAATTGAACACAGAAAGAAAGACATGTGAGGTCATGGGGAAAAGACAGCCATTTACAAACAGAAGAAATAGGCCTGGAGCCTCTGTGGTTCTCAAAAGGAACCAACCGTGCCCACATCTTGGTCCTGGACTTCAAGTGCCCAGACTGTGAAAGAATAAATGCACGCTCTTTAAGCCATCAAGTTTTTGGTACTTTGTCATGGAAGCCCTAGCAAACTAATACATCAAAGACTCATGGATTTAACTAAAATATGTTAGCACTTATTTTAACCCTTACATTAAATCTCATGTTTCAGATTTCATCAGTCATAGCCTCTTAAAGCTGGTTTTCTGTTTTTTTAAAGACATCCTCATTCATTCACTGACTCAACAGACCTGAATATGAAGCAAACTCCAAGAGATAGTGAAGGACAGGGAAGCCTGGAGTGCTACAGTCCACAGGGTCTCAAAGAGTCAGACACGACCTAGCAACTGAACAACAACAGCAACGTTCATGGAATACTTAATTTGCTGCACAATAAAGTTTTTCAGGCCTATCTTACATATATATGTTTTTACTTGGATCTAGAATTTGTAGTTCTTTCTGGTGGAGAACTTGCTCCAAAACCATGATCAATGCTTACCTATGCACTGAGTTACTGATATAATGCTACTCCCAAGACAATTTTTGTTTAGAGAAGCTTAGGAATATAGTTATATGTGCACATCATCACTTTCTTTCCACACACACACAAACATACACCAAATGAATATATTAATATTTATATATAAATATATGTATTTCTTTTCATAGTATTATTTTATTTGTGAAAAATTGTAATACTGTCTTTGATCAGCAGACTCCATGATGGTCCCCAAATATGTATCTCACCTTGGTTCTCACTCCCGCTCTCTAGATCATGGACCTTGTGAGAAGACAACTTCAGGGTTATCAGAATGCCCCTTGATGATGCCCACCTGAATACCCTTGGAAGTGGACTGCCTCATTTTCTGATTGTGTGTTCAGATGAGACATTAGCCTAGACCCACAGCTTGACTGCAACCTTATGAGAGACTTAGAGCCAGAAGAGGAAAGCTGAGTCAAAATCAGGTTTCTGACTTTTAGGAAATGTGAAATAATAAGGGCTCATTGTTTTAAAACACAAAGTACTGTGGTGATTTTTTTATGCAGCAATAGATAATTAAGAGGGTTTTCCAGTTGACCCAGTGGTAGAGAATTCACCTGCCAATGCAGGAGACTCAGGAGATGTGGGTTTGATCCCTGGGTCTGGAAGATCCCCTAGAGAAGGGAATGGCAACCCACTCTAGTATTCTTGTCTGGAGAATCCCATGGGCAGAGAAGCCTGGCAAGGTACAGTCCATGGGGGTCACAAAGAGTCAGACACGACTGAGCGACTGAGTACACAGACAACTAATACACAAAATTCCCGACTTATAATAGTTTGAATTACACTTTTTTGATGTTATAATGGTGCCAAAGTGATGCACATGTACTTGAAACCATACTTCGCATTTTGAATTTTGGTATTTTTCCAGGTTAGCCATAGGCTTTAGGATACTTGCTCAAGATGCTGAGCAGGGCAGCAGCTGCAGCTCTCCGTCAGCCCCACAGGAACTAAGATAAACAGCCAATAGACTGAGAACCCTACTGGACCCAGACAGCCATTCTGGTTTTCATTTTCAGCACAGTATTCAAAAAATTTAATTAAATATTCAGAAGTTTGTTATAAAGTAAGTTTTGGATTAGATGATTTTGCCCAATCAGTCAGTAAGTTCAGTCGCTTAGTAGGGTCCAGCTCTTTGTGACACCATGGACTGCAGCACACCAGGCCTCCCTGTCTGTCGATCACCAACTCCCAGAGTTTACTCAAACTTATGTCCATCAAGTCAGTGATACCATCCCACCATGTCATCCTCTGTCATCCCCTTCTCCTCCCGCCTTCAATCATTGCCAGCATCAGGGTCTTTTCAAATGAGTCAGTTCTTCACATCAGGTGGCCAAAATATTAGAGTTTCAGCTTCACATCCATCCTTCCAGTGAATATTCAGGACTGATCTCCTTTAGGATGGACTAGTTAGATCTCCTTGCAGTCCAAGGGACTCTCAAGAGTCTTCTCCAACACCACAGTTCAAAAGCATCAATTCTTCGGTGCTCAGTTTTCTTTACAGTCCAACTCTCACACCATACATGACCACTGGAAAAACCATAGCTTTGACTAGATGGACCTTTGTTGGCAAAAAATGTCTCCACTTTTTAATACACTGTCTAGGTTGGTCATAACTTTCCTTCCAAGGAGCAAGCGTCTTTTAATTTCATGGCTGCAGTCACCATCTGTGGTGATTTTGGAGCCCCCCCCAAAAAAAGTCTCTCACTGCTTCCCCATCTATTTCCCATGAAGTGATGGGACTAGATGCCATGATCTTAGTTTTCTGAATGTTTTAAGTTTTAAGCTTAAATGTTTTCTGAGTTTTAAGCTAACTTTTTCACTCTCCTCTTTCACTTTCATGAAGAGGTTCTTTAGTTCTTCTTCACTTTCTGCCATAATGGTGGTGTCATCTGCATATCTGAGGTTATTGATATTTCTCCCTGCAATCTTGATTCCAGCTTGTGCTTCATCTAGCCCAGCATTTCTCATGATTCACTCTGCATATAAGTTAAATAAGCAGGGTGACAATATACAGCCTTGACGTACTCCTTCCCCAATTTGGAACCAGTCTGTTGTTCCATGTTCCATTCTAACTGTTGCTTCTTGATCTGCATACAGATTTCTCAGGTAGCAGATAAGGTGGTCTGGTATTCCTGTCTCTTTCAGAATTTTCCACAGTTTGTTGTGATCCACACAGTCAAAAGCTTTGGCATAGTCAATAAAGCAGAAATAGATGTTTTTCTGGAACTCTCTTGCTTTTTCAATGATCCAGCGGATATTGGCAATTTGATCTCTGATTCCTCTGCCTTTTCTAAAGCCAGTTTGAACATCTGGAAGTTCATGGCTCGCGTTTTGCTGAAGCCTTGCTTGGAGAATTTTGAGCATTACTTTACTAGCATGTGAGATGAGTGCAATTGTGTGGTAATTTGAGCATTCTTTGGGATTGCCTTTCTTTGGGATTGGAATGAAAACTGACCTTTTCCAGTCCTGTGGCCACTGCTGAGTTTTCCAAATTTGTTGGCATATTGAGTGGAGCACTTTCACAGCATCATCTTTTAGGGTTTGAAATAGCTCAACTGGAATTCCATCACCTCCACTAGTTTTGTTCATAGTGATGCTTCCTAAGGCCTTCTTGACTTCGCATTCCAGGATGTCTGGCTCTAGGTGAGTGAGCACATCGTCGTGATTATCTGGGTTGTAAAGATATTTTTTGTACAGTTCTTCTGTGTATTCCTGCTACTTCTTAATATTGCCTGCTTCTATTAGGTCCAAACCTTTTCTGTCATTTATCAGGCCCATCTTTATATGAAATGTTTCGTTGGTAGCTCTACTTTTCTTGTAGAGATCTCTAGTCTTTCCCACTCTATTGTTTTCCTCTATTTCTTTGCATTGATCACTGAGGAAGATTTTCTTATCTCTCCTGCTATTCTTTGGAACTCTGCATTCAGATGGGTGTATCTTTCCTTTTCTCCTTTGCCCTTCACTTATCTTCTTTTCACAGCTATTTGAAGGAAGGCCTCCTCAAACAACCATTTTTCCTTTTTGCATTCCTGTAAGCTGACATAAGGTATGCTAAGCTTAGCTATCATGTTCAGTGAAAGTGAAAGCATTAGTCACTCAGTCATTTCCAATTTTTTGTGACCCTATGGACTGTAGCTTGCCATCCTCTGACAGTGAAATTCTCTAGGCAACAATGCTGGAGTGGGAAGCCAATCCCTTCTCCAGGGGATCTTCTTGACCCAGGGATGGAACCCATATCTCCTGCATTGCAGGCAGGGTCTTTACCAATTAAGCCACCAGGGAAGTTATCATCATGTTCAATAGCTTCTCTGTATCAAATGCATTTTCAACTTAAGATATTTTCAAGTTTAGATTTGCCTATCAGGATGTAACCCCAATTCCATCATAAGTCAAGGAAGAGCTACATATTACTGATAGCAAATTTAATGGTCATATCTTAATTACAAATATTTAGTGCATTCACATTTAATTTGAATATTCTACAATATAATATTTAAGTGCCTATATTTGGAATTATAAATGATAGGTGAAGCTAAACTTCTGCTTCTTTTTTGGATTTCCTTCCCAGTTAAGCAAACATTTTGGTTATCAATTATTTATATAGTTCTGGAACTTTAAAAATATATATATAATGCTATGGGTTTGTCCCTTTGAGAAATGTTCTGTCTGATGAGTGTGCAGAGAGGTATAACTCATCTGTGAGGGTGATTTCAAGATGTCATAAAGGATAATGAGTGGTGGGGAGCAAGAAAGGAGAATGTAAAAGCTAATACAGTACACAAGTGAAAATGTCCTTGTCTCCCTTTATAAAGTATTTAGTAGAATGACACTGAAAGGTTGTAAGTATGTAATGGCAAAGATTTGATAGTCTCAACTTTCCTTCAATCACAAATGAAAATTCTGCTAAGTCTCATTAGAAGTATTGTCTTTGTATTTTTGCCATCAGTTTTCTTTTTCTCCACAGTCACTGCTACATATTTAAATCTACCTTTGCCATTTTATTGCTGGAAGTATTGCAATCATTTTCTATTTGGCTTTTACTTTTAAATTTACTCATTCTCCTACTTAGAAGACTTAAGTGTCTACTCAGATTCTTTGAGTTACAATACTAAGTCTTAGCTTGCTTTCCAAACAAAGGATGCCCTTTCTTATTATTCACTCACTTACCTCTTCAGGTTCATTAACTACTTCATTCACACCAACAACAAAACTTTGTCAAATGCAATGATATTCTTCAAGCTTCCTGTAGGGACCATAGTTTTGTGGATACATGTATTCTGCTAGCTTTGCTTGGAATTTCTCTTTGGTTATTCCATTTCTATCTGCCCTCATTCTTTAAAATCAGCCTCCATAATGCTCTCTTTCTCAGTCAATTCCAATTTTTCTGAGGTTCTCCTCTTCCGCACTTAAAGAGCATTCTTCCTGTAATGACGTTAAATGTGGTAGTGCCTACCTAGTGAAATCTGGGTGGGCAGGTGGGGGGTGGCTTAGGCCTATTCGAATTATCTGTGTTTATCTTTGGTTGCATAACTAATTACCTGAAAAACAGCAAATAGAAACAAGAAACATTTGTTATCTTATCATTTATGAGGGTCAGGAATTCAGGAGCCGCTGAGCCTAGTGATTCAGGTTCAGGTTCTCTCAGGAGGTCACCACTGAAGTGTGGGCTTGGGCTGAAGCTTTCTGATGGCAACACTTGAGCAGGAGGATTCTCTTCCAGAATAACCCACTCACTGTCACTTGAAAGGAGAACTCAGTTCTATCTAGGAACAGAAGACTTCAGGTCCTTGCAATGTGGCCCCTTCCACAGTGATAACAGGAGTGCCCTCAGTACATGACTATTGGCTTCTCCCAAAGCAAACAATCTAATAGCAAAACGAAACTGCAGTGTCTCCTATGACCTAGACTTGGAACTCTGACTGCACTCTTTCCTCAACATTGCATTAGTTACACAGGTTACAGGATTGTATTTGTTATCTGGTGTGAGAGAAGACCACACAAGGGCATGAATCCAGGGAGGTGATGATCACTGTTGGCTATTATGAGTTTATAAAATTGAAAAACTTTAACATTACAGAAGACTATATTAATCATTTAATATCATCTTAGAGGGTTTCCCTGGTGGCTCGGATGGTAAAGTAATCTACAGTGCAGGAGACCTGGGTTGGGAAGATCCCCTGGAGAAGGAAATGGAAACCCACTCTGGTATTCTTGCCTGGAAAATTCCATGAACAGAGGAACCTGGGGGTGAGGGGTGCTACAGTGTATGGGAGTGCATAGGGTTGGACATAACCGAGCAAATAATACTTTTACTTTCAATATTATCTTAGAATGTTCTGTTATTCTAATTTAATTGTAGAAGAAAATTTCCCCAATGATATTTGCCTTCATAGAGATCCCAATTCAAGATAAAAGACAATAATTAAACATTAAGACTTTTCCATGACATATATATATATATATACATACATACATGGCTTCCCCCAATGGTTTAGTGGATAAAGAATTCACCTGCAATGCAGGAGACACAGGAGAGTCAGGTTTGATCCCTGGGTTGGGAAGATTCCCTGGAAGAGGAAACAGCAACCCACTCCACCATTCTTGCCTGAAAAGTCCCATAGACAGAGGAGCCTGCTGGCTACAATCCAGGGAGTCACAAAGTGCTGGACACGACTGAGATAGTAACCACACACTCGTGTGTGCATATGTGTATGTTTTATACGTGTTTCATTTTTACTACTGTATTTTAATTTATGAGCAGTCATATATTTAAAGAAATAATTAATCATTTATGAAGAACAAATAAGAGGACAACATTTTCTTCTGAGTAGTTATATAGCCTTGAACCATCTATGGAACTTGATTGCGTTTCACCTTTGCCACCACCCAGATCAGTAATATAACGATTTGTCCCTCACATCTCATGAAACTATTACTATGTCAGTCAGTTCAGTCGTGTTTACTTAGATGTGTTTGAGTCTTTGCGGCTCCATGGACTGCAGCTCACAGACTTCCCTGTCCATCACCACGTCCGAAAGCTTGCTCAAACTCGTGTCCATCGAGTCAGTGATGCCATCCAACTGTCTGATTCCTTGTTGTCCCCCTCTTCTCCCACCTTCAGTCTTTCCCAGCATCAGGGTCTTTTCCAGTGAGTCACTTCTTCACATCAGGTGGCCAAAGTATTGGAGCTTCAGATTCAGTATCAGTCCTTCCAATGAATAATCAGGACTGATTTCCTTTAGGATGGATTGTTTTGATCTCCTTGCAGTCCAAGGGACTATCAAGTGTCTTCTGCAAAACCACAGTTCAAAAGCATCAGCTCTTCAGTGCTCAGCTTTCTTTATTGTCCAAATCTCACGTCCATACGTGGCTATTGGAAAGGCCATAACTTTGACTAGATGGACCTTTGTCAGTAAAGTAATATCTCTGTTTTTTAATATGTTGTCTAGGTTGGTCATAGCTTTTCTTCCAAGGGGCAAGTGTCTTTTAATTTCATGGATGCAGTCACCATCTACAGTGATTTTGGATCCCAAGAAAACAAAATCTGTCACTGTTTTCATTATTTTCCCGTCTATTTGCCATGAAGTGATGGGACCACATACCGTGATCTTCATTTTATGAATGCTGAGTTTTGAGCCAGCTTTTCATTCTCTTCTTTCACTTTCATCAAGAGGCTTTTAGTGTTTTCTGCAGTAAGTGTGGTGTTATCTGCATATCTAAGGTTATTGCTATTTCTCCCTGAAATCTTGATTATGAGTGTAAAGAAAGCTACTGATAACAAGCAGCATTAAAAAGTTAAATGACTATGGAAAGGTAGTGCTAGTCACTCAGGCATTCCAACTCTGCCACTCCCACCAGGATCCTCTGTCCATGGAATTCTCCAGGTGAGAATACTGGAGTCAGTTTCTGTTTCCTTCTCCAGGGACTCTTCCTGATTCAGGAATCAAACCCAGGTCTGCATTGCAGGCAGACTCTTTTCTGACTGAGCCACCAGGGAAGCCCTATGACAAGGTAAGATGCCTTCGTTAATTGATTTGCGAACACATCTCATAAATGGTATTTGGATATGTGTGCATTACATATACATTTCATACAAATGATAATCAATCTAGCTATTGTACAATGCTAGTTTCTGGTGACTTTTCACAAGGCACTCTTTTTTGCTACCAGATTAGCTCTTCAAAGAGGTAGATCCACAGTGCCACTTGTAAAGACACTATTGACTGTCAAGTACCACAAGTCTTTATTCAAGCTCAGTATAGAAGTGCAAATGAAATTGCAAGACTGGGGAGGTATGTAAAAGTACTAACTTTATCTACAAACCACAGAACATTTAAAAAGCCTTAAAATATTAGTCATATTAATCTATTTTAGAATGTAAAAGGCAAAAATTAAAGGCCATGTATGAATGAAGCAAATTACCCATTTATTCAAATTTCAACTTATGGGCCTTTCAAGAAAAATAAAAATATCAATTGATAATATTTCAAGGCATTTATAATTAACACACAACTGAAAGAACGGGCAGATAAATTTCAGAGGGATTTCAAAGCAATTGCATCAGTTATGTGCAACATTTCCACAACAAACTATGGAAAATTCTTAAATACCAGACCACCTTACCTGTCTCCTGAGAAATCTGTATGCAGGTCAAAATGCAATAGCTATAACTAGACATGGAACAACAGACTGGTTCAAAATTGGGGAAGGAGTATGACAAGGTTGTATATTGTCACCTTGTTTATTTAACTTATACACAAAGTATATCATGTGAAATGCCAGGCTGCATGAATCACAAGCTGGAATCAGGATTGCCAGAAGAAATATCAACAACCTCATATGATGCCACTCTAATGGCAGAAAATGAAGAGAAGCTAAAGAGTTTCTTGATAAGGTTGAAAAAGGAGAGTGAAAAGGTTGGCTTGAAACTCATGGCATCTGGTCCCATCACTTCATGGCAAATAGAAGGGGGAAAAGTGGAAGTAGTGACAAACTTTACTTTCTTGGGCTCCTAAATCCCTGTGGATGGTGACTGAGTCATGAAATTAAAAGATACTTGCTCTTTGGAAGGAAAGCTATGAGAAACCTGCTGCTGCTTCTGCCAAGTCGCTTCAGTCGTGTCGGACCTTGTGTGACCCCATAGACGGCAGCCCACCAGGCTACGCCGTCCCTGGGATTCTCCAGGCAAGAACACTGGAGTGAGTTGCCATTTCCTTCTCCATTGCAGGAAAGTGAAAACTGAAAGTGAAGTCACTCAATCATGTCCAACTCTTCATGACCCCATGGACTGCAGCCTAGCGGGCTCTTCCGTCCATGGGATTTTCCAGGCAAGAGTACTGGAGTGGGGTGCCATTGCCTTCTCTGATGACAAACCTAGACAGAGCATTAAAAAGCAAAGACATCATTTTGCTGACAAAGATGTGTCTAGTCAAAGCTATGGTTTTTCCAATAGTCATGTATGTATGGATGTGAGAGTTGGACCATAAAGAAGGCTGAGTGCTAGAGAATTGATACTTTTGAACCGTGGTGCTGGAGAAGACTCTTGAAAATTTCTTGAGCTGCAAGATCAAAGTAATCAACCCTAAAGAAAATCAATCCTGAATATTCATTGGAAAGACTGATGCTGAAGCTGAAGCTCCAATACTTTGGCCACCTGATGTGACTAACAGACTCGTTGGGAAAGGCCCTGACTCTGGGAAAGACTTAAGGCAAAAGGAGAAGGGGCAGCATGGGTTGAGATGGTTAGATAGCATCACCAACTCAATCGACATGAATTCAAGCAAACTCCAGGAGATAGTGAAGGACAAGGGAGCTTGCCATGCCACAGTCCGAAGGGTCACAAAGAGTGGACACAAATGAAGAGATGAATAACAAGGACATCTGAAGTCATGTACTCATCTAGAAGGAAGATTTGACTCAGATCTTCACTTTATAAAGTATTTTTTAATGTATAAAGTGACCTATTATTAAACATCATTTATAATGATTTATCACTGGCAAATTAATTTGTTCCTACTTCAATTTTATTTAGAGAGAAAAGTAAGAAACCACTTGACTTACACAAAGATTTGTTGCCCTTAATTTGAGTTATTATTGTTTTAAATACTTGATTTTTTTTTAAATATGGAATTTGTAGCTTTATTTTTTTAAAGAAAAAGTTAGTTGAGGCAATGATGTTTTCTCCTTTTTCAAGGGGTTAGTCAAAATAAACCTTGTTTTTAAAAAATTGCTTAAAATAATCAGGACTGTATGGCTGATATAGAAACTGCAACCCAGATATGGTGTATTGTCAACACAAAATTTTTATGTCACTGCCTTAGCACCCTTGCTGTGAGTGACTAGTGAACTAACTGATAATAAATCTAGAAGGAAAGTAACCCAGCTTTTTCAATGGTGAAATTATTATTAATGTCTCCCACCATAATTTGTAAGGCAAATAATGTTGTTTTAGGAGAAAAGGTTGGAAAACAGAAGACTTGTAACATGTACTAAGCATCATTGACTGGATTTTTACCAGATCTTAAGAAAGAGATGATTTCAAAAAGAACTGAATATTTCCAAGAAGAGAAGAAAAAAGAAAAATCAAAATTCAGAAACTTGAAGATTTAGAAAATACAAATATAACTCAATGCTGTTCAGTTCAGTTTAGTTGCTCAGTTGTGTCTGGCCCTTTGTGATCCCATGGACTGCAGCACGCCAGGCCTCTCTGTCCATCACCAGCTCCCGGAGTCCACCCAAACACGTGTCCATCGAGTCTGTGATGCCATCCAACCATCTCATCCTCTGTTGTCCCCTTCTCCTCCTTCCCCCAATTTTTCCCAGCATCAGGGTCTTTTCAAATGAGTCAACTCTTCGCAACGGGTGGCCAAAGTATTGGAGTTTCAGCTTCAGCATCAGTCCTTCCAATGAACACCCAGGACCGATCTCCTTTAGGATGGACTGGTTGGATCTCCTTGCAGTCCGAGGGACTCTCAAGAGTCTTCTCCAACACCACAGTTCAAAAGTATCAATTCTTCAGTGTTCAGCTTTCTTTGCAGTCCAACTCCCACATCCATACATGACAACTGGAAAAACCATAGTCCTGACTAGATGGACCTTTGTTGGCAAAGTAATGTTTCTGCTTTTTAATATGCTATCTAGGTTGGTCATAACTTTCCTTCCAAGGAGCAAGTGTTTTTTAATTTCATTGCTGCAATCACCATCTGCAGTGATTTTGGAGCCCCCAAAAATAAAGTCAGCCACTGTTTCCAGTGTTTCCCCATCTATGTGCCATGATGTGATGGGACTGGATGCCATGATCTTAGTTTTCTGAATGTTGAGCTTTAAGCCAACTTTTTCACTCTCCTCTTGCATTTTCATCAAGAGGCTCTTTAGTTCTTTTCACTTTCTGCCATAAGGGTGGTGTCATCTGCATATCTGAGGTTACAGATATTTCTCCCAGCAATCTTCATTCCAGCTTGTGCTTCCTCCAGCCCAGCATTTCTCATGGTGCTGAACAGTAGACTATTAAAATTAAAACATTTATAAAAGTCTGTTTAGAGGCAGGGTCCAAACAGTGTTTGCCTTTTAATTCATTATTAAAATACCTTGAATAGCTAAGTTAGTGCATAGTAAATCTGTTTTGGACAAAAGAAAGAAAAGCCATGCCTCCACTATGAACGCTTAATAGAACAAAATAATTGCAATTGCTTTGAATGTATGTGAGAGTTCATGTGATGGTGAAGAGAATGCAAGAAAATAACAGAAAATTTAGTAAGTATGTCCATAGAAAAATAGAATGTAGATACATGATGTTGACTGGAATCAAGTAGATAAGAAGCAAACTACATGTTTTAAAGCCATTCTTTCAAAGAAATTAACTCTTAAGGAGAATATGGTCCATAATATTCAACTCAGTTACGGAAATGGAGGATGGTAAGAAACGAAAACACTGCTAGAACAATGAATTTGAGAACTAGCCCTCTCAGGGAACAGAATTGAATCCAGTCATAAAAAGCTCCTCTTTCCCAGAGTAGGTAGCTCTCCCCAGTGTCAGATTTTTTTTTCATTACAGTAGGTGTTTGTTAACTATTTAAAATATATCAGTGTGCACATGTCAATCCCAAACTCCCAATATATTCTTCATCATCATCCTCCCCTTATGAGTTACATAAGTTCATTTTCTAAGTCTGTAAGCCTGTTTCTGTTCTATAAACAAGTTCATTTGCGTGAATGTTTTAGATGCTGCATATAAGCAATATCATGCAATATTTGTCTTTGTCTGTCTGACTCACTTCACTTAGTAAGATAATCTCCAGGTTCAACTATGTTGTTGCTAATGACATGATCTCGTTCTTTGTAATGGCTGAGTAATTGACATTACTATTATATGTCTCCCACTCTTCTCCTTTTTACTGTGTATGGTTATTGTCATGATTCTGATCATATCTATACATTGTAAATTGAGTGTGAAACAGAAAACTTGTCTTTTTGCCCATAATTCTCAAGAGGATCCACAAAAAGGAACTATCCAGCGATCACCATCCATCATCTCTGATAAAGGGCTATTAAGATCCTGAATATTGAGCTTGATGCAATGGTTAGCTGAGAGTTTGGGATGGTCTTTCTTGGACAGAGGTGACAGGGGTTTCTGTTTGGAAATGAAAGTGGACTGAATATTTGGTAAACAGAAAAACTAACTCTCATAGTTATTAACATTCCTTACAGGTACCCTACCACACAACCAGACTGGAATTCCAACTGGTTAAGAATAAATTTTTACTGAGATAAATCAATTTTTATCAATGCTTACCTTGTTCCAGGATTTTTTTTTAATGCTTACACATAATAATGTCTTCTCTAATAATGCCTCCTTCCCTCAGTCATCCTTTTATCCTTTTTTTAAATGGGGAAATATTCAGAGTTCATCTGTGACTCTGATTTCATACTACCTGCTCCCTGAGTGACCTCTTCTAATTTTATGACTTCAGCTATCAACTGTACCTTGGATGAATATTAAATTTCAGTGTAGATTTCTCTACTGATTTTTAAACTCAAATATCCAATACTTAATAGACATTTCAAATGCATTATCGCTTCAGATTGAATTGATTATTTTTATCACTGTGAATACTGTTGTCTTCCCAAGATTACCCTTTCACTGATAGTTATTGAAGGTCAAAAACCAGAGTTTTTCTGAATTTTTTTTCTTTATCTAATTACTCACCAAGTCCCATAACTGAAAACGCCTAAGTACATCTAGAACGCTTACTGTTTTCTCTGCCCTCACTGTTACTATCTCACTATCTCATGGCTTTGGCATCCACTGTAATCCTGGACCCAAAGGACTCAGAATATCTTTTGAGACAGAAAAGGAACTTCAGTGATTAGGATAAAATATAATAAATTCTGTAATAGACATTTGCAGGAGGAAATATTGAGGAAAGACATCTGAAATTAATCTCACTTTGAGAGATCTAAGAACACTTCTGAAGCATTTTGCTCCTTTCATTCATTTCACAGATGTTTATGATATGAATTCTCTATGACAGGTTATCCTTTTCCTTTGTTTCTCTTCTGTGCAACTCTGGATAATCTATGACACCATTCCTCTTGAATTCACTGAAGAAAATGGTGGGCAATACTGGTGTAGGATACAGTGGAAAAAACATCAATCTCTAGGAGATTAAAAAAAAAAACTGAACCTCAAAATACTTATTGGAAACTGCAAAACATACATTTGTAAATGTCAGTGTTAAACTAGATTAAGACCTTGTATACCATGTGATGTTTTCAGAAGCTTATCCTTATAATAAGAACCCTAAGAAAATAATCACATTCTATAGAAGGTGCTGTAGGACATGGTAAGAGAATCTTCCCTGTGTTCTAGCCCATGGGGTCAAATAAATTTTTACTTAAGTTTAAGGAAAGAGTAGCTTTATCCTTAGATAATGTTTTAATACAATTGGTCACAATGAAAGTTAAAAAGTGAGATTAACCTAAAAAACTAAACTTGAATAAAAGTAAAATTCATACTTTACACAGACCAAAATGTGCCTTATTCAGGAGTCTTTGGTGGCTCAGTGGTAAACAATCTGCCTGTCAATGCAGGAGACCTGGGTTCAATCCCTGGGGTGGGAAGATTCCCTGGAGAAGAATGATAACCCACTCCAGTATTCTTGCCTGGGAAATCCCATGGACAGAGGAGACTAGCTGGCTACAGTCCATGGGGTCACAAAAGAGTTAGACACAACTAAGTTGCTACACATCAACAAAAAATAGTGTGACAGTGGGAATCAAAAGAATGCAAAGATGAAACATAACATTTTATCTGTTGGGTTTTTTATAAGTAAAATAATCCTTTTATAAATATTCATATTTTGTAAATTTTCCCAAGTGCACATGTAGTATTTTATAATCAGGAATAATAAAGATTCCAACAAACGTATTGTTGATCCTCTCATGGGCTTTCTGATAAAACAACTATTAGATGAAAAATAAATAATTTCTTATTATATTTAACATATATTAAGAAACAAATAGTCATAGGAAACTATATGCACTCACGACCTCCAACACCCTCTGAGTTATGAGCTGCCACTGATTGTTCAAAATTTCAAATGTGGTAGACTATTTGTCATGGTTTGCTATTTTTTATTAAACATGGATACTTCTAATAAACAATGGGCCAAGAAACTTGGTAAAAAAAAAAAAAAACATGAAAATGCTAATTTTGAATCCACATGATCTTAAAAAAATTGAGAACTGAACAACAGAGTTTCAGCTAAGCTTCTCTTTTGTTAGTAAAATAAGTAGAGTATGCAATTATTTATTAAATCTGGCAAGCTTACATAGTCACTCAGCAAATCGCCAACATTGCTTGCCAATTATTTTCTTTGAACAGACACTAATAAAAATTATAAAGTTTTAAATATTTTAAGTCATCCAAATTTGTTCTTTGCGATAATGAAAAGAAGCTATGCAGCTGATTATTTGATATGTAGAATTTAACTGTATTCCACACAAATCTTCAGATGGATGTTTATGGCACCTTTATTCATAATTGCCAAAGCTTGGAAACAGCTAAGATGTCCTTCAGCAGGTGAATAGACAAATTCAGATGCATCCAGACAATGTAACATTATATAGAAGTAAAGAGCATTGAGCGATCAAGTCATAAAAAGACACGGAGGAAACTTAAATGCATAATACCAAGTCAAAGAAGGCAATCTGCAAAGGCTACATACTGTATGATTTCAACTATATGATAGTCTAGAAAAGGCTTTATGGATACAGTAAAAAGATCAGTGGCTGCCAGTGGTTGGGGAAGGGAAGGATGAATAAAAGCACAGGTGAACAAATTATTTTTAGGGTAAAAATAGTCCATATGACACCATAATTATAGATGCATGTCTCTATATATTTGACAAAACCCATAGAACGTACAATACCAACAGTGAACTGGAATCTATGCATTTTGTTTTTAATTAATGCATTAATTTTTTGGTTGTGCTGGGTCTCTGCTGCTGCACATGGGCTCTCTCCAGTTGCAGTGAGGGGGTTCCTCTTCATTAAGGTGTAGGCACGGCTCATTGGGTGACTTCTCTCTTGAAGCGCGGGCCCCAGGGCACGCGGGCTTCATCACTTGTGGCCCACACTCAGTAGCTGCAATGCACGGGCGTTAGCTGCCCCTCAGCATGAGGAATCTTTCTGGACCAGGGCTTGAACCTGTGTCCCCTACATTGGCAGGTGGATTCTTATTCACTCTACCATAAGAGGCGTCCTCAACTGGAATTAAAAGCACAGACTGGGTGATTGCAATGTGTCAGTGTCCCCAACAATGTCCCCAACAGTAACAGATGTACAAGCTGGGGGAGCTGGGTGGCGTGTTGGTTATGAGGAAGCTGAGCATGTAGGGAGTATACAGAAAGCTCTACATTGTCCTCAATTTTGCTGTGGAATGAAAACTCTCTTACATTTTTTTTTTTTTAATTAAAAACAAAACCTTTGTGTTGACTACAAGTTTTCTTTAAATGTCTTTACAACTTTTCCATGCTAATACAAGTATTCCTTACATGTATTATGGGTTCAGTTTCAGATCATCCAAATAAAGCAAGTATCAGATAAAGCAACCCACACAGATGTTTTGGTCCCAGAGCCTGTGAAAGCTGTGTGGACACTACACTGTCAACTAGTCAGGGTGCAGCAGAATTACATCTAAAAAATGTATATATCTTAATTAAAAAATATTTTATTGATGCCTCCAGCAAGTCATAACATTTTTGCAACTGTAACATTAAAGATCACAGATCACAGATCACCATAATGAATATAATAATAATGAAATGTTTGAAATATTGTGAGAATTACTAAAATGTGAGGCACAGACATAAAGTAAGCCAATGCTGTTAGAAAAATGGCACTGATAGATTTGATCATTACAGGGTTGCCACAACCTTCAATTTTTAAAAACAATGTCTGCATAGTACAATAAAGCAGAGTGCCATGAACTGAGGTACACCTGTAAGTAAAAGCCAAATGTTCAATAACATCTTGTCTTGAAATATCCTTAAATGTGGTTTCTTTCTTATTTTGCCTTGAGGATGAATAAAATTTGGGTCACTTATTGAAGATGATTTGATATCCTAGAGCTGAAAAAAAGGAGAAGAAAGAAATAAAAATGAAATGAAGTATATTTTAAACACACATGTAATACTTTAATGAGTATGATGCATGGTAAGGTTTAAGCCATAGATCTCCTTGGACATATTGCATGGGTCCTGAGCATCGAAGAGAACAAAGCAAGATTCAGTAGAGTTACAGATTTCAAATTCAGCATCATGTTTAAGAATTATAGCTTTTGACACCAGGCTAAGGAAATTAATGGTAAAGAATCCCCCTGCAGTGCAGGAGACCTGGGTTCGATCCCTGGGTGGGGAAGATCTCCTGGAGAAGGAAATGGCAACCCACTCCAGTATCCTTGCCTGGGAAATCCCATGAACAGAGGAGCCTGGCACCCTACAGTCCACGGGTTGCAAAGAGTCAGACAAAACTGAGTGACTAACACAAGGAAACTAACTGAGAGAAAGTCTCCAAGGAATAGCCTTTATTATTCAGCACATGACAAGCAGGAAGGAAACACTTATATTCAATATATGTATCTTTGTATTTGTACATTTGATGTTGTACAGATCTAATTCTACCCAGTGTACCCCAAGAACAAGCAAACAACCCCCATCCCAACACACACAAACTGGTAAAACAAAAATAAGAGGGAAGGGAGCCAAAGGATAGCAAATCATGAAATCTTTCATATTATGATTGTTGATATTCTTTGCTTTCACTTACAGCCTGGTGTCTTTTCAATTTTCCAGATAACAAAATAAGGCTTTTAAATTCTTCTTTATACGTGATATGTATTTTCAAAGATTATGAGTCTGGTGTAACTAATCATACATAGAAGATCAATCACATAACCATCTATGACACCGATATTCCTGCAAGCACACACAAGATCACAGAAAACAGCTACTGGCTTATTTGAAGCTCCAACATTAAGTACAGTGGTTGACATTCTTTGTGCTTCTGCCTTCTTGCCTGTATTGGATTAATCAAAGGGGAACAGTCAGGATTTGCCTAATTTGTTGGCATGCTATAGCATCCTGGCTGTTAAAGTTGAAAAACTGAACAAATTCAATATTTTGCCTCTGACTTCTTTTTTGCCTTTTGTTTTTATCTCATTTACCAGTTTTTTGACTCAGTGATTTAACCAAATAAAAATGAAAGTTGCCGGTTATATAGCCAGGATCTTAGCCAATAAATTGGGAAATTGGCAAAAAAAAAAAAAAAAAAAAGCCAACAAATATTTTTGCCTGCTTTTCATTGAACTAGTAATATGCATTGCTATGCCAGTGTAACCCTTATTTCATTGGTGGCTCTCCACTTACTCCTGCGGGTCCCTAACCTTCTGTTCAATCTTCCGTATGATTGCTGGTATTGAACAAAGGTCTAAATGTGCTCATAAGAAAGTATGTTTACATCCTTCCTATTCACACAGTGCTCTCTCTGTTTCACACAAGTGCAGACTTATGATTCCAGACTTGCTTAGTTATTGTGGTGAAGAAGCTGAATCATTTTCTTTATTATTCTGTCTTAGGTTAGAGGACCATTAAAGCTATCCTGGTTTCTTCTCCACTGTTTTAGAATTCCAATGAGAGTTGCTTTCTCCAGTCTTACTGACGGATCCAACTGTGGACTCAGAGACAGCTTTGAGTGCTAGATACGTCATGTTGAATTTAGAATCACTCCTTTTTGATTACAATATTTGTGTTATTCTGCTCACTTTTCTCCCTTACCTCGTTCTCTTAGGATGACTTTTCTTCTAGGTAAGAGAAATGCAAAACTACTTCTGGTTGGCTTATTCCATAAATCCTCAAGACATGAGTAAGCACTGTGGATTTGCTTTGGTGGACACAGCTGGGGCTTGCTACGATATATAGCTGAGGTGTTTGATTTCTTAAATAAAGATGATGAGCATGCTTTCAAATAAATATATGGCAATTTATCCCTCTTCACATATATACTCTTTCCACTGGGAAATGCAATCTATCTAGTGAGTGTAACCAGAACAGACTGACTTTGTCATCTTATTTTTCAGCTGCACTTATTTTTAATTTAGTTTATCTAACTTACATTTAATTTATTTTCTCTGGTAGCATTATATGTAATTTATAAACATTATGAATATTATCCTTGCAAATAAAAAAAAAATGACTAAGCAAGTTTCCTTAACAAATTCCAATGTCACACAACAGCTCTATCTACATATAGATAATATGTTAATAAAAGTAGACATATAATTAAAATATGATAATATTACAGCTTGGGATTTAAACTTCATACATATAAACATCTTTCACGGTATAATTTTTATCAGCAGTATGTCTAGTGGTAAAGAACCCATCTGCTGATGCAGGAGACATAAGAGACCCGGGTTCGATCCCTGGTTAAGAAGATGCCCTGGAGGAAGGAATGATAATCCACTCCAGGACTCTTGCCTGAAGAATCCCTTGGAAGAGGCTTCTGGGAGGTGACAATCCATAGGGTCACAAAGAGTCAGACGTGACTAAAGCATCAGACAGCGGTGCGTCAGTAAGTGATTAGTAACTCGCTTTTCAGTAGGAAAAAAGCCCTTATGTATAACCTTTGCTGATTTCCATGGTGTAGATACTCCCACAATGACTGATGTTAAGCTACAAAAATTAAAAAAATAATGTCCTTGAACATGCAGTTGAGACGAAATGTAGAAAATCAGTTCTGCTCACTAGCTGATCCAAGCAAGTATGAACTTTCTACAAAACACTATTACCTGTTTTTATATACTTTACAATAAGTACTTTGAAAGTTTCTATTTCTAAGCTAATATATTTTTAATTTTGAAGTAAAATTCAGTATATTTTAAGTGCTAGTATTATATAATACCCCTTAAAATGTCAATCACTAGGAACTTACAACTGCAGATAATAAAAATCCTGTATCTTGGATATCAAAGATAACTATTTCTATTGCAAGGAAAAATAATAGGACACACCTAAATGGGAAGGAAATCTATTAATACAAAAGAGGGTATATATTCATTCTTCTATCTATTTCGCTTTGCTGTACAGCAGAAACTAATACAATATTATAAATCAACTCTGTGTGTGTGTGTGTATATGTGTGTGTGTGGGTGTGGGTGTGTGTGTGTGGGTGTGCGCGCGTGCGCGCTCAGTTGTTCCATCGTGTCTGACTCTTTGCGACCCCGTGGACTGTAGCCTGCCAGGCTATCTCTCCACGGAGTTTTGCAGGCAAGAATACTGGAGTGGGTTGTCATGCCTTTCTTCAAAAGCAACTATACTCCAAAAAATTAATAAAAATAATGGAAGAAAAGTCTGTAAGAACCATAAGGCCTATGATGATGGAAACAGATAGGCAGGCATATTCTTTAGGAAATTTTCCTCAACACATTTAAGAATGGCCTAGATAAAATTAACACTCTTAGAAAACAAAAGAATTTAATACTGAACTCAGTTCATTTTACAGAAGAAAACAAAAATTCCATGGTACTTACTAAAATCTTTAAAACTTCATTCTTTGCAAAATCCTGGCTTTGAATTTTGTAAAATATATGTACTTCAATTTTATGATTCAAGTTCAATCTTTTAAATATTTCTGTCAGAAAGTTTGTAATACATGACATAAAACAATAGATTGGAAATTTTAATTTCATATGCCTCTCACAACTAAACTTCCTTCAGTAAATCTATTTTATGGTAAGATATAATTGTATAGGATTTAAGATACCAAAGAAGACACTCAAAATAATATTGATTTGAGATAAGGTCATAACCACTCAGGGTTAGAAAAAGGTCATAAATTTAATTTGTTACATCTATTCACTTCATATTTAAATAAGCTCAACAAAAACATTTCTAGTTCAGAATACATGCGTTGACTGGCAACTTCCGTTCTACTTTTGGACAATTCTCATTATGATAAATGTCTCCACATATTGTCTTTTTGTCCTTAGGTTTATCCAACAGAACAATATAAAATGATGTTCTTAGTCTAAGTCTTTCAAGTACTGAAAACAGCTTAATATTATAATCTTTCTTCACCTACCGAAACCCATTTTCATCAGCCATTAGTCACAAAAGATCATTTTGTATTCTTTGAGTATTCTGATTACTTTCTTCTGAGGACTTTCCAATTTTGATATTATTTCAATGGTTTGTTTCTAGAACTGAAAATAATTTTCCAGGTGTGGTACTGCCACTGGAGACTAGAAAAGAACTTTTATTTATTATACACAATTTCTAGCAATTCTGTTCATAGTCTTCTGCTAATTGTCTAAGCGAGTTTTAAGTGTTCACACACACACACACACACACACACACACACACCACCACCACCCTCCACAGATAGAAGTATCCATTCACATTTTTTTCCTAAAACAGATTGCACACCACACTCTTTTCTCTCGCAGCTGGGACTTTACAACAATAACAATGGCTGTATAATCAAACCAAAGACATAGTTGAAGCTAGGGTCAGCAAAATATAAAAAACAAGAATAGAAATCCCTCTGTTTTCTCAATAATACTTTCTCATTTATGAATACTCCAAGATCCTTCCCATAGAAGGCCAAAGACATTTTAAATGACCACAACAATACCTGTGATTTCCTTTAAGCAAAAAAGTAAGCAAATTGATAATTTTACCTCTATTCTAGCTGCTAATTTTGTCACTTGTTGCTTACTTAGATACATGAAGCTACTTTTGAATGATGGATTTAGCAGAGATTATAAAGCATATCTACACAAAATATTGATTATTCATTTTACAAAATACAAATATCATATTTCAAAAGATCAGAAAATATCATCATCCTCTTTTCCTCTCCCTCATCCCTTTGGCTCTGCTCCTAAGAGGTCAGATACATGATATATGATGAGGGCTAAGGTCCTACTTCTATCTTTGCAGAATTTTTCCCTTGGAGTTCTTTCCTCTACAGTTACACCTTTGCTGTATGTATTTCTCTATTCTGTTTTCTATTTAGCCATGAATATCTGGTTTCTATATATAGTAGCTTCAACACTATTTGTCAGACAGGATACCATAATCTTTCCCTTATGTGTGGGTGTGTGTATAAGGAGAAATGGCTGACAAATGTCCCCTTAATAAGGTTATGTGAGAGACAACTGAGGATAATAATTGGAAAATTCATTTGTTCTTTTTCTACATGAGGTTTCCTATATAATGCATAGAAAGTATTAAGTGAGTTTTCCATTAGCTAAATTAAATACATGTGTGAATCCCAAATTGCAAGATTTGTTAATTACTGCTAAGAGAGATTAAATTTCCAATACAAATTCTGGCAGGTTAATTACATTATGAATCCAGGATTTACTGACTAGAGAATGACCACATGTCATTGATCATTGCTTGTACCTAAGAGAAAGAGATCATGGATCAAATCCTTATCTTACACACATTCTGGAAATGTTAACTTGCTCTTCCTGCAAGTTTTCAACCAAAATTCCACTAAAACATTTCTAGGTAATCTATACCATAAATTAAATCATACAAGAGATGACATCAGTGTTATTTCATATGGTGATGCTATGTAAAGATGGTCTGTGTAGAGATGAGAATAAAGATGTAAAGACCCAGGGTATATTTTGATAAGTGTTTCTGATACAATCAATTGTGCCACTTTTTAAAAGATTTTATAATGTCTAATTCTAGACTTTCCCCCTTCATATTCTATTGCTCTGTTGTAGTTCTAGTGAGCCAGCTCTCTGCACTGGCCCTGATAGATATTCTTTGAAAAAAAATGGAGGGTTAGAAACTAGAATTTCAAAAAGACTTCAGGGAAATGTGCTTCTAATCAGTATTGAATAGCATGCCTGCATTTCCCCTGGCCCTTTAAACCAGTATTCATTTGACTTTCGGTGCATTTTTCCCCATATTCTCTACTTCCCTCTTTACCTTTGTCTGCTATGATGGTTGTAAGCGTAAGTTTCAATCAATCCATTTCTTTCCTACACCCTTGGCGTTGACATTTCTCATTGTGATCCGTGCTGATCTTCCTACTTCCTGTATCTTTGGCCACAGAACCCTTCGCTCTCATATATACACAAGCCAGCCACCTGCTCTGATTCAAGCCAAAGGAGGATACTTCGGAGTTACTATAGAAAGCAGTGGAAAAAAATATATTAGCACCCTACTTATGGTTATGTTACAAAGTCATAATAGTTGTCTTGCTAATATTTTGACTTTCACATGTTTCAAAATCTCTACAAAAAATGTTAGGATGAATTAAAAGCAAGATGGAGGAAGTGATTTAATTAGAATGAATTCTTTCTTCAACTGCAAATTATTTTGTATGTAAAAATTCAACAATAGTCATTGAAATAATGCCTAGAATTTCAGTTCAGTGTTTAAATGTACATTGATGTTTTGGGACTCTATCTGCAGTTTAAAATACATGAGCCTAAAACAGCATTTGGCAAAAAATTAAAAAAAAAAAAGTGTGAAAAATTACATCTCTAAACTGAAAAAGGTGGCTCAGATAGTAAAGCATCTGCCTACACTGCGGGAGACCCGGGTTCAGTCCCTGGGTCGGGAAGATCCCCTGGAGAAGGAAATGGCAACCCACTCCAGTATTCTTGCCTGGAGAATCCCATGGACGGAGGAGCCTGGTAGGCTACAGTCCATGGGGTGGGAAAGGGTCGGACACGACTGAGTGACTTCACTTTCACTTCCTTCTGTAATTGCAAGGGAGCACTGGTAAAAGATGTATATTAAAAATTTACCCTCTTGCATTGTCTTTCCAACATGATCTCTTAGTCATGATCTTTCAGTTGTATTATGTGGCAATTTTTACTAAGGTAATTCAAGTGTTAGAATGTGCAGTCTGGGGGTTTATTTGTTTTTTTCTTTCAACAATTTAAACTACCCTATGTAGGAAATGGAATTACCTTTACTAACTCTTCACTGGTTTGAAACCTAAAAAATCAAAAATAAAACAGGATTTTTATGTCACAATGGTAAGGTGTGGTAAAGAAACCAATGTCAAAAGGTGAATGAGTTCTAACAAGTGCGAAAATATTATTTGAGCCAATGCAACTCAAGCAGACCATAATAACCTGTTGGGGTTAGAAAAGTTCATGCCAAAAATGGATGATTTCCCTAGAGCCAATCAAAATGATGGAAACTGGTGCAAAATCACAGCTGAGCAGGTTTAGTCCTCTCTTCACTAGCTACAGATGGCATGCAATTTAGGAATGCCCATTTGGTGAAATTTACCAGTTCCTCTAGAGATCACACATATGGGTTTGCATTTAAAAAGCAATTGCACCACGAATAGCTTTTTAAACAACAGATGTAAGTATTGACAGTAAAAGGATGTCCAAAAAGCAAAGTATGTCCACATAAGAGAAAAAAAGAGCTTATGTTATTCTTTATAGCACTATAAGTGGCCTTTTAACTTAAAAAAAAAAAAAAAAGACAAAATAATTATGAAATCAATGCATACAATATTTGCCAAGGCATGAATTAGATATGAGATTCTGTCTTCACACTATGTTACTTTCCAGTATTTTACTCCTCTTTTTTCACCTTTGCATATTACAACCACACTCTTAAATCCCCAAAGAATCCAAAAGTACCTTAAGAGGAGTTTGAGATGTGAGTCAATCTGAGCTCTTTACTTTTCACAGCTCTGTCTTTTGTTTGTTGTTTGTTTCTTACAAGGAGGTTAATAATGGATCTGTGAAAACCCCATCATCGTTTAAAAATTGAGTGCGTGTGTGTTAGTGTACACACAGGGAGAAATTTCTGTTTGCAGATGTGTGCACTAGTTAGTAAAGGATTCTAGTTATAAGTTGTGAGGTTTCCAATTGCCTGTCCTTTATTGCTTCCTTTAAAGAAGGAAATTAATTGTGTAAAATTGCCTTGCTGGTAAAGTGATACCAGATTGCAATGGCAGCATTGACCTAATCAAGCAGTAAAACAGGCAATCACATCATCAGTGAACACTCATAGAAATATTTGATTTCAGGAGTGTGCAGGACCAAAAGTTTCCCTGGAGAAACACGCACGTAATTTCTATTCTTGTAAGTAGTCCTGTTGTGGATTTCTCCTGAATAGTGTAAGCTTTTTTTGTTTTTATTGAAAGATAAGGTTGTGTGCCTCACAGTACAGTCCCATATGGAAAGAAACTATAATTAAAAGGTTAGGTCTGGACATCAGCCTTTTGACACTGATTGTTTCTTGATTGAATAAAATATAATGTCACTTTTCTCTCATTCTCTGAAGCAATGATGCACTGGAATACTAATAACTATGCAAATGATGACATTAACAAGAAGATTCCATTTTTCTGGCTGCTTATGACTAGCATCAGGTGAAAAATTGTGGGAGATTGAATTGCTTTTGTTTAGAGGTGCAGAGATGGGCAATTGGTACTATCCCAGGAAGCAGAAGAAATTGAAATTGCTTGTACAAAGGGATGAACAGATTCACATTAGTACTCAAATATTTATGACACCATTAAATGGATGTAGTGAGGATGCAGAATATGGAAAGCCCAACACTTACATATTCAAATAAGAAAACTGTTTTTATCGTAAATCTTCTATATTCAGCTTTATCTTTGTACTGGATATTTACAAAGAAACTACAGCATTGCTCAAGCAGTATTAAATTTTTGTATTAAATTAATTCAAGTGCTTTTTTACTTCACTTAACAGACAATATTAGAAGTACAATTGCTTGTATGCATTACATATATCACCATAAATGCAATTGATTATTATATTCCCACGGTGTGCTAACTGCCACTGTTCAGTTAGACAAAAAGCCCTGATTTTAGAAATAAAATTGAGAAAATAAAATAAAAAACTAAATAAGGCTTTCGCAAAGTTATCAGTTGCTTCCTTAGAAATGGAATAATTTATGTGCAATTCCCTGCATATAGGAACGTGCATTAGAGCAAGTCTGAAGGAAGAGATTGTCTACAGAGAAGACAAACTGACAATTCCAGACATATAGAACCCTCCAAAGGTGAAATCCAGAAACAAATTGCACAAGTAATTGGGAAGGAGCAATGGCAATAAGTTGTCACGCAGTCTTTACGATTGTTTGCGACCCCATGGACTGCAGCCTGTCAGGCTTCCCTGTCCATCACCATCTCCCAGAGTTTGCTCAAACTCATGTCCATTGAGTTGGTGATGCCATCCAACCATCTTGTCCTCTGTTGTCCCCTTCTCCTCCCGCCTTCAATCTTTCCCAGCATCAGGATCTTTTCTAATGAGTCAGCTCTTCACGTCAGGTGGCCAAAGTACTGGAGTTTCAGCTTCAACATCAGTCCTTCCAGTGAATATCCAACAATAAAAGGGGGTATTGAAAAGTTGGTCCATTGTGACCGTATGTTGCAAAATGCTTTATGGAAAGTTTGTAGGTCTGATTTTTCCTGTACTTCTGATCACTCTGGGCTCTCTCCATTGCTTAGACTCAGGAGTCAAAGCAGACCCTAACGTGATTATGCTTGGACGTTAGACTTCAAACATTGTATTTTAAGTGCAGGAAAAGGCATGGGTTTCAGAAGTGACATTCTGGATTCAGAGAAAGGCTAAAAAATAGGCAGAACAAGTATTTGCTGCAAATCTCCTTTTCTCTACCCCCCTCCTCCATAAACACACACACACAGGACACACCCGGCCCTATGAAAATCATTTCAAATAAAGAGAGAATTAGAGAGAAAAATAAAGCAATGTACCTGGGTGTGCTGGTGAAGAGATCACATGTCCACCCTCCATGGAGAAGGGGCAATCATGGCCTAAAGGGTAGAGATAAGAGAAAAGAGGTATAGGTCAACCTTGTGGAATATCTCTGCTCCTTGATGAGAATAAGAGCCCGCTTTTTTCTCAGATCTGAATGTGCCCTGAACTAGCAGGCTATATTATTTTAGGTGAGATGAGGAAATCATGAGCTGTTCACACATCTGCACCCACCCCACTCCAGCCTCCCACCCCAGGTCACATAAATATCGCAGAAGCCAGATGACTTACTAAGGAGAAGTTCGGAAGATACAGAGCTGCTTTTGATCAAATTTATCCTGAAACAACTGGGGAAACTCTCAAGCAATTGAATTTATACTGAATTGATAACATTAAGTTTTTCATTGCCAGATAAAATGACTCACTATAAAAATTTACTTCAGTTAGATTTTTTAAAATGTTAGATTTTTGCACATCTAAAAGCATGAATGGATAGTTCATCCATGTTTTATAAATTAATCAATAAATAAGGATTTGGGAGTATAGCTGTGATTTCTAATTAAGGTTCTTTTGTGGCAATAGTATTATTGTACATAAAACAATTAGTGAACTATCCATGATGGTACATAAGTAGGTACTAAATTGTGTGATGCAGACTACAAGTGTGGACACTTGGAAAAGAGAAGATAAATAAAGGTTGGGGAGGTCATAAATGGTTTCCCAGAAGTTTGGAAAAGGTGGCTATGCCCTGAGAGAAAGGATATTTGAGGATGGAAGAGGGACAGGAAAAAGCTAGCAGACAGGCCCCAGAATCACCATGAAGAAAAGGCCCTTGCCCTCTAGGCGTTGGATTAATAATATGCAGTCTGACATATTAGTAGACACAATAATTATGGAATTCTTGATTCAATACGGTCATTATAAACTTCAAATACAGCAAGATGAGTCCAGGGTTTCCCAGTGTCTGAAGCACTGATGTTCTGGAGCAGATGACTACTTGCTGGGTGCAGCTCTCCTGTTCACTGCAGCACATTTAGCATCACCCCGGCTTCTGCCCACTAGATCCAAGTAGCAACCACTCTCCCTCAAGGCACAGTAAGCCAAAATGACATTCCCAGAAGTCACTTGGAAGGCAGAATTGTCCCCTAGTAAGAGCAACTAGACTGACCTGATGACACCCTGGCAAGGAAATGAGGAATCGAGCTGCGACAAGGAGACTAATTGAATATCTTTTTATCGATACAGGCTTCTGCGTTTTACTGGACTGAGTCAGGGCTCTGTTTTCCTAATGAGGCACTGTTTGTTTAGTTCATAGTCTGTCCTGGTATTGTATTTATAATAATTATTTAAACTCTGAAATAGGTATTGTTATCTGTATTTTGCAAACAATGAATTACCAAAAGTCCTGCAGTTAGATTTGTACCAAAATCTGTCTGACTCATATTTAACATTAGGCTATCCTATTTCTTTATAACACTGTAAGTTTCTAGTACATTCTGACTCTTAGATAATAGGTTTACACCCAGGTGTAGCCATATCTATAGAGAGATGAATAGATAGATATACACACATAAAGATACTTGCTCATTCTTATGACATAACACACATTGATTACTTTGAAAATAAGATTATCTGGAATGAGATGTGTATTTCAATTATTACCTGAGCCATATGAATCATACTTTATTCAATTTGAGTACAGTGTTGACTAACACTTCAATTAGTTCCAGTTTGCTTGATTTCACACCCCATAAAAGTTAATGCTGGCTGTGTCTACACAGACCAAGTGGAGATGCGATAATTACTGCACAATCATAAGGAGCAAACACACATTCTGTTATTGAAGAAAGTTAGCCCAATAATTCTGAACTATTCAGATTGGCTTTCTACATCCAGGACATAATATTAAAAGACATAAAATTGTTAACTGACCCTTAGCAAACCTTATTATATGTGATATTCATCTCAGCAAAAGATGAAATGAAGAGTATTTCCAGCCCTACTTTACAACTAATCATAAAATCATATAACTCTAAATCTGTTTCGTATGCAAAACAATTCCCCTGAATTGTGTAATCTCGTTCTCCTGCTGCTGCTACTTAAGCAAGATGACTGCTGCCTCCCCCAATAACTTAGAGGCTGAATTCAAGGTCCTCAGGCCGCCAAGGTCAGACAGACTTAGTCTTTTGATGTGCAATGACTGGATTGAAGTACACTTCTTTGTGTACATGACACGATGGTCATTCACACTCAAAATTTAAAAGGTGGTGCAGGCACTGCAGCTCTCCACCTCGGGTCCAGAGGCTCAGTTATGCCATCCTGGAGTTACTCATTTAATTCTTAAGCTTTGCTCCTCTTCTCCAGTTTCGTCCTTTCAAGCAGGGAGTCTAATCAGAATCTGTTAAAAATGCCATAATAGGTCATGTTATTATTTCTTGTCTTACTTGCCTAGTAGTCTAAACTGATTATCATGAAACTAATCTTATATTGCCTCTCTTTCCATAGAGATAGTGATATGGAGCAATTAAATTTGACCACCACAGTTTCACTGGGTGGATTTGAACTGTAGTTTCACCCTTACCATGTGGGTATCTTTGTTCAAGGTAGGAAACTCTGAATTTTAGTTTTACTCATTGATACAATTAGAGTAACGATAACAATAACACATAACTACATAGCAATATTGTGAGGAATAAATAATTGAAAACAATAAAACACTTGTAACTGTACCTAATAAATACCTAGTAAGACTTTACACAGCATTTGCAACTTTATATTATATGATTATTCAGGACTGATCTCCTTTAGGATGGACTGGTTGGATCTCCTTGCAGTCCAAGGGACTCTCAAGTCTTCTCCAACACCACAGTTCAAAAGCATCAATTCTTCAATGCTCAGTTTTGTTTATCGTCCAAGTCTCACATCCATTCATGACCACTGGAAAAACCATAGCCTTCACTAGACGGACCTTGTTGACAAAGTAATGTCTCTGCTTTTTAATATGCTGTCTAGGTTGGTCATAACTTTCCTTCCAAGGAGCGAGCATCTTTCAATTTCGTGGCTGTGGTCACCATCTGCAGTGATTTAGGAGTCCAAGAAAATAAAGTCTCTCACTGTTTCCATTGTTTCCCCATCCATGTGCATGAAATGATAGGACTGGATGCCATTATCTTCGTTTTTTGGATGAGGTTTTAAGCTGGCTTTTTCACTCTTCTCTTTTACTTCCATCAAGTTCCTCTTTGCTTTCTGCCATAAGGGTGGTTTTCTGCATATCTGAGGTTATTGATATTTCTCCCAGCAATCTAGATTCTGGCTTGTGTTTCATCCAGTCTGGCATTTCTCATGATGTACTTTGCATATAAGTTAAATGAACAGGGTGACAATATACGGCCTTGACATACTCTTTTCAGAATTTGGAACCAGTCCATTGTTCCATGTCCAGTTCTAACTGTTTCTTCTTGACCTCTGTACAGATTTCTCAGGACATAGGTAAAGTGGTCTGGTATTCCCATCTCTTTAATAATTTTCCACTGTTTGTTGTGATCCACACAGTCAAAGGCTTTAGTGTAGTCAGTGAAGTACTTTTCTGGAATTCTCTTGCTTTTTCTATGATCCAACAGATGTTGGCAATTTGCTCTCTGGTGCGTGTGCTTTTTCTGAAACTAGCTTGAACATCTGAAAGTTCTCGGTTCACATACTATTGAAGTCTAGCTTGAAGAGTTTTCAAGATTACTTTGCTAGTGTGTGAGATAAGTCAACACAACTTAGAGATGTGGGCAGGTTTAGAATCTATTTTGATTATAGAATAGATTGGTGGATTGAAAAAAGCAAAACAAAAGCATGAAAGCAGACAAAGCAATTTAAGGATAGCTTTCAGGTTTTTAGTAGAATAAGTGAGTAAGCTGTGGTATTTTCTGCAGTGGGGAAAACAAGGAGGGGGACAGGATTAGCCACAAGTAGTAAAAATTTTCAGTATGGTTACTTTTGAATTTTACACTCAGCTATTAAATCTACCTCATTGACTTAATTTTTTTCTGACTTTGCCAATCTTGTTCCCAATATTCTTGTTTTTAATTATCTTGTATTCTTTTTCTTGCTTCTAATTATACACTATTTTCTCTGAAATCTTTACTTGGTCAACTCTCTTAATATGGTAACTCATCTGCCAATTATTCTCCATTACAGCAACCATTTTATTACCTCATGGCATATATCAACATCTGAAATTATCTTATCTGTTTACTTAATTATCATCTGGACATATTGTCAGCTCCATGACAAGAGGGCAGTGTCTGTATTGTTCAGAATTTTATCCCAGAGATATGTAACACTGTCTGACAACTAGGTCTAAGTGAACAATGACTAGATAAATGTACGACTTTCTGAGTGAAAACATAAACAAAACTGAAAGGGCCAAAATGGAAGCACACAGTAATATTGGGACTATCTATGGATTATATCATATTTATCTCTATGAATATTTTTTAATTAAGAAAATGATAGTTTATTTATTTTCTTAAGCCTTCTGTGTATTAGAATTCAGGATCAGAGAAATTCTCAGTCTTACAGTTCTCAAGTAAGCAAATCGTGTCATCCTTGTCTATCTGTTAAACTTCCTGATTCTACTATTGATGATCACAAAGACACCCATGTCATACTTTTTGTCAAAATTTACTTGTTGCTTTGCTTTATTCCTGCCTTTTGTGGGTTTTGGGAAGCAGCAGAGTAGATGCTGTCTAATCAACTTCGCCTTCTACATTATTTATTTGCTAAAGTTATAATCATAATTTTCCTACTTGTTAATAAATTCAGTTACTTTGAAATTCAAGTTAGTTCAACCGATATTTACTGAAGGCCTATTATATTCAAAGCATTCTGTTCTAGGTGTTTGAAATGTAATAGCAAAGAAAATAATATAAAAGAAAAACATAGATCCTCTGCCTTAGAAAGCATATATTCTAGTAATGAGATTAGTCAATAAGCATGAAAAAATTACTTTTTTAGAAAGTTACAATTGTTAAGAAAAGAAGAAAGGTTATGTACAGGAGACATACCTCTTGAGAAACCTGTATGCAGTTCAGGAAGCAACAGTTAGAACTGGACATGGAACAACAGACTGGTTCCAAATAGGAAAAGGAGTACATCAAGGCTGTATATTGTCACCTTGCTTATTTAACTGACATGCTGAGTACATCATGAGAAACGTTGGGCTGGAGGAAGCACAAGCTGGAATCAAGGTTGCAGGGAGACGTATCAATAACTTCAGATATGCAGATGACACCACCCTTATGGCAGAAAGTGAAGAACTAAAGGGCCTCTTGATGAAAGTGAAAGAAGAGAATGACAATGTTGGCTTAAAGCTCAACATTCAGAAAACCATCATAATGGCACCCGGTCCCATCACTTCATGGCAAATAGATGGGGAAACAGTGGAAACAGTGGCTGACTTTATTTTTCTGGGCTCTAAAATCACTTCAGATGGTGATTGCAGCCATGAAATTAAAAGACGCTTACTCCTTGGAAGGAAAGTTCTGACCAACCTAGATAGCATATTAAAAAGCAGAGACAATACTTTGTCAAAAAAGGTCCGTCTAGTCAAGGCTATGGTTTTTCCAGTGGTCATTTATGGATGTGAGAGTTGGACTATAACAAAGCTGAGCACTGAAAAATTGATGCTTTTGAACTGTGGTGTTGGAGAAGACTCTTGAGAGTCCCTTGGACTGCAAGGAGATCCAACCAGTCCATCCTAAAGGAGATCAATCCTGAGTGTTCATTGGAAGGACTGATGCTGAAGCTGAAACTCAATACTTTGGCCACCTGATGCAAAGAATTGACTCATTGGAAAAGACCCTGATGCTGGGAGTGATTGAAGGCAGGAGGAGAAGGGGACGACAGAGGAAGAGATGGTTGGATGGCATTACCTACTCAATGAACATGGGTTTGGGTGAACTCCGGGAGTTGGTGATGGACAGGGAGGCTTGGCGTGCTGCAGCTCATGGGGTCGCAAAGAGTCAGACACGACTTAGCGACTGAACTGAACTGAACAGAGGACATGGGTTGCCAGAGAGTGTAAGTGGGGTGAGTATGATGCAATATTAAGTAGAGTGATCAGAGTAAGTACCAGTGTCCAAGTGAGAATTCAGTCAAGACTTTGTGTGAAGGCTTTAACCAAAGTGATGTCCAGAAGAAAGAGGCCAGTGTTCCTGAAAACAGAGTAAAGGGATGGTAGAGTGGTGTATAAAACAAAGCCAGTAAAGAGCAAACTCACCTTGTAAGCCTTTAAAAGGTCTTTGCTTGTTTCTATTTTTCCCTCTCTAAAGGACATGGAGAACTATTTGCCTATTATGATTTCAAAGGATCACTCTGCATTTAGTTTGAGAATAACCACTTAAAAACACGAAGCTAGAAGCAGAAAGACATGTTAGGATATTATAAAGGAACTTGGGCTAGAAACAGTGGTGTTGGACTGTGGTAGTTTAGTGGAAGCCATGGATAGTGGAAGGTTTATGCATATCCTGAAAGAAGTAACAACTTGTCTGACAATCTAAATGCATTTGGGGTAAAAAAAATGTTAAGGAGGCCTCTGTAGTTAGGACCTAAGCAACTGAAAGCTTAGTTGGCATCAACTAAGATTCAGAAGGTTATGAATGGCTTCTATTGCTGTTTCATTTTGTTTTAATTATGAAGATCAAAGGTCAGTTCTTTGAGATGTTAAACTAGATGTAGCAAATGGCAATATCAAGGAAGGAATTGGGTACATGGAATTGGTGACTCCTTTAGAAAAAGGGATCTAGATGAGAACTATAAGTTTTAGAATCGTTGGCACAATGATTAAAGCCATGAGACCAGTAAAGACTACAAAAGGAATGCATATAAGCAGAGATATAGCGATGTAAAGACTGAATTCTGAGGTGTTCCAATTTAAGAGTTAATGAAGAAAAGGGAAAGTTAGGATACTGAAGAATCAATCCATCTCAGAAAAAAAACCAAGACAGTCCTGTTATCCAAGTAAAAATGAATATATTAATGAGAAAAGTGTGAAAAGTGTTAGTCACTCAGTCATGTCTGACTCTTTGTCACCCCATAGATTGTAGCCCACAGGGCTCCTCTGTCCATGGAAATCTTCAAGCAAGAATACTGGAGTGGGGGATCAAACATAAATCTTACCAACCTGAGCCACCAGAGAGCCCATATTAATGAGAAAGAAGTGACCAACTCCTTGAAAAGAGGCTCATGCAATTGACTATTGCATTCAACAACCTGGAAGTCAGCCTTGGTTTCAGTAATTTTGGTAAGAGCAGTGTCATGAGAATAAGAGAAGAGAACGAAAGCTTAATTGGACTGGACTTCAGAGAGAACAGAAGAGTTGAAGACAATAGCATAGAAAATTTATTCAAGGACTTTCATTGTAAATGGGAAAACAACAATATATGTAATAGCAGATGGGGCAAGTGGGTCAAGAGAAATGCATATGTATGTGTGTTTATAAATAACAACACATTTGTTTACTAATTGCAATGCTCAAAAGAAACCAACTAATTGATAATTCAGAAGTGGCAAGAATTGCCTAGAGTAGTCTCTGAGAAGATGGAAATTGGTACAGAAATGGAGAAACAGATTTGCTTGGGAGAACAGAGCTGTCATCCATGATGACTCTGGAGGAGGCAGAGGATGTGGGTGCATATGCTATTTTCCCTTTTGATTATTTCAATTTTCTCATGAAGTTGGAAGAAACATTGTGAGATTTGAAAATGTATGTTGATATATGTAAAGAACAGTTCAAGTCATTACAATTTTCTACAGGAAATTGCCTCATCAATTCTTTTTAACTTTTTTTTTTCTTTTTTTACTCTATCATACATTATTTTTTCTGATGGGTAGTTTCAAAAACCTTTCATTGTCATCTTTGGTAAGAAATATAAACTCGTAGCAATCAAGGACCTCCAAATCTAGAACATTTTAAAAATCACATTCTTGTTCATTCTTTCCCATTCTATACTCCAATCACATGGATGTGCTACCCAATATCCAAATGATGGATGAAATATCAGCCATATGTACCTTTGCTCTTGATGTTCCCTTATCCCAAAATTCTTTTCAATCTTCCAACCCATTTCATTACATGAAGGTCTAGTTTGAGTGGTACAGGCATTCCTTGGAGATATTGAGATTCACTTTCAGTTCAGTTCAGTTCAGTCGCTCAGTCGTGTCCAACTCTTTGCAACTCCATGCACTGGAACACATCGGGCTTCGCTGTCCATCACCAACTCTTCGAGCTTGCTCAAACTCAAATCCATTGAGTTGGTGATGCCATCCAACAATCTCATCCTCCATCATCCCCTTCCCTTCCTGCCTTCAATCTTTCCCAGCATCAGGGTCTTTTTCAAGGAGTCGGTTGGTTCTTCACATCAGGTGGCCAAAGTATTGGAGTTTCAGCTTCAGCATCAGTCCTTCCAATGAATATTCAGTACTGATTTCCTTTAGGATTGACTCGTTTGATCTTCTTGAAGTCCAAGGGACTCTCAAGAGTCTTCTCCAACACGGCAGTTCAAAAGCATCAATTCTTCGGCGTTCAGCTTTCTTTATAGTCCAACTCTCATATCCATACGTGACTACTGGAAAAACTGTAGGTTTGACTAGATGGAGCTTTGTCTGTAAAGTCGTGTCTCTGCTTTTTAATATGCTGTCTAGGTTTGTCATAGCTTTTCTTCCAAGGAGCAAGTGTCTTTTAATTTCATGGCTGCAGTCACCATCTGCAGTGATTTTGGAGCCCAAGAAAGTAAAGTCTGTCATTGTTTCCCAATCTATTTGCCATGAAGTGATGGGACCCGCTGCCATAATCTTCATTTTTTGAATGTTGAGTTTTAGACCAACTTTTCACTCTCCCCTTTCACTTTCATCAAGAGGCTGTTTAGTTCTTCTTCACTTTCTGCCATAAGGGTGGTGTCATCTGCATTTCTGAGGTTATCGACGTTTCTCCTGGCAATTTCAATTCCAGCTTGTGTTTCATCCAGCCTGACATTTTGCATGAACAGTTCAGTATTTAATAAAGTGAATATCACAATAAGCAAGTCAAACAAACTTTTTAGTTACCCAGTGCATGAAAAAAGGTATATTTATGCTGTGTTATAAAGAGAGCAATAGCATTGTGTTTTTAAAAATATCCATGCTTTAATTAAAAATACTTTATTGGTATATATATACTAATCATCTTTCTAATATCTAATATATATATACTAATCATCACTAATATACTAATCATCATCTGAGCCTTTAGCAAGTCAGTACTTTTGCTGGTGGAAGGTTTGAAAAATTTGTGAGAATTATCAAATGTGACACTGAGACAGAGAAAGTACACAAATACTGTTAGAAAAATGGCACTTATATAGACTTGCTTGATGCAAGGTTAAAACAAACCTTAAATTTGTTTAAAAAACAAACAAACAAAAAAGCCACAATAGTATGTCATCATTAGTTATCTATGTGGAAGTTTACGCAATGCGCTGTCTGACCCAAATGGGAAGGGAGTCCAGGAGGGAAGGGATATATATATGTATGCATACGTGGTGATCCCTCTGCTGTCCAGTGGATACTAACGCAGCCTCGGGAAGCAGCTGTGGTGGTGCTGGTTTGGTTGTTCAGTCGTGTCCGACTCTCAGTGACCCCATGGACTGTAGCCCTCCAGGCTCCTCTGTCCATGGGATTCTCCAGGCAAGAGTACTGGAGTGGGTTGCCATGCCTTCTCCAGTAAAACAACTATACCTCAGTAAAAATGAATGAAAATGAAACAAAAAAGGGGGAACACTCCACAATATTTTCTAAGTACAACTAAGCAAAGCACAATAAAATGAAGTATGCCTTCAAAATATAGGTATTCTCCAGCCCCTAGAGTGCAATTTACCCAGACGAAATATGTTGTTGAAAAGGCACACCTTTCAAAACTTGGTTAAAATCCTGTGTGGGTTGTGTCAGACTTCAGTTTTCTTATGAGTTAAAAGGGAGATAATAATAAAAATATGTAACGAAGCATTTATATTCAAAATTAAATAAATAAAATATATCAAATTAATTGGAAGAGTATATATCTCTTGCCACCTTTGTTAATACTCCCACATTCACTCATGTATCTAAACCCTCTTGCATTAGTAATCTTTCATTGTACGCAGGAAGTAGAATTTTTATCTCGTATCATAAACACTATCACTCTTATCTTCACAATAACCTAATGAATTATGTGTAATCCTACAAATGAGAAAATGTAATTCAGATAATTTATAAATTATCCAAATGCACCCAGATTACATGAGTTTGAAGTTGCTTTGCATATATTTATTTCTGATTTCAAAGCCTGTGCTCTTAATAAGTGATCTCTAATTAAAGATATCTCAAATTTGAAGTAGAGAAACTTTTGAATGAGAATAAAGAAAATGAAGTGAGCTTTATAGAACTTCTTACATAATGAAGTTCAAATAAGTTGTTTTCCTTGTTTTCTTCTAGCCCAAGTTTTGCACATGGTGAAATAAATGTATATAGATATTCATGTTGTGCAATGTACATAAGTAGTGCAACTCAATCTTTTAAAACTAATCTATACAAGAAAGACAAAATTTTAAATGCATAGGGTAAAGAGAGAACATGGCATTATCCTAAATTCTCTCACAAATGAGATTCAAGAGCACCAAGCCAAGCAAAGGTTATAATTTTGATAACATACAAATATTTGGTAGAAAGCTTCACTAAATGTAACACAATGCACTACTTTGATATATATATATTTTTTTTTTTCCCTAAAATGTTCCCTTAGGGACAACCAGATCTGTTGTTCAAACACTGCCACCCACATCCATATGTATCATCTTCCCTGCCAATGTTTCTCAGTTTTTGCTTTGTTTTGTTGTTTTGCTTTTAGCCACCATGTAGACCTTAAACTGCCAATATATACACATACACGTTTATTATGAGAAATATGTGGTGCATAAGACATAACAAGAAAAAGTACTTTCCGTTAAAGTGTAATTGGGCAATTCTTGCTAAACTGAGGACATATTTGAATTCATTGCTAGTTACCAAGTATCTTAGCAATGTGAAGTAAGACCTTTTAGAATCTAGATAATTAATACAAATAACACGCTGGGAAAACATGCCAAATTATCACTTCCTTTTGAAGGAAATTTCTTATTTCCTTGGAAAAAAACATCTGTCTTCGTGGAACAACTCTTTCACTCTAGCTTTTAGCACATTGTTTTGTCAGTTTATTAAAGCTTCAAGTAGGAGTTATTCAGATTAGTCTACAATGTCTTTTTTTGCTTTAGCACTAAATTTCTATTAAAATGGAACACTTCATTATGTTCATTCATCATCATTTGACTGTGAGGCTGCTGTAAGTCAAATATAGTCAACACTTGTGGAATGTACAGTAATTGAGAGCAATAGTAAATTGCATTTTAAGGGTTCACCGAGGTGAGAATGAGACCCTTCAGTGCCACTTCTTGCTTCTTTGTTACGAACTTCGCCAAAGTGGAGAAATTTAAAGACGTGTTAAGCAGTGTCTTATCTCATTGACCTTTCTTCCTCTGGAAGATTACCACTCCACCTAACCAGGATCTCATGTTGTGAAGGTTTGCTGGATGGCATTGATTTGCTTTTTTTTCAACTCACTTGTAGATGAAGGCAGACACCCTTATTTAGAGTCATAAAATCAAATGCAATTGCTAAAGCCAAACCATATGTCTCTATATTTCTATAGTACATTCTGATGCATCTCACAATTTAATGCTTGCATTCTGGAGAAAAAACATGGAGAATAGGATAAGGAGAAGAAAAATATTTTGGAAAAAAATAAAATAAACCCAGGTTAATAAGTGATCACCATAAAATATCTTTCTGTAATAGTTTCTCTCAACTGGGGCCAATATGTTCTCTGGAATATGCAGACATACCCTTGAGTGTCACAATATTTTCTATCTCAGTTTTCGAAGTATAAATGTTCACCTTAAAAATCATAGAAACTTTTAGTTACTAAGACCTATCAACACTTATTTATTGTACTAGGCCAAAGAGAAAAGAATAGAGACATACTTAATATGTAAATAAAGCATTCATTCAGAAGATATCAGGATACACGTACTAATGAATGTTTTACAGTAGGTCAAAAAGAAATATGTGGTAGACTTCTGTCATTACGAGATTCACAGGCGTTTAACAATGCCAAACTTGCAACCAACTGCAGCCATCCCTAAACAGAGTGTTGTGCCATGATCATGCTTATGTTTCTAGTGGCAGTTTAATTTCACAAATATAATAATATCCTTACACTAATTGTGGTTTATTTGAGTTTTATTAAATGTGTATTCCTGTTTGTATGTAATTTGTACTTTGTTTTTTTCAGTTAAAAAATATCAATGTATGGAATTCATTTTTAGTTTATTTTGTACCCACTCAACTTGCATAATAATACAAATAATCTGTTAATAAACTGAGAACTTTTAGATATGTTTTCTTTTAAGGAAGTAGCACTGCTCCAAGGAGATATTGAGAAATCTTGGTCTATACCAACCTTACCAAGAAATCATTCTACAGGCTGTTACTTTGACAGCAATAATCATTTTAGTATAAAATTTCCTATTAATATATTTTCCTAAACAAGTCAAAATCTTATGGGCATCCAGGTTTTGTATGCATTGCTTTCATTTCCTAGAAGTCCATACTTTTCATCAATTTCTCCATCCCTTCGTTCACTCTATAGACTTAACCTTGAGAACAGCGAGGTAGTTCCTTCATGTAGCAACACTTTTGATGAAGATGTTTGGGAGAATCAACTTATACAGGACTTGGATACAAAATTAATTCAGGTTATATTTCTCAGCATGGTCTTTGACTATCCTAACCAAACTGACCACTAAGCAAATTGACTTAAAGTCCTGACAATATTATGATACATCACTTGTATTAATTGGGATTCTCTAGAGAAACAGAACTAACAGGACATAAATAGATAGATAAATACAGATAGATATTACATGGAATTGTCATGTCTTTGGGACCCCATGGATGGTAGCCTGCTAGGCTTTTTCATCTATGGGGTTTTCCAGGCAAGAATACTGGCAAGTATACTGCTTTCTCCAATTCCAGGGGATCTTCCCGACTCAGGGATCAATCTGCCTTTTCCAATTCCAGGGGATCTTCCCGACTCAGGGATCATTCCTGTGTCTGTGACATTGGCAGGCTGATTCATTACCACTGAGCTACCTGGGAAGCCCCACATATAGAATTAAACATTGCAATCCATATATAGTTCAAAATAAAAAAACTTTATGGAAATAAAACATTTGTGAGATCCAGTATTTATTTAATAGTCTCCATTATCAATTTGACTCTTTAAAAATATCAAATATGACAATCACTTTAAAGCTTGCTTCTAATTTTATACCACTGCTTTGCTGATGTTCTGAACATGGACACAGATTATTCACAGGGAGATCCAGGTACCATTTATACCCCCAGCTGATCTTCCACACTTAGATTCATTAAGTTCTCAAATACTTAATATTAAGTTATGAACTGAACATCAAATTTAGCTATTACTTATTGAGATCTCTGAAATGAAACACTAATGAGACTTGAACAGGTATAGTTTCTTGAGAAAAATATGTCAAGATACTGAAATGAAATAGAGGAAAACACAAAAGAATCTATTGTTTAATAATAGATAGTATATGGGTTTTGTAGTATATGACTCATAGGTTGTCAAAATTATTTGCTTGAGTTTATTGTGGATGTTTAAAAGTACAATAACATGCAGGGTCCCTTTGTGTCAGGTAAGGTGGGAGATCCGATTTGATTTTGAGACCCCCACCCTTCTTCCCTTCTCCAGTGTTCAGTGATGCCTAAATATTTTCCGGTTGGCAGAGATGAGAGCATTGTAAGAATTAAAGAGGACTATTTCTGGGACTATTAGTTTTCTTAGGTGCTCATTTTTTTTTTTTTTTTTTTTAAATCTTGAGCTGGCCTTGTAGGCACATCTACACTGAAACATTTATTTTTTAAGGACAGTTTGGTCTTTAGAGAAATTAAAAGGAATACTTTTATTGAATAGAAGTATTACTAAAAACATACGTATCTCAAGCACAAATTACATTTTAAATTTTCAGAAAGTTATTTTTGATTTACTTGATCTACTTTTGTAAAATACTATTTGATCTACTTTTGTAAAATACTATTGAAAGCACGTTGTTAGATTACATTTTCAATTTGACTTAAAGAACCTTTCCTTTAACTTTTCATTTTTATTTAAAATAAGTCACATAAAAATTATTCCTATGTGGATTATTATCATGATGTCTTCCTGTGGAATCCTAAAAGTTCAGATATACTAAAAATACAAGAAATTTCTCATGGGAATTTTGTTCTTTCTGGATAAGATTATAAGAATATTTTACTTTCTTATGAAAAAACACAATGGAACAGGTGTTAGGTTTTAGGATTTTGGGGGAATCAGAAATTAAGTTACTTTATCCAGATTAGCTACTCATTTTTTTTAAAAAAATAGTGCCGACTTTGCTTATATAGATTTAACTTAATCCTATGTAATTATTTTATATAGGTATTAAAAGCTGTTTTGATGAGCTTTGCAAGAAAAGAAAGCTAAACACAATTTTTTTTTCTTTGAATTTTCTCTGCTTTGGCATCTTTTCTACTTATTTAACAATAATTTTATTGATCTCCAAGAAACCTTATTAAGCCTTTGGAGCTATTTTTTTTTTTTTTAAGAATTCACAATAAAGGACAACTTTTTTCTTCTAATAAATTATCCTTTTAGTTCTAAGCATGTCTTTTTAAGTTCTTCTCACAGTTGCCTCCTCAGGCATTTGTGATCCCCTTGTAATTTCCAGGTGTTTGGTTTCATGCCTTGCCTATGCTACACAAAGCTAAGATCACTATAATCAAATGCTTAATGCAGTACTTTCAGTGGAACACAATTATAAATGATTCTGAACATAAACTGAGGAAAGGTCGGTTCATTATTTTGAATCAGAAATACTTTCAATAATGATATATATATTTTTCTAAAATTCAATAAACAATAATCTTTTCTGCCTGTTGACTTGACTTTGATAAAAGATCCATAGTTTTAACAGCTATCTGTTTTACAAAACAGGGCTCAATTACACCAGCTGGTATTGACTGATGTATTTAATAATGTAATAAAGATGCCAACCATGACAGAATTGGTTAGCTTGATATTGGGGCAAAATGCCATTTCTTCCACAAAGTTGGCTATTAAAAAATATTGCCTACAATATGATGAGACCTGTCAAGTGAATTGATAATATGCAAAATTCATAAGCTCTCAAGTGTTTCTTTGGAGTTTGGCAGAATGGGCAGCCTTTAGTGTGTTCTCTGTTTGTGTAAGAAACAAATAAATTGAATAGAGGGTGAGCTGGCTAGTAAGTGGTCCACATTACACGTGATTGATTGGAAATATTTCATGTTTTATATGCATCTTGTATCAAGAATATTCTTCTTTGGAGAGTTCTATATTTCGCATTTAATTTTTATGTTCACTTGCAAGTTTCTCTGGTCCCTCAATTCAAAGAGAGTCTGTTGAAGGGGAAATTAGAGGCTGTGATTCAGAATTCAGTGAGTCTAGTCCCTGCAGAAACTTGGCAGAGGATAAAATCAGTTCTTAGGATGCCAAATTGAGTGGCCCTTGGCCAGATGCTAATTTTGAATGCATGGCACACATCACTTTGTGTCTCGATTAAGCCATGTCTGTGAATCCCATGCAAGCCCAGCAACAGATTTTATGCAACACATGTATTAGTGTTCAGCACATCATAGATTTAATACTGGCTTTAAACATGTAAAAGAAATCACTTCTTTTAGATTAATAAACTCCACCTCTTTGAAAAAAATCAATAAGGAATTTTAATTGACTTTTTGTCCATGATTCCTTATTTAAAATTTAATCAATTTTGATCATTTCTTAGAAAAGTACATCCAAAAAGAAAGATTTAGTATTACACAAATGTAAAAATTTGATAGTAATAGCATAATTTTCCCCTTCCATTTATATGCTTCTTTAGTATATATTAGACAGAAATGTATTAATGAATGTGCATTTGTTCATTAGCTAATTCAGTAGTAGTCTTAGAGAAGACTAATAAAATTTTTGGAGTGAAAGAAATTAAATATCAATGTCTAAAACTGGATTAAAAATGGTTTTATTTGATTGTCAGTATTTTCACTTTATTGGAATCATACTGCTGTTTTATCACCTGATAACCTCACCAGAATGTTCCTCTCTGTTCGCCACATTGGAAAACTAAAACTGTCAGTGTGTCTGAGCCTTTAGAAACATGACCCTTTCCATGGGAGTGGTTTTGGCATTGTTCTTTTTTGACATCATTTGTAAATAAATGAATGAATGAATAAATAAATAAGAATTTTAATGTAAAAAAATAGTTGCTATTGCATTTTTTTAATGGACCTATTGAGTGATAGGATTAATGTACTGTCTTAGACTTTGAACTATGCCAACTTTCTCTGTTTTCCTCCAGATTAAAAAGATCAGGGTTAATCAGATACAGCTGCCTCTGTGATTTACAATAAAACATAATATTCTTGTAAATATATTGTCTTGAGAGGTATACACAAGTCTTCTACCTATATTAATAAGCTTGAAAAAAGAAACAATATATGAGAAATCTTTCCCTTTTGTTCAGAGAAAAGTCTTTTAGTTAATTGATTGATTTTGTGCTTAATTTTTTTCTCTGTAGCATTTTATTTCTTTTCTGTTTTGTTTTATGCCACTCTGGGGCATTGTATTTAGTCACCATTGAATACTTAACAGAGAAAGGAGAGGAAAAGGCAAGGACCAAATTAGAAACTCTTTTTTAAATTCTTGACTCTTATTCCAGCCAATCTTCTGGAGTCAGAAATAATGCTGCCTTGTGGTTTTTTGTTTTCTTGTTTGTTTGTTTGTTTTTGATTTTGAAATTAAAGGGAAAAAGAGTTTAGTGTCAATTATATTGTTTGCTTTCTTTGGCCTAAGGGAAACACAAGTTGAAATAGTACAAACTTGTGAAGCACAGTGGGAAAAAACCTTGTTTTCATCCAAAACTGGTTGGCTTCGAACGGATCTCGTCTACATTTTGGGTACGGTGGTCATGTATAAGGGAGATGAAATTGGAAGGCTTGACATATCTTAATTTATTTATTCCACCAGCATAATGCTAGCCACCTCCTGTTTTTATTATACCAATTTAATGCCAGCCATTTCCTGTTTTCATTAGACCATTGTAATGCTAGCCTCCTGCTGTTCTCATTAGAGCAGGACTCTGTAACGGCAGCCACCTCATGTTTTCATTATAACAGAGCTGTGTGGTGCCAGCTGCCTCTTGTTTAACTTTACCGAGAAGCATTTGACCACGGACTACATACTTCCGGAGCTAGTGGCGAACAAGGTAAAGGTATCCCAGATTCCGGTAAAATAGTGCTAAGTGCTTAAATGACTTATCAGCCGCTAACGTGCAAGGAGCAGTGTTTGGGGATGACCGGGAAATGGCAATAAACAGAGTGAACTTTGGGCTATTTCATTATTATTGTTTTTTTGGTTTTTTTTTTTTTTTTTGGCTTTGTTTATAATAATCTAAGACCTTCAACAAGATTTTTCAATGATATATTATGTATATATCATATATATTTGAATTACTAAGATGAGTCTATTTGAGATAATTGACAGTGTTCATTGAGAGTTTTCTATGTGTTCAAAATGCTTCTAAGCTCTTTACGTTTTACCTCATTTATTCCTTACAATTAATTTAGAAGTCAGTTACTCTTACATTTTACAGATGGAAAAACTGAAGTATCTAGTAGTTATGGTGCGTGGGTGGTTTAGTGGTAGAATTCTGCCTGCCAGAAGTGGCAGAAGGCCTGGGTTGGATGTCCAGTCCATGCAGCCATAGCATCCCTTTTCGGGTTTCCCAGGTGGTGCAAGTTCTGCAAATGAAGGAGGCTAAGAGATGCGAGTTCAGTCCCTGGGTCGGGAAGATCCCACACAGGCTGTCATGGCAACCCACTCCAGTATTCTTGCCTGGACAATCCCGTGACAGAGGAGCCTGGCAGCTTACAGTCCATAGGGTCACACAGAGTTAGACATGACTGTAGCAACTCAGCATGCACTCATGTGTAGTAGTTCATGTAAATTTACAACGTAAATTTCCTCTGTGAAGGGCCAGACAACTTTTGTTTTATTTTTTTTCACTTTGTGGGACATAACAGTTTTGTCCCAGCTATTCAACTCTGCTGTTGCCAGATAGACAACATATAAATAAGTGTGGCTGGTTTCCAATAAATATTTATTTACAAAAATAAGCTGGGGATTGGATTTGACCCAACAGCTATAGTTTGCCCAGTCGTGATATAAGGTCACACCACTAGAGAGTGGTAGATAAGGGTTATGTCTCTGAGGTAAGAGTCTATAACTTTTAAGTTTTGTACTTCCTTGCTGTAACTTTGTAAATGGAAATACTTCCATTTTCATTTATTTGGGAAACTTTGTATGATGATCAAAGCTTTCAAAGAGAAAAACAACTTTGCTTAATTATGCTTAAAATTTTTTTCTTTATATTTTTATAGTTTGGTCCCTGATGCTTTTTATATGAAGCATTTAAGAATTCTTCTGAATAATAACTTTATGAAATTTATTATTAAAATAAAAGGAGTCTTTTCTTATGAATAAAAAATAAGCTTTTGAATTTATTTGATCTATATTTTTGTTTCCTTATGTAAAAATGTTATGGAATAGTTTTTTGTTTTTTTTTTTAAATCCACCACTTTGTTACCCTCAGATTGTTATATTATTAACTTTACCAAATAGGGTAATTGACAGATGTGTGTAAGTTTGTTGAAATGATTAAAAACTGTTGAGAATTGTAACTTGCCAGAGTTCCCTGAGAAAAAAGTCCTATCCATCTGTTAGGGGACTCTCTAAATGACTGTAATGAGTCACCTTTAAAATGGCAGTTGTCACCCTAGGATTTGAACCTTGAAGCCCCCAAGGAAAATGCACATATATAATGATGCATGTGCTTCAATGACAAGGGAAAGTTTATTGCACCAAGTTTCATGCTCTAGATCATAGGAGGTCAGAGAACAGTGCTTTATTACATTAGGCTGTGATCTACAATTAGCACCCCCATCTGTCTGAGGCCAATAATAATCAGACAAGCAGGAGTGATGCTGAAATTTGGCAAGACATTCTATGTCTCACTTGTCTTTTACATTTCCTAAAATGAACATACCCTCACAATGAACTTTGTAGGACTCAACATCACCTGTAGAAATTACCTTTATTGAACTGCAAGCACTCTAAAGATGAAGAAAGAGACGATTGAAGCATAAAGTCAGTGAACTAGTCATGAGGGGAGAAAGCACCTGGGTTATTCATGCTCTCTCCAGACTCCAGGTTCAGTATTGCCAAGACGGGATGAATGGGTTCAGTTCAGTTCAGTTCAGTCACTCAGTCGTGTCCGACTCTTTGCGACCCCATGAATCGCAACACGGGTAAGAAGGTTCTTATATTCATTCTCTTCTTTAACTGTTCTCATTTATCTCTTTGCTTTGGTGTCTCATTCAAAATAGGGCAGGTGGCATGTGAGAGCTTGTCTATATGGATGTGAGAGTTGGACTATAAGAAAGCTGAGTGCTGAAGAATCGATGCTTTTGAACTGTGGTGTTGGAGAAGACTCTTGAGAGTCCCTTGGACTGCAAGGAGATCCAACCAGTCCATCCTAAAGGAGACCAGTCCTGAATATTCATTGGAAGGACTGATGCTGAAGCTGAAACTCCAATACTCTGGCCACCTGGTGCGAAGAACTGACTCATTGGGAAAGACCCTGGTCCTGGGAAAGATTAAGGGCAGGAGGAGAAGGGACGACAGAGGATGAGATGGTTGGATGACATCACCGACTCAATGGACATGAGTTTGAATAAACTCCAGGAGTTGGTGATGGACAGGGAGGCCTGGTGTGCTGCAGTCCATGTGGTCGCAAAGAGTCAGACACGACTGAGTGACTGAACTGAACTGAACTGAGGGGCAGGTGGAGTCACAACATTTTCTGTGAAATAAAATGCAAAGTTTACTATGTAAATAAACCTTTAGGAAGTAAATTACCTTGAACAGTAGTGGTATTTCAGCTGTATATTGCTTTTCTATATAGAAAGATTCCAGCATAAATAAAACCCAACAAGTTTGTGCATGTGCTGGAGGGTGACTGAGTCCCTCTAGAAAGAACACGCCATAGGTTCAGACTATGGTTTTCCCTTTCACAATGTGTTCCTGGTCTGTTGGTAACACCAGCCTTCACTACAGTGTATGTTAACTTTACTTTTAACTCACTTAGTGCATATTTAGCTGAGTTTTACCAAATAAAATCTCAAATGTGGATTGGCTATGGTAACTATTATTTGTATTAATTAGCCTGTCAATGTGCAGACTTTCATCTTTGCCACTGGAGTTCCTGTCACCCTTTTAACACATTACCATTATTATTTTTAAACCAGAGTCATTTCAAGTTCAAATTCATAAAATGTGCACTGGAACCGCCCACCCTGCTTTACAGATGGGTAAAACAGAATATGTGTCAAAAGAAATAAAACTTTTAAGAAACCATTTGCACTCACCTTCCCCTCACCTCATTTAGAAAGTCAGTCTGACATTTTTGGCATTCCACATATTACTTTGAAAGAATTAAAGTCAGGTCAGAAGATGCCCAAGAAATCAATAGAAGCATTCATCCTATAGCATCTGGACATATTTACGATCCCCTAGCTTCTGTTTTAACATTGCCACTTGTTGACCTGACACCTCCCACCACCATCACTTTTTCTAATACCTGGCCCCACAAACTCCCAGTGTCATGGGAGTGACAGATTCCACACACACACATTAAGGACAAGTGACTTGAGTTTGGAGCATAAATTAATCATGTCATTTGACCTCTATGGCAGCAGTAGACCGGACGTTTGAAATAGTCCCAGAGGCAGATTCTTCCCTCCTTTTACACCTGGGGAATTTCATTTTACCTGCCCTTCCTAAGGGATCAGCGTTTGACTGTTTCAGGAGTAAAGAGCCATTCCAAGCAGCACCTTTCCATGGAGATTCTTTCAGTGAGTTGATACTGATTTGCTGTTGTTTAGCCATGTCTGAATCTTTGTGATCCCATGGACTGCAGCACACCTGGTGTCCTTCACTATTTCCCGGAGTTTGCTCAGTCTCACGTCCATTGAGTCAGTGATGCCATCCAACTGATTTTAAACGTGATGGCGCCCTTCCTACCATCCTTTGGTGGCTTCTCCTTTGCCCTTGGCCATGGGATATCTTTTCTTGGTGGGTTCCAACATTCTCCTGTAGGCGGTTGTTCAGCAGCTAGTTGCAATTTGGTTTTCTCACAGGAAGGGATAAGCTCATGTCCTTCTACTCCATCATCTTGGAGTGACTCAGTACTGATCAAAGCCTGAGATAATACTCATGACTGCAAGACACATTGGCATGCCAATCTCCAGAGCAGAATATATCTATAAGAAATTTTAAATAAGTCCTTATGTTAAGTAATTAGGAGAATTTCCAGAACTCTTCTCAAAACTCAGGAAGAAAACATATCAATTCATTTAATAGTCAATGATTGTTTCCCAAAACCTAATATTTTTCACCCCTCTTTTCCTAAATACGTCCTTCCTAAGGCAGGATATCTCAAACCAGACATTAGTGACATTTTTTTGTTAGGTGGGGGGGAACAGTCTGTTTTGTGCTGCAGAATGTTTTGTTCTTTATAAACTTCTGTTTGTTTATTTTTGGTTGCTCTGGGTCTTCTTTGCTGCTGGAGGGCGATCTGTAATTGTGTCGAGTGGAGGATACCCTTTAGCTGTGGTTAGCAGGCTTCTCACTGTGGCGGCTTCTCTTGTGTGGCACAGGCTCAAGGGAGCTTGGACTTCAGTAGTTGCTACACGTGAGCTCAGTAGTTGTGGCTCATGGGCTAAATTGACAGTATGTGGGATTTTATTTTTCCGACCAGGGATCAAACCCGTGTCTCCTGCATTGGCAGGTAGATTCTTAACCTCTAGACCACTAGAGAATCCCTGCAGGATGCTTAGTAGCTACTAGATGCCGGTAGCAACCCAGTTCCCCCTACTTGTTAGCAATCCGAGTTTCCTCTGTATGCTGTTCAGTGTATCAGTTTGGGGTGGACGGGTTTACACTACTGTGTAAGATGGATACACAACAAGGACCTAGGCTATAGCACATGGAACTCTGCTCAGTGTTATGTGGCATTCAGGATGCAAGGGGAATTGTTGTTATTCAGTTGCTCGGTCGTGACCGACTCTTTGCGACCCCATAGGCTGCAGCACGCCTGGTTTCTCTGTCCTTCACTGTCTCCCAGAGCTTGCTCAAACTCATGTTCATCAAGTCGCTGATACCATCCAACCGTCTCATCCTCTGTCTCCCCCCTTCTCCTCCTGCCTTTAATCTTTTCCAGCATCAGGGTCTTTTCAAATGAGTTAGCTCTTCACATCAGGTGGCCAAAATATTGGAGCTTCAGCTTCAGCATCAGTTCTTCCGATGTATATTCAGGGTTGATTTCCTTTAGAATTGACTGGTTTGATCTTGCTGTCCAAGGGACTCTCAAGAGCCTTCTCCAGCACCACAGTTTGAAGGCATCAATTCTTTGGCACTTGGCCTTTTTATTGACCAGCTCTCTGTGAAATACTACTGGGAGGGCACAACTGAGCCCAGTTGGGAACCAGTAAGCAAAGGCATTATTTCTTACGGTGGTGGTGGTGGTGGTTTAGTTGTTAAGTCATGTCCGACTTTTGCGACCCCATGGACTGTAGCCCACCAGGCTCCTCTGTCCATGGGATTCTCCAGGCAAGAATACTGGAGTGGGTTGCCATTTCCTTCTCCAGGGGATCCTCCCAACCCAGGAATCGAACCCTGGTCTGCATTGCAGGCAGATTCTCTACCAACTGAGCTATGAGGGAAACCCATTATTTCTTATGTCAGTGTCTAAATAATCAATAATTAAAAGCTCCTCTCTGATATGCATGGAATATTATGGAAGAATTAAGATAATATATCTATATCAGCCTGGAAGGCCCTGGGTCAATGGACATAGATTTAAAAAAAAACAAAAGAAAGAAAGAAAATTAGACATGGAGTCACTCTGCCAAACAGTACTCGCCCAGGTACCAGATTGGAAAATCTGGGAATGTTAAAAAGTCAATTTTCCATGAGATGAAAATCATCTATGCTCTTGGTCTTTACCTTTCTCTTCTCTCTGCCTCCTAAAGCTTCAAACATGATTACAATTTCAAAGAAAGACTTATTTCTGGGAAGCTGGAAACATACACATAAATACTCTGCTGAGAGCTTGAAGCTGAGAATTGCAAGATTCAGCAAAGTTGGCATTGCCTCTTGGTAGTTGGACCTGACCCAAGAACAAGGTGCTATTAGGCAGCATCTTATAAAGAATGGATCACCAGGCAGCAGCAAGCTGTCCTCGTGTTATTTTCCTGAATTCACATTCAGCTTGGCAAGACTTTCACAGAGCTCTCCCAGTTAGTGAACCTAATTCAGGTTTCCTCGAGTTTTCTCTTTCACTGGAGTAGAAATTCATGTGACATGGCAGCATCAGTACAATCCCCATCTTGACCTAACCCACCTTCCCAAACCTTCCTAGCTTTCTATTTAGAGAATATTCTGACTTTATTTAAATGTTTTGCACACACTGCCTCTCTCTGCTTCCATAACGCATTTTCTGTACGTCTCTGCTGCCAAAACCCTGTCCCACCTTAAATGCTCAATTCAAATGCTGCCTTCCCTCTCCACCTCTCATCTCCTTAGCTGAAAGTACTCTGTCTCTTTTTTTACCCACTGCAACTTGTACTTCTTTCATAGTCCCAACTACAAACTGCATTGTGTAAATAACTTCCTTTCCCAGTGTATTTTAAATCTATGGAGACAGAACCTGCATTTTGTTAATATCTGTATGCTCTATTATATTCAAAAACACAATACGTGCTCCATAAATTAATATTGAATTGAAGTGAAATGTCACATTCTTCGGAAGGAAAATTACCAGAGAAGTCACTTTTGACCCATTCATTTATTTCCTTTTCTTCTTTGGATTATGAACACAGATTAAATTTTAGTAGTTATCCAAAATGAGAGAAATGATGAAATATGTATAATAGTTGAATTTTAGAGGTATTTGAGAGGAAAAGGCAGACAGAAATCATAAGCATATCTCAGAAGGAAGGGTCTTTTCTTATCTTCAGTAAAAGCCAAACATTTCACATGATGAGTTTTCAAAATGAGAATTTCTTAACATGTAGGCACTAGTAATAGTAGAGTAAGATGATTCACTTTCTATCACTTTTTCAAATTTTCAATTAAGTAGTGAGGCACTCTTGCATAAAGATTTTTAACTAAAAACCCTGTATATTAATTTATTTACCACTTTTATACCTCTGTTATATTTTATTAAGCATTTTGTCAATTTTAACACTCTACGTAGGCTACATCTAAAAAATAGTTGTTTCCTAAAGGTTAATAAAAGCAATTTGAACATTTTCTACTTGCTGTAACTATTAGATTGTACATCACTACCTCCATAATTGATCCATGAATAAGAAGACATATACAAATATATTTATATGAACATACATAATGGAAAAATAAATAGATGATAAAGACTATATAATACTTGATATTGATAGAAAATTATGAAAATAAGAGACTGGTCATATGCAAGACAGTAGATAATGCTATAAAAATTAATGCTATAAAGATATCTATATAAATAAACCTGATTTTTAATAGAAAGAGTAGAATAAAAATTCAAAAATATTACATCAAAGCAAATTATCATAGTGAAAACATATTTCAGCTGCAAAAATAAGGAGGAATAATATCAAAACATGATGGCAAATAGATAGTGTTGAGATATTCAGCTGATCAATAAAGTGCAGGAATGAATACCATATCCCATCTATCTGAATTTAAATTTTCAAAACATAAAACCGTTAGTGATAAAATTACATTAAAATTTATTTCTGGACCTCTTGAGAATAAGGTTGGTTTTCTGTAAACTGCAAAGAGAGATATTTAAAAATAAATGAGTAAGCAAAACTCAGGAAGAATCAGAACACTTCACTTTTGATTAACCAGACTGAAAATGACTTAGATAGCTATAGTAATCTGTCTTTTTCATCAGATTACTGAAAACAGCAATGATATAATATTTTATCAAATGTGGATGAGGAAAGTCATAAATGAAAAAGTGTGCTCATCCTTTATCCATATTGCTACTACTTAAATTCTCTTCTTTATTTTGTGATACTGCCTTTTGAAATAACTTGACTCTCATGCCTCCATATGGGCATATGGATCCATATGTATGAATGCAATATTTAAATGTCCTTTCAATATCATTAATTTATGTGATTATTTCTAAGAAGTCAATTAGTAATCTTATTGATTCAGCATATGCATAACCTTATGATGTAAAGGAATTAAATAAAATCTATGAATATCTTCCATGAGAATATATTAAGTTCATGAAAAAGCAAATCTTCCATAAAGTTTCAGGATATTTTGGAGACCATGCCACCAATGCTGTGAAACACTTTTATAAATGACAGTAAAGAATTGAAGGCAATCTTAGGAGAGGCTCAATTCTTATGATGTCTTTTGTTTTTCTTGTAGAGTATAACCCCTATTCTCTATTTTTAAATTATTTAATGTTGTTAGGAACTATTAACATAGAGACTATCTAGGTTATACGATGTGACTGTCAACTATAAGTGAAAGGCATATTACTGGCATAATTTAATGTTTTAGTACAATAAATTTAAAATACTAGAAAGGCCAAATGTTAAATAGGGCAAGATTTTGGAATCCACAAAATCAGCTACAAATAGAGGAACTGCTCAGTAAGTTCAAGTGTGGTCTTAAGACTTCCAAGCTCAATGCCTTTGGTTAAGTTTATTTACCTCCTTGAGCTTCAGAATTTCTAATTTTGTAATGCCTTCTAAATTTGTGAAAATTCTCTGGGAATTGGAAAATTCTCTATAAATAGAATTTATCAGTATTAACTAGGCTTGTGTAACTATTATTTGACCTGTCTGATGTTACAAACCCTTAGGGAAATAAGCACAATTTGCATATAAATAGTGCTGACCAATATTTTACACAAAATATCATGATAAAGTGTGTAAGTTGAACAATAACAAAGAAAGCTTCCAATATTGTTTCTGTTTTACAACAATCTTTGAAAACTATTATGAAATAATTTGATTGAATATTGTACCTTCAGGAAAATAGATTTTGAAATATAAATAATAATTGAAATTTAGTTCATTAGAATGCTACAGATCATTTATAAATTGTTATTCTCAAAGTGAAATGCTTCATTTGTAAGATAAAGAATGGAACACATCTAATGGGTGAAGTCAGTCTGTGTGATACAAAAGTTGTAAAAAAAAAAAAACAATAAAAACAAAAAACTCAAAAATATTTCCTCTCTAATCAATATTTGTATGTAAGATACTCATTAACATTTAGAGTAGCTTCAAAAACTAATCTATTGTTTGGCAACTTTTTCTGAATTATTTAAAAAGGGAGAACAGGGAAAGAAGTTGCACCCTTTTATAAATCCTAACGGACAGTGGATTATCCAGCATTATTCATTTCTAATATGAACAGAAAATGATATATTTCCTTGGTGAACCATGTGCAACCATCTACAAAAGCATTTAATAAAGAGTTTGAAGATGGTCCATTAACTTGATGATCTATTTCTCTGTGCTGTATTGATGCTGTAGTGATGTTTAAGAATTTGTTCTCTTCATATCCTACAAATGATTGCTCTCTGATTGTCAAATAATTGTATCTTTGGGGCATATCTACTTAAAAAATACCCTAATCTGAGGGGTTTTAACAGCTCATTGACATGAAGGAAGCTTGTAATACATGTTGCACACATGACTTCCTCCTCATTGCAACCTGGCCAGGTAGAGTTGTTCATCTGAATGACTTCCAAATCCTTCAGCCTTGGTCAACTGGTTCAGGTGAGTCAATTAACACACTTGAAAGCAATAAATGATGTAATAACAATATGGTTTTGCTCTACTTAACACAGAAATATTTTTATTATAAAAGGTAATATAAGGTCAATTAATATGAGGCAATATAATTCGAGGCAATATAACATCAATTTCTATGTTAGCATATACCACCTAGGTACAAGCTATACGTACTCTGAGGGTAAAATGTAATTATTTTAGTTTTTTGTACCTTAGGACCATTGTATGGAACTTGACATCTAAGTGGTGCTCATTGAAAAAGAAACAGACACGTTAACCAACAAATGAGGAAAACAATGGATAGGACACTTAGTCTATTCTAATAAGTCTAAACCACAAGATTTTAAATATGGAAAAGCAAAGCACATTTCTTGATGTAATTTATACTGTCAGAAGAAAAGTAAAATTAAAAGAAAAAAATCAACAGGGGCAGAACATTATGTTGGTTTGTAATCACTGGGTGTGAACTGGCAGAGATGTGGGATGTGTGGTCTAGCTGAGGGAAAATGCAAACAAGCAAATCTAGTTCATAAAGAGTAGAACTTACCTCTGTTTCTCCCACCAGACTACGGTGACTCAGGCACCATTCGGATTTTACTGTTTACTCCTGGGGCATAATTGCCCAAGGAAAACACAGAGTAGGAATTCAGTAAACATTTATTTAATAAGTAGAAAGAGAGGCTTATTATTTTAAGATGCCACAATAAACATGTACTAACTTTAAAACACCATTTATAAATAGGTGGTTTTATCAGTCATGTAAGCTTATGAGAGGTCTTATAAAAATGATTTTTCTGAAGTCCTTTAGGATCTTGTACCAAAGTATCTTCAAACCAATCATAAATATGAAAAGCCACTAGTATCATTAGGCTATGACTCCATGGTAAGTATTTGACTATCCAACTTATCAGGCTATCTGAAAGCCTGGTAATGAATTCCCACTGAGTAACATTATTGTTAAATAAGTTTTCCAAAAGCTTCTTTTACTGGCAAATAAAGTAATAGCACAAACATTTGTGATGTCACAACTGCTTTCCAAAATAATTATGATCAGGGTCCCTGCGGTACACAGTGTATTAGAGAATTCAAGGGAAGGCAACACCACTATTAGTAATAGCTTTTTATTCAGAGTCCTCATTTTCCAGATAGGTCACATTAAACACAGCCATTAAACAATAGCGTTGAGATAAATCCATACAACGTATGCTGCTTTGTTGTCCTTGTTCACCAATCACTTGGTGCAGCTAAGAACCGTATGGAGTGATGGGGCTGACAAATGGGGATAGCCAACCTACGAAACACGGAGCCAGGAAAGTCAGACTTTATTCAGGTCTCATTCAATTACATTTCAAATCAACACATCTTGATAGCCAAAACTCTTATTTGAATTAATGCTCCGATAAGTGTTGTGTGTTGTCAAAAGAATATAATTAGACAATAATGAGTGGGCATATATTATGCCAAACCTCAGTCTACTTGTTGACCTCAGCAACTTCTACTCCATTAGGCAACAAACAGCTTTTAACCTGGTTCTAATAAAGCATACTGCTCCATCACTACATTGCTTTTTTTTTTTTCTTTTTTATGGTGTCATTTTTTAAATTGAGCAGTACCTAGATCCTTTAAAGGGAAGTCATGTTTTACAAGATCTCAGCTAATTTAGAAAAAACAAAACAAGTCAATTTCCCAACCAGGAATTCAATTAATTTATGGAGTAGTGAGCCAATATTTGCATATTGCCTGCAGTAAGGATTAAGTATGCCAGGTTAAGAAATAACATGAAAGCATTCTTTGAAACTGCATGATGCGTCTCTTTTATGTTTACTTTGGTATAGGTACAACTAACACTGATTCTCACTACTTTTAATTTTGATGAAAAGATCTTTTATCATTAACACATTAACAGTGAATGGAAACACTGCTTTGTTACCGGTACATTTTTTAGTTCATCAGTAAGCAATTTTTAGAACTTTGACTTTCTTATGAAAAATTCTATAGATTCTTTTTCTGTGCTTGATACAGTTATTTAAGGACCTAAAAGACAAAGTATTTTTTTTATTTATTTTGATTGTGTGTGATTTTTTTGAGGGGCTAGTAATTGGAGCATGTGAATTAAGATAATTTTTCACATTCTGAATTGTGACAAAAACCCCTTGAAATATCACTGCATCACCTTAGAGCAAGTTGCTCCCCAAAGGGGTAATTTTGGCATCTCAGAGACTTCCATGGAAGCCAAGCACCAGAGGTCTGTGATAAAGGCAGTTGCCAGCCAAATGAATAAAAGCAAGATTCCCTTCAACTCAACTATAAAAGCTTAGCGTCCTGACTGCTGAATTACCACCAACTGGTAAATAAATAATCACCACTAAATACAGATAATGTGTTAAACAGCTAACGCTAGTAAATCACTGGTGACAGAGAGCCTAAAGGTAATCCCTCACACGTTGGCACAACCAATTCTTAAAATCTGATAGTGTTTTAATGTCTTCAGACACCTCTAATAAATTGAACAACTGGTTACTCAGCATTAAGAACATTTTAAAAATGAACCCTACTCTCTTTGTTGATTTCATTTACATACTGCCTTAGATTTTACTACTTGGCTATTGTCTAGAAAGAGAGAGGCAACACTTGGTAAGACTAAATGGAAATCAGTTTTCCATCAAATTGCAGCTATCAAGCTAAATCAACCTGTAGTCTCCTGGCAAAAAATAACATCATATAACAGAGACGACACATTTCAGATACATAAATTGTCCAAAATATAGTCAATTAAGTTTCACATGTACAAGATCCTTGCTTTTCTAATTTAAACATTTATGAATAATAAAAACCAAGAGTAGAGCTTTGGAAAGGCTGTTACTAGGAACCAAATACAGTTCTCAAGAGGATAAGGCTGATGGGAGTCGTCCACTCTTCCCTTTCAAAGCAGTTCTGCAGACGAGGTACAGTCTTAAATCTTGACAGCATTGGACGGAAATCTTTTCAGTTGGATTTTTCGAGGTTTAAAATTACAAAACTCAATTCACCTCTGTGTTTGTTTTTGCTTTTGTTTTTGATATAAGGATTTTTATGACATTTACGCTGTTACTACACTGGCTTGGTGGCCAGGAAAGAAGGCACAGAATTCTCCACCAGTTTGCAAATAATGCATTTTTCTGCTCCAGTGCACAAACAGCCTTTATTTAACTCAGCACCACATATTCTAAGGTATGGGCTGGAAACTGTTTGTCATGAAGCTGTAAAATGCCAAAATTTTTAAATGCTGAAGGAAAATGTCAATCAAGGCATTTTCCCATCTGCTGCTACTTCTGCAAGTGCTAATTTTACTTTTTCCCAATTCCTGAAATTTGAGGTTTCCTAGCCTCATATGGAAGTAAGTTTGAAACTTGCTAAATGTCACAAGGAAAGGTGCAACAAAATGAAAGTATAGGTGTATTGTTCTCAAAGGACACCAATAAAAAGAGGCAGAAGAGCACTGAAAAAAAAAAAGGCAAACCTTTTGTTAAGACCAAGACCTCTTGTAAAACACGACACAATGCAAGTAACCAGTGCTGGTACCACACATGCATTAAAGCATTTTGCATGGTTTTGAAATATAATGGGAACACACATCTTGAACCACTTAGGATACTTTTGAGAACTAATCAACAGTATGATATCTACATAGGCAGAAGCTGCAAGTTATCGAAAAACATGAAGAAGTTTCAGGTATTGGTACAAATGTAATTCTTGTGATTTAGCGTGACTTTAATAAAAGCTTCCACAAAGGACTTGCACATAACCGTGACTGACAGATGTATTTTTTGACCTTTCAGTTAGCTCCATCAGCTCACTCAAACACATTTTGAACAGATTATGTACTGTAGTACTTGGTAGACTATACATTAAACAAGAGACTTTGCTCTGAGGCACTGCTTCCAACACTCCATGGGGAAAAGGAAGCAGGAAAAAACAAAACTCATAGAGTTCGACAGCTACCGAGGCAACACTTGCCATTTACAATATAAGCCCAAATATTTTTGCAACACAACTATATATTAATTTAATAAAATACACAATATAGCTCTTATACACTCAACAATTTGGCTCATATGCACTGAATCTGCAATAAATCAATAAAAATATGTCATTTGATGTAAACACATTTAATCTTCTTACATTTGCACATTTAAATGGTCATGTGATTTGTGTATGTCTAAAACATTTTCACGTTCCTGAGCTATTTTAGTGTCCACAAATGAATAAAACATATCAATCATGTTAATTGTCTCTGAATATCAGCACTCAATGGTAACTACTTTTCAGAACTTTTCCAGGGCAAATTTAAAACATATCCATTGTTACATATATGTTTGCTGGACACTAAAATGCTAAAGAGGGATTTTAAACCTTTAAATTTTCTTCTTCTTTCATGAAGTGAGTTAGTCTATGTGTGTGCAGGACAAAATGGAATATATCTTTTTACATTTAACTTTCATACGACATGAGGTGTTTTACAAATGACCCAGTTTTTAATTTTTTTTGACTAATGATATGGAATGTTCTCTGTGTTTATATGTGTGGCAGGTAACTTTATACAGAAATGTTTACCACAAATATGTGTTAATGTTTGGTGTAGCTTGGACTACTGCAAGGTCTTTTCGGGACGTTCAGTAGAAGCCTGTGGTGACTGCTAGAAATTCTACCACAGATCAAATATTATGACCCTGCTTTGTATGGGGTTTATAGGTAAACAGTTAAGTCAGCATTAATCATGGAGGACAGTCTTAGAGCAATCAGAAAAAATCTTCCATTCTCACACTGCATACCTTCCTAACAGATTGTCAAAAGGTAACTTGCTTCATCATCCTCTTTTATCTCCTCTCCTTTTTCTTCTCTGTTTGTCTTTCCTCTTTGAGCTTCTGTTAATTCTGTCCTAATATAATTCTGGTCAGAACAAAACCATCGTTATCTCTGAAAAAGAAACAGCAGTGAAAAGAACGTACTCGTGGGCACTTCAGATGTTCACTAAGAGCCTGAAAACAGCATGGGTCTTTCTTCATCCCTGTAAAACGGGGTTGTCACCAGGAGGGATCAGTTTTCAATCAAAAGAAGAAACAGGAAGATGCCAATGCCTTTTGTTCTTCTTCACTTCCTCACAGCCACAGGGTCATTTCCCCGGCAGTCCTGCAGAAGCTTGTCGATTTCCCTCACGACCTCCTCTGCATCCACCGACTCTCTGCCCAGATCCTGGCCGGGGTGGTCAAGTTGCTCCAGGACGGTGCCCATCTCGCTGGAATCCCGGCTGGCTCTCGAATGCACGTCTGCGAAGACCCTTGCCATCTGCTCAGAGGCCAGGAAGGGAGGGTCTCTTGGCTGCTTGCTGGGGGACAGATACTGACTGTCAGTGGGCAAGTACTGGCCGCTCGCCTCGGCCAGGGCTCCTGGCTTTGCTTCGCAACCATCCAGGGAGCCTTTTGTGGAAGTGCAAGGCTCGATGCACGCCTTGGTCGGGCTGCTTGATGCTGAAGGGACCTCTTGGAGGAGAGGGCTCAGGGCACGTTTGGCTTTTAAATAAGGTTTCACATTGGCAATGAGAATCGTGTGCTCTCGCTTGTCTTTTCCAAATGTACAAAAAGTCTTTTTCCCAGTGGGATTCACAGTTTCATAAGTCTCGGTCTCAACATTCGCTTCAACTGTGGGTACAAAGAGATTTGTGCGGTAATCTGCATTTTCAGCCTGATTGGTTGCAGGGAACTGTGGCATCCAGCACCTGTCAGAATGACCAAGCACTCGGCATTCATCTGTGCAATTAACACACTCTTCCGGTTCTGCAAAACAAAAGGAAGACAGCAAAGCCAATCACTAGGGTTGCCTTTACATTTCTACCGAGACTGTGATCCGCTCTCCCTGGGTTTGCTTGACCTCTGGTCTCTTAATTAAAAAGGAAAAGAAAACAATAATTAAAACATTTCAGGATGGTTGCATAAACCTGCTGGTTGAGACAATGGTTTTATTTAAGTCTATTCTCTAGATATTAACGAATTCCCATAGCCTGGAAAGAAGTAAAAAGTGGCCATTGGAGAATCATTCTCAGTAGAATAGAACATCACTGTAAACTAATCCCCTGGGGATATCAGTTAGTCTTTGTTCTGTACAACCCATCCTGGAAACAGGGAACATCAAAGAGGATTACCAGGATTAATTTTTCAAATCAAATAACAGTACAAAAACTGAATTGCAAACTTCCATACCAAGTCCTAAACTGTTTTTTATTTTTTATTTTTTTCATGTTTTATTCCTATTTTGCTTGTAATTGTTATTTTGGTAACAGTCATGAAATAAAACTTTTCCTTTAAAAGCATACTTTTCTTACTGAGAATAGCAAATAGAATTTTCTATCAAAATGTGTTATAAACAACCTTGTCAAAAATGTACATAGTCCTATTGTAGTAGATTTGCAGATGGATCACGTAATCAGGTTTCTTCACTTCAATTTTGTTGGTTTGTTTTGTTTTTGGTGTAAGTAAGTGAAAATGGATTTAGTCAACCGATATAGTTCAGAATGAATGACAAATCTTGATTTCCTAAACAGTAATACTTTCTGGGAGAATTTCACTTCTCTTTCACGATAACATGTAGATAATCTAAATAAACCACTCTTTTAACTACCACTGTTTCAAACATGCTGAACAAGAAAATATGAAAGAAAATTCCTTCACTATGACAACAGTCCATGAACTCAATATTTTAAATTATAACTTTGAACTATATCTTCCCAGTTTTCCCTTTCACCAACAAATGGTTGTCCTCCTTATGTTTAATGATCCTTTTTAAAGCAGGGACTTTTTTTCAGGAGAGGATATTTACAATTTAACTCCATGCGATGGGAATAGAATTCCCTACACATTTGGGAACTCTTGGGATTACCATTTAATTGATGCAAGAGGATCTCTATAATGTATAGTGTCCTATGTGCAAGGGAAAAATCAGCAAATTTAATAGCACTGATAAATTTATACAGCTACATTTAAAAGTCATATACAAAAAAAAAAGTCATATACAAAATCTGATTATATTTAAAACACCTAAATAATTCCTTATCCAAAAAGAAAAAAAAAAACACAACTTAATTTACCTCAAAAGGTTTTAGGATAAAATAATTTTCTATGAAACTAAACTCTTAGAAAGGAATCAAAATAGTGTTTTGACAGAAAAAAAATTCTATGATATTTCATAGCATGTATCATTCACACATGAAATGTTAAAAGGAAGTATCTAGGTGTCTTTTCCCTATTTTAATTGTCTTTCTTCTTAAAATACATTTACCTAGCAGTGAATAGAATATGTTAAGCTTATTATGTAATGCTGTCAAGAATGCTGAAATGTAGTCTCAAACTAAACTATCTACTATCTACTCACAAACTCAAATACTGTCTATGATGTGAAAGGTTGTCAGACAGATGGACACAAACAGAAGCAGAGAAGCTAGGCAATTTTCTGAAAACCTCCCTGTGCAGATTTAAAGTAGAGTAGGATTTAAACAACAGGATATTGAAAAAGTTTAATATCAGGTATCTGTTTAACATTATGTATTCTGAAAGTAAATCATTAATATTATATCTGTGTCAGTAAGTTTTAGAAAAAACATATGTATCATTTCACTCAACTAATTTTATTCTTCAAAGATCCAGTGAAAAACTTTACCATCCATTTCACTTGGTCATATTTCTATATCTTTTAGAGTTGTGATTTTTAAAAACTTCATTTACAGCCCATACACTCTCTTTGAAATACATTAATGTTTTATTTTTCAATATTGAATGGCCTCAATTTCAGCAACTTGGAGAGCCCAGCTCTGAATGAATTCAATATGTATTTAAGAAGAGAGTGAACGAGATAGAGTAATGCAGATGTATGAAAGTATAAATCGACCTTGAATTTGAAACCATCAACATAAACCCTGCAGTTTTACTACTCAACTTCACGACACAACTAAGGGAGAAAATTTTGAGTACTGATTATGACACATTACATGCTGTTCCCCTTGGGATTAGACTGTAATTTTGATAGCAGCCACTACACTAAGGAAACCCCAACTCTGTGGTTTCCCCAGTTTAGTGGTTATCATGTTCTCCCAACATGCACAAGGTCCCTGGTTGGAAACTGGGTGGAAACAGCTTCACTTTTGGGCTTCCCTGTGGCTCAGCTGGTAAAGAATCTGTGTTCCGTGAGGGAGACCTGGGTTCGATCCCTGGGTTAGGAAGATCCCCTGGAGACGGGAACTGCTATCCACTCCAGTGTTCTGGCCTGGAGGACTGTATAGTCCATGGGGTCGCAAAGAGTCGGACACAACTGAGCAATAGACTTGATAGCAGCAGTTCACAGACAGTGAAGAAAATTAAATGGACATGTTTGCATAAATAGCAGAAACTATGAGCATAAAGTGAACTATAATTGCCAAGGGTCAAATAATTTATGAGAAAGTCAAATTATTTCTGAAGTAACATAAATAAATAGATGATTAGGTTGGTACATAAAAGAGACATTGGTAGTAAATAAAGAATGACCAGCTAGACCAACAAGAGAAAAAAAAAAAAAAAAAACTGACCAGCAAGACAAAAAGAAATAGAGAGGGTAGAAGGAATTCTAAGTGAGAAGAGAGAGGGATGGAGGGAGGAACTAGAGGCTTAAGGGAAGAGGAGTCATATTGGGAGGATTTTTGCTATGCACACCTTCTATTATAATTTTTAAAATCTCCTCAATAAACTAAGTGTGTATAATAAAGGATAATAACGTGGAGGATTTTCTCCAGCTCTAGAGCTATAAAGGTAGATAATCAAACTTCTTTCTGTACCTTGGGGAAATGAATTCCAGAATAGACATGTTGAATTATGAACTATAAAAATGAAAAAAGAATCAAGTTATATAGACAGCCACTATTTACAGAGTTTAGATATTCGCATCAAAAAAGAAAAAAAAAAAAATGTAAGGATCCTGGACAGTAAACAAACTTAGAGAACTTTGACCCAAGATTCACTTTTATTTCTGGGCCAATCTGGGATTACAAGGAAATTATTTACCCTAATTTTTGTCCTTTCCTCAATATAACATGATAACTCTTTCACAAAATCACCGTTTGCCAAGAAAGATCAGATAATCCAAAAAGTATACAGATGAGAGTAACCGAGATATTGCAAAGTAAAAACAACTCTGAATTCCAACAGCTGGAAATATGGGCAGTTCTGTCTATAGAGAAAGTTTACAGTGTCTAATCTTTTAAATGTATAATTATCTGAAGGACCATGTGACATCTGCATACATTTAAATTCTTGTTTACTGTTAAGAATCACTTTCTATACTACTATGGACTTCCCTGGTGGTTCAGATGGTAAAGAATCTATCTGTAGTGCAGGAGACCTGGGTTCAGTCCCTGGGTTAGGAAGATCCTCTGGAGAAGGGAAAGGCTACCCACTCCAGTATTCTCGCCTGGAGAATTCCATGCACAGAGGAGTCTAGCGGGTCACAAAGAGCTGGAAATGACTGAGCAAGTAGCACTTTCTTTATCACTATGGTCATATCTGGCTATTATATAAGATCCCAAGGGGAGGGATCTAAACATAGTCATCTTAATTAGGTCAATTTTAACTTATATGATTTTTTTTTGCAAAAGATATAGTCACTCAAATTACGAGAAATACTTGCAATTCAGCTGCCACCATAAACTACACACACACACACACACACACACACACACACACACACACACACGTACAAATCTCTATTTGTATGTGTGTAATAAAATTGAGCTTACTCCAGCAGATAGTGAAAACAAAATTTTAAAACTCAAATGCATTTCCAATGTATTCCTGAAAATTAAAAATCAGTAACTACCATAAAAGAAATACAGGTGAATGAATAAAATGCACAGAAAAGTTATATATTAGTAATATAAAAGATATATATCTATAAGCATATATATGAACATTTTCATAATTTACAAAATTTTATATATAATTTACGTGTATAAATCTTTTTATTTAAAATCACCAATAAACAACATTTTAATCTTTCTCTTTTCCCTTCAACTGAGTGTGAAATCTCTGACTGAATAAACAACTTGACTACTGATTTTAAAATTTTATATAATTCAAATTGATTTAGAAATAAAGATGTTTGAAATCTGCATATTCATTTTGGCTGACAAATCTGAAAGCTCTTTCGATCTTTTTTTAAACCTAGACTAAGCTGTTTAACAACTTAATCTTAAAGATATTAGGCAAGCAATCATTTTCTGCCAAAATATACCTTCAAAGGAACAGTCACTGTGAAAGTTACATATGTGTGAGGAAAAAAGATTTAGGTAATACAGGAAATTATCCATTCCCAAAGTATTGGATTTTAGCAGTCTTCCACAAAGGTTACCAGAACTTAATGTTCATAACGTGATTTTAACACTGTGATGTCACTACATCATTAAGAGTGCACAGCCGTTTCAAGATAGGTAAGAGGTGCCAACAATCGCTATGTATGAGACTAAAATTTGAAGTCAAAACACTATTTAAGCCAGCAAGGATTATTAAAGATGAAGGGGCATATGTTGAATATAGTTATTTTGGGAAAAGTCAGAGGAAAAATATCCTTGTGTGTTGTGACTCTAGTGTTCACCCCAAAGGAAACATGTTGAGGAACCAGTTCGTAAAATTCCTTACTTCAGAGTAAACCTATCTCTTTATTTGAATCTGTATCACTCCCAAGAAGTAAATTATAAGATAAGCTTATTTTCCCTGTCTTCAAAGCATTATACCACACCGCCCAAAGAGAGATATTAGCAACTAATTTGTTAACACTTAGGGAAATACTAGAAAACATAAAAGGGTTTCCTCCCCTTAGTTTCAGCTTTGCCTGCTGCCTCTGGAGCCCACATATTTGTACATCTGAAAACATGCATATTATTTCTGGAATAGGAGTCTCACATATGCATCTGATTTATTTTTTATAATGATGAAATAAAGTCTCTGTCACAGAAATCTGAAAACCAAAATTCATAAATCAGAACATTAAGTAAGGAAGCTCTGAAGGGCTGTGGTTGTGGGGGAAGGCCATCTGAGAGAGTTTTCTGTGCTTCATGGCTGTCAACAGAATAGCTTTATTTCTGTTTTGTAAATAGCTTTAAATAGGAAAAGTGCTCTTCTGTTAGTGTGGTGGTTGCTCCTGTTTCTAACAGCATCTTAAAATTAGAGTTGTTTCCAAGTAGACAACTCTATAAATGGAAGTTCATTTTTCATTTGTTCTGTTTTCTTTTTTATTTCTAGTTTACCTTCTTTCAAGCTTCCCTGGTGGCTCAGACAGTAAAGCATCTGCCTGCAATGTGGGAGAGCCAGGTTCGACCCCTGGGTCAGGAAGATCCCCTGGAGAAGGAAATGGTAACCCACTCCAGTAATCTTGCCTGGAAAATGCCATCGATGGAGGAGCCTGGTGGGCTACAGTCCAACAGGCTGCAAAGAACTGGACAGGACTGAGTGACTTCACTTCTCACTTGACCTTCTTTCACCAATGTAAGCTTTCATCATACCTAATTAGCTGTCTGGGAAAGCAGCGAGCTGGCACCCATCTATATTAGTGGCTGGCCCAAGTGTTCTGGAGATGAACTCTGCAGAATCTAAATTGACCCCTCTCACAGATTATCTGCCAGTACAATGACAAACCAAACCTTAGACAGAGAGTGTATACCAGTGTTCTACTGAAAGTTTTTAATGATGTAACCACATCTTGCTTTGCTATTTTTTTCTTTCTTCAGCACAAACACACACACACACACACACAATTTCACACAAGCATGCACACTTCTCTATGAACACAACAAATTACAATTAATCCAAATATATTCCAACAGAAAAAAAACACCAATACTAAAATACAAATACTGAATACCAGTACAAAACACCAATACTAACTAAAATTCTAGTCAGAATACAGTTCAATAACCTCAAATAAAACGTATCTTCCAGTAAATTGACACAATTCATAACATCCTGTGAACTGACAGCTTTCTACCGTAAACCGTTCTCTCCTTTCTTGACAATGTTGATGATTATTCACTCATTTCCCTTTACCATCCTATAAACTCCTTACGCTTATTACCATGATAGGGTGAGTCATTTCATATAAATAGCACTTTAACAATCTATTCATTCTATTATTTGCATTTATGATTTCTATGTCCCATTTACTAGCACATTAGTTAAAAATAAACCTGATTTCCCTCTATCTAACGATGAAGGGGCTAAAAATTCCACTTTCAATATTATTTCTTAAGACAGCGTTGGAAAGTTGTCTCAAAACATCTTTCTCTGCGTTGGGGGAAAAAAAAGGAGTATCCTCATAATTTTATTACACACTTTTTTTTTCTGCCAGTGTTCACATGACTGCCAGGATTAATTTTAGTACAATTTTTAATACGCTTGGTGTATCCCTTATGCAGGGAAGAAAAGGGAAAAATGTGGCATCAGAGAACAGTCACTTTTCTTTAGCTGAGTGATCTCTCATCTATTGCCTTGTATTTCCCGTGTTTCTCACTTGTGCATAGGGATCTAGTTTGTTCTGCTCATCAAATAACTGATACACAAATACATAGATGTGGAACGTGTTTTTACTTCTTTTGCTTTTTAGTGTAAGATCATGTATCTTATTACAACATGTTCCTTTGTTTATTTCCTGAGGATGCTTGTTACATTTTTCCAGTGATATCATGATATAACATTGTGTATAGACTCCAGGAATTAAATTATTTCCTAATAATTGGCCACAAGCGATTAGGATTTAGGAACATAGTTCACAAAATAAAAATACTATGAGATAAATGTATATATTTTAGGTGGGTGCACTGCCAATTTGGCTTCCAGATTTGACCTCAGTTGTGAAATGCCATTCATCTGCTTTTGATAGGCAGAGAGCACATTTTGAAGAGGAAGTTGGTATAATACTATCAAATAGTCAAACCGCGACAGCTTTGAAGTACCAGTCCTCTGGCGAGCACTTGCATCACACAGTGTTTCAGAATGTATTGTCCCGGCTGCATTCAGACACCAGAAACCACTGATCTATATCACATTCAGCTGAATCCAATTGCAACCGGGTCTCTGGAGTGCCTGGAGCATTTACATTTACTATTCAATGCACCTGCACACCTTCAGGGATGGTTTCAAGTGTTTGTGACTCTTTAGACATAATAATAGGGTCTCCCAGGATGAATTTTCTGGCATATATGTTGACAATCACAGATAATGCTCTGAGACGAAGAAAAAAAGAAATTAAAAGGGAACATATATTAAGGAATAAAAGCAAAAGGATTTTATTTCCTTATAGGAAATCTGATATGGAAGCACCAGAAATTAAAAAAAAAAAAAAAAATGAGAGTGTAAACCATGCATCGGGAACCTGTGGCACAAATATAACTATGTCTTGTGGCACACTGTTCTGAAATTAACTCTCAAAACGTAGCTGCTCCCCTCCCCTGATCCCACACTAGAGATGCAGTCATCACTGCGGCAGAGGCAGAACCCTGGACGTGAAGTCACAGATAAATGTGGCCATCTCTTTCTTAACAGGTACCCTAAGGAGAACTGACTCTGAGGCTCAATTCTATAATAACTGGAACAAATTTGGTGTTTTTTTTTTTGTTTGTTTTTTGAATAAAGGACTCTGACATGACCTCTCGAGGAAAAACAATTCAACTCAAATGCCCCACCAGATTAAAGACAGCTCTAATTCAGTGGGAGTAGTAGATGTGTGTGATTCAACAGTTTAAAAAAAAAAAAAGTATACTCAATCATTCATAAGGTAAGAATGAACTAAACACCGACTTTGTGCATTGGAAGTTTTTAAGCAAAGGCATCGTTGACAGAATTTTGTGGAATAGGTGTTATGTCAAGCAAAGGTGTGTGCTAAATGAACTCATATTTACCCACCTCTAAAATTCACCAGTCTGGAAGGCTGTATCTTTTCACCAAGGAGTTTACACTTTGACTGGAAGCTAGAAACTTGATTTGAAATTAGGATAGGGAAAATAATTCATGAGCAATTATAATTTAAACTATGTTATAGTAAGACATATATGTTATAGGAAGACAAGACTCTTGAGAGTCCCTTGGACTGCAAGGAGATCTAACCAGTCCATTCTAAAGGAGATCAGTCCTGAGTGTTCATTGGAAGGACTGATGTTGAAGCTGAAACTCCAATACTTTGGCCACCTGATGAGAAGAGGTGACACATTTGCAAAGACTCTGATGCTGGGAAAGATTGAGGGCAGGAGGGGAAGGGGACGACAGAGGATGAGATGGTTGGATGGCATCACTGACTCGATGGACATGAGTTTGGGTAAACTCTGGGAGTTGGTGATGGAGAGGGAGGCCTGGCGTGCTGCAGTCCATGGGGTCTCAGAGTCGGACACGACTGAGCGACTAAACTGACTGAACCAATAGGAAGACAAACAACAGAAATGCAGAGAAAAGCATAGACTGTAATATTGTGAAAGGCTTTGTGCAAGAGATAGTGCTTGATCTGCAACTCAAAAGATGATCAGGGTTTCAACAGCCAGTGGAGAGCAGGGAGAGGATGATGTAGGTAAAGAGAGCAGAACCTGAAGCAACCAGCACAGAGAAACGTGCACTTCACGGGATGGTGAGAGACCAGCTGCAGAGGTGGAAGGACACAGATTGCAATACCAAAAATAAAATCACATAGGAAAAATTGGCTAGAATTTAAAAGAAAGTGACAAAGCTCTGAATAAAGGACCAAATTTAGTGCAACAGGCCATGCGGCACCAATGTAAGTATCCGAGCAGTTTACTGCATGAATCAGAAGATTTCTAAAATACTCAGGAGCTCAACTGGAACACTCCTGAGCAACACTTACACATATAAAACACTGGGATGGCCACAGGGCAAGTAGTATTCAAATCAACACTACTCCTGGAAACAAATATATAGCGTTTTGGCTGCAACCAGGATTTGTTTCCAACAGAGCACCAAGGACCTGACATGACTTTCTGGCACCATCATTCCAACTCCACGGCTACCCCAATCTGCTTACATCCCACTTCTAAACTAAAGAAAGCCTTCATGTGTGATGAGTAAAGAGATATTTGTATTAACAACATAAATACTGCGTTTCATAATTCTGAATTCGAAAAATATCTTTTTCTTCCTACATCTACTTTATCTCTCTTCCTGCTTTCTCAAATATGCTGTTATTATTTAGTTCAGTTCATTTGCTCAGTCGTGTCCGACTCTGCGATACCATGGACTGAAGCATGACAGGCCTCCCTGTCTATCACTAGCTCCCAGAGTTTACTCAAACTCATGTCCATTGAGTCGGGGATGCCATCCAATCATCTCATCCTCTGTGGTCCCCTTCTCCTTCTGCCTTCAATCTTTCCCAGCATCAGAGTCTTTTCCAATGAGTCGGTTCTTCTCATCAGGTGGCCAGAGTATTGGAGTTTCAGCTTCAGCATCAGTCCTTCCAATGAACACCCAGGACTGATCTCCTTTAGGATGGACTGGTTATATCTCCTTGCAGTCCAAGGGATTATCATGAGTCTTCTCCAACACCACAGTTCAAAAGCATTAATTCTTCAGCACTCAGCTTTCTTTATAGTCCAACTCTCACATCCATATATGACTATTGGAAAAACCATATCTTTGAATAGATGGACCTTTGTTGGTAAAGTAATGTCTCTGCTTTTTAATATGCTGTCTAGGATGGTCAAAGCTTTTCTTCCAAGAAGCAAGTGTCTTTCAATTTCATGGCTGCAGTCACCATTTGCAGTGATTTTGGAGACCAAAAATATTAAGTCTGTCACTGTTTCCATAATTTCCCCATTTATTTGTCATGAAGTGATAGGACCAGATGCCATGATCTTAGTTTTCTGAATGTGGAGTTTTAAACCAACTTTTTCACTCTGCTCTTCCACTTTCATCAAGAGGTTCTTTAGTTCTTCTTTGCTTTCTGCCATAAGGGTGGTGTCATCTGCATATCTGAGGTTATTGATATTTCTCCCTGGAATCTTGATTCCAGCTTGTGCTTCATCCAGCCCGGCTGGATGTACATATGAAGTACTCTGCATATAAGTTAAATAAGCAGGGTGACAATATACAGCCTTGAGATATTCCTTTCCCAATTTGGAACCAGTCTTTGTTCCATGTCCAGTTCTAACTGTTATTTATTAACCAACCATAAGATTGCATATGACCCCATAACAGGAAGATTAAATATTCTGGAAGTTCAGAAGAGGGAAGGGCTAGAAGAAATAAGATAATTATAGGTATCTAGGAGAGAAGTAATAAATACTCCTACAAGGCAAGGAAAATGTTACAAATAAAACAGATGTTGAATCTCAGAAAGTTTTCAAAATTTATTCTGGCTACTCAGAAAAATAAAGAATGAAAATTCCTGAAAATATTTTCAAAAATACATTTCTATTTTGGACAAAGATAATGCCTCAATTTTCCTACTGTATTATTTTTTTTAGCATACTCCATGCCTCTTATTTTTTAATCTATTTGCCTCATTGAGTTCCCTATACTCCTTGAGGATCAAGACTCAGGCCCTGGTATATTCTTTCATGCTCTATTCCTTGAGAACACACTCAACAGTCTCACTTCTGAATTTGAACAGAATGCTACTATGGATATAAAGGAAGATTATATTAGAAAAGAATCAAATACTATTTATTGGCTATCTATAATACAAATGACCACTCCTTACAGATTACTCAGCTCATTTATGAGAATGTCATGTCAGTTTTCAAAACAATCCCAGGACCTAACAAAATTATGCATAATAGCTCTGTTTTGCTATCAGATACACAGTACTTAAAGTAACATCAGATCTGTTAAATGCTATATTTATATAAAATTTCAAAGTTCTGTATTTATTACTGAGAATTATCTTATTATTATTGGTACCATTTTCAATACTATAAATAAATCATACCTGACATATATCCACTGAAACATGGAAGTCAGAATATTTTCCACTTAAGATAACTTTTTAAACTAGTGATACTGTTATTGACATTAAAATAAATATTTAAATAATCATCTCTATAATTTTAAATTATAAAAACAGTGAATATTCTAAAAAACCTACGTGTCAGCATCTGTAAGTTTTTTTTTCTTCTCTCCTAGGTTCTCCTTTTGTCTTTTTTTTTTTTTTTGTACTGCATTGTTGGGTCAAATGCACCAGTTTCTCTCTTTTGATTTAAGGTAGCTGCCTCAGTGTTTTATGGTTTACCTGATAGCTTCCATCAACATATTAATTAATTAATAAGCTTTTGTAATGTTAGATTCTTAAAAGGGTTAATGCAACTTCCAAAATTCCTGATTTATATGCAGTGAGAAACCTACACTCTGGCATGCAGTAGTTAGTAAAAGCTGTTTGGTTTACAAGGACAAATTTAAATTTCTAGCAACTTAAATAATACTGTGAATTTCAGACCCAAAACTATTCAAATATACTGCTATGGAAGAGACATTTTCCTTCTGTTTTATCACTTGTGTAACTAACCGTATCTCTGATAATGACACCACTATTGATGCCATGGATGAATACATCTAAAATTCAAGTCATTCTCCTAAGCAAAGTGGTAACTCTGCAAAGAAGGTCAATGAAAACACACCTGTTAAGCCAAATTCTTTGTAAGAAGCAAGCAAGATCGTCTTTTTAGTGTTTTTCTCTCCTGTCTGCTATCTGATTTCTGTCCAGATGAGTATCTATTTACAGTTTAAGTGTCACTGTTCACTTTGCTTCTATCATTTGTTTGTTTTCCATTGCTAGAGACAAATAAACAGAATTGGTATCATTTTTAGCATTCTCAGAAAACAGTTAACTCAGATGCAACTAATCCCATCCTACTTATTATTTAGTAATCAATGCCTGACAGTAGGATTTGGGAACCCCAGAAGGTGGATTTTTTAAAAAAGATTTTAATACTGTTATATTTTAATGACGTTCTGATCTCCAAAAGCTCCATTAAATTCATAGAACTCTAGAGACAGAACTAAAGTTTCAATTTGGTTACCTTCAATTAGGTGGACATAGTTCCAAAAGAACAGACGAGTGTCTTGCTCAGGTCAGTATTTTTTAAAATGTAATTTTTAAAAATAAATAAGTAATACAAAAGATGTTTTCTTTTAAGATTTAAAATGGGAAAATAGATGAAACTATGATTATCAACATACATAATTCCTATAAAATTACTTATTATAATCATTTAAAATAAACTGAATCTACATATCCTCAATATGAATGTATACACATGCACAAATATGCATCTTCACCAAAAATGCGTCCTGTTAGAGAAATCTTTCTGAGAGAACTGTTAAACTTGACAATGAGTCAAGGTAGATTCAGAAAAACAGATAGGTCTTTTGAACCAAAACAATTTGGCCCTCATCATACTAAAACAACTCCTACCACAAAGTTGCTAATACTACCACTATCATTGCTACTATTATTATAGTTCAAAATATATGAACCGTAGGAAAAGAGAGAGTGACATTTTAATTGACATTTTAAATAAAGCCTGTTCTCGGAATTACATCTCTAAAATCATTAAGTTAGTTCTTATTACCTTTACTATAACTGTAAGTTTACAAAGCTGGTGTTGTTTACCCTGAAAGAGTGGGGTCACCCCAAGAATGAATATTTAAGCAAAGTCAATATACTCAATATCCATGTACTAGAGTAAATATACATAAATGCATGTTATCATGGGTTTTACTGACAATAACAGGCCATTTTTCTAATAATAGTTTTAATATTTCATAATCATTAAAACAGACTGAAGCAAAAATATTGGGGAAAAAAGTATGAAACTCACATACAGAAAGAGGATACAGGGCCTTCTGGGTCACCCTGATATGTAATCAAACTGAGCATCAAAACACTATTGGAAAAAGCTATTCTTGAATCAGAGCAAAGATTAAAATGTGTTTTAAAAGGATATGAAACATGTGCACACATAATGCAGTATAAACATCAAAAGGTGCCTACAGTGGTATTTTAAGTACTTTCTTATCTTGGAGAGCATTTTCTGATGTTTAATTAATAATCAACTAAACCCAAAGCATAGAACAGATGATAAACAAAAAGGGCCTGAGTAATAATAACAGGGAAATAACTCTAAGTATATGAGAACTTATTTTATTTTCAGACTCATAATCTAAACTAATCTAAAAGGAAATCCATATTGAAATCACAGGGGAAATTCACAGAGACAGTCTTTTTTAGATTGAGCATACTGTATTTGAGCTTTTCCCTTTAAATATATGTATGCTCAGTCTCAGAAAGAAGTGATCCTTTGTGCTGTCAAAGTCATTTTTGAGTAGCTGCTTAATAATTCCACGGTCATAATGAAAACAGTCATAATCTGAACTACTCAATTTGTTGTTCAAAGCCCTCCTTAATCTGGCCCAAAGACATTTGCTAGACAATTCTATCATCAAACAACAACAACAACAACAAGCAACAACACCACCACCAACCAACAAATTCTAACAAGTCTAATCTGTACACATTCTTTCTCAGCAAATCTCTGTAATCTTTAGGAAATGGCAGCGATTTTGTAACTGAATTCTAACATTCCTCTAGAGCCTTATAGGATTTAAGTCAGTTGGAGAATGTATTAATACAATCTGTCACTGACACATAGTCAGGATTATAAACTGTCTGCTCAAAGGAGAGGAAACTTGAATTGAGAAAGTAGGACTCTAATCTTAAATTTTTCAGTTCAGTTCAGTCACTCAGTCGATTTCGACTCTTTGCGACCCCATGGACTGCAGCACGCCAGGTCTTCCTGTCCATCACCATCTCCCAGAGTTTATTCACACTCATGTCCTTTGAGCCGGTGATGTCATCCAAACATCTCATCCTCTGTCATCCCCTTCTCCTCCTGCCTTCAATCTTTCCCAGCATCAGGGTCTTTTCCACTGAGTCAACTCTTCACATCAGGTGGCCAAAGTATTGGAGCTTCAGCCTCAGCATCAGTCCTTCCAATGTATATTCAGGACTGATCTCCTTTAGGATGGACTGGTTGGATCTCCTTGCTGTCCAAGGGACTCAAGAGTCTTCTCCAACACCACAGTTCAAAAGCATCAATTCTTCCGTGCTCAGCTTTCTTTATAGTCCACTCTCACATCCATATATGACTACTGGAAAAACCATAGCTTTGACTAGACAGACATTTGTTGGCAAAGTAATGTCTTTGCTTTTTAATAAGCTGTCTAGGTTGGTCATAACTTTCCTTTCAAGGAGCAAGTGTCTTTTAGTTTCATGGCTGCAGTCACCATCTGCAGTGATTTTGGAGACCAAAAAATAAAGCATGTCACTGTTTCCATTGTTTCCCCATCTATTTGCCATGAAGTGATGGGACCAGATGCCATGATCTTAGTTTTCTGAAAGTTGAGCTTTAAGCCAACTTTTTCACTCTCCTCTTTTACTTTCATCAAGAGGCTCTCTAGTTCTTCTTCACTTTTTGCTATAAGGTGACTTAAATTTTTAGGTGACCTATTTTCATTTTTGAGGTTCAGATGAGTGTTCTTCAACCTAATATTACCTAGTATTAAAATACAAGGTCCAGGCTAAATTAAAATTAAATTTTACTATTTAACTTGGCAAATTTCTAATAAAATGTTTTAATGTTTATTAACTGAATTGATAAAAATATACATGATCACAAAAGAAAATTATCTAGCTAATTATTATAAATATGATTATAGTGTTAAGTACTGTTACACACTGGGAAACTGCTAAATTAGGAGTATGAAGAAAAATTGAACTTTTGTATCTATTTGGCAGTCATTTTATTATTAAAAACATATACCTGTAAATAATTTTGCATAAAATTTCAAACATAAATGATGTGTTGTGAGATTAAGCATTTATTTTAAAAAGTATGCAGTCTAACATTAGGTCACTGAGCTACTTATTTCCATAAACATAAGAGCTGTAGCTATAGAAACCACACATTTCTGCACTTCCCCAGTGGTTCAGTGGTTAAAAATCTGCCTTTCTATGCAAGGGATGCAGGTTCGATTCCTGATTGGGGAGCTAGGATCCCACATGCCAGGGAGCAAACAAGCCCGTGCACCGTAACCAGAGTCCGTGAGCCGCAATGAAAGGCTGCTCATGACACAACTGAGATCTGACACAGCCAAATAAATATATATTAAAAAAAAAAAAAAAGAAAGCACACATTTTGGAGGTAGTGACTTTAACAAAAAGACAGTTATTCTGATTACTGAATAACTTACATATATATGATGACTGTGTTATATATAATAATTGTAGTATAACAATAAAGGATATATACATATTCTATATATAACCAGAAAAGATTACGTTCAGTGAGCTCCAATAATTGAGTTCTAAATTGAAGAGTTTTATACTAGCTTCACTATTTTGATACTTTAAAAGAACTATATAAGTTTGAAATAGTAAGATGACCCCAATATGTCTGATGATAATCAACAAATAAATACAACTGGAAAGCAACTGGGCATACCATTATGCATGGACCCTTTGTACACACCATAAAGGAACACATTCCCGCGCCAGATGGAAATGAATGGCAGGAGCCTTGCTTAAGGGCACAAATCCTCAAGAACCATTTAGTGAGTGTTAAACAAAAGCGGCCTCACCCACGTAACAACACCTACTGGTTTCCCTGGTGCTCAGTCACAGGGCCCAGATGGCTCCATGTTTCAAGCTGGAAGCTGGCCATGGAAGCACAGGTGTGTACGCACACACACAGTCCCAGGCAGCACACCCACACACAGGGACAGAAAGTGGGTCTCAGACTGAGAGAGAAAGAGTCTTAAGAACACACAAAAGGACAAACAGAAATGTACATTTTACAAACTGAAATGCTCTATGGGTATAAATATTATCTTTGATTCAATTTTTACAGAACTGGAAAATAAAACTCTTATACCCAAGTGGACAGCAATTCAATGAACATGAAATCACAACTATCTAAGGATAATAAAAAAGACTTTATAGATGTGTGTGTGTGTGTGTGTGTGTGTGAGAGAGAGAGAGAGAGAGAGAGAGAGAGAGAGAAAGTATATCTGCACATCCACATTGTCAAACTTCCCAGTTCACCCTCCAAAATCAGGAACAGATATAACTTTTTGACTCTAGTTCTGTGCCTCAGGTCTTTTCTTTATTTTCTCTCCAATCTCCATTCATTTCCATGCAAACCTGATGCAATCTTTTTCTGGCATCAGTAAAGCTACACAAATAAATACAACAGGGATAGTTAGACTGCTATCACATACACGTATATTTTTCAAGCACAGCAATATATCACATATGTATAAAAATCTGTATTAGTGTGATGTGTAAACATTTTACAAGGTAACATGTAAAGGAGCCTTTAAAGCATTTCTACAAAATAACACTTATCTAATGCAAAATGAAATTATATTTCCAAAAGGAAACAAGAATTTGGGGATCCAGTTTCTGAGGTAAAGCATAATTCTTCAGTGCCAAACAGTGAAAGTTTGCTCTATACCCATATATAACATCCAAAGAAAACAACCAGTTCCGTTTTCTTGTCCCAATTCACTTTTCATTCCATCAGTTTCTTACTTTGCTTTTCCTATCTACATGCTTTCCTAAGTGAAATTAGTGCAAGTAGTAGATTTTTTATATTAAATAATTAAGAATTAAGTCACTTAAACTCACATAAGAATAATAAATATTAACAACAATATAAACAAATATTTATATTCTCTTTTTAATCCTTAATATTAGATAGATTTTCCTGGTCTACTAATAGTACCAATGCACATATCACTGGATAAATTACTTATTTACTATGCTATTTTTCTTTAAAAATAGTCTACAAGTTCTGCCTGGATATATACACATATATGTGTATGCATATACATGTATATATATATATACATATATATAAAATGTATGTGTGTCTAGTCCTCTGACTGCCATCATTTAACAACTAAAATTCGGATTACAGAAAGCAAGCTAGCAGATGAAGAAATTGCTCACCTGGAGGAGGCAGATCAACAGACTGAAGTCTACTTGTGATGGTGTGTAGGGTGAGGATAGCAAAGGAAAGCAAAGTCGGGAATGCTTGAAAAATAAAATATTTTTAGTTAACAAATAGAAAAGCCAAGTTGGAAAATAGGGCCGATAGAATCACGAATCCTTCTCTACTGACTTCAAATTTTATATTACAATTTTCTAGATGGATCAATCCTTATGGACATGGTTATTGGCATTTCCCCAAATACAAAAGACAGTCTTATTGGAAGGAAATTACTTGTTTGGAGTATTTCAGTTTAGATGAGATAGAAACATGCAAATTAACTATATGAATGCCTAGGACAATAGGGAAAATAATCTTGTGATGATGATAGAGTCATTTTTCCTAAATAAAATAAAAACTTTTCTTCAGTAAAGAAGATGTAAATAAACAGGATCAAAATGAAACTTGCAAACTGTTCAATATCCCTAGAGAGTAAGGCTTTCATAGTTTTAACTGCATTTTTTTTTCTTAATGTTAGTTACACAATATATGTTGTTTGGTACTTGAAACAACAGACTGTGTGCAATATATTTAACTCTTTACTCAGTTGCTTAGAAAGTTTTGATTTTTAGAATGTACTGATAGTACTAATGATGAACATATGCATTTCTGTAACATTTTCCACTCTTTTTCCACACAACATAAGTTATTAAATATAAAATTAAGGAAATGTGGCTTTTGGGTGTTTTGTTTGCTTTTTCTGAACTTCTGCCTAACTTAGGTACATACTGATCAACTTAGACTAAAAAAGGAACATTTCATTTGCATTAATGCTATTGAAATGTGCAGTTAATATATGAAACTGATTGCTGCCTAAACGTTCTGCCAAAAAAAAAAAAAAAAAAGCCTGCCGGTGAGCAAAGTAGCTTTATTTTCTAAATAGTCTTAATTTCTTATTTCAACCTTTATTCAGCATCAGTTGTTTGTCCCTCCCCTGCAATGTAATTATGCAGAATCCAATGTAAAACAGGTTGAGTAGTTAATAACAGGCTGCTCAAACACTTTTTTTGCCCTGTTGCCCTATAGATGTTTCCTTTTTTTTTCCCCTCTGTCTTCGTGTTTAATTTGTGTATGTTTCCCTCTTCTTCTTAAAGTATATTCCCACAACAGATGGAAACACCTGAAAATAAGTCTGCCTCATGCACAGGTTTAAATAATGCCTATTGTGATTTTTAGCACAGTAAAGAGAATACAGAACACATAGAATATTAGTTTAGGGGAAGAAGAAGAATTAATCTATAAGTCATCTTGTTATGTACTCAATTGAAAATTCTGAAAAGACAATTTAGTTCTTGCTGAAGACAGATAAGAAAAAATTACAGTCTACAAACTTCATTTATTCTTACTTTGTTACCAGATTCATTTGTCTTTTATAAATTTGACATGATTCTCTTAAATTTTCAGTCCTACCACAAACAATTTTTTTCTATTCACTGACCACATTTTACTGTGTAAAAGGCACTTCACATTCATTTGATAATAATCCAAAAAAGAAAAAAGAAATCAATATCTAACATTTTTCAGATATATTCAAAATATATCTTATATTTTTAAAATAGCATAACCAAAGTCACATAAAGTGTAGACTTTGTATTCAGAAAAATGCACCACATTCAAATTAGGGATAAAGAAGCTAAAGGTTATGCACTGGGTTGGATATTGTACCCAAAATATTCATGATCACCCAGAATCTATGACCTTTAGAAACAGGGTACATGAAGATGTAATTAAAGATGAAGTCATACTGGATGATAGTTGGCCCTACTCCAAATTCTGGTGTCTTTTTAGGAAAAAAAAAATACACAGAGACAGTCACCCGGGGGGACAGTCACCCAGGGGCACACCCTGTGACAATGGAAGCTTGCAGTACTGTGTCTAAGATTGCCGGCGATCACCAGGAGCTAGCTAGAGACAAAGAGTCCTCCTCCAGAGCCATCAGGGAGCAGGGGCCTGATGATACCGTGATTGGTTGGTTGGTTTAGTTGGTTTCGTCGCTCAGTCATGTTTGACTGTTTGCGACCCCACAGGCTGTAGACAGCCAGGCTCCACTGTCCATGGGACTTTCCAGGCAAGAACACTGGAGTGGGTTGCCATTTCCTTCTTCAGACACCTTGATTTGGGACCACTAATCTCCAGAAATGGAAGAGAATAAATTTATATTATTTTAAGCCACATAGTTTATGGTATTTTGTTATGGCAGCTTTAGGTAACTAATAATGATTTTGGTACCAGAAGTGAGGTGTTACTTTTAATACATAACCTAAAAATGTAAAAGTGACTTTGCAATTGGGTGACGGATAGAAGATGCAAGGTTTTGAAATTTATGTTTTTTAAAAACCTTAAATTGCCTTAAGGAAGCTACTGGAAGAAATATGGATATTAAAGGTGATTTTGCCGTGAGCTCAAGAAGAAGCCAAGGAGAGCTGTACAGAAAGCATCTGTCATCTTAGAGGAAACCTATGTGGTTATCACGAACACAATGTAGATAGAAGTACAAAGAGTACAGCTGTTTCTTGTGAGAGCTCATAGGGGAATGTTACTGGATTCTGGAAGGCAATTGTTGTTATAAATGGCAGAAAACCTGGCCAAATTATTCTGCACAAAGTAGACTGTATAATCAATGAACCTGGATATTTAGCTGAGGAGATTTCCAAGCAAAGTGCATTAGGTGTGGTCTGGTTTCTCCTTGCTGGTTATAGCACAATGTGAAAGAGATTAAATGAAGAATGGACTTTCAAGCAGAAAGAAACCACCACTTGATTTGGAAAAGTCTCTGTTTATCCAGGTAGCATGCTCTGGAAATAAGGACAACAGTGGACAGTCATTTGCTACAGAGATTTGGCATATAAATGATGGATCCACTCAATCATCTTAAGAGAAGTCAGAATTAGGAATGGGATTATCAAGGAATAATCTATGGATGTGTATCTAATGGCATGGATCCCCTCAACATCCACAGAAGACAAACATTTTTGACAATTACATTCCACTAGAAACACTGCAATTCGAACTGAAGGGGACAGATATGGGATAAAATGCAGGGACAGTGTGTCCGAGAATACAGATGCGGTGACCAGGAAGGGTGGGCTAAGTGCAGAGGATCAGGACAAAGCATTAAGACACAGTAAAAACACACACAATTACTTTCAGGCCTTGAAAACTAATGGAAATTCCCCTGCTGTGCTGTCAGCATCCTTTAGATTCAGTTCAGTCACTCACTCTGTCTGACTCTTTGTAACCCCATGGACTGCAGCATACCAGGCCTCCCTGTCCATCACCAACTCCCAGAACTTGCTCAAACTCGTGTCCATCGAGTCAGTGATGCCATCCAACCATCTCATCCTCTGTCGTCCCCTTCTCCTCCTGCCTTCAATCTTGCCCATCATCAGGGTCTTTTCCAATGACTCAGTTTTTCACATCAAGTGGCCAAAGTATTGGAGCTTCAACTTCAGCATCAGTGCTTCCAATGAATATTCAGAACTGATTTCCTTTAGGATTGACTGGTTGGATCTCCTTGCAGTCCAATCGACTCTCAAGAGTCTTCTCCAACATCACAGTTCAAAAGCATCAATTCTTCAGTGCTCAGCTTTCTTTATCATCCACCTCTCACATCCATACATGACTACTGGAGAAACCATAGCTTTAACTAGATGGACATTTGTTGGCAAAGTAATGTCTCTGCTTTTTAATATGCTGTCTAGGTTGGTCATAGATTTTCTTCCAAGAAGCAAATGTCTTTTAATTTCATGGCTGCAGTCAAAATCTGCAGTGATTTTGGGGCCCAGGAAAATGAAGTCGGTCACTGCTTCCATTGTTTCCCCATCTATTTGCCATGAAGTGATGGGACCAGACTCCATGATCTTAGTTTTCTGAATGTTGAGTTTTAAGCCAACTTTTTCACTCTCTTCTTTCACTTTCATCAAGAGGCTCTTCAGTTCCCCTTTACTTTCTGCGATAAAGGGTGATGTCATCTGCATATCTGAGGTTATTGATATTTCTCCTGGCAATCTTGATTCCAGCTTGTGCTTCATCCAGCCTGGCATTTTGCATGATATACACTGCATAAGAGTTAAATAAGCAGGGTGACACTATACAGCCTTGATGTATTCCTTTCCCAATTTGGAACCTGTCTGTTGTTCCATGTCCAGTTCTGTTGCTTCTTGACCTGCATACAGATTTCTCAGGATGCTCTGGGACCCCCGTCTCTTGAAGAATTTTCCACAGTTTGTTGTGATCCACACAGATCCTTTAGATTAGCAACACCTCATTCTTTCCAATTTCTCTTTCAGAATGAGAATGTCTAGCCTACGCTTCTTCCACCACTATTTTAGAAGCAGCCAACTTGTTTTCTAGTTTGATAGGTCTGTGGCAAGAAGTAAATATTGCCCCAGGATGGACCATGCCACACCTGATTGAGATGCTGATATTTGGACTTCTCAAGTTGATATCTAGAAAAGATTCAGGACTTAGAGTTCATGCTGGAAAGGGTTACGGCAATGGGGTGAAGTTGAAAGGGGGTAATGGATTTGCAAACTGGATAGACATGAATTGGGGTCCAGAGGGTCAGTCTACCCTCTGGTTAAATTAGCATCCTCCCAAATTCATGTCCACCTAAAAATTCAGGATGTGACCTAATTTAGAAACAGAATCTTTGCAGACATTATTACTTAAGATGATGTCCGTTAATAGTAGGAATGGCCCTAATCAAATGACTGGTGTCCTTATAAGAAAAAAAAGAGAGAGAGAGAGAGATTCAGAGACAATCATACAAGGGGAACACGATATGATCACGGAGACAGACACAGGACTGATGCGTCTGGGTTTGCTACCAGGCACCAGAAGCCAGGAAGAGGCAAGGTGTGGCCCTGCCCTAGGGCTCTGAGAGCATGGCCCTGCTTGCCTTGAGCGTGGACTTCTGGTCTTCAGAACTGTATGAGAAATAATCTGTGTTTGAAGCCACCCAATCAGTAGCACTTTGTTACATTAACTCTAGGAAACTAATGCATAATGTCAAAAAAAAAAAAAGAAAAGCCTAAAAACTTATAAAATATAGAATACTCAGCTACCTGTCCAGAATGACAATGGGGAAAATAAAATGTAGATTCTAGAAAAGTGAAACAAGATTGATATGAATAAATTAAAATGTTGTTTTCAATATTATGGCTTATAAATAAGCTAAACTTAGCATCAGAGATTAGTACATAAATCACTAAAACTGATACCAGGAGTAGAAGTCTACACTGAAATTACCCAGGAAAAATATCTGTGTCAGATTGTTCTCATTGTTACCAAAAACTGAAACAGAATTTTTTGTAATGCTTGCTAAATAGTAGTTCTTTGTCCTTATTTCCTCAGATTGCTAGCTTCTCAACTTATATTACTTTCAACTTTTTATGTATAATAATCATATTTTACTGTCATCTGCATGGTAAATTTGCTTAAAATTCCCATGTATACTAGGGGACTATTAAAAATGTGCACATATGTACATGAGTATTTGGATTGACAATGAAGAAAGAAATAATCTCTTACAAGAAAGTATATCTTCATATGTGTAAATGTAGCTTCAAACACATGCATATTTTTAGTGAGAATATTTTTACTATGGATAGCTGGAATATATGATTCATATCCACAGATATTCAGCATTATCTCAAACCATGTATTAATAAATTTCCTATACCTTTGGAAAATGAATGTATTAACATTAAAATATTCAGTTTTTATACATGGATCAAAAGGCAGTTGACTATATTTTTCACCCAAATAGAAAAAATAAGGCAGACATATATTTCCTTTAAGAAACATGATACTGAATTTCACTAAAATATACTGTACATTTGCAATAGTGATATGCATTATTAGCAAAGGCATTTTTAAAGTTACTTCAGTACACACATGTACATTGTGTTTCTTTAGGGCTTTATGTCTCAGTATATTAAAATTAACTCATTTTTTCAGGGAATTCCCTGGTGATCCAGTGGTTAGGACTTAGCACTTTCACTGCCACGGGGAACTAAGCTGCAATCCGTGTTCAGTGAACTAAGATCCCGCAAGCGTCATGGCATTCCCCCCCAAAAAAGAATCAAAAATAAATAAATAAGTCGTTTGTATAAGGCACTTGTTCTAGTCTGTTTGGGTTGCTACAACAAACTGTTATAGGCTGGAAGCTAATAAGCAATAGAAATTTATTTATCACAGTTCTGGAAGCTTAGAAAACGTCTAAGATCAATCTACCTGCAGATTCAGAGTCTGGAGAGGACCTGGCTTTTGGTTCAGGGTAGGCTGTTTTTTTTCAGTCTGTGTCCTCACATGGAGGAAGGAGGCCTCCTTTACAAGAGCATTAATGCCATTCATGAGGACTCCACCCTCATGACTTAACACCTCCCAAAGGCCCCACTTTCAAATACCATCAGCTTGGGGATTAGGTTTCAAAGAAAGAATTTGGCAGTAGGATACAAACAAACCTTCAGTACATAGCAGCATTCTACTTCATGAAATAAAATCAATATTGTAGGAGGGGAGAAGACTGAAAGTCATAGATGTAAAAAGAAATTGAATATATTTTTCAATTGATCTGTTATAGAACTAACAAAAATAATAATAATAATAAAAACTTGATACATTTTTGTATGTTGTATTAGTAGCTCAGTCGTGTCTGACTCTTCACAGCCCCATGGACAGTAAACCACCAGGCTCCTCTGTTCATGGGATTCTCCAGGCAAGAATACTGCAGTGGGTTGCCATGCCATCCTCCAGGGGATCTTCCCAAACCTGGGATCAAACCCAGCTGTCCTGCATGACAGGCAGATTGTTTATCATCTGAGCCACCACAGAAGCCTTCACACACATATGTATATACACACAAATACTTATATATGTTAATTAGTGGGATTTATGGCGCCCTTTGCAATTTCAAAGCGTATCAATCCATCCAAGTTACATAATATCTCTAAAAGTGACTGAATCTAAGGATGTGTTAAAAAGTGACATTGGTATCTTACACACAATGCAAGAAAATATCTCTTGCTGTTTTGTGATATTTTTCACAGTAGAATCTTTCTGCTGTGTTATTTCAGTTTCTTTAAATGAAAATCAATGCATGGTTTTCTGTAGCATAGCAAATTACCCCCTGTCACCTTGTTTCAAATAATGTCTTTTAAGTACCATGCCCACATCTTAGGTTTCAGTGGGTTCTTGGTAGAAAGTTTAGTCACTGAGCCAGGCTTTACAATAGGAAACAGCTACTAAATTAAATTTTATCCTGATATTTGGTTCTCAATTATTGTACAGATATGGAAATATGATGTAAAATTAGTTTTTAAAAGCAGATTTGTATTATCAGAATAGTAATCAAAGGAGAAAAACTCTCGATACACTTTGGGTTTTCTACAGAATTTCTACTGACTACTGGACAGCTCCAGTGAGTAAATTTTGTAATCTATAATGCCTACCAAAATGTCAGGAGGGCATAATAGCCATACTATCATAATTATCCTTGACAAATGCTACAGAAAAGAGAGACTGTATTTAGTTCATATTACTTTGATGATAAAACAAAATGGCACAAGGACAGTTACAGGCTGAGTTGTGATTAAATCACAGAGACCACAAACCTGCATGACTGAATTCTCATTCTTTTAGTCTTGAAATTAGAAGACAGGTATCTAAAACCATTCAAACAACCAACTAAAACAGAATAGATCTTATCTGAAAGTTTCTCTGTGAATTTCCTCCACTCAACAATCAGTTCAGTCGCTCAGTCATGTCTGACTCTTTGCAACCCCATGGACTGCAGCATGCCAGGCCTCCCTGTCCATCACCAACTCCCAGAGTTTACTCAAACTTAGGTCCATTGAGTAGGTGATGTCATCCAACCATCTCATCCTGTTGTCCCTTCTCCTCCCACCTTCCATCTTTCTGAGCATCAGAGTCTTTTCCTGTAAGTCAGTTCTTCACATCAGGTGGCCAAAGTATTGGAGTTTCAGCTTCATCAGTCCTTCCAATGAACACCCAGGATTGATCTCCTTTAGGATGCACTGGTGGAATCTCCTTGCAGTCCAAGGGACTCTCAAGAGTCTTTTCCAACACCACAGTTCAAAAGCATCATTTCTTTGGCGCTCAGCTTTCTTCACAGTCCAACTCTGACATCCATACATGACCACTGGAAAAACCATAGCCTTGACTAGACGGACATTTGTTGACAAAGTAATGTCTCTGCTTTTTAATATGCTGTCTAGGTTGGCCATAACTTTTCTACCAAGGAGCAAGCATCTTTTAATTTCACGGCTGCAATCACCATCTGCAGTGATTCTGGAGCTGAAAAAAATAGTCTGTCACTGTTTCCCCATTTATTTGACATGAAGTAATGGGACCAGATGCCATGATCTTAACTTTCTGAACATTGACTTTTAAGCCAGCTTTTTCACTCTCCTCTTTCACTTTCATCAAGGGGCACTTTCTGCCATAAGGATGGTGTCATCTGCATATCTAAGGTTATTGATATTTCTCCCAGCAATCTTGATTTCAGCTTGTGTTTCATCCAGCCCAGCGTTTCTCATGATGTATTCTGCATATAAGTTAAATAAGCAGGGTGACAATATATAGCCTTGACGTACTCCTTTTCCTATTTAAAGCAGTCTGCTGTTACAAGTCCAGTTCTAACTGTTGCTTCCTGATCTGCATACAGACTTCTTAAGAGTCAGGTCAGGTGGTCCAGTATTCCCACCTCTTGAATAATTTTCCACAGTTCATTGTGATCCACACAGTCAATGGCTTTGGTGTTATCAATAAAGCAGAAGGGATGTTTTTCTGGAACTCTCTTGCTTTTTTGATAATCCAATGGATGTTGGCAATTTGATCTCTGGTTCCTCTGCCTTTTCTAAACCCAGCTTGAACATCTGGAAGTTCATGGTTCATGTACTGTTGAAGCCTGGCTTGGAGAATTTTGAGCATTACTTTGCTAGCGTGTGATATGAGTGCAATTGGAATGAAAACTGACCTTTTCTAGTCCTGTAGCCACTGCTGTTTTCCAAATTTGCTGGCATATTGAGTGCAACACTTTTACAGCATCATCTTTTAGGATTTGAAATAGCTCAACTGGAACTCCATCACCTCCACTAGCTTTGTTCATAGTGATGCTTCCTAACGCCCACTTGAATTTGTATTTCAGGATGTCTGGCTCTAGGTGAGTGATCATACCATCATGATTATCTGGGTCATGAAGATCTTTTTCTATAGTTCTTCTGTGTATTCTTGCCACCTCTTGTTCATATCTTTTGCTTCTGTCAGGTCCATACTATTTCTGTCCTTTATTGTGCCCATATTTGCATGAAATGTTCTTTGGTATCTCTCAATTTCTTAAAGAGATCTCTAGTCTTTCCCATTCTATTGTTTTCCTCTATTTCTTTGTACTGATCATTGAAGGTTTTCTTATCTCTCCTTTCTAATCCTTGGAACTCTGCATTCAAATGGGTATATCTTTCCTTTTCTGCTTTGCCTTTAGCTTCTCTTCTTTTTGCAGCTATTTGTAAGGCCTCCTCAGACAACCATTTTGCCTTTTTGCATTTCTTTTTCTTGGGGTCTTGATTCCTGTCTCCTGTACAATGTCATGGACCTCCATCCATAGTTAATCAGGCACTGTGTCTATCAGATCTAATCCCTTGAATCTGTTTCTCACTTCCACTGTATAATCATAAGGGATTTGATTTAGGTCATACCTGAAGGGTCTAGTGGTTTTCCCTACTTTCTTCAATTTAAGTCTGAATTTGGCAATAAGAAGTTCATGATCTGAGCCATAGTCAGCTCCCGGTCTTGTTTTTGCTGACTGTATAGAGCTTCTCCATCTTTGGCTGCAAAGAATATAATCAATCTGATTTCAGTATTGACCATCTGGTGATGTCCATGTGTAGAGTCTTCTCTTGTGTTGTTAGAAGAGGGTGTTTGCTATGACCAGTGCATTCTTTTCAAAATTCTATTAGCCTTTGCCCCGCTTCATTCTGTACGCCAAGGCCAAATTTGCCTGTTACTCCAGGTATTTCTTGACTTCCTACTTTTACATTCCAGTCCCATATAATAAAAAGGACATCTTTTTGGGGTGTTAGTTCTAGAAGGTCTTGAAGGTCTTCATAGAACCATTCAGCTTCAGCTTCTTCAGCCTTACTGGTCAGCACATAGACTTGGATAACTGCCATATTGAATGGTTTGCCTTGGAAACGAACAGAGATTATTCTGTCATTTTTGAGATTGCATCCAAGTACTGCATTTTGGACTCTTTTGTTGACTATGATGGCTACTCCATTTCTTCTAAGGGATCCCTGCCCACAGTAGTAGATATAAGGGTCATCTGAGTTAAATTTGCCCTTTCAAGTCCATTTTAGTTCGCTGATTCCTAAAATGTCCAAGTTCACTCTTGCCCTCTCCTGTTTGACCACTTCCAATTTGCCTTGATTCATGGACCTAACATTTCAGGTTCCTATGCAATATTGCTCTTTACAGCATCGGACCTTGCTTCCATCACTAGTCCCATCCACAACTAGGTGTTGTTTTGCTTTGGCTCCATCTCTTCATTCTTACTGGAGTTATTTCTCCATTGATCTCTAGTAGCATATTGGGCACCTACTGACCTGGGGGTTTCATCTTTCAGTGTCCTATCTTTTTGCCTTTTCATACTGTTCATGGGGTTCTTCAAGGCAAAAATACTGAAGTGGTTTGCCATTCCCTACTCCAGTGGAGACAATAATGATAACATTAAAACAGTAATAATAACATTAAAAAGAACAAGATGAGTCAGCATTCTTATGACAGAAAGCAAGTATCACTAGTGAATATCCATGCAATTGAAAGTACTGAGTGTATACACAGACACATACACACACAAACACATACACACACAAACACACACACACACATATATTCCACAATTGCTAATGAGCTATGTTCTGAAAATTTATTCATTATCTCTACTTGGGAATTCAAAGTATACTTTACTATATTTAAAAGTCAGAATAAAATAGATTTTTGGTTTAGTTTACAAAAACTAAAACTGCTAAAGTTACAGTGTGGTTGGACAATAGTACCATGACTACTAACTCTGGCTTTAATTTGAAGATCTAGCAATAGAGAGCAATAGAATATAATAGGAAGTGGAGAAAGAACACCTAATTCCATCCTTCAAAGACACAGAAGTATTTCCATGAAGACAAATGAAGCGAGCTACGTTTACTCCCCTTTCCTTATCTTTTCTCCATTTAACACACTTTCTCTTATCCCTAAATTTATTTGACTTCCTTCATATTTCCAATCGGGAGGATCACCTTGGCCAATTTACTCTCCCCATAAGTTCACTACTCCCCCACATTACCTATAGATTTTTCCTTTCTCAAGAGAACTTTCTTTCATGCCAAGCAGTTTATATCTGGCATATGTTATACCTAAAAGCAATCTGATTAAATATATCCAAATTCATTTGATTTAACTGCTAATTCTCTCAAAATTTAGGGGAAAAAAAGAGGGAGTTTTTTGAACTCTTTAGTAGCTTCCTGGCCAAAGAGATCACATCTTTACAAAAATGGGAACACATAAAACTAGCTAAATGTCTCAATTGTAAAATATTCATAAAAATAAATTGATGACATAAAAACAAAATAAAGATAGACTACACACAGATTCACATGTGCACTTGCTCACACATGCACATGCAGTTTTGCAGAGACACAGTCACATGAGAGCCTGCTGGCATCCACAGTCACGCCTATTTCCTTTTACTGCTTTCTGAATGCAGTCAGCAGCAGGGGTTCAGAATGTGGCAAAGACCGTGAGGAAGGGAGAGTGTCCTTCCATGCATGTGGGAAATTTATAGGTCAGAGAAGGCCTGTTTTGCTACACACAACTGCATATGCACTGCTGAGCCCATTCAGTACTCGGAGAGCATAACTGAGGCCATGAGGGAATACTTACACCATCCCTGAGGGCCATGAAAATTTCAGTGTCTAGAGCTGGATTCTTACAAGTGTCAATTGTGTTTAGCAACTGAACTATTAAGGAAGGGCAGAACTTGAATGTGGTAAACCCAATAGCTGGATCTGAAGACTTACTACATGCATTCTGGGTCAAATCTCTTAAATTCTATACTCTTTCACTTTCTCATCTATAAAATGGGGGTATCCTCATAGGATTATTGTGGGGGTTAAATGAGCAGATGCAGGCAAAGCACTCAGTTCACAGAACCACTGAATGAACACTAGGATTAGGTTCAGGATCAGCAAGTCAAGGAAAGTATAACACAATTTGGACACCTAAGTTTGAAGGCAGAGCCTCTTTCAAGTAAGAGCTACTCATTTTTGGACTCTTTTAGAATCACAAAGCAAAACATATAATTGGTGCTTTTAATATGCTCACTATAATATTACTTATCATCCCAATTTAAGCATTGAATGAACAGAACGCATACTCTTCTGAGAAGTGAAAGTGAAAATCAATCAGTCATGTCCAACTCTTTACGACCCCACGGACTGTACAGTCCATGGAATTCTCTAGTCCAGAAGGCTGGAGTGAGTAGCCTTTCCCTTCTCCAGGGGATCTTCCCAACCCAGGGATCAAACTCAGAGTCTCCTGCACTGCAGGCAGATTCTTTACCAGCTGAGCCACAAGGGAAGCCCAAGAATACTAGGGTGGGTAGCCTATACCTTCTCCAGTGGATCTTCCCGACCCAGGAATGGAACCAGGGTCTCCTGCATTGCAGGAGGATTCTTTACCAATTGAGCTATCAGGGAAGCCCCTAATCTTCTCAGGGTGATACTAGTTTACAGTTGACATGAAAAAGTCATAAATGCACAGTACTCTTTTGCTCTGAATGATTTTTGAAATGATGGAATCAGATTCCCAGAGCTGTATCTCTATGCTTCTCTAACAGAAAAGTGGGTTCAAATATACAAAAGCAGAAATAGGCAAGATACATGTTCCAAAAGAAAAATATTAATAGATGGAAAATAATTTAAGTCATTACTGCTCTGTAAAAAATATTGTCATAAAACAGCAAAATTATGGGTATTTTAAAATTAGAACATGAGAATCAAACACTTCTAATAGTCATTTGATGATTCATAATCATACATTTACTATCTTTTAGTGGAAACATCTGAGAAATACCAGAAAGGTGAAGAATTTGACATGGGCCACATGCAAATTAGAAGCAGACCTGGAGGTCAGATGGAATGTCTCACGTCTACAATATAGGGTTTTTTCCCCATCCTCCACTTTTACAATTTATGTGACAAAAATCAGAGAGTCAAAAGAGATAAAGCAATGCTGAGATACGGTAATTTGATAAACTACAGAGAAAGTGATGTTAATTTTTGCTTTCTTTCATATTTTTAGTAAACTAAATTCCATTTTAATAAATATTTTCCATTATATCTTCACTATTAGAAGAAAATAATAAGGAAGGTTTATTTATAGATGGGCCTTCTATTCATTATTTACTTATGGTTTATGGCCACTCAAAGAAACAATGACACAGGAAAAGTACATCTTATTTAACTCTTATTGAACATTGTAGAAATAACTGTGTTTATAGAATTGCTTGGCCTGAACTTTTTCTTGGTTCTAGTTCCGATTTCCATGTATATGACTGACTGCTCACATACAGAATGATAGTTGAATTATTAAATAAATTTGTTTTATGTTTTCCAAAGGTATTTGGGCAATATCAACAAAGCTCTAAGCAAAAGAAAGCAAATATTCACTCCTACAATCAGGCCATCTCTTAAATAAAACATATTCATCTAAGCTAGACTCCTTGTACCTGTTTTTATATGTATACTCCATCTTTGTGCAGTTTAAATCTCAAAAGAGATGCAATTAGGTGTGATAATTTATATTTTAGTAATGAGAGGGATGCTAGGGTTTATTCAAGAAAAAAACGTCTTCATTTATAGGCAGGAAAACAGCTTCAGAGTAGACAGTGGCAAAACAAAAATTATTCTCCTGATCCCAAGGAGTTCTTTCCCCATATTTCTATATCTAAGTATTTTTCTTCTTGTTTTGCTGTAGTCACCTATCCTAGGGCAACCACATAATCTGTTATCCAAACAAAAGTATTTTTGAAAGTGATAGAGGCCACTATTAATAATTATGTCTGGATAATTGGCATAAACAGAGATTTTTTTTGAGGAAACCATGACCTACCCAGAGTGTAAATAAAAAACAAGTATAGTAATCTTTGATTTGCTCCAAGATCATTTAAAATAAAACAAAAATTTCATTTGGGATCCACATTTTGTCTAGAAAATAATATAAATCTTTATCTTTTAAAATCAGAATATAATTGTATATTTATTGACTGCATTAAAATATGTTTCATCCATATACACAGAAAAATGCAGTAGGGAAATATTTACTGCATTTTTGAGAAACAATAGTCACCACCATGAACAAACATAGGGGAATGGTTGATAAAATCCATATAAAATATTAACCTAATCAAAAAACTTAAAATCAAAAAAAAAAAATTCAAATCAATTAAAAGCTATAAAAAGTAGCAATAAAAATGTCTTGTAAAAAATCTAATAGAGAAAGTAGCAAGTAAAGTACAGCATATAAACATAAAAGGATAAAAAGGCAGTAGATACAGAATAAAAATGTAAGTACGTAAAGAGAAAGCGTCAAGTAATCATACAAAGAAAGATATGTAATGTACAAATTTGATGAAGGAATTCTGATGGTGCTCACTTGAGTAATCAAAGAATGACAGATCAATAATGAAATTAGAAAGATAGCTAAGAGAATAGTTTCTTAAAAATTTAGAAAATTAATAGAAATTTTTGGCATTTTTTATTAATTTGGGGATGAAACAAGGCAGAGATATGAATTATTTCACACATACAAATTTTCAAAACACAAATGAATGAAACATAACTATAGATCTCTAATATTTCTTTTGACACAGCTTCAATGCCTGCAAGGGAATGCATGCATTACAATCATACAAGCTGAAACCATTCAGATGTACCATGGCCAGTAATTATCTAGGACACTAAGAGATGTTGGCAAAAGTTAATCTAATAAATCTACCATTATCTCTAATGCTTAAAATCTGTGCCTTGAGCTAAACAGTTGTCAAATGGGGCTCTGTTTACATAGAAATGAATCAGAGTGGGGGACAAAGATGTCAAGGCTTTTTAAATTATTTTTTTCATTTCAATTGTTGGCATAAAAATGGTTAGCTGGTATATCTCATATTGATTTTCTACAAGGTGCCAAAGGTCATTGTTTTTCCTCAGAAATACATGCTCTGTAACATGAGGGTGAACCCTCATTTGAGTTCTCTAGCTCTGAAAGTTGCATTTGGCGGTGTTCAAGGCATTTCTACAAGGCAACATCTCTGATCATTTTATCTTTATGGCCTGAAAGAATTAGCTAAAAAATGAAAGACAATATGTAATATTTTTCAAGAGTGTCATATTACTCCAAGATTTCTGTACAATAGATAAATTCAATTCACCACACAGTGTTCAAAATTACTAATTGAAACTATGCAAAACATAACACTATGTCAGTATTTCCAATTACATGAGCAGGAATAATTACCAGAACCCTGTAATCAGCATCTGATTATCAGGAAAACTAAAGAGAAAGAACTTTGATTTAACTTCAAATCTGTTTCAAAACTGTGACTCTATACATATGCTGTGTAGCCTCAATTTCTCTGTCAGGTCAGTAAGAAAAGTTTGTTCCCATAAGAGTCTATCTTCCAGTAAAGGCACTGAAAATAACTGTATGAACAAAGAATCTTCTGCTATTAAAAAATAAACAAAGCATCCTCTCCTCTTTTTATATCTATTTCTCTATACATTCTCCACATATTTATATACTAAAAAGCAATAATTCAATCCAGAACATTTATTGGTCTATGATGCCACAAAGAACATCAGGTCAAGGTAAAAATCCACTTGATGAAATCTATGTGTATACTGTTACCCCGAAATCTACACTTTACTTCCCTATCAAGATTACAGATATTTAGTGTCATTGAATTTAGATGCCCCGTTTCTATGCTTGTTTACACATGGAAGGAACCAAGAATATCTGGGATACTATGCTATACTTTTTGAACTTTCCAGGTGGCACTAGTGGTAAGGATTCCTCCTGCCAATGCAGGAGACACAGAGTCAGGGGTTCAATTCCTGGATTGGGATGACCCCCTGGAGAAGGAAGTGTCAACCCACTCAAGTATTCCTGCCTGAAAAATTCCATGGACAGAGGAACCTAGCAGGCTGCAGTCCATAGGTTCACAAAGAGTCAGACACGACTGTCTGCACCCACACACATACTATATTTTAACATTTTTAAAAGAATGATGAAAACCCAAAATAGAATTAAGATCTATATGATTTTGTATAACAAAAATATTTTAAATTCATTTAATGTGAAGTACTCCAGACTTGAAGTCTTGCTCGTTTTGATTCTGACCCCTTTCCCAACTTTCTTTGTAGATTAACAACAACAAAAATTACTTTTGTTATGCATTACAGGATACGGATGCTAATAAGCATGTAGACTCCAGGGTTCAGGGTTTCGTTACAGTATTAGTATTCTCGGTGCTCAGCCACTTAGTTTTGTCTGACTCTGCAACTGCTTGGAATGCAACCCACCAGTCTTCTCTGTCAGTGGAATTCTCCAGGCAAGAATACTGGAGTGGGTAGCCATTTCCTTCTCCAGAGGATCTTCCCAACCCAGAGACTGAACCACATCTCTTGCATCCTGCATTGGCAGGCAGATTCTTTACCACTGAGCCACCTGGGAAGCTCATTGCGATCTTTTAAAAAACCCAACTTTCCAGAATATTTGACTTTTAATACCATATAAGAGGATATAAAGACAATCATCTCATCTTGCAATTTGGTAACAACTTTTTCATAGTTCATTTTTAGTAGAAATGTGTCATAGTAAACCTAAATAAGTAGCAGAGAAGAATATAACTGAGCTATTAATGTTGGATATAAGAGACAGATAGCTTTTTAACATAATTTCCTATTTTGCTTATTTGGCAAGATATTTGCATCTTTTTTTGTATGAGTTGTATACAGTGGATGTTAAACACATTAACCAACACAAATGTAAACGTTGGGTTAACAAACCTAGCATCTTTTCAAGAATAAAGTATTTTAGATTTCTAGCACAAAACACTCATGAAAAAATTTGCTAAATTGCAGTTCTGTAACATGGCTAATGTGCATAAAAAACATTTTATTTCATGAATAAATAAGAACTATTCTGTACAGCATAAAGTTCTAGAAAGAGTGGAAAACCAGCCTGTATTCATAGAGTTTTCACTTAATAAAAATAAGTACATAGAGTTCAATGGAGAGAGAATCATCTGAAAATGTAAGCAGGTGCCCAAAAAACTAGAAGGATGTCTCCTTAGAAGATGGATTTCCTCACTTTAGAATAAAACAGCAAATCATTGCTCTAAAAAAGTAAAATGCTAATAAATAAATAAGATCATAGACAAATGATTACCCTTGATGCAAGTATTTCCTAATGACTTCTTCACGTCTACTTGAAAATTCAAAAAAATTAAGAATTATTTAAACAAATCGAGTGGGCTATTATCAGTTTGTTGAGAGCATCAGTCAACTGTGAATGTGGGAGGAATTTAAGTAGATAAAAATATTGCCAACATTCATATATGATTCTTTTCTCATATTAACACTTTAGAAAAACTTTAGCAGTTTCATTACCACTCAGAAGGAAAATATTTTTTTTCTCAGAATCATGAATTTCAATTTATAAACCCTACATAACTTTTATTGTTAATGTTCAAAATGTGTAATATCGTATTGTTTGTAATAGAGAACTACTAACTTCCATTTTCCAGTATAAATGATAACAATAAATTTAAATGTCACTATTAATGCTTTGAAATATGTAGTATATTTTGCTGGATACAGTTTAAGACTATAAACAATTAATTCTAAGGCACTTAAAAGCAGTCCTATTATTTTTATGTTCCTTGCAAAAGTATTATGTGTATTTTCCTTTGTTAAAATAATCTATTTAAAGTAACACTGACATTTTTATTGATATTCTATTTTAATATGTTTATCATTAGGTTTATTTCTTAAAATTTTAGGACTAAATACAATTAGTTATACAAAATTTCAAGTCCACTTTTTTTAAAGGGACTTACCTTGTATGTTTTTATTTAAAAGCCCAGTTTCTGGCAGCATGTCATAGCCAGGGAATTAAACTAGAAATGCTAAAGGAGAGGCTATGATTTACAAACAAACTAAATGTGACATATCCCTCTTTTTTATGAATTAGTTTTTTAAGATGTAAAATAAGGACAATTTGACTATCCAAAACTGAAGATTTAAATAATTTTATACAATCTGATCTCCTTTTTGCATTCTAGGATCAAGATAGTATTTTCATAAAATGCTAACTGGTCTGGACAGCCAAAGTAATCATTACAAATAAAATGTGAAGATCAACCTATTCCTACTTCCTACTAAGAACAGCTATTACAATAGCATCGTATATAGAGAGAGTTTAAACCGTGTTTACATGTATCAACACACTTAAACTTCATCTTTAAAGGAGATGGAGCAGTTGTTATTAGTTCCGAATTTCAAAAGAAAATCCAGAGTTAAAGGGACAAGTAGCAGAAATAAACCAGCACCTGGGTTTGGGGCTTCATGTCCATTTCTTCAGGAAACAATGAAGATAATTTGAGCAGACTCAAGTACAAGAATAGTTGCTGATTCATAATCTCTTCTTTGGTAACCTGCGACCAACTTAAATTACAGAGCTATTTTCTGTGAAGACAGTGCTGATGTATGTAAAAGGTTGGATATAAAGTAGAGATGGTGGTAAATGACAGATATGTACTCCACTGCATTGGTCGATAATTTTTAATTCACCCTCACTTTTCTATCCAAAATTTACCATGCTGCAGACAAGATTATTTTGATGGGAGAAATAACAGACTATAACTTAAAAATGGGTTATTTTCATCAAAATCATTTCAATAAATATAATTTCACCTGAAGACATAATTTACTTTTAGAAACCAATCTTCACTCTTCCTTTCCCCTTTCTATTTCCTTTCTTCCTTCCTTTCTTTTTCTTTCTTTTCTTCGCTTCCATTTGTAATCTCAACCTATCTTGTATGTTTTTATATAAAAACCCTGTTTCTGGAAGCATGTCCTAGCCAAAGAATTAGGCTAGAATTCCTAATGATTTACAAACAAACTAAATGTGATCATGTCCCTGTTTTTTATGAATTTGTTTTTTAAGATGCAAATTATCAACATACCTGGAGCCATTGTTTTATACCAGATATCTAGATAAAATATGATAGAGAAAAACCCACTCAAATTTCCCTTCTCTTCCATACCCTTGATTTTAATTTATTTGGAAAGGGAAAACATAGTTTATTTCATTTCTTGCAGCCAGTGGGGAACTCTTTTAAAAATTATATTCAACCATACAATGAGACTTTCACTTACTGGAACAAAAGTGTGTCCTACTTAGCAGGTACACTGAGCAGTAATCAAGCGGTTAATAAAATAGAAAACACTGAAGTCTATATAGCACAAAAGGCCAATATCTCTCTACTCCTCATCAGGGAGTTATAGAAACATCCTGACCCAGCTCTTTGGACACACAGGAGTTACCATCTGATTCAGATCCTTGATTAATATACTCTAGAATGATACATCTGGCAATGGCCTACATAGGATTTCTCTGAGGACTGGGGGAAAAAATAGACACTATTAAAATGGAACAATTATACTACCATATATTGCTACTGTTTTACAATCTGTGGTAAATTTTTTAAACAAAAGGTTATTATTATTATTATTTTTAATAATCAAATGCTGATTTCAAGAGGAGAGATTTCAATTCAGGATGTGTGAAAATAAACATAAAATTTTTCTTGATATTTATTTTAGGTACTGAAACTAGTATTAAGTATGTTTATTCGACAACAAATGAACTCACACAGATCTCATTTTGGAAGATTAAACATTTGTTTCTCACTTCTGAGTTAGCTAATGCTTCATAACACTTATCCTAATGCTGAACTTGCTCCTTTTCACAGGATAAAGCCCAGCATATAAGATCAAGACTGAACAGGAAAAAAAGTTCCTCATTCTCATTGAATCCTTTTCATATTCATTACTTACTGGATACTAACAATTGCTCTCTATGGTGAGATGCAAGGCATTGCTGACATAATTCCACAGATAAGAAGGTAGCTCTTACAATGTAGCAGTTAGAATGTGCGCTAAAATCTACTAGAGACAACGCCTATCCATCAGGCATTTTTAACAACAAACACCTTTTGCTGAAAAAACACAGCGTACAACTTATATACATGGGCTGGTTTACCTGCTTATAGCATTCCCATCTCAATAATTGAATTAACTTTTGCCACATCAAGGTAGGCTTGATTTCATTTTATATCTACCTTGATCTGGGGAAAAAAACCCATAAAACTTGTGTATGAAATATCCACAACCTACTGCCATCAATCGTCTGGGCCTCCTTGATATGCCATTCTTTATGTAAATTGCCTTAAGAAAATCACTGAATACTGTAATATGACCTCTATAATTTATGCATCAACAGTGTATACATTGGAAGCATTCTTACAAACTATCTTGACTTTAACTGGTTTCTGAAGACATGATTTGAATTGTTACAAAAGAATATAGGATATAAAACTGCAAAATCTCAATACACTGTTTTTTTATTTTCTTCTTAAATCAGGGATTTATAAAACTGCATTAGTTTGTCTCTGACAACATGTACACCCTCCAGAGACAATAAAGAGATCATAAAATGTGAAAGAAGCAACATAAAGTACTTTATATAATTAAGAAAAGTACTATTTGGAGTAAAGTGCTATGTAATAGTTTAACCCTTCTTAAAATATATTTCTTTGTAGCTGAAAACTTAAAACTAAAGCACTTATGAATGCTGAATTATTATAATATTTAAAGTAATAAATACAAGTGATTTTATGCAATTTTATTTCATTCACTATTGCCAAATAAAATATGTAGAATCTACCTCCACTGACCTACCTGTAGTTCTTCTAATAATATGCTGAAGCTTTAAAAAATTAACTATGAAAAAGCAAAACAAAAATTTTAGTAGATCTGAATCTTGAAATTTGAGCATTATTTAAGAAAATATGAGATTGAATATACCAGCTTCCTTTTTAAAAATTTACTTTGAATATTTCAATTCTTAATGAATTATCTTATTGAAATAGAAAAAATATGTTGATCTATATTCCATTGTTCACCCTTACTACTTTAAGAACACTAGCTTTCTTGGTATCTGAAAATTGTGAAAGTATCTTAAAGTGGAAGTGCTAACAACAGACACATCCCTTAAGATGAAGCGTCAGAAGCTGTAGCCTCCAATCCAAGCTGCGTCATGGATTTCTTTTTAGCTATGAGAAAGCTATGAATCCAAATGTCACTATTTCTTCAATTGAAGAAATCCTTAAAGTTCCTAAAAGTATATCTGTTTATGTGAGAAATGAACATAAAATAATTTAATTGTAAAATAAACTCACATAATCCAGACTGCATCATATAGATTATTTTACTGCCAAATATATGCATTTATACAAATATGTGTGTAAACATATTTTTAATTTGAAACAGTCACTTTGAAAGTGAAATTTACTTTTATAGTCAAAATTGGAAAAATTAAACAGATTTTTCCTCTTCTTTGAATAGGAATCTAAAATAGAAAAAGGAAAACAGAAAGAAAAATAATAATCTAGGATTAGTGAATTTTAAAATACACATTATTCTGTGTTCTTCCCCACTATTCTAGATTAGTTCATCTAATACTGCTACTTTTAGAAATGTCCCAATGATATGTGAAATACACACATCATTTTAGAATGCCCAGAAGTAAATTTTCTACATGAAGAAAAATATGTAAGCTACTATAGAGGTAGCTAAATCAGTTTATGGTTTATTTTAACTCATCTTAATAAAAGACTTACAAGATTACCACATATCAGCCTAGCTAACCTCAAAAGATATTATAATATTAAAAATGTAAAAAGCAAGAGTAAACTTGCACAGATAAATTTAACTGCTGATAAACCAAGAGAGAAGCTAGTTAAAGCAGCATTCAGTTGATGTATGGAAGTGAAAACTGTCAGCATGCTTCCTGGATATGGCTGAGAAATGGAGAAGCTCTCATTTATTTATTCATAAAATTGAAGACAACTTAACAATAAGCATAGAACTGTTTCTCAAAGCATGAAAGTGCTAAATATCAGTGTCTGTATACCAGGAAGTAGTGAATGAATGATAAGAGAAAGTTGTTCCAGTCTTCCTTGTGAAACATCATCAAGTTGAAATTATCTTTCTGAATTTTATAAGCCTTTAAACTTCCTGTTCTCACTGGCATTTATTAAACCATAAGTCACCTTAAATAGGTTTATCTGTATTAAAAATTAATAAACTCTAGTATATATTCAAAGAAAGACACAGTCTAATATGCATTCATATTAAGATTTGCCTTTAATTCAAAAATAAATTACCTTTATTAGTTGCCATAATATTATATTTACTGATTTAGGCAAAGGCAACATATGTAAGGACAATACACTTTCACTTTGGTAGGAACTAAATTTACTCTAGACATGTTGTTTTATCTATGAATTAAATTTTAAATAATTTTTTTTTCTCATGGATTCCCTTTCAAATGACCCATTTTCACATCTAAACACACTGGGAAATAGTTAAAGCTATTAAACTTTTAATTGATGTGTACACATTCTACATCTAAGAGTAACAAAAAAAAAAGCTAGTATTCTTTTTAAAAATTAAAAGTGAAATGTTGAAAACTTTAACGCTTAAAAAAATCATCATAGAGGAGCCAAATAGAAAAATATCAACCTTTACTTCTTATTTTTTAATCTCTCCATTCTACTTATGTTTTGATTTTCCTGCACAATCACTTTTTATCCCATTGTTTTTAAAAAATATTCCTGTATATCATTCCTATAAATTCAGATTTATCTTGAAAAATCTGCTTCAATTGATGTTTTAAAAAGCCTCTTATATCCTAAAAAAATGAAACATTTTGGATAATAAATAGTATAGTCAACCCATTAAATTCTGCCATGAATCAATGAATGAATGAAATTAATTTCAATTGAAAAAAGCTTGTTTCATTTTCTTTCTATTTTTTCATTTAACAGAATTTAAATATTTGTCCCTTACTTTTAGTATTTAATTTAGGAAACATTTTTGATTAATGACTTGGCAAATAGCCATCAAAAATCATTAACTTATTATAATTCCAATAAGAAAGGAAAGAAATTAAAAGTATATTGTAGACATTTTTCAGAAACTGTAGTTTTTAATTCAAATGCATTGAATTTAAATGTCTATGAAATGATTTTGCATTTAAGAATCACAAGAGACACAATTTGCAAAGGTTATATAGCTACACTATGTGACGAAGGACATATAACATAGCTAGTTAGATTATATATATAATGCATTACTGAACATGCTATGGTTAGATTATTTTGAAATTTGTACCTGGCAAGAGGTAACAACTTCACAATTTATATATTACACATCATCACACATAAATGCATTAGTGAACATGCTATGGTTAGATTATTTTGAAATTTGTACCTGGCAAGAGGTAACAACTTCACAATTTATATATTACACATCATCACACATAAATGCATTAGTGAACATGCTATGGTTAGATTATTTTGAAATTTGTACCTGGCAAGAGGTAACAACTTCACAATATATATATTACACATCATCACACATAAATGATGCTATCTGGACACTTACTATAAAGATTTGTACTATGACTCATGTATTGAATCATTTTTTGCTCACCCATGAAGATTTTCAGTTTTATTCAGAAGTCAAATTCTCTGATAATAGATACATAATAAATATATTTTTCACCTACTAAAAATTCATGATTTTAGTAATCTTCACCTTTTTCATTTGACTTCTAAATAATTTGATAATTTGATAAAATAAGGTATATTCCCTCATAAATATTATGGCAATATGTTTAAGTTTTCCAAACTGCAGTATCTAAAACAAAAGTCCTTTATTTCATTAAATGATCTCTTTTCATTCTAATTGGATAAAGAGCCTTTGAACACAATCCACTAAACTCTATTACATTAAGCTGATATACAGTAATACTTAAAACTAATTTGTGAAAACATTTTTGCCCAAATAAGACCAACAATATAATAAAAACTCAGCATGAATACCATTAAGGTGCTGGTTTAAAAATTCAAATAATTATTTTTTCATACATGATTTTTGAAGTCTAATTAAATATGAAATATGACAAACTAACTATATTTCCTGCAGAATATTTCCTCTGTGGACATAATGGACAATGGGCTGGTTTTGCATGTGAAAAATTTGAGAAATATATAGCTTATTTATTTTATTTTAAATTCTATGAAATTTTAGTGTTTAATCAAGAAATTTTAAGAAAAGTTATGTTTTGTGAAACAGTAATTTGCTCCTAGGACCACTTCTTAGGAAAATAATAAAATATATTATTGTAAAAGATATCTTCAACAGTATACTGCCTGTAAGAGTAATTAGTGCATTAAATATCAAAATAATTATAAAGTATATGTATATATGTATTACATACAATTTTGCCAAATAGAATTACGTTTCATTAAAGAATTGTTCAATCAAAGGTTTGAATTTTGACTTTAAATACTGAGATGAATCAGACTACTACATTGGAAGAAATTAAGGGATCAGGGATTTGTTCAAGACATATTGCTAAGTGTTAAAGGAAAGGTACAAAATATATTTTGGATGAATCCAATTGTGATGTATACAGTTATAGATTGCTGCTGTTGCTGCTAAGTCGCATCAGTCGTGTCCGACTCTGCGACCCCATAGACGGCAGCCCACTAGGCTCCCCCGTCCCTGGGATTCTCCAGGCAAGAACACTGGAGTGGGTTGTCATTTCCTTCTCCACAGTTATAGATTAGACATACAGATACAGATAGATCCATTAAAAGATACCCATCGAGAAACTATGCAAATAGGTCCAAACAGGTTTGATTTACTCTATAATCCCCATAAAAGTCTTATATTTTAATATAAGAGAACCCTATTTCAATGATTCTTTTAATAAACAGGCCATAAGCATCATCAGTAAGATAAATAAGCATGAATTGTGTCTTTTCCCTACGGTCCTAATATCGATTTACCACTTTCTCTCCTTCTCATCTGACACCACCTTTGCCTCAAAGTCACCTCCTCTCCCCAGGAGCGTTGGACTTGGTGCTTTTTATTCCAACTCCAGGCTAACAGGAACTGCACAGGTCACTCTCTGCTTGGAACTCTTCCCTAGAGAGCCCCCTGGCTGTATCACTTCCTTCATGGCTCTATTGCCCCAGTTCCTTCCATATGGTGGCTAGAAAGCCATATTTTCAATGAGGACTCTTGTCTGCTCTTTCTAAAATGTACCTGGCTTATTGTAGACACACAGTGAAAACATGCTACATGAATGAACCCTCAGTTCAGTTCAGTTGCTCAGTCATATCCAGCTCTTTGAGACCCCATGGACAGGCTTCCCTGTCCTTCATCAACTCCTGGAGTTTGCTCAAACTCACGTCTGCTGAGTTGGTGATGCCATCCAATCATCTCATCCTCTGTCGCCCCCTTCTCCTCCAGCCCTCAATCTCTCCCAGCATCAGAATCTTTTCCAATGAGTCATTTCTTTGCATTAAGTGGCCAAAGTATTGGAGGTTCAGCTTTAGCGTCAGTCCTTCCAATGAGTATTCAGGACTAATTTCCTTTAGGATTGACTGGTTGGATCTCCTTGCTGTCCAAGGGACTCTCAAAAGTCTTCTCCAACAGCACAGCTCAAAAGCACCAATTCTTCGGTGCTCAGCTTTTTTTATAGTCCAACTCTCACATCCATACATGACTACTGGAAAAACCACAGCTTTGACTAGACAGACCTTTGTTGGCAAAGTAATGTCTCTGCTTTTTAATATGCTGTCTAGGTTGGTCATAGTGTTTCTTCCAAGGAGCAAGCATCTTTTAATTTCATGGCTACAGTCACCATGTGCAGTGATTTTGGAGCCTAAGAAAATGAACCTTACTGCTTAGAAATATTTATTAATATATTATCATCCTTATCATTAGCAGCAATAGGTTTTTGAAAATTTGGATGGTACGAATGAATTCCCTCTCTAATAGATGCTTATTGCTATCACCTATGTAGAATTAATCATATTTCTGCACTGAGAAAATAACCAGATTTCAAGTAGAGCTGGCATTACTTTTCAGTTTTCTTATGTCGGTATGTAATACAGCACTGTAAGGAGGTAAGAAGGGATAGGCCACCAACTCCAGAATTCTTGGGCTTCCCCTGTGACTCAGCTGGTAAAGAATCCACATGCAATGTGGGAGACCCTGGGTTTGATCCCTCGGTTGGGAAGATCCCCTGGAGAAGGGAAAGTCTGTCCACTCCAGTATTCTGGCCTAGAGAATTTCATGGACTGTACAGTCCATGGGGTCGCAAAGAGTCAGACACGACTGAGTGACATTCACTTTCACTTTCAAGTTAAGGCCACAGTTCAAGACACAGATATGCAACTGGTTTACTACTGAACCAGTACTAGAACTGAAGGCTACTGATTCCTGATCTAACATTCATTACAATATTTTTAAAAGGTTCAAGTCATCTGTATATTTGATGATAAAATAAAACAACTTTATATACTATATGGCATTTCTGCAAATACTTAGGCAACTATAGCTGATAACTAAATGTCAGTATATATTTCCAAACAACAAAAATGATTTTGAGTTAAAGAGAAAGATCAGTTTCAGATATAATAGTCAATAAACTTGCTTTTACTCAACAAAAAAATAGATAAATAAAATGATTTAATATGTTTTGCTAATATAAAAATGGAAATTTTATTATACTTGCTGTATACAAATACAGCTTTCCCCATAGAATTTTTAAATGCATTAACTACCTAACTGTGCAGAAAGATAAGTCCATGACCTCTAATGATTTCACAGTAAATGGAAGGAGTGGTGGTAAATGAACTTAGCTTTTTCAGCAAAGGAAGTATTTCCATGCTGTTTGGAAGCCACTGCTCTCTAAATGATTTAAATGAACAACCTTTCTCTACACAGCTTATCCTGAATAAGTGCTCTTACAAGATTTCAACAATTCTGATTATATTTGCATCTGATTAGGGAAAATAATCGATCAGACTCCAGAATCTCCCCCTATACAAGGGAGTGCCCTCCACAGCTTTGGTATCTGTAACTCATCCTCTTGTGTGAACAAAAGTCCCATTACACTTTTCAAATATTCATGGTGGAATTAGTGTCCAAAAGTATACATCTTTTATCCATTTCAATCATAAAATTATGCCACATTTTTCCAAATTTAAATGTAAAGCGCTATACAGATCAACATTACCAGATGGCCAACACCAAAATCAGATTGATTACATTCTTTGCAATTAAAGATGGAGAAGCTCTATACAGTCAGCAAAAACAAGAACAGGAGCTGACTGTGGCTCAGATCATAAACTCCTTATTGCCAAATTCAGACTTAAAGTGAAGAAAGTAGGGAAAACCACTAGACCGTTCAGGTATGACCTAAATCAAATCCCTTATGATTATACAGTGGAAGTGAGAAATAGATTTAAGGGACTAGATCTGATACACAGAGTGCCTGATGAACTATGGATGGAGTCTTGTGACACTGTATAGGAGGCAGGGATCAAGACCATCTCCAAGAAAAAGAAATGCAAAAAAGCAAAATGGCTGTCTGAGGAGGTCTTACAAATAGCTGTGAAAAGAAGAGAAGTGAAAAGCAAAAGAGAAAAGGAAAGATACACCCATTTGAATGCACAGTTCCAGAGAATAGCAAGGAGAGATAAGAAAGACTTCTTTGGTGATTAATGCAAAGAAATAGAGGAAAATAATAGAATGGGAAAGACTAGAGATCATAGAGATACCAAGGGAACATTTCATGCAAAGATGGGCTCAATAAAGGACAGAAAAGGTATGGACCTGACAGAAGCAGAAGATATTAAGAAGAGGTGGTAAGAATACACAGAAGAATTGTACAAAAAAGATCATCACAACCCAGATAATCACGATGATGTGCTCACTCACCTAGAGCCAGACATTCTGGAATGCGAAGTGAAGTGGGCCTTAGGAAGCATCACTACGAACAAAGCTAGTGGAGGTGATGGAATTCCAGTTGAGCTATTTTCACCCTAAAAGATGATGCTGTGAAAGTGCTCCATTCAATATGTGAGTAAATTTGGAAAACTCAGCAGTGGTCACGGGACTGGAAAAGGTCAGTTTTCATTCCAATCCCAAAGAAAGGCAACGCCAAGGAATGCTCAAACTACCGCACAATTGCACTCATATCACACGCTAGTAAAGTAATGTTCAAAATTCTCCAAGCCAGGCTTCAGAAATACGTGAACCATGAACTTCCAAATATTCAAGCTGGTTTTAGAAAAGGCAGAGGAACCAGAGATCAAATTGCCAACATCCGCTGGATAATCGAAAAAGCAAGAGAGTTCCAGAAAAACATCTATTTTTTCTTTATTGACTATGTCAAAGCCTTTGACTGTGTGGATCACAATGAATTGTGGAAAATTCTGACAGAGATGGGAATACCAGACCACCTGACCTGCCTCTTAAGAAACCTCTATGCAGGTCAGGAAGCAACAGTTAGAACTAGACATGGAACAACAGACTGGTTCCAAATAGGAAAAGGAGTACGTCAAGGCTATGTATTGTCACCCTGCTTATTTAACTAATATCCAGAGTACATCATGAGAAACACTGGGCTGGAGGAAGCACAAGCTGGAATCAAGATTGCAGGGAGAAATATCAATAACCTCAAATATGCAGATGATACCACCCTTGTGGCAGAAAGTGAAGAACTAAAGAGCCTCTTGATGAAAGTGAAAGAGGAGAGTGAAGAAGTTGGCTTAAAGTTCAACATTCAGAAAACTAAGATCATGGCATTCAGTCCCATCACTTCATGGCAAATTGATGAGGAAACAGCAGCAACAGTGGCTGACTTTATTTTTGGGGGGCTCCAAAATCACTGCAGATGGTGACTGTAGTCATGAAATTAAAACACGCTTACTCCTTGGAAGTAAAGTTATGACCAACCTAGATACTATATTAAAAAGCAGAAACATTCCTTTGCCAACAATGGTCCATCTAGTCAAGGCTATGGTTTTTCCAGTAGTCATGTATGGTTGTGAGAGATGGACTGTAAAGAAAGCTGAGCGACGAAGAATTGATACTTTTCAACTGTGGTGTTGAAGACTCTTGAGAGTCCCTTGGACTGCAAGGAGATCCACCCAGTCCATCCTAAAGGAAATCAGTCCTGAATATTCATTGGAAGAACTGATGCTGAAGCTGAAACTCCAATACTTTGGCCACCTTTTGCGAACAGCTGACTCATTAGAAAAGACCCTGATGCTGGGAATGATTGAAGGCAGGAGGAAAAGGGGATGACAGAGGATGTGATGTTGAATGGCATCACTGACTCGATGGACATGAGTTTGAGTAAACTCTGGGAGTTGGTGATGGACATGGAGGCCTCGCGTGCTGTAGTCCATGGGGTTGCAGAGTCAGACATGACTGAAAGACTGAACTGAACTGATACAGATCAACAATGAATGTGAGGCCCTTTCTCCCACCCACAGAATCATTTTTTTTTCCTTTTTTTAAAAATTTTGTTTTATTTTTGCTTCATTTTGTCTTTTTGCATTTATTCTTTAAAAAAATATATTGTCAAAGTCATCAGGTAATGTTTTACAAACATCATAACACCTGAGATTCCCAGACCATTCTCTGAAGATTCTAGTTTAGTAGATTGGAGCCAGGCCTGAGAACTTACATTTAGGCTTTTCACACAATTCTTAATATTAGCTAGCATTTAGAATCCATGTCATAGGCAAAACTCAAAATGAAACAAACAAAAAAGCTCCCATTGTTATGTGGTGGTTATTGAAAAATTATTATTAAATACTTTCACAATTACAGAATGATTTTGCAAATAGCACAAAAAAACTCCCGCATGTCCTTCACTGTATTTCCCAGTTTTAACAATTTGCTCCATTTGCTTTATCATTCAGAGAATCATTTTATAGCTATTCTTTTGGTGATGCAACTTTAGAGTTTTTGTTAATGAAGAGTTGGTTTCTTTCATAAGAATGACCGTAAAGAGCCAGTCAAGTCTATAGAATGCAAATTTAAATCCAGTTGAGACTATGTTTAATCGAAATTTATTTCTAACTTGAAGACTTTAAATGGTCTACAGAAACCTTCTGGGAAACTTGATCGACATCAAAAGGACCGTTTCAAACAACAGGAATATTAGTTTCAGTGCTCTCTCAAGTCATTACTGGTGTTTTGTGGGTCAGTTGCAAATTTGATAATTCCAGACCATTTTCTTTTCTTTAAAAGTTTCAGAAGTAATTTATTTTCCACTTGTGAAATACAGAACATAAAATTACTTTTAATAATCAAAGGTAGAAATGTAAATGAGAATAAAATAAAAGTTAACTACCTAAAATTTCATTTCATCAAATGAATTTGGAATTGGAGCAGTGTGCCTGCCATTCTTAGACTTCTATTATAACCATTAATTAATATTCTGAATATGTATTAGAGATTACTGATTAAGAGATGTCTGGCAACTGGAAATTTTCCTATTTTACTCCTCATTCTTAGTTTATGCAGTAAGTTCATGACGTGCTTATGAGAAAATATGAATATTTAAAATAAAAGAGCAATCATTATCATAACAAAAAAAAGTTGTAAAACAGACCACAGTGACACTGTAGGCTGAAAAATTCCAAACATTCCTTGTTCATTGCTCAAGACATTTCAAATTATTTAACCAAAGGATATTCCTGAAGGAAATGATTAAATTTTCATTTAACCTTGGGAACTCAAATTTGTCTTCCTTTACCCTAACTAACACTATCAGCAATTGTAATTTCTAAGTCTAAAATTACATTTTAGTTTTATTCTATATGCAGTTTATTATGTCATACATCTCTCCTCTAAGTCACCCAACACTTTGTTTTTCTGATAGGTTTCATATCCAATAAATTGACAAATACTGTTAATTACTTATTTCTACTGTGTCTAATCTTTATCTTTCCAGTAACACTGACGAGGACATTAATTCTGCCTTTATCACTTTGTATGGAAATTACTGAATTAGATTGATCTCTTGGAAATCACCACTCCCGTCCTACAGTTTGTCTACGCAGTACTAGGAAATGGTGTCCCTAAGTGATTACTCCTTGGAAGGAAAGTTATGACCAACCTAGATAGCATATTAAAAAGCAGAGACATTACTTTGCCACCAAAGGTCCATCTAGTCAAGGCTGTGGTTTTTCCAGTGGTCATGTATGGATGTGAGAGTTGGACTGTGAAGAAAGCTGAGTGCCGAAAAATTGCTGCTTTTGAACTGTGGTGTTGGAGAAGACTCTTGAGAGTCCCTTGGACTGCAAGGAGATCCAACCAGCCCATCCTAAAGGAGATCAGTTCTGAGTGTTCATTGGAAGGACTGATGCTGAAGCTGAAACTCCAGTACTTTGGCCACCTCATGTGAAGAGTTGACTCATTGGAAAAGACCCTGATGCTGGGAGGGATTGGGGGCAGGAGGAGAAGGGGACGACAGAGGATGAGATGGCTGGATGGCATCACTGACTCAATGGACATGAGTCTGGGTAAACTCCTGGAGTTTGTGATGGACAGGGAGGCCTGGCGTGCTGCGATTCATGGGGTCGCATAGAGTTGGACACGACTGAGTGACTGGACTGAACTGAACTGAACTGAACTGAAGCGATGCAGTAATTATATTAGTCTCCTCCCCACACATTTTCAATGGTCCCCTACTTGTCATTAAAAATGCTAAAAAATTTCAGTTAATATCTAAAGTTCTGCACAATTTGGTATCCTCATTTTTTCCTCTTCCAAAGTTAATAGTTTTTAAAATAATTTCAAAATTTTAGAACAGTTTTAGATTTACAGAACAACGGAGAGGATACTAGAGAGTTGCATGGATCTCTCACAAAATGGGCCTGTCTTAACATCCTACATTCATATGGTACATTTGTCACAATGAATGAGCCAACATTGATACAATAATGTCCATACTTTATTCAGATTTTACCTCATGTCATTTTTCTCTTCAAGGATTCCATGCAGGATATCATTCTTCAATATTTTTATTGGCATGAAGGGAATATAAATTCCATCCTATAGCTTTCACAGGTGTAGGTAAGATATACTTTTATCTCACCTAAGTTTTAAAGCTTATTTCCACATAGCTGCTGACTTTTCACATGGTAGATCTAAGTTGTGTTTTCAGACTGGTGTGTCTCAGTAATAAAAAGTCAAATGAGATGTTCCAAGAACTTTTAATGACACAAACATCTACTGAGGTGAGCAACAAAAGATCAGGACTTAGGTTTGTTTTGTGTATAATGTCTTTCCCTAGTGCCATGTATGGTTTCTGGAACAAATATTTGAGAAGATAGAAAAAATATGTATCATTTTAAGGTGTCAGTTTAATTTATACATCAGTATAATTATTACCAAGTATACATCAATATAATTATTACTAAGTGGGTTTATTTACCTTTTGGAATATTTTAATGGATATTGAACATTAAGAACAGAAGCAGAACTATAAAGGGGTACTTATAGTTCTAAAGGAACAAACTACTTTTAGTCTCCCTTAAATAAATTAGAGGCAAATTATAGATAACACACTAATTACTATCTATCACATCTACTTATCTTTGAAGATGTTAATAAGGATTTATATGGCAACATACTATTGACTCATTTGAATTTCAGTACATCTTTGAATTAAAACAAGATAGAAATCTATCTTCTTTTAAAGCAATTCATGATGCAGATAGGTTCCCCTGCATATAGAATTACTGACTGTACTGTGTTATTATTAAAGTGCAATTGAGTAGTTTAACATTAGTGAATTAATATCAGAGAAAAACTGGTTATATCTGAAGGAAATGATAGCAAATCACTCAAACGCTGATTTAATGGTTTTAATAAAAGTATCCAGAGTGTTCAAATTAACTGATGTAATAAATATACTGAAATGAATGTACATATTTATATTCAAAACACAATTCCAAAAGCAACTTAAGAGAAACATGAAACCTCTATTCATAAAAACCTATTACTCAAAACATAAAAGGGCCTCCCTGATGTCTCAGAAGGTAAAGAATCTATCTGCAATATAGGAGACACAGGAAATGTGTGTTTGATCCCCAGGTTGGGAATATCCACTGGAGGAAGAAAATGGCAACTCACTCTAGTATCCTTGCCTGAAAAACTCCCATGGACAGAGGAACCAGGCAGGCTACAGTCCATGGGGTCGCAAAGAGTCAGACATGACTGAGCAACTAATGCATTCATAACCTAAAAATAAGTAAATTGCCCTATGACTTTTTTTAAAGACTTCTCTTTTTATTCTTTTCCACACTCAAAATTTTGTAAATGATGGTTAATAAAATATTGTCATGTGGACACAGAAATAATTAGGTTGTTAATGGGTTTTGAATACTCTTGTGCTAATGAATCTATTTGAAGACGCATTATATATTGTTCGTACATTTTGCAATTTCAAGGACAAGTCTCTAGTAACCTGATATAATTTCCAAGCACAATTACAATACATTGGAGAAGTTAATGATATTCTTGTGGATATAGGCTAAGTGTAATTTTAAAAAAATAAGCTTTTGTCATTCAAATACTGAAGATAAATATAGGTGAACACAAACTCACCTATGTTTTCATACAAATATGTGTGGGTATAAAACAGAAAATAAATTTAGTAATCAAAAGATAGATAGTCACAGTTATATCCCATAAAAAAATCTAGTAGGAAGTGTATTTCCTAACCTCTGGAGTTTTATGTAGCCTAGATTTTAAAATCTCAATATTTTATAGAAGAAAAGAGAGAGCAAAAACATACTACCGGTGTTCTCAGTAAAATGTAAGGAAGAAATCTAGAAAACTTTGACCTTTAGAGTGTTGTTTCTTTAACCTTTATTATTTTAAATATATGTTCTTGTATGAATTCAAGGAGATCTCACATCATGCCCTGAAGAACTACACTAGCTCTTCTTTTTAGTAACTATTCAATGTAGTACTTTCATGCCTTTTCTTAGTATCATCTATTATCACTTTTGGCTAAGCCTTCATTTCCACTATTATTTTTACCACATCTCTATTACTTTAGGTGGACTTATATAAACTGACAATTTAAAAAATCAGTACATGTATTTCAGCAACAATATCAAGCAGGATACAATCCACGGGGTTGCAAAGAGTGGGATACAACTAAGCATGTATGCATGCATGCATGCACACATCAGTATTTCACAAATAAATGAATACTACCTGCTGGGATCAAAATCTAATTATTTTACTGCAAATGTAGCTCTGGGCCCAGTGATACGAAGGAGCACTTCTAAGCCCTATGGAATCTTTACTGCTGCACTCACTCACAAGATAAGCTTTCATTTTGCTAATTTGTCTCCAGTATTTCATAGAAGCAACCTGATTTACTATTTTCCTTAACATGTCAGCTTATCTACTTGCTCTAATTTTTGTATATATCATATAGTCCAATATTAATGAGACACTCAAAAGCTAACGCAAATGTATCCACTTTTTCCTCAATAGTGCAGTATATTTTGAATGCCTTCATTAACATATTTCAAATACAGAAACCATATTTCAAACAGATTGTACTTTTTGCATCATCCATTTCTCTTTTCACCCAATTCTATTGCACTATGTACTTTGCATGGTGCTTTAGCCAGTCAATACTATTAAGTAATCCAACCATATTGTTTAGACTTGGTGGAAGTTTTTAATATTGCAGAATTTGATGACTCTCTCTTACTCCCTTCCCAGATGTTAAGGTCTTTATTCTCCAAATATTGTCATTCCAATGACTCCCTTATTTCCATTATCGTTTAGACTGGTTAGAACTTTGTTATTTCTCATGTGGCCACTGCTATTCTGAAATAATGAAAAGACCCATAAAATTAGAATCAGATCCCCAGGCTAAAATTCTGACTCAGTCACATAAAAGTTTGATGATCTTAGATTGGTCATTTCCTCTATTTGAAATGGAAATGGCAGTGCCTATCTTGAAAGTGAAATTTGCTCAGTCGTGTCCAACTCCTTGCAACCCCATGGACTATAGAGTCCACTGGAATTCTCCAGGCCAGAATAAAGGAGTGGGTAGCCTTTCCCTTCTCCAGGATATCTTCCCAACCCAGGGATTGAACCCAGGTCTCCCACATTCCAGGCAGATTCTTTACCAACTGAGCTATCAGGGAAGCCCTTAAAAAACTACCTATAAAACTACTTTGCCTACCTTATAAAGCTATTAAAAACTGTATAGAGTAAATGAGATAATTCAATTAAGTTACTGGAAGTAATTAAATGTTTGTTGGATTTGTTAACTATAGAACTGGCTTCTCTAAAGATTAATTCAATATCATGCTATTTACCCCATCAAGATCCTTTTAATGTTTATCCAATGACTTCAAGTTCCCTAAAATCTTAGTCTTAATCTGCAGTTTTATCACAATAACCCATTTTTTTAAAAACTAAACATTGGGGTAGCCCCTACATTGGAGAACAAATGTATCACCTTTGTGCACAGAGTATGCAGATCCCTGGGAGAGACAAGTTCATGCTAAGAAATGCTTCTGCACCTGAAGCCTCTCTCTTGAGTGAGCAAAGAAGAAACTGCAGGAGCTGTCCAGGATTGTCGTACAATGAGCTAGCAGGAGAGTTATCCAACGTGAGGATTCACATGGTCAGTGTCAGAAGTCTAACATTTTTATAAGCCCTCTGGGGAAGCCATTAAAGAGTTTTAATTGCAGTGAAATCTGAACTTATATCTCAAACAAAATATAAGTTTGAACTTATATCTCAGACAAGACAGCCAGGAAAGCAGGTGACCACCTACCCTGGGAAGGTATGATGGTGAGAAAAAGAGGTAGCCTCTGATGGGTAAAATACATCAAAGGTAAGTGAACTGAAGAAGTAGAACTGGCTCATGGTAACAATAGGACTTAATGACACAGCTAAGATGAGGAAGAGATGGGAAATAAGAGGAGTCCCTGTGTTTCTGACCTGAGTGACTAGACAGATGGTGGTACCAGTAACTGGGATTAGAAGGGAGCTAGTTGGGGGAGCTTGGGAAAGTAGAAATAAAATGTGTTGGGGGTAGAAAAATGAAATAAATAGAATTTATTCCATTTTTGCTCCATTTTAATTGAACAAAAACTTTGATCAAATATCTAGAGAACTGTGACACTTCTTAAATATATGGACTACAGTGTTTTACAAATTATGGGTTGTGAATAAGTGGAATTAAATTTGTGTCTATAATAGATAGCTTGAAGTAGTCTGTCATAGGCTTAAAAGTAAACTAATGCTAGAGCTTGATACAGATAGTGCTTTAAAAACAGAATGTATTTTATTTATTACTCAAAAATAGTAAAAGTATCAAACTTAATGGAAATGAATGAAGAGGTAGAACACCTTATCTGGAACTATCTTGTTACATTCTGTGTTTAGCAGCAATTACACATTGATAAAATAGCCCTCACATATGAAGATGGTTTTTAGAAGTATATGCAAAGTATTTTCCAAATAGTATTAAAATGTTAGCATGGCAAATATTGTGCCTTCTTTCTAATGACTGGGTTAACTGTAGGATCTGTAGTGCTGAAATAAATGTTATTTGGGGTAAAGACAAACAGTCTATATAAGGATGAAAAAGCAATCATCTCCTTATTAGATACCACTGCAGAGGAAATCATTGATGATACTAATAAAATTATGTCAATGAGATGACTATATGTGGTACTGAAGAGCCATTCATATTTCTATACACTTAGACATACATCATCAGATTCAACTCTACTTTCAAAAGTAAGATACCCTATTTTCAATTTAGAAATACTAGTATAACTTCCCTGTGAACTCTCCTTTGCACATTATTATTGAAGATTGTAAATAAGCAAAAAGAACCAGAATGAAGAGAGCACAGACGTGACATCAGGGTGATAAGTGCTACACTGCTGAGGGCATCAACCACGGGCAAGCTACTTCAGTCCCTTATGCTCAGGTTTTTCATCTGTTAGAGATAACAGCCATTTCATCAGCTTGCTATGAGGACGAACTTGCTTAAAGGTGCTTGGTGCAGTCCTTAACATATAGTAGCTGTTCATTTTCTTTTCAGTGACCTGTGACTATTAGCTGTTCTTTTGTTATCTGACTGAATAAGTCCATACAGTTTGTTATACATTTATAATCTTTTAAGGGTTTCATTAAGATTGATATTTAAGGTACAGTTTTCAGCTCTGCTATAAATAAAAATGAAAGAGAAAAATCAACTTTGTTCATAATTGACAGACACAAATAGATGGTCCTTTGAAGTGAATAATCTGTATTTTGAGTTACATTTATTACTCAGAATGATTTCGATGAAAACTCTTGGGCTCAGCAATTAAATTAGGATACACAAAAATTAGAAAATATTAAACATGATACTGTCCCTTTGAAATTTGATGAATGATTAGTCTTGGCCTTTGATCTCCTTTGATTTCCAACCCTTCTTTGGTATAATATTAACTGAATCATCTACAACAAAATTCTGATCAAGTAACTCTACTCAAAGTTTTTAATGGCCTATATAATTAGATTCAAAATTCTTAGTGTGGCATTTAAGGTGTTCATAATCTGACCCTAGTCCATTTATTTGGCCCAACTACTCTCCATTATAACTCTATACACCAAACTCCAATAAAAATATCCCTATTTATCTGCCACTCCTGGATCATGCTATGAAAGAAAGTGAAGATGAAGTCACCCAGTTGTGTCCGACTCTTTGCAACCCCCTTGGACAGTAGTAGCCCACCAGGCTTCTCCGTCCATGGGATTCTCCAGGTAAGAACACTGGAGTGGGTTGCCATTTCCTTCTCCAGGGGATCTTCCCAACCCAGGTATTGAACCCGGGTCTCCTACATTGCAGACAGAAGCTTTACCGTCTGAGCTACCAGGGAAGCCTGGATCATGATATGACTTGTGACATTTCTAGCATGATCTTGGATCTTGCTATTATCCCATCTTCAGATATTCAACTCACCTATATCCTGCAATCCTACTCTACTTACAAGACACTATTAGAGGCTCATCTAATTCATGAAGTAATTCTCTATTAATTTTTCCAGCAGAATTAATTTTATTTTTACTTATTACACATACTACAGTATTTAACAAATGGAACTATAGCTAGATGGACAGAGGAATGACAACTTCAAAAACTAAATACCTTGAAGGTAGAGTCATATACATGGGTACTGAAATAAAATGTATGGAATTAATTCATTCATATATTAATGCTAATGAAAGTCATTCCTGAACAGGAGTCACAACTCAAAGAGTGAAAAAAAAAATTATCAGGTATATTTACTTAAGATTCAATCTGTTGTCTATTGTTTTCCAACCGTGTGGAGGAACACATGTCATGAAGGCATTCTGCATGTATTAAAATTTTCTGAAGTTTTCTTGCCATCCTTCTTTTAAATATCTTTAAAAATGTCAGCTTTTAGAGGTAAAAGCTCAGATGGCTATAAAAGGATATTATGTAATAAACAGAGTAATTAAAATTAGGAAGGAAATGACTCAGGGCAAAAACAAAACAGAGTTTCATCCCTCAGTATGAATTTTCAAAACCTCAAAAAAAAAAAAAAAAAAAATCCAGGGCAGACGAATCAATCTCCATGAAATATGTATTTTGTTTCAAAAATATATCCTGTATCAGAGGTAGCAGGGCATTTGTTATCTGTCTACAAATCCTAAAAGTACTACTCAAAATCTTCTTATGACATGATTAAACATTTAAGTGTCCTTCCCAAAGTAAGTGTTTACCACATTAAAATGATTATAGAATATTTTCATCTCCATTTGATCTTAAGTAAGACTCCCCCCATTGCAGATTTCTATTATGACTTAATAGGAAACTCGGTTAAATAGTTTCTCTTGTTGATAGATATATAATTTTTATTATCATGTTACTACTGGGATCACCATCAATACTATTAGTTATCAAGAGTTTAAGGAATGAAAAGCTCCAATATGCAAATTGAGTACAAGTCTACAATTTCTTGTCCATTTTGAAATAAAAAAAAACATTTCAGGTCTGGATGTTATTTTGCTACTCATTTGGTGGAAGAAACTGACTTGAATTGACATAGGCTATCTATATTATTCATTTATTCCATTTAGTGTGAATATTTAAGACTTTTCACTGCAAAACTGATAATGTGTTTAATTGCAAGTACTGGCACAGATCCCAGGGGGCTAAAACATAATATATGGTATATGCAATATATCATCTTTCTAAATAGAATGTGAAACAATATAATTCTAAAAAAATCTAGACTTTAGGCTTACGCATCACATCTATTTTGAAAACTCCATGCAAGCTATAAAATTGAAAAGTACACGAGGAGCTAATTTAAATATGTTAATGTATTCAGGTTGGTATAGTATGTTATTTTGTCAACAATTATAAATATGAAATAATAGCAGTATTTGTTTTTGACAGATGTTCATTTTGCAATAGATTATCTTGGTAATTGTCTGAACTTCTCTAGCTTTTCACAAATCTGAGTGTCATTTATATTATACAAGTGTTTCTGTGAAATAATGAGCTTAATGAAATCTGCTTTCCACTTTATAGAGATCGGAACCAACAATTACTTTACTTTTGCCTCTACATCCCTGTTTATCTTTTCAAATCTTCTGTTTTCTTTCCCTTACAGGAAAAGTTTATCTTCACTTTAAAGCTAGCCTCCCCTTTTATGCTCAAATAATATCTATTTAATTCAATTCTTCAATAATTCCTTCTAGGTGGATTGTTTACTTCAGTATATTGATACTCAGTTACCTTGAATAATTAAAGCAATTTCCATCTATAATACCACCTTCTTTAGCTTTCCTCCCCTTTCTTTCTCTTATTCCATTACTATCTTGGAATAAGAAAAATGTCTGTCTCCAGTTCCTGACGATGCTTCAGTTATATAACCTTTAAAAATCTGTTTCCCTTTTTCATTATCCCATCATAACTTCTCTCATGGAAACCAAGATAGACCTGTAGTAATCAGATTGAACTGGTGTCCTTGAGCCTCATTTTTTTGTTTGTTTGTTTGTTTTTAATTTCTCTAGAGTCAACACGCCTCTTGTCTATCTTTGACCACAGTGACACTATCACTGCCTATTTCCCCTTCTTTACTGACTGCTCTTTCCTGTTTCTATTTGCATATTTTCTTCCTTCTATAGGTTTTCCTCTAGACACACCTGAACTATTCACTACCCCTTAAATATCACGTCTGTATCCTATGGTTGGTTTATGGATTTGTTCTATTTCTTCTATCTCAGAGTAAAAACTTTGTTCATTCCTTAAGCCCTAGCTCAAATTTCATCTTATGTATGAAGTCTTCCTGGAATAATGATCAATATTCTATCCCTCCTTTTGAAACTCTCACACTTTTATTTATATCTAATCAATGGTGTGTTACTTTCTACATTTTATATTTTCTGACTATAAGTTCTGTGAGAATGGGGTTCATGAGTCTGAAGAGGGTTCATTTGAGAATCACACTCTCATTCAAATGTAAGGTCCATGCGATCAGGAATATTTATTCTGTTTATTACTCCATCCTCAGCACTTGAAGAAGTGCTTGACACATACCAAAAACCTAACAAATATTTGTTGAATAAATATTCAGCAGAGCATCTAAGACAGTGCCATATACTATATATACTAAGTCACTGCAGTCACGTCCAACTCTGCAACCCTATGGACTGTAATCTGCCAGGCACTTCTGTCCATGGGACTCTCCAAGCAAGAATACTGGAGTGGGTTGCCATGCCCTTCTCCAGGGGATCTTCCCATATACTATATACATACACATAATAAAGAAGAAATGTATAATAAATATACACAATAAATACTACACAAAAAATTACTGAGTTACAGTAAAAATTCAAAACATGATTTCAGGTAAATGTTCCTTTTTTTTAAGTGGTGAGTTCTGGAATCATACATTTATGCCAGTGATGTGAGATCATGTATTCAGAACTGTCCTCAGATTTTGTTTTGAATAAAAACAGACTTGTCTAGATTGGCTTAATGAATTGATTTAATTTGGCTCTAGATTATGATGGTTGGAAATGAAATCTAAAAACTCTTGGCTTCAGTCAAATAATTCATGTAGCTGTCCTCCAGATTTTGCATTGTCATACAACATAGCTCGTATGCCTTGTCTCTGCTGATTGGACGACTGTTGAACTTTACTCCTTACTGTTGTTCTCAGCCAGATTCTATCACGGCTGCTATTGCCTTTCCTCTCAGCAATCCCGTCGCAGGTTCACCTTAAGTGTGATACCATGTCAGAGGTCTCTCTGATACCATGTCAGAGGTCGCAGACCTCTCCTCTCATCCAGTTCAGTTCAGGCGCTCAGTCGTGTTCGACCCTTTGCGACCCCAGGGACTGCAGCACGCCGGGCCTCTTTGTCCATCACCAACTCCCGGAGTTTACTCAAACTCACGTCCGTGGAGTCAGTGATGCCATCCAGCCATCTCATCCTCTGCCGTCCCCTTCTCCTCCCGCCCCTAATTTTCCCCAGCATCAGGGTCTTTTCCTCTCATTACCAAATGGTAATTTTAAGTTGTCTCTCTGTTAATCTTCTAAATGGTTTTGACTTTCCAAATGCTTTCCCCATGATACTCTCACCCTGTTTCTACCACTTCGCTAAAACTCAGTTACCCAATTCACAATCCTGATTCATTAGCACACCAAGCTGTATACTACCTCACTGCTTTCTGAAACTTTTCTCAAAAGATCTATCAAACTGAAGTTTTCTCCTTGTTTGTTTTTCTCTCTAGCATTCTTGAATGGTAGATTTCTTTATTAAATTGATTCCTGTGTACAAATAAACATTGATCTTTTAGAGAAAAAGCTAACATCTCAAATATTTATGTGTTAATTTACTATATGTGATATATACTACATAAGACTTACTTAAATGCATTAAAATGCATTAAATAATTCAAGTGATATTCCATTTACTTGGGCATCAAATGATTTTTTCCTTTAGAAATCCTTATATCAAAATCAATTTCAAGTGAACACTAAGCAATTCATTATAATCATAAAAGTAATGACATATCCTAAAACTTTTGAATCTTTCACTTTATTCCATTCCTTTCTTTACCACTCTAGGCCTCATACTGTCTTGCCTTGTGTTACTTGCCCAGCTTTCTAATTGTATTCCTATTTCCCAAGACACTGCCATAATTATCATCCCTTTAAGAAGAAGTTTGAACCGTTACCTCCCAGGGCTACGTTTCAGTGGTCCCATCATTGGGCTTCTTACTCACCTCCCCAGGCTCTATTCCACATTCCTATTCTCACACATCTCTACTCACATGCCTCTAAGCAGCTTGCCAAACTTTGCTTCCTTTCCTGTGTTTCTGAGAGTGCCCGTCATCTTCCCACCCACCCCAACTTCACTATGCCAAATGAGCTAAACATATGCTGAAGAATCAGCTCTGACGTCTTCTTCTCCAGGAATGTTCTTTGATCCTCCAAATCTGGGCAGGGTTTCCATTCTCTTGACTTCATTAATACTCAGGACAAACCTCTCAGTGCACCAATCTCATGACTTGTATGTCAAATTCCCTTAATACAGTGTGAACTTCTTGAGGACCCAGCCTGTGTTTTCATATATTTTTGTATCCCTGAAACAATCATTTATTAAAATATCAAATGAGTGAATGGAAATCTCTTCTGGCACCACCATTCCTTAGCATGCTAAGAAGGTATCAAGGACCCATAGTTAGGAGACGTATAGGTGATGTATCCAGATTGAAAAGAATATTTATTTCAGAATGCCTCGTGACAAATAATCCAGAAGCATCAGTGTATAGCTTAAGGAATGATATATTTAATTGACCTTTTGGAACTTAAATTCAATATCTTTATTCAATATATATACGATATATGGATACGTGAAGTATTTATTCAATATGTATGAAAGAATCAAGCTCTGGAGCATAGCGGTTGACTTCTTCAGATTAATAAGGAAAAGAAGTATGATGATGAATCTGAAGTGCCTCTTCAGAGATTTTTGAGGTGTCTCTTAATGTGACACAGGAATGACACAGAAGGAAGGTAAGGGCTCTAGACAGAAAATTATAAACCTGGAACGAGTACTACCTCTTCTGCTAGCTTGAAGACCCCATGGAAGTCAATCTGTTTTCTTATCTACACAATAGAGGAGTTATACTTGAAGGATTCTTACCATAAAGTTTTGCAATATGGCTTTCAAAAGAATAGAGAACATGCAATGTTATAACATGTTATTAAAGTGATATAACAGGAAATTACTGGGAGGTTTTAGACCAAATGACATGATTTTCTTGCAGTTCTTAATTAACAAAGGAGCTGATAACCATTTTATATTTTTAGCATTTATGGGCTCACTCCTGCTTTCATAAAAATGCATATGACTAGTATAGAATTTTATTTATAAAAATTTAAAAATACATTATAATTATTTATATATATTATTTAAAAAATTAAAATCCTCTAGTTGATTGGGAATATTTCAGAGTGTGTAATTCTAAGGCAGGGGAGGGTTCTGTTGTCCCAAGTGTACAGCAAGACTATCTTCAAAAGTTTGGGAAATACTCTCCCAACATTTCCTAATTGGGATGTTTCAGCAAAAGTCATTGCTGTGCTTATTAAAAGCAAGAGAATCTCAAAATCACATTGAGTCTATAGTAAATCATGCAACACTTGTTAGAGAGGCTTTACGATGAGCAACAAATGTGAGGGTGATAAAATCTCTCTATTTTCATGATACCAGATGCTGAATTCTAGAAGCAGATGTTTGCACATGAGAAAAAGAGATGTCATTGAAACTTTTAAAGTTAGGTGAACTATGGGACAGTTGCAAAGCCTAGTAAGCAAAAATAAAGTGAAGCTGCTCACAGTTTGAGAAACATTTTATCTAGTAAAATGTAAAGCCAGATGAATTTGGAAGGTCCTAAAAGATAGCACAGGGAGGTGGCAAAAATGATATTACAGTGCTCTTGGATAGATGCAGCCTAATAAAAACTCACAGGGCTTGAAAATAATATGAATTCTTGGCAAATAATACGATTTCTTAAACTCTATGTATGCGAATCATAAAGCAGAAGTTCCTCTAAAATTTCATAAATGATTTCTCTCTGGCATTAAATATTTAACAGTTCCTTCCCGCCCCCTATATATGGCTGTAATTTTCCATTCCCTTCTTAAGACAAATTTCCTATTAATAAGTTTATAGCAACATTTCTTTTAAAAATTATTTTCAGAGACTGCCAGATGGCTGCTGAGAAGATGGACACAGTCACCATCTTCATGTTCTTACTTCTGTAGATTTGCTGTTGCCTGTTCTGGGTAGGCCTAGGAAAAGACACTGCTTGATTCGAAGGTAACCACAATGCAGACGAGAAAACAGAACAAAAGCTTGAGAATATAGAAGTACTATGCTAGCACTTTTCTATTCAGGGTCAGTTCTAGGGGAAACTGTAACATGCGTCACATTTGTGTTCAGCCTCCCAACCCTCTGTCTCAATAAGCTCCTCCTGGATCCTGAATGCACAGCTCCCCCTTCACTCCGGTGAACAAGGATCGCGACCTCTACTCTCCTATTTCCCTAGTACTGCTTCTTAAACAGCTCCGTCATGGTAAAGACGACGTTGTGGAAACTGTTTCCTTTCCAGACATAATCAGAAATATGGTGACACTGCAATCATTATGCAGTGAGTTAGGGAGGGAGAGTAAAAGGAGTGGACCTCAGAGTCTCACCAAACTCTGAAATCATATAACAAATACTGCAGTCATTGAAACTAGTATAAACCTGCCTCGAAATATGGGGTCCACAAGCAACATTCAAACACTCACTTAAACAAAAAAAGGAATAGCTACAAAAAAAAAATCCCTTAACTTTAGTTTTGTAGTTTTCTAGAATGTCCTCCGGAAAGAGGAAGAAATCTTTTCCCAAAGAGGAAACAGCTACTGACCCTGATGAGTCAGAAAACAAGAGGGTCCCCAAGAGAAAGCGGAAATTATCCAAGGAGAAGCCACTCAGCAGTGGACCTGAAGAGGCTGCTGCCAGCAAGAGCAGTGGCTCCAAGAAAAAGAAAAAGCTCCGAAAGCTATCCCAGGAAAGTTAGAATGGACATCTTCCTAGTGGGACATACTTACAGAGGTATTCCCCATCCCATCCCCTAGAGCCCAATAAAAATAAAAACAAACAACAAAAAAAGAATGCAATTTAGTTTTAAAACTGAATTCACTGGAGCAAACCTACTTTGTTTGGTATTTCATTTATTCTCAACTTTCTACTGGTTATATTTTTATTAGATTATAATCAGGGATTCCGTTGTGAAATGTTTTGAATTCAGAACATAATTTAGGAAGTCAGATTTTTCTGGCAGTAGAGAGAACAGGGGAGACACAGACTTGAATAAAGGAAATTATAAGGCAATTAAATAAAATAAGAAATGAAAAAGAATGTGAAAGGAGCAACTCCTGAGGCTCAGAAATGTCCTGGAGTCCAGTCCAGGGAGGGGACCAACAATCTGGCCCCCACAGGGTATTACACTCCAGGTGGGTGGTGTTCCATTGCGGTCTCTAGCACAAGCCAGGCCATCTGTACTCGAGATGAACAATGCTACTCCACTAGGGTCAGACTTCAATTCAAGGACTTGGTTTCAGTGAACTATAAAGATATCAGAAGACCGATTATCCTTGAAAAATTGAGAACAGTCACTGAGCTATCAATAAGAAGCTCAAAGAAATTGCTGGTCAGCATTTATAAAAACTGCACATTTATTATTTGGGAATCAATAGCGACTACTGAATTTTAGGGAAAGCTTATTACATCTTTTAAAAGAAAAAAAAGCAATTATTGCTAACAATCAAAATACTTTACAGGGCTTCTGATGGATAGAAATTCAAGGGTACCATACTTCCTTGAAGTCAAAGTATAAATGGTATTTTGAGGTATAAGTAGTAAGTTACCTTCAAAATTTTTTGAAAGAGTTTTTCTTCTTTGTAAAATTGTGACTCTTGTTTACAGAAGTAACATTATGTATTTTTACTAGTTCTTGATATAAATTAGCTTTTCTCATTCCAAAATATAAAATCAGCAAGAATAAAATCAAATGTATTTTAATCAATTTTCTGTGTCATTTTCCAATAAACAATGACTTATTAAATAATGTGTGTGTGTGAATGTGCTACTATTGGCACCATATGAATTCTAAAACATTCAGATTGTTTTATTATCTCCCTCCTTCTATCTACCAACTAACCTACCCATCTACATTTAATATTTGATGGAGAATATATGGGGAAAAATTTAATTGACAGAGAGGCAGACAGAAAACTGAACTCAAATAGTAAGAAATTAAGTACATTCTTTGAGAGGTGTTTTGTTTTGTTTTAAATCACACTAAGAGAAACTAAAATAACTTCTTTCTATTAGAGGGTTTATTAACATAAAATCCTTAAAGCTATCTTCAGCTATAGTGCAGTACATCACACCATCAATTAGCTACTGAATCCTTTCAAATTTTTTTTTCGAAAATAATGGGCAACACATACTGGTGCTGTATATCTGGGATGCTTAAACTGATGGTAGCAAAAATACACAAATAACAGCAATAAAACAAATGGAAAAAAATCTAATGGTACAAAAGAGAAAATAAAACAGCAACAGTTGAGTTAAAGAAATAAAATTTCGAATGTACTAAGCTATTTGCAAAGGAAAATCACTATTAGCATAGAAAATGTCCATTGAAAATATGAAGATTATTTTTTAAATTGATTTTAATTTCTAATTTAAAAAGTATTTTAATTTAGAAAAAGAACATTATAGAGATAATTTAAACAGGGAAAGAAGTCAACTAAACGAATATAAAAATAAGAAATATAACATGCTACAACTTTTTTACTAAAAACTATTAAGGCACTCCTATAAGAAAAAAGTGATAAATAGGTTTCTTTCTGTTTTGTTTTAAAGGAAATTTATTTCTGTTTTTTAGGAGATTTTTTAAGATATTAAAAATTAGAGTTTAACATATGAAACTTGGACATGAGATAATTATTTGAATACTGCTGTCATCTTCTTTCATCTGTAAAGGAAATTACTCTTTATAGGTGAGCATTAAATTAACTTAGCATTGGTATTTGCGATGCTTTTCAAATAAATTAACAGAGTACAATGACCAAGACAATGGCTGATTGCTTCTTCAAACATTTATTTATTTATTTATTTTCTGAGTAAACCATTCATTATATGAATAGTATAAAGCATTGGTTAAGAGGACAAACCCTGAAGGCATGCTATTTTATTTCTAATGCTGACTTCACTACTTAGAGCATGGAACATTGACAAAGTTTCTTAACATCTATAAACGTGAGAGGAACTATATTCATCTATTTATAAATGCAATGAATACTAAAAAGAATATTATGTTTTAGCCACTAATAATTCAACACATATAAATCATTTTGATATTTTCCCCCGAGGTTCATATACATGAACTCAATAACCTTCAATGTTTACTTGATATCTAGTCATAGCAATGAATCAGAATGTATACTTGAGCAAATTCTCCTATTTGGAGATAAAGTTTTATAGAAAAGATATAAATTTTGGTCATATATAGATCTAAGATAAAATTCCAACCTGTTCTGCAAGTTAACAAGTTCCCCATAAGCTCAGTTTTTTTTTTTTTTTTTATATGTAAGATATAAATGCTAGCTATTTTAGAGTTTTCGGGTTAAATAAACTAATGTTGAAATGAATTTAGCATAGTTTATGGTAAATAGTAAAAACAATAAATACTAGCCTCCTCTTCATCTAGATAGGCAGGTAGATAGATGTATACATAAAAAGATACATAGATAGGAAAAAGACAAAGAAATAAGGGAAGGGAGCCAGGGAGACAAAAAGATGATCTAGGTGATGGACAGAAAAAGACAGATTGGAGGTAGATAGAGAGCTAGGTAGGGAGATAGACAAGAGATAAAGGTAAATGAGAGAGGAGATAGGAGAGAGAGAGACACAGAGAGAGTCTCCTATCTCTATTACAGTTACATACAGTTTCTTGAAGGCAGGCTCCAAATCAAATTTATTTCTGATGTCCCCAAAGTATCTAACTTTCCTTACTATTGAAAACATTTAAGAGATATTACTAAATAAATGAACTAATGAGTCAAATCCATCAATCAATCAATGAAATACTCTTTTAGTTAATCCTTCAAAAATCATGCTTTAAAGTACAAGTCAGTCTCCTACGTAATTCAGAGATTATCTTCTAAGTGTGGCTTTCAGATTCATAACTTTCTCATGTTTGTTAATAAGAATACATGGAAACTACTTTTTTACAGGAGACATCTCTATTGGCATTCTCACTCATAGACTAGAAGTTATTTTATGTGTAATACTAATTAAAATACACATCAACTATATGTTCTTTTAAGAACAATAGCCACCCTTCTAAGATATTACTTTTTGATACCAAAATTGGAAAAAATAACAGGTTTTCAGTATAAACTACATTTTCAGATATAAATGTCCTTTACCTATAGTTGTTTTTTTTTTTTTTTCTTATCAATTACATTGCTCATTCAATGTATGGAAAGGAATTAAGAAGTGAATAGTGAGCAGCAGGCTGGTTTTAATTAACAAATTTTCTCATGAAGATATAACAGTAAATGTAAACTCTTTACTTACTCTATGCAGCTTTACAAATAGTAGCCAATGAATTACCTGCAAACCACTTTATCACACATGTAGATGAGTCTGTTAGGCTATGTATTCACATATCAAAATCCAAAAATTCATTACCTAAAATGTGCCTAAAATATTTATATGACATTGTATAGTCAAACCCATAAAGACCATATAAGTCACATAAAGTAAACACTCAAATTTGCAAGAACTGCAAATATTAGGTAAGTATTCAAATAACTTTTGTTTAAAGTAATTTTTAAAACAATATAGACTTGTTATGCAAAAACTTGCTACAATATATCTGGCACTTATTACTTAGAAAAGAAGGCTTTGGAGAGGGTCATTCTTAAAATAAGGCCAGCATAATTATATTGAGTGCAGAAACTTAAATATACATATTAATTAATTTCTGTATCAAATGCATATATGTGTGTGTATGTGCATATTTGAATCGAAACTTCAACATGATTAGAGAAATTGAAAAGCATTCTATCTGCTGATGTATATGTGATAGGAGAGATTGCACTAGAGGCAAAAATTTACTTTCTATGAATCATCTATCATCAAATGACGTAGAAGAATAAATAAGTTCAAATAGTTTAAATATAGCTTCTCAAAACTTAAATATCAAAATACTTGTATATTATCAATATTTTGAAAACTAATATTAACTAATATTTTATGCATTTGTAACTCTGAAATTCAATTTAGGCAACAGTTCTTACTTTTTATAACTGGATATAAAAAAGCTTTTTCACAACATCTAAGTCTTACACAAAAGAGTAGCTTGATTCTCTTTGGGTGAATCATTAATAAACATTCTACTGTGTTTGAAACAATAAAAATATCATGATTAATAAAAAGACATATTGAGCTAATAAATTGAAGTTAGACTTTCAGAAAAGACATGAATTCATGAAAAAGCATTTCTTTTTTACCTCTATCAGACTAAACAAGTTCATGTTTATTTGATATCCAGGAAGACTTAGATGTAAATCAAAAGAAGGAGCCAGAACTTTGGCTTAGCTGTTATTTGACTCTTGAAAACCGACTTTGAAGCTAAATCCCACACTAAAAATAATACCAACCCTGCTAAGAGCTATACAATTTCAATCCAGTTTTCATTTCACCTAAAAATGTTAAATTTATTCATTTAATCTTTATATTAATATATTAAAATGTGCATATCTAGTTAGCATATACCATATTTTCCTTTACTAAAATGCAAAACAGCAAAGGTTAGTAAATGTTCATAAAAATAAGTATAATCTAGTGACTTTGGCAAAGTTCTCATTTTAGGAAGATTTCAGGCTAGAATCCATGAACTTCATTTTTCTCTGGTTACTGAAGTATTGAAAAATTGCTTTTTGTCTGAGGCAACCTCGGAATTTGCTGTTTGTTTTGCTATATGATAAAAGCTCCATTCCAAGGTGATAAACTACAACTAGTATTCTGAGGTTTAACATGCTTAAGCTTCATACTCTGTAAGCATTGGAAGGCTTCACTCACCTTGTTCAAGTGGTTGGCTTTTAGTTGACGTCGTTTTCATCTTGAGCGCCTCCCTAACAGACATGTCACAGCAGGAGCCTTTGTTAGTGTCTTGGTCACTGTCAGCCTGATCACTGTCCCCGTGCCCACTGTCTCTCAGGCTGGCTCTTTCTGGGTCCTTAAACGTGGAGCTACTGAAATACATATAAAGAAAAAGAAGAGAAAGTATTGTCTCTACGAGTTTGAACCTCAAGTGTAGACTCTTGCAAAGCAATTTTGACACGAATGCAAATGGGGAAGCCGAGAAAGTTATTTAATAGGCCTTACCTTTGAACAAACTGCTGCCTGCTGCCCATGTAATTGGGCTCTGCGGGAAAATTGTCTGTCTGTGAAAAAGAAGGAAAAAAATACGTATAGTTGTACACTGGACAAATCTCCTGCAGAGCAACAAGATTTCCTAGTGGAAAAATGATTAATAATTCAAAAATTCCCTTAATCTTCAGATTTGTACATTTTAATTAAATTGGAAATTGCTGACATGTAATTATGTACTCAGAACAATTAAATGATTCCAGTCCACAAATTACCTGTTAAAGTAAACAATGAGCCCGTCATAACTGGCATCCTCTGTTAGTACCAGGATGGATAACACTCTCCGTGTTGTTTCATTACTTAGATATTAAGATTGAACATTTGTGGGAGGAAATGACCTAATTTCTCCATATTAAAAGCATGAATTATTTAATAATACTCATTTTGAAACAAATTGGCATCATCTGCTGGGATTCTTTGCCCTCCTTGATGTAACATCATTTAAAGTCATCCCCGCCTCAGTTAAGAGATATAGGGCCTTTCCTTCAAATTGTACCAGTGACAAACACCAGCATAGCACCTATGACTGGACTCATCTCTGTAATTCATTCTTAGCTGCATCCTTACACTGGAAATTGTACTCAATACAAGAGAAAGGGGTGTTAGCTCTTGATTATTAAAACAAAGTGAAATCAAAATGAGAGTTAAAATGTTACTTAAAACATGGAGAATTAAAGACACTGAGAAATGAGGCTTGTTTTTGTGGTTGTTTTTACTGCTTCCAAACTGACATGGAGGTCTGCCAAATAGAACTGAATTCTCCTTGTACCATGGAACAGAGTCTTTTGGGAGAAAGAGAGTAGATCTTTCATAGATCTCCCTATACTGTACATTCATACACATTACTTCTTCTTGCAGCTGACTCAGCGACAAAGGTTCTCCTGTTTTCTGCCTCACTTCATATCACACCATTGTGCTCTGAAGCAGCTATGGGTTACTACAAGATCATCAAGTGTGCAAGTATCCGTGACACAGAAGCACATAATTCATGAAGCAGAGGACCCAAGGTAAGGCTTAATGCAGAGCACTATGTGTTTTCCTTATAAATAAGGCTAATTTAAACTACTAAGACTCTTTTCTTGTCCCATGTTAATAATTTATTTGGCTTTTTAAACTATTACTGGAAAAAAAATGTTGAGAGTAATAGCTTAAAGTACTCTCTAAGGTTCACTGTCTGTTAAAAGTCGGGGGACAGGAAAAACTTGCACAAATTTCTTAAACTGTTTCTTGCTCTGTGGTTCTAATGACCTTTGTCAAGATAAATGCAAAGATGACGGTAAAGAAGGTAGATTAATTTCTCACTCCTAATCTATTTTAACTAGTAGTTGGCAGCAGACTTATTTTATTAATATGTTTTACAAATTTCCAGATTCTGTGAAGCACCTTAATTGCTTCCATAACTAGCTATCCATCTTTAAAAAATAAATATCTTCCATTAAAGTAGTAATGGAAACCAACACCAAGAGCAAAAATGTTTGCAAAAGAATTTTGCCAATTTTAAAAACTAAAACTACTTAGAAACTCCACATATAAACTTAAAATCATCTAGTTCATTTTTTTTGAATTGGCTGAAAACATGAATCAACCCATTATTGCTGTCAGCTGAAAGTTAAGCCTGAGTATTTATATCACTTCAGAAAAACAGAATCCAGTATTAGGGAGAGTATGTGCCCAGTCTTGTCTGACTCTGTGCGACCCTATGGACCATGGCCAGTCAGGCTCTTCTGTCCATGGGGATTCTCCAGGCAATAGTGGAGTGTGTTGCCATTTCCTTCTTCAGGGGATCTTCCTGATCCAGTGATCAAACCCACATCTCCTGGGCTTCCTGTGTCTGCTACATGACAGGCAGATTCTTTACCACTAAGCCACCGGGGAAGCCCATTAAGGAAAGAGTAAAATGTAAAGTGAAAAGTGGAAACTCCTGATATTTTCTATATCAGGGCTATTACAGCTAATCTTGTAATGTTAATAGCTTTGGTTATGTGGAACTTCATACAATAAGGATCCCTATTCAGTTAGACACAGGAAGATAGACTAGGAAAACTTTTCTTCCCCTGATCTAATAGAGACATAAATAAAAACGCTTGCATAATATCAAAGTTCTAAGCAATCCTAATAAGAGACTTAAACTAAGAAATAAAATACATTTTCCAATTAAGTGAAGGGTTATTTTAAATTATTTGCTAGTGTGTGTGCAGACATGTCTTTGTATGTTTGCATGTATGTCTCAGAGTGTTTGTGACCACCGGGCAATGGTAATGCTACCAAATATTGTTTTAATGAAAATAAAAACAAACAAACATGAGACACTTAGGAAAAAGAGAATTTTGGAAAGGAAAGAAAGAGAAGAAAATAAAGGCAGGGAGAAGGCCAAGAGGAAAATAGAGAGAGGAGGAAGAGTAAAATAGAAAGATACATACAGGAGGAGAAATGAGAGTAGTTTAAAAAAAAGGCTAAAAAAATGTAGGTTTCTTATTATGGAATTTCACAAAGTACAATTTTAGAAGTCTGAAACTTAATAGTAGCGGAGATTCAGAAGTTTACTAATAATGTCTGTCTGCATTTTTCCATTAAAATAGGTAGGCATGTGAGAGAAGGTGTGTGCTTATAATTACCATAATGAAATAGCCATTTAGCCTTTAACAAACTTATGACTAATGCACTATAAAAAACACACTGATTTTAATATAGAAAATAACATTTTCATTATCCAGGCTCCAAGGGTGTCTGAAAACTCATTAAAAATAATCTGAATATAAAATAACAGCATTTACACAGTAAAACAGAAAACAGACAAAAAGCCACATATATCAAGTGCTAAATTTAGAAATAGAAGGGCTTTTAGCTATTTTCCAACATGTATTCTAAAAATCGAGTTCCACATTGTATATTTAAAATTCTTAAATTTTAAGTCTAGAAAGAAAGTAAAATTTGAAGTCAAAGACATAGACTTTTAGGTCTCAGCAGAGTAATTAAATTATGAATATGTTTAACTCTTGAAAACTTTATTCTTTCCATAAAAATGAATCATTAGAATGTTTTCCCTTCAAATGCAACTTGAACACAGCAACTTTTACCATTTATTTTTAAAGCATATAATTTGTTTATTATTAAAAAATGGATCCATGGAATTGATGAGTAGTAACACAAAAGTTCTAAAGTAAACATTTTGAATTAAACTGTAGGATATGATGATCATTTAAAACTATTTCACTCAGAAATAAAAAGACAAATGTTTTGGTACTTTTTTAAAAATGATCATTTGCTCAGAATGATTACTTAAAACAAATCTAAACTAATTTATAAAACTGCTTGATCCTCCTCATTGATTTTTCTGGTTTGTTGTATTGATTTTTGATGAAGATAAAAATTTAGATACTCTTTACCTTCTTTTTTTACAGAAAACATAAGCAAATAAACAAGTAATCAAGTAAACAAAGCAGATAAAATCTGTATGATACAAATGGTTTCTTTGATATTTGCCTTTATGCATTTCTCTTCTAGTACTCAGCAAATTGTAGTAAATTATAAATGATACTTGAAATCATAATTTTTATTAGCATTAGGTGGTAATTAGCTATTCCTAAGATATACTATTTTCTACTATTTGCTCATCTGTTAGAACTCTAAAAATAAACCTATAAAATACCAATTTAAAAAATTAGTATCTCCGAAAAAAAAAAAAAAGAATGCACCTACTAAAAGCTGGACCACGTTGCCTGAAATTGGGAAAACTTTTTATTTGTGGAAGTAGATTAATTTGATATGACCACTTATATGTACATAAAAAAGTTGAGCTGAAAATAGCAAAAGAAGTCAAAATAATTTTTTTAACTATTAGAAGCATACAAATAGAAATTTTAAAAATATGTCCAACATTTGACACAACATCTATTAATGATAAAAATTCTCAGCAAATAGGGATAGAAAGAAACTTCTTCAGTTGTATAAACAGCATCAATCAAAAAAAAGTATAACTAACATCACTATGAGAAACCCAGACTGCATATTAAAAAGCAGAAACATCACTTTGCTGACAAAGGTCCGTCTAGTCATAGCTATGGTTTTTCCAGTAGTCATGTATGGATGTGAGAGCTGGACCACAAAGGTTGAGCACTGAAGAACTGATGCTTTTGAATTGAGGTGCTGGAGGAGACTCCTGAGAGTCCCTTGGACTGCAAGGAAATCAAACCAGTCAATCCTAAAAGAAATAAACCCTGAATATTCATTGGAGGGCTGATGCTGAAGCTGAAGCTCCGATATTTTGGCCACCTCATATGAAGAACTGACTCATTGGGAAAGACCCTGATGACGGGAAAGATTGCAGACAACAGAAGGAGGGGGCAGCAGAAGATGAGATGGTTAGTTACCACCATGGACACAACAGACATGAATTTTAGCTAGTGGAGGACAGGGGAGCCTGGCATGCTGCAGTTCACAGGGTTGCAATGACTTGAACATGACTTAGCGACTGAAGATGACAAATATCACACTTGAAAGACTGAAATCATTCACCACTTCTATTTACCACTGCATGAAAGCCATAGTATGGTCAATAAGGCAAGAAAAGTAAAAGAAGGACACACAAATTGGAAAAGGAGGAAAAATTTTTCCCACAGTGTTGTTGTATACTCAGGTAATAGTATTGCTCAAGCAGAAAATGAGGATCAAGACAAGTGAAAACAAACAAAACTTCTCAAAATCAACAAATAAATTAAGCAATGTAGCCATATTCAAGGTCACCACACAAAAATCAATCATATTTCTATATTATAGCAATGAACTATTTGGAAACTTAAATGTCTGAAGCAACAGATTTATAATATTTCCCTGAGAATCAAATACTTAAACAAATAGATAATTTAGGAAAAAAAAAAAAACAAGTACAGAATCTGTATGTTGCACATCACAAAAAGTGATGGAATAGGTCAAAGAAGGCCTAAATAAATGGAAATATATATCACATGTATGGATTAAAAAATTCAACATAGTCAAAACATCAATGTTCCTCAGATAATCTATACATGTAATATAATTCCATTCATATTCTTTGCATGACTTTCTGTAGCTATAGACAAGAGGATTCTAGAATTTAAAACAAAAAGAACTATAATATTCAAAATATTCTTGAAAAGAAAAAGATTAAATTTGAAGGGATCACATTACACTATTTTAAGATATACTATGAAGCTACACTAATGAAGACACTGTAGTCTTGGAATTGAAATGTAGTCTTGTCAATGGAAAAGACACATAGATCAATGTGACAGAGGAGACTATTCAGAAGTAACCAACAGAAATATTCAACTGATTTTCTACCAGGTTGCAAAAGGCAATTCAATAGAAATAAACAACTTATTAAAACAAAACAAAAAAAAAAAAACTTTAAAAACTTGAAATGGACCACAGATCTAAATGAAAATATAAAACTTAAGAAGAAAACCCTGCAGAAAATCTATGTGACCTGGTGTTAGGCAGAATTCTTTGGCATAATACCAAAAATATGATCCATAGGGGAAAGAAAAGAGCAAAATTAACCCAATAACTTGGTATTTACCTTAAATAAATGAAGACTATGATCACACAGATATCTGTACATTTTTCAAGAGCTCTCTTTGCCAAAACTGGAATCAGCCCAGATAACTTTCAACCGGTGAACAGACTGTGGTATATATATAGAATGAAAACTATAAACAACAACAACAAAAACGAACAATTGATCCAACAACTTGGATGAATCTCAAAAGCATTATGTTGAGTGAAGGAAGCCAATCTCAGAAGAATTGTACATTGTATGATTCTATTTATAAGACTTTGCAAAAAAGCAAAAACTGTTACGACAAAGAATAAATCAGTGGATGTCAGGGTTAAGATTGACTATAGAGATATAGTATGAGGAAGCTTTCTAGGGTGATAGAACTCTTTAGTATGCTGACTGTGGTGTTAGTTTCATGAAGTTATACACGAACACACACACACACATTCAAAAAAGGTTCATTTTACTGGATGCTAATAACAGGTAATTCCAAATATAAATGTATATAGTGATCATCTGCATCTCATACACACTGAAGATACTTCTGTTTTACAGACAACTATAAAACTAAAATTGTTTTCATTAAGTGGTCTCAATAAAGAGTATTTCTGAACTTTGTCTTTAAAATTTATACAGTTAACTTTCAAAACACTATGTAGAAATCCCATGTTTATCTGGACAGGCTACAAAGGGATTTGAGATATAAAACTCTATATAGCCACACTAACAAACCCAAGCAACACTCTATAAGACAGTCATCTTAAATATGAATTATTTAGCTTAATTTTCTTTTTTTTTCAAAGATCATTTTCTTGTGTGTAGTTCTTGTTTACCCAGCCATAATTACATACTTTAAATAAATAAAGATTTCAGACTGCATTTATGGCAAAGAAGCTTTTCCTTTCAATGCATGAAAAAATGTAGCTGTATCATGAAGCTGTATCATGAAGAACTAGGAACCAGCCTTAAAATGGTGAGATTTTTAATTTAGAAAATATCTCATGAAAGTGACTCTATATTTGGAAATAAGTGAATCTTTGTAAAGACTAAAGACACTGCATATGAAATTGCTAGCATCTAAGATGCCCCAAAGTGTATGAAAAATTTTCAAAATAATTTTACAACTTTGATGGTATCAAAGGATAAGACTATCTAAAATGTGGGGTTTTATATTTTATATGAGATAATATGTGAAAATTTCTTAGTTGTATAATAGCTTTCCTGTTATAACTTTTTAACTTTTTTATTTTTTGACTGTACTTCACAGCTTGCAGGATCTTAGTTCCTCAACCAGGAACTGAACCCAGGCTCCCTGCAGTGGAAGCGCAGAATTCTAACCACTGGACCACTAGGTAATTCCCACTTTAAAAATTTTTTAATCCTATAAGCAGCATTGTAATAATCTTGAAATGATGATAACTGGATGAAAGTCCAGTAAATTGTAAAACACTACCAAATTTATAGAAAATGAGAAAACTGTGGAATGAGAAAAATAAAATCCTCATCATTTTGAGTCTTATTTCAAAAGAACTTTAAGAAAAAAATCAGAATACTATTCTCCAATTGTATCTCTACAAAAGGAAGAGAGAAAAATATTGTGAGCATTAGGAAAGCAGATTCTATAGTTATTTTTTCACCGTCATAGATACTATTTAAGTAAATGATGCTAGAACTCAATCTATGATTAGTGCAATAACTTTGTGATAAATATATACCCAATACCTTGGTGCTAATTTACCAGCAATATCTGATATTTCCCGTCATAGAGTCATGAGGCAGACAGGAAACTTCCTATGGAGAGATCAATTTTGACAAACCGAACAGCTCTGGCATTTCCAGAATCATTGTGGAAACACAGAAGACAGTGGTTTAGAAACTGCTGGCATTTTTTTGATGTTATTTTGTGTTTCTATGTCTGTTTTTTACCAAAGAGGAGGCCTTTGGAACAGAGGTTCAGTAGGTAAACTCATTCCACAAGCATACATTTAGCTCAAACTATGCACAATATAAAAATCTAGCATTCAACAATGTAAAACTTGCAATATCTGAGATTCAATCAAGAATTACAAGGCATGCAATAAACCAGGAAAATATAAACCATACCTAGGAGAAAGATCAACCAATAAAAAAGAGACCCTGGCATGAAAAAGATGACAGAATTAACCAACAAGGACCTTAAAATCTCTTAGAATATTGAAAATATGACCAGGAATGTAAAGCATGACCCTGAGAGTAAGTGCCTCAAGTTTTGAGCCTTAAGAACCTCTCTTGCGGTATCCTTCTCTCGGGTCTAAAGGCAAGAAATAGAGTCAAAATGAAAGTTCTAAAATTGAAAAATTAAAACTAAAATTCAAAACTATAATATTTGAAAATAAAGATACAATAAATAATACTGACAACAGATTAGACAATGAGGGACAAAGATGTAGCATTTTGCACCAAGTTCTAGAAGCATCTACCTCACCAATTATATATATATATATGTACATGTATATACACACACACATATACATATATATGTGTATTATAAATGTTTTATGTTTATCTGAATAAGCTTTATATATCTGTGTCAGCAGCCTGTTTATAATTTTATAACACATGAGAGCAGACAGATATGTCAAATACAAAAAGGTTCTTTCAAAGGTTGCAATACAAATAACAAAGAAAGCTTTCATTCTAGTGTTATTGATCTAGAATTGGAATTATTGAAGAAAAACGAAAGTGTGTATTTGACTCTTAGAAGTCATCATTAAGAGAAAACTTCTCACAAATGAATGTTCAGTTGGATGTGTAGTTATAGTTTCAGTTATACTTAGATGATCAGTGTTTTCCTAATTCAGAGGAACAGGGGAGTGAAATTTTGAAAGTATCTTTGAATTAAGGACAGAAGATTGATAGTATGTATTGATGCCACTGGGTTGAAAACAAAATGAAACAAGTTGAACTTTTCCCTTAATTCAAAGGCACTACTTTTCACATTGATAACAAGCATTCTCTTTGCAGCAGTCTGAACACAAGGGAGTGTTAAGAGGTGAATAATTCACTTTAAGCCTTTTCATACTGACATTGCTTCTGATAGCTCTGCCTTCAACAGAATATATGGTGTGGTTCTCTACACATTGCTGAAGTAGGCAACAACATTTTAAGCCACCACTTATAAAGTTATCTGACAGCACCTATGGCTTTGAAATTTCTAAAGTGCATGAGGTATGGCAATAACTGTATTTATCAGTGATTTCCAAAATAATACATTTTATACAAATACAGTGTGGTCCACACTTGTGTTACATTACTAAAAGCACAAGGGAAAAAAGAGAGAAATTCTTACCGCATTGAGCAAACACTAACATTACTTTAAATTAAAAAATGAGGGGACAAGCTATATCCTGTAAGTGAAACTTGTAAGTCCACTATTCAACTCGGATGACTTAGATGAATTTTTGAAGTGATGTGGCTATATCTGAAAAACTCTTGAAAATGTTAACCCTTTTATAAATGGCATTGATAACTTTAATAATAGCTGGTATGCCAGAAATTAATTATGCAATTTGTGATCTTAAAGTCATCTTTGACAAGAAAGAAGAAAATTGAAATACTCAAAAGGTAAAATGAGAGCTATTTGTTACCTAGAGAAGCACACGAAATAGAGAATGCTGCACATTCTCTTCATATATTTGCTGAAAGTTGGATCCACCAAATGCTAACTGTGCTGTTCCACTGGCAAGGGCAGCACATTAGGCCATGAGTTCATGTCTTAGGAAAAGAATCCAAACCAGTTTACTGAAAGATTGCTAACTTCAACATTCCTAATTAATCCATTCTCTTCAGGATGCTAAGCATCTCCATCTCAGCCCTATGCAATATGCAGTTCCCTTTTTCTTCTAAGTAGCAGAGGAAGTTTGATGTTCTTTTGTTTTCTTTTTAACTCTTCATCAGACAGTTAGTCTTAGGAAACTCTCCTCTGCTTTCCTCCTATTGTACTTTTTCCATCTCTATGAAGAATATGGAAGGAATTTTTCCCCTGGAGGGAATATCTGAAACTAAATTCTCTGCAAGTGGGCCTCCAAGAAACTAATGACACAAATATACATCACCAACAAAAATTCATTATAAGCCTGAACTTCTAGAATGTTCCACATAAGAAAAGAAAGAACAAAAAGGGAGGGAGAAAAATTAGTGACACATTATTTGACTTCTTAACACTATGAATGCTGTCTTTCTGCAAAATACATTTCTTTAAAATCTAATTTTATTAATTTTGAGAAATTTGCTCATAATCAAATGGAAATTTTAAAAAATTGAATTATTTGCTTCAAACCAGCTTTTAGTCCAATTAACTTAGCTAATATGGAAATGCTTTGAAACTCTACCTCACTGCATCTAAATGCATGTAAATGGTATCACCGTGCCTATTCTGTACTTGGAGATTTGCAGTATGCTGCCCTACATTAGGATCTGCAAAATAGTATTATTGATATTTACTATTCATTCTCTTCAGTTACCCTAGGAGACACAATACAGTCACTGTCCACATTTATTTTTAAACAGAGAAACTCCAGCTGACTTTCATAGGGTCACTTGCCATACGCCCAATTCACTGTAGAACAGTAACACTTGCCAAAGACTGCCAGGAACCATTGGTTGATATACTGCGACTCTGAGAAATAGGGAAAAATAATGCTTCATCCCCCAATATTTTCAGAAATAACTTAATGAGACATTAACGTGAATTGCCTTGAAATGATCTGAAAAATTATTGTTACATACTAAGCAAAATAGTACTACTATTACCCCGATAACAAGATGGCTCTTTGTGCATTTGTACCTTTCTTTTTATACTTTCATGTTAAATTATTTTAATATGCTTAATATTATATTTAATTCTAATGACTATATTTTTCCAGTCACTCAGTCATGTCTGACTCTTTGTGACCCCATGTACTGTAGCCTGACAGGCTCCTCTGTCCATGGAATTCTCCAGACAAGAATACTGGAGTGGGTTGCCATTCCCTTCTCCAGGGGATATTTCCGATGCAGGGATCAAACCCATGTATCCTGCATTGCAGGCAGATTCTTTACCATCTGAGCCACCAGGGAAGCCCTAAAAAGGTAATAATGGCATCTATTATCAAATATATAATGCATACAGTAAGCTTAACTGTATAATTACCATCAATATAGTTATATAATATCAATTGTTAAAATAGGCACTTCTGAACACTTACCTTTTAAAGTGCAAATTTAAGGTATTACACTTAATCAATCACTAGGTAAAATTCCTAAAAAGCAAATAACTAACCTAAAAAGTAAACCAATCTGTATGGCTGTTATCCATTTCATTAGTTTATTTTTTCACAATACACTAAAATTTAAAACTTTATGCACTGAATGATTTGGTAAGCACAATTCACCAGTCTTGCGCCTCAAAATATTCACAGTCAATTATTTTTAAAATGATGATTATACTCACAAATGCAAGAAAAAGTTATCAACAAGATCAGTTTCTGATATAATTTTGCATCAGCCTTTCAAGTCATTGGCTAAATAGATGCATTCCAATTCTTAAGAGAAGAAAAAAGTATGAGGAATTCAATATGAAATTAAATGGTGTAGCACCTTTCTCACATTTCCTTCCTCTAATGCTTGATACACATAAAGGATTTTTAATTCTTTATAAGTAATGATTCAGCCAACCAGTTGAACAGACAATGTATTTTACAGTAATTAGTATATACTTTTGAGGAATTCTGAGTCCCCAACATGTTGCAAGGATTTAAAGACAATTTACTAACTCCTTCCAAAGAAAAAATTATATAAAAATGTAAACTAAAAAAATACCCATTGGATTTGAATTTCTGGCTTAAAAACAAAAGAGTAATTTGAAAGCACAATTATGGAAATTAGAAGATAACATACAGGAATCTGGAAGACTTGTCCTCAGAAATGAACATTACAAAGAAAAAGGCATTCCTATATTTGAGGAAAAATTAATTATTAATCAAATTTATGAGTATTAGATTACTAGAATATTTTTCATTTCCCTCTGAAATATAAGAATAAGTATCACATTTAAAATGCATGATTCAAAGGAAATAGTCTATTTTAGGTTAGTGTTCTTACCTGAGATTAAAATAAAGTTAAGTGTCTTTACTAACGTTAACATATTTTTAATTAAATATTACCACAAAATGAAATGAAATATCTCTACTCTTTATCAGGCTGTCACTTAATTCCTAATTCAAGCACCCCCCATTCTCTCCTTGCTTGAAGACTTTAATTCTAAGAATTTTTCTCCTCTAGTACTCTTACCTAGAGAATCACTTCATGAGACAATAAGAAAGCATTCTTCCAATATATCAAATGTCTAGTTTTGAAGTAACAGATAGTCATTTTTATTTTGTTAGAAACCATTTAAAGTCTGGGCTTCCCTGGTGGCTCAGTAGTAAAGAACCTGCCTGTCAAAGCAGTAAACTCAGGTTCTATCCCTGGGTTAGGAATTTCCCCTGGAGAAGGAAATGGCAACCGAATCCAGTATTCTTGCCTGGGAAATCCCATGGACAGAGGAGTCTAGCAGGCTCCATGGGGTGGCAAAAGAGTTTGACATGACTTGGTGACTACAGCAACAATGATTTAAAGTCCAAGTAGTGCAGTTTTTAACAGACACTCAAACAGAAAAAATTAAGAAATATTATTAACAGGAATGACCTACAAAATTGGTTGGTGAACTCTGGGTGGTTATGGGTCTCATTCTCTGTTTTTGAAAATAAAGTTTTATTGAAACTCAACCATGCCCTTTCATTTATATGCTGTCCTTGGCTGCTTTCGTGCTTCAATGGCAAAGTTAAGTAGTTGTGACAGAGACCATACCGCCCCTGAACTGTAGAACAGATACTATCTCTCCCTTCATAAAAAAAAAAAAAGTTACAGGCTCCTGACTTAGAAAGACTAAGTCTCAGTTCTTAACATATAATTAATCTAGATAGCATATTAAAAAGCAGAGACATTACTTTGCCAACAAAGGTCTGTCTAGTCAAGGCTATGGTTTTTCCAGTGGTCATGTACGGATGTGAGAGTTGGACTGTGAAGAAAGCTGAGTGCCAAAGAATTGCTGCTTTTGAACTGTGGTGTTGGAGAAGACTCTTGAGAGTCCCTTGGACAGCAAGGAGATCCAACCAGTCCATCCTAAAGGAGATTAGTCCTGGGTGTTCATTGGAAGGACTGATGCTGAAGCTGAAACTCCAATACCTCGGCCACCTCATGCGAAGAGTTGACTCATTGGAAAAGACCTTGATGCTGGGAAGGATTGGGGGCAGGAGCAGAAGGGGACGATGGAGGATGAGATGGCTGGATGGCATCACCAACTTGACGGGCATGAGTTTGAGTAAACTCCGAGAGTTGGTGATGGACAGGGAGGCCTGGTGTGCTGCAATTCATGGGGTGGCAAAGAGTTGGACACGACTGAGTGACTGAACTGAACTGAACTGAACATTTTTTACTCTACTCACTTCTATAGATAAAATATTAATAGTAATGAGGCATTTTCACATTTGTGATTAGTTGCTCTTTGCAACCCTTTGGACTGTAGTCCACCCGGCTCCTCTGTCTGGGGGATTTTTCAGGCATGAATACTGGAGTAGGCAGCCATCCCCTTCTCCAGAGGATCTTCCTGACCCATGGATCAAATTGTGTCTCCTTTGTCTCCTGCATTGCACGTGGATTCTTTATCTGCTGAGCCATCAGGTCATGACTTAGAAAAAACACAAGTCATTTTCATCCTCTGTGAGACACAGACTTCCTCACAGAGTATGCATTTAGAAGGTACCTGATTGAAAAACGAATCATATTTTTAAGCGGATTTAGGCCTTAGGTGATTTGTAATATGTTTATATTCAATTCCAAACAATTTAAAACTGTAGAAACAGTACCAGCATGGGAACACTTGAAAGCAAAATGCACTTAGACACATGAAGTTTCCTGAACTGTATTTTAAGTTCTTCTAGAGTGTTCTTAAGAATAACAGTAACCCAGTCCTTCCCAAAGAAAAGAATTCTTCAGTTTGCTGCACTTTGTCTCCTGTGCTTCTTTACATTTTGGAGGTTGATGTCATCACAGTATTTCAACTCTTCTAAGCCTATTATCTCCTTTCAGCCTGACTGACTGGTGCTATTATAATTATTTCTATTTTATGGATGGAGAAACTGATGCCTGTGGACTTCATGAAAGACTAGCCAGAGGTTCCAGAGTGAGTAAGTAATATGAAGAAGTTCTTTTGAATCAAAATTTTGCACTCTTTCAAATAAAAAACCTGCAATTGCTATATGATTCATCTTACTTTTGTGTGTATTATCCTTTTCTTTCTATTCTATTCTATTTATCATTGTCTGAAGCATCTCACAGATTATTTTCATTCTAAGAATGCTTGTTAACCAACACTCTCTACAGACTTCTAATACCAGGTCACACCCACTTCAATGGCTTTATTCCTATAACTGGTCAGCCCTGAAATCAAACACAAATAAAATAATGACGTCTACTAGACAATTTTTGATGAGACTAAAAGAATCAAAGCCAGTTCTATGATTAAATATGAGACTCCAGGGCTGCTTCTAGAGTCTCCAAAGTTTGAAAGTATTTTCATTATTTAGGAACAAGTAGAGAGCCTCTTGGTCTATGGTTTTTCCAGTGGTCATCTATGGATGTGAGAGTTGGACTGTGAAGAAAGCTGAGTGCTGAAAAATTGATGCTTTTGAACTGTGGGGTTGGAGAAGACTCTTGAGAGTCCCTTGGACTGCAAGGAGATCCAACTAGTCCATCCTAAATGAGGTCAGTCCTGGGTGTTCATTGGAAGGACTGCTGCTGAAGCTGAAACTCCAATACTTTGGCCACCTCATGAGAAGAGTTGACTCTTTGGAAAAGACCCTGATGCTGGGAGGGATTGGGGGCAGGAGGAGAAGGGGACGACAGAGGACGAGATGGCTGGATGGCATCACCGACTCGATGGGCATGAGTTTGAGCAAACTCTGGGAGTTTGTGATGGACAGGGAGGCTGGCGTGCTGCGATTCATGGGGTTGCAACGAGTCGGACACGACTGAGAGACTGGACTGAAGTGAACTGAACTGAGAGGGCCTCTTGATGCTACTGCTGCTTTCCCACTGGAGAGCCCCTGTGACAACATGCTGTACATGGGCTCCAGCGGAGTGTTTGATGCCTACTATGTGGAAGCCTTAAAGAATTCTCTTTTAAACTGACTTGCAGTTTAGGAAGTAAGTTGTATTACTTCATAGCAGCAATTTTCATGCTATAATATGTTCTCATACTCTACAGATACCTCAATAGAAATGCATGTCAAATATGATATCCCAACTGGTGTAGGAGTAAACACCCTAAAGTCTGAGTCAGATGACATTAGTTCTCTATTCCTGGCAAGCTGTGATAACATTTCTGTGCTTTAATTTTCTCACATGAAAAGAAGTGCAAATGAAATCAGATGCTGTCATATGTCTCTAACTTTCTAATGTTCATTGCCTACAACAATTCTTTCATGGAAACTTTTCTTCAGTTTCTACCCAGTGAGCTTTATTTCTCACAAGGTGTCCCGAAATAAAAAGCACAATTCTAAGGAAGACTTAATAACATCTCTCCCCTTCAGAGTTTACTTTGGTAGTTTAAGAAGTTTTAGACATCCAGAAACAAATTTTCACAAGACAAATTCTATCAAAAATCAATCATATTTTAAAATGTCTGACATTAAAGCAAAAGTGATCACTCTTAATTGAGAGAGGTCAAAATAGAAATTTACAGTAAAACAAATTTGCATTCCAGTAAAATTACATTTTTATAATCATAAATAATCTAGGATTGAGACCTACTGAAATTTTGCTTTTCCAGGAAATATGTCTACATATTAGAAGCCCAAAGTATAACTGCTCCAGAATGTTTTCTGTCTTCTGCTGTTAACAAAAATACTAATATTGGTTAATATTTATTTGGAATTTAGTATCATGAATATTATTTTTCAGCACAATCATATTTCAATCTTAACACTTATGACAGCATTATGAGTAACAAATATTATTATTACCCCAGGTAAGAAAACAGGAAAAAAGAAGTTAAGCAACTTGCTCTGGACTGAAAAGCAAGTTTTATTTGCTTTTAAAAGCCGAGGCCTTGAAAATAGAATCTCACTGTAAGGAATCTGCCAATCATGTGGATATGGGGAGAGTGGAATGAACTGAGAGAATAACACTGACACATATACACCACCATGTGTAAAATGGATAGCTAGTGGGAAGCGACTGTATAGCCCAAGGAGCTCAGCTCTGCAGTGACCTCCAGGAGTGAGGTGGAGGGGTAAGGGTGACCTCGAGTGAGACAGAGGAGTGAAATGGGGAGGCCCAAGAGAGGGAGACATATGTATACACATAGCTGACTCACTTTGTTGTACAGAAGGAACTAACACAACATTGTATATATCAGATTTTAAAATTGAAATACAGCTGCCCACAATATTATACAGTATATACTGCTTATTGTAAAATTCTAGTTGTGTGTGTGTGTGTGTGTGTGTGTGTGCATATGTGTGTGTATGTATGTCATGTATTGTGCATCCCAGCAGGGACTGGTACAACAACTCAAAATTAAACATATTAATATTTCTTTGGTAAAAATATCTTTGTTAACACTAAGTGGGATAAATAAAAATTAAAAATCACCTTAAATCATTTCAGGGCTGAGTTCTCTAGATTTTATAATTAGAGAAGGGGCTGTGGATCAAAACCAAACAGCCACCTCTGAGTCCTAATTTATAAGCAATTATAACTTTTTCAATTCAAATTTATCTTCAATCTACAAGTGTATAGTGAATTCTAACTATATATCAGACACTGTTTTAGGTATGGCTTATTTAGCAGAATTCTTCCAATAAGTAAGAATTCCTCTTAAAATTAGGGAAAAATATAGGCACTTAATATAAAAAAATCGACAAAAGAAACCCAAAGACACATAAACTGAAAAATAAATTGAAATTACTTTAATTGAAAAACTGAATTTTTGCATATCAGGGTTTTGTAATAGTTGTTGTTCCCAAGAGTAAACTGTCTTCTTATGGAAACTAGTGACTTGCTAAAAATCAAACAGGAAGGGAGTAACTTTTCCTGTGGTCAAATGTAGTCCCTGGAGGCTGACTACAAATTCCCAGTTTGATGATCAGTTCAGTCGCTCAGTCTTGTCTGACTCTTTAAGACCCTATGGACCGCAGTATATCAGGCCTCCCTGTCCATCACTAACTCCCGGAGTTTACCCAAATTCATGTCCATTGAGTCAGTGATGCCATCCAACCATCTCATCCTGTGTCGTCCCCTTCTCCTCCTGCCTTCAATCTTTCCCAGCATCAGGGTCTTTTCCAATAAGTCAGTTCTTCACATCAGGTGGCCAAAGTATTGGAGTTTCAGCTTCAACATCAGTCCTTCTAATGAATGTTCAGGACTCATTTCCTTTAGGATGGACTGGTTGGATTTCCTTGCAGTCCAAGGGACACTCAAGAGTCTTCAACACCACAGTTCAGAAGCATCAAGTCTAGAGTAGTTGAAATCCAAAAGGCACTTGACCAGCAGTGACTGGGTCTTAACTACACAGATATAGAGGCACAGTCTTAACGGAGCAACTTATTTTTTAATATGTCACACACAAAAAATTAATGGTCCAAAGATTTTATTATTCAATATGTATTTACATATCCATTGTCCTTGAATAATTTTTCTTTATAGGTTACCTAATTCTACATGGGATTTTTGGTTGGTGTTTGCATAGTTATTTTATTAAAATGTATAATTATTCTTGAAACTTTATTTAAAGTCATTATCTGAATATTTTCTGGGTATGCCAGGTCTTCTGGACAAATATTCTCTAGTTTATTTGCAAACACTCAGCTTTTCAGAAAAATCTGTTTTCAGACCTGTGCCAATTGATATGGACATTATCTTTTAATATCTTTGGCCATGAAGGATAGTTAGGTGCCTTTCCTTGCAAAATAGAGATTTTCCTTTCTTCCAAGCAATTTTGATTATTTTTAGAGCTGTAAGAATTTTTTAAGAAAATTTTTAAAGATCACTTTCATTTACAGTAACTGCACTATTCCCATCTTGTATAATACATCTTTGAGCATCTCTTACACCCAACGGATTGTACTCCCACCCCTATCTTGCCCCCCTGCTCACTGGTAACTACTAGTTTGCCTTCTCTATCTACAAGTCTGCTTCTTTTTTTTGTTATATTCACTAGTTTGCTATATTTGTAAGATTTTACATATAAGTACTATCATACAGTGTTTATATTTCTCTGACTTATTTAATTTAGCATAATGCCTTCCAAGTTCACTGCAAATGTTGCTGCAAATTGCAAAATTTCATTCATTTTTATGGCTAAGTAGTATTCCATTGTGTATATATATATAATTCATGTTACACATCTTTATTCATTTATATGTTGATTGACACTTAGGTTGCTTTTATATCTTGGCAATTTTAAATAATGCTGCTATGACCTATGAACACTGGGGTGTATATATATTTTCAAATTAGTGTTGTTGTTTTCTTTTTTTTTTTTTGCAGATATATATCCAGGGGTGGAATTGCTAGGCCATACAGTAGTTCTAGTCTGTTTTTTGTGAACCCTCCATACTGCCTTTCATAGTGGCTTCACCAGTTTACATTCATTCATATCCACAGTGTACAGGGTCCCCTTTTCTCCAAGTTCTTGCAAACATGTTATTTGTGTGTTTTTTGTTTTTTTTTTTATGGCATCCATTCTGACAGCTGTGAGGTGAGGGGTTTTGATTTGCCTTTCCTTGATGATTAGCAATGTTAAGAATATTATGTCTCTTTATTTCTGGTCCACTAGACACATTTTTTTTTTACAAATATAAGATGCAAAGTAGATACATTTCCCAAGAGAGATAAAAAGCAGAAGAATTGTTCTATTTACTGATAGTCTGTTTCCTTTTTCCTGCTTTACGAAATAGGGAATTGGATGATCACATATAGTTTGAAAAATAGGTTTTTCCTCTCTCTGAAGGAGCATGAGTTTATTATTCAAGCAGAGTCAGGTAGTTTATAAAAGCCATGCACTTGATATAAAAAAAGACAAAGTATAAAACTCTTCCTAGTCTAACTTGATTTAAGGATCTTGATACTTTTTTCTTGAGAGGACAGAACGTCACAAATAGGAAATGGTGCATCTAGTAGCATGGTTCATAAACAGCTCAAACTGAAAGCATAACAATAAGTTCTCCATCTATTATTACAGAACCAATAAATAAGCAAAATGAAAATCATGACACATTATTATATTACTCTGTATTGCCTCTATTCATTAAAAAAAAAGATGAGTGCAATTGAAATAATTTCATATGTCAAATGACATGCAAGGCCTTGCAACTGAGATGATGCTAAAGGGGATATTTGTAAAGGGCAGAAGTGTTATCATATATGGTATATATCAAGATTATGATAAAAGTATGAGAAATCAGAGTAATAGTTGCTTCACACCAAAGTGGTAGTAGCATAGTATCTAAAACATTTACATCATTCACCCACACCATGTGTTTTCTAAGAGAAGTCAATTAAAAAAAAAAAACAACAACATTCAGAAAAGCTTCAGAAAAACCCTTCCCTGTCAATGAACCCTTAATGGATTCTTTTTCAGTTTCCATGTCGATTTAATATACTAGATTACATTAACAGTGCTGGCTTGTAAATAAGGAAGATCTGAATCCTATTAATGGAACTATGCTGCCAAAATAATCAGCTTCATACTTAACAAGTTTCCAAGTATTTGGAAAAGCTGCAAAATGGGATTATAAGGTTAAGCTTTGTACATCTGGCTCATCACTATATAAATATTTCAGAAATTTGATCTCATAGGCTGAAGAAACACCTGTTTAATCATGATTCTTTTCCAAGTTACATGAACTTGAGTGAACAGAGCAATACACAAACACTGACAAGAAATCATGATCAATTTACATAATTATTTCTTCTGTTAGGCATGTAATTTTATTACATTTCACTCTTCTGAGTGAAGCGTAAGAAATATTTTAGGAGGGTTCTGTAGCATCATATTTATGTTGGCATAACGGGCTTGAGGAGTGCCAAATTTTTTTTAAATTAAGGATAATCACCTGTAATACTAAATATTGTTTTTTCATATGTCATGGTAGGTAATTTCAGTGTAATTGGATGTTGTAACTATAAATTAGTGTAATATAGATCTGGAGAATAATTAATGAGAAGTAGGAGTTTGTGAATAAAGTAACATAAAAAGTTTGCCAGTCCTTTCAGTTAATAGAAACCTTAATGAAGTTGAACATTAGTTGCTTTAACCAGATCCAGAATTAAATAACTATGCTGATGCTATTGTCAAATACACACCAGCCCATTAAGCCTGAGTTTATTTTTTGAAATTTTGTTCAGAAAGGTAATTGAGTTAAAAATGTACTGAGTATGGTTCTGATCAAATTAACTTCAAATATCCAACTTGAAAACATAGACTTTGGAACTATGATCCAAAATGGCAGCTAAAGGTCAATGAATCAAATTTCCAATTATATTTCCTGGGAGCAGATGGGTGCAATAAAACCTAATGATTGAATTTTAAATGCTTTCATGCACCTTTTATCTATTTCCCAACATGTTGATTCTACCTTAATGCTCTAACAAGATAATAGGTTTACTACAATTAACCAACTGAAATGATATCTCCATTTTCCAATTATTTATATCATATTACCTGGGGATACTGAATTAGAGCCCCTTTCCTTTTCCAACCCCTAGCACCTTTGCATCCCACACTTCCACCAAACAAAACCCAACCTATAATATCATTAAATAACAGATGTGTCCTTGGAGATTAAATTTCTCTAGTTAGACGATGACTATTTAAATAGAGCAGTTCACTGAAGCTTAACAGGAAATTTCAAATGAAAATAACTTTAAAGAATTTGTTGACAAAGTTTAACTATAAATTCCCTTTCCTTATGTTAGAAACTGATATGTTAGTCTATTTCTCTGACTTGCATAGTCATAAATAAATAAAGAAGATTTATCAAGAGGTAAAAAGCTAAGCTTTCTATTTTCAGGAGTGGCAGATGGAGAATCCTTTCTCTACTATATCTCAATAGAGCACACTCTTGCCTGAAGAAGAAAATGAGGGAGTCATGTGGTGAGGTTCATTTTATCATTTTTATATAAAAAGAATATCAGCACTTTACTTCTTAAAATATACACTCAAGTCTAGATTAAAGGAAATAAGAAGCTTTTTAGTTTTAACTAAATAAATGTATCTTGTCTATTAGGTGCATTTTAATAATGCCAAACATAGTACTTTGAATCCAACCCATCTGAAATTCAATGTACCCCTGTACAGCTCCACTATATGAAATCAACTACATGATCTTAAGTCCAATGTACATATGGTCAGCTCTCCATATCCTCAGGTCACACATCCCCAGATTCAACCAATCTCAAACAAAAAGCATTTGGGGGGAAAAAATTCCAGAAAGTTCCCAAAAGCAAAACCTGAATTTGCTGTAAGCTGCAACTATTAACCTAGCATTTACATTATATTTACAACTATTTGCATAGCGTTTACATTGTCTTTGGTATTATGAGTAATCTAGAGATAATTTAAAGTACATGGAAGGATATGTGTAGGCTACATGTAATTACTATACCATTTATATATGGGACTTGAGCATCTTTAGATTTTGGAATTCAGGGTGTCCTAGAATATATCCCCCACAGATACTGATGGGCAACTGCACAGTTAAGTACTAATTTGGTGAGAAATACCACCATGGTCTCAGTCAACCTATATATATATTTTTTTTTTCTTTTAAATATATACACATATTTTAAAATATTTAAGTTATATATAAATGTAGAAGGTTCTTAAGTTATCCACATAAAAATATATTTTCTGAATGGATATCACAGGAAAGATATCAGAGGGCAAAGATAAGAAGAAAAGAATTAGAACAGATCAGTATAAAATATAAACAATAATTTCTTTCCATTTGCTTCACTCAAATTATGTGTTTTGATGATACTTTTCAGTTATTTAAACAACTTTTTGAGAAATTTAAACAGATGAAACATGTGTTTAGATTATTTGGTTTTATGTGAAAAGAAATTAAACTCATGAAAACTAGTACTTTTGCAAAACATTCACATTCTACCAACATTATTTGGAAGTCACCTTTCCAGAAGATTTCTCACCTGTATTCTTAAAAAAAAAAAAAAAAAAGCATGTATGATAGTTCAAGAATAAGCACATTATGGAAAGAAGTAAAATTCAGACAGATAACGTAATGTTAATATTTCAGGTCCAGCTTGGGTCCACTGTGTAGGGGAATGTCCGTCCTGGATACACGGGCCTTTGGTATCCAGTAGTGCCATGAATCAAGACCCAGCCTGACTGCTCATCTGGACAGAATAGCACTGACTGTTGATGGGTCTTCTTCCCCCCCAAATAACAAATATTCCAGGGTGAATTTACAGATGGACTTGAACTATAATGTTTATATAATTGTGAATATAAATATCCCCATTCAGAACTTATTATTTATAGGCTAATCAATGTAATATTTGACACTGTTAGTTCACTCTTTATGAAAGTCTTTTGTGTTTTCATAAATGGTAGTTAACAATGAATTCTGAACTTCCTAAACTTATATCTCTATGCTCCTTTCCATTGTTTTTTTCCAGTATTTTGAATCTCGACTCTTCTGTCAAATGGGGATAATTAAATTTGTAATATGGTGTGAAAGCTCATTCTGCTTGAAGCCTTTATTTTACCAAGCCTCCTTATTGTTTGACCTGAATTTTGCCATCAAAATTTAAAATTTAGATAAATAGCAATTAAGTTCTGTAATAGTTTAAAAGCAATGTGTGTATGCATGTGTGCATTTAGTCTGTCTGACTCTTTGCAGCCCTACGGACTGTAACCTGCCAGGCTCTTCTGTCCATGGATTTTCCAGGCAAGAATAGTGGAATGGGTTGCCATTTCCTATTCTAGGGTATCTTCCCAAGGCAGGGATTAAACCTGAGTCTCTTGCATCCCCTGCGTTGGCAGTAAAGTATTTCAATTAAGAGTTCTTTAAAATATTTCATGACTTACTCTTGAATTAATGATTATGGCTTGAACTACTCTGAAGAGTGTGGATACATTTTAAACAAGAGTACTGAGATGGGAACATATTGCTTACCTGAATGTGTAGTTTATGTTTCCCCAATATGTGAACTTAAGTATCATATCACCTACATATGGTAGATTCTGAAATTTTAAGAAAAGTTTTGTAAATTGGATGATTATTACTACATGAATTTGATAACTGCCCATAGTGATTTTCTTCTCCCATTTATAAATGGTAAATGGCTGGTATGAAAATGATTAACTCATAAAATTAGATGTCAATAAATACAAATAAATTTAATCAAAATTTACTAGTTACCATTTATCTATGATTTCATTTTATTAAAAGTTAATTTAGAAAATAAGTACATTTTATGGAGTCTCTATACATATAATTATCTTAAAATTAAAACATAGAAAAAAGGATCACATTAGTTTCTTTTTTTAGTCTTTATTGAGTTTATTTATTTGGTGTGGTACACAGGCTTAGCTGCTCAATAGTGTGCGGGACCTTAGTTTCTCAACTAGGGATAGAACCTGCATCCCCTACATTATAGCGTGGATTCTTCACCACTGTACTGCCAGGAAAATCTCTAGTTTCTTAGTGTACTACAGCTGTGGGGTTTTCAAAGCCTTAACATATATAACATATAACATCTGACATCTTTATAACATACAACATCTTAACATTTAACATCTGAATTGCATAGTTTCAATATTTTATAAACCATACCAAGTAATAGAACAAAAGAAAGACATTCTGACCAACACTATTTCTGCTGATATGATGTAAATTAAAGATAACATATATACTATACATATTTATATTTATATATGCCTGTATTCTAAGTCACTTCAGTTGTGTCTGACTCTTTGCCCCTCTATGGACTGTAGTCCACCAGGCTCCTCTGTCCACGGGATTCTTTAGGTAAGAACACTGGAGTGTGTTGCCATGCCCTCCTCCAGGGGATCTTCCCAACCCAGGGATTGAACTTTCATCTCTTAAGTCTCCTTCATTGGCAAGTGGGTTCTTTACTACTAGTGCCACCTGAGAAGCCCATATTTATATATCTACACACATAAATATAAACATATTGTGGAAATTGTGAACCTTGACCACCTATTTTCTTCCCATGGACTGGCAGTATTATCAGTATAACTTGTAGAAATTTTCATTGCAGTTATTAAAAATGTAATAACTATGAATAAAATGATCAAATAAGCCACCTTCAAATACATTATTTACCAACAGATCAATATTTCAACATGTTTCTATAAACAACCTTAGCTTTAACCTTAATAACTTCTAGGTTTGAATCCAAGACCCGGCTCACACCTGATCAGTGATCAAATGACATCACATATAAGTCATATTTTAAGTGCCTACTATGTATTAAACTATGTTAGGGTCTGTCAACTACAGAGACAAACAAGATTGATGTGATCACTGTCTTCAACCATTCTCCTATCTAGACCACTCTGTGATAAATTAACTTTATGAATAAAGAGTTATAACACTGAACCAGAGATTCAAAACTCTTCAAACTTAATAACATTAGTTATTTTGTGTGTAAATCAATTAGGTCTTTATTAAGAATATAGTTTACACATCTCAGGACTTCCCTGGTGGCTCAGACAGTATAGAATCTTATTGCAATGCAGGAGACCAGGATTTGATCCCTGGGCAGGGAAGATCCCTTGGAGAAGGGAATAGCAACCCATTCCAGCCTTCTTGCCTGGAGAATGCCCTGGACAGAGACTGGTGGGCTACTATAACCCATGGGGTTGCAGAGCCAGACATGACTGAGTGCCTAACACTTTCACTTTACACATCATAATGAAAAGAAGGAATGAACAGAAATTGTGGAGTGTTAAATCTCTTGCTAGCTATCCAGTCTCAATATTTTTATTGTGGCTCTTTAAAAATCTTATGCATTAAGTAGCTAGAGATGAAGCACAGAATTAAAATATTTCCATCAGCTTCTGTTGATTAGATATTATTTCATAGTTCAAAAGACTGCACTTTTCTTTTTGCCTGCTAGTCTAAGTCCTGCTTTTTCAACACTGCCAAATGGTCCTGCTACCATTTACTTCAAACTTAACCCAGCAACAGAGTGTGATGGAAAATAATAACTACTTCTTTGCTGAGACGTTACATGTCAACTTTTCACCTAAGGCAAAATTTAATGGCTGACTTGTGAATCTTCATTTCTAGAGATTTATTATGGAAACACTGACATAACCTTTAACCAGAGCAAACAGAGCCACTCTAATAAGCAGGCAACACCAAAACTAAAAATGCACAAGGAACAGAAAGATCCTGGCAGGAATTAATCTGCCATTTTCACACATCTGCCCAAGGGAAGCATTGTAATTGCAAAAATTTACTCTAAGACTGCTGAGACTCATAGTAATTATGTTTCTTTCTTTCTTTTTTTTAATAGAAATAGCCACAGGTGGTAACAAATTGGGTTTTGAAACTGGGAACCGGGCATGCATTCTAACCCAAATTACTATGTAATTGTCTCGATTATAAAAAAAAAAAAAAATCATGGAAAACCTATTGCTCAAAATCAGGAAAAAAAAAAGTCTCCTTAAATGTATTCCCTGTCTGGTTTCTCCCAGCTTAGTCATTCTGCTTCATTTGTTGGTATTGGCACAGCTGACGTGAGGGCCACACTGCAGAATAGGCTTTTGTCAGTAACCTTATCTTGACTGGGAGTGGGATTTGTTTACTGAGATAATTTCCTTATTTTCTGCCTTATTATCATCTAAGAATAAATACTAGCCTTCCTAGAAGGTCAGGATCTGGAAATTTATCTAATGGTTACTATCCACTCATCTGCCAACATTTAAAGTATCAGGTTTTAAACTATTTTTTTTTCAATCTATGTATTGTATCAAAATATTTCCTATTTTTCATATAATATCTTCTCTCAATAAAGTGTCTTTATCCTACATTTAGATTCATGTATTAGCACCAATATATTTTCATTGCTCCTAAAATTACAAATGCACTCTGTGCCTATGCCATGCCAAGTAAGAGTCACCTATATCTCCAAACATTTCTCATTAATCAGAAATTTCTGATTTAATCAATCAAGATTAAAGTAAGAGAGTAAGGGTTGGTTTAAAACAAAAAGAAAAAACACAATTCATTAATGTTACACAAGGTCATCCAAAGCTAAAATAATAAACATAAAGCAATCGAGTGTCTTGCCTTAAAACTATGTGAAGGCAAGTTTGACACAATCTTTAATTCTATCTTAATGGGAATATTTGTAATGATAGATGATTGATTTATCTTTCATTTTGTATGGTTTATATCTCCTCTTATTCATATTCTTAGTGCATTAAGTTGATTTGCGATAAACTATTTTAAAACAGATGCAAAACTGCCAAAGCAAAATAGAAATTTTGTGTCTTAAGAAGACACAGTAATAGAAGTCACCAATATCGAGCAATTTCCTGGGTTTTTGCTGATAGAACTATTGAAGTCAAAGCTAATTATTTTTCAAGTTGCCCAGAAATTTTTATTTATTTGCATCAGTAAAAGTGCATTTTGGTAACCTCATACTATGGATGGATAATCCTTCTCATGACAATTATAAGTGAGTTGTTTACATATATATGTCAGTTTTGCATATTCAGCTGCTCTGGTGTGGAAAAATAGCAAACATCTATCAAACATTCAGTCCTAAAATAATCTCAGTATATTCTGTTAAAATATGCTGTGTGCAAAATAAAATGAAGATCTTTTAGCAAAGGTTTTTACATGGGAATCTGTGAAAATAAAAGGAATAATATATTGTAAGTATGAAAACTATAGCTTTGCATCTTGAAACTGATACAAATGTTTGTACTGCACATAAATAAACATTAAAAATTGTTCTAAGACATTGATTGTCTAAAATTGTATTCTAAAAATAAAAATGAAATTTTGACCCTGTGTACATTTCTTTCCTATAATAAAATAATTATGATTCTGCTTTATAAAAGCTATCAAAATTTGGGATATATATATATATATTTTGAGTTTTACTGAATTGGAGGACATGAAAATTGTAGGTATAAGTATAATTCAGTCATTGCTTAACAATGATTACTGATTCAGGTAGAAATATTGTAAAAGTATACCAGTTGATGACTTATGCTTAAATTACATTTTTAAAGTTACCACCAAGTGAAGCTTAAGAAAACATACCTAAGCACCACAGTTGCTGGAAAGAAATTAGTTGAGTCACATAAGTTAAACCTATCACTTAAAAATATATATGCCATCAAAATAGCATTAGAAAAGTTGAGAATATAGTCACTATCCATATTATATATATCCATATGAATACAATTTACAAACATGTATCCAGTGTTTCTTGAAAACAGCATATATCTAAAAAACGATTATGAATATATAGCTTTGAAAACATGAAATAGAGCTTTAATGTTCACACTTTCACATTCTACAAAGGCTGCTTCTAGTTGATAAAAGAAGTAAACAAGAAATTTTCCTTTAAATGGCCCCTTTAATATGTTTCACTAATTAAAAATCAATAAAAAATATTACAAACCTAAAAAATAAATATTTTTCTTACAGCGTGTATTCTACCAAACAAAAGTTTACAAGATAATAGCCATCGTTACCTTGCCTGTTTTTCATTCAACACAAATATGGTTCATGACCATTTCAGAGAATAGAAATATAAATAAAAGAACTTAAATCTTTAAATATTTCATAATGTATGAAATAAAATGCATTTCTTATACCATTAAATTATTTTAATATATTCCATTCCCCTAATCAGAACAAAGTCTATTTATGTAGATTAGTTACATCTAAAGTCTAATTTATCCAACCTGTATTTATCCTTTGATCACAAAGCTTGTTAACTTAAATGGTCTTTTATTGTTATGATTCATTTTCCCATAATTATGCTGTTTAACTGCCTTATTTTTTGAATAAATATATGCAAACGTGCCAATCATATTTAGCACAGTTATGCTAGATGCTCAATGAACTGTAAGAGTCATTTCACTACAATAAAACTCCTTGGAATAGATCCAGGGCAGAGACTACAAATACCAGTAATCAGAATGTCACCAGGATCAGAACAGACAAACAGAAGTGTGTCACATGTATATCAATAGATTCTCTCAAACACTGTCTGAAACCAATTTTACAGTCTATCACTGGAAGAACACAGTGCACAAGAGTGAAAAAATGCCACCCACACTCCACAACTTTGCATCTGTATTTTGTTACATCTTTTTTTTTTTTTTTGCTTTACCTTAAAAATATTGAATTTATACTTCTGCAGTAGCAAGGAAGCAAGACCAGGCTTCTGCTTAGTCACAGGACAGAATGTTGATGCCATTAAGAACTTCTTTATTATAAGATAATTTATTTCAGGAGACCAAAGGATAGCAATAAATCACTGTCAAAGCTAGTGGTGAAAGCTATGACTAACTGTAAAATACTGTGTGCCTTTGAAGGGAATTCTTGTCAACATCTCCTGTGCTAAAACAGGTTGACAATAGGTTAGTGTAGGTCCAATGAAGATTTAAAAGTGTTTTGTAGATGAGTGTCAGAAGTCAACACTATCTTCAAATTGATAGGCAAGATGACCATTATGTTAGTCTCTAACAAATAGTCATTGGTTGAAGGAATTCAATAGAAAAAAAAAAAAAAAAAACCACCCTCTCCCTAATGACTTTACTAAAAGATGGCTTTAAGATAATGCCCAGTGGGATTTATTAAACAGAAGAATCACTGAGGGGAATACATTCTGAAGCAATGACTAAAATCACAATTAGCAGGTGCATTTGTAAGAATTTACCCATTATTGAGTGTATTGCAAGACTTCTCAGCATAGGGGAGTTAAGTTTCACTTCCTGACTGGCATCAGACCAGTTCCAGAGGCTTCACCTTCCCCCTCTGGTTTCATTAGCAGGCTCCCAGCATATACTCTCACAGTGCCTCTAGACACCCCACCGCACTACCCGAAGACTCAGAAAACTTGGGTTTCCGCATTGCAGGCAGATTCTTCACCATCTGAGCTACCAGGGAAGCCCCAATCTACATAAACTCCAACCTACTGTCCACTGAAAGCCAGTTATTCCTGAACTACTCTGGAATAACTGCCTCTATTTTAAGGAACTTCAAAATGTTTGAAGCTTTAAACAGTGAGATTATCAAGTTTAAAGATATTTTCAAGGAAAAAGAAAGGTTTGAGTTCATCCTAGAAAAGAAAACTACCTTTGAAATAAAAAAGTATAAAAATGGGCTAATATTTGTGCTTGACCCTTTATGTACATTATACTAAAAATGTAAGGACATATACACATGTATATGCATACATTAATTTGGCCAGGAAGTTTGATTGTTTACATTTTCATAAATATGGGGAGAGCCAGCCTTCACTGAATTAAGGCATGTAAACCTTTATTAACCTTAATTTTTTAAATATTTTCTTAATTTACATCTCTTACTTATATAGATGTATTTCTACCACATTTATTACATAAGCAGTACTAACAGTGAAAAATTTGAAACCTGACAATAGTAGTGAAACATGATAAAGTATAAATATTATCCTTTTCAACAATATTAAATATTTATCTACAGATTTAAATATGTATACTTCTTAGTCTTATAAGAGATAATATTTGGGATTATTTTAAAACTAACATTTATTTTAACCTCATATATAAATGTGTATCTATGCATCATAAAAAAGTGAATAAAATGTATTATAAGAGCAACTTTATAAAGAAAAGTTTTTAGAAAATATGTTCTTATTTTATTTGTTGAGTGTGACTTGATCAATATAGTTATAGGCAACAGGTAATGCTTTAGAACATGTAAATTTATTTTCTTGACTAAAAATACGTTCAAGCAGTTGAAATAGGAATTTTATTTAGCATGCTTTTCTATGGCCTTCTATATTTCATGATTGCACACAGCCTTAAATAACAAGAAGATGCCAAGAATAAAATCCTCCATGCAGATTTCTATATAATAGTATTTATTGATATTACAAAATTCACTCATAGAATTCAAGAAAAATTGTAGAAGTCACTCAAAGAACTTAAATTAAAAATCATCTTACTGTTACATTTTAAAAGACTGATAAAGATGTAAGAATAAGACCTTAAAGATAATAAAGTACCATCTAGCTAATATTTTGAAAATTTTCTTGAAAACTAAGAAATAATTGTTAAAGAAACTATTACCTCATGAGCAGTTAAATCAGCTGAGACTAAAAGTGAGCCTCAGGGTTCTAGTTCATATAGTAAAAATGTTATGACTTTTGATTTTTTATTTATTGTAAAATAGAGAAATGCACAGAGATTTACACTGCAGCTGAAATTTTCAAAAGCACACGCAAAACTAAGAATAAAAATAATAACATATTAAGAATGATAATAATTTGAATTTTAAACTCGTCTCCAAAGAAACTCAAACTGCTGAGTATCCACCTTAACTGCTGAGTATCTTTTAAAGTTCATCCCTACTTTATTCGTACTATTTTTAATATATAGTAAAAACAGGAAGCCAGCTTCCCTGGTGGCTCAGATGGTAAAGAATCTGCCTATAATGCAGGAGACCCAGGTTCAAATTTGGTTTGGGAAGATCCCTGGAGAAGGGAATGGAAACCCACTCCAGTGTTCTTGCCTGGAGAATTCCATGGACAGAGGAGCCTGGTGAGCTACAATCCATGGGGTTGCAGAGTCGGACATGAGTGAGCGACTAACACTTCAACTTCAAAAACAGAAAGATATGTTTTATGATTGTGTATTCACATGAATTTCAAGTAGAAATTAAATCTATCTTTTAAAAAACTTTAAAAAATGCAATTGGGCAAGATAATTCTAGAGGCATGCAGTAAGATAGGGATATTCCCTTCCTACTCAGCCCATCACAAACCCTAGAAGTAGAGACGTATATCGAGTTTATGGAAATAAGTGCATTTACCCAATAAAACTGTTTCATCTTGGAATAATACTGAAAAAGATTCTTTAAAATCATGAATGAAAAAAAAGTTATTCACATACTTTGTGCTTGTTACTGAAATGCCTACCATACCAGAGTGTGAAGTTGTGAAAATCGAGGTCTTGAGAACTCATCCGGGCCCCAAGCCAAAAATCTCTTATATTAGAGAAGTAGGAACAAGACAGACAATGGTTAATGTTGCTAGGAAAGATGTATTTTGTCTTTCACCCTTTCATTCTAAGATACTGAGTTTATTGTCTACATTATGATACTAGAGTCCTCTATGCCTCAATCTCATTTTTATATATTTGGATTGACTGAAGGTATTTTCATATGTTTAATTCACTTTTATTGAAAAGGCCATCCAGGTATATCAAAAGGATTTCCTCCTCCAGGATAAAAAGTCTAAAGTCAACCAGAATGTGAATCTTTTAAAATTGAACTGTAAAACACTGTGTAAGAATGTATTCCTTTCAAAAATTTATTTTAGTATATCTTATTCTGTTGGCTCAACATATTTTCTCCTATGACAGCATATTAAGATGACTACATTTTAGGTGCTATCAAAAAAAAAAAAACAAAAACTGAAAACACAGATGTTCAAACAAAACTGGAAATTCTCCCACCAGTGAGAAGTCCCCAGCCTGCTCCCTCTTGCAACCAGGACATCATTGAAAACACCTGTGGAAAATTTACCTGTCTACCTGATAAATAATTCTTGATAAGTCACCTTTAGCAGTAACTCATGACAATTAATAATGACCTCCACTTGATTTTAGATTCTCATACTAAACTATGAAATAATCCACATGAAAACTGCTCCGATGAAGAGTGTTTTTATAAATTTGTATAATAATCTATTTGTCTAACTGACCACAAAATCTGTATTCCTGTTTTCTTCCAAATTACTTTTGTGGCATTAAAGTTAATAAGATATTTCATTATAATAGTATTGTATTATGACTCACACTACTGAGGATGTTTTAATCACTAGTCAATTGTTTGAACACTTTATAGACTGACTTTACATGGGCTAAGAAACTTGAAGAAAATCTGCAATAAAATACCTTTTCACAAACCACTGTTTTTACACCAGCTTACATGATTTTTCGGCATCTATTCTCAATAAAAATTCATGCTGAAAAATCTATAGATATTAATCTTAAAATTTTAGAGCCTGCAACTCACACAAAACCTTTTGAGAAATTTTAATTTGAGTTGTACCATGAGTCTTATAAATCCCAAAGTTCCTAAATTTCATTTCACCACACTTTAACAGTGTATCTCAAAACAATATTTTTTTTTCCATTTCATCAATAGAAATGCACTGGGAATATTCTAAACAGCACCCAAGATGCTGGAAAATAAAGATAAACCAGACCCAATAGCTCCTAGTCCATTTGTATTCTGTGGATTAAAATTCTTCCTTCAGAAATACATGGGTTTAATAGTATGTTTCCTCAGCAGGCTGTGTTAAATAAACACACACTAATAAATGAACTTGAAACAAGAATATGGGATGCCTGAACACTTTAATTTGAGCATGTCACTTCAGCATAAAGTGGTTGCAGCACATTAGTTTAAAAAAGAAAGAAAAAAAGCAAGGTCACTGTACTCAATTTACTCTGTTCCCCATAATAGGCCCTGAGAAAAACCTGACACACTTAAAAGGAAATTAACATATTAGGAACTTAAAAGGCATCCCTTATAAGACTGCAAAAACTCAGTAGAAAACAAAAGAGCCTGTTTTAACATTGTATATTGAGGATATTCCCAGGGTAGAAGCAATATGGGCAACTGAGCCAGGTTGGAAACCATTTCAAGAGCTTAAACTTATCCTGTGCCTTTATGTCATGAAGCAAGATTCTGGAAGAAAGGGAATAGCAGGAAAACAAGGAAGTTTGCCTCCTTTGTTTTCTGTTCAAACTCTCTGTCCCCAGCCTTGTTTGACTGTGTGTGTGTGTGTGTGTGTGTGTGTGTGTGTGTGATTTGCTCTGGCTCAAGTTTTACTGCTAATGAGAGAAATCATCATCATCTGTCCCTCGGGCAATGGCCAGCTTCAAGAACAGTATGGTGTAAACACTGTACAGGGACCCCTGTCCAGCAAAATCTCCTGGGTACTTCCACCCAGGATCGCTCCTCACTAAACTGATCAGGAATCAGACTTGCTGAGGATCTCACTGCACAAACTTCATTCTTATTGGACACTAAATAAGAATTCAACTCATAGTACTTGAAGTGGAAGATTACGCATTAACCCTCTGTGACATCTTTTTAACTGTCAATAGTAAAACTATAAGAAAAGTATATAACAAGTGTATTTACAGAAATTATCAAAAATACCAGTTTTATACACAGACTTTCATAGAAACTATAATTTTTCATGGGAGAAATTTCTTGTTCATTTGTATAGAGATCTCCAAAAATCACGATTACTAGTGTATAGTAAACACTGTAAAAAATGGGATTTAAAACTACAGTGGATACTTTAGTATTCAGTAGTGTTCAGTATGAGTCTGATTTATAAGGACATTAAAATATTATGACACTGTTTTGCTGAGTTTTACTATTTGTTACACTTCTGTTTAAAATGATAAGATTATGAAATTCTACTACTGTTTTATAATAATAAATGTTTTTAATAATAAAAAACATTACTGAGTCAAGTGTCACTAAAAGGTATTTGTTTTTTCAAAGCACAAAATTCTGAGCAAATTGTTTTCATTTGCCCCAAACTAACTTTCCTCCCAAAATGTCACTTTCAGTAAACTCAACTTCAAATTGCAAGTATTGCTCATCCAGAGTAATCTTTAGCAACACACAATGATAAGCAAAAATTGTTTGTTTTTATGATATAACTCCGTAGTAGATAAAGAAACTAGGTAGTAACTAAACACAGTACAGTCAACTGCTTTTGTTAGTCTAGCGCCCATGCTGGGTCAGTTAGGTTTTTTTCATATACCAATAATGTGAATCTACTATCTGATGTATATTAAATATCACTTAGATATACTGAAAATATGCAGTATGCAAATTAAATGCATCCTGGAATTCTTTTTTGGTACAGGTGCCTTTAGTGAAACTTTGCCTCCTGTTTTCACAGTAGAGAATGAGACCGCCCCTCTAGTGTATCTGTTCATCTCTCAATGACAGTAAGGAAACAGATCAGGAAAATCACAGGACAAAATAAATAGAAACTTTTCATAGATATCTACAAGTCATATCTAGAGCCTATACTTTTTCAAGTTTCTCAAAGATCTTCAGAGTATAATTCACATTTCCAAGCTTAAGCTACACTAATGCTCTGTCTGCAGTTTCAGCTGAAGAATTAATAAGATTTGTGTCCTTTAGAATACTTTTCAAAGAGAAGCACTGATTTGGGGGGTGGTGGTAAAAACTGATATTGAGTCAGGCTCTGAAAATTCTGACTGGTTGTTGGTTGCTATGCTGTACTTAAGTAGTTCGCTTCTTTTAAAAAGTAGTTAACTACTTAATATTGGGGAATCCATTTCTGTCTTTTGCCATCAGATTTTTTTTTTAATGAAATACAAACATTTTAAGTGAATTAACTGTAAAAAAAAAAAAAAAAAAAAAAAAAGTTCTATTCTAGTAATCCTCTTTTGCGGAGAGAAATGCAGACCAGCAAAGTAAAATAAACTGTGAACACTGAACCCAGGTAACATTGTAAAACCTATAAAAAAAAAAATAAACGTTTAAAATGCAACAAAAGTAAGACATTTTACATCTTGTAGGTTTTCGACTATTCACATGGGAGGGGTTATGTGTAGAATATATTGGTCAGGCAGTGGCCAAAGTGGAAATCCTAGTAAGTGCCCTTCTCACAGCAGCTGGCAGTGTGGCTCATCCTGTTTCAAAGGTTTCAGGACAGCTCCCCAAGCCAACAAGAAAGTGAAGTCCCAGTGACGCTAAAAGTCTCCTACCTGAATTATGGACATCCGCGTGGCTGGGGTCTCGCTCGCGTTTGTCCCTTGCCCGGTGAAGCTGGTGTGGCAGCCCGCGTGGCCCTGGGGAACAGTCAGGTTGTTGGAGGCCGGTTTGAGATACATCACCTCGGACCGCGGCGAGCTGAGCGGCAGGCGCGTCTGGTAGTCGAAGTACATGGGGGAGGTGGCCAGGGAGGGGCTGCTCACCACATTCATGACGTTCATGGCGTTCCTCTCCTCCACCTCGCTCTGCACCAGCATGATATCGTTCTTGTTGATCTTCTTCTTCTTGCCCTTGCCCCCGCCCAGCTGCGGGTGGCTGTACTCGGCGATGCGGCAGTTGTAAGTGCGAATCTCCTTGTTCTCGCGCTTGCACTTGACAGCGATGGTGATCATGGCCGCTAGGAGGATGATGGAGATGGTGCTCAGGGTCACGATGAGCGGCAGCGACATGTCCCAGTGGCGCTGCTCGCCGTTCACCCGAGGAACGCCCTCGGGCAAGGAGCCGCTCACCGAGCGGATGATGAGCTTGGCCACCGCGGACAGGGTGGGCTTGCCGTGGTCCGTCACCTTCACGACCAGCTCCACCACTGGCGTCACGTCTTCCCAGAAGGGGTGCAGCGTGCGGATCTCGCCGCTGGATGGGTCGATTTCAAACAGGTGGTCGTCGTTCCCGTCCACGATCTCGTAGGTGAGGCGCCCGCTCTCGCCGAAGTCGCTGTCGAGGGCGCGCACGGTGCTCACCAGGTAGCCCAGGCCGGCATTGCGCGGCACCTGCAGCTCGGCCGTGTCGTTCTGCAGCGTGGGCAGGACGATCACCGGAGCGTTGTCATTCACGTCTAGCACCGTCACCCTCACCGTGGCGTTGCTCTCCAAGTGCGCGGGAGCCCCGGAGTCCTTAGCAAGCACCTTGAACTCAAACGCCTTGGTCTGCTCATAGTTAAAGGAGCGCAGGGCGTAGATGGCCCCGTTGGTGGGGTTCACGGACACGTAGGTGTAGATGGACACGTCGCCGATGTGCGACGGCAGGATGGAATAGGACACCGTGCCGTTTTGGCCCAGGTCGGGGTCCTGGGCCAGCACCGAGCCCAGATACTCTCCCGGGATGTTGTTTTCGTGCACCTGCAGCACGTAGAGCCCCTTCGTGAAGCGAGGCGGGTTGTCATTCTCGTCCAGAATCTTGACGGCGAACGACTTGGTGGAGTTGAGTGGAGGCGAACCCCCGTCCCGCGCCACGATCGTCACGTTGTACTCGTCCTGGGTCTCGCGGTCCAGCGGGCGGTCGGTCACCACCGTGAAGAAGTTGTCGTAGTTCTCCTCCAGCTTGAAGGGCACGGAGCCCCCCGGGCCGCCCAGGCCGCCGCCGCCGCCCGGCCCGCCTCCTCCCAGGACCCTGCACTGCAGCTGCCCGTTCTTGCCCGAGTCTCGGTCGGTGACCCGCACCAGGGCGATGACGGTGCCGGGCGGGGCCGCCTCGCTCAGCGCCCCCTGGCGCACGGAGACGAAACCGATGGACGGCGCGTTGTCATTGCGGTCGATGAGCTTGACCGTGACCTTGCAGTGGGCCGGGATGGGGTTGGGGCCCAGGTCTCTGGCCTGCACGTCGATCTCCAGCATCCCGTTCTCCTCATAGTCCAGGTTGCCCTTGACCCGGATCAGGCCGGTCTTGGGGTCGATGGAGAAGAGCTCCCGCACGCGGTCGGGCACATAGCTGCTGAAAGAGTAGAGAACTTCGCCGTTGGGACCCTCGTCGGCGTCGGTGGCGTTCAGATCAATGACCACGGTGCCCAGCGGGGCGTTTTCGGGCAGCTCCACCAGGTAGGAGGGCGCCTCGAAGACGGGGCTGTTGTCGTTCGAGTCAATCACCTTCACGTTGATCTGCACCGTGGCGGAGCGCGGCGGCTCGCCGCCGTCCAGGGCGGTCAGCACCAGCGTGTGATGGTTCTGCTGCTCGCGGTCTAGCGCCTTTTGGATAACCAGCTCTGGGAACTTGGAGCCGTCGCCGCGGGACTTGACGTCCAGCGCGAACAGGCCGTGGTCGTCGCGCGTCAGCAGGTAGGTGCGGAGCCCGTTCTCGCCGGCGTCGGGGTCGTGCGCACTGGTGAGAGGGAAGCGGGTGCCCGGGGCCGCGTTCTCTGAGATGTCCATCTCAATCTGGTCCGAGGGGAAGGAGGGAGCGTTGTCGTTGATGTCCTGGATCTCTACCTTGATCATACAGATCTCCTTGTCATTGGCGAACACCTCGAGGGACAGCTGGCACTTGGCGTTGTGGCGGCACAGAGACTCGCGGTCAATGCGCTGCTTGGTGTAGAGGAGCCCGCTGTCCGCTTCCACGTCCAGCAGGTGCGGCGCCGAGTTCTCCAGCACCCGATAGCTGCTGGACTTGCTTCGCCCGCCGCCACCGCCGCCTCGCTCTGCGGGCGGAAGCCCCGGCTGCAGGCGAGCATCTTTGCCGATGTTGCCGATCACCGTGCCGGCCCCTTGCTCCTCCGGCACTGAGTAGTTCAGGTTTTTGAGTGTCAGGGCAGGAGCCCATAGGAGGAAACAGCAACAGATGGAAAGGTACATCCCAGACCGGCGGGGTGTTGGCAGAAGCAGCCGGACTGGAGGGGCTAGCGGATGGGTGCGCGCCAGCTTGGGGCCCCGGGCGCAGCTTCCGCGCCCGACGCGAGCCACAAATCTCTGGATCCTCTTTCCTTCCGCTCCCGGGATGCGGCACCCGGCGGTCTCTCCTTATTCCGCTCAAGTTCCCCGAACCTGTTGATCTACAGCATCCGCACTGGGCTGGGAGCAGCGGTGCAGCGGAGCTGCAGGGGCTCTGAACAAGGCGGAGGCTCCCTGCGGCTGGGGGCGAGCCCGGGGCTTTGTCTCTCCCTCCTGGACTTCGGGTGACTCAAACTTGAGCGATGAGACCAGCGATAAGAAGGAAATCGCGTCTGGGGAGGGTGGTAATGAGCTGAAGAATCCGTAGGTTTTCCTCACTCCCGCTAGGGCGCTGCAAATCCACTCCAGCTTTTTGCCTCCGGAATACTCTTCACATCGAGTGGGGGAGGGAGCTGGGAGGTGTGTCTCTAGGCAGATCAGAAAGTGAAATCCTTACTTGTTTCTCTTCTCCAGTGATGAAATTGATGGGAATGAGGAACAAGGAAGAGAGAGAGAGTCAGATATATTGAAGCTTCCCCGGAGCCGTGTGAAATGTCTGCTTGCTTCGCGGGTTGGTCTGTTTTCAGGCAGCGTTTTGCTGCATTTAGAGATCTAATCTTGCATTGGCGGCAGAGGAAGCGGTGGCGGCAGACTGCATCTCCAAGCCAAGGGTGTTTCTTTTTATTTTTTTTCCCCCCTTCTCTCTCTCCGTTCCGAGCAGCCGAAGGGAGGGGAGGAAATGCAGCGCAAAGAACTAGTGTCCGGATTTGTAGTTTCCTCCCTCCACGAGGCTCCTCCCTCTCTTCCTCGGAAAAGGCTCTCCCCCAAGTCGAGGAAGCCACAGCCTGATCGGCGTTTGCGGTTTGAGTCTGTTGGGAGGGGGAAAATGTAGAGATGTATCTCCGCCTCTGTTGGTAGAACGCACTCTGATTTCTCTATGCTGAGCCAGTAGCCACCCCTACCATCCCATTCTCTGCCCGCGAGCAAGGACTTCTCTCCCTGCAGTTTAATTCCAGTTTGCTTTTCTTCCCAGGCGAAAGGAAATCAACAGGCAACTCATGGTTGGATGTGCAGATTTGAAGGGGGAGGGAGAGGCGGAATAAAAAGGAAGGGGGAGACACCCTCCCAGTCCTCGCACACACACTCTCCCTGTCTCTCGCTAGAAGGGAAACAGTCTCTGCATTCACAGGGCTGGGCTGTCAAGTGCCTCTCTTTTCTTTCTATTCAGCATCGCCTTCCAATGGCCCTGCCTCCCAGTCCTCTTCATCTAGAAAGGAAAACCTTGGCGAGGAATAAAAGTGGTGAATATTTGAAGCGAATAAAGTGCGGGCTTTTTCTTTTTTCTTCAATTTTTTTCCCTATAGTAGGAGTGGGCTGGATGAAAGGAACACATCAAGGTTTGGCGTGATGCATTCTGCAGTCTCGCTCTCACAGTCTCTCTGGGCGAGTCGCGAGGGCAGCGGACGAAGAGCTGCGGCCGCGGCGGTCCAGCCGGGGCACCCGCCCCGGGGAGCTACCGCCCAGGGGATGCTAGGCACGGGTCTGTCTACACATTATCTCGGGTTCTCGAGGCGCCTCGACAAACGGGAATGACACATCCAGAAATGCAGGTGTTCCGATCTGCCGGATGAGTCAGAAGCAGCGGAACGAATCGAATTCACTCTCGCCTCATGGTCCTCCCTTCACAGACATTAGTTGTGGCTTCTTCCTAACGCTTTCTCTGACTCACTCTACAGAAAGAAAAGCCAGATTCATGTTTTGGGAAAAAAAAGAAAAAGCGAGAGAAAGGGAGGGAGGGGAGGAGGGAGGTGAAGCTGAATCCAGCAGCACTTTTACTCTACCTCTTTCTGCCGGAGTCCGAGGCTCTGGAAAGCAAGGCGTCTGTTTTGCTAGGTGTTTTAATTTTAAAAAAGAAAAATAAAAAAATTAAAAAAAAAAAACCTTCCCTTTTTGTTAGGCGTAAAGGAACCCCCAAATCTTTCAGAGTCTTGGGTGAGAAAAAAAGAGAAAAAAATCTGGATTAGAGAGACTGTTCACAGCTTAGCTCCGCATCACAGTTCACGATTTTCCTGTCAGTGTTTTCTATTCACAAAGTCCAGTACTGGTGTGCGTAGTTAATTGTGCAGTCCGTTGTGGAGGCTTTTTTTTTTTTCCTCCTTTTCTGTCACGGGTGGTCTCTTTCAATCTGGTGCCTGACAGGATCAGCTCACAGCCTGGGAAAGACGTGCGGATTTCAAAGCAAATAAATCCATGTCCGCAGGCACAGCACCGGTGGAAAGGAAAGGTGAAAATTCAACAGTTGGAGCGGCGTCCCCCCGGCCGCCCTCCGCTGCCGCATCCGCCGGGCTCGCAGTCCCAGCTCTCTCCCCAGCGCCTCTCGCTGACTGACTCTATTCACCTCACGCCGCCGCTTAAACATTGATACTGATTCCCCGCCAGCCAATAGGCGCGAGGCGCCAGACCCGGCCTCCCCGGTCCCCGTCCAATGGGAACGCCGGACAGACGGAGGGGGCGGGGCCTCCGGCCCCGGCGCCTCAGAGCCATTGATCAGAGCCGCGAGACCCGGCCCGGCCGGGCTGGCCCAGCCCCGCGCTTGCCGCGGCGGGGGCGCCCCGGGCCTCGCCGCAGGGTCCCCCGAGTCTTAAACTGCCGGGAGAAACGCCTCCTCCGTCCTCCTCTGGAAAAAAAGAGAATCTGAAAAAAAAAGTTTGACAGCGATTTATTTATTGTTTTATCCGATGTACGCGGAAGCCGGAATCGCAGCGTGCTTGCAGAATAAGATAGCTGCGGTCTTCCTGATGGGCTTCTGCTCTCTCTCTCTCTCTCACACACACACACACACACACGCACGCACGCACGCACCGTACACTCACCCATACCTAGGAAGGCGTAGATCTTCCGGCTGCGCGTGGACCCATCTAAATGAGGCGCAGAGGGGTGTGTACGTGTTTCTGAGGCAGGGTGTGTGTGTTGTGTATTTCAGCGTGTGTGTAAATGCGAGGGTGCTGGCGCGCCCGCTTCTGCCCGCGCCGGTGCAAACAAACCGCGAGCAACAGCAATCAATACGTAACTTTCTGCATCCTCAGAGAAAAATCAGCGGTCCCCAGGGACCCCGGCAAGGAAAGTCACTTGATTATGAAAGTGCTTCAGAAGAAAAGCAGAAGCCCAGTGAAAGAGAGGCCATGTCTCCCCAGAGGAAAAAGCGCCTCTCCTTTAAGGAGAAAGGCTCACGGTCAATTCAAGCTTGGAGCTTGTTAAAACCCAAATCTAGCTAGTAATACTTAGAGCTTAACCCTTTACAGTCGCCAGCATCTCAGCCCAGATTCAAAGTAAAGCTGACATCCATATATTCACTCATAGTAGTTTTCGAGGTATTCTGCTTACCGTGATCTTGTTATTAAAGTTCCATGTGGAAATTTGAGTGCTGTGTCCTTAAGACCAAGTAGGTGTTGATGACCGTATTTGCCAAAGCTTCTCTGCGTAGAAACTGAAACATAAGCAGGAAGGCAGATCAGTGGGAGATCTGGTAAGATTCGTACTTTTTACCACCACCACCATACACGTATATAAACACACACACACACACAAATACACTCCTGATTCATCTACTTTTTCTACAACTTCACTTCCTAATCTCAGAGATTCTTTCTCCCCAAACTATCATCACAAGCATCCACAAGGGATGACTTCTTTGTTCCTGATCCAGTCATTCTGGGAAAGAGTTAAGAATGCAAAAGAAAATTGAAGTATTGAAATAGAAAAGGTGAGTGTTTTGATTGCTTGAGTATTGATCGCAATTCATAAATACTAAAGTGAAGTTGCCATTTATAAATTGTGAATGACTAACGTACAAGTCTGTAACATGAATCATTCAAGATTCAAAGAAATCAAATCCAGACCAATTACAAGAAAGTTCTGATGACTGTTGTTGGGATAATTGCTTAAAGATTCAGGTAAAGGAGCTATTATTTCTCAGAGGAGTCAATGAAATAACCTATAATATGAATTTGCAGATGATTGGATCCAAAGTTAATCAGTTTCTTTAAAAGACTATCTTTAAGAGTTTAAAAATGCAAAGAGGAATTCTTTACAGCCAGTCCTTCAAATCCTAAAATGTATTTGGATTTTGTGAAGAGGTAGTTTGTCATGCACATTCATTTGCTAGACAGGAGAGCTAGAGCTTTGTTGAAAGCTAGGTTATTTTGCCAAGTGAGTGCCTAACCACACTGCCCTGTGAAACATTTCTCAGGCAGGGGTTAGTACCTCTATCCTAATGTGTGTATCTTGAAATCTGAGGTGTAGAGTCTTTAAAAGCAGCCACTAACTTAAGTCAAGAGTAGAGGTTACACATTAATTTATTAATCATTACTTTTTTAAAATATGAAAAATCTGTTTTTTTTTTCCATTGCTTACTCATTCAAGGAAAGTCATAAAATATTCTTACTTGAGGTTTACAATAAAGCAAAAACAAGAGAATGAAAAACTTCCTAGGACATGGTAATATGATTTATTGGTTATTCTTAATTTGATCTTCTATTATCCAAATGAGGGGAAACCCACACTGTCTCAGAAAGATCCGCACATCATCATAGACACCAACTTGCCCACCACCCCTCCAAAGCAATTGTGTCATACCTCCCCCTAGTGTATGGAAAGAGAACTACCATGCTTATAGTGACTACCCCAGGGTTTCAGTCAAGGGGAGCAAAACAAAACTACTGCGTATCAGGTATCTTCTTGTTTTAGTTGCTAAGTTCTTTACGGCTAAGCCACCAGGGGAACCCTTAATTCTAATCTTTGTCTCATCCCTATTTCATTTTTAAAGGAAATTGAATCAAATGATACTTCCCATTGTTTGACTTCCCTTTAACCAGATAGAATTTTTAAAACTATAGTCACTCCTAATTTGTAACACAAATTCTATTTTTCCTAAATTTTTTTTCTGTTTTCAATATAATTTTTGAATAATTTCTTGTTAACTATTCTTAAAATACTGAGCTCAATTTAAACAAAAATAAATTATGTAAGTATTGTTAACATTACAAAGATCCTATTGGTTTTTATACCATAAGAAGCTATGAACATATGAGATTTAATAAGGAATCCAGAGGACCATAAAGTTGAGCATAACTCATGATATCTAGAATCTCATATTTCTCAAGAAGAAACTGGTTGATAATCATGATTTGAAATTACAATTGATAGTCTTAACCTTAAACCAAAATCATATTATTCTTTTGTTGTTGTTTAATCATTAAGTCATGTCTGACTCTTTTGTGACCCTGTGGGCTGTACAGCTTGCCAGGCTCCTCTATCCATGGAATTTTCCTGGCAAGACTACTAGAGTGGGTTGCCATTTCCTTCTCCAGTGGATCTTCCTGACCCATATTCTTCATTGCAGGCCAGTTCCTTACTGCTGAGCCACCAGGGAAGCCCCATGTACTCTTCTTTTATTATCACATATATTGAACATCCAAAGCTTTTGTGTGATTCAAACAAAATATATATGCATGATGCCTCATTAAGAAAGAGTACTGAGAAATACTCACATAGACATAGCATTATTTGATTAATAAGATAACATATTATAGGTGAGTTTTAAAATAAATTGATTAAGTTGGAAAGCTTCAAACAAATATTAAGGTCTATTTTTATAGACTGATAAAGGGTGATTAATACTATTACATTAAATCAATAATTGAATATCATTATTATTCAGGATTTTTAATTACAGAAGATATTTAATTTTGCCTCCAAGAGACTCTTTAACATTTATATTGACTAGCTATAGTTGTAGTTCCAAGAGTTTATGCATGTTGTCAAAATGGCAGCAATTATAACATTCTTCCAAAACTTGTCCTACTTGCTACATTCTTGAATTCAATAAAATACAGTTCTTAAGAGAAATCTTTGCTGCTGATAGTTTCAAATGTTTATATAACTGAAAAATTCTCTTCCCACTATTTCCTTTTTTGTCATTTTTACCATTATTTCACTAGCTGATTTCATATATTTTTATTTAACAGATGATTTTTAAAAATGACTTTAACAGCTAAACTGTTTTAGATTTAGTAAGTATCAAAAATTGTCATATCATATTTAAATTTACAAGTGAATTTTTTATTCATAGCTAGTTCTAGTTCCCATTGTCTGTTAGACATACTTGAGGTTCACCTCTACATATAGCTATTGATCAATTGCTAACTTTTAATCAAAGCTTCCCCTTTTAATAAATAACAAATATATACTACTAGTAGAACAATGACTAAAACATCTTTCTCCTTTATGAATGTGAATAAAGATAAGTAAAATATGTTTTTAATAAAGTAATACATATTACTTTATTAATATAATTTTTAAGTTTCAAGAGAAACATTGTATAATTAAACTATTTTTTATTACTAAATCTCTCCTCTATAATAAATTAGAAAAGAGTAAAGCATATCTATAAACCATATGATAAATTAAATGTTAACTTTTTTCTCATTTTAATTAAAATGATTAAATCTTTCTACTAAAAAATTTGTCAAGAAATGATATATATTAAATCCATTCTATATGATATGTATGTTATATTACAATATGATATAGTCACATACAGGTACCCTTCTCCTGGACACAGGAAGTAAGTTCCCAAAGAACAGTCAAATTAAAGTTACAGGATTAACCTTACAAAAACTTGGAATTTCTAGTAATTTGACATTCACACAATAATAAACTAAATTTCCAACTGGTGCTACATATTTTATATACATATATACATTATTTTATATACATATAAATCATAAGTGGCCATTCATAAATGAGTCACCAGTGATCAACTTTTGAATATATTTTAGTCTGTTTATTTGAAAATATTGAGGCTTAAATTTAAGAGGTAATTTAAAATTTTTATATTTAAGTTTTACAGTTTCAAACTATTTGGAGCGGTTTAAACAAAATGTGTGCATGTACTTGTGTGTAGAGTAGCTGAGAGAGAGGTCATACAAAAAACAGGAATTGTTCTACTAAAAATATATATGTTACAGTGTGTCTAATGGATTAATTAGCATACATTAAAAAGGGGAGTTGGATTACATTGTGTAGAATGTAAGTCTGAGAAAAGTTATCTTCAACTTCATAAATTTCTAATGGCATTATTTATATCTTCTTATGCCTTAGCTAGAAATGAGTTCAGTTAATTGTGAAACCTCCACTCTCCTGCCCCATAAGAAGTTGCATGCTAGCTCCCCCTTGTGGCCACTTTGACAATAAAAGAGACAGGCATTTGATTTAGGAAATTCTCTGCGTTAAAGAACATATATTTCTTCAATCATTCTTTGTATACTAGTTTTCAAAACAAATAAAAAGTTTTTTAATGAAATGGTTAATTTACAGATGTAACTGATGACTTGTTAAGATAAAATGACTGAAGCTGGGAACAAAAATAATTATTTCATGAATGGTGCAACAATCCCATGCTAAGTTAAGCATGTTAGGACAATTTTAAACCTTATAGTTAAGCATGTTAGGAGGATTCTAAAACTGAGAGACCAGCCCTTGGAGGGAACCTGGGCAATGATTCAGTAGGTGGCACTCTTTCCTCAGAGTCAGTTTTGCTATGATGACCTGAAATGATGTTTCAAAAAGCTATGTCATTGGAGGTCCTGCCTTTCAGGTGAGGCAAAACCCAAAAGCTTATAATCACTTACGATTATAACAGGGCAGATGTTTCTTTCCATTATTCTGAGGTATTTAAACATCCTTTCATATAGCTATCGCTCAGAGATCAATGAAAAGAATAGAATATATAAGAAGTACACTGAGCTCTTCAGAAAGCAAATAAGTACTCTACAAATCCTCTGCATTTTAATTATCGTCATAATCATTAACCCTCCCAAGTCTCAGTGACAAGGTCTTACTTGGATAATTATGTCCTACTTATGTAAATTCCTCTTTTCAGTGAGCTAGACACATTATTTCCTCTTATCTTTTAAAAATTCGGAGCAGTTCAATTCAAAACCAAGCACTGTTAAACAGCTATTGTCTGTCACCCTGGAAATAGCAGACTTTTGTTTTAGGTAGAGCACATTTGTTTAGCTTTTCCCTTCTAAACATACACAAACAAGTACACATCTAATAACATTATTTCTGCTCTCAAGTGATGAAGTGATGTTTTTGAAATCATGCTAAATAAATGGAATCACTGGAATGAATCATCTTTAAAAATAATATGGCTGGATGGATTTTTAGGGTTGCTGAAACCTAATTTCTAACATCAGCCTCTCAGAGAATGTCCACATCTTTTCAAGTCAGTGTTAACTGTTTCTAGAAAAGATGAGAGAAAAAAAGGCCATGGTCACTTATAAACTGCCAATACTAAAACAGAAATATAATGAAGTATTGTATTTTAATTAAATACTGAAAAACTTAAATCCAACTTTGGTGGTAAAAGAGCAATGTGTCTTTATTTCTCACTAAAATTAGTTATTGCAGTGTAAGTTTGATATGTGACAACCATAAATACAATATTAAACAAAAGAAAGTTAAAGGCTTGAGTACTTATTTAAATATTGTCCAGCTCAACTTCGAAAATGGACAAATTAAATCCTGAAATGTATTGGCTATAATAAATAGATGAGTTAGGATTATCTATGTTTTTATTATAGATGATTTGATCGAGGCATATGAACCAGAGGAAAGCATAAAAAATAATTTAAAATTATTGCACTGTTCAGTCATTTATACAAATATAAATGAACAATATTCTGAAAGTGTATCAATAACATACAGTGGTAATTAAATTCTTTCTTGACAAGGATCCTTTTGAGAATCTGCTGAATGCTGCAGAACTCCTTTCCAATAAGTCTGATGGTGATCTATAAATTCAGTTTGTAAAAATATTTTCACAAATACTTTTAGGAATTGTATATACTTCATTAACATACTCACTGTGTACAAATATTGAAATAACTCTTTTCAAAAATGATACAAAAGCAGGTTTGCTCTGCTAATATTAAAATTTTAAGAGAAATGAGAGGAATTCGTGTGATGTGCTGCACTTCATGATATATTTTAATAATTGAAAAATCAGTTTTTTGAAAGAAAAAGCTTCCTGTACTTTGATCAGAAACCTCACATGCAGAGGGAAGCTTAATTGATTGTAACTATTGTGCTACAAGCGATCCTCACAAGCAGCAGGGGAAGTAAAAGATTACCCAGGGAGCAGCCTCTCCATTTTACTACTCAGGTTTAGCAGCCAAAAGACCACTGAGATAGAGAAACCTTCCTCACTCTGACCAGTGAAAGATGGACATATAATTCTGCCTAGTTAGAGGTAAAGGGCCCTGTTACTGTGAACAGACATAAACAATTGGAGAACATACTCATGGTGAGGATTTAAACATTTATTTTATGACTCAGCCATTTCAACAAATATAAATTAGCAATATGCCAAAAGTGGTCACTAGATTGTTAAGTTATGGACCTTTTCAGGAATTTGCTGAATGCTTTAGAACCAATTTCCAACACATTTTCATATAAAAACATACATAGAAAATAGTACATAGTTTGTAAGGGAGCACTTATAAAGATGCAACCCATAGAATTCCTTGTGCTCCGCAGACTCCTGATTAGAAGACTCTTGAGCACCGTGGACAGCATAGTGTATCTCTCCAAATTGTTTCAGTCAAGACTGAAAGCATTTAAGAAAAGGAAATCAAAGTACTTTGAAATGCATGCATACATGAAAAGGGGGAAATAGTTCTGATTAATCCAAGTCTAAAATCTTGTTTAATTGGAAATATTAGTTTCAAAGTGAATTGGTGACATGTGTGGCTATCACCTATTCCTCCCTTGCCTCAAATCTTGCTAAATTATGATTGACAATATCATTAGAAAAATAAGGGGAAAATAACGAAAAGTGTGCGTCTTGTGAAAAAGGCAACAATGACATAATTGAATAACAAAGAATGTTTTGTGGATATAGTTGAGATGCAGCTACATGGAAGGAAACTTCTGAAATCTTAGCTTCCCAGAGTCACTTGCCTGGGTGTAAGAGGCAGAGATTTGGAAAAATGTAAATATCATGCCCACTGGAAAGAAAAGGCTGAAAAAGCAGGTGGTAGGGAGAGGGTGGTTGCATATTTTATCAGTAGTTCTGGGAATTGCAGCAGATGACTGAGCCTTTGCTTTTGTCTGGATCTGATCAAAATCTGCACAGTCTCTTAGGGAGCTGTCTACCTGTCTTTACCCTCTGTGAAGATAAACCAGGTAAATGTATTACTCTGAAAGATAGGTTCTGCAGAGGAGAGTTTCAGAACCACATTCAGGAAGCATATATTCTCTTGTGAAGTGGAATTAATGCAGAAAATCTTTCCAAAATTTTGGTTCATATTCTCAAAATATTTTTGGTTATAGTGAATCCAAAATATTTGAAGAAGTAGCCATGCAAGGGAAATAGTACAACATTTGAAAAGTCATGACTGAAGTTTGTAAAACTACAGTAGGTTCAGTCAACAGCACAAAGAATACTGGGGGGAAAAAAGTAGAGAAATATATGAAAAAAAATCACCTTTTTTTCCCCCTGTAACTCAGAGAAAAGGAGTCAATGTAGAGAAATTAACTCAGATAAAAAACAAATACAATGACAGGTGTAGGGTATCCATTAACAAAACACAATAGTAAATAACAGAAATTGTAAAAGAGACAAAGAATAGGATGGGAAAACGAGGAAGATCAATAACCTTGAAAATATGAGGGAAAAGGTTTTGGGGCTAAACAAATAACCAGTTTTATTAATTGAAATATTTTATTGATTACCACATGAACTGTAAAAGTCAAGTCAGACATAGTCCTTTAATTTTTGAATTTCAAGGATGAAAAGAATTATTGTGTTATCTCCAGGTGATGCCCCCCAGTACAGCTCTGTGGGCAGAGAGAGCAAATGAGCAGCCGTTGCTACATTTGTTCAAGTCCCAAGCCCACTGGTCCCAGGGGTGGGCTTCTACTATGTAGGATAAGTGCCAGTTTCAGAGAGCAAGCTGATGGGAAGAGGAGCAAGACAGCATGGAAGCTGAATTCCTTGACTCGTAGGCAACTCTCAGAGCTAAACCATAGCAGAAAACAGAGCTCTACCGTGTCCCAGAAGCTCCTTAGCATTTGGACTCAATTTAAGATTTTTATAAATAATGCACATTTCTCCTCTCATGACAGCCTTTATTAAATACGCTCATTCTACACTCCTCCCTGTAACAAGCTAGTGACATTTCAGTCTTACATAAACCTTGACTCCATATACTCAGAGTCCTACCTTCTCTTTTCTTTTCTCTGTACCAGAGTAAAAGTTCAATGTTCACAGTTATGCACATTTCTGCTCCCTATTTTGTTTCTTTCTTTAAGGTTAGCTGAACAATATGTTTCCTGATTTTACCAAATGATTTTTTTTTAATTTCTAGTAACTAATTTTGGTGCATTTTTTTTTTCTCCTACAAGATAGATCCTTCTAAATTTCTCATCCTAACAATACTACTGTGGTGTTGGAGAAGACTCTTGAGAGTCCTTTGGACTGCAAGGAGATCCAACCAGTCCATCCTAAAGGAGATCAGTCCTGGGTGTTCACTGGAAGGGCTGATGCTGAAGCTGAAACTCCAATACTTTGGCCACCTCATGAGAAGAGTTGACTCACTGGAAAAGACCCTGATGCTGGGAGGGATTGGGGGCAGGAGGAGAAGGGGACAACAGAGGATGAGATGGCTGGATGGCGTCACTGATTCGATGGGCATGAGTTCGAGTAAACTCTGGGAGTTGGTGATGGACAGGGAGGCCTGGCGTGCTGCAGTTCATGGGGTCGCAAAAAGGCGGATACGACTGAGCGACCGAACTGAACTGATCAATACTACACATTTAATACAGAACTTCTGGCTCCTTCAAATCAAGAAAAATGGAATCATCACATGAGACCAAAAAAAAAAAAAAACCACCTGTACAAGTGATATTGAAGAACAATCTACACATGCAGAAATACAATTCATTCACCTATTTAGTAAATGAGATGTACATTTGAGGTTCTGGAATTATAATAGTTAACAACGCAGACAAGAAAATTCGTCTGTCTGTGACTTAGTGTTATTGGCCAAATTCACATCTATTTGACCAGAAGAGTGAGGTCCCATTTTTCAGCCAGGAGTTTCCCTCAGTTCCCTGAGGCTGTCTGCATTACTTGTCATGTTTTCCTCTCCATCTTCAAAGTAGCAGAGCCGGTTTCTTCTCAAGCTTTGAAACTCTCTGACTTCCCTATCTGTTGCATCTCTTTGCCGCCAACTGGAGAAAATCCTCTGCTTCTAAGGGCTCATGCTATTAGATTGAGTCCACTCAAATAACTCGGGCAATCTCAAATTGAAGTCTGTAACCTTATTTACGGGCCTCGCTGATGGCTCAGACGGTAAACAATCTGCCTGCAATGCAGGAGACCTGGGTTTGATCCTTCAGTCTGGAAGATCCCCTGGAGAAGGGAATAGCAACCCACTCCAGTATTCTTGCCTGGAGAATCCCATGGACAAAGGAGCCTGGGGGGCTACAGTCCAAGGGGTCTCAAAGAGTCAGACATGACTGAGCGACTAAGCACAACCTTATTTACACCAGTGAAGTCCCCCTTTCCATATTCTGCAACATATTTGCAGATTACAGGGATTAGAATGTGGACATCTATGGGAGCGGTGTTTTGCCACAGGGCTTTACACTAAGAGGTTGGATAAATAAGTTACAGAACAGCTGTATGTTAGCATTCTACTTCAAAGTTAATGTAAGGTAAAGTAATGAAATGCAACAGCCCAGAAATTTACATTAAACAGCATTTAATAAAGCAGTGTATACAACATTACAACTTTCTCGAAACTTGTATATACATACTCGTACATAAAAGTTAAGTGGGCGGTAAGTAACAAGCACTTGTAAGGACATTCCATAAGCATTTATGTCTGGGTGGTAGGGCAGTGGGTGGCTTCTTACTATTGTTGATTTTACAAATTTTCTGTTTTGAACACAAAACAATTTATGTTAAAGAAAATACACTATGTCTTCTTTGGAGAAATGTCTGCTCAGTTCTTTGGCCCATTTTTTGATTGGGTCGTTTATTTTTCTGGTATTGAGCTGCATGAGCTTCTCGTGTATTTTTGAGGTTAATTCTGTGTCAGTTGCCTCATTTGCTGTTATTTTCTTCCATTCTGAAGGCTGTTTTTTCACCTCGCTTATAGTTTCCTTCGTTGTGCAAACGCTTTTAAGTTTAATTAGGTCCCATTTGTTTATTTTTGCTTTTATTTCCATTCCTCTGGGAGGTGGGTCATAGAGGATCCTGCTGTGATTTATATCAGAGAATGTTTTGCAGACATTTCTCCAAAGAAAACATAGGTGGCTAACAAACACATGAAAAGATGCTCAACATCACTCATTATCAGAGAAATGCAAATCAAAACCACAATGAGGTACCGTTTCACCCCGGTCAGAATGGCTGCTATCAAAAAGTCTACAAACAACAAATGCTGGAGAGGGTGCAGAGAAAAGGGAACCCTCTTACACTGTTGGTGGGAATTCAAACTAGTACAGCCACTATGGAGAACAGTGTGAAGATTCCTTAAAAAACTGGAAATAGAACTGCCGTATAACCCAGCAATCCCTCTGCTGGGCATACACACTGAGGAAATCAGAATTGAAAGAGACACGTGTACCCCAATGTTCATCACAGCACTGTTTACAATAGCCAGGACATGGAAGCAACCTAGATATCCTTTGGCAGATGAATGGATAAGAAAGCTGTGGTGCATATACACAATGGAATATTACTCAGCCATTAAAAAGAATGTGTTTGAATCAGTTCTAATGAGATGGATGAAACTGAAGCACATTATACAGAGTGAAGTAAGTCAGAAAGAAAAACACCAATACAGTATAATAATGCATATATATGGAATTTAGAGAGATGGTAACAATGACCCTATATGTGAGACAGCAAAAGAGACACAGATGTAAAGAACAGTCTTTTGGACTCTGGGAGAAGGTGAGGGTGGGATGGTGTGAGAGAATAGCATTGAAACATGTATATTACCATATGTGAAACAGATCGCCAGTCCAGGTTCGATGCATGAGACAGGGAGCTCAGGGCTGGTGCACTGGGATGACTGACCCTGAGGGATGGGATGGGGAGGGAGGAGGGAGGGGCGTTCAGGGTGGGGAACACATGCACACCCCTGGCTGATTCATGTCAACATATGGCAAAAACCACTACAATATTGTAAATAATTAGCCTCCAATTAAAATAAATAAATTATTTTTTTGAAAGAAAATACACTAATAACCTAGTAGTACTATTTCCCCTCACCAATACTTTAATTCCAATCACTTTACTCTTGTGATTCAGTGGTTAAGAATCTGCCTACAATACAGGAGACATGAATTTGGTTCTTGGGTCAGGAAGATCCCCTAGAGGAGGGTATGACAACCCACTCCAGCATTCTAACCTGGAGAATCTCATGGACATAAAAGTCTGGTGGGCTATAATCCATAGGGTGGCAAAGAGTCAGACACAACTGAAGTGACTGAGCATATGCCCTTGTTCATATAAGCAATGTTAATTTCCATGTTTGCTTTTGTTCTTCTCACCTGGCAAGTCTTTTCCTTGCAGAAATTATTCAGTTTCCTGAAGCACTAGAATTCTACAGGAAACAACTGACTGCTAGTGATTACTTTCTCTTGTTTTCTATTGTTACATTCATCATAAATAATTTTTTCTCCAAGTAGAAAAGCAGCATCCTTGGGGTAGGCCCTTGACTAATATTCTGATTTATTTTAGTGCATTGTTGGGAAATCAGTCTATGTTAAAGAGAAGAATTAATATATATGAACATGAAATAAGAACCCTTGATCTGGTATACTGTAACATAACATTTCCGGAGAAGCCAATGGCAGCCCACTCCATTATTCTGGCCTGGAGAATCCCATGGATGGATGAGCCTGGTGGGCTGCAGTCCATGGGGTCACTACGAGTCGGCCATGACTGAGTGGCTTTGCTTTCACTTTTCTCTTTCGTGCATTGGAGAAGGAAATGGCAACCCACTCCAGTATTCTTGCCTGGAGAATCCCAGGGTGGGGGAGCCTGGTGGGCTGCCGTCTATGGGGTCACACAGAGTCGGACACGACTGCAGCGACTTAGCAGCAGCAGCAGCTGAGTTGATTTAACAACACTGTATTAGTTTCAGGTGTACAATAAAGTGACCCAGTTATACATGTTCACGGATCTATCCTTTTTCAAATTATTTTCCCAGTTAAGTTCTTACATAGTATTGAGCAGAGCTCCACATACTATGCAGTAGGTCCTTGTTGGCCATCCATTTAAAATATACCGATGTGTACATGTCAGTCTCAAACTCATTCACTAGTCCTCCCCTGCACCCTCCCCCTGGGTAACTGTAAATTTCTTCTCTGTGAGTCTGTTTCTGTATTGTAAATAATTTTATTTGTATCCTTTTTTTTAATTATTATTTTTAGATTCAGCATACAAGTGATGTCATATGATATTTTTGTTTCTCTGTCTGACCTACTTTACTCAGTGTAACAATCTCTAAATCCACCCATGTCACTGAACATGACATTATTTCACTCTTTTTAATGGCTGAGTAATATTCCATTGCGTATATATGCTGTTCTGTGCTCTGCTGTCATGTCTGACTCTTTGTGACCTCTGGATTGTAGGCCACCAGACTCCTCTGTCTATGGGATTCTCCAGGCAAGAGTACTGGATTGGGTTGCCATGTCTTCCTCCAGGGGATCTTCCTAACCCAGGAATCACACCTATATCTCCAGCATCTCCTGCATTGCAGTCAGATTCTTTACCCACTGAGTTACCTGGGAAGCCCTGTATATGTACTGTATCTTCTTTATTCATTCTTCTGCCAATGGACATTTAGGTTGCTTCCATGTCTTGCTACTATAAGCAGTGCTGCAATGAACACTGGAGTGCATGTATCCTTTCAGACCGTACTTTTCTCTTTGACTATATGCCCAGAAGTGAGACTGCAGGATCATATGTAGCTCTACTTTTAGTTTCTTAAGGAACCTCCACAGTGTTTTCCATAGTGGCGTCACCAATTTACATTCCCACCAACATTATAGAAGGGTTCTCTTCTCCCCACACCCTCTCTAGCATTTATTGTTTGTGGATTTTTTGATGATAGCCATTCTGACTGGCATAAGGAGATATCTCACTGCAGTTTTGATTTTTAATTTGTATTTCTCTAATGATTAACAATGCTGAGCATCTTTTCATGTGCTTCTTAGCCATCTGTATATCTTCTTTGAAGGAATGTCTATTTAGATCTTCTGCCCGTCTTTTAATTTTAATTGTTTCTTTTGGTGATATAAAGCTGCATGGGTTGTTTGTAAATTCTGGAGACTAATCCTTGTCAGTCACGACATTTGCAAAAATTTTCTCCCATTTGGTGGGCTGTTTTTTAGTTTTGTTTGTGTTTTGTTTTATTGTGCAAAAGCTTTTGAGTTGAATCAGTTCCCATTTATTTCCATTACTCTAGGAGCCTGATTGAAAAAGATATTGCTATGATTTATGTCAGAGAGTTCTGCCTCTATTTTCCTCTAAAAGTTTTATAATATCTGGTCTCCTATGTAGGTCTTTAATTAATTTTGAGCTCATTTTTGTGTGTATGGTGTTAAAGAATGTTCTAATTTCATTTTTTATGTGTAGCTGTCCAGTTTCCCCAGCACTATTTGTTGAAGAGACTGTCTTCCCTCCGTTTTATAGTCTTTACTATTTTGTCATAGATTAATTGACCATAGGTATGTGGGTTTATTTCTGGGCTTTCTGTCCTGTTTAATTGATCTATATTTCTAGTTTTGTGCCAGTACCATACTGTTTCGATGACTATAGCTTTGTAATATAGCCTAAAATCTGTGAGCCTGATTTCTCCAGCTCCATTTTCTTTCCCAAGATTGCTTTAGCTATTCAGAGTCTTCTGTGACTTCATACACATTTTAAGATTTTTTTGTTCTAGTTTTGTGAAAAATGCCATTGGAAATTTGATAGGAATTGCATTGAGTCTGTACCTGATTGCCTTACATAGTATAGTTGTTTTGACAATATTGATTCTTCCAATCCACAAACATATCTTTCCATCTGTTTATGTTGTCTTCAATTTCTTTCATCACCATGCCTTTGGAAGCTTTATTTCTAAGTTTTTTTTTTTTTTTTTTTTTGATGTGATGGTAAATGGGATTGTTTCTTATATTTCTCTTTTGATCTTTTGTTCTGAGTATAGAAATCCAATAGACTTCTGTGTATTAATTTTGTAACTTGAAACTATCAAATTCATTGATGAGCCCTAGTGGTGTTCTGGTAGCATCTTTAGGATTTTTTATGTATAGTATGTTATCTGAAAACAGTGACAGTTTAACTTCTTCTTTTCCAATTTGGATTCCTACTATTTATTTTTCGTTTCTGATTGCCATAGCTAGGAATTACAAAAATATGTTGAATAAATGATAATAGTGGGCATCCTTGATTTGTTCCTGATCTTAGAGGAACTGCTTTTGACTTTTCACTGTTGAATATGTTAGCTGTAGGTTTGTTGTATATGGCCTTTATTATGTTGAGGTATGTTCCCTCTATGCCCAATCTGGAGAGTTTTTTTTTTTTTTTTTTTTTTTTTATCATAAATGGGTATTGAACTTTGTTAAAATCTTTTTCTGCATCTGTTGAGATCATGATATGGTTTTTATTATTTAAGTTGTTGATGTGGTATATCACATTGATTGATTTCCAGATACTAAAAATTCCTTGCATCACTGGGATAAATCCCACTTTATCATGGTGTATAATCATGGTATATGATGGATTAGGATTGCTAATATTTTGTTGAGGATTTTGTGTCTCTGTCCGTCAGTGTTATTGGACTGTAATTTTCTTTTTGTGTTGTATCTTTGTCTGGTTTGGCTGTCAGGGTAATGTTGGCCTCATAGAATGATTGTGGGAGTGTTTCTTTCTCTGCAATCATTTGGAACAGTTTAAAATGGATAGGTGTTGGTTCTTCTTTAAATATTTGATAGAATTCACCTGTGAAGCCATCTGCTCCCAGACTTCTGATTTTGAAGTCTAATTTTATAATTTTCTAATCACAGTTTCAGTTTCAGTACTTGTGACTGATCTGTGCTTTTTTTCTATTTCTTCCTAGTTCTTTCTAAGAATTTGTCCATTTCTTCCAAGTTTTCCATTTTATTGGCATACAGTTTGCTTGTAATAATCTAGAATTGTATTGGTTTATAATTAGTAATTTTCTGATCATCCTACAGGTCATTTGTTCTCAAGTGTTCCAAATGTTTAGAAAGGTGCTTTCTAGGTCAATATTTTATTAGGTTATCTACTAAATATTTTACATATTTGAAAGTAACTGGTTTTTGATTTATGATTATCTGTAGAGAGCTGAGTAGGTCACAGTCTTACTTTTGGTTACTTTTTCATTGTTTGCTCCTGCATGTGTAGAAGCATAAACACAGCTGTAAAGAGCATAGATAAGCTCTCAAAATGTTACATGGCATTTTACCCAAACATCTGTCAAGTAAAAGGTTAGAATTTTCACTTTGAGAAGAAAAACATACACCAATTAGCAACAATATTCTGCTGCCTATTGCATGACTCTCTGGTAGGTGGGGATTGATGTGTTTCTTGATTATATAGAGGGCATTTCTACATGGGGCTTTCTTTGCTGAATATCTGTAAGTTGATTCAAAAGATAACTTTTACATATTGTTTAACATTTAGCACATAGACATTTATCTTCAGCATGCAATTTGCACTATATACTGGACATGTTGTCAAAAATTATCAGTTAGATTAATTAATAATAACCTTACATATTCCAAAACACTAGTGAATACAATTTTTCTGAATTTGTAAGAATTACTATCAGAAATCCTATGTTGAATGAAATACTTGAGGTTATGATAATATTAATATTTTTAGATGCCACTAAAATTCTTAGAGGTATCTAATGTCAGAAAACTGCTAAGTAGTAAAATTTCTGAAGTTTTTAATGAGAAGTTTTAATTATTTAGATTGGAATTAAAATGTAATTTGAAAAATATTCTACCTTTGTGTGTTTGATATGAAATAGTATTTAGAACAAAATAATATTAATATAAAATTTTTTGAAATGTAGTTCAGTCATAGTATTTATAAAAGCAGCAACACCATGCCACATTGGTAAAATACACCACATAGAGAGAGTTGTTGTTGTTCAGCCACCCAGTCATATCCAACTCTTTGCGACCCTGGACTGCAGCATGCTAAGCTTCCCTGTCCTTCACCATCTCCCAGAGCTTGCTCAAACTCATGTCCATTGAGTCAGTGATGCCATCCAACCATCTCATCCTCTGTCATTCCCTTCTCCTTCTGTCTTCAATCTTTCTCAGGATCAGGGTCTTTTCTAATGAGACTTTTCAAATGAGTCTTTTCATTTTCTCTAATGAACATCAGGGTCTTTTCAAATAATAGGTAGGGTAGGTATGTGATTACAGTACTAATCACACTTTTATATTACTTATTTTTCTCTCAGTAATGATAAATCAGGCACGTCTTTCCATAGCAAAACATTGGGTTTTATTGTGTGACACATCATCATGTGTTATTAAACTAATTCTTAGTAGATATATGATTGCTTTTGATGTTTTAAAGTATTGAAATTTACACAATAATTAATATATTTTTCTATACATATGGAAATATTTTCACACAAAACACATTTATGAGAAGTTAATTAGCTATGTCTAAAGGATGTATATTTTAATAAAAAAATATAATGTGCTAGAAAGATAGGTGGCTTCCCAGGTGGCATGGTGGTAAAGAATTCACCTACAAATGCAGGAGATGTAGAAACTACAGGTTCAATCCTTGGTCAGAAAGATCCCCTGGAGGAGGAAGTGGCAATTCACTCCAGTATTCTTGCCTGGAAAATTCCTTGAACAGGGAAGCCTGGCAGGCTACAGTCCATGGAATCACAGAGAGTCAGATAAGACTGCAAGTAAGCACACACAGTAAAAAGTTAGGAGAACTATATTCTTCACAAATGTCAGTGTCGTAAATGACAAAGAGAGGCTTTGGAAATAATTCAGATGAAAGGAGACTAAAGAGACATGACAATTAATTGTAATGCCTGATTCTGATTCTAGACAGAATTCTGTACTGAATTTTAAAAATGATATAAAAGGCGTTATTGGACAAAGTGACAAATCTGGAATACACATAGTCAATTAGACAAAAATGTATCAATGTTACATTTTTTTCTTGCCAATAACTGTGCTGGGGTTACGTAAGGCAGTATTCTTATTTTGAGAAAATATACATAAAAATATTCAGAAAATAAATGTCTATGGTATATAAAACTTTCAAATGATTCAGAAAGAAAAAGTGTGTGTGTATACACAGATTGTATACACATGTGTATATAAAATACACATAAGCTTATATAGATGACTTTGTTTGCACTCATATGCCATATAGAGAAGATAAGAAAACAAATATTGTAAAATATTTATAAAAGGTAAATCTAGTAAAGGATATATAAGTATTCTTTGTACTACTGTTATTGTTGCAATGTTCCTGTAAGTTTGAAATTATTTCTAAGTAAACATTTATAAAAATCAATAGACATTTACAAGCAGCTCTCCAAAAAGCAAGACTGACTGTTCTTGTTCCTCTTTTGTTCCCCCTCCCTCTCTTTAAACAGCATTTACCACTTGCATCACTCTATCTTCCTCTCTCCTTGCCTCCCTCCTTTCTTCCACTGTCAGCGTTCCCTGATGCAAACTCAAATGAGGCAGGCAGTCCTGGGCAAGGCAGGCTTACGTCAGCATAGGAGCCACCCTTGTGAGGTGTGGGAGCCCCGCATCAGTGAAAGATTGGCTACACTCAAGAGGATTGACAAAGCGGGAGTTCTATTTCTCAGTCCAGCAAGGAAAGGCAGCGTGACCTCTGTACTTTTGAAGTGAAATTGAAAGTACTGATTTCATGGTTATCAGCATATATGCATAGATATGTATTCATTTTCTGACTTTTTCCATCCAAAGAACCTGGAGCATATGAAACTCCAGTATCAATGAGCTCTTCTAGTTCCTACTTGTTCTTCAGGTATCACTCTCCAGTTAAGAAATCATTGAAGAAAGGGCTGATTCTAGGTCTGGGGTAGAGACAAAAGTCTGAAAAAAATTGTTTTGTAACGAAGTAAAGAAATGACCAAGGAATGATAGTGATAAAGTAAAAAAAAAAAAAAAAGAAAGAAAGAAAGAAAGAAAAACTAAGTTGAAAAGATTCCTACTGGCCAAACTGATAGGTTAGAGTATCAAAATAATGTTAGTGGTAGCTTATAAAGACCAGGCTTGCCTGGTGGCTCAGACAGTAAAGAATCCTGCTGCAATTCAGGAGACTTGGGTTCAATCCCTGGATCAGGAAAATCCCCTGGAGAAGGGATATAACATAATCTCACAAAGGTAGTTATTACTGTTAATAAGTAACATTACAGTGGCAAAATGTGTTATCAGCATTAACATTATCTATTAACAAAATCACTAACATTAACAAAATCTATTAACATTACAGTGGCTGATCTATTATCAGCAAATAATTAATATTAACACCACCAATAAAGGTACAAATAGATATTGTGTGCTGTGCATTGATGTGCAATAAAATGAAGCAGCATATGTGATATCCTTACTGAAAATACTCAAGAAAATACTGGAAAAACCCAAAATGAGAGACTGTGATAATCAGAATAAGGTCCATATCCCCAGAATGTCAGTATTTTTGGCTATATGGCAAAGAATTAAGTTTACAAATGGAACAAAGGTTGCTAATCAGATGACCTTAAAATAGATTATCCTGGATTATTTCAGTGGTTACAATGTAATCATAAAGGTTCTTTTAAGTGAAAAAAGGAGTCAACAGAGAGAGAATCGTAGAGGCATCAGTGTGTAAGAAGACTTACCCCAATGTTGCCGACTTCAAACAGGGAGGAACAGGATCACAAGCCAGGCAAGTTCTTTACCACTGAGCCACCTGGGAAGCGCTCATCGCTTTAACTAAATGCAAATGCAACATCTTTTAAAGATGAAAAATAATCAGTTTTCAAAACAGAAGTTTCTTTAAATGTGGTTCATTGCAAAGATATGAATTATTAATTTGAATTCAATGTAGAATGACTAAGAACAGAATGGGATCAAGGAGAAACTCGACAACAGAAAAGACTGTCAGTGAATTTGCTTATACTTTTGTTGGTTTGAAAGTGAAAGTGAAGGTCGTGTCCGACTCTTTGCAACCCCATGGACTATACAGTCCATGGAATTCTCCAGGCCAGAATACTGGAATGGGTAGTCTTTCCCTTCTCCAGGGGATCTTCCCAACCCAGGGATCAAACCCAACTCTCCTGCATTGCAGGTGATTCTTTACCAGCTGAGCCACAAGGGAAGCCAGAATTTTTCAGTCCTATGTGCTACGACTTTTCTAAATTATCCCTTTAGGTTGCTTATCAGCACAGTGCAGGAGGGCTCAGATTTCCTGCTGAGAAGCCATCCCAACCTGGAGAGGTTCAGGGTAATAAGGCACAAGATCTGTGAGAAGATGTGTTCAGTTTGGGAAGCTACAGAGAAGAGGGCAATTTTCTAGGTTGTCTAGAAGAGAAGGACCTGTGTTGATAAAATGTTCTGATTCATGCAGAGGTAGTTGGAATGGTTAGATCATGAGTGAGAGAAAGGAAACAGTAAAAGACAAGACCAACAAAGTAAGGAGAATCTTGTGAAGAATCTGCTGTACCATGCCAGGGTGTTGAATGCTGAAGCATATTGTGTAGGGATGTGCTTTGTAAGTCCACAATTTTAAAAAGATCACCCCTAGCATCTAGGAGGATGGATTTATAGAAAGGCGAAATGAGGGGCTGAGATATCAGTAGGCTTTTATGCTGGAGAGGGAAGGGGATGGTTAAGAAAACAGTCATAATGATGCAGAATGTAGCACAGAACTATAAAGGAATATGACACACTTATGGCAGACCATGACCCCTGTAAATTAAAAATCTGCTTAATATCTTGCTGATGCTACAGTAGGAGTTAACACCCTCTACTTTTTGAGCCATCATCTCCCTTTCTGTTGTGAATCTGAGTTTCCAGTTACTTTCATGATACCCTCCATCTTGTAATCTCTTGGTCCATGTTAAGCATTGGTCTAACTGCATACCCTGTGTAAATCTTCAATACCTAAAGAATTTTTTTCAAAGGCATAAAAGGGAATTAATTTTCCAGTAGTCGTGTATGGATGTGAGAGTCCATATAGAAGGCTGAGTGCCAAAGAATTGATGCTTTTTTGAAAGCCCCTTGGACTGCAAAGAGATCAAACCAGTCATTCCTAAAGGAAATCAGTCTTGAATATTCACTGAAAGGACTAATGCTGAAGCTGAAACTGCAATACTTTGTCACCTGATGCGAAAAGCCAATTCGTTAGATAAGACCCTGATGCCGGGAAAGACTGAAGGCAGGAGGAGGAGAAGGCAGGAGGAGGAGAAGACAGAAGACGAGATGCTTTAATGGCATCACTGATTCAATGGACATGAATTTGAGTAAGCTCCAGGAGACAGTGAAGGACAGGGAAGTCCGGCACACTGTAGTCAATGGGGTCGCAGAGTCCAACACATCTGAGCAGCTGAACAACAAATGATATGCATTATTGTATATAAAGACATGCATTGCTAAATATAAATTATGTGCTTGACTTGTCTTTTTTGAGTAAAAACTTTTGTCTGTGTAAGACTGAGTACCTTGATAAAGCAGCAAATCTTTATCAAGATTTAAATCTTCCCGATCCAGAGATCAAACCCAGATCTCCCACATTGCAGGTAGATGCTTTGTTGTCTGAGCCACCAGGGAAGTCCAAAGAAGCAAAACACTGCTTAAATCACATGCTCTGCTTATACAATAATAATTGTATTGAATTAAATGAGTGTATTGAGCTTAAAAACCTGAAACGAATGTAGGAAAACTTTAAAGAATTCAAAAATAGGTTTTTTTTTACCTTAAGTATATATTTAAATGCACTTATTCACTTTTTAAGGCCAAAATGAAGCATTTCTTCCCTCACTGAAAATTGAGGGATTAAGTTGTAACTTTCTGGGCCTATTGGACTAATTTTTACTTTTATTTATGTGCTTACATTTGGAGGTAAATGGTAATGGTAAATATGATATTAACTAGAACTCATATTCTATCAGTTTATAAAACACTTTATACTTATGTTAATTGTGCAATACCTGTCTGAAATAGATATGTCAGAAATTATTATTCTCATTTTTCAAAGAGGAAACTGAGGATCAGAGAGATCAAATAACTTTCCCAGTGTCACAGAGCTATCAGATGTATAACCAAAGGATTCATGACTTTTTGAATCTATTTTATTTTTCCTTTTTTTGTTGCTGCTGTTTTGTTGTTTAGTCGCTAAATCATGTCCAACTCTTTGAGACTCCATGGATTGTAGCCCTCCAGGCTCCTCTGTCCGTGGGATTTCCCAGCCAAGAATACTGGAGTGAGTTGCCATTTCCTTTTCCAGGGGATCTTCCTGATCCAGGGATCGAACTCACCTCTTCTGCATTGGCAGGTAGCAGGTTCTTTACCGCTGAGCCACTTAGGAAGCCCTTTATTTTTCCTTACTTTATGTTAATAATGTAAAACGGGGAATGCTAGATGAGGCAGCTGAGCTTTATGCTTCAGGCTGAAGGTTATGAAGCCAGTCTTCCTCGATGTGAATCCTGTTTCCACCATTTACTTGCTCTGTTACTGCACGCCATTTTCTCCCTCTGTCTGTGCCTGTGTGTTCTTTAAGTAGCTAATGATCTCTTAGATATAAAAACCTTGATGCAAGTCTTGACAAGTAATGTGTGAAATAAGTGTTTTTATTATTATTATTAGAATATAAAATAAAAGTAAGTGGTATCGATCTAATAAAATAAATCAACACTATTGGAAAAAAAAAAAACAAAAACAGTTCATGATATATCAGTGTTAAATCAGTTACTGAATGCAAATTACCTAACTCAGAAGCTGTAATAATAAAGTTCAGTATTTATCATCATCATCAGCATCATTATCATAATCATCCTATAAAGAAAAAGTACATGATGTGGCCTAACATAACATATCAAATCAATACAAAGGAAAAATTTAAACTCAAAAAGTGCTAGATAGATTTTTCTCTTTTCTCTTTTCGAATGCACAGAAACAAAAGCCCTAATTTTTTTTTTTTTTAATTGATATATAGTTGCTTTAGAGTATTATATTAGTTTCAGGTGTACTACATAGTAATATAATATTTTATATATTATATTTCATTTAAAGTTATAAAATAATGACTATCTTTCCTTGTGTTGTAAAATAGACACTTATTATCTTGTTTATTTTGTACATTGTAGTTTATGTCTCAGTCCCAAACTCCTATCTCACCCCTTCCCACTACCTACTCCCTGTTAGTAACCTCCAATTTTTCTCTATATCTATGAGTCTGTTATTTAGTCATTAAGTCGTGTCTGACTCTTTTGGACCCCATGAATTGCAACACACCAGGCTTCCCTGTCCTTCACTGTCTCCCAAAGTTTGTGCAAACTCAAACTTTGTCCATTGAGTCAGTGATGCCATCCAACCACCTCATTCTCTGTCACCACCTTCTCTTGCCCTCAATATTTCCCAGTATCAGAGTCTTTTCCAATGAGTCAACTCCTTGCATCAGGTGACCAAAGTATTGGAGCTTCAGTTTCAGCACCAGTCCTTCCAATGAGTATTCAGGACTGATTTCCTTTGGATTGACTGGTTGGACCTCCTTGCTGTCCAAGGGACTCTCAAGAGTCTTCTCCAACACTACAGTTCAAAAGTTTCAATTCTTCACTACTCAGCCTTCTTTATGGTCCAACTCTCATATCTGTACACGACTACTGGAGAAACCATAACTTTGACTACACAGACCTTTGTCAGTAAACTTATGTCTCTGCTTTTTAATACACTGTCTAGGTTTGTCATAGCTATTCTTTCAAGGAGCAAGTGTCTTTTAATTTAGTGGCTGAAGTCACTGTCTGCAGTGATTTTGGAGCCCTCCAAGATGAAATCTTACTCTGTTTCCAAATTTTCCCTATCTATTTTCCATGAAGTGATAAGACCAAATGCGATGATCTTTGTTTTATGAAAGCTGAGCTTTGATTCCAGCCTGTGATTCAACCTTGACGTCAGTTTGTGATTCATCCAGCCTGGCATTTTTGTATGATGTACTCCGTGTGTAAGTTAAATAAGCAGGGTGACAATATACAGCCTTGACATACTCCTTTACCAATTTGAACCAGTGTTGAAAATTGGGAAAGGAGTTAAAGATGAGTCTGTTACTGTTTTGTTATGTACACTCATTTGTTATGTTTTTAGATTCCATATATAAATGATAACATAAAATATTTGCCTTTTTCCATCTGCATTATTTCACTGAGCATAGTATTCTCTAGCCCATTCATGTTGTTGAAATTGGTAGAATTTCATTATTTTTATGGCTCAGTAATGTTCCACTGTGTATATGTGCCACATCTTTATTCATTACCCATTGGTGGACACTAGGGTTGCTTCCATATCTTGGTTGTTGTAAACAATGCTACTATGAACATTGGGGTGCGTGTATCTTCTTGGATTAGCTTTTTTTTTTTTTTTTTTCATTTTCTTCAGGTATATACCCAGCAGTGGAACTGTTGAATCATATAGTAGTTATATTTTCAGTATTTCGAGGAACCTCCATACTGCTTTCAATAGTGGCTGCTCCAGTTTATAGTCCCATCAACAAGGTACTTGTATTCCCTTTTCTCCACATCCTCCCATTATTTATTATTTGTAGACATTTTGATGATAGCCATTTTGACAGATGTAAGGAAATAGCTCATTGTGGTTTGGATTTGCATCTCTCTGCTGATCAGCAATATTCATGGGCATGTTGGCCATCTGCATATCATCTTTATGATAACATCTATTCAGATCTTGTGCCCATATTTTAATTGACTTCTTTGTTTCTATGATATTGAAATATATAAGCTGTTCATATATTTTGATTGTTAAGCTCTTGTCAGTCATATCATTTCAGAATATTTTCTCCTAGTCAGTAGGTTGTCTTTTCATTGTGTCACTGTTTTCTTTGCAGTGCAAAACCTAAGTTGAATTAGTTCCCAATTCCTTTCATAGTTGTTCATTTCATCTTTTGAATGATGTTTTCAAAATTAAGACTTAGAAATGTATTTGTTTTCTTGTACAATTGTCCCTTTTTATGCAATGGGAATAGGTTCCAGGACCTCCACAGATACCAGAATCAGTGGATTATCAAGTCCCTTATATAAAGTGGAGTAGTGTTTGCATATGACCTATTTACATCCTTCATTATTCCTTAAATCATTTCTAGATTAATTATAATACTTAGTACAATGTAAATGCTATGTAGATAGTTGTAAATACAATAAAAATGTCATGTAAATAGCTCCTGGCATGCAGTACATTCAAGTTTTGCCGTTTGAATTTTTTTTTTTTTTTTGGTAATGTTTTCCATTCTCAGTTGGTTGTATCCATGGATGTGAAACCAGGGATATGATTTCAGTTAGTTAAAGCTTGGACTCTTAACATTTGCCCCAATTCTATGTGAATTCTCCTCTGCTCAAGTTCCTCCATGAGTATGTTAGGTAGTTAGAATAGGAAAAAGGTGTTTAGAAATGGCAGTGGCTTAAAGACAAGGAAGGGAAAAGCCTGAGAAAATAGAACAAAGGAAGGTCCAAGGACTGGAGTGAGGATCTCAGGTAAAACAAACAGCATTCCTGGCTAGCCCAATTTACATAGGGCAGGACCAGGGGGAGGAGAAAAACATATAAAAAGAGGAGCCAAAATTGAGTGGGGGGACTCTCTTCTCTTCACATCTTTTGGCTCAGCATGCCCTCACACCTCGAGAATGTATTTTCCTTTACTTTCTAAATAAAACTGAGCTGTAACATGGAGCTGTAGCACTGATCCGTTCGAGGGCGGTAACACTGGCCCATCTGTCACTTCAATTTTTTGTTGTGATGAGACAGAACTGAGGAAATTATACACTCGTATTTAACCTGGCTGAAACAACCTCAGCATGGCCCCCGCAAGGAGGAGGCCAAGCACAGCAGGAGCCTTACTCAGCGAAAGCCCCCGTGGTGGAAGCTGAATGCAAAGAAAACCCAGCACAAGGGAAGTGACAAGAAGCCTAGAGTGCTGGAAACTGGGACAGCGAAAAATGAACTCAGCAGAAAGCTCATGCGGCTCAGTCTCAGATTCTAGAAGACCTCTGGTTAAGGTAGGAGGTCCTTGCTCCTATAGCTGGAAGGACACATGCCTAACAAAATCTTAATTCCTTTACAGTCTCTCTTTTCCTGTTTCCTTGAACCCCCCTGTGAACAGGTGAGCAGCCATGGATGCAGTTGTGGGACTCTGGCAGGGGCTACTCCTCAGTATGCCCCAAAGGCTCCATTCACTATCTGCTGGGCCCCAGTAGCTATTACCCAAGCTGGTGGGGGTTCTTCTGTCCTTAATCTTCTTTGTGCCAAGGATCAGGTCAATGAAAACTGTGAGCACAGGTCAGGTATTTAGATTTTCCAGCAGGTTATGAAGGGAGTTCCTTGGCACATTTTTCCCACTACTTTTTCCTCCTGTCCTTCAGCTGCCCTCTCCCAGGACTTGAGACTGGCCAAAACCCAAGGTGCCTGGCTTCAGGATCTAATGAAGCTCAGGCTCTGATGTCTCACTGCAAAAATTCAGTTAGAGACACAGCGATAGGTAAGAGGTGGATTTGTTCTGATATAGAGAGAAGCACACTTTGCAGGGTGTGGGCCATTGCAGAGGGCATGTACTTTGGCCAAGGAATGTGGTGTGGCTAGTTTTTTCCAGCTAGATGAATTCATATACTAATGAGTGGGAGGATCATCTGAACCATTGGGGAACCACTGACTCCTCATTATTTTGACAGTGCCTTGGAACTGTCCTGCCACCTGGGTGTGTCATTTAGCTTGCAGTTTGGGGATCAAGCTTTAGTTGAATTTGACTTGTCATCTTGGACCTATTTGATTTTAATTGGTTAATGTTATGTCCTTGTGCTATGTCATTCTTTCAAAAGTTGTGCTCTGCCCTCTTCTCTCCTGTTTCATGCCCTTTTCCTGAGCTCCGTCTGGGCCTACAGTGTTGCCTCTACAGTCTTCTGGAGGGACAACCAGAAAATAGCTGGTCCTTGGGAGGGAAATACTGTATAATATCCACTCCCTCTAGATATTCAGGCCTTCATCTTCCATGTTTCACAACATGTGTAAAATCAGCATCTCTCAGTGAACCTGCTAGGGCAGGAGACAGGCACACAGTGCCTGCTACAAGTCCATCTGTTGGCATCTGTTCAAAGGCAACTGGGCTTCCAGGGACAATGTTTGCCACTTTGGGAGTTAGACCTACAGGCCATTTGGGCCCAAAGCCTTACCAACCTTCTCCTAAAGTTATAAACATACCCCAGGATCAAATCTCAACTCCACTTTTATGGAATATTTGGTCTGTTGCCTCTTATCAGTTTGTTCTTAAGCCACTTACTAACTCCTGCAACTAGGACCCTGCCCCTTGTAGGCAACACTGCTCCACCCAGCCTCTTATTAAAATACTCTTAATACCCCTAACAGGACCAAATAACCCACTCCTTTGTCACTACTTCTGTTATTACCTAAAGTGGGTCTCTGACAATGAAATCTTTACCTTTGGAAACACCCTAAGCTGCTCTTATGGAGGACTAGGGGAGGAAATCAGTGACCTACCTTCCCTTAGAGCAGTAAGAGGATAAGGCTTATGGCTCTTTCACCAGGTTCCCAGTCTCAGGGCACAGGCTTGGATTGCTTTACATCATTATATCTATTCCCGTCTGCAGAGAACAAACTGGCAATGAGTTAAAATTACAACCCTTTAATCCTACCCAGCACTGGTCACACTGGAGACCTTGGGGACGCGCAACTCCAGTCCAGGGGTCCCAGGAGGTCGACCTGCCTCAACTTGCCTAGGGATCTGTCCCTCAAATGTTGTCATGCCTCAACCTGCTCGGGGATCTGCCAGTCCAGAGGTCACAGGAGGTCGACATGCCTTGACCTGCCCAGGGACCCAATTCTCGGGAGGCCAACATGCCTCCACCTGCCCGGGGATTTGAGCTCCAGGAGGCTGTCGTGCCTCAGCTTGCCTGGGGAACTGCACCCTGACCCAGGGATGCGTGGGTCTCAGGTTGCAATAGTGCTGGGTAGGATAAGTTTCAAAAGGCTTACCCCTAAGGAAGTCCACCCATGGAAATTGAAGGTTTATTAATATTATTATTTTTTTCCTTCCTGTCATCACTGTCTTTCAGATAGGAAATAACTAATCCACTTCCCAACAGACACCCTTTAGATGCATCCTTGATAACTGGAAGCTGTTTGATCCTCTAACTCTAAGGAGAAGTTGCTTAAAATTCTTCCATGCCATGCTATCCTCTGGGGGACAAGGAACACTGGCCTGAGGATATGAGTTTAAATTACAATACCATCCTGCAACTAGACTTATTCTGCAAAAGACAAGGTAAATGGACAGAGATCCCTTATGTCCAAATTTTCTTCTAAGAGATATGAAGGAACTCTGTCTTAAGTATGGGATCATTGTATGCCCTAAAAGTGAGCCTAGTAAGCAAATGGTGTCAACCAAGAGAAGGAACCCCCCTGTGAAGGCTCACCTTCCACACCTCCTGAGTTGCCTGGTGCTCCTTCCTTGTATCCAAACATGCCCCCATATCTGGGAGCACCCCCTCCACAAAAGACAAGTTGAGTATGTCCCTTAGTTGAAACTGGAGAAGAATCAGGCCCAACCCGGGTCCATAAACTCTTCTCCTTCTTATAACCAAGGCAGATCAAACAAGACCTGGGAAGCTACACAGATGACCCAGCAAATATATCGATATATTCCAACACATTACCTTGGCCTTTGACTTGACATGGAAGGATATCATGGTCATATTTAGTCAAATTAGGTTTTTAAAGCAAGCCTGAAGGTATGCTGTGAAGCTTCACATGTCAAACAATAAATACCCAGTAAGGGAAACTGCAGTCCCCTCTTCAGATCCTAATTGGAATTATAATGACCCTGAGCACATCTGGGAAAGGGATCATTTTCTAATCTGTGTGAAGGTAGGACTGAAAGCAGCCCAGCAGAAAGTAATCAGCTATGCCCAGGTCTCAGCAATAACTCAGGAGCCCAATGAGAACCCCATTGCCTTTCTGGAAAGGCTAAACGAGGCCTTCCAAAAGTTACCAATCTGGACTAAGACTCTTACGAGGGACAGGTGATTTTAAAGGACAAATTCCTGCCCCAGTGTGCATCAGACATCAGGATAGTTACAACAGCTACAGCAGCAGGACCCTGCAGCCTCTTTGGATGAGATGGTCCAGTCAGCCACCAATACCTTTTATAACAGAGAACAGGAGAGGGAAGCCAAGGCATAGGAAAGGGATAAAAGGAAGAGATAAGGCATGCCCAGATGCTGGCCACCCTCCAGGGAAGCCCTATGGCAAACTCTGAGTCCTTGAAGGACAAGGCACGAGACAGATGCCTAATCTGTAGACAGGCAGGGCATTGAGCCAAAGAGTGTCCAAACCATGACAAGTCTTCTAAACCAGCTTGCTACAAAAGCACTGGGCATTACTTATTATCTCTATTGTGCCTGGAGGCCTCAGTCTTCAGGAAATGTAAAAAGAGCCAACCAATTCTTAAAATCAGCGATAAAAAAGATAACTCAGGAGACCTCCCTGGGATGGAAGGAGGGTTTACCAATAGCTCTCCTCTGCACCCACATTGCCCCTAAGGAACAGGTTGGTCTTAGTGCTTATGAGATGCTATATGGGAGACCTTTTGTTTATGTCAATGACCTCTTCCTAGATCCAGAGGCTCAGACCCTGAGGTCTTATACCATGGTCACTGGGCAATTCCAACAGGATATACACTTGTTGTGTGTCAACCAGGACCCGAAAGATTCTAAAGTGTCTCCACTATGTACTCCAGGGACTCAAGTCCTAATTAAAGTCTGGAAAGGTGGGTCCCCCAACAGCTCAACTCTAGCCCACATAGAAGGGCCCCTACCCTGTAATACTTTCTACCTCCATAGCAGTTAAGGTACCAGGACATGACTGCTGGATTCACTACTCATGAGTAAAGTCATGGAAGAAAACAGAAGAGGACATTCAATACACCTGTGAGCCCCTGGGAGATCTCAGATACCTATTCAGAACTACAAATGAGTGCCATTCTAATGATCACCCCCAACATCTAGTTTCTGGGGATAAGATTTCTCAGGACAGCTCTCAAGAGCCAACATAGCTTGGTAGGGGTTGTACTCTAAAACAGACAGGAGATAGATTTCCTGATTCCTGAACAAGGAGGGACTTGAATCATCTTGAAGGAGACGTGTTGTTTCTGGGTAAATACCTCCAGCTAAATTAAAGAAAGTTTCACAGTCCTCAAGAAAAACATTCAGACCCTACAGGATCTCAAAGAGCAAGCTGGAGAGTTCTCGGGGAGGCTACAGTCTCTCTTTGGGGAATATTTCTGGTGATGGGAATTTGGAATTGGCTAATGCCTCTACTAGTCCTTGTTATCACCATATTGATGCTGCTTATGATTGCTCCATGTTTTATTGATTGTCTAATCCATTTTGTCTCTGCCCAGGTCAACAAGCTACAACATACAGTGCCAGTTCAACAAGGATGTATAAAACTACAGCGGACCACGAAGCTGTAACACCAGTTTATTCAAGGGCTATAACACTGGTCCATCTGAGGGCTGTAACACTGGTCCACCGCTTCACATTTTTTTGTGTGATGAGATAGAACCGAGGAAATTACACACTCCCCTGACAAATATGCATATACCTTTAGCTTAAAACTTCCCTAATTTTGCTGCTCAGGGAGACACTGCTTTGGGAAGAATCCCAGGTGTTCTTATTTGCTTCAAGTATCCTACTCTTTGCCTTGATTGTGACTTTAACTTCCATCAAGAGGTGAACCATTTTTTTAGATAACTCTACCTGTGTTTGTATCTCAGCCCAAGCAAATGTTAGATGTTTGACCTTAACGATAACATGGAGATAATAGAAATGTCTGCTTTAGGGTGGTATGATGAGATTGAATGTCAATGGCAAATGAAATAACACATCACTTCAGTGCTGGTGTCATTGATATCACATTTGGAAGAATCCTAATATTAAAAAAAAGAAACATCCTGGTAGTTAAGATATATTAATTAACAAGGACTCATTGGAGTCCAAAGTAAGCAATAGAAAAATTGACAAATTATTATTAGTGCCATCTCCACTCTTCACAAAATGCTCACTTTAAGTAAAACGTGAAAAGAAAATTCATCTTACCAAGAAGGCCTTCACTTTCTGCTTAACTCAACTACAGACAAGCTTTGGCCTGACTCCAGGCCTCTGACTTTTCATAAGGTATTTACTTAGCAAACTTGCAATTGCAGATTCTTTCTCTGCCTCTTTGAGATGTAAATCTTTGACAACAAAGAAATGTATTTCTGGAATACCTGAGAGTCATCTCTTTGAAATGTAATTATCCCCCAACTTTTTGGCTAGCTTCTATGGTGATAATTAGCAAATACAGATAACCTCAGTGACCAAACCTCCCCACTAATGTTCTCTAGTCCTTTTGTACCAGCTCATCCCAGTATTTAAAAACTCTCTTGCATTTTTTTTTTTTCCAGTGAAGTTGAGTTCAGTCTTTCTCCCTTATTTCAATGGTCTTTTATAACATCTCATTGACTGTTCAACTGGTAGAATATTTTTGTTATCACAGGAACTGTCTCCAGAGTTAGAGAATTTATTACATTATTATCTATAAAGAATTATAGTAGTTTGTTAAGTTTTCAGAGAAGAAAGTCATAAAAATTCAATAAGAATTTATATTTATATTTTCATTTTCCATAGATAGTTATCAATTTTGACACCATGTTAAATACTTGACAGGATTAATTTTTGAATCATTTTATAATATGTCTTTTAACTTGCTTTATTGTTTCAATTATCCTTATGAAGTTAATTTCATTTTTTACTGATGTGTCAGATCCACAAATTTTAGCAAACTGCTTCACTCATATGTGTCATGCATATAATTGACTTGATGCTATAGTTTAAGACCTGTTATGATAATTAATCAAAAGAGCTTAATTCTACTTTAAGTTGAAGACTCAAGGAATCATTTCTATTTCTTTAGTCATTAGCTTGATCTTAGAGTTAAAAATAATTTATAAGATAACAAATTATCATAAGTACAACAGCTTGCTGTTAAAGTTTCAGTTACAATTTATTAATATATAGTGTTAATCAATATAATAAAAATATTTATATATTCTACTTTTATACATATTTCATGTGATAAGTATACAAAATAAGATTTTTCTTTATTTAAAGTATAGATGTCATAAATTATTAGAGAAACGTAAATCAAAACTACAATGAAATATCACTTCACACCTGACAGAATGGCCATACTTTGAAAAACCTACAAATAACAAATACTGGAGAGGGTGTGGAGAAAAGGGAACCCACCTATATTGTTAGTGGGAATGTAAATTGGTACAGCCAGTATGGAGAACAGTGTGGAGGTCCCTCAAAAAACTAAAAATAGAGTTGCCATATGATCCAACAACCCCACTCCTGGGCATATATCCAGACGAAACTATAATTAAAAAAGTTACATGCATCCCCTATGTTTAGAGCAGCACTATTTGCAATAGCCAACACACAAAGACAACATAAGTGTCCAGTGACAGATGAACAGATAAAGATGTGGGACAGTAAGTCTCCTACATATGAATGAGTTCCCTTGCTAGAACGTGTTCATAAGTCCAAATTTTTCCTATGGCCAACAAAGTTAGCCTAGGTACCCAACTAACACAATCAGCTATTTGTGCTATGCTCAATCGCTCAAGCATGCCCAACTATTTGCAGCCCCATGGACTGTAGCCTGCCAGGCTCCTCTGTCCATGGGATTTTCCAGGCAAGAATACTGCAGTGGGTTGACGTTCCCTACCCCAGGGGATCTTCCCCACCCAAGGATCAAACACATGTTTCTTGAATCTCCTGCATTAGCAAGTGGATTCTTTACCACTAGTGCCACCTGGGAAGCCCAGATTGGCTCTGTAATACTGCAGAATAATAGGTTTATAATATTTTTCACATAAATAATACATAAGAAAGCAAACAAAAAATAAAGCAAGCATTTTAAATCTCACAGTAGTACCTTGAAAAGTATGATAATACAGTAGAACAGTTGGCATACAGGGGCTGGCAAGAAGAGTTATGGACTGGAGGAGGGAAAGGAAGTGGAAGATGGTAGAGCTGAAGGATCGTTAGCAAAAGGAGATGGAGGGCAAGCTGCGATTTCACTCACGCCTTATGTTGATGGCACAGGTTCTGATTCCTTGCTGGATTCAGTTCTATCTACCCTCTAGAAAAAAATGATCCAGTGATGTCTGGGTAGTAACTTTATATATATTTTAATGCTATTTTTTTTTGCTATATTTTTTTAATGCTATATTTTAATGCTAGCATAATATATATATATATATATATATATATATATATATTATTTTTTTTTCTCATCATAGACGGCACTGTAGTACTGGATTGCATTATGAATGACTGCTGCAACCTCTGTGTACAATTCTATATTAGGTTCCTGTGCTTCAAAAACTAATAGTACCATCTCAAATAACTAACAGTGTCTCCTCCTTCTCCTCCATTTTCTGTGATATGAATCTCTTAGGTTCTTCAGTTTACTTCTTCCTCTTGCCTCTCTTTGTCCTTTCTCTGGCCCCCCAATTCCATCAGGTCTTCATAAGCTCCTAGTGTTGTACAACAAGGAGTTCAATGAAGTTGACCTCTGGCACATCCTACTCCAGCTAGTCATGAAGGTTACCAAGTTGCTGAAGACCTCTTTGGACCGTCTCAAAGCCACAAAAGTCATGACCAAATGGTGGGCAAATGTTCTTCCAAACCCCACTCATGGTGAGAGCTACAACCTCATACCAAGCAAAGTCAATGTCATTATGGCCTTGTAGATACTATAGTTCTTCAAAAATTGTCACAGGGTTGTTCTTGATTCATCACTCTCCTTTACCATCTGATGAAAAGTGTGATGTAAATAATATTTCTTGAGAGTCGCTGTAACTCCCTGGTCCATAGGTTAGATGAACAATGTGGTATTCAGTGGCAGATGTATTACTTTAACTGGAGATGAAAGTCATCCAGGAATAGGGGGTGATCCAAAGCATTCTGGAGCAGCAAAAGAATGTTGAATGGGATTTCTTTCTCCAAGCAATATTTCTCTACATCCAGGATAAAGTGGTGAAAAAATCAGTCCTGGAAAATAGCTTGTATAACTCAGGTTTTGGAGTTGCTTTTCCACATAAGAAGAAGAGAGCCCTTAGCTATGTTTTTAAGGGTTCTTGGGTTTTTGGAATGATAAACTAAGAGAGGCTTCTGCTTCATATTGCTGGAAGTATTGCCATCAAGCAACACAGTTAGTCTATCCTTTGCTACTTTTTAACCTGGCATCAACTTTTCCTTCCTACTGATGTAACTTCCGTCTGATATCCTCTTCTAGGACAGTCTTGTCTTATCCACATTAAAAACCTCCCTGGGTAAAGATGCACCTTCATCAATAATTCCTCAAAGTGTTTCAGTAAATTCCGAGGCAGTTACCATATCTTAAATTGCTGCCTCACTACCTATCAATACTGTAATATTGCGAAGATTGGCTCTAGTCTTGAACCAATGAAACCACTCATGGCTAGCATTAAAAGATACACCTTCTGATTCTTTCCTGTATTTCTTCTTCAAGTCTTCATATAGGTTTTTAGTTTTCTCTTGAATTAGCATTAAACGAAATGTGACTCAGTGCTGATCCTGCATCCACACATTGAGAAGTTTCTCCATCTCCTCCATCACTTTTCCATGTTTCTTCAATATTATCGTCAACATCACTGGCACAATGATTTTGTCCTTGTTCTTTGGAATCCTTCCAATGGTTGAATGATTCATGTTATAAGAACAAGTGACATCTACTGTCTTTTCACTTTGTTCCACTCATTTTCACCTTTGTTTCCATTGTTATCCCTTGGCACTTCTTGGCAGTATTAGCCACATCACTGTTGCTTTTATATTTGCTTCCAGACATCCTAAACTTGAAAAAAAAAAAAAAAAAGATGCTGTACTACTGCACTCTATACCAGCATCCCCAAAGCCCACAGCTGGTTAAGAACCAGGGTGCAGAGCAAGAGTTAGATGGTCCAGTGAAGTTTCCCACATGAACCATCCCCTCACCATCCTGTGGAAAAATTGTCTTCCATGAAACTGGTCCCTGGTGCTAAAAAGGTTGGGGATTGCTGCTCCATACAACACCATACACAAAAGCTTGGTCACTTCTAGAGGATACATGCACATTACAATGTACACCAGACACATGAACTAATTTACGGGATTGGACATGCAAATCCATATTTGCATCTTTGAGTCTGCAACTTGAAGATTTGTCTGTAGTGAAATTTTTTTGTGTATATATATGTATACACACACATACACACACATATATGTATATATAATAAAGTATTACTCCATCAAAAAAGAGTAAAGTAATGCCATTTGTAGCAACATGAATAGACCTAGATATTATCATACTAAATGAAGAAAGTCAGAAAGGCAAATGTTATATCATGCTACTTGTATGTGGAATCTAAACTATGACACATATGAACATATCTATGAAACAGGAATAGACTCACAGATTCAGAGAACAGATTTGTGATTGTCAAGGGTGAGGAGGGTTGGGGAGGAACAAACTGGGAGTTTAGGATTAGCAGATGCAAAATATTATATATAGGATAGATAAACAACATGGTCTGACTGTACATCACAGGGAATTATATTAATTGTGATTAAACCATAATTTTATAATTCTATGATAAATGCCATTTGTAATTTGATAGATACTGCACTGATTCTCTAGATTGCTTTGGGTAGTATAGTCATTTTCACAGTATTGATTCTTCCCATCCAACAACATGGCATATATCTCTAACTGTGTCACCTTTGATTTCTTTCATCAGTATCTTTTAGTTTTCTGGGTACAGGTCTTTTGCCTTGTTAGGTAGGTTTATTCCTAGGAATTTTATTCTTTCGAAGAAACAGTAATGGGATTGTTTCCTTGATTTCTCTTTCTGACATTTTGTTGTTAGTATATAGAGATATAAGATAATTGTGTGCATTAATTTTGTATCCTGAAACTTTACCAAAATCACTGATTTTTTTTTTTTTTTTTGCCACACCACATGTCTTGTGGTTCTTAGTTCCCTTGCCAGGGATTGAACCCAGGATTAAGCCTGGGCCCAACAGTGAAAGCATCAAGTTCTAACTGCTGGACCACCAGGGAATTCCCCAGGCCAGAGTACTGGAGTAGGTAGCCATTCTCTTCTCCAGGGAATCTTCCCAATCAAGGGATCAAACCCAGAATAGGAGAACTATAATTAAATCTATAGTTCTATGACTATAATTAAATCTATATAACTATAATTAAATCTATAAGGGGACAACAGAAGATGAGATGGTTGGATGGCATGACTGACTCAATGGACATGAGTTTGAGTAAACTCCGGGAGTTGGTGATGGACAGGGAGGCCTGGTGTGCTGTAGTCCATGGGGTCGCAAAGAGGTGGACAAGACTGAGTGACTGAACCGAACTGAATTAAATCTAACACTCTGATCACAAAATAAATAAATGTAATGAAAAGCAACATATAAATATGAATTAGTAATCAGTGATTTCAATATGCAATAAAAGACAAAATACTTAAGAATATGAGAAGTATTTAAAAATATGGGAACTTTTTAAAAAAATCACTTAGATTTTTAAATATTTCTAAAGGTAAGCACAAAATATATCATAGTTATTTGACCCCAAATTTCATTTTCTTACTTTTCTATTGACTTTATAAGAATAAAGTTTCTTATTTTAATTTGAACTTCAAAAGAAAATAGTCCAAAATATTCTTATTAACTGATTTTTAATAGATCATACATAAGTTTACTTGACTTTATTTTTTAGTTGATGTATTTAACAAAAGAGGAGGCTTCCAATTATAGTGGCAAAAGGAGAAAAACAGTCAATATAAAAATATAATTTAGGAATCATTTTCAAATTTTAAACAAACCATGCTCATAAAATTTGCAGGTGTCATTTTAGAGAGACAATAGACTATGTACCCAATTACATTCCTTTTTCAGACAACAGTTTGCAATCAGGAGAATGTGTGATGAGGTTTAATCAAAGATTAGAACTTTTTAATTAAATAGGGCCTTTTGTGACTAGCCATTTGACATTAATTACTGTTTTAGTTGAATTCCTTTTGATTTGTAAAAGGCCCTGAGCACTGCAAAAATTATATCGTATCACAGAAATTGTTGATAATTAAAACAAAAGCTTGTCTTCATCAGCCCATCACATACCTTAAAAAAGAACATCATTTTAAATGTTAAATGGCTGCCTTAGATAAACAGACTAAAGGGTTTTAAAGGAAAAATAACAGATGGCATGTCAAGCCAGTTGCTTTGGATGGACAGTTTGAAAGTTGTTAATTGTAATGATTTATAAGCTGTTTTAAAATGTTCAGTTACATTTTTAGGGACTAACTAATGGTAGGACGTATATGTGCAGTTCTAAAGGTTCAAGACCCTTCTGGGAATCATAAACCTGGCTCAAAAAGTATGAGTGCAATGATAAAGGTCATCAGTCAAAATTAATGCTAAAACAGAGTGGTCAAATAATATTTATTTGTGGATTCATGGAGAATAACATGAAAGTTGAAATTATTTTTGTAAGATGATAACTCTAATTGCAACTAGGATACTCAGAATGGGAACTACTATTCATCTCTCTGTGATTCAGAGTATAACATATGCAAGGGATAATTAAAATGAAAATAAAGGTTGCAAATATCAATCAATGAACTATTTGTTTCAAAAGAATCTATGAAGAAAGAACTTATACATGTATAAGTAATTTAAGAAAATAACAATGTGGTATGTTTATGTATGACTACAGTGATTTAAAAAGCCCCTGGTGGCTCAGAGAGGTAAAGCGTCTGCCTGCAGTGTAGGAGACCTGGGTTCTGTCCCTGGGTTGGGAAGATCCCCTGGAGAAGGAAATGGCAACCCACTCCAGTACTCTTGCCTGGAAAATTCCATGGACTGAGGAGCCTGGTAGGCTAGAGTCCATGGGGTCACAAAGAGTCGGACACGACTGAGCAACTTTACATACTTACTTACTTACTTACAGTGACTTAACTTGTTCAGACATAGAAACTAAATTGTTTTTCCAGTTTGGATAAGAGAATCACATATATCCCTGGGCTGACTGCCTTGTAATGGAGGGCATTCGATTTTTGTACAATTTGCCTTAGGTCAGGATTATGATCTGTGGATAGAGTAAAACTAACTGGCCTGAACACAGATGTCACCCATGCTCTCAACTTCATTAGCAGCATGTGCTAATCAACTGAGTTAAATAGACACAGTGATAACAAAAAAAAAGAACTTTAAAAATAATGGTTGTTATGAACAAAGGAGAGTCCCTTGGACAGCAAGGAGATCAAACCAGGAAATCGCCCTGAATATTCATTGGAAGGACCGATGCTAAAGCTGAAGCTCCAATACTTTGTCCACCTGATGTGAAGAGCTGACTCATTTGAAAAGACCCTGATGCTGGGAAAGGTTGAAGGCAGGAGGAGAAGGAGAGAACAGAGGATGAGATGGTTGGATGGCATTACTGACTCAATGGACATGAGTTTGAGCAAACTCTGGGAGATAGTGAAGGACAGGGAAGCCTGGCGTGCTGTGGTCCATGGAGTCACAAAGAATTGGACAGGATTTAGCAACTGAACAAAGAATAATGACCAAAGGATATGCACTACTGAGCACCGAACATATAATGATTAATTTTCCCTTTATTAGATAATGTGTAAAAGCTAATCCTCTAAAATATATATAATTGTACTTAAGTACCTTTAAGATAATAATCTCTCACAATAGCAAAAATTACTTAAATAATATCAGTAACTGAGGCCACTTCAATTTCTATTAAAATAAAAATTATAAGTTCATAGGAGGAGCTAATCTATGTTGCCTGATGTATATTTATTTAGACTTTTTATTAGCTAAAACATCATATTTTATGCTATTTTCATGTCCAATGGAAAGTTAATATGAAAACTTCCAGGAGAAATAATTAATTACTCATAATGGTAAGTAGCTTGAGAGTGGTAAGAAGATTTTGTTGACCCCACTTCTCTGTTCCCCAGCACTGGGATCAAATAATCTGGCACCACAGCAAAAGGCAGCAGCTACAGTGCCAAATTTTCTAAGATAAACATAAAAATGGACTGTGCCATGGTTATATACTCCAAATATCACTAAAACTGAAAATATACCATGGGGTTTCCTAGCAAGCTGCAGAATTAAAGAAGTGCAAGATTAAGAGAACATGGGTGAAGCTTTACATTTGTTGATAATAATTATTTATTTATTTCTGAGCTTTCATGTGTGTCTGCCAAGTTGCTTCAGTCAAGTCCGACTCTTTGCAACCGTATGGATTGTAGCCCATCTGGCTCCTCTGTCCATAGAGATTCTCCAGGCAGGAACACTGGAGTGGGTTGCCATGTCCACCTCCAGGGGATGTGGGGATCCAACCTGAATCTCTTATGTCTCCTGCATTAGCAGGCAGGTTCTTTACCACTAGCACCACCTGGGAAGCCTAATTGCTGACTTTAGGCAGCTTATTATGTGTAATTTAATCATTCCAATAACATTTTGATAGATGATTATGCTCATTTTACAAATGAGAAATTCAGAGAGGCTAAAAAACTTTCCAATATGACACGGTTCGTAATGGACTAGTTAGTATTTAAATCATAGTCATATCTGGAAAACAAGTCTAAGGTTTAAAACTAAGATTAGGAAAAGATTAGGTTTAGATGCTCCATTTGGTATTTATATGTGGATTCCATTTCTCTTAAATGTTGAGGTATCACAGAAGATATGAAAGGCTAGATAGAAAAATACTGGGAAAGATGAAGAAATGTGGGGATAAAATAGGCATTGGGAATGTTTTTACATTGAAGGTGCACAAGTGAAACCGAGGATTCTTCTCCTGAGCATCTGTGCAGCCCAACCTTTGCTTCAGTACTTCCTAGTCAAACTTAGCCCTTGGGACCCAATTTGGTTTTTGGCCAACTATCAGAATCAAAGATGTTCTCTCAAATCTCTCTTTCTCTCACTCACATACACAAAGATACTTCACGAAAAACTAAGCCTCCAGTTTTTCTTTCACTCTTAAATAATCCTACAACTCAGTTTGGTTAACTGATGCGAAGGGGATTCTCTATCCTTGGGTCCTTACGTCAGCCCTGCTGTCTAGATTCCTCTTCCAGGTCTTACAAACTCCCCAAGCAAGTCTCCCATATATAAACAAAATCAAAGATTTTACATTAATACCCCTTAAGGTCACATCCCTTTTAATAGCTATTTTCAGAAAATGTGTGCTCTTTTGTACTAGAATCACAGTTCCCGGGCCTCCCCAAGAGCCCCTCGGCCACTACATTGAGAAACTAGGCAGCAAGATGAGCAAACTCAACAAAAACGCCCATTCAATATACTGAGTCTTGGACTTCTCTTGGTCTGTAGTGAAATGTTTAGTCTCGGGTGAGGACATTTTTATTTCTCTTCCAAGTAAAAGGAATAAAGCCAGAGCTACTCTCTGACAGGAACAATCTTTGGCATGGCATTAATCAGACGAAGGTTGGAACCTAAGAAAAAAATTTTGTCTTGGTGTCATACTTTACTGTTTTTCTTTTTTTTCCCCCTAAGCAACTAGCAGAATGATGATGACCTTAAACTTTCTCTTACTTTGTGTGTGGTCAGTGGCTCAGTCTTGTCTGATTTTTTGCAACCCTATGGGCTATAACCCACCAGGCAGCTAAAAAGATAAGAATAATTGAAGTTTAAAAAAAAAAAAAAAAACTGACTTCTTACTCCCGAGAGGACATTGATATTTTGAGTTTGTGAATGAAGTAAATTCTATTCCTTATACTCCTGAAAGACACGTTCAAGCCTAATCAAAATATGAGAGCACATCTGACACGATAGAGTTAAAATTGCAATACATGGGTTGCGCTGCATTTAAAAGGAAGATGGTAATTTTTTTTTCATTTAATGTTTTTTAAACTCAAATATATCTCATTAAGGACAATTAAATATAAAATCAATAATTATTATAAGAAATGTACTTGCAATTGAAAGAATTAAATAATTTTCCTCTTAAAAGACATACAAAATTAAAACTGTTTGGTATTCTTTGCATTGCTTCTTTTCCTGTAGAAAGGATATCAGTTAAAATGATGAATTTTAACCTTCTCCATTTTTCCCAGAGAACATTTAATTCATATTCTTCAGGCTTTTTGGAACTGGTTCCCCATACTTATGAAGAAATTATTGTTTTTATAATATTTACTAAGGCCCAGGTACTGAAACTTTCTCAAGGACACTTCATTTGCTTTTAACGTGTAAATCTCTTGAGAATCATTTTGGGAAAAAAGGCAGGCCAAAGTATTAATATATGCAGTTAATTGTATGGTTTAATGAATTCAAATAAAGTCACAATGTATCATATTAAATATAATGCATGTGGTGAATAGGAAATAAAAGGATCATGACATCTAAGAATAGTAGGACCAGAATTAGAATACTAGTAGAGCAAACATATCCTGTATGAAATATTATTTTACTCTGAGGGCCAGATTTTTTTCTTTTCGATCTGATTGTTCTTAAAACTACTCTAAAAGTCAGTAACCTTATTTTGTAGTGTTCTTTGACTTCAAGAATGTACAAGATTATGTTATACATTAATATGTGCCATTTTCAGAAATAACTAAATCACAATGTTTTGGATACTAATTATCTGAAAATGTGCACAGTAAGCTATAATTTAAGAACAACTTCTTGGATATCTTTATGATGACAGACATTGAAACACAGTGTTCAGAAGATGTTGACTCAGGTAATAGAAAAAACCACTACTTAAATGGTTGCCTCAGAATAGTTATCTAAAAAGGTGGATGTAAAACTGTGGTAGCTGGAGCTAGTCCACATGACTTTTTCTAGTTTCTTCCAACCTACAGAGGTTGTCATGGAGGAATAAGAAGAGAAACATCATCTTCTAAATCTTTGCTTCATGATCCTTCTGTTGTATTATTGGGTACTTTCTAATGTGTGTTTTTGCCGATACAGAACCTTGTTACACATATTAATTTTTACTTCAAAACTGCTTTCCACAAATGTACTATGATAATAGCACACTAGTTGGTGTTTCTTACTCTGTTCATAAATATGGTTTGGTGATGTGTGTTTTAAATGTTATAAATTACTATTCCCTATCCTTTCCAGTTTCCTTTGCCATTTTCTCCCCTTGGCATAGTGATATGAGTATGGGCTCTGGAGATACCGTTTCTGTCAAAATCTGGGTCTACTCTTCCTAGTATTATCCTGGAGAAGTTATTTACAGTCTCTATGGCTTGGATTTTTCATCTGCAAAACGTTAATACTAATATTAGTAATGTTGTAAATGCCAATCTTGTTACCCAATTTATAAAGAAGGAAGCCAAATCTCAGAGTTGATGTTATTTAGCTGAAATCAAAAGTAACTGGCATGAAATGATATGTTGGTGGTCAATAACCAGGAACTAGCAAAGTCAGGATTTGAATACAGAAGGAACAGTTTTTCCTTCTTTGGTATTAGTGAAATATATATATATTCATTTCACAAAGTAGTATAAATTCTACCCCGGAGGTCTTCTCCCTAACATAATATTAACATCAGCTTATCAAGGGATTAGTTTACAGTCCAGCAACATTTAATTTTGATTCAAATGTTTTTTGTCTCAGATCTTTCAAAGCAGGCGATTCAAATCAAGACCAGCTTGAAAATCCAGTGATCTTCAGGAACTGGGTAGGACTGAATGCCAATGGTTAGATATAGCAGCTAAATATTTCTTCCTTCACCCACCATGCTGTGGTACTTTGCCATTGTCCTTCTTGGATGTCACCACTTACAAGGGACAAGTACAGAGGCCAATTGAAACCTCTTTGATGTGATCAAAGTTTTGAATCCTCAGAAGTAATAGAGCCTCAAGATTTGAACATGTTAATGATCTCTGAATAACCCTAAGCTTAACTTTGTCACTGCTTTATCCTGAATAGGAATAACTGTACTGTTCTAAGTCTCCTCTCTTACTTAATCAGACAAGGTCCTCTTTCAGGGGTAGTGATGGAACAGTACAGGAAAGGATAGTACCCTTCAATCATGTCCCTTACTCACTCTATCCAGCAGATATTCATGAAAGTTTCTAGAAAGTACTTGGCAATTAATTGCTACTCCTCCATTTATATGTGTTATTGTTTATTGTTTTGAGAATTTGTGAGAAGAGTTGATAAATAGCTATACCACACTACTATTGACCTTGGAAACCTTACCAGAATATTGTACATTCATTTAGTTATTTCAGGGACTTGGAGGTTGTATTTAGGTTTGGCATCATAAAGGAGGCTTTTTCATACTCACACTTGTACACACACACACACACACACACACACACACACACAACCTAGATGATTGAAGTCATACAATTGAGGATGCCCCATTTTCCCAAGATTTTGCTTCTCAGGTGGAATTTTGCTTCTTTAGATGTAGTAGTGATAAAAAGAAATTATAGGTGAAATAAAGTAGTGATCAGATAGTACATACTGTGCTTACATGTCTTTCTGACCCCGAACTAGTTGCCACCCATTAAGCATGCCTTATGTTTTCCTACACATTTCCCTGTTAACTAGACTGCCTTAGTACCTCATCTCTACTTGTGTAAATTATATCAGTCCTTTACATTGATATTCCATAAGGTCATCCTTTAATATTCTTTAAGTTCCTCTTAAAACCCCACATCTTTGTGAATACTCTCTTGATTCCTTACAATAGAATATGATTCCTCACAATAGAATATGATTCCTCCTTTTAAAGCTGTTATGATGATTTGTATAAAACTTTTGTGATACATATGATACATATTTTATTTTCTTCTGCATTATTCTCTGCTTAATTAGTGTATCACTCTTCTCCATCTGAAATAATAAAGACCTAAAGAAGAATGATGGTTTTCCATTTCCTATGTACCCCACAGTGTCCTATACAGTGTTTTGCAAAGTGTATCCCTTGAATAAAAGTTGAAATGAATTAGTTTGCTCTTTTCTAATAGTGCCTGTAACCATGTTATATTCCTTCTGACAGAAAATTAACTGAACACCTGGAAATTCAAGAATATGATTCTTCAGTTATCTTAGTACACAATAAATACAAGAACTATGAATTTCTGCCTCTCCACTGACTTCTGCTAGTCCAGATCTGAACAACACTTAGTACAGTTAACAACTGAGCCTATAAATTAAGAAAGAAAAAAGGATGAAAGCCTTATCATTTATGAATCATTATAAATAAATGACATCAAATAAATATAGATATATTTAGTATCCATGCATATATTTATTTATATAAATATTTGATATATGTACATAACAAAATATCTAGGATACATAAACAAAAGAGACATACAGTTATCATTAAGGTCATTTTCTAAAATCATAGCTCACATAATCCCTATTTTGCAAATAGGATATCTTAGTGCATTACTTTATAGTCCTAAAATTATTGCTTAATTTTAAAGGACTCCATTTAAACGTCTTAAAATATGACATGGTAATCATTAGCATAATTTGTATGAATAACAAATAACAATGATGATACTGCAGTTCTTTTAATGAAATAATTTGTTATTTAAGCTATCTAAGCATTATGTGTGACAGTTACCCTATCAGTAGAGGAGTTAATTCAATGCACATGGAAGAACAGCTTAAATATTAAGCAATCAATCAATCATTTTCTCATCCAAGTTAATGAATAAGACTATTACTTCAGTTTCTTCTCTACTGCAAGGATGAACACAATTAAACTGGAATTTTATAGGAAATGAGGAGACAACATTTATACTCCATATCCATATACACTCCTCATAGGTGAGAATTACTTGTGAATAATATTAAGTAGATTAATGAAGATTCAAACCTAAAGAAATTATATTTTACCTCTAGTCAGTCTTTGGTAATATGATAAAATATTTTAGTTTAAATCATTTGCACATATTTTATTAACAGGATAGGCTTGTTTCAGGAATAGCAGAGGTAATTTACCAAGTTTTAAATATACTCTAGGTATCAGAGAAATTTTGCTGTGTATTGCACCATGAAAGAATAATATCTGGTTTCAGTTGACTATGGGTTTGTACCAGGAAAGACTCTGAATTATATATGGAACAAATTCATCTATATAAAAGTATTATAGGTTTTGAAAATACAGTAGGTAAACTAAGATCTTTACTGCACTCTTACAAATATGTAAGCAGAGAACACCTGTAGATAGGAACAAGATATATTTCAATCAAGAAATAACTAAAAAGATTTTGATAAAAAGAGATAGTGCAGTTTTGTCCCACATCTCCTGAAAATACCCAACAACAAGCACAAAAATTAGAAAGTTTTATAATGGGTTTTGTGTAGAAAGCAACAATCATTCAAGCCTTCAGTTCAGTTCAGTCACTCAGTCATATCTGACTCTTTGGGACCCCATGGACTGCAGCACACCAGGCCTTCCTGTCCATCAGCAACTCCTGGAGTTTACTCAAACTCACGTCCATTGAATTGGTGATGCCATCCAACCTTCTCATCCTCTGCCGTCGCTTTTCCTCCTGCCTTCAATCTTTCCCAGTATCAGGGTCTTTTCCAACGAGTCAGTTCTTTGCACCAGATGGCCAAAGTATTGGAGTTTCAGCTTCAGCATCAGTCTTTCCAATGAACATTCAGGACTGATTTCCTTTAGGATGGACTGGTTGGATCTCCTTGCAGTCCAAGGGATTCTCAAGAGTCTTCGACAACACCACAGCTCAAAAGCATCATTTCTTCAATGCTCAGTTTTCTTTATAGTCCAACTCTCACATCCATACATGAATACTGGAAAAAACATAGTATTGACTAGACATTTGTTGACAAAGTAATGTCTCTGCTTTTTAATATGCTGTCTAGGTTGATCATTACATTTCTTCCAAGAAGCAAGTGTCTTTTAATTTCATGGCTGCAGTCACCATCTGCAGTGATTTTGAAGCCCAAGAAAATAAAATCTGTCACTGTTTCCACTATTTCCCCATTCAAGCCTTATTCTATTAAAAAGAGCTCATGTTGAGGAAATATCCAAGATTCTTTTCAAAGAGCAGCATCTTAGCATTTCTCCTTCTGCCAATGAAGACAGTTTAAATTAAATGAACATAAAAAATGTGTATGTATATTTATCAGTAATAGATAAAAATTACATATTAATAGAGTGAACATTAATGTTTGATTACCTCATTAAATTTACAAACTATCTTAAGAATTTACCTCTGAATTCTTATATTGAATACTTATTATTTAATTTGAAATAGTATTAAAAAAGGATAATAAGAAAAGAATACTCATTAAGATTTAAATATAATTAGCAATTTAGCTAGTAAATATTTGAGATACTGATTTTTACAGAATTCAAAAAGCAGAGTTTGTTCTATAAAAAAGAGTAAAAGTTCAAAAATTCAAAACAAAAAATAAAATGGACAACAAAAATTGCAAAAGCCTTTTTATTCATTCTGTTGAATTGATAGAGTATATACAGCAGTGTTCCCTTTCTCAGAGTCTTCGGGTGGTGGAGACTTCATGAGGCTGCATATGGAAGCTAAAATTGTCGTTACAAAAGGACCACTTATAATATGACCATGGATATTTCTTCTTATTTAGTATCAGCTGTTCTTTGGTCTATCACATCAAAACTGCTTCAGCTATTTTCTCCTCCAAAATCCTTTATTTCAAACATTCCACAATACAATAAAAATGCATGTTTTTAACAGTCAAGACTGAAATCTGAAGAAAGATGCAAGATTTCATGAAAGAAATGGGAGTGATGTCAGAGAACTGCAACTGCTAGAATCAAGTGCAAACTAATACAAAACAGGTAATAAGAAAATGATAACCACCATTAAAAAATTACAAGGGATCTTGAAAAGGTTTATTTATTTATTTTTAAATTTTTAAGTTAATCTCCTAAACCTTCCTTATGTGAAGGTTTTTCCTTCACATAAGATTTTAATCTTTGTTTTAGTTGGATTTACTTTGAGTGACTTTTTTTCCTGGAACTGATTATCGTCAGATAATGAGTTCTTATATTAAAATAATAAAATAATGCAACCATTATATATGCCAAAAAAAGTATATAACAGTCAATCAGAAAATTCCTTGAATATAGAAAAATACCTTGTGTTGGATTTAGGAAGATAAAAGAGGAAAGCAACCAGCACCTGCAAACAACAGAGATAACATTTTCTTCCCAAGTAACATCAAACAAGCCCTAAGTTCAGGATCAATAAATTCAAAGGGCAAAAGATGAGAAGAAAATATTGTCTAGGTAATTTTTTGCCCCACTTTAATGGAAACGTCTTAGTTGGCCTGAGCTTCCTTTCTTTCATCCTCTTACCCTACGTACAAAGCACAGGGAGCATGCTCACACCCAGATTTATAACTGAGACCCACTCCTTCAGTTACCTGACAGATAGGGCATGGGTAGCTTCAAGTGGGTGCTGGAGCCCAAGAGAAAGAAATCATAGCTTCTGAGAGGAGAAGTTTAGAAACATGTAAGACCACCTTGACTTCATTTGTGATCAAAGAGCAGAGTTTCTGCACTCTGGCAGCCATGCTATGTTCAGGCACTCTGCAGGGTGGTGTCCTGCCCATAACCATCCTCTTAAGTGAAGAAGCTCATCAATCTTAGTCTTCTTTACTAGGAAATGATGTCTTGAGGAAACAGACCTATAGAGCCAAACCTGTGTCAATACCTGGTATTAAATGACATGGTCTTTTTCATAGAACTGAAACATGCATACAAAAAATTGTATGTACATAAAACAAGGACATGAAAAAAGACTAGGTAATTCAGGAAGAAAACAGAAAAGTAACAACCAAGGCACAATCATACCACTACTCGCTAATACATGTCTATGGAAAGATTATTGCTGTTGGTGGTGAAGTATGTCTGACTTTTGCAACTCCATGGACTGTAGCCCTCCAGGCTCTTCTGTTTAAAGATTAGGTGGTCTAAAATACACATTTAAAAACAGACTTCACCATAACAAAGTAAAGAACAAAGGGAGCAAGTAAAACTTGCTTGATTTTTGAAAAAGAAATTATTGAGTAAACTGAGTAACACATTAGCAGGGCTAAAAACCACCTTCTTGATAAAATAAGTAGCCAAGTTTATTTAGTGGTTACAATAGACTAGATACTCCCCTGTAAACTTGAAATAGTCTTAAGTCATCTCATTCTCACAACAAATCTGTTTGATACTCTTATTATCTCCAGTTTACAAATGAGGAAATTGAGGCAAAAAGAAGCTGACTAGCTTAAGACCATTCATCTAGTAAGGACATCGTGCTAGTAGACACATTCTGAATAGGTTCTGTGACAAAACCATGTGCCTACCAACTGGGTTTGAGTAATCTTACAGACAAAGTTAACAGACTAACCAAATGCTTAAAGCCAAATTGTAGAGTTTTAAAAATACAAAAGAAATAAAAATGTTGAATGAAAAATACAAATATATATATATATATATATATATATATATATAGAGAGAGAGAGAGAGAGAGAGAGAGAGAGAAGAAACCAACTAAGTTCACTATTGATTTAATGAGAAAAACAATATAAAATATTTTCTGTGTGGAAAAAAATATATATGGGTCTTTATACTGAAAATCTCCACTGAAAAACAAGAAAAAATTTTCAAGACTCATTCTTAAATGAGTCGAATTTTAGAACACTGAGGAGGTTGAAAACTTCTAAAAGTATTCAGAAATAAAAACAAGGTCACCTACAATACAAAAAAAAATTAAATAAATAAGAATGACATCAGATTTTGCCTCAGCAGTTGTTGCATCTAAGGGTAAAATGTGATTTTTTTTTTTAGAGCATAAAAATATTATAAAATTATAGATATGTTTATCAACAAATACATAAAATATTTTCTGTTTGTTCAATAAAAGGATCTGTCTATCTATTCATCACATGCACAGTCAGGTACAACTGTTTTTGATCCCATGGTCTGTAGTTCACCAGGCTCCTCTGTCCATGGGATTTTCCAGGCAAGAATACCAGAGTGGGTTGCCATTTCCTCCTCCAGGGGATCTTCCTGACCCAGGGATCAAACTTGCACCTCCCACATCTCCTACCTTGAAAGCTGATTCTTTACTGTTTGGGCCATCAGGGAAGCCCAAAAAGATCTATAAGAAATATCAAGAGTTATAGTAAGGTTTGGTAATCTTTAGAAAAATTAGTCTAAAAGCAGCTGAATTCTAACCTGTCCTGCAAAGTGGACAAAGACAAATGTCTTAAAGTGATCCTTCAATAAGGAGAGGATGAGTTTAGTAACATCCTAAAATCAACAACAGCAGCAACATTGAATGGCATCTAATGATTAACTACAATATTAAAATTTTATTAAGGAATACAAATGTGAACAAATGGAAGTAAGGAGCATTGGATTTAGAATGGAAGAGGGATAGAAGACATTTTCTGAGCATGAGCACAGTTTAGTAATGAGCCTAATCCCATCTGGGACCAAGCATACCACCTGGATCTGCAATAACTAATATAAACACAATGCTGCAAATTCTATACATGTACATTGTAATTACAACTGAAACTTGACCTATGAGCATTAATAACATGACAGCTGCAGAGCTGAGGCAGTGTTTATAGAAAATACACACATAAAACTACTTCATATTCAGCTATACAAATACAATTTTCTGCTATTACATCAACTAAGACGGTGTTAATTAGGAATGGTAGGTCTTCTAGATGTTCATATTGAGCTTCCTGAATTTTACTTATTTTTTTTGTATATTCAAACACAATATCACCTAGTAAATAGTTATACTCTTTGTTAAATATTCTATACAGGACTATACCATTTCTATATTTCTCAAGATACTGATATTAAAGGACTTTGATGAGCAGGAACTGGAAAGATATAAATTGGTAGGTGGTTTAACTCTGGTGCATTTTCATTCCATTATACTTGCTTTCTCTCTAAATGAGAAATATATTTTCTTTCTTCTTTCCCTTTTACTCCCATTCCTTTTCCTTATCCCCATCTTCAAGTTCTAAATTAGGTTAAAATTAGATAACTAGGGCCTAGTATTTGAAAAAGTGGGTAGAAAATGAACCAACTATTGGTCTATTATATATTCATTCATCATATTTATAGCTTCTTAATTATTTTTAACTCTCCAAATTCAATGCATAAACTCAAGATCAAATTATCATTCTACTTCAGTTTTCAACTGATAATCAGTGGCTTTTTTTAATGCATTTTAAAATCTTTTTTAAAAATTAATTTTTTTAATGAAGGATAATTGCTTTACAGAATTGTGTTATTTCCTGTCAAACATCAGCATGAATCAGCCATAGGTATATATATATATCCCCTCTCGAACCTCCCTCCCATCTCCCTCCCCATCCTACCCCTCTAGGTTGATACAGAGCCCCTGCTTGAGTTTCTTGAGCTATACAGCACATTCCCGTTGGCTATCTATTTTACCTCTGGTAATGTAAGTTTCCATGTTACTCTTTCAATACATCTCACCATCTCCTCCCCTTCCTCCATGTCCATAAGTCTATTCTCTATGTCTGTTTCTCTATTGTTGCCCTGCACATAGTTTCTTCAGTATCATTTTTCTAAATTCCGTATATATGCATTGTTAGAATACGATATTTATCTTTCTCTTCCTGACTTACTTCACTCCGTATAATAGGCTCTAGGTTCATCCTGACTCAATGGATATGAGTTTGGGTAGACTCTGGGAGCTGGTGATGGACAGGGAGGCCTGGCGTGCTGCAGTTCATGGGGTGGCAAAGAGTCGGACACGACTGAGCGACTGAACTGAACTGAGGTTCATCCACCTCATCATAACTGACTCAAATTTGTTCCTTTTTACGGTTGAGTAATATTCTGTTGTGTATAGTACCACAACTTCTTTATGCATTCATCTGTTGATGGGCATCTAGGTTGCTTCCATCTTCTAGTTATTGTAAATAGGACTGCAGTGAAAAATGGGATACCTGTGCCTTTTTTGATTTTGGTTTCCTCAGGGTATATGCCTAGGAGTGGGATCGCTGGGTCATATGGTGGTTTCATTTCTAGTTTTTTAAGGAATCTCCATACAATCTTCCATACTGGCTGTATCAATTTATATTCCCACCAACAGTGCATGAACGTTCCCTTTTCTTCACAGCATTTTCAGCATTTATTGTTTGTAGACTTTTTGATCATGGCCATTCTGAGCAGTGTGAGATGATATCTCATTGTAGCTTTGATTTACATTTCTCTAATAATGAGCAATATTGAGCATCTTTTCATGTGTTTGTTACCCATCTGTATATCTTTGAAGAAATGACTGTTTAGGTCTTTTTCCCACTTTTTGATTGGGTTGTTTGTTTTTCTGGTATTGAGCTTTATGAGCTGCTTGTATATTTTGGAAATTAATCCTTTGTTAGTTGTTTCATTTGCTATTATTGTCTCCCATTCTGAGGGTTGTCTTTTCACCTTGATTATAGTTTCCTGTGCTGTGTAAAAGCTTTCAAGTTTAATCAGGTCCCTCTTGTTTACCTTTGTTTTTATTTACACTACACTAGGAGGTGGGTCATAGAGGATCTTGCTTGATTTATGTCAACAGGTGTTCTGCCTATGTTTTCCCCTAGGAGTTTTATACTTTCTGGTCTTACGTTTAGGTCTTTAAACCATTTTGAGTATATCTTTGTGTAGGTGTTAGGAAGTGTTCTAATTTCATTCTTTTACACGTACTGTCCAATTTTCGCAGCACCATTTATTGAAGAGGCCATTTTTGCCCCATTGTATATTCTTGCCTCCTTTGTCAAAAATAAGATGCCCATAGGTGCATGGGGTAATTTCTGTGCCTTGTATCTTTTCCCATTGGTCTATATTTCTGTTTTTGTGCCAGTACCACAGTGTCTTGATGACTGTAGCTTTGTAGTATAATCTGAAGTCAGGAAGGTTGATTTCTACAGCTCCATTCTTGCTTCTCAAGACTGCTTTGGCTCTTCAGGGTCTTTTGTGTTTCCCAATTAATTCTGCAATTTTTCTTCTAGTTCTGTGAAAAATGTCATTAGTAATTTGATAGGGATCACATTGAATCTGTAGATTGCTTTTGGTAGTATAGTCACTTTCACAATATTGATTCTTCCAACCCAGGAACATGGAATATCTCTCCATCTGTTTATGTCATCTTTGATTTCTTTCATCAGTGCCTTATAATTTTCTGTGTACAGTTCTTTTGTCTCCTTAGGTAAGTTTATCCCTACATATTTAATTCTTTTTGTTGCAATGGTGAATGAGATTGATTCCTTAATTTCTTTCTGATTTTTCAGTTTCAGTATATAGAAATACAAGTGATTTCTGTGTATTGATTTTGTATCCTGTGATTTGCTAAATTCACTGACTGACTCTAGTAATACTCTGATACTATCTTTAGGGTTTTCTACTTACAGTATCATGTCATCTTCAAACAGTGAGAACTTTACTTCTTTTCTGATCTGTATTTCTTTTATTTCTTTTTCTTCTCTGATTGCAGAAGCTAGAATTTCCAGTACCATATTGAATAATGGTGTCGAAAGTGCACATCGATGTCTTGTTTCTGATCTTAAGGGGAATGCTTTCAGGTTTTCACCTTTGAGAATAATGTTTGCTCTAGGCTTATCATATATGACCTTTACTATGTTGAGGTAGGCTCCTTCTATGCCCATTTCTTGAAGAGTTTCAATCATAAATGGGTGCTGAATTTTGTCAAAGGTATTATCTGCATCTATTGAGATGATGATATGGCTTTTATCTTTCAATTTATTAATATGCTGTATCACATTGATTGATTTGCATATATTGAAGAATCCTTGCATCCCTGGGAAAAAACCCAACTTGATCATGGTGTTTATTTTAGCATGTATGGATGTGAGAGTTGGACTGTGAAGAAAGCTCAGCACCAATAATTGATGCTTTTGAACTGTGGTGTTGGAGAAGACTCTTGAGAGTCCCTTGGACTGCAAGGAGATCCAACCAGTCCATCCTAAAGGAGATCAGTCCTGGGTGTTCATTGGAAGGACTGATGCTGAAGCTGAAACTCCAATACTTTGGCCACCTCATGTGAAGAGTTGAGTCATTGGAAAAGACCCTGATGCTGGGAGGGATTGGGAACAGGAGGAAAAGGGGACAACAGAGGATGAGATGGCTGGATGGCATCACCGACTCGATGCACATGAGTTTGAGTAAACTCCGGGAGTTTGTGACGGACAGGGAGGCTTGGTATGCTGCGATTCATGGGGTCGCAAAGAGTTGGACACGACTGAGCGACTGAACTGAACTGATCATGGTGTATGAGCTTTTTGGTGTATTGCTGAATTTTTTGCTAAAATTTTGTTGAGGAATTTTGCATCTATGTTCATCAGTGATATTGGCCTGTGGTTTTCATTTTTTGTGCTGTCTTCATCTGATTTTGGTATCAGGGTGATGTGGCCTCATGAATGAGTTTGGAAGTGTTGCTTCCTCTGCAATTTTCTTGAAAGAGTTTTAGAAAAATAGGCATTAGCTCTTCTCTAAATATTTGATAGAATTCTCTTGTGAAGCCATCTGGTCCTGGACTTTCATTTTTTGGAGATTTTGGATCACAGTTTCAATTTCAGTACTTGTTTCTGGGTTGTTCATAACTTCTATTTCTTCCTGGTTTAGTATTGGAAGATTGAACTTTTCTAAGAATCTGTCCATTTCTTCCAGGTTATCTATTTTATTGCCATATAGATATTCATAATAGCCTCTTATAATCTTTTGTATTTCTGCATTGTCTGTTGTAACCTCTCCTTTTTCATTTCTAATTTTGTTGATTTGATTTTTCTCTTTCTTATTCTTGATGGGTCTGGCTAAATGTTTGTCAACTTTGTTTATCTACTCAAAGAACCTGTTTTCAGTTTTATTAATCTTTACTATTGGTTCTTTCATTTCTTTTCATTTATTTTTTTCTTTTCATTTATTTTTGCATGGATATTTATTATTTATTTATTTCTACTATTTATTTGGGGGTGTTCTTTTTTCAGTTGTTTTACATGTAAAGTTAGGGTGTCTATTCAATGCATTTCTTGTTTCTCGAGGTAAGATTTTATTGCTATAAACCTCCGTCTTAGAACTGCTTTTGCTGCATCCCATAGGTTTTGAGTTGTTGTGTTTTCATTGTCATTTGTGTCTAGAATTTTTTTAAATTTCCCTTTGATTTCTTCAGTAACCTGTTGATTGTTTAGAAACATGTTGTTTAATCTCCATGTGATTGTTTTTCTTACAGTTGTTTTCTTGTAATTGATATCTAGTCTCATAGCACTGTTGTCCGAGAAGATGCTTGATACTATTTCAATTTTCTTAAATTTACTGAGTTTGATTTGTGATCCAAGATGTGGCCTCTCCTGGAGAATGTTCCATGTGCACTTGAGAAGGTGTATTCTTCTGCATTTGGATGGAATATCCTGAAGATATCGATGAGATCCACCTCATCTAATGTGTCATTTAAGACTTGTGTTTCCTTATTAATTTTCTGTTTTGATGATCTGTCCATTGGTGTGAGTGGGGTGTTAAAGTCTCCTACTATTAGTGTGCTACTGTCAGTTTCTCCTTTTATGTCCGTTAGTGTTTGTCTTATGTATTGAGGTGCTCCTATGTTGGGTGCATAGATATTTGCAATTGTTTTGTCTTCCTCTTGGATTCATCCCTTGATCATTATGCCTTGTACTTCCTTATCTCTTGCAATATTCTTTATTTTAAGGTCTATTTTGTGTGACATGAGGATTGTTACTACAGCTTTCTTTTGCTTCCCACTTGAATGAAATACATATTTCCGTCCTCTTACTTTCATTCTATATGTGTCTTTAGGTCTGAACTGGGTTTCTTGTAGACAGCATATAATGGGTCTTCTTGTTTTTGTATCCATTCAGCCAGTTTGTGTCTTTTGGATGCAACATTTAATCCATTTACATTTAAAATAATTATTGATATATATGTTCCTATTGCCATTTTCTTAATTGTTTGGGGTTGATTTTGTAGATTTTTTGTCTTCTTTTGTATATTTTTTTTATTGACATGAATCCACCACGGGTATACATATGTTTCCCATCATGAACCCCCTTCCCACCTCCCTCCCCATTCCATCTCTCTGGGTTATCCCAGTGCACCAGCCCCGAGCACCCAGTATCATGCATCAAACCCGGACTGGCGATTCATTTCACATACGATAATATACATGTTTCAATACCATTTTCCCAAATAATCCCACCTTCACCCTCTCCCACAGAGTCCAAAAGACTGTTCTATATATCTGTGTCACTTTTGCTGTCTCGCATACAGGGTTATCATTACCATCTTTCTAAATTCCATATATATGCATTAGTATACTGTATTGGTGTTTCTCTTTCTGGCTTACTTCACTCTGTATAATAGGCTCCAGTTTCATCCACCTCATTAGAACTGATTCAAATGTATTTTAATGTATTCTTTTTAATGGCTGGGTAATATTCCATTGTGTATATGTACCACATCTTTCTTATCCATTCATCTAGGATGGACATCTAGGTTGCTTCCATGTCTTGGTTATTATAAACAGTGCTGTGATGAATTTTGGGGTACACGTGTCTCTTTCAATTCTGGTTTCTTTGGTGTGTATGCCCAGCAGTGGGATTGCTGGGTCACATGGCATTTCTATTTCCAGTTTTTTAAGGAATCTCCACACTGTTCTCCATAGTGGCTGTATTAGTTTGCATTCCCACCAACAGTTAAGAGGGTTCCCTTTTCTCCACACCCTCTCCAGCATTTATTGCTCATAGACTTTTAGATAGCAACCATTCTGACTGGTGTGAAATGATACCTCATTTTGGTTTTGATTTGCATTTCTCTGATAATGAGTGATGTTGAGCATCTTTTCATGTGTTTGTTAGCCATCTGTATGTCCTCTTTGGAGAAATGTCTGTTTAGTTCTTTGGCCCATTTTTTTGATTGGGTCATTTATTTTTCTGGAATTGAGCTGCAGGAGTTGCTTGCATTTTTTTTGAGATTAATTCTTTGTCACTTGCTTCATTCGCTATTATTTTCTCCCATTCTGAGGGATGTCTTTTCACCTTGCTTAGTTTCCTTTGTTGTGCAGAAACTTTTAAGTTTCATTAGGTCCCGTTTGTTTATTTTTGCCTTTATTTCTAATATTCTGGGAGGTGGGTCATAGAGGATCCTGCTGTGGTTTATGTCAAAGAGTGTTTTGCCTATGCTTTCCTCTAAGAGTTTTACAGTTTTTGGTCTTACATTTAGATCTTTAATCCATTTTGAGTTTATTTTCGTGTAAGGTGTTAGAAAGTGTTCTAGTTTCATTCTTTTACAAGTAGTTGACCAGTTTTCCCAGCACCACTTGTCAAAGAGATTGTCTTTCCTAGATTGTATAGTCTTGCCTCCTTTGTCAAAGATAAGGTGTCCAGAGGTACATGGATTTATCTCTGGGCTTTCTATTTTGTATTTCTTGACTATATAAGTCCCTTTAACATTTGTTGTAAAGCTGGTTTGTTGGTACTGAATTCTCTTAATTTTTGCTTGTCTGAAAAGCTTTTGATTTCTCCATCAATTTTTTTTTCATTTATTTTTATGATTTCTCCATCAATTTTGAATGAGATCCTTGACAGGTACAGTAACCTTGGTTGTAGAGTTTTCATTTTCAGTACCTTAAATATGTCCTGCCATTCCCTTCTGACCTGCAGAGTTTCTGCTGAAAGATCAGCTGTTAAGTGTATGGGATTTCCCTTGTATATTACTTGTGGCTTTCCCCTTGTTGCTTTTAATACTCTTTATCTGGTCCCATCACCTCATGGGAAATAGATGGGGAAACAGTGGAAACAATGTCAGACTTTATTTTTTGGGGTTCCAAAATCACTGCAGATGGTGATTGCAGCCATGAAATTAAAAGATGCTGACTCTTTGGAAGTAAAGTTATGATCAACCTAGACAGCATATTAAAAAGCAGAGACATTACTTTGCCAACAAAGGTACGTCTAGTCAAGGCTATGATTTTTCTAGTGGTCATGTATGGATGTGAAAGTTGGATTGTGAAGAAAACCGAGCACAGAAAAATTGATGCTTTTGAACTGTGGTGTTGGAGAAGACTCTTGAGAATCCCTTGGACTACAAGGAGATCCAACTGGTCCATCCTAAAGGAGATCAGTCCTGGGTGTTCATTGGAAGGACTGATGCTGAAGCTGAAACTCCAGTACTGTGGCCACCTCATGTGAAGAGTTGAGTCATTGGAAAATACCCTGATGCTGTGAGGGATTGGGGGCAGGAGGAGAAGGGGACGACAGAGGATGAGATGGCTGGATGGCATCACCGATTCGATGGACATGAGTTTGAGTGTACTCTGGGAGTTGGTGATGGACAAGGAAGCCTGGTGTGCTGCGATTCATGGGGTCACAAAGAGTCAGACATGACTGAGTGACTGAACTGAACTGAACTGATGTTGTCTATTCTTTGTTAGTTTGATTAGTGTGTGTCTTCGCATGTTTCTCCTTGTGTTTATCCTGTATGGGACTCTTTGTGCCTCTTGGGGTTGACTGACTGTTTCCTTTTACATTTTGGGCTGATTTTCAACTCTAATCTCTTCAAAAATTTTCTCATACTCTTTATTTTTCTCTTCTTCTGGGACCCTTATAACTCGAATGTTGCTGTGTTTGAAATTGTTGCAGAGGTCTCTGAGACTATCCTCAGTTCTTTTCAATCATTTTACTTTATTCTGCTCTTCAGAAGTTATTTCTACCATTTTATCTTCCAGCTCATTGATTCATTCTTTTCCTTCAGATATTCTGCTATTGATTCCTTCTAGATTATTTTTAATTTCAATAATTATGTTGTTTGCCTCTTTATTTTTATTCTTTAATTCTTCTAGGTCTTTGTTAATTGATTTTTGCATTTTCTCCATTTTGTTTTCAAGGTTTTTGATCATCTTTACTCTCATTTTTCTGAATTCTTTTTCAGGTAGTTTGCCTATTTCCTCTTCACTTATTTGGACTTCTGTGTTTGTAGTTTGTTCCTTCCTTTGTGTAGTATTTCTGTGCCTTTTCATTATTTTTTCTTTTTTTTTAACTTATTCTGTTTGAGGTCTCTTTTTCTTAGGCTTCAAGGAAAGTTGAATTCTTGCCCTGAAGAAGATTGAATTTTTTCATCTTTTTTGGCTTCTGCCCTCCTAAGGTTGCTCCAGTGGTTGTGTAAGCTTCGTATGGGGTGAAATTTGTGCTGATTTTGTTTGTTTTTCCTCTGATGGGCAAGGCTAAGCAGGGTGGTAATCCTGCCTGCCAATTATTGGGTTTGTATTTTTGTTTTGTTTGTTATTTAGGTGAGGCGTCCTACAAAGGGTTCTACTTACTGGTGATTTTGTGATCCCGGGTCTTGTATTCAAGTGGTTTCCTTTGCGTGAGTTTTCAGTATTTGAGACTCTCTAGAGTTAATTTTCCTGTATTCTAGAGTCTTTAGTCAGTGCTCCCACTCCAAAGGCTCAGAGCTTGATCTCTGGTTAGGAACGAAGATTCCACAAGTCAATGAGAGATCAAACATGAACTCCAGGTGAATAGGAGTTACAAAATCTGGCAAATAATAATAAAATAGTGGAATACACACACACACACACACACACAGACACATATGCATACACCCATGAGCAAAGTCAAAACAATCCAACAAAAATAAACTACAGTAGATTGACATGGTGAACACAGGAAATTAAAAAAAAAAAAAATTATAGATACCAGTTAAGAACATAACAACTAAAGCACAAACTAGAAAACAAAACTGAAGCAAGGTGCCAAGTGGGGAACAAAGCAATGAAAACAAAATGAAAGAAAAGAAAGAATAGATGTGAAAAGTTGAATAGAGGTAGGTGAAGAAGATTTATACACATTAAAGATTAAGTTTAAGGTGGAAAGACCAGTATGAAAGCCAAACAAAGGAAATAAGTGATTTTTGAAAAATATATATGTCTAGTTAAATGATAGTTTGGAGTAATGAAGACAGTTAATATTATTAAAATGGAAAAACTGTCAAGAAATCCAACAGGTGTTTGATAATAGAAGGAAAAACATGATCCATTCATTTTCATGGTCACTTAACATTAGACAAAGTTCAAAACCAGTTTACTACAAAAGAATTTGAGAACTTGTGACATCTTTTGGTTGTCCTTTGTTTTCAGTTCTATTTGTAAATATGCATTCTACCTAACTGCCAAAAAGCAGACACTCTTTGCATTTCATGACTTTAAAACCCTAGGACATAAGGAGGATTCTGTCAGGTAAGATAAATGTACGAATAAACAACAGAATCCACACCTTTTTAGCAGCTACATGCTGAAACATTAAGCATTCGAGAACATCCTATCTGCACTCAATGAAAATTGCAGTTGAATTTAACATACCAAAACCCTTCCTTTGCCAGAGGCTTTGGAATTGCTCTGCTGAAAATATTTTCAGAATCCTCAGGGGGTCCGATATGGGATAAGCTCCCCAGTGGTTGATTAATACTTTGTCTCCTAAAATACTGCAAGGCTTCCATGGTGTTTATACTAGCCATTCCACATATATAAGAGTGCAAAATCAACAGAGAAGCATTGCTTTGAATTGCTGCATCCACTTTACAACAGTGGTTTTGACACAGCATCTTAAAATTTCTGCAACAAGCAATCTACTCTGGGGCGCTAGTCTATCCACAAGTACATGAAATTGCTTTGTTTCCCAGTCCACAGCCAGTTTTTGTTGTAGTTTATGCTGCTGTTTCCTTTGGGGGAGGTAGGAGATATATTGGGAGAAACTTTTATAAGAACCACTAACTAGAGGATAACATCTGTACTACTAGCCATATAAACATCTATATTGAGAATTAAAATTCCCTTGTTGTGGTTTGAACACAAACTGCAACCGCAATATTACTTTTACAGAGCTCTCAACTATATTTTGTTCCAAAAATGAAATTTAATAAATATCACTCTAAAGTTGGGTATGCGTGTGTGTATGTGTCTGTGTGTTTGGTACTCTATGTTTCAATATAATATAAAGAGAATCTCATGTTGACATCTCATTGTTCTTGCATCTAAGAAAATTGTGTTAAAAACAGTATATAGTTTTGTCAAAAAGAAAAAAAATAAGTTTGTTTTAGACAAAGAGCTTAGTATATACTATAATAATATAATAAATTATATTATTATTGTCATATCATATCCTCTTTAGGTATACCAACTCTACCTGTAAAGTAAGTTTGTTTGGTTTATTTTTTTCATTTAATTTTAATGCATTTGTTCTGAGTAAAGAAAAAGCTTTTGTGTAGTTTGGAAACACTTTGAAACATTTGCTAAAGTTATGCAATTTCCTAATGTCATTACTCTTTCTATAACACCACCCTCCTTGCTAAATCTTGTGATTTTCTTAATTTCTTAGAAGCAAAATGGGGCTCATTGTTTTCACAAGAGTAAATTAATAGATTTTTTACATTAGCTGGATCAGTTGAATAGATCATAAATATTTTATGTGGATTCTTTCATAAATCAATATAGGGCCATAAGGGGGTGATTGTTATTTTTTATTGTATGACAAAACTTCACCATAAACTTAAATCTTGGGGAATACAGACTTGAGTGTATAAAGAGGTCTTAGCCTTTAGTAGAAAATAGTGTACCAAAAAAAAAAAAGTGCCAGTTTTCACCAGCAGCTAGTTTCAAAACATGGCTTACCAATTACTTCATACTGTAGTTCATTCAAACAGAGATAAAAACAAAACAAAACCCATTGTCTTAGTTAAGTTCTGATGTGGACAGAACCGTGCTAATAATTGATTTTGACTACTGAAGTGGCTTCAAGTTAAGAAAAAAAAAAGTACAATGGTTGCTGAATCATAATTTAAACTCTGATTTTCTCATGCTAAATCCAATATTAAAAACTGTATTGTGCTGTTATTTCATAATACAAATTAAAATAAAGAATAATATTGTGGCTACATTGTATATCATTCAATTTTGGTTTTAAGCATTCCTAAATTAAAGTCTTCCTATTCCTTATCAAGAGTAATATTTCAAGAGATCTACAGCTACAGGTGGTAAATATATATATATATATATATATATATATATATATATATATATATATATATATATAAAATGTATATAAATATATATATCTTCCAGTTTTATAAGACACACTTGATTAAAGATATTTTTTTTAATTCTAAAATGCTTTTGTCAGGCGAGTGTATACTCCTCGGTTTTTGTCTCATCACAACAAAGATTTGGAGTGACGAACATTAAAGCCCTTGGCGTGTCACAGCTCTCAGGTCTTGGACGGACCATGTTATAGCTCTCAAGTCTCGAACGGACCATGTTATAGCTCTTAGACAAATCAGTGTTACAGCTCCATGTTACAGCTCTATTTTATTTATATAATAACAGGTAAATCCATCTTCGAGGCATGAGGGCATGCCGACCCAAAGGCGCAAAGAGAAGAGCGCCCCAGAGTGCAGGAAAGAGAGAGCCCTTTGGCTCCTCTTTATTATTATTATTATTTTTTTCTCTCCCCCTGGGCCTGCCCTATGTAAATTGGGCCAGCCAGGAGTGCTGTTTGTTCTACCTGAGGTCCTCACTCCAGTCCTAGGACCTTCCTTTGTTCTATTTTGTGGGCTTTTCTCTTCCTTATCTTTTAGCCACCGCCATTCTGGACTCCTTTTCCCTATTCTAACTACCTAACACTTTGAACTAATTTAAATTTAGCCGAATAATAAAGCTGATTTTATACTAATTTTGCTGAAGCTTGTCAAATCCTTGGTACAAAATTTGTTCTTTATAATAAAGCCTTTTACAAAGCATGAATTTTCATAAGTGCTTGTTAACAAACATTTCAGTGAACTATTCTTTTATAAACAAATGAGATCAAGTCAATAAAAATTCTATAGATTTTTTTCTTACTTTTGGATTCTTAAAACGAAATTTTTCATTTTTAGGCTTGTGAAATGGCCACATCAATAAACAAGGATGTCATGTACATCAGCTATTCCGGCTCTCCAAATTTGAATTTTTGAGCCTGGAGGGTGCCCAGGAAGTGTTGTAGCCACGCGCTGCAGGAAACAAAGTCACTCAGAAGGACAATGCAGATAGTGCAGTGCAGTTTACTACACTGGCGGGCCCAAGGCAGAGTCTTCTCTCAGCCAAGGACCCCGACCAGTTTTTGTGAAAACCTTATATACCCTAAGTGTACTTGCTGAAACCCACCTCCCCAAATTCCTTGAAACTAGTCTGGACAAGATAAAAGAGGGATGTGATCAAAATTAACTCATGATTAATGTGTCACAAGACTAGATAAACAGTGGATATTTATCGATAGGCCTGTGGTCATATCCCAATAAACATAATGGAATTTACCACTTTGTTCTGTTACAGAGATACTTAGCATATTCTTTTAGGCATTGCAGAGTCCAAGTACAAGTCATGAGGCTTTTTTATTCAGAGAGTCTGGTTTTCCATTGTTACGCCATTTCTATAGACACCGGGCACAAAGTTCAGAGTCCATTGGGAGGGTGACTATGAGTGTAGCCTAATGTTTGCAGCCTGGCCTAAGATGGAGTCCAGCTCTGTCTGTTTCCTCCTTCAAAAGAACAATGCTTGCCATCCAGCAATTATTAGGCTGTAGCTACTCCCTGTGATCAAAGCTATAGTTTTTCCAATTGTCATGTACGGATGGCAGAGTTGGACCACAAAGAAGACTGAGCACCGAAGAACTGACACTCTTAAACTGTGGTACAAACAGATGGGGAGACAATGACAACAGTGACAGGCTTAATTTTCTTGGACTCCAGAATCACTGTAGATGGTGACTGCAGCCATGAAATGAAAAGATGCTTGCTCCTTGGAAGAAAAGCTATGACAAACCTGCTACTGCTGCTGTCACTTCAATCGTGTCCGACTCTATGTGAACCCATAGACGGCAGCCCACTAGGCTCCGCCGTCCCTGGGATTCTCCAGGCAAGAACAATGGAGTGGGTTGCCATTTCCTTCTCCAATGCATGAAAGTGAAAAGTGAAAGTGAAGTCTCTCAGTCATGTCCGACTCTTTGCGACCCCATGGATTGCAGCCCACCAGGCTCCTCCATCCATGGGATTTTCCAGACAAGTGTACCGGAGTGGGATGCCATTGCCTTCTCCTAGACAGGTATTAAAAAGCAGAGACATCACTTTGCCTACAAAGGTCTGTCTAGTCAAAGCTATGAGTTTTCCAGTAGTCATGTATGTATGTGGAAAGCTGAGCACCGAAGAATTGATGCTTTTGAACTGTGGTGTTGGAGAAGACTCTTGAGAGTCCCTAGGACAGCAAGGAGATCCAACCAGTCAATCCTAAAGGAAATCAGTCCTGAATATTCATTGGTAGGACTGATGCTGAAGCTGAAACTCCAATACTTTGGCCACTTGATGTGAAGAACTGACTCAGTGGAAAAGACCCTGATGCCAGGAAAGATTGAAGGCAGGAGAGGAGAAGGGGACAACAGAGGATGAGTTGGTTAGATGGCATCATGGATTCAATGAACATAAGTTTGAGCAAGCTCTGGGAGGTGGTGAAGGACAGGGAAGCCTGGCATATTGCAGTCCATGGGGTCGCAAAGAGTTGGACACGACTGAGTGACTGAATTGAACTGAACTGAACTGTGGTGCTGGAGAAGACTCTTGAGCGATCTCTTGAGGGTCACAAAGAGTTGGACATGGTCAAGTGTCTGAACAACAACAACTCCTTATGGTGAGTGAGGAACTAAGGATGTGGAAATTCAAATTGTAGGATGGTGGCCCAAGATAGCTGAGATGCATATGAAACTGATAATTTCAGTAAGCCCAGACTCTTGTATTTCCCCATAGACAGAAAAGCACAAAATTCCTTAATTTGAGGTATCTGGTTTTCCTTAATTAACAGTCTTTTGATATTAAGACTTGTTGTTTTCCCCATGTTGCAAAGTTTCATATAACCTGACTCCTTGACACACCCTCCCCTTGCCACCCCACTCCAAGGAATAGTTCTCTCGGGGTCACCTGAGATGCTGTCTCTCAGGTTTGAATTTCTAAAACTTCCCACCAAATAAAGCATAACTCTCAGGTTCTCAGTTGTGATTATTATTATTATTATTATTTTTAATTTGACAGGCTATTAGGGTGATAATGAACTGATAATGCAGAATGGCATGATTATAACAGCATGGTTTCTAGATATCACTACTATACCAGTGCCAACTTGCCACATATAAACTTGCCCATGGTCAGACTTTTTCATAATTCCTATAGCAACTACTCCAAAGTTTTAGGGACTTCCCTGGTGGCTCGGACTGTAAAGCATCTGCCTACAGTTCGGGAGACCTGGGTTCAATCCCTGGGTTGGGAAGATCTCTGGAAAAGGTAATGGCAACCCACTCCAGTATTCTTGCCTGGAAAATCCCATGGACGGAGGAACCTGGTAGGCTACAGTCCATGGGGTCGCAAAGAGTCAGACATTACTGAGCGACTTCACGTCACTTCACTTCCAAAGTTTTAGTCTTCATATTCTCCTTATTCAACCTGTACTGGAGCAAATAGAACAAATTCAGTGATTAAAGTGTTAGTTTCCCTCAGTGCCCTGATAATATACTTCTCTGTATCTGAATCCTTCTTTCATTCCTTTTGTCTCAGTCACCCTCCTTATTGTATTGTTTCTCTTGATTTCTCTTCATTTCTAGACTCAATGAAAATAACCCCAAATAAGAAAAAAGTTTTCCATTTTCTCAAATCAATTCATATCTCAGGACAGCTTTTGATCTACATTCCAAATTTCTATTGCTACTGAAGTCATCTATACAAAAGCAACTCTCAAATTTTCATTTACTCTGATCTATTGTTATATTTTGACATTTCTGCCCACTCAACTAAATTTGTGAAACTCTCTTCTTCCTTGCATCTCATGAGCTTTCTCTCCTGTGGTCTTCTCCTATGTTCAATGTAGCTATGGCTCTTAACAGAGCTCTGTCCTTGTACACACAATAAGTTTTGGTGCTCTCTGTTAAACACTGGCCTGCCTTTTGCCCCAGATGCTGTTTAAGAGTGAAGTTATCTTCAGACTCATTGTCTTTCTGAATTTCAGTCTTGGATCATTGCCATATCTACACATTTCCTCTGTTCTGAGATCCAATATCTTTTGTGTATATAATAGACAATTTCATGTTGACATAATTCAGTTTATATTCATTAGCCTCTACTTCTAAGTCTTAGTCCTCCTGTGCCATTGCTTATTGATATCATCATTTACTTAATTTTACAAATAAGAAACACTAGAGTCAACCATAACTGCTTTCTTTTCCTCAATATCCAATATCAATGTGTTTTACTATTTTGTTAGTTAAATAATTTTAGGATATAGCTTTGTGGGGGGAAGAAAAATATTTTATCTTTCTTCTGATTGGTCTAATAATTAAATTGACATGACACAGGTTAACAGGAGAAAATCAAAATTAATTTTATACTTCTTGGGGTTCCATAAGATAAGGAAGCACAAGGACAAGTTAAGCAATTTGAAGCTCATGTGTCATCGAAAGAAAGTGGAGGCAGGAGGTTGGGACTTCAAAGGGTAGCAATGCAATTTTCTGGAAGATGAAAAAGAGCAAATTTTGGTAAAAGAGTGTTTGCTGGTCCATGCAGAGACAAAGGGACACAAGCAGGACTTTAATCAAACAGACCTTGCTAAATTTCCCTAAGTCCACATCACCTAGTTCATTATATGTTAGCTATTTATGATGATAGCTTTGCTGGAACAAACCCTGTACCTAAATTAATTTAGGCAGTTAAGGAGAGGAGGTAAATGCTTTACCTGAGCCCTTTGCTTCTTAAAAACAATCAGCCCCAAATAATCCTCAAGCCAAAGAGACACATTTTGGGGTGGCAAGTTTTGTTTTCCTAAAGTCTAAATTTGTTATCTAGACATTGTCAAGACACTGACTTCAACTTACACTTTGGAACATATAGTCAAGGAAAAAAATGAAAAGAGAAAAACAAACTTGGAAAAGGTTCCATGATACTTTTGTATCTGTCTTTTAAAGAATGAACATGAGGTTAGATAAAAATATTTCACCAATCACACAGTCACTTATTTTTATGATATTACATTAAATCATAAAGCCATACAATTTAAAAAAGAATAAAATGTTAGAATCCAATTTCAATCCATCTGTTTTTCATCATTTTTACTGTAGTTTTTGTACATCTCATCATAATGTACCAAATCTTCTCATTGTTCTTCCTGACTTAGAAACTTTCCCCTCTCTGTCTCTCTCCTGCCCCACTTTTTGTTTTTACTTCCTTCAGGGTTAGCTTTCTAAAAGTCAGAATTGTATAATCAATACACTATATAGAAACCACTCAAATGTGCAAAGAAAATTGAGTTTTTGCACTTGTTCTTTATTCAATTTTATAAATAAGCCCTTATACCTAATATGTAATTTTAAAAAGCTAGTTTTATTCAGTTTTGAACATTATTTTTATAATAATTTAAGTAACCTATTTTACATGTTCACTTTTTTAAGGGGAAACTTATTTACCTGTTACTTTTAGTTAGGCAAACCCTCCTACCTTCCCAAAGAATTGTCTTAGAATGTGGAGGGATAATCTAGTGGCCTCTAGGGGTAACCTTGCTGATATAGTGGTCTCTGCTATACTGGTTCTAGTGACTCTTGTTCAGTCCCTCATCCAGGTACTGGTGATTGATTGACTCAACTCCTCCTTTCCTGACTCACATAGTAGCTTCTCAGGGTGTCTCCCATGCCTTCCTTCTGAATCTTGTACTCATTTGCTTACCATGCAGTCTCAACTTCTGGGTAAAGTTTCCCTTTGAAATAGTAGACATCATGTAGACCGCCAGCCTTGACATCAACTACTTTCTCAGCCTCCTGTATGCAGTGCCAGAAGGTTCTACAGACTAATGGCTGCTTGTCAGTACTAGGCAGTTGGTAAAGTCAAAACTGGATTTCAAGTAACCATGATGTCTATAGCTGTGGACAAAATATGTCTCCTGTCATTTCAGTAAACAAAGGATGCTGGGCTATAACCATCAGTCACTGCACTCACCCCCAAGAGTGTACATTGAGGAGAATTAAGAATGGAGAAAAGCAAGATACTGGCCTTAGATAGTTAAGATGCATATCAAAAGAATAATTCCAATAAGTCCAGATTCTAGCATATTTTTGAATAAGATGCCCGCCTCCCCCCACACCCAGACACACTGGGAAAGCAATTTGAGTTCATTCCTTGAGGAAAGAAACTCCAAACTATCAGTAGAAGCTCAATCCAGAGAGGAGGCTGGGCTTTCCCAAATAAAAGATAAGAAACCACGTGTTTCTCATTCTTGAAGTCAAGGAAACTTCCCTGACTAGAAAGATCCTTGGAGGTAAAAGGGGAGTGATGTCAAAGCTATCCATAGACGTCTTCATTGGAATCCCTCTTGGCTGAGAGATGCATGCACACACATCAGAAGATCCTGAAATATACCAAATAATCAAAGTGACTGACCAAAGAAGCCTGGAAGAAATACCACATGTAAGTGATTTAAACTAACACAGGAGTGCAACTCTCTCCAAATCCACCTGTGTGTTTATTCATACTGTACTCTTCTTCTACCTAACAAGCACCTCACTTATTTCAATACTTTCTGTCCTTGTAGGAATACTTCTTCTGCAAAGCTGAAGGGCCAGGGCCTTGTCACTGACCGACCAGTGGCTAAGATTCAGCTTTCTGACTGCTCCAGCCAACCTCAGTCTCTGGCCTGGAACTGAAACCCTGCTTCAAGCCACTGAAGGCTGAGGCCAACTGAGATCATAACCGTACATACAAGTTTGCTCAGTCACTAAGTCATGTCCAGTTCCTTGCAACACTGTGGACGGTTGCTGGTCAGGATTCTCCACCCATGGGATTCTCCAGCAAGAATACTAAAATGGGTTGCCATTTCCTCCTCCAGGGGATCTTCCCAAACCAGGGATGGATCCCAGGTCTCCTGCCTTGGCAAGTGGATTCTTTATCATGGTGCCACTTGGGAACCCTTTCATTAACATGCATGGAAAAGTACTAAAGTCATTAACTTGAAATGTCTCCTTTTTGTAATTAGTTTTAATTTTTTGATGTTCAACTATATTTTTTTTTTCCCAGAAAAAACTCTTCTATATATCCTGGATTCTCTCTTACTTTTTGAATCAGTCTCTCAGAGCTAATTGAGAGGCTATGTCCCTAGCTATAGTCTTCAGTAACCCTGTCAAATAAACCACAATTCTCAACTTTTAAGTTATACTTTTTTTTTTCCCCCCAGTCAACACAGAATTGTACCGTGATGAGGCCATCCTCTGAGATAGTGTGAGGGTGTAGCCTAGAAAGTGATCACTCATCCTGTACATGAGTTGTAGACAGTGACGTTTGTCTTTAGCACAACATCCCTATGGAATCTTAGAGTCTAAAGAAATGTACAGTTTTCTTTTGTTTTTTTTTTTTCCTGAAAGTGTGATGGATACATTCTGAGCAATTTGCACTTCCGTTTTTCTCTTCTTTCTCACCCTCTTTTTTTTTTTTTTTTTGTTATGAAATACAGAAACAGACTCTCTCTCTTCTATTTTTAACACAATCCTTAAGAATTGGAAGTGACCTGTTTTTCTGTTTTCTACTTCCGGCCTGATTAGGTCTTCCCTTATCTAAAAGTTTATTATCAAGTTTGCCAGTTGAAATCATTAGCTGATTAAAAAAAGAGAGAGAGAATGATAATGAAATTTAGCTTACTCACTTTTTTGTTACACAAGATAATGTCCCATTCTTTCTTGAGATAATCACTTTCTTGGCTTGATGGAGGTGGAAGGTTGCAAAAGAATACTGTAAAGGATTATAGTGTAAGCCTTGACAGTTGATTTTTCTTCTTTGTAATGCAAGTGCCTGACTTAAGCTTTGATTGCCTAAAAATTCACTTCAAAGAGGCATCCACTTCAAAGGCAGCTATCTCTAATAAACATATTTTCTCCTGCCTGACTAGATAAAGAGTCAGCCCCCCAGCCTCCATTGTTTTAGAGATCTTGGTTGATTTCTATAAATGACGATTTAGGAGCCCTGTTTTTATTTTTTTTTTAGTTTCAGAGATTTAATTCTCACTCTTCTGTTTCAAATTCACCAGTAGAATCAATTCCAGAAAAAAACTAAGCTTCCATAATAGGCCAATAAAAACAGAATTCTAGATCCCCCAATTTTCTCTCTCTCTCTCTCTCTCTCTCTCTCTCTCTCCCTGTGACTTTCAGGGGCTTCCCAGGGGGTGCTAGTGGTAAAGTACCTGCATGCCAATGCAGGAGACATAAGAGATGTGAATCTGATCTCTGGGGGGCGGGGGGCATGGCAAGCCATTCCAGTATTCCTGTGTGAAATGAAATGTTTTCTGCTGTACATACTATCAGTAAACAAGCCTTTTCCAACTGCAAGTTTCTGAAACCAGGGGAAAAAAAGCCAGCTATTTGGAAGCCATGGGCTACTTTCTCCCTGGTAAGCATGAGGAACTGAGGGGATGGGCGGCCATCCACCACATTCACCATCTCTTATGGTAAACAAGGAATTAGTAAGTGAAAAATAAAGAAAGCATGATTGGCCCCAGAAAGCTACATGCATATGAAAGAAATAATTTCAGTAGGCCCAGACACTTGAATTTTTCCATATACCAGTTCAGTTTAGTTCAGTTGCTCAGTCATGCCCGACTCTTTGCGACTCCATGTACTGTGAAGAAGGAATTCATAGGGCCTGGACTCCATCTTAGGCCTGTTCATGCTGACCATGTTTGGCCACCTCTCCAGTGGACTCTGAACTCTGTGTTTAGTGTCTGTGGAAATGACAACAGAAGGAAAAGACCCCCTCCGGACAGGGGAACCTTGAAGATCGTATCCTTGCTCATTGCCTAAGAGAACACATACACTAATCACCCCTTCCTCCAGACAGGCCATACATTTTTCTATACCTGTCAGAGTGTTACTTCATGCTTATTGATTATTGGCTAATTGTTCAAGTGTCTGAGCACATGGCACATGAGTGATGGGGTTATTGGGATTGTATTTACCCTTCCTTGGTTTATGTAAGTCTCAAGGAATTTGGGGTGGTGGGTTTGGACATATATACATGGGGTATAAAAGATTTTCACAAATGCTGGTTGGGGTCCTTGGCTAAGAGGAGACTCTGTCTTGGGCCCACCGGTGTAATAAACTGCACTCCACTATCTGCATTGTCCTTCTGAGTGAATTTGTTTCCTGAGACACATGGCTACAACAACTGCAGCACTCCAGGCTTCCCTGTCCATCACCAATTCCTGGAGCTTACTCAAACTCATGTGCATCCAGTCAGTGATGTCATCTGATCATCTCATCCTCTGTTATCTTCTTCTCCTCCTGCCTTCAATCTTTCCCAGCATCGGGGTCTTTTCTGATGAATCAGTTCTTCCCAGCAGGTGGCCAAATTATTGGAGTTTCAGCCTCAGCATCAGTCCTTCCAATGAATATTCAGGACTGATTTCCTTTAGGATGGACTGGTTTGATCTTATTGTGATCCAAGGATCTCTCAAGAGCCTTCTCTAACACCACAGTTCAAAAGCATCAGTTCTTTGGCACTCATTTTCTTTATAGTCCAACTCTCACATCCATGCATGACTACTGGAAAAACCACAGCTTTGACTAGAGGGACCTTTGTTGGCAAAGTAATGTCTCTGCTTTTTAGTATGCTATCTAGGTTGGTCATAGCTTTTCTTCCAAGGAGCAAACATCTTTTAGTTTCATGGCTGCAATAACCATCTGCAGTGATTTTGGAGCCCCCCAAAATAAAGTTTGCTGCTATTTCCACTGTTTCCCCATCTATTTGCCATGAAGTGATGGGACCAGATGCCATGATCTTAGTTTTCTGAATGTTGAGTTTTAAGCCAGCTTTTTCACTCTCTTCTTCCACACTTATCAAGAGGCTCTTTAGTTCTTTGCTTTCTGCCACAAAGGTGATGTCACCTGCATATCTGAGTTTATTGATACTTTTCCCTGCAATCTTGATTCCAGCTTATGATTAATCCAGTCTGACATTTTGCATGGTGTACCCTGCACATAAGTTAAATAAGCAGGGTGACAATATACAGCCTTGATATACTCCTTTCCCGATTTGGAACCAGTCTGTTGTTCCATGTCCAGTTCTAAATGTTGCTTCTTGACCTTCATATGGATTTCTCAGGAGGCAGGTAATGTGATCTGGTATTCCCATCTCTTTAACACCTTTCCACACATAGAAAAACACTAAACCTCTTCATGTGAGAGATTTAGTTTTCTCTTAATTAAAAAAAAAATTTCATATTCAGATTACTTGTCCCTTACTGCAAACATCACCAAAGAATGCTCAAACTACTTTGCAATTGCACTCATCACGCATGATAGCAAAGTGATGCTCAAAATTCTCCAAGCCAGGTTTCAATAATATATGAACCGTGAACTTCCAGATGTTCAAGCTGGATTTACAAAAGGCAGAGGAACCAGAGATCAAATTCCAACATTCATTGGATCATTGAAAAAGCAAGAGAGTTCCAGAAAAGCATCTATTTCTGCTTTATTGACTATGCCGACGACTTTGACTATGTGAATCATAACAAACTGTGGAAAATTCTTCAAGAGATGGGAATACCAGAACACTTGACCTGCCTACTGAGAAATCTGCATGCAGTCAGGAAGCAACAGTTAGAACTGGACATGGGACAACAGACTGGTTCCAAATGAGGAAAGGAGTATGTCAAGGCTGTATATTGTCCCCATGATTATTTAACTTATATGCGGAATACATCATGTGAAATTCTGGGCTGGATGAAGCACAAGCTGCAATCAAGATTGCCAGGAGAAATATCAATAACCTCAGATATGCCAATGATACCACCCTTCTGGCAGAAAGCAAAGAAGAATGAAAGAGCCTCTTGATGAAAGTGAAAGAAGAGACTAAAAAAACTGCCTTAAAACTCAACATTCAGAAAACTAAGCATGACATGGGTTATTAAACCATGGTTTACATGGTTTCCATGGCATTGAAAACCAAAACATGGCATCTGGTCCCATCACTTCATGGCAAATAAGTGGGAAACAGTGGAAACAGTGACAGACCTTAGTTTTGGGGGCTCCATAATCACTACAGATGGTGACTGAAGCCATGAAATTAAAATACATTTGCTCCTTGGAAGCAAATTTATGACCAACGCAGACAGCATACTAAAAAGCAGAGACATTACTTTGCCAAAAAAGGTCCATCTCATCTAAGCTATGGTTTTTCCAGTAGTCATGTGTGGATGTGAGAGTTGGACTATAAAGAAAGCATAGTGTCAAAAAATTGACGCTTTTGAACTGTGGTGTTGGAGAAGACTCTTGAGAGTCCCTTGGACTGCAAGGAGACCCAACCAGTCCATCCTAAAGGAAATCAGTCTTGAATACTCATTGGAAGGACTGATGTTGAAGCTGAAGCTCCAGTACTTTGGCCACTTGATATGAAGAACTGATACATTGGAAAAGATCCTGATGCTGGGAAAGATTGAAGGCGGGAGAAGAAGGGGACAGCAGAGGATGAAATGGTTGGATAACATCACGGTCTTGATGGACATGAGTTTGTGTGACCTGTGGGAATTGGTGATGGATAGGGAAGCCTGGAGTGCTGCAGTCCATGGGGTCACAAGGAGTCAGACACCACTGAACTGAACTGAACTGCTACAAACTTGTATCTAGCCTGGCTCCTCCCCTGCCTCCTTGGGGTCCGCTCCCTTGGGGTCACCTGAGATGCTGTTTCCCATGCTCAAGCCCTAACATTCCCATCAAGCAAAGCCTAACTCTCAACATTTAGGTTGAGCACATTTTTATTTTTAGTCAGCATTTGCTTGGAGAATTCCATGGGCAGAGGAGACTGGCAAACTGCAGTCCATAGGGTCGCAAATATTCGTGCACAACTAAAGAGACTTAACACAAACTACCTGTGACCTTACTGTGTGACTCCACATGTACCCTTTACCCTCTAGGAGTTTTAATAAAATATTGTTCTTTTTCTTCCCTAAAATTCACTGGTTTTATTGCTGAAGGTATCATCCAATCATATAAGACCCACGAGGGCTGGTCCAGTCACTACATTGGTTGTGGATAGGCTAAGATAGGTACAAAAGGAGGATGAAGTAAAGGTTTAAGTTAATGTTTTCAAATTGTTTTCCACATAGTACTTCCTTGGTAAAATTTGATGATACTTAAAAATTTTTTTACCCAAATATTAAACCAGGACTTGGGAAACTATAACACAATTCCTGTTTTTGTAAATGGAACAGAAGTACATCCATTCATCCACATGTATACGTGCCCAGTATGAGAGGTTTAAATATAAAGTGATAGCCCAGAGAGATGCACTAAATAGTGCAGTAAACATTGATAGAGTAATAGATATCCAGATTGCCATAGTCTTACAAATATGTGGACTTGCTAATGAGTTTTTGTAACCAGAAAGTGTCCGTGTTGACTCTTCCACTCTAGAGCTGTGTTTTTGGCATCTTTTGCTATTATAATTGCACATAATGGCCTGCCTCAGAGAATCCTGCCCCTCTGCCTGGCTGTTAAGCTGAAGTGCCTTTGTTCAGAACCTTGTCACCTGTGGATGGTAAGAAAGACAATATTAGCACATCCTCCTGCCTGAGGCTTGCGATTTTAGGAAATATTTGCAAGATTAAGTGGCCTTTTTACTTTGTTTCTTCACCTTTCCTCTTCTCTGAACCATTAAAGAACCTATCATCCAGATACCTACAAAATAGTTATTTTGAGACGTTAGTCTGCCATCTTCTCTGTCAGCCTACTTTCAGAATAAAGTCTTAATGCTTGCCTTAACACGTCATCCCTTGGATTCATTGTCCTCTTGCACAGCAAGTAGAGCAAACTCAGACTCAGTAACACTCGCATGAGCTATTGAGTTTTTGCACTACAAAACACTGAGAGTTTCAAATCTTCTTTATGGCTGCATCATATTAGTCTATCACTGATCTTTTCCTAAACCCCACTTAAAGTTAATTACTAGAATTCAGTTACTAATAACTAAAATATTTAACTTCATTTTGACCACAAGTCTCTGCAAAGTAATTCTGCTGCTAATATTAATGCTGCCCTTCAGCATGCTGCTTACTATCTAATTGACATACCAAGATAATAGTGTCTGGGGAATGTGTAATTTCCTTGGTTCTGTCTTACCACAGAAAATTTTAAAGTGACGGATGGACCAGTGTTATAGCTCAGTTTTACTGGAAAGGAAAGGAAAATACATCCTCCAGGTTTGAGGGCAGGCCAACCCAAAAAATTCAAAAAGAAGAGAAGTCCATGGCTCAATTTTGGCTCCTCTTTTTATATGCTTTTTCTCCTCTCCTTGAGCCTGCCCTATGTAAACTGGGCTGGCCAGGAGAGCTGTTTGTTTTACCTGAGGCTCTCACTCTGGTCCTTGGACCATCCTTTGTTCTATTTTCATTTTTTTTTTTTTTTTCTTTCTTTGTCTTTTAGCCACCACCATTATGGACTCCTTTTCTTATTCTAACTACCTAACAATAACAATGATTAATATTTATTCAGTATTTACTATGTGTCTTACATACCATAACTCAGTTAATTTTTGAACAACTCTTTGAAGTATGCAAAAATTGTCATTTGGCTTTACAGACTTTAATTTTTCTGGAGACCCATAGGTCCATATTGGCACAGGGACTTGAATCAGGTCTTTGTCACTGATTCTGAGGTAGGAGATAAATGGGCTTCATGTGAGACATTTACAATCAGCCAGGCTCCTCTTTGCAGTTCCTGAGACAAGAAATAGGTGGGCTCCAGTTTTGGAATTTACAATCAGCCTCTTGTTTGCCCTCCAAAATGGGAGTAACAACAGAAACAGAAAGACTGGGTAAATGCCCAGTCTTTGTCTCTTGTAAACATCTTAAGGAAATAATCATGGCAAGGTTGGAGAGGCAAAACTCTCCTGAGTAAAGGATTAAGTGATCTCCATTGCCCCATTTTTAGGATAAGGGAGATACTACACATGCACAGAAAGACTCCTTGGGGTCAAAAATCAGAGGATAATTTGAGACCATAATGAATCTTGCTCCTCCCAAAAGCCTTCACTTCAAGATTCATCTTGGCTGAGGGATGTGTGTGCACCCCAGGGGAGAGTCATGATGCACATTAACCAGGGAATGGGGGCCATGGGGGGAGCAAAACAAAATGACTGACTTTAAAAAAGACAAAGACTCAGAAAACTGCCCCTTTATAAAGGATTTTAACTTCCCAAAGGCACAGCTCTCTGAGCTCACCTGTATGCCTCTCTGCATGTGCTTTTCTTTTCAATAAATTTCTTACTTTACTTATTTTATCTTCTGCTTCCTCACATGAATTCATTTTTGACTAAAGAGGTAAGGATTGGGGACTCTATCCCTAACTGCTGGTTCCTGTGATCTAGTGCTTAGGACCCCCTGGTCCAGAAAACTAAGACTTTGCTTCCAGCTACCGCTTGCTGCTGCTTGCTGCAAGCTGCCACTTACTACTGAGGGACTGAAATCAATTTTTTCCACAAATAGCCCTAGGTTCAGGATAATAAAGGGCCTATAGCCTGTAGAATATGGTTAATAAAGTTTTCTAGATCATTTAAAAGTTTTCAGTGGCAAAACCATGCACCAAATGGCACAAACGTGAGTGAGATGTGATCTCTATCCACAAAATACTGGAGAGATAAAACATGCTAGTAAATTTCACATAAATAATACAGCAGTGGCCCTACAGGTATACTGGTAAAGTCTACCTGAGTGATAATAGCAAGAATGTTAGGAAAATAATAAGAAATTTAAAAAAAATTGTGAATTTAGACTGAAAATATTTGCAAATGATACTTATAGCAAAGCATGTCAGTATTAGTCACTCAACCATGTCCGACTCTTTGCAACCCATGGACTGTAGTCTGTCAGATCCTCTGTCCATGGAATTCATACTGGATTGCCATTCTCTTGTCCAGCTGATCTTCCTGACCCAGAGACTGAATCTAGGTCTCCCACATTGTAGGCCATCTGAGCTACAAGTTTCCATAAATAGTCATGAATAGGATGTTGGTAGATATATACATGTTAATGATGATTGTGATGAGGTCTCAGACAGAAATAAGAATGATGTTATTGGGAACTGGAGGAAAAATCATTCTTGTTAAAATGTTATAAACTTTTGGCTGGACAGTGTTCTAGTGTTTTTGTGAAAGGTAGAACTTGAATGCAAAAATTTTGTATATTTAGCTGAGGAGATTTCTAAACAAAATTTTGAAGGACAGTCTTGGCTCCTCCTAACAGCTTATAATCAAATGTGACAGTAGAGAGAGAAACTAAAGACGGACTCATTAAGCAAGAAGGAAACATAACTTGGAGGTTTGGAAACTCTCACCCTATTCTTATTTCAAAAAATGAGAAAGCCTGTTCAGAAGAGAGCACTAAGTGTTGACTAAAAAGTCATAAGGGAAGGAAATAAGCATGGGTGTGAATGTTGGACTAAATCAGCCATTCAGGAATAAAACAAAACAACAAAACTATCAGAATGAACTAAAGGAAATAGAGAGGAGAAAAATGAAGGAGGGGATTCCCTGGTGGCTCAGGGGTAAAGAATTTGCCTGCCAATGGAAGGGATGTGTGTTTGATCCCTGGGTCAGGAAGATCCCCTGAAGAAGGAAATGGCAACACACTCCAGTATACTTGCCTGAGAAATCCCATGGACAGAGGAGCCTGGTGGGCTACAGTCCATTGGGTTTCAACAGAATTAGACATGACTTAGTGAACTAAACAATAAAAACAACATGAAGGAAGACTATCAGACTTCTTAGACTATACCAGACCATATCATAACATTTTCAGCCACAAACGTGTCTCATTCTTTAATACAAGGAAGAATGACCCTGAATATGATTCAGAGACCTTCAGGGCTGCCTCTGCAGTTTTAAAGGTGGGGATGGGAGTCCATTTCCCCAGTTTCAGCAGACTAGATAATGGCTATCTGGAATCATAGAACAGGGCCAACTGAGCTGTGGGAAAAGGGTGTCCCAGAGTCTTGGGGGTACCAATCCTGCCTAGAAAAGGTGCAAGCTTAGTATGATAGACCCACTGGGTCTGAAAAATAGGGCTGCCATCCCTCTAGGTTGAGAAGGTGGAGCCTCAAATCAAAAAGGATTATTCTTAATGGTGTTTTTCTTGCTAGGTTTTGAACTCTTTTAAGACTTATCATATCTTTTTGTCACTTCTTACTGTTCATGGGATTCTCAAGGCAAGAACACTGAAGTGGTTTGCCATTCCCTTCTCCAGTGGACCACATACTTTGGCCACCTGATGCAAAGAACTGACTGATTGGAAAAGATCCTGAAGCTGGGAAAGATTGAAGACAGGAGGAGAAGGGGATGAAAGAGGATGAGATGGTTTGATGGCATCACTGACTCGATGAACATGAGTTTGAGCAAGTTTTGGGAATCAGTGATGGACAGGGAAGTCTGGCATGCTGCAGCTCAGACTGCAGCATGTTGTGAAGAGTCGGACAAGACTGAGTGAAATGTACTGAGTTGGAGGACCATCCTTCCCTGTCATTGTGATGTCTCCTTTCAGAACAGTAATGTCTATCTTATGTCTATTCTAGCATATTTTGGAAGCATAAAATCATCTGGTTTCACATGTTCACAGTTAAAGAGGAATTTGTCTCAGGACAAAATATATCTCAAATTCTAACCATATCCTATTTAGATGATGTTTTAGATAAGACATTGAACATTATTTAAAAATATTTTTTTCTACTTATTGCTATATTACTGATATATAACATACATATGTAACTGCAAGTTGTACAATATGATTACTTGATACACATATATATTGTAAAACAATAACACCTCCATTCATGTATATATTTATAAATATACTTATACTTTATAAATATATATGCTTAAAGATATATAATATATATGTTGTTTGTTGTTTTAGTCGTTAAGTTGTGCCTAACTCTTTGGCGATCCCATGGACTATAGCCTGCCAGGTTCCTCTGTCCATGCGATTTTCCAGGTAAGAATACTTAAGTCAGTTGCCCTTTCTTTTTGCAGGGGATCTTCCCAACCCAGGTATTGAATCCATGACTCCTGCTTTGGCAGGTGGATTCTTTACTCCTGAGCCCCCAGGGAAACTCCTGCCTATATACATATGTATATATAAATATATACACATTTTTGTGTGTGGTGACAACATTTAATTAACATTTATATTAGCATCATTATGCTATAGTCTCCATGCTGTACATTACTTACTCATCTTAAATCTGGGAGTCTGTACCCACTGGCCAGTATCTTCCTATTTCCTCCACTTCCCTATCCCTTGACAACTGTCATTCTACTCTCTATTTCCATGAGTTCAGGAATTTAGATTCTGCATATAAGTGAGAATATACAGTATATTTACTTCATTTTGCATAATGCCTTCAAGGTCCATCAGTGTTGTTGCAAAAAGCAGAATTTACCTTTTTTATGGTTGAATAATGTGCCATTGCATGTATGCGTGTGTGTGTGTGTGTGTGTGTGTGTGTGTGTGTGTGTGTACCACATTTCTTTAGCCATTCATCTATTGATGGACACATACTTTGTTTCTATGTCTTGACTGTTGCCAAGAATACTGTAATAAGCATGGGGGTACAGATATGCCTTGCAAACAGTGTTTTCATTCTCCAGAAATAGAATTGCTGAATCTTATATATTTCTGTTTTAAAATTTTTGAAGAACCTTCATACTGTCTACAAGGGCCAGTGTGCGAGGAAGCATGGATTGGTGGGAACCATTGGGGAGCCATCTAAGGCCTTGGGTTTCAGCCTGGTGCCCAGCTTGGCTAGCTCTGGAGTCTGTCATGAAGCCAGGTTCACTTCACTCTCCTGTGGGAAAGGTGTCTCTCTTCAGCTAGACTTCACAGGCTTGAGAGCGGGCTAATAGAAGTGGTGTGGATCTATCTTTCCTACCTTCCTCAATATGTCCTCTCTTATTTCTGCCTCTCACCCTGGTTCTTATGAAAGGGCAGATAGTTGTTTAAATTGATGTTACTGGGGGTGTACCAAGAGAGGTAGAAATGCCGATGCCACCATTTTGCTGGCATCACCCTTACATCAAGACTTTGAATGACAGACATTAGGGTTGATGCTGGAATGAGTTAACCTCCTTTTGGGGTTGTTGGGAATGTAATGGATATATTTTGTCTGTGAGAAAAACATACATTTTGGGGGTCTAAGTAGAATGCTTTGGATTGCATTTTTATATATCCCCCAAATATATATATAGTGAATTCTTAACTCCAAATGTGATGGTATTCGTAGATGGGGCCTTTTTTGAGGTAATTAGGCTTAATTGAGGTCATAGAGATGGGATCCCCATGATGAGGTTAGTGTACTTATAAAGAGGAAGAAGAGGAAGAGATGGAAGTTTGCTCTCTCTGCCTTGTGAGGACATGGGAGAGCCAGGTGTAACCATATAACCATATGCAAGCCATGATGAAGATTTGCACTAGAATCCAACAATTCTGTCATCCTGATCTAGAACTCCAGCCTCTAGAATTTTGAGACACATACATGTATATACTATATTTGAGGCTTCCCAGGTGGTGCAGTGGTAAAAAAATCTTATCTTCCAATGCAGGAGATTCAAGAGATGGGGGTTTGCTCTCTGTATCAGAATGATCTCCTGGATGAGGAAATATAATCCACTCCAGTATTCTTGCCTGGAAAATTCCCCAGGCAGAGGAGTCTGGAAGGCTGTAGTCTATGGGGTTGCAAATAATTGGACATTACTGAGCACACACACACACACACACACACACATATATAATGATAGCAAAGACTATATATATGTAATATTTTGTCTATGGCATTTTGTTATGGAAGCCCAAGAAGACTAAAATTCTAAAACACTGCCCTGCTACTTGTCTTCAAAATTGTTCTCTAAACTTGAATATTCCTCAGGCACACAACTATTCTATGCAAAATAATATGAAACTAAATAACACATAATAGCATAAAACATCGGAAGATCAGGAGATACTATGGGGTGAAGAGAAATATATATTAGAAATATGCTTTTTTTCACCCATAAGATTTAAGTACGTGTATTCTGTTGGGGTAGGGGACGGAAGAAGAAGATATAACAGAAAGAACTAGTAAAACAATAAATTGAAATACTAATTATTCCCTTGAGAAGAAAAACAAAAGACAACAGGTGAATAATGATAGAAACAAATGCTGCATCAGAGTTAAAATCATTGTGACTAATGCAGAAAAAAGGATAAGTGTTGTAAAAATAAGAAAATATAAGAAGTTATTATTCTGGAGAAAATAAGGGAATAGAAAGGGAAGCCTGAGCACAAACACTCAAAGACAGAATGGGAAAAAAAAGAATTTTCTACATTGAGATTTTTCATAAATCAAGACATGTTGTGTGGAAAAAAATTATTTGAAAATAAATTATTAACTCATATGCAGAGTACATCATGAGAAATGCTGGGCTGGAAGAAGCACAAGCTGCAATCAAGATTTCTGGGAGAAATATCAATAACCTCAGATATGCAGATGACACCACCCTTATGGCAGAAAGTGAAGAAGATCTAAAGAGGCTCTTGATGAAAGTAAAAGAGGAGAGTGAAAAAGTTGACTTAAAACTCAACATTCAGAAAACTAAGATCATGGCATCCAGTCCCATCACTTCATTGCAAATAGATGGGGAAACAGTGGAAACAGTGTCAGACTTTATTTTTGGGGGCTCCAAAATCACTGGAGATGGTGACTGAAGCCATGAAATTAAAAGATGCTTGCTCCTTGGAAGAAAAGTTATGACCAACCTAGACAGCATATTAAAAAGCAGAGACACTACTTTTCCAACAAAGGTTCGTCTAATCAAAGCTAAGGTTTTTCCAGTAGTCATGTATGAATGTAAGAGTTGGACTATAAAGAAAGCTGAGCACCAAAAAATTGATTCTTTTGAACTGTGGTGTTGGAGAAGACTCTTGAGAGTCCCTAGGACTGCAAGGAGATCCAACCAGTCCATCCTAAAGGAGATCAGTCCTGAATATTCATTGGAAGGACTGATGCTGAAGCTGAAACTCCAATACTTTGGCCACCTCATGCGAAGAACTGACTCACTGGAAAAGACCTGATGCTGGGAAAGTTTGAAGGCGGGAGGAGAAAGGGACAACAGAGAATGAAATGGTTGGATGATATCACAGACTCAATGGACATGAGTTTGAGTAAACTCCGGGAGTTGGTGATGGACAGGGAGGCCTGGCGTGCTGCTGCCCATGGGGCCGCAAATAGTCAGACACATCTGAGTAACTGAACTGAACTGATTGAACTAAAATTTCCCCACACATTAATGGGTAAATAGCCAAACTAAAGAACTTAAGATGGAAATATATAATTGAACAAATAAATAGTAGGCAATTTGCTCTTCTCATAGGCACTGTGGTAGTAGCACAGTGGTAAAGAGATTTTAAAATGTGAGTAATTCAAAAAGTCTGCTGCCACATACTTAACCATGTAATGAAGTACTCAAAGATTGAAATAATGAAAACAGCACCAAAAATCAAGCATCCACAGAGGATAAATGCAGTATAAGACAGACAACATAAAATAAAAATAAGAAATAAGAAGAATGGAGATAAAATAAAACATTAGGAAATTAAATAGCAGAGTTAAAAGTTTTAAAAAAATCATTAAAGATAAATTCCTACTTAATTTGAGGATAACAGATAAAGCTACAAAATTAGGTCAAAGTTTTATATATTTGCAATTGGACTATTTAGTAAATATAGCTTCAGAAAACACTTAAAAATTAGAATATAATAGAAGATTTTTAGAATGTATAAAGATCAGTAGGTCTTAAAGAAGAAACAGAATAAAGTTAGACTGACAGCAAGGAAGTAATGAAATAACATGCTCAATAGCGGTCTTAAGTAGAAAACACCAAGATCATATAATTTTTAAGGTAAATTATTTAATATTTGCTGTGAATTTTTTTTAAACATATATCTTCAAGGCATTCCAATGTATAAAATAGGATACCACGTTTCTGAATTATTTTATGAGGCTAGGAAACCTGTTACCAAAACAAGACAACAATAGTACAAAAAAGAATATTAAAGATACATTTCATGTTTGAAAAATGAAGTGAACATCTTAGTTTAATACAGGTGTGTGTGTATATATATATACATATATATATATAGTTTAAACCATACATAGTTTATATATATATAAACTAACAAAACAAAAGTAGCAAACTATAATCAAGCAGGATTATTTTCTGGGAATTCTTAGAAAGGATAATATAATCAGTTTACTAATGTTTCAATGTATTAATATAATTCATTTAATCATAGGTCAAAGGGAAATATATAACTATGTGATAGATACAAATTGATACAATTAAATAGATAACATTGATAAAATTTGCTAATGAAATAGGAACAGAAGGATATTATTTTGTATATCATAAGTATAGTTATTAGGAGTTCCATTTAATTTATAAGAGCTTTTTCAGCTATTGCATTAATCTTGAATTTACATCCCATGTAATAAAATATAAAATAACACGACTATTGTTACAAAAGTGTCTAACACTTCTTATTTTGAAAATAAATCTTCCCTCTAGAAAAAGCAAAAATATTGATTCAAATGGTCTCAGAAATAATAAATTAATTGATAAGACTGCTTTAAAATAAGAATTTAAAAAAGCAAATTTTTCCCATATTTGACAATAATTTGTTAAGTAGAACAATAGAACAGGAGTTCCTTTTCATAATTCACCAAAAATATAAATTAAAAAAGTGTTTAGCCAGAAATTTAAATTCCAGTAAGATTCAGGCACTGGAAGCTTTTCTGAAGGTTTTCTTTTCAAAGATGGTTCATTTTTGAAGTCCTAAGATTGTAATATTGGAAGAATAATGAAGTTCTCAGTGAATCACATGGATGTGATCTGCTCTTTACAGATGAGCAGGTGGTAAGGCTTTTCAGCACAATTCACATAACGATATGGGCTGTGTGGGTTGTAATTAAGGAATTGTAAATGGCTCTGTCAGAAGCTACCTCAAATTGCCCAAAAATTCCATACATTTCCAGGGACATAGACTTTGAATTTTTGACTAGAGAAACTCCAGATATATACACCGAAGCAGGAATGCTAAAAATAAAGTTGTAGTTAGGTTGATAAGATTATAAATGCGTATTTTCAAGAGTGCTCTTTATCCCTCTCTGTGGTTTCATGCAGATGCTCTGAAAATAAATTCAGTTGAAAAATTATTTTGTTACAGACTTAATGTAGTATTTCCTGGTAAGCAAGTTGCATTATTGATTTATTGATTTTTTTAAATTTTTGATGAAAACCAGTGAATTTTGCAAAGTCTGAATTTTTGTGAAAGAACTGGTAGAGCAAATGCATTATTTCTGCTTGAATCTACAAATTTTAGATTTTCATGTAACATGCTATTTCTTCAATTTTCAGATAAAGCAAATTATTTTAAATGGATGCAAAAATGATGGCATATTGGTAATCCATTTTCATTGAATGATAATGTTGCATAATGGTGGAAGGGGCTCACTGTTATATACTGCTGCTTCCCTTTTGGGTGTGGATAATTTACATGCAGAGAAGGAAGAGAAAACATACTGTCCTCTAAATTGTCAACTTTTCACTGAATGGAGAGACACGGAGCTGTTTGCTACATGTCATTAGCAAGGTTTCAGCAGAGTGGAGCCAGCTTCAACTCAAAAGTTAGGCATGGGACCAAAGCACAGCATGGGAAAGAGCAGGAAAAACTCCCGACACCACGTTACATGTTTCTAAGATAGCAGCCCGGTGTGAGCCAGGGAATAACTAGTTTCTCTATTGCTTGAGAAATTTGGTCCAGGAGAAGTCCTGGGATTCATACCTATGCCCTGGGAATAGTTCCACCAGTCAGAAATTGCTCAGCTGGACAGATATCAGTGTTTGCTGTTGCTTTTGTTATATCCTATATCTTAGGGAAATTTCCCCATTGTCATTATTTTGATCTGGAGCTGTAACACAATCAAGAGTTTGGAAAGCTTGGAGCGGGTAATTGTATCCAGTGTGTTGGAAGAATGTAAATGATTTGAGGGAAGAAGGCCAACTCTGATGAATTAAAAATAGACACAGGTGCTTTGCCCCTTTTCTTTCATGCAGTAGAATCTAGTTATCTTCCCCTTGAATCTTGACTGCCTGTGATGGCTTTGACCAGGAGAGCATAGCAAAAATGACTTTCCTAAACCAAGCCAATAAGAAGCTGGAAGCTTAAGCCTTGATTTCTTTAACCCTGAGATGACATGCATGACATTCATAAACTGCTAAAGAAACCATGTGGAGAAGTCCTGAGATTAAATGGAAGGGGACCTTTCTAGCTCTCCATGTTGGAATTATGGGCAAGGGAATTATTATATATGTGAATTGTTAGGTATTAGGTATGTGAATGAAACTGTCTTGGAAATTTCAGACCAGCTCAGTCAGACTGCAATATCACCAAATGACCCTAATTGAACCTGTGTGGAGCAGAATTGCCTAGCCAAGACCGGTACAAGTTTTTGATCCCCCACCTCCATCATAGGATATGATAAGATGTATGTCACTTTAGGCCACTAAGGTTGCAGGTAGTTAGTTATACACTAATTGATAACTAGAAAATTCTCTTTGGATGAATATCACCTTTTCATGCAATTTCAATAAAACCCAAGTTCTATTTTTTAACTGATAGAAATATCTCACATGGGAAAAAAAAAAGTGAAATCCAAATTAAAAAAAAAAAAATTGTAAAAGAAAGTTAATGGAGAACTGTAAGGCTAGATAATTAAATGCATTCTAAACTTTCAATAATTTAGGAGAGTATGATACTGGCACTATAAAACACAACCATGGTAATAAAACTAAAGTGAAAATACAGAAAAAGATCTCAGCTTGCATAAGGGTTGTTGTTTTCAGTTACTCAGCCATGTCCAACTCTTTGCAACCTCGAGGACTGCAGCACGCCAGGCTTCCCTGTTCATCACCAACTCCCAGAGTTTACTCAGACTCATATCCATTGAGCCGGTGATGCCATTTAGCCATCTCATCCTCTGTCGTCCCCTTCTCCTCCTGCTCTCAATCTTTCCCAGCATCAGGGTCTTTTCCAATGAGTTGGCTCTTCACATCAGGTGGCCCAAGTATTGAAGCTTCAGCTTCAGGATCAGCCCTTCCAATGAATATTCATAATTGATTTCCTTTAGGGTTGACTGCTTTGATCTTGCAGTTCAAGGGACTGATTTTATGATAAATTTGTCATTGGTGAATAATTCTTTCATAATGTATCTTGTATATTACTTAGCGTGTTATAAGCATTTCTAAATTAGACAAAACAAATCCCTAAGGAACTGGAATAGAAATGTGGCTGATTATTAGATTGGCATTTTTATAATTATTTAAAAAGCATATTTATTCATGCATTTTTCACTTGCTTAGCTGAGTATTTTTTAATGGGCAGAATTCATATATTTGTCTTTAATCTCTCACAGTGATTATCACAGTTTAATATTTTTATGAGACATTTTGTACTTTCTTCTATATATAAATGCTTCTTCCCAAATGTATAAATGTGATGATTTAGTAGCAACCCTGGATTATATTATTAAAATGTAGACAACTTTCCCTAACTAGTGTGAGAAAAATTTGCATGCAGTCAATTTTTGTTCTCTTAAAGAATCTTGCTTCCAAGACATCAGAGTACAGAAAGATATTTTTGCAGTTAATACACTGCTACGTGGGAAAATATATAGTTTCCCATGTGCAAGGGCTCATGATATCATTGAGTGACATTTAGCAGTATTCACCTCTTGGCTGCCAATTCATCACTTTGCATTATACATTTTTTACATAAAAACTGAGACATAGGGAAGTTTTCAGTTGGTATGTCTTCGTGGGATGATAGCATGGTTAACAAGAGTAATCAATGCAGACTTCGAATGTACAGAGACAGCCATATTTTCACCCTCTGACATTAGCCCACACCTCAGACTTCCTTGCTGAAATGCTGAACAATTACAGAAGAAAAAATAAAAAAATAAAAAACAAAAAAGCAGTGCATCATGGAAAAAAGTAGTATAAAAATAGATAACACTAAGTACAGTTGCTATATGGCATACCATTCACTATATGACAGTTCTATTCTTTCTGGGTAGTTGCTTTAAATATCAGTCAGTGAACAAGGCAATACATTCATTTTGGAAGAGATTTGCACGTCTAGGCAGTATTATAAAACATGTTTTAAATCAAAGAGATTGACTCTACAGCATTTCAAATTGAAAAATTTCTTACTTTTCCTGACACATTACAAATAAAATCATATTTTTCTCCAAATTGCCACTGAATATTCTGAAGTGCTGTAATGTGAATGCTAGTTGCTTAAGTGAGTTTAAATTTTATTAAATTCATGCTTGCATCACTGCTACTTTTTGTCTCCTCACACATGTAACAGGGACAGAGGATAGAGTTGAATACTTCACAGCTGACAGACCTTGAATGGCTGTTGAAAGCACAAGTGTGTGTATTCATCTTTACTCTTCACTGAATTTCACTGTTCAGTCGTGTCTGACTCTTTACAACCTCTTAGACTCTGTCCATGGGATTCTCCAGGCAAGGATACTGGAGTGGGTTGCCATGACCTCCTCCAGGGGATTTTCCCGAACCAGGGATCAAACTTGAGTCTCCCACGTCTCCTGCATTACAGGTGGATTCTTTACCCATTGAGACACCTCAATAGAAAATTGAGCTAATTTGGTAAGCAGACTATTCAATAAAGTAGGAGCATACATAACAATACTAGTGAATAGATATTAAAGTGCTATGGTGTATTAGAAACAAGATGGTGGCTATAAGTTATATTTTTATTGTTTAACTAACTGAAACTGACTCATTAATTTATACAATTAAAAATGTTTATTGATTATCTGCTATCCATAACTAGTCAAAAATGATAGGAATTAAAAAATCAATATAGGTTTGAGGAGGTCACAATTTAGTGAAAACATGTGAGATTGGTATATTCTCAAACTATCATTTTACTAAGGCTATGAATCAGATATACAGGAAGGATTATAGAGAGAGAGGGAGAAAGGGATCTAACCTAATTAATCCTCTCTGTGGACTTTCCCTTAGTATCATTAATGAGTTGCACCTTGGGGAAAACTTCTATAGAAATATATACATATATATTATGCATATATATTTATTCACATATATACATACATATATATATATATATACACATATGATACTTTATAGATAGTGGAAAAAGTTCTATTAATAGAAAGCAAAGGCCAGTAGAAAGACAATATTTAGTATAACTATGCTAGAAAGCAAAGACAATTAGTATCAATGTCTTGAGGAGATAAGACGGTACTAGTAACTGAAGTCAGATGATGGAGACCCAGGAAAATTCATCTTTACTCTTCACTGAATTTAGGTTGTTAGTACAGGTGTGACACTTTCAGTTTCAGGTTTTTAGAAAGAAAATGTTGACAAAACCACAAAGAAATTTTGTGAGCTGTGGAATCCAGTTGGGAATGATTGTACAATTCAGAACAGACATAACCAGCACAGAATTTCAGGGAAAGTGAAATTCGCTCAGTTGTGTCCGACTCTTTGCGGCCCCATTGACTGTAGCTGGCCAGGCTCTTCCTTGCATGGGATTCTCCAGGCAAGTATAGTATGAAGTGGGTTGCCTTTCCCTTCTCCAGGGGGTCTTCCAACTCAGGGATTGAACCCAGGTCTCCAGCATTGCAGGCAGGCTCTTAATCACCTGAGACACCAGGGAAGCCAAGGTTATAAGAATGGAAGGACTTATTGATGATGTAAAATATTCAAATTTAAGCCATTGAGAATTATGGAAAATCACTAAGAAATAGAGCTCAGGGAAAGTGAGTGGGGAAAATGCTTTTTCTTTGGGATGTGTTGAGATTAGGACAACTGCATGCTATTTATCTTTGCAATATGGAATTTGGGAGAGAAACCATGTATATAGGCTCATCTCAGAGTTATTTTGGGTTTGATTTCAGACCACTGTGATGAAGCAAATTTCAATGAAGCTAGTTACACAGTTTTTTGTTTCCTAGTGCATAAAAAGTTATGTTTATATTATAATATTGTCCTTTATTAACTGTGCAATAGCATTAAATATATATATATATATATATATATATGTATCCTGATTGTTGCTTATTGCTGTTTAGTTGCTAAATTGTATCCAACTCTTTTGTGACCCCATGGTCTGTATCCATGGGGATTTTCCACTTTATTGCTAAAAAGTGTTAATCAAGATCAACCAATCATACTTTTTAATGCAATAGTGACATCAAAGATCAATGATCACAGATCACCATAACAAATATAATAAAAATGAAAGAATTTAAATTATTGCAAGAAATACCAAAATGTGATGCAATGCCTGTTGGAAAAATGTCGTCAATACACTTGCTTGCCCCACAGTTGCCACAAAACTTCAGTTTGTAAAAGCAATGCCTATTATACAAAGTCTGGTATGCCAATTTTGGAAATCACTTGTGAAAACATGAGTTTGGAAGTCAAGTGAGGGGATGAACGTGACATGGAAGAGTCTGTGAATTAAGGAGAGAAGACAGACATAACTAGACAAAATATTGGGGAAGGAGAGAGACTTGACTGAAGGAATCAAGCATATGGCCTGCAGTGAGTTCAGAGAAATACCAAGAGAAATCTGTACTGCTGAAACCAAGGAAGAGGCTTAAAATGGGTGATGGTAAGTGTTTCAAGGAGACCAAATATTGAATAAGTCTGTGATTACTGAAAAGGCAACTTTATCAACATTTTGAAATGAACATGAGATGTCAAAAGGCTGAAGAGGAAATGACTGAAAATAAAGCAACAGAAATTGATTTTAGACTATTTATCCATTGAAATTTATAAAATCAGGGAAGAGATCAATAGCTTGATTACAAATTGATTTGAACATATACTTTCCCACTGCCAGTTAAAAAATTAACATATTCTTACACCAAGGAAGTAGCTAATGATGATCAGTTTAACATTTACTTTGATGTATTATAGAATTACCCTAAAATAATACATGTTTGTTTTAAAACCATACATGTTCGTTCTTTCTTTCCAAGTAAGATCTTATTTTGATCTGTAGTAAGTGTGGGAAAAATATAACTGAAGATTAATATCTATTTTGTGGGTCGAATAAAACATTGTTATAGTTGCTGTGACTATTTCTGACATCTTTGAGCAAACACACTGTCATTATGCAATGTCTGTGGGCTGATGGGATGGCAACATTGTTTGGTCAATAACTAGAAATAATTATCCAACATAGTACTTCTATATATTTTTATGATAGGCAATAATTTTAATTCTATGTAGAGGGAACAAGGAGCTGCTTAATAGTAACTTTACTATTTTGGAATAAGAACAAATCTGGTTTTTGTCACTGTTTTTGCCACTTTGTGGCCTTTAATACTACTTAACAGATGTCATTTCTAGCAGTATTTCTCATTACCATATTAAATGAGCTCAACAAAGGCGCATTCACCCACTGCCACCTCCTAACATTACTCAGTGCTGCCTGAAGTGTCACAGTCACTTTCCAGACACCAAGCAGTGTGGGATTAAATATTTCAATGCTGTTGCATTGTGGTCTCCTTTTTCTGCACTTTGGCTGTATGTTTATTTTTTAGAAAGGCATTCTCCCATAGTACATATAATATGCATCACAGAAGAACTAGGTGGCCCTGTAGGATTTGTAGTGTGAAGTATCCATCCATGTACTTACGGCTTTTCCTTAATGTTATTCCCATTATTCAGAAGATTGCTTTTGTTGGACTGAATGATATCCACTGGTGCAAAGAAATTTTATATTAGCTTTCTTAGGATTTCAACACTTCAATGCATGCCTGATCTGTAGGTTTAGCTTGTTCTATTGTACTGCAATATATTTGCCATTCTGCAGTTTCTCACTGTTTTGATCATTTTGAATTATAATGCTTTCCTCCTTACTAAGACATTTCTTATAATGTTTCATCAGCAACACTGTTTCTTGTACTTGCAGAGACTGTAGAATCTCTTTTTCTTAGATAAGCACACACATATGCAAGCAGACATATGCACACACGACATGCGTATATATATATATATATATATATGTATATATATATATATATACACACACACACACACACACACAAACACACACACACATATATATGCAAGCATACATATATTTTAAGATAAGGTTAACCACAGGAGTTAACTGTCCAGTGTTTCTGCTGGGCTAGCCAAAGAGGACTGCATGTAAGGGTCAGTACTTGGGACTTTGTGTCTTCTTAGCTTTGGTGTCACACAAAATTAAGTCCTTGATTGTCCATATGATGATTTGTGATGAGGAAGATGATGCAATCTAACTATTCATAGGCCAAGTGAAGCAGAAATTGGTGGTATAGGGTGAGTGATTGTCAACTTTTATTAATTGAAAAACTCCATTCTGATGATTCTATTGTTACTAAAATACAAGGAATTAGGAACACTCTGCAAGAAACTCACAGAATGAATATTTTTTTCCTTTAAAAAAATGGTCCTATTTTGTCTATCTTACTCATGAGCCAATAAAACGCCCTCTTTAGAGTAGTTCTGATTATTTATGGATGACCATTGTTTTAATATTTGCTCTTGGTAAACATCTGCAAAACACTTATCACCTGCTGCACTCAAGAGCTTTATGGGGAATCCAAGCAATTAAATGTGTTTGATTTGACATTTTAATTAAATTGTAATTAAAGGTTGGGTTTGGTTGACTAAACTTCAAATCTCAAGTAAAAGTAGCATAATGAAAGGAATGCCATTTAACTAAACAAAAGTACTTTTATTTTTATAATCTATGTTGAAAGAAAACGCTCTTCAAATACTCAAAAACTATCTTAAATGCTCATTATGAACATGAGAAATTATTTGGCACTTTATATCTTGCTTTGGGCTTTCCTGGTGGCTCAGAGGGTAAAGCATCTGCCTGCAATGTGGGGCACCAGGATTCGATTCCCGGGTCGGGAAGATCCCCTGGAGAAAGAAATAACAATCCACTCCAGTACTCTTTTCTGTAGAACTCCATGGACGGAGGAGCTTGGTAGGCTACAGGCCCTTTTATCCAATTAATTTACAAATACTCTGTTTTATGAAAATCTGATGAAACATGACTAAAACTACAGATACAAATATGTATATTATTACTGTCTATGAGGAAAAAATGCTTGAAAAAAGAGGGCTGTATACTTTTTCATATGTCTGAAATATTTCACCATCATCATCATAAACAAATGAAGGAGAAAGGAAGAATAGCTCAAATGAACATCATGGCTATTTATAAGAACACTATTATAATGGTATTATGTTTATGGAAAATAGAATAGGAATAAACAAACCACTCGGAATCAGCATGTGTTTTCTGAAAATGAATTGCATTTATAATTCACAGTAATGTAGGATGCTTTTGTCTCATCAGTATTTCATACAGTATGATACAAGCAATAAATCCTTCCCACTTTTGTGATTTGGTAAAAATTTTCTTGTGTTAATGGCTTATGATTTCAAAAATATAGTAGACACATTTTGCTGTGATTTTAGATGTATTTTTGATAATAACTCAATTTTGAATAGATGTTCAGGTTTATCGGATATTTTTAATTCCTCTTTGGCAAAATTCTGTCTTTCATTCACCTGTTTATTAATTGGTTCTACCAATTCATGTAAAATTTACATGGAATTTTTATATTATAAATTAATTAACTTCCTTTCCTGTTTTTTTTTTTTTTTTACTGTGAATATTTTCTGAATTTTTTTGGCCTTTCTATAACTTGTTTTAAATTAAATAATAGTAAAATTTGGCAATATTTTTCTTTCTGATATTTTCTATCAGTATAGATTTTCATTTTTCCTTTCATAATATATGCAAGTTTAATTTTCTCTTCAGTTTTTTTGGCTTAAATCTTACTTAGTGTTGCTGATTATGACTCTTGAGTATGTCAAGGGCATTTACTTCTCCCCCTCCTCTGCCCTGAGAGCAGTATTGTCAACCTTGATTCTGTAGATTATTGTATCAGTTACCTCATTCTTCTCTCCATTCCAGTTTTTCCTCTTATCAATCCACTTTCCATGATTCAGACTGAGTGATCTGTTCATTTCACTTTGATGCTAACAATCTGTTCTGGTTTTCTGATGCATGGGCAAACATTACCTCACGCCCTATATGACTGCCCACTGAGCCTTATTCCCAGCACTTTAATGCTGTACATTTCACCTCACTCAAATGGAATGCTTTTTAGTTTCATGAATGCAATAAACACTTTCTCTCTTTTGTGGCTTTTCATGCCTTCCTCCTGATAATTTCCTTTTTCATGTTTGCCTTCAAGTCTTATCCAAGTTCATGCTTACTTAATTCATTCAGCCAATATTCATTAAGGGCTATTTTGATTAAGATAGAATTAATATCTAATCTTCAGAATTTGCAGTTTAGTTGTGAAGACATAAAGTAGAAGAGAAAAGAAAATATGAAAGTAGATATGAAATTATAATTTATGACAAATATTATTTAAAAAATAGGTCCAATGAAATAAAATAACAAGAGGTAAATAATTTGTGTTATAAGAAAATACAAAACAGTATCTGAAAAAGTGGCATTTGAATTTAGAATTGAAGAAATAGTGGAAATAAATCAGGATAAAAGTAGAATAAGAGTGCCCATGATTCAGGTAATTCTTTAGACATCACTATTTCTAGGAAACTCTGTAACTGCTTAATTAGCTTAAGCTCTGTGTTCAGAGAAACCTTCATCTCTTCTTATTATAACTTGTTCTTATTATAGTTAGTCATTAGATAATAATAGCAATGCACTATATGAGCTATAGTTTATATATTTTTTTCTATTTCTGGGTAAAGGTGCCACACTGTGTGGTCTGATATTATTTATACTCATATCAATTCACACCTATCACTTTCCCATCACAGTTATTTCAGAATCATATATGTGTATATAAGAACAGGGTAATATGCCTTCAGCTCTGATAGGCTCCAACTTGCAAAGGTCACTGATGTCTTTCCCCAGAAAGCACTTAAGTATAAGTGCTTCCAAAATTGCATTTTTGTGAAGTTTAAAAGTCTTGTTGCCATCCACAATATTTAATGCATAAATGTTATCTAGATGACTGTCCTGAATTCTGAATGGTATATGTAAGCTTCCCTATTTGTCACAGATCACTGCTATAGATCAGAGACATCAATGCTTCTCTCATTCACCACTGAAACTCTTGGCTATCCCTTGCTGATCTAGAGCTGAATGGTTATATTTAAAACATATTAATAAGGTTTGATTTTACAGGAATAATCATTTATAAAGTCACCTGAACTCCTTGTTGTAAGAATCTTCCTATGTTGCGTTTGCTGTTCCCTGGGTCCAGTTTGCTCTTCCTCCCCAAACTCAATGGTTCAATCCATCACCACTTTCAAGTGTCTGTTTTAAATGTCATCTCCTCAATAAGACTTTCCCTGACCAAGGTATTTTCTATAGCACCTATATCCCAAACCACTCATTATCCACCATCCAATCCCTTTATTTTTCTTCATATCAGTCAACCCAGTGTTATGAGGTTGATAGGATGAAATCAGTTGGTAAAAATTACAACATTTTGGACCTGTTATTCACTGCTTGATGAAGATGATATGTTCTATATCCTTAACTGAGAAAACACTGGCCCTGGTCCAATGAGAGTTTCAGCCCTGCCTCTAAGATTCAGCTACCGTAAGCAGTTTTATTATGTTTCTCCTATTTAGTTGTATTCTATTCTTTGTGACCCCATGGACTCTAACCTACCAGACTCCTCTGTCCATGGGATTTTTCAGAATACTGAAGTGAGTTGCCATTTTGTACTCCAGGGGATCTTCCTGACCCAGGGACAGAACCCTTGTCTCCTGTGTCTCCTGCATTGCAAGCAGATTCTTTACCAGCTGAGCCATTGGGGAAGACCAATAAATCCATACTGGTATCTATGTCTTTCTTTCTTTTTTTTTAATAGCTCTCTCTCTCTACTAGACAATTCAAAATTGCTATTCTTTTTTATTTGAAAGCATATTGTTCTTTGTTCAGCATTCTTTAACTGACACAAATTTAATATTCCTGACTTTTTAAGCACTGTCACAATTAGAGATGCATATAGACTCTGAGAAAGGGGCACAGGACTATGACTTAATGGTTCCTTAATATTACTTCTTAAAGCATTGATCACAGACCTATAGGTCTTCTGAATTGTTTAATAGAGTGTCCTCTAAATATCTCATACTGCTCACCTCTCTTCCCATTAGAAGGGAGAACACTTTGCTCCTAGTAGGGAGCTTTTCCTTCATCTTCCCTTTTTGTCCCTCTGGCATTAGTGAATCTGCATAATCAGACTCTCTATACTTAGAGTTCTGGTGCCTCCCTTTCAGAGACTTTTGACCCTGACTTCAGTAATCCTCTACAAGAGTATTTTTTTTTTTTTTTTTTAATGATTATCTGATAGTCTGAGTAAGCAACTTTTGAATATGGAGGAGTAGGTAGAAAACGTTTTTCAGGTGCACTCAGACATGTGGCTTATTTTTAACCCTCAAATTCCTTGTGAGACTCTGGGCTTATCACAGGATTATAAAGATATACATAACCATTGTACTATGACTGAAATGGCAATGTAGAGAAACATGTGAAATCTGTTCCTAATAAATTAAAGACTGAAATTTACTGTTACTTGAGGTTCACTGTCAAAGATGGCTTTTCTTTTCTCCTTCTCATGAATATGCCCAATGGTTGTCTCTCTAAGCTTGAAGAGGTAGGCCACAAAATGGGCAGTGCTAATGGAAGTGCCTTAATTTTATTGATTAAATTTAAATGAATTGTTTATCAGGGTTTGGCTGACTTTTGCTAAAGTCTGCAGTCGTGTTTCCTAAAAAAACAAACAAACAAAAAAAAAAAAACCCTGCAGAATGATGGGGGTATAACAAAGATGGGAGGAAGAACATTAACAGAAAGAAAAGAGAGAGGAACTGTTTTGCATGTATGGAGAAAATTACAGAGTAGGAGAAGGAACCTAAAGGAACTGAAAGGTAGGTCAGGGTCCTATCACGGACTAGAGGGCATTGAAATTGCCTTGTTTTCAGCTCATTCTCTGGTGGCTCAGTTGGCTAAGAATCCAGCTGCAATGCAGGAGCCCCAGATTTTATGCTTGGGTAGAGAAGATCCCCTGGAGAAGGAAATGATAACCCACTTCAGAATTCTTGCCTGGGAAATTCCATGGACAGAGTTGGACACAACTGAGTGACTAAACCACAACCATCAGCTCAATAAAGAATGGAAACTGTGCATGCAGAAGAGAACTAGTCCTAAGTCATTGCAAAGTTTCTCTGTTCACTCTGCACTACATAAACAAATTCCCAGTCTACTCCATGTTAAAATGATTTTTTAATTGTAAAAGTGGTTCAGCATGTTTATTCATAGAATAGTTCCTTTATGACCTATGGATAATCTCTGGGCAGATACTATGTCTAGAAGAAAATCTGGGTGATTGAATGATACATAGATCATTTTGAATGCTTAATAAATGGTAACTGATAATGTTAGTCCAAACTTTGATAATCTTTTGGCAGTTTTTATATGATTTGGAAGTGTGTTTCTACACAGATAGTTCATACTTCTCGTTGTTTATCAAAGGAAGACTGTAAACAAGAGAGAACTGAAACAGTAAAAAGTAAAAAGAATTAAGCAGCAAAAGTTATAGATAAAATTATGCATGGATGTAACAGACACAGGTTCAATCCCTGAGTCAGGAAGAGCCTCTGAAAGAGGTTATGGCAACCCTCCCCAGTATTCTTTCTTTCTTTTTTTTTTTTAATTGAAGGATAATTGCTTTACAGAATTTTGCTGTTTTTCTGTCAAACCTCAACATGAATCAGCCATAGGTATACATGTATCCCCTCCCTTTTGACTCTCCCTCCCATCTCCCTCCCCATCCCACCCCTCTAGGTTGATACAGAGCCCCTGTTTGAGTTTTCTGAGCCATACTGCAAATTACCATTGGCTATCTATTTTACATGTGGTAATGTTAAGTTTCTATGTTATTCTTTCCATACATCTCACCCTCTCCTCCACTCTCCTCATGTCCATAAGTCTGTTCTCTAGTTTATTTCCCCATTGTTGCCCTGTAAATAAATTCCTCACTACCATTTTTCTAGATATGTGTGTTAGAATATGATATTTATCTTTCTCTTTCTGACTCATTTCATTTTGTAAAATAGGTTCTAGATTCATCCACCTCATCTGAACTGACTCAAATGCATTTCTTTTGATGGCTGAGTAATATTCCATTGTGTATATGTACCACAACTTCTTTATCCATTCATCTATCCATGGGTATCTAGGTTACTTCCATGTTCTAGCTATTGTAAATTGGGCTGCTATGAACAATGGGATACATGTGTCTTTCAATTTTGGTTTCCTCAGGGTATATGCCAAGAGTGGGATTGCTGGGTCATATGGTGGTTTCATTCCTACTATTTTAAGGACTCTCCATACCGTCTTCCATAGTGGTTGTATCCATTTACATTCCCACCAACAGTGCAAGAGCATTCCCTTTTCTCCACATCTTCTCCAACATTTATCATTTGTAGATTTTTTGATGGCCATTCTGACCTGCCTGAGTGAGGTGATATCTCATTGTGGTGTTGATTTGCATTTCTCTAATAATGAGTGATGTTGAGCATCTTTCCATGTGTTTGCTAGCCATTTGCATGTCTTCTTGGGAGAAATGTCTGTTTAGGTCTTTTTCCCAGTCTTTGATTAAGTTGTTTGTTTTTCTGGCATTGAGTTGTATGAGCTGCTTGTATATTTTGGAAATTAATCCTTTGTCAGTTGTCTCATTTGCTGTTAATTTTTCCCATTCTGAGGGTTGTCTTTTCACCTTGATTATAGTTCCTTTGCTGTGCAAAAGTTTTTAAGTTTAATCAGGTCCCACTTGTTTGCTTTTGTTTTTATTTCCATTTCTTTAGGAGGTGGGTCATAGAGGATACTACTTTGATTTTTGTCATGGAGTGTTCTGCCTATATTTTCCTCTAAGAGTTTTATAGTTTCTGGTCTTACATTTAGGTCTTTAATCCATTTTGAGTTTATCTTTGTATATGGTGTCAGGAAGTGTTCTAATTTCGTTCTTTTACACATAGTTGTCCAGTTTTCCCAGCACTGTTTATTGAAGAGGCTGCCTTTGCCCCTTTGTATATTCTTGCGTCCTTTCTCAAAAATAAGATACCCTTAGGTGCATGGGTTTATTTCTGGGCTTTCTATCTTGTTCCATTGGTCTATATTTCCATTTTTGTGCCAGTTCCATAATGTCTTGATGACTGTAGCTTTGTCATATAATCTGAAGTCAGAAGGTTGATTCCTCCAACTCCATTCTTCTTTCTCAAGACTGAATTGGCTATTTGAGGTCTTTTGTGTTTCCCTAGGAAACTAGTTCTGTGAAAATTGTCATAGGTAATTTGATAGGGATCACATTGAATATGTAGATTGCATTTGGTAGTGTAGTCATTTTCACAATATTGATTCTTCTTACAAAGGAGCATGGAATATCTCTCCAGATGTTTATGTCATCTTTGATTTCTTTCATCAGTGTCTTAGAATTTTCTGTGTACAGTTCTTTTGTCTCCTTAGGTAAGTTTGCTCCTAGATATTTAATTCTTTTTATTGCAATGGTAAATGTGATTGATTCCTTAATTTCTCTGAATTTTCATTGTTAATATGTAGGAATATATGTGATTTCTGTGTATTGATTTTGTATCCTGAAACTTTGCTAAATTCACTGATGTAGCTCTAGTAATTTTCTGACCCTATCTTTAGGATTTTCTGTGTACAATATCATGTCATCTCCAAACAGTGAGAGTTTTACTCCTTCTTTTCTGATCTGGATTCATTTTATTTCTTTTTCTTCTCTGATTGCTGAAGCTAGGAGTTCCAGAGCTATGTTGAATAATAGTGGTGAAAGTGGACACCCTAGTCTTGTTCCTGATCTTAAGGGAATGCTTTCAGTTTTTCACCATTAAGAATAATGTTTGCTGTAGGTTTATCACATATGGCTTTTATGTTGAGGCCTACGATGTTGAGGTAGGTTTCTTTTATGCCAATTTTTTGAAGAGTTTTAATTATAAATAGGTGCTGAGCTTTGTCAAAGGCTTTTTCTGCATCTACTGAGATTATCATAAGGTTTTTACCTTTCATTTTGTTAATATGTGTATCACATTGATTGATTTGCATATATTGAAGAATCCTTGCATTTCTGGAATAAACCCATCAGAATCATGGTGTATGAGTTTTTTGATGTGTTGCTGAATTTTGTTTGCTAAAATTTTGTTGAGGATTTTTGCATCTATGTTCATCAGTGATACTGACCTGCAGTTTTAGTTTTTTGTGTCGCCTTTGTCTGGTTTTGGCATCAGGGTGATGGTGGCCTTGTAGAATGAATTTGGAAATGTTCCTCCCTCTGCAATTTTTTGAAAGATTTTTAGCAGATAGGCATTAGCTTTTCCCTAAATGTTTGATAGAATTCTTTTGTGAAACCATCTCGTCCTGAGCTTTTGTTTCATGGGATTTTTTTTAAATCACAGCTTCACTTTCAGTGCTTGTAACTGGGTTGTTCATAATTTCTATATCTTCTTGGTTCAGTCTTGAAAGATTGAACTTTTCTAAGAATCTGTCCATTCTTCCAGGTTATCCCTTTTATTGCCATATAGTTTTTCATAATAGTCTATTATAATCCTTTATATTTCTACATTGTCTGTTGTAACCTCTCCTATTTCATTTCTAATTTTGTTGATTTGATTCTTATCCTTTTTTTCTTGATGAGTCTGGCTAAAGGTTTGTCAATTTTGTTTATCTTCTCACAGAACCTGTTTTTAGTTATATTAATCTTTCCTAATGTTTCATTTCTTTTTATATTTATTTCTCCAGGGATCTTTATGATTTTATTCCTTTTGCTAATTTTTTTCCTTCTTTTTCCAGTTGTTTTGGGTGTAAAGTTAAGTTGTCTATTTGATGTTTTTCTTGTTTCTTGAGGTAGGATTGTATTGCTGTAAACTTCCCTCTTAGAAATGCTTTTGCTGCATTCCATAGGTTTTAAGTTGTGTTTTTATTGTTATTTTTTTACTAGAAATCCTTTGATTTCCCTTTTGATTTCATCAGTAACCTGTTGGTTATTTAGAAACATATTTTTTAATCTCCGTGTGTTTATGTTTCTTACAGTCTTTTTATCTTGTAATTGATATCTAGTCTTATAGCATTGTTGTCAGAGAAGATACTTGATATGATTTCAATTTTCTTAAATTTACTGAGGTTTGGCTTGTGACTCAAGATGTGGTCTATCCTGGAGAATGTTCCATGTGTACTTAGAGAAGAAGCTGTGTTCTTCTGCATTTGGGTGGAATGTCCTGAAGATATCAATGAGATCCATCTCCTCAAATGCATCATTTAAGACTTGTGTTTCCTTATTAATTTTCTCTTTTGATGATCCATCCAGTGGTGTGACTAGGGTGTCAAAGTCTCCTACTATTATTGTGTTACTGTCAGTTTCTCCTTTTATGTCTGTGAGTGCCTATCTTATGTATTGAGGTGCTCCTATATTAGGTGCATAGATATTTACAATTGTTTTGTCTTCCCTTAATCATTATGTAGTGTCCTTCCTTATATCTTATAAGGAATAAATCTCTTGTATTTATTTTAAGATCTATTTTGTGTGACATGAGTATTGCTACTCCACCTTTCTTTTCCTTCCTATTTGCATCAAATATATTTTTCCATCCTCTCACTTTCAGTCTATATGTGTCTTGAGGTCTCAGGTGGGTTTCTTGTAGGCAGCATATATATGGGTCTTGTTTTTGTTTCCATTCAGCTAGTCTATGTCTTTTGGTTGGAGCATTTAATCCATTTACATTTAAAATAATTATTGATATATATGCTCTTATTGCCATTTTCTTAATTGTTTGGGGTTGATTTCGCAGATCTTTTGTCTTCTCTTGTATTTCTTGACTATATAAATCCCTTTAACATTTGTTGTAAAGCTGCTTTGGTGGTACTGGATTCTCTTAACTTTTGCTTGTCTAAAAAAGTTTTGATTTCTCCATCAATTTTGAATGAGATCCTTGCCAGGTACAGTAATCTTGTTTGTAGATTTTTCCCTTTCAGTACTTTAAATATGTCCGGCCATTCCCTTCTGGCCTGCAGGGTCCTGCTGAAAGATCAGCTGTTAGCATATAGGGTTTCCTTGGTACGTTACTTGTTGCTTCTCTCTTGCTGCTTTTAATATTCTTTCTTTGCGTTTAGTCTTTGTTAGTTTGATTAGTATGTGTCTTGGCATGTTTCTCCTTGGGTTTATCCTGTATGGGACTCTCTTTGCCTCTTGGACATGATTGACTATTTCCTTTTGCATGTTGGGGAAATTTTCAACTAGAATCTCTTCAAAAATTTTCTCATACCCTTTCTTTTTTTCTTCTTCTTCTGGGACCCCTATAATTCGAATGTTGGTGTGCTTCATATTGTCCCAGAGGACTCTGAGACTGTCCTTAGTTCTTTTTCATTCTTTTTAATTTATTCTGCTCTTCAGAAATTATTTCCACCATTTTATCTTCCAGCTCACTGACTCCTTCTTCTGCTTCAGGTATTCTGCTATTGATTCCTTCTAGAGATTTTTTTTTTTTTTTTAATTTCAGTAATTGTGTTGTTTGTCCCTGTATGTTTATTCTTTAATTCTTCTAGGTCTTAGTTAATTGATTCTTGCATTTTCTCCATTTTGTTTTCAGGGTTTTTGATCATCTTTACTATCATTCTGAATTCTTTTTCAGGTAGTTTGCCTATTTTCACTTCATTTGTTTGGGCTTCTGTGCTTCTAGTTTATTCCTTCATTTGTGTAGTATTTCTCTGTCTTTTCATCATCATCATTATTTTTTTTTTTTAACTTATTGTGTTTGAGTTCTCCTTTTCCCAGTCTTTAAGGTTGAATGCTTTCCTTCTTGGTTTCTGCCCTCTTAAGGTTGGCCCAGTGTTACATGTAAGCTTCATACAGGGTGAGATTTGTGCTGAGTTTTTGTTTGTTTGTTTGTTTTTCTTCTGATGTGCAAGGCTGACTGAGGTGTTAATGCTGCATGCTGACGACTGGGTTTGTATTTTTGTTTTGCTTGTTATTTAGACGACATGTCCTGCACAGGATACTACTGGTGGTTGGGTGACGTGGGTTTTGTATTCAAGTGGTTTCCTTTGTGTGAGTTCTCACTCTTTGATGCTCCTTAGGACTAGTTCTATGGTAATCCAAGTCTTTGGAATTAGTGCTCTTACTCAAATGGAAGGAAAGTTATGACCAACCTAGATAGCATATTAAAAAGCAGAGACATTACTTTGCCAACAAAGATCCGTCTGGTCAAGGCTATGGTTTTTCCAGTGGTCATGTATGGATGTGAGAGTTGGATTGTGAAGAAAGCTGAGTGCCGAAAAATTGATGCTTTTGAACTGTGGGGTTGGAGAAGACTCTTGAGAGTCCCTTGGACTGCAAGGAGATCCAACCAGTCCATCCTAAAGGAGATCAGTCCTAGGTGTTCATTGGAAGGACTGATGCTGAAGCTGAAACTCCAGTACTTTGGCCACCTCATGGGAAGAGTTGACTCATTGGAAAAGACCCTGATGCTGGGAGGGGTTGGGGGCAGGAGGAGAAGGGGACGACAGAGGATGAGATGGTTGGATGGCATCACCGACTCAATGGACATGAGTTTGAGTAAACTCTGGGAGTTGGTGATGGACAGGGAGGCCTGGCATGCTGCGATTCATGGGGTCACAAAGAGTTGGACACGACTGAGCGACTGAACTGAACTGAACTGAGGGTTAGTTCTATGGTAATCCAAGTCTTTGGAATTAGTGCTCTCACTCAAAAGCCTCAGGATTTGACCTCTTCCAACCAAGATGGAATAGCCAAGACCTGTACGTTTCTGCTGAAGTTAATTCTGATACTGATTGGGCAGGATCCAGTCTGCTTCCATTTGTGGCTCTGCCTCTGAGAAGTCATGAAATATTCTTCCTTCAGATCCCTCACAGGTCCAGGGTCTAAATGTCCAGAGAGGAACATGCAACATTTCAGCTCACCTTTCCAAGTGTTGCCTAGAGCTCTCAAAGCAAAAGCACCCTTTCCATTCTCACATCCGTGGCTGAATCCAGCAACTCCTTGGTCTGCCCCAGCAGTAAACTGCCTCCACCTCCATCCTACAGGTGCCTAGAGCCTTCTCCACTATTCTTGCCTGGAGAATACCATGGAAAAAAGTACCTGGTAGGTTACAGTCCTTAGGGTCACCAAGTCTTGGGACATGCCTGAAGTGACTTAGCATGCATGCATACATACATGTAAGTAAAGACCTGCACTCTCAGATTTTAGAATATGTTTACTTTTCTTTCTTGAACTTTTAGTTTTCATTATACAAAAATATATTGAAATAAAGGATTTTGTTTTATAAAAGTAATTAGAGTTTGGGCCAGAGTACATGGATATCAGTGTATTTATCATGGTTTATTAGTAGAGTCCAAGAGAGTTCCTTTTACATTTTATTTGCACTGGTTGCTATTTAGTCACAAGTCGTGTCTGACTCTTTTGTGACTCTGTGGACTGTAGCCCACCATGTTCATCTCCACGTATTTCCCAGGCAAGAATACTGGAGTGGGTTGCCATTTCCTTCTCTAGGGGATCTTCGCAGATCAGGGATCGAATCCATGTCTCCTACATTGGCAGGCAGATTGCTTACCACTGAGCCACTGGGGAAGCCCTCATTTTATTTGCATTGCTTGTCATCAAATCAGAAATGATACAGCAAGACATAAGGAGAATGTGCTAAATTATTTTATCTGATTTCATTTGAATAGAAGATAGAGCTTATTTAATTCTTTTTATAATCAAAGAGAGAATAAACTCAGATTATGTAATTCCAATTTTGTAACACTTCCTCTGCTTGCACAGCCTATGAAAGTACTGGCTAATTATATTTTATATGGAACAAGAACATAATTTCCAGTGTTTTGACAATCAACAAATTGCACATTAGTTAGTTGTAAATAAATTTATTAGAAACAGTTTTCCTTGTTTGTAGATTCTGCTTTGAAAGAGTAAATTAATTTAAGGCTCATCATTCACAAGAAATGTATTATAATATCAAAGCAATAGTTATAAAAAATTAGAGACAGAGACCAAAGCCTACCTACTAAATAGCAGAAGAAATCTAATATTGCAACAAGATGAAAGAAGAAAGCATATGAGGTCTATGCTATCAGCATGGTGCCTTCTGGTAATCAGATTTTCAGTCATGATTCATTTGGCTCAATTATTCTACTAATAATGTTATCTGTGCTATAATATAAACATTATATTGGTTTCCACTGAGAAATGTAAATTACAGATTGTTAAGCATCTTTTCTTGAGTATTCTTTCATTGTCAATTAATTGGTAGAAATGTCAGCTTCTTTAGACTTTGAGAGTAATAGTTCTTGAAGTATATTAGCAAGAATGGTTGTATAGAAATCATAATCTTTCTACAATAAGATTTGGATAGCTTAACTGAAGCAAGGACTTTATTTGAATGTGGCCTATCATTATTTATCTTTTGTAAAAATGCCACAATTCAGTCATAAATATAATTTTCCATATGTAGGAGAATGGTTTGAACTATGTCTGACTATACTAATTGGTATAAATACCAATTGGTATAAATATATATAAAAATACCAAATTGGTATAAATACCAATTAGTATTTATTAGGTAGGCATCCTAGGTAGTGATAGTGAAGAAGAATCTGCCTGCCAATGCAGGAGATGTAAGAGATGCAGGTTCAGTCCCCAGGTCAGGAAGAGGCCCTGGAGGAGGAAATAGCAACCCACTCCAGAATCCCTGCCTGGAGAATACCGTGGACACAGGAGCCTGGCAGGCTACAGTACCTAGGGTTGCAAGAGTTGGACGTGACAGAAGCAACTCTGCACGCAGCATGTCAGAATTGAGGAAAGTGAGGCTTCAGAAAGTGAAGCAATCCAGTCAGCTTTACAAAAGGATGTCTGCGTTTAAGTTTAAAGGAAACGTCACAGGCTAGGTACCTCAGGCAGTTGATTCTGATCCAGAGATAAGCAGGCAAAACGTGTACTCCAAAGTGTTTGTGAGTTCACCACCTGTGCAAGAGAATGGGATAAGGCAGGGCTGGCCACAAGGAGAATTTGGGTCAAGACGCATGCTCAGGAAGGCATTATTTCTCTCTCCAGCGAGCTGTGAAGCTGAATAGCCTTTTGGAACTCTCTCAAACTTGGGAGATGTGGACAGCTCATTATATACTGATGTGACTTAGTCACTGAATGTGGCCTGCCCTGGAAAGGTGGTTTAACTTAGGCAAAAAGGCATCCTCAGCAGAGGTAATTCCCAAAGGGAGCTGAATGCTGAGGGCTTTCTGCAGGCAGTACTCCCAGTAGTGGGGGAATAAAGTGCCAGTTCCAAATGAGGATTTGGGCAATTTCACTACGTGTATATGTAAAGGTACATATATATGCATAGGTCAGATGTACCCATATGTATGTGTATATGAATATGTATACATACTCATATGTATATATGATGTCTGCTAAAAGTACTGGTGAAGCTATGATTCTTATTAGATTTTAATATGTAACAAAATAAAATTAAACTTATTAAAATGTAAAGATGTCATGATCGGAAGATAATTTCTCAGTTACACACTACTTTAAGTTAAGACATTAATATAAAAACAATGACATTTATGTAATAAAGCAATAGCTTTCTATAGGCAGTAAGACTTGGAATTCTGTCTTTAAAATTATAAATTACATTAAGGTGTACTAGCTACAAATTCACTATATTTCTTGCTGCTGCCCATAAAACAATAACAACAATTTAAAAATGCCTTTAAATAACAATTAAAATTTTAAAATGCCTTTAAATGACAATTCTTTTGAGTATCAATTTAAAAGAAGAGAAGTGAAAGGCAAAGATGAAAAGGAAAGATGTACCCATCTGAATGTAGAGTTCCAAAGAATAGCAAGGAGACATAAGAAAGCCTTCCTCAGTGATCAATACAAAGATCTAGAGATCTCTTCAAGAAAATTAGACATACCAAGGGAACATTTCATGCAAAAGTGGACACAATAAAGGACAGAAACATTATGGATCTAATAGAAGCAGAGAATATGAAGAAGAGGTGACAAGAATACACAGAAGAACTATACAAAAAGGATCTCATGACCCAGATAACCACGATGGTATGATTACTCACCTAGAGCCAGACATCCTAAAATGTGAAGTCAAGTGAGCCTTAGGAAGCATCACTACAAACAAAGCTAGTTGAGGTGATGGAATTCCAATGGAGCTATTTCAAATCCTAAAAGATGATGCTGTGAAAGTGCTGCACTCAATATGCCAGCAAATTTGGAAAACTCAGAAGTGGCCACAGGACTGGAAAAAGTCAGTTTTCATTCCAATCCTAAAGAAGGGCAATGCCAAAGAATATTCAAACTACCACACAATTGCACTCATCTCACACACTAGCAAACTAATGCTCAAAATTCTCCAAGCTAGGCTTCAACAGTACATGAACTGAGAACTTCCAGACGTTCAAGCTGGGTTTAGAAAAAGCAGAGGAACCAGAGATTAAATTGCCAACATCTGTTGGATCATAAGAAAAGGCAAGAGAATTCCAGGAAAACATCTACTCCTGCTTCATTGACTATGCTAAATCCTTTTACTGTGTGGATCACAACAAGCTGTTGAAAATTTTTCAGGAGATGGGAGTACCAGACCACTTTACCTGCCTCCTGAAAAATCTGTAATCAGGTTAAGAAGCAACAGTTATAACTCTATGTATCTAGACATGGACATGGAACCATGGACTGGTTTCAAATTTGGAAAGGAGTACATCAAGGCTGTATATTATTGCTCTCTTGTTTAACTTATATGCAGATGGCATCATGATAAATGCCAGATTGGATGAAGCACAAACTGGAATAAAGATTTTAGGGAGAAATATCATGAACCTCAGATATTCAGACACTATCCTTATGGCAGAAAGTGAAGAAGAACTAAAGAGCCTCTTGATGAAAGTGAAAGACGAGAGTGAAAAAAGCTGACTTAAACATCAACATTTACAGAATGAAGATGATGGCATTTGGTCCCATCACATCATGGTAAATAGGTAGAGAAAGAATAAAAACAGTTATAAACTTTATTATCTTGGACTCCAAAATCACTGCAGATGGTGACTGCAACCATGAAATTAAAAGATGCTTGATCCTTAGAAGAAAAACTATGACAAACCTAGACAGCATATTAAGAAGCTGAGACATTAGTTTACCAGCAAAAGTCCAACTAGTCAAAGCTATGTTTCTTAAAGTAGTCATGTATGCCTTCGTTGGAAAGACAGATGTTGAAGCTGAAACTCCAATACTTTGGCCACCTGATGTGAAGAGTTGACTCATTGGAAAAGACCCTGATGCTGGGAAAGATTGAGGGCAGGAAGAGAAGGGGACGACACAGGATAAGATGGTTGGATGGCATCACCGACTCAATGGACATGAGTTTGGGTGGACTCCGGGAGTTGGTGATGGACAGGGAGGCCTGGTGTGCTGGTGTTCATGGGGTCACAAAGAGTTGGACACGACTGAGCGACTGAACTGAACTGAACTGTATGGATATGAGAGCTGGACCATAAAGAAGGCTGAGAACTGAAGAATTGATGCTTCTGAGCTATCATGTTGGAGAATACTCTTCAGAGTCCCTTGGACAGCAAGGAGATCAAACCATTCAGTCCTAAAGGAAATCAGTCCTGAATATTCATTAGAGTGACTGAGGCTGAAGTTGAAGCTCCAATACTTTGGCCAGCTTCTACAAAGAACTGACTCATTGGAAAATACTCTGATGCTGGGAAAGATTGAAAACAGGAAGAGAAGGGGAAGAGATAGTTGGATGGCATCATCGACTCAATGGATGTGAATTTGAGCAAGCTCTGGGATAAGGTGAAGGGCAGGGAAATCTGGCATGCTGCAGTCCATGGGGGTCACAAAAAGTCAGACATGGCTGAGTGACTGAACTGAACTGAAAAATGCCTTTGAATCACATGCCTACACATTTTTATACTTTTGTATTTTATTTAAATGCAAAACATTGATACAGAATTAAATAAAACTTTAATTGTACATGATATTAGAAGAAAGATAGGTTGTATTTTAAATGTAGAGATAAACTTTTATGATAATCAAACTACTGTTCAACATGAAAGAAGAAAAAATATATAGATTGTCAGAGAACAAGATGGTAGACAAATAGGTGGATGTGGAGTACATCTCTCTCCACGGATACATCAGGAATACACCATCAGACACAGAAGTGCATGCAGAACACCAGCTGAGATTGGACAGGAGTACCTGACCAGTGGAAACAAATATATAGAACCACACAAGACTTGGTAGGATGAAGGAACAAGGGGGAAAGACAGGAGTGTTAGTAGGACTGGACCTGCCCTCCGTGGGAGGGGGAACTGAAGCAGGGGTCCGATCCCCACATTGTGACAATTTTCTAAGTCAGAGGAGAAACATTTAAGAGTGAAACAGCTTATCTGTGGCAGCCTAGATGGAATGAGAATCAGATAGTCCTTGGTGCAGCCATACATACCCGGGACAGGGATTTTGGCCCCCTGGAAGGTCCATTGGCTGGGAGTTGGAATTCAGGGATAATGGTGAGATCCAGGGTGAGGGCTGCTGTTGACTGCAGAGAGACAGGTTGAGGAGATGTGAGGGAGGAGATTGTGGAGGGTATTTCCTGTGGAGGAAAGACAGGCAGCCATGGAAGCAAGGTGTTACTGCTGAGTCACACACAGTGGGTGGAGCCATCACCATAGCCTCTCTCTCCACATGCTAGCATTGGCAGCTGAACAAAAGAGAGGCTGGCCCACCAAACGCCTGACACTGAACTGAGTAGGACTCCACCCAGGGTGCTCATTTAAGTGACTGATGTACTGAAGTACAGAGTAGGACCGCTCCCAAGGTGCCCCTTTAAGTGCCTGATGTGCTGAGCTACAGAGTACGACCCCAGCCAGGGGCTCCTTTATGTGCCTGACCCGCCAAACAACAGAGAAGGACCCCAGGCAAGGGAGCCCTCTAAGTGCCAGAATGGGGGAGCTACGGAGAAAGACTGGCCAAAGAGCCTTCTAATCGCCAGCTACAAGAGGCTCGCAAAACGACTCTGATGGGGCCATATCTCCTGTGGCAGAGGAAGTCTGTGTCCCTGCACACTTGGCGACACCAGGGTCCCCGCAAGCCAAGCGGCTGTGCCACCTTCATGCTCAACTCTCACTGGGGCAAAGCTGACAGGGGCAAAAAAATAGTCTTGTATCTTCGCATGCAGGGCCGCTTTGGTCGTGTCCAACACTTTGCAACTCTGTAGACTGTGTCCTTCCAGGCTTCTCTGTCAGGTAGGGAGGTTCTCCAGGCAAGAATACCGGAGTATATTGGCCAATACTGGTTGCCATACCCTTCTAGAGCACTATATTTCCTGCTGCCCTGGCTGCCAGCTCCCCTGAGAACCTGGTGCTGCCAGAACCCCTGCCACCCAAGCATCTGCACCACCTCCACACCTGGCCTCACGGGGGCAAACCCAAGGCCTCCAGGGCAGCCTCAGGAGCAAACCCAGTGAACGACCCACAAGTAGAGGTGGAAATAAAACCACAATTGAAGCCCAGGGGCAGTGTGGTAAGGAAGAAGACCCAAAACTTTCTCATCAGCTGTACAAGCTGCAGATTAAATCCACACAATCAACTAGGCAGACTGTGTCTATGGAATGTGTAAAAGGACGCTGAGAGCTCCTGCAAAAGAAAACACACTAATTCTGATAGCTGTGAGCATTGGAAGCAAGAACACCAAAGAGTAGGACCAGATTAGAATCTGAGTTGCCCCCACAACAGTTCCTGAGTGCTGGAGGGCATCCTAGGGAAGTAAGGTGGACTGTGACTCCCAGCGAGGGAAAGGACTCTGACAGCAGTGACTTAAGAAAAGCAGTTATTATTCTTATGTTTTGACTTGTTCTGTAGATTCTTTCATTTTTTTTTTTCTTTTCTTTTTCTTTCCTCCCTCTGTTGTAGTTGTTGATTTTATTGGCACTATGAAATCTAATTGAGCTTTTGAGCTCCCCCCGCCCCCACCCAGTCACATTTTGTACATTTTTTATTGTTGCTATAAATCTCTGCCTCTACATTGGGCTTTATAGCTTTCTGGACTTTTCTTTTTTCTTTTTTTAATTTTAATTTTTTAAACCTGTTATAATTTTTTCTACATTTATTCTTTTGTTTGCCTTTCCTACTGTTCTTTTCCCCTTGAAGTTAATCTTTACTGTATATAAATCTTCTTCATCTGCCTCTATTTAACTTTGCATATCTATTTTCTTTCTTTTCTTTCTTTCCGTTCCTCTCAGCATATTTGTTAGTTTTGTTTTCATTGTTTTATTCCCCACTTGGCAAGTTGCTTTAGTTTTGTTTTCCAGTTTGTGCTTTGCTTAGTTTTGGTCTTAACAGGTAAATATATTTTTTGGTTTCTTTTTGATAGCTTATGGTGAAAGGTGTCAAGTTCATGATCTCTGAAGAAGATTTAGCTTCAGGACCAGGGGCCAGGCTTGATCACTCAAGAGCTTTTGTGAAGCAGAGCTTTATTAAGTGAAAAGGGACAGAGAAACCTTCTGACACAGACATCAGAAGGGGATGGAGAATGCTCCCATCACCAGTCTGAGCAAGGGAGTTATATACTGTTTTAATTAGTTATTACAGTCAATCAAAATAACCTCTCAAGGTTGTAAAGATCTTACTAAACCCACTCCCATAATTTACATTTTAAGATAACAGGATTAGCCAGAGGTTTCAGGAAGGGGAAACTGTCCGCAAGTAGGATACATGGTTGTTACATAATCCTTAGTACACAGTTGAAACTGAGTTGTTTGTTGTACTCCTGGCTTAAAGGAAAAACAAAAATGAAAACAAAAACATTTTATGTGACTAAGACTAGGAATGTGGTGGGGGGGGTGGGGCGGCGGGAATATAAAAAGGTGTTTCTCCTTTCCTCCTCCTTGAGAATTCCAGACTACTATCTCCACTTCCAGAACCCCAGACCCCTTTCTCCTCCTTGGGGACCCCGGATTTCATATCAACCTGTCTAGGAATTGACTCTCTCACTCTATTCACTGGGTCAATCTATGGTACTTTATTTTTGTTGGACTGTTTTGACTTTGATTATGGGTGTATATGTATACATGTATATTCCTTTATTTTAATTATTATTTGCCTCATTTTGTAAATGCCATTTTTCTGGGATTCCTCTTTGGTTTCTCACTTTTGGGTATTTGTTTTAATCTTACTTAATGCCATAACAAATCACTTGTGGACTCTTCATTCCTGACCGGAGATCAAGCCCTGAGCCTTTGGAGTGAGAGCACTAATTCCAAGACCCTAGATTACCAGAGAACTAAACCTACAGAGTAGCAAGTAGTGAGAACTCACACAAAGGAAACGACTTGAATGCAAGAACTGACATTACTCAACCAACAGGGGCACCCTGTGCAGGACATGTCATCTAAACAACAAACAAAACAAAAATACAAACTCAGTCATTAGCAGACAGGATTACCACCTCACTTGCCCATCAGAGGAAAAACAAACAAACAAACAAAAACACAGCACAAATCTCACCCTATACAAAGCTTACAGAAACCACCGGACCAAGCTTAGAAGGTCAGAAACCAAAAGGAAAAAGGAATTCAACCATGAAGCCTGGGAAAAGGAGACCTCCTTTTAAATTTTAAATAAGATTAAAATAGTAATAATAATGAAAAGGCAGAGAAATGCTACACAAATGAAGAAACAAGCTAGAAGCATAGAAATCCAAATAAATGAAAAGGAAATAGGCAAACTACTTGAAAAAGAATTCAGAATAATGATAGTAAAGATGATCAAAAACCCTGAAAACAAAATGGAAAAAAATGATAGATTAGACTAGCAAAGACCCAGAAAAATTAAAGAATAAACATACAGAGACAAACAACACAATTACTGAAATTAAAAATACTCTAGAAGAAATCAGTAGCAGAATATCTTAAGCAGAAGAAGGGGGGAGAGCTAAGATGGCAGAGGAATAGGACGGAGAGACCACTTTCTCCCCTACAAATTCATTGAAAGAACATTTGAACACTGAGCAAACTGTACAAAACAACTTCTGATCGCTGGCTGAGGACATCAGGCGCCCAGAAAAGCAGCCCATTGTCTTCGAAAGGAGGTAGGACAAAATATAAAAGATAAAAAGAGAGACAAAAGAGCTAGGGATGGAGACCCATCCCAGGAAGGGAGTCGTAATAGAGGAAGTTTCCAAACACCAGGAAACCCTCTCACTGGTGGGTTTGGGGGAAGTTTTTGAATCTTGGAGGGCAACCTAACTGAGAGGAAAAATAAATAAATAAAACCCACAGATTACATGCCTAAAAGCAACTCCCAGCAGAAAAGTACCCCAGATGCTTGCATCCGCCACCAGCAAGTGGGGGCTGAACGGAGAGGAGTGGGCGGCATTGCTCAGGGCAAGGACCAGGCCTGAATGCCCTGAGGACAATCAGAGGGAGTAAACGTGAGATAGCAACTTAAACTGTGGGATAGCAAGAGAGAGAGAGAAAATTAACCAGCGAAAAGCATGCTAACTGAACACACTGCTGGCCGTTGGCAGAACAAAAGAAAGGCTGAGCAATTCCACAGAAGAGCTAGCTGGAGGTGGACCGGCCCATCCTCTGCTGGAGGCAGGAGGCGGGGAGAAGGGGAAAGGGGCAAACGTGGCCCCAGAGACGGCACCCCCTACCAAACTGCAAACAGGCTCCCAGTAACCAAACACTTCCCAAGATGCTGGATGGTTGACATCTGCCGGGAGGGTCGGGGCTAGAGGCCAGCTCCCCAGAACAGACACAAGGTGCACCCGATCGGCGCGGACACTGAGGCTGGGACCACAGAGGGGATAAGGTGCGCTGCACCCGGGGAGAGTGTGCTCGTCAAGCTCCTGGCTGCCTGAGCTGCTCGGGCCGGGGAAGGCACAAAACGCAGGCCCAACTGAGTCTGTGCTTTTGTGGAGAACCCGAAAACTGGAACTGCATGCAACGCAGGGCCCGCTCCCTATAGAGCAGTCTTGAGCCTGAGCAGTGTAGATGGGGAAAGCACACACGCCATGAGTGGGGGCAAACCCAGTGTGGCCAGAACACTGCGAGTGCTCCCCACACAGGCCAGTGACGTTTGTCTGCAGTGCTCCTCCCTCCCCGCAGCACGACTGAACAAGCGAACCTAAACAAGAGACCACCTCCGCCCGCCTGCGTCAGGGTGGAACTTAGACACTGAAGAGACCGGCAAACAGAAGCCAAATAAACAAAGGGAACCGCTTCAGAAGTGACCGGTGCAACAGATTAAAATACCTGTAGTTAACACCGACTACACCGGAAGGGGCCTATAGATATCAAGAAGTGTAAGCTGGAACGAGGAGCTATCTGAAACTAAACTGAACCCACACTGCCCACATAGCTCCAGAGAAATTCCTAGATATATTTTTACTATTGTTTTTTAATGAAAAAAAAATTTTTTTTTCTTTTTTAAATTTTTTTCTTTTCTTTTCTTTTAAAATTCCCTATTACTCCTCTATTACTCCTTAATTTTCATTTTCATTCTCATGTATTTTTATTGTTTTTATATTAAAAAAGTTTTTTCTTTTCTTTTTTTTCTTCTAAAGTCCTCTATTACTCCTTAATTTTCATTTTCATTCTCATATATTTTTATTATTTTTTAATAAAAAAGTTTTTTTTCTTTTATTTTCTTTTAAAGTTCTCTATTACTCCTCTATTACTCCTTAATTTTCATTTTCATTTCACTACAACCTTGTAAAAAAAAAAAAGACCCTATTTTTAAAGCAAACTTCATATGTATTTCTTAATTTTTTTGTGTTTTTGATCTCTAGATTTTTAATTTGTTTTTCAATATTTGATATCAATTTTGGACATTTAAGAATCCAATATTCAGTACCCATTTTTACTCAGGAGTAAGATGATTACTCTTTCCCCCTTTTGACAAGCCTTTTTTCTTCCCCAGATCACGTCTATTTCCTCCCTCCCCCTTCTCTTCTCAATCCAATTCTGTGAATCTCTGTGGGTGCTCTGGGCTACAGAGAACGCTTAGGGAACAGAGTACTGCGTAGATCTGTCTCTCACCTCTTGAGTCCCCCCTTTTCTCCTCCTGCTCATCTCTATCTCCTTCCTCCCTCTCCTCTTCTTCATGTAACTCTGTGAACCTCTCTGGGTGTCCCTCACTGTGGAGAATCTTTTCACCATTAACCTAGAAGTTTTATTATCAGTGCTGTATAGTTGGAGAAGCCCTGAGGCTACTGGAAGAATAAGACTGAAAGCCAGAGGCAGGAGACTTAAGCCCAAAACCTGAGAACACCAGAGAACTCCTGACTACAGGGAACATTAAGTAATGAGATCACTCACAAGCCCCAATACCTACACTGAAACCAACCACCATCCAAGAGCCAATAAGTTACAGAGCAAGACATACCACACAAATTCTTCAGCAATGCAGGAACATAGCCCTGAGCATCAACATACAGGCTGAATAAAGTCACACCAAACACATAGACCCATCTCAAAACTCACTACTGGACACTCCATTGCACTCCAGAGAGAAGAAATCCAGTTCCACACACCAGAACACCGACATAAGCTTCCCTAACCAAGAAACTTTGACAAGTCAATAGTCCAACCCCACCCACTAGGAGAAACCTCCACAATAAAAAGGAACCACAGAGCACCAGAAGACAGAAAGGCCACTCCAAACACAGCAATCTAAACAAGATGAAAAGGCAGAGAAATACCCAACAGGTAAAGGAACATGAAAAATTCCCACCAAGCCAAACAAAAGAGGAGGAGATAGGGAATATACCTGAAAAAGAATTTAGAATAATGATAATAAAAATGATTCAAAATCTTGAAAACAAAATGGAGTTACAGATAAATAGCCTGGAGACAAGGATTGAGAAGATGCAAGAAATGTTTAACAAGGACCTAGAAGAAAGAAGAAAGAGTCAATTGAAAATGAATAATGCAAAAAATGAGATCAAAAATACTCTGGAGGGAACCAACAGTAGGCAGAAGATAGGGTAAGTGAGGTAGAAGATAAAATGGTGGAAATAAATGAAGCAGAGAGGAAAAAAGAAAAAAGAATCAAAAGTAATGAGGACACCCTCAGGGACCTCTGGGACAATGTGAAACGCCCCAATATTTGAATCATAAGAGTCCCAGAAGAAGAAGACAAAAAGAAAGGCCATGAGAAAATATTCAAGGAGATAATAGCTGAAAACTGCCATAAAATGGAGAAGAAAATAGCCACGCAGGTCCAAGAAACCCAGAGAGTCCCAAACAGGATAAACCCAAGGAGAAACACCTCAAGACACATATTAATAAAATTAACAAAGATCAAATACAAAGAACAAATATTAAAAGCAGCAAGGGAGAAACAACAAATAACACACAGAGGGATTCCCATAAGGATAACAGCTCATCCAAGTTGTCCATTTTATTGGCATGGAGCTGCTGGTAGTAGTCTCTTATGATCCTCTGTATTTCAGTGTTGTCTGTTGTGATCTCTCCATTTTCATTTCTAATTTTGTTAATTTGGTTCTTCTCTCTTTGTTTCTTAATGAGTCTTGCTAATGGTTTGTCAATTTTGTTTATTTAAAAAAAAAAAAAAACAGCTTTTAGCTTTGTTGATTTTTGCTATGGTCTCTTTAGTTTCTTTTGCATTTATTTCTGCCCTGATTTTTAAGATTTCTTTCCTTCTGCTAACCCTGGGGTTCTTCATTTCTTCCTTCTCTACTTGCTTTAGGTGTAGAGTTAGGTTATTTATTTGGTTTTTTTCTTGTTTCTTGATGTAACCCTGTAATGCTATGAACCTTCCCCTTAGCACTGCTTTTACAGTGTCCCATAGGTTTTGGGTGGACAACTTGGATGAAATGGACAAATTCTTAGAAAAGTATAACTTTCCAAAACTGAACCAGGAAGAAATAGAAGATCTTAACAGACCCATCACAAGCAAGGAAATTGAAACTGTAATCAAAAATCTTCCAGCAAACAAAAGCCCAGGACCAGATGGCTTCACAGCTGAATTCTACCAAAAATTTAGAGAAGAGCTAACACCTATCTTACTCAAACTCTTCCAGAAAATTGCAGATGAAGGTAAGCTTCCAAACTCATTCTGTGAGGCCACCATCACCCTAATTCCAAAACCAGACAAAGATGCCACAAAAAAAGAAAACTACAGGCCAATATCACTGATGAACATAGATGCAAAAATTCTTAACAAAATTCTAGCAAACAGAATCCAACAACATATTAAAAAAATCATACACCATGACCAAGTGGGCTTTATCCCAGGAATGCAAGGATTCTTTAATATCCGCAAATCAATCAATGTAATACACCACATTAACAAATTGAAAGATAAAAACCATATGATTATCTCAATAGATGCAGAGAAAGCCTTTGACAAAATTCAACACTCATTTATGATTAAAACTCTCCAGAAAGCAGGAATAGAAGGAACATACCTCAACATAATAAAAGCTATATATGACAAACCTACAGCAAGCATCACCTTCAATGGTGAAAAATTGAAAGCATTTCCCCTGAAATCAGGAACAAGACAAGGGTGCCCACTCTCACCACTACTATTCAACATAGTGTTGGAAGTTTTGGCCACAACAATCAGAGCAGAAAAAGAAGTAAAAGGAATCCAGATAGGAAAAGAAGAAGTGAAACTCTCACTGTTTGCAGATGACATGATCCTCTACATAGAAAACCCTGAAGACTCTACCAGAAAATTACTAGAGCTAATCAATGAATATAGTAAAGTTGCAGGATATAAAATTAACACACAGAAATCCCTTGCATTCCTATATACTAACAATGAAAAAACAGAAAGAGAAATTAAGGAAACAATACCATTCACCATTGCAACAAAAAGAATAAAATACTTAGGAGTATATCTACCTAAAGAAACAAAAGACCTATACATAGAAAACTATAAAACACTGATGAAAGAAATCAAAGAGGACACAAACAGATGGAGAAACATACCGTGTTCATGGATTGGAAGAATCAATATTGTCAAAATGGCTATTCTACCCAAAGCAGTCTATAGATTCAATGCAATCCCTATCAAGCTACCGACGGTATTTTTCACAGAACTAGACCAAAGAATTTCACAATTTGTATGGAAATACAAAAAACCTCGAATAGTGAAAGTAATCTTGAGAAAGAAGAATGGAACTGGAGGAATCAACCTCCCTGACTTCAGACTCTACTACAAAGCCACAGTCATCAAGACAGTATGGTACTGGCACAAAGACAGAAACATAGATCAATGGAACAGAATAGAAAGCCCAGAGATAAATCCACGAACCTATGGACACCTTATCTTTGACAAAGGAGGCAAGGATATACAATGGAAAAAAAGACAACCTCTTTAACAAGTGGTGCTGGGAAAACTGGTTAACCACTTGTAAAAGAATGAAACTAGAACACTTTCTAACACCATACACAAAAATAAACTCAAAATGGATTAAAGATCTAAATGTAAGACCAGAAACTATAAAACTCCTAGAGGAGAACATAGGCAAAACACTCTCCGACATAAATCACAGCAAGATCCTCTATGACCCACCTCCCAGAATATTGGAAATAAAAGCAAAACTAAACAAATGGGACCTAATGAAACTTAAAAGGTTTTGCACTACAAAGGAAACTATAAGTAAGGTGAAAAGACAGCCCTCAGATTGGGAGAAAGTAATAGCAAATGAAGCAACAGACAAAGAATTAATCTCAAAAATATACAAGCAACTCCTGCAGCTCAATTCCAGAAAAATAAATGACCCAATCAAAAAATGGGCCAAAGAACTAAACAGACATTTCTCCAAAGAAGACATACAGATGGCTAACAAACACATGAAAAGATGCTCAACATCACTCATTATTAGAGAAATGCAATCAAAACCACAATGAGGTACCATTACACGCCAGTCAGGATGGCTGCTATCCAAAAGTCTACAAGCAATAAATGCTGGAGAGGGTGTGGAGAAAAGGGAACCCTCTTACACTGTTGGTGGGAATGCAAACTAGTACAGCCACTATGGATAACAGTGTGGAGATTTCTTAAAAAAACTGGAAATAGAACTGCCATATGACCCAGCAATCCCACTTCTGGGCATACACACTGAGGAAACCAGATCTGAAAGAGACACGTGCACCCCAATGTTCATCGCAGCACTGTTTATAATAGCCAGGACATGGAAACAACCTAGATGCCCATCAGCAGATGAATGGATAAGGAAGCTGTGGTACATATACACCATGGAATATTACTCAGCCATTAAAAAGAATTCATTTGAATCAGTCCTAATGAGATGGATGAAACTGGAGCCCCTTATACAGAGTGAAGTAAGCCAGAAAGATAAGGAACATTACAGCATACTAACACATATATATGGAATTTAGAAGGTTGGTAACGATAACCCTATATGCAAAACAGAAAAAGAGACACAGAAATACAGAACAGACTTTTGAACTCTGTGGGAGAAGGTGAGGGTGGGATGTTTCAAAAGAGCAGCATGTATACTATCTATGGTGAAACAGATCACCAGCCCAGGTGGGATGCATGAGACAAGTGCTCAGGCCTGGTGCACTGGGAAGACCCAGAGGAATCGGGTGGAGAGGGAGGTGGGAGGGGGGATCAGGATGGGGAATACGTATAAATCTATGGCTGATTCATATCAATGTATGACAAAACCCACTGAAATATTGTGAAGTAATTAGCCTTCAACTAATAAAAAAAAAAAAAAAAAAAAGGACAACAGCTGATCTATCAATAGAAACTCTTCAGGCCAGAAGGGAATGGCAGGACATATTTAAAGTAATGAAAGAGAGTAACCTACAACCCAGGTTATTGTACCCAGCAAGGATCTCATTCAGATATGAAGGAGAATTCAAAAGCTTTACAGACAAGCAAAAGCTGAGGGAATTCAGCACCACCAAACCAGCTCTTCAACAAATGCTAAAGGATCTTCTCTAGACAGAAAACACAGAAAGGTTGTATAAACGCGAACCCAAAACAACAAAGTAAATGGCAACGGACCATACCTATCAATAATTACCTTAAATGTAAATGGGTTGAATGCCCCAACCAAAAGACAAAGATTGGCTGACTGGATACAAAAACAAGACCCCTATATATGCTGTCTACAAGACCCACCTCAAAACAAGGGACACATACAGACTGAAAGTGAAGGGCTGGAAAAAAATATTTCATGCAAACGGAGACCAAAAGAAAGCAGGAGTTGCCAATACTCATATCAGATAAAATAGACTTTAAAATAAAGGCTGTGAAAAGAGACAAAGAAGGACACTACGTAATGATCAAAGATCAATCAAAGAAGGAGATATAACAATTATAAATATATATACACCCAACATAGGAGCACCACAATATGTAAGGCAAATGCTAACAAGTATGAAAGGGGAAATTAACAATAACACAATAATAGTGGGAGACTTTAATACCCCACTCACACCTATGGATAGATCAACTAAACAGAAAATTAACAAGGAAACACAAACTTTAAATGACACAATGGAGCAGCAATACCTAATTGATATCTATAGGACATTTCACCCCAGAACAATCAATTTCACCTTTTTCTCAAGTGCACACGGAACCTTCTCCAGAATAGATCACATCCTGGGCCATAAATCTAGCCTTGGTAAATTCAAAAAAATTGAAATCATTCCAGTCATCTTTTCTGACCACAATGCAGTAAGACTAGATCTCAATTGCAGAAAAAAAAAAAAAAAAAACTATTAAAAATTGAAACATATGGAGGCTAAATAACATGCTTCTGAATAACCAACAAATCATAGAAGAAATCAAAAAAGAAATCAAAATATGCATAGAAACAAATGAAAATGAAAACACAACAACCCAAAATCTATGGGACACTGTAAAAGCAGTGCTAAGGGGAAGGTTCATAGCATTACAGGCTTACCTCAAGAAACAAGAAAAAAGTCAAATAAATAACCTAGCTCTACACCTAAAGCAACTAGAGAAGGAAGAAATGAAGAACCCCAGGGTTAGCAGAAGGAAAGAAATCTTAAAACTTAGGGCAGAAATAAATGCAAAAGAAGCAAAAGAGACCATAGCCAAAATCAACAAAGCTAAAAGCTGTTTTTTTGAAAAGATAAACAAAATTGACAAACTGTTAGCAAGACTCATTAAGAATCAAAGGGAGACGGTTATAGCAGTATTCTCCTAATTCAAGAAACAAGAAAAGCATCAAATAGCCTAAATTTACACCTAAAACAACTGGAAAAGAAAATAACAACAAAAGAACACCCAAAATTAGCAGAAGGAAAGAAAACATATCTGAGTAGAAATAAGTGAAAAGGAAAAGAAACAATAGTATAGACTAATAAAACTAAAACCTGGTTTTTGAGAAGATAAACAAAATTGACAAACCTTTAGCCAGACTCATCAAGAAAAAAAGAGAGAAGAATCACATCAACAAAGTAGAAATGAAAGAAAGAGAGGGTACATCTGACAATGCAGAAATACAAAGGATTATAAGAGACAATTATGAACAACTATACAGCAATATAATGGATAACCTGGAAGAAATGGACAGATTCTTTCAGAAGTTCAATCTTCCATGACTGAACCAGGAAGAAATAGAAATTATGAATAACACAATTACAAGCACTGATATCAAAGCTTTGATAAAAAAAATCTCTCAAAAAATATAAGACCAGGACCAGATGGCCTCAAAGGAGAATTCTATCAGACTTTTAGTTAAGAGCTAATGCCTATTTTTCTAAAACTCTGTTAAAATGTTACAGAGGAAGGAACACTTCCAAACTCATTCTACAAGGCCACAATCACCCTGATACCAAAACCAGACAAAGACAACACAAGAAATGAAAACTGCAGGCCAATATTATTGATGAATATAGATGCAGAAATCCTCAATAAAATTTTAGCCATCAGAATTCAGCAATGCAGGAAAAAGCTCATACACCATGATCAAGATGGGTTTGTTTCAGGAATGCAAGTTCTTTTCAATAAATGCAAATCAATCAATGTGATACACCATATTAAAAAAACTGAAAGATGAAACAATATGATCATCTCAATAGATGCACAAAAAGCTTTTGAAAAAATTCAGCACCCGTTTATGATAAAAACTCTTAAAAAAAATGGGCAAAGAAGGAACCTACTTCAACATATTAAAGGCCATATATGATAAGCCTAGAGCAAACATTATTCTCAATGGTGAAAAACTGAAAGGATTCTTCTGAAGATCAGGAACATGACAAGAGTGTCCATTTTTACTACTATTATGCCACAAAATTATGGAAGCCCTAGCTTCAGCAGAGAAGGAAAAAGGTTTAAAAGATATCTGGATCAGAAAAGAAAAAAGTAAAGCTCTCACTGTTTGAAGATGACATGATACTGTACATACAAATACCTAAATATAGGGTCAGAAAATTACTAGAGCTAATCAGTGAATTTAGCAAAGTTGTAGGATAAAAAAGCAATACACAGAAATCACATACATTGCTATATACTAACAATGAAAATTCAGAGAAATTAAAGAATCAATCACATTCACCATTGCAACAAAAGGAATTAAATATCTAGGAACAAACTTGCCTAAGGAGACAAAAGAACTGTACACAGAAAATTATGACACTGATGAAAGAAATCGAAGACAACTTAAACATATGGAGAGGTATTCCATGTTCCTTTGTAGGAAGAAGCAATATTGTGAAAATGACTACACTACCAAATGCAATCTACAGGTTTAATGTGATCCCTATCAAATTACCAATGGTATTTTTCACAAAACTAGAACAAAAATTTCAGAATTCATAGGGAAACACAAAAGACCCCACATAGCCAAAGCAGCCTTGAGAAAGAATGGAGTTGGAGGAATCAACCTTCCTGACTTCAGATTATATGACAAAACTACGGCCATCAAGACAGCATGGTACCAGCACAAAAACAGAAGTATAGACCAACGGAACAAGATAGAAAGCCCAGAAATAAACCCATGCACCTAAGGGTAGCTTATTTTTGAGAAAGGAGGCAAGAATAGGTAGCCTCTTCAATAAATGTTGCTGGGAAAACTGGACAGTTACATGTAAAAGAATGAAATTAGAGCATTTCCTAACACCACACACAAAGATAAAGTCAAAGATGATTAAAGCCCTAAATGTAAGACCAAAAACTATAAAAGTCTTAGAGGAAAACATAGGCAGAACACTCGATGACACAAATCAAAGTAAAGATCCTCTATGACCCACCTCCTAGAGAAATGGAAATAAAAACAAAAATAAACAAGTGGGACCTGATTAAACTTAAAAGCTTTTGCACAGTGAAGGAAACTATAAGCAAGGTGAAAAGACAACCCTTGAATGGGAGAAAATAATAGCAAATGAAACAAATGACAAAGGATTAATTTCCAAAATACACCAGCTGCTCATACAACTCAATGCCAGAAAAACAAACAACCCAATCAAAAAGAGGGAAAGAGACTTAAACAGGCATTTCTCCAAAGAAGACATACATATCACTAACCAACATATGAAAAGATGCTCAACATCACTCATTATTAGAGAAATGCAAATCAAAACCACAATGAGATATCACCTCACTCAGATCAGAATGGCCATAATCAAAAAATCTACAAATGATAAATGTTGGAGAGGGTGTGGAGAAAAGGGAATGCTCTTGCCCTTTTGGTGGGATTGTAAATTGATACAAACACTATGGAAGACAGTGTGGAGATTCATTAAAAAACTAGGAATAAAACCACCATATGACCCAGCAATCCCACTCCTCGGCATATACCCTGAGGAAACCAAAATTGAAAAAGACACACGTATCCCATTGTTCTTTGCAGCACTATTTACAATAGCTAGAACATGGAAGTAACTTAGATGTCCATCGACAGATGAATGGATAAAGAAGTTGTGGTACCTATACACAACAGAATATTACTCAGCCATCAAAAGGGACACTTTGAGTCAGTTCTAATGAGGTGGGTAAAACAAGAACCTTATATACAAAGTGAAGTAGTTCAGAAAGAGAAAGATAAATATCCTATTCTAATGGTTATATATGTAATCTAAGAAAATGGTACTGAAGAATTTATTTACATGCCAGCAATGGAGTAACAGACATAGGGAATAAACTTATAGACAGGAGGAGAAGGGAGGAGAGGGTGAGATGTATGGAACAAGTAACCTGGAAGCTTACATTACCACGTATAAAATAGATATCCAACAGGAATTTGCTGTATGGCTCAGGAAAGTGGAATAGGGACTCTGTACTAACCTGGAGGGATGGGATCAGGAGAGATGGGAGGGAGGTTCAAAAGGGAGTGGATATATGTATACCTATGGCTGATTCATGTTGAGGTTTGATAGAAAACAAAATTCTGTAAAGCAATAATAAAATAAATAAACAAAAAAGAAAAATGTGTAATAGATATAATATATATGTAATATATATATAATATATATATGTTTGCATATATAAGCTTCAAAGAAAAAGTGTGATACTGAAGATTATAAATCTACTCAAAATTAAAATATCTTATATGATATATATTCTAGAAACACCTTCAGAGATACATGAATGAGAAGAGATTATTTTCATTATAATGGATTAGGAAGCAAGGTTTGGTAATAAAAAATTATTCTATCTACTTGCTATTTCCAGTTCAAAATGTTAGATGCCTTCAGAAGAAAGTCTATGAAAGAAAATCTATCTATCTCTAGTGACCAGAATTTCAAAATATAATATGGGGTTTTCAAAGTTAAAAATATGTTTAGAAGCAACAAAAATTATTTTAAGGCAATATATTTGAAATAATATGACATGTTAAATTAAAAACCTTAAATTATCTAGTTAATATTTATCTACAAAGTTTACCTTTGCCTTAAAAAGCAGCATGCTGCAATAGAACTTTCCATTTATTCTAGCTTTAATATAATTTTTATTAACAAATTCACGTTTCTAGTGACTACTGTATCAGACAACACATTTATAGGTCATTTCTGTGTAAAACAAAAGTATACATTGTAATTTCAATGGATACAGAAAATTGACTCATATATTGAAGAAGATATTAAGTTAATAAAATTCTGTGAGTTCTGAATTAACTATTGTAGATCCAAACTACTGCATTAGAAGGTTTTCCAAAAGTTCTTTAACATGATCCAGTAATAAATGGTGTTATGACCCTTACGGACCACTAGGAGGCACTGATTTGATAACGCATAAAGAACGTGGAAAGCAAAGCCACTCTATAAAATAAACACGCTGGGTTAAAGGGTTTTGACACTGACAAAACAAGAGTAAAGATAAGTGTTGCTTGTTTGACCATTCACTCTTTATGTTTGGGTGAGTAGTGTCAGTGAGCCAGAAATAAAGGCTTAGGTATCATGTGTGTTCTCAGACAAGCAGTCCTCCTACGGTATTTCTGCTTTGAATGCTTGTCATGAACGTGATAGGCAGGAAGCCATGGCAACTGGAAATATATGAAAGGCATCAGAGAGCAAAGCTAAGCCACTCTGCCGCTATGACAGATACTATATTTGCGTTTTCCTGCTTTACCTAAATTAAAGCTTTCAAATCAGTCTGTGTAGACTTTTTTTAAAATTAATACTTCTCTTTGAAAGATAATCACACACCCTCAAAGACTGGTGGAAGAAAACAGACAAAGTCATACATTAATTTAGCCTCTGTTTTTTCAAGTAGTTTCTTTAAAAAAAAAAAAAAAAAAAAACAATGAATAAATACAATTATAGTTGATATTATTTACTTCCCAATGGAAATACATGTTGCACACAAAAAGTTATGTATAATAAGAAAATAAGTATTTAAACGTCTATTAACTATAGCTTGGGATTGCATTAGTTATTTCTCTGCACAATTAAACAAATGTTTAACTGAGCTTAAACTCAGACTTCAAAAACTAAAACTAACAAAGGAACTACATCAGATATAGAATTTCACAGAATGCTTCTGCTATCTCTCAAGCCTTTTTTTTAACTTACTTAAAGCAGTATCTTGCTCCATGCAACCTCTATCTTATATAAGGATGATTTCTGGTACAATAGTAGTAAAAATCAGCTTATTTTGGAAGGATTCTGTTCTATATTATATGAACACTTTGGAGACAGCTATATATTGAACACTATAATATTCTTAGCTTATGAATGAAATAAAACAACAGTATACAAATTTAAAAAAAAATAGAATCTTTGCTTCAAATATAAATGTGTTGAGCCCTTGGGGTGAAGACAGTTAACCCTCTATTTTATGTCCTCCCCTCACTAGAGGACCATCTAACTCTGCTCATTGTTAACTACATATTTGTTTGTCTTTATCAGAAATGACAGAAATGAGATCCTGATGAAGAACTTCTGTCTATAAGCCAGCATCATAGAAAACCTTTGCCTGAGAAGAAGCAGGTTTCATATGGATTGCACAGGGCAACTATACTAGAGTGGTTAAGCATGAGAGCTCAGAGGACAGTTTACTTGGGTCCAGTTTCAGCACACTTCCTTTAAGCTAGCTTTCCTTCAATATGATGGAGGTTGTAATCACACTCACCAGATAAATTTGCTAAAGGAAAATCACTTAGCAGATCACCTGGTACACAGTAAGCCTTGGTAAATGCTAGCTTTCTCATCATCATCATCATCATTGTTGTCATCCTCATCATCAAAGGAATTTTTAGAAACTTTAGTTCAGGAGAGAGGATCTTGTTTCTCAGCTCAGTTCTTTCAGTAATTTGGCAGAGTACAAGTAGAAAAAAATTGATATAAGTACTCTTGCAAAAAATTTACAGAAAAGTTTATGTACTAAAGGTTTTCTAAGTTTTAATTATTTTTAATAGAACAGCATTAATTTGAGAGTAGAGGTTCTACAGACAGGGTACAATACAAATTTCTTGTTTTTAAATCTTTCTTAATTAACTTTGCATGGTTACTTTTAGCACTTCTAGTAGATTTCTCATTCTTGTGTTAGAAGTTATCCTGAACTTCAGATAGCCTTTTTTTTTTTTATTTTTTTTTTTTATTAGTTGGAGGCTAATTACTTTACAATATTGTAGTGGTTTTTGTCATACATTGACATGAATCAGCCATAGATTTACATGTATTCCCCATCCCAATCCCCCCCTCCCACCTCCCTCGCCACCCGATCCCTCTGGGTCTTCCCAGTGCACCAGGCCTGAGCACTTGTCTCATGCATCCAGCTTGGGCTGGTGATCTGTTTCACCCTAGATAATATACATGTTTCGATGTTGTTCTCTCGAAACATCCCACCCTCGCCTTCTCCCACAGAGTCCAAAAGTCTGTTCTGTACATCTGTGTCCCTTTTTCTGTTTTGCATATAGGGTTATCATTACCATCTTTTTAAATTCTGTATATATGCGTTAGTATACTGTATTGGTCTTTATCTTTCTGGCTTACTTCACTCTGTATAATGGGCTCCAGTTTCATCCATCTCATTAGAACTGATTCAAATGAATTCTTTTTAATGGCTGAGTAATATTCCATAGTGTATATGTACCACAGCTTCCTTATCCATTCATCTGCTGATGGGCTTCTAGGTTGCTTCCATGCCCTGGCTATTATAAACAGTGCTGCGATGAACATTGGGGTGCACGTGTCTCTTTCAGATCTGGTTTCCTCGGTGTGTATGCCCAGAAGTGGTATTGCTGGGTCATATGGCAGTTCTATTTCCAGTTTTTTAAGAAATCTCCACACTGTTCTCCATAGTGGCTGTACTAGTTTGCATTTCCACCAACAGTGTAAGAGGGTTCCCTTTTCTCCACACCCTCTCCAGCATTTATTGCTTGTAGACTTTTGGATAGCAGCCATCCTGACTGGCGTGTAAGAGAGCCTTTTAGGGAACTTTCACAAGCTTATATCCAACCACTGTTCTCTGAAAACTAGCAGCAAAGTAGGTGCTATCCACTCAAGTGAACAGTGCAAGGTTTCTTCAGAATGCTTAAGAGGCTAGTGCAAAGACCTGAAAAAAAAAAAAAGAAAGAAAAGGAAAAAAGTGGTCATTTTGTAAAATCAAGAAAGGTAGCAATGAAGAGTAGTTCCAAGATCAGGCTTGACAACCAGACTGTTTGATTCTGATCTTAGCTTCTCACCTCACTGGCTGTGCATCAGTCAGGATAGGGTAAGTTTGGCTGTGATAACAGACACATGTTAATTTTTTCTTGGCTTAAGATAATTAAAGTTAATTTCTCATTCACAGCTATTTTATCTTCAAGTGTTTGCAAGGGTATTCTGCACGTATTCATTCATGAAGCTCTCTGCTTGGCTCATCCTCTAAGATAATAGTGAAGTCTCTCAGCCGTGTCCGACTCTTTACAACCCCGTAGACTGTAGTTCACCAGGCTTCTCCATCCATGGGATTCTCCAGGCAAGAATACTGGAGTGGGTTGCCATTTCTTTCTGCAGGGGATCTTCCCGACCCAGGGATCGAACCCGGGTCTCCCGCATTGAAGGCAGACGCTTTAACCTCTGAGCCACCAGGGAAGCAAAAGTAGGTAAAAGAAAATATGGTGGATTTTATGCTGGTTCTGAAAGCTTATGCCCAGAATTGACAGGTACTTGTACTTACATTGTATTACATAAGCCAAGTATCATTACCACCTTTGAATTTAAGAAGAAGATATATAATTTTTCTTAAGGAAGAAGACTCAAATATTAATGAAGTAATGAGATAGTCTACTGTATGTAGCTATCTAGCACTAAGCAAACTTTTTACCCTTCACTTTTTTTTTTAATCAGTAAGTGAGAATCATAATAATACCTTTTTCATAAGGTTGCTGTGAGAACTAAATAGAATAATAATTTTAAAACAGTAAAGAGGTTTATCTGAACCTGATAAGTGGTTAATTAATGGCTTTTGTTACTCAGAGCCCATGTGAGAAAAATCATAACTTAAAAATCAATGTTTCAAGAATAATTAATATTTTAATGATCATTTCACAAGTAATAATTGATATTCACAGCATTGCTTCTGAGGTATTATTATTTTCATTTGAAAAATGATATATTTATTTATGATTGATCAAGTCATGGCTCAAATATAACTCTTCCAGCTCAGAAAATAAGACATATAAACTTAGGGGGACCAAAATTGAAAAAAAGAGCTAATGAGTCATCTGCACAGAAAATTATATAGTGCAAAATTTTGCATAAAATTTCAAAATTTTACTGACTCCCTGAAATACAAGTATGTTAAGTACTCCATTTTTATGTAATAAAACAAAAATAGACTCATGAATACAGAAAGCCAACTAGTAGTTATCAGTGGAAGGGAGGTAGCGGGAAGGACAAGATAATAGAAGGGTATTAAGAGGTAAAGACTAGTAGGTATACAATAAGTAAGATACAAGGATGTGAGGTACAATATAGGGAACAGTCTATGGGGATTCTTGAGGCAAGAATACTGGAGTGAGTTGCTACGCCCTCTTCCAGGGGATCTTCCCAGCCCAAGGATCAAACCCAGGTCTCTAGCATTGTAGGACTTTTACTGTCTAAGCCACTGGGAAAGCCCTATAATAACTTAGATGGAATATAATCTCTAAAAATATCAGGTCACTATGTTGTATACCTGAAACCAACATAACATTGAAAATCAACTATACTTCAATTAAAAAATAACCCCATTTATAGAAATTCTTTCTGATGGAAAGTCAGCCTTACATTCAACTTGTATTCTGACAATAAGACAGAACATCCATCAGAAAGTTATTTACAGTTTTTAATATACATTGCAACATCTTTAAGAGGTGAATAGAAGTATCATTAATTATTTTGCAAAACTACTTGAACAAAGTAATAAATCCATCAGCTGTCTAATAGGAGTAACTTCATGCTAAAAATAAAGACTAATCAATGAGTCCTATGAGTGGAACTTATGATTGTATGAAATGAGCCTAATCCTATGCTCAAACTCTAGTCTATCATCTTACCAGTGACTATTTCAACTTACCTGTCTGGTCTTAGTAATGATCTTCAAATATCTAGCTATGAAAATGGAATATTCTTAATTTTATTGAAAAGTTAACTACCTGTTTTATACTTATTGTAGTAGATAGTGACCAGAGATGCCCAATATTAATCCCTCCCTTCTTCCATCAAGATATAGTCTTGGGACTTCCCTGGTGGTACTGTGTATAAGAATCTGCTGCCACTGCAGGGACATGGGTTCACTCCTTGGTCCAGGAAGATTCCACATGACATGAAGCAACTAAGCCTGTGTGCCACAACTACTGAGCCCATGTGCCTGGAGCCCAAGCTCTGCAACAAGAAAGACCACTGCAGTGAGACACCCGTGCACCATGAGGAAGAGGAGCTCCTACTTGCCACAGCTAGACAAATCCTGTGTGTAGCAGCAAACACCCAGCATGCCAAGAATAAATAAATAATTTTTAAAAAGATGCAAAGTCTTTACTTTTAATTTTAAATATGAGCTGGCCTACTTTAACCAAAAAAAAAAAAAAAAAAAAAAACCTGTGTCAAAAACAATGACTTTAACTCTATCTGTGCCTAAGCTTTAAGAAGCCTGGGGTCTTGCAGTGCTCTCTGGGGAAGGGAGCCTTCTTGTAAGAAGAATGACTAACTTAAGGCAATGTGCTATAAGTCCCAAACTGCCATGTGGAGACACCCTGTACAAAAACACTAGAGGCCAAATGTGCATGAAGCTGTCTCTGATTTTCAAGGCAGCCTGGCCATCTGATGAGTGCAGGTGAGTGATTTCAGCTGGTGCCTTACAGAAGAAACATCTAGCACAGAGAAGAGCCGATGTGGCAGAGCCCAGCCACATCAGAACTGCAAAAGAATAGCAAGCTGATGTCTGTTGCAAGCCATGAAGTTTCTGGGTGACTTGTTATATTGCAATAAATAATTGAAGCATGTATTCAATATGCATAGTTTAAATGATCTTACCTATAGAGATTTGTTAGTTAAATAAAATGGAAAGCTTAGCTCTCAGGAAATAAAAAGCTTATTTTGATTGTTCAATCAGACGGTTGTTTTCTTTCATGTTGTTTTCAACATATGTATGTATTCTTTTTAAAAATATATAATGATTTTTCAGTATTTACAAATTGATTTTAAAACTCAAAAATATGCCTGAAAATGAAATGTCTTTAAAATGAAACCTGGAAAATGAATATTTGTAAACAGAGTAAAATAATGACTTTTATATATCTAGTTCATAATTATAAGCATGTCACTTAGTTATTCCAAATCCTTTCTGGTATGTTTAGTATGGATTCTAGATAGATCCATGTTTAATTTTCTGATCACATTTCCCTATATTGATTTCTTCTCTTTTTGTAATATTGACTAGTTCTGTCTCCTTTCAAACACATTCTTTCAATATTCCATGCATTATTGCAACTCCTGTCCCTACCCTACTTGACTTTCTTAGGTATTCTTAGCTTTTTCTCAAAACTGCACTTAAGTTCAGCCGTATCTGTGAATCTTTCTGTGAAATCACCTATCAAAACTTAATCATACCATCATCTATTGCATTATTATTTATTGTTGTGTAACAGCATTATCATAAATATAGTAGCTTGAAACACCACATGTCTCACAGTTTCTGCAAATCTTGGCCAAAACTTAGTTGAGTTCTCTGCTTCATGAGTCTACAAAACTGAAATCAAGGTGTTGACCATGACTACAGTCTCATATGTTGCTTGTCTGAGGAAAGATTTGCTTTCAAGCCCACGTGATTCTGGACAGCTTAGTTCCTTGCAGACTTGTAAACTGAGAACCTTGGTTTCTTGCTGGTTGTTGCCTAGAAGTCACCCTAATTTGCTTATCATGTGGTCCTTTTCATAGGCCAACTCTCCACCTAGCATCTTGCTTCTTCAAAGACAACAGGGGAGAAGGTGTTTCAGGAAAACAGACATTGTAATCTTATGTAGTATCATCACTAAACTGACATCAGTCATTATTATGAACTGAATATTTGTGTCCCCCAAAACATACATATATTGACACCATAATCCCCAGTGTGATGGTACTTGAGATGGGGCTTCTAAGAAAGTAATTAAATGAGGTTATAAAAACAGAGCCCTGGTTCCATAAGAAGAGACAGCAGAGAGCAGATTCTCATTTTTCCTCTGTGCATATGCACCAAGGAAATGCCATGTGAGAAGGCAGTGAGAAGGTGGCCAATACATAAGCCAAGAAGAGAACCCTCACATGAAACCAAATAGGCCAGAATCTTGAACATGAATTTTTCCAGCCTCTGGATATGTGAGAAATAAATGATGTATAAAACACTCAGCTACTTTTCTACAGTAGCCCCCCACATTAATTACCTCCAAAACATTATTTTGATTAAAACAAATAAAGGGTCCCACTCATATTCGAAGAGAGGGAATTTAAGCAAGACATCAATAGCAAGAGGTGGAGATCATGTGGGCTACATTAGAGCTTGTCTAGCACTATTCCATTTTATTTTTTGTTACTCTATTATGCATGCATCCTACTTTGGGACATAAGGAAACCTTTAGGACTATTCTTATGTATTCCTAAGGTGCTTCTTAGAACATTTGTGCTTTCTGGCCCTATTTGAATTCTGTCATAATCATGCAAGTGGAAGATACTGTGTCATTTTTGAATGGCAGATTTAAAAGCCAGTGGTTGATTCACCTTGTTTTTTGTCTTTTCCCCACTTGCTTTAATGATTATGAAAGCACGCCACAAAATAGACTCTGCCAACCTGGATCCTGGGACTACTATTATGTGTACACTTCTCCCCTCAAACTCTATTTGACAAGTAGTATGAATAAGGAAATGATTTTTATTGCGTGAACTAATGAGCCTCTAAGTGAAATCAAATCCCTTATAATTTTGCAGTGGAAGTGAGAAATAGATTTAAGGGACTAGATCTGATAGACAGAGTGCCTGAAGAACTATGGACAGAGATTCATGACATTGTACAGGAGGCAGTGATCAAGACCTTCTTCAAGAAAAAGAAATGCAAAAAGGCAAAATGGCTGTCTGAGGAAGCCTTACAAATAGCTGTGAAAAGAAGTAAAAGAGAAAGGAGAAAAGGGAAGATATACCCATTTGAATGCAGAGTTCCAAAGAATAGCAAGGAGAGATAAGAAAGCCTTCCTCAGCGATCAGTCGAAAGAAATAGAGGGAAACAGTAGAATGTGAAAGACAAAAATCTCTTCAGGAAAATTAGAAATACCAAGGGAACATTTCATGCAAAGATGGACACAATAAAGGGCAGAAATGGTATGGACCTAACAGAAGCAGAATATATTAAGAAGAGGTGGCAAGAATACACAGAAGAACTGTATAAAACAGTTCTTCATGATCCAGATAATCATGATGGTGTGATCACTCACCTAGAGCCACACATCCTGGAGTGTGAAGTCAAGTGGGCCTTATGAAGCATCACTATGAAACAAGCTAGTGGAGGTGATGGAATTCCAGTTGAGCTATTTCAAATCCTAAAAGATGATGCTGTGAAAGTGCTGCACTCAATAGGCCCTCAAATTTAGAAAATGCAGCAATGGTCACAGGTCTGGAAAAGGTCAGTTTTCCTTCCAATCCTAAAGAAAGGCAATGCCAAAGAATGCTCAAACTACTGCACAATTGCACACATCTCACATGCTAGTAAAGTAATGCTCAAAATTCTCCAAGCCAGGCTTCAACAGTATGGGAACTGAAAAGTTTCAGATGTTCAAGGTGGATTTAGAAAAGGCAAAAGACCCAAAGATCAAATTGCCAACATCTGTTGCATCATCAAATAAGCAAAAGAGTTCCAGAAAAACATCTACTTCTGCTTTATTGACTATTTCAAAACCTTTGACTGTGTGGATCACAACAAACTGTGGAAAATTATTAAAGAGATGGGAATACCAGACCACCTGACCTGCCTCCTGAGAAATCTGTATGCAGGTGAGGAAGCAACAGTTAGAACTGGACATGGAACAACAGACTGGTTTCAAATGGGAAAAGGGATAGGTCAAGGCTGTGTACTGTCACCCTGCTTATTTAACTCATATGCAGAGTACATCATGAGAAATGCTGTGCTAGATGAAGCACAAGCTGGAATCAAGATTCCTGGGAGAAATATCAATAACCTCAGATACACAGATGACACCACCCTTATGGCAGAAAGTGAAAAGAACTAAAGAGCCTCTTGATGAAAATGAAAGAGGAGAGGGAAAAAGTTGGTTTAAAATTAAAATTCAGGCAACTAAGATCACGGCATCTGGTCCCATCACTTCATGGCAAATAGATGGGGAATCAATGGAAACAGTGAGAGACTTTTTTTTTTTTTGGGGGGGGGGTTCCAAAATCACTGCAGATAGTGACTGCAGCCATGAAATTAAAAGACACTTGCTCCTGGGAAGAAATGTTATGACCAACCTAGACAGCATATTGAAAAAGTATAGACATTACTTTGCCAAGAATGGTCTGTCTAGTCAATGCTATGGTTTTTCCAGTAGTCATGTATGAATGTGAGCGTTGGACTATAATGAAAGCTGAGTGCTGAAGAATTGATGCTTTTGAACTGTGGTATTGGAGAAGAATCTTGAGAGTCCCTTGGGTTGCAAGGAGATTGAACTAGTCCATCCTAAAGAAATCAGTCCTGAATATTCATTGGAAGGACTGATGCTGAAGCAGAAACTCCAATACTTTGGCCTCTCGATGTGAAGAACTGACTAATTTGAAAAGACCCTGATGTTGGGAAAGATTGAAGGCGGGAGGAGAAGGGGAAGACAGAAGATGAGATAGTTGGATGGCATCACCAACTCCATGAACATGAGTTTGAATAAACTTTGGGAGTTGGTGATGGATAGGGAGACCTGGCACGCTGTAGTCCATGGGATCGCAAAGAATCCGACATGACTGAGTGGCTGAACTGAACTGAACTGAGAGAAGTAAAAAAGCTGGCTTATAGTGCCACATTCAAAACACTAAGATCATGGCAGCTAGTCCCATCACTTCATGGAGAAAAAGGGAAAAAGTGGAAACAGTGACAGTTTTATTTTCTTGGGCTCCAATATCACTGCAGATGGGGACTGCAGGTACAAAATTTAAAGATGCTCCTTGGAAGGAAACTATGACAAACCTAGCCAGCATATTAAAAAGTAGAGAAATCACTTTTTGTTGACAAAGGTCCATGTAGTCAAAGCTATGGTTTTTCCAGCAGTCATGTATGGATGTGAGAGTTGTACCATAAAGAAAGCTGAACCCTGAAGAATTGATGTTTTTGAATTGTAATACTGGAGAAGACCCTTGGGAGTCGCTTTTACTGCAAGGAGATCAAACTAGTCAATCCCAAAGGAAATTAACCCTGGATATGCATTGGCAGTACTGATGCTGAAGCTGCAGGTCTAATACTTTGGCCACCTGATGTGAAGGGACGACTCGTTGGAAAAGACCCTGATGCTGGGAAAGATTGAAGGCAAAAGGAGAAGGGGGCGGCAGATGATGGGAAGATTAGATAGCATCACTGACCCAATGGCCATGAATTTGAGCAAGCTCCAGGAGATAGTGGAAGACAGGGGAGCCTGGCTTGCTGGAGTCCATGGAGTCACAAAGAGTCAAACATGACTTTGTGGCTGAACAACAGTTATTAGAATGTTAGATACTTTTGTTATTGCAGTTTAAGTAACATCAGCCTGATATAGAGTTTTGTACATTTTTAAAAATTGTTATAGATTTACTCCAGTAGATCTTAATTGCAGTTGTCAAAAGAATCATCTCTGCTTTGTTCACCCCATGACTCCCAGTCTTTAATAAGTATTAGGCATATGGTAGAAATTCCACCAATACTTTTTAAACGAATGAGAAGGTAAATAAATGCATCTGACTCTGTTTCACTGATTCTTTTATATATTTGCCTCTTTTTTCTTGGGATATATCAGATATTTCATAACTTCTATCAAATTATACTGATTACTTATCCTGATGATTTCAGCATCCTGTTAACTCATTTCAAACATTAGTTTCACAGTCTCTTGACTTATATTCTAATAAGAGTGATCTGATTGTTGTGTAACTTCTTCATATGAACACTCATAACCAGAGTGTTCTCATTTTCTTCACCTAAAATTTCTCAGTCCCTCCTGCTGAGTCTCTCCTGCTCTCTTCCTCCTCTTTACTGCCTTATTTATATAAAAAAAAAGAAGCTGAAACTTACACCACATTGTAAATCAGCTATACTTCAATTAAAAAGAAAAATAAAAAGCTGATTAATTTGATCCTAACCTCCAGTTCCTTGAACTCTGTATTAGTTTAACAGTTCGTTAACAATTATTACACCAACCCCACCATTACTGTTGCTATATTTTCCTGTGTGTTATGAACATCTCAGTCAAAAAAACACAATATAACTCCCTGAAGTCCTTCAGATTCTAAACTCCTCTCACTTTCTTCTATAACTGCATTGTAAATTTGCATTTTGAAAATGATCAGAGACTTTCCCCCTTCTCCTGGCCTTGAGATGTGGAATTCAATTGAGAACTCACTGAAGTGCTTTGATTAGCACCTATGTAAAACTTGCAGGACCTATATTATATTATGAATAGATTTTACTGTGTTCACATCTCACTTTTGACTGTGACTTTTTCAAGGATGGTTTACTATTTTTATTCATTCATATGTGTGTGTGCATCACTCATAATCCAACATAGTGGATAATACTAACAATTTATAAGTAAATATAGAAATTTAAAGTGCAATAATATTAAACACAACTATCAATAATTTATACATACATTTGTTCTGGAATGCAAACCACTAAAAGACATATCTTCAGAAGCTCATACTTGTTCGATAAGGCCGGATGAAACTGAGGGTGAGCTAATATTTACATTTAAGAGCCTAACTTAAAGACATGGGTCAATTTAAATTCCGTGAGCCAATTTTCTCATGTATTAAGCAGAAAAAGTATATTAAACATGTCATTCAGTAGATATAAAAATTAAATGAGATAATGCCTTGCACATACGTTATGAATTGTCAAGTCGCATGCAAATACAAAGTAATAAAAGCCAAGTATTTTAGCACTCTGCAGAAACCAGTTGCCTCTCCAGTGTATGTATTTTTCTAACACCTATGAATTTTCTGTCATCCTCTCTTGCTGCTGAATGGAAGATACAAATAATAGACACTAAAGGTCTTTGTCCCTGAATTTTGAAAGTCTGTAGGTAGGATTTTTTTTTTTTTAATGTATACAGAAAACAAAATGTGACAGGATAATTTTATGTTCTCTAATACTGGCATCAAAAATATGTCAGGAAAAACAAGCTTAGGAAAATATGCCTGTTAAGTTCAAAAAGGTGGTTATTTAATACTATATTTTGGAGAATTTGTATAAAAATAGCTCATTTTGTGAGAAAATGTAATCCCTCTTACGTTACAAAAGTCACAGAGTCTTTATACAATATTCTAACAAAAGTGGTTTTATCTCTTAGAGCTACAAAGAACTATTTTTGCTACCTTCCTGATTACACTAAACCTCATAAAATTGTTTATATATCTATTTCTAACTATATTATATTTTCAAATTTACAAAAAGAGAGAAAAACTATATCTTCTTTCAGAGACCAAATTATACATGTCATACAAAAGAATTTAAAAATAAATTACTGAATCAGTTGCTGATGTGAGAAAATTGTAAATGGAAATTTTATTTTGATATATTCTCACTCCAGTAATAAGACCTGCTTAAGGGTACAAGCTACCTATTTCATAGTGTCAGGAATTTTGAGTTTGTTGTGATAAATTCTCAATAGTTTTCTTTAAAATATGTTAAAGAAAATCAATTTAGGCAAATTTTAATGAGCCATATTTTAAATGATGTATTTTATCCATACATTCATATTTGATTCACAAGTGAGAGTTTAGTAGTTTTGTAGCTTTAAAAAAAAATCACAGTTATGTAATATATAGTTTCTCATATTTTGGTTATAGATGAAAATATAATATCCTTACCATATTGGAATAATTCTCAGATTTCTTGTTTACCCTTTAGGGTACTACAAAATAACTAATACATGCACTCAGAGAAGGTAAGGAATATTTAAGGGAAAATGCAGTAAATCACTTCTGTTGTAACCAACTCCAGGTTGAGCTTACATAACTTTATGTTGCGCTTACATAACTGTACATAACAAGTTTAAAAGTCCCAAACTTCCTCAAAGTTTCAGTCAGCTCATATTCCCTGTGATTTTATGCTTTCACGGTACCAAAGTTATACAGATTTTAAGATAGGTGTCCCAATAATAATGTAGGTAAAATAACTCCAAACAGTAAGTCAAAAGGCAAATACACTAATTTCTGCTTTGTCATTATCTGATTTGGGGGAAAAAGGTTTCTGGCTTTTTGCTTCAATTAAAAGTCTGTTTATGCTTCTATAGTGACACACTCCTTGCTCTAAAATTCAACCAATACTTAGGTAATTATGAACCACAAATTTTTTTTGTGGCTGTATATATGGGGGGAAGTTGTTAAAAACATACATCTAGTTTGATCACTATTTGTTATCAGGGAAGGTGATATACAACATAGTTGTAAAGGAGGAGAATAGAAAGGCAGAGACTTTGCAAATAGAAGTCATTGTTAAATCAAGGAATCTGGAGAAAATAACTTAGTCATTGACGATCAACAAATTTACCTCAACTCTGTCATCTCTCTGACTTAACTGCCCTAGATAGATAAACAACAAGATACTAATGTATCACCCAGGGAGCAATATTCAATATCCTGTGATAAACCATAATGGAAAAGAATATAAAGAAAGAATGTATATATAACGGAATCACTTTGCTAAACAGCAGACACTGGGGCAACATTGTAAATCAACTATGCTTCAGTAAAAATATAATTAGTTAAAAAAGAAAAATCAATGATATTTCCTAATGGAGCTATATTTTGTGTAATATAAACATTTTGTATATATGTACTACCTATATAATGTGTATACATGTACCATAAATATGTAAGTATGAGTGTGTGTGTCCTTTATATGAGCTAAAGATGTTGCCACTATTTTTGTTTTGCTGTGTAGCTATTGAAATTTTAGTTAGGATATTACTAAATAAAAATATGGTAAATGAAGAATGACTTTTTTATTTATATCATGATTTTTTGTTTTGAACATCTAAAATGTTTTTAATACTGTTGTGGGTATCACAGAAGGTAAAAAATAATGCGAATTATGTAAGTCATGGAAACTATCTTAGGAGATTTACACTTTGACTGCCTCCACAAATTAGGGTCTCTTGAATTAGACTGTTGCATAGTAAATTATATCTAGGTTAACTATAAAGATATTTAGCAACCTTAAAGAACGGCATACCTATAGTTGCAAGTGACTTTAGATAGACTTGTTGAGTGTTAATAAGGATTACTGAGATAATTGGCATTTCATATGCTACTTTATTAGCTATAATTTGACATTAAAAAAAAATTCTGAAACATGAAGACAGAAGTGAGTAGTAGCAGCACTAAGGTCTCTTACAATTTTGCCTTCATGTCCTTTATTATTAGATTCTCCCAGGCACTGATCACTCTTCAGGGCTGACATTTCCTATGCAATTTATACACTACTCTAGTCTTAAGATTTATTTATTAAAGGCCTTGCATTAAAACACATAAATTTGGTCTCTTTAGAAGCCAGTCAGATTGGAGAGGGTAGTTAAAGGGATAAATGTTATGTGGTAAGTTTTAGAAGGCATTGTCCCTGAGAATAAATAATTTTTGAATTTATGGTTATGACTATGGTTTCCACTCAAGGTTAGGTTTTCTTCTCTCTCTCGCCTTTGTAAATTCAGTTATAATTTACTAATATTAGCCAATATGAAGTGTTGTCCATGAGCATGGTTTGGAGTGATACTCTACCTGATCCATTTCCCCCGAGTCACTTCTTCCTTATTTGCTTGACTGAAAATTAAGGAAACTGTAAGGGCTTCTTAGTTTTAAAGATCCAACTGAGGATGGGAGTGAGGCTCAAGATAACCTTCATTGTTGTCTTTGAGAGGGCAAAGCATAGTGAATGATAAGTACTTATATTACCATTTCCATATGTTTAAGTCTATTTTTCCACCGAATTCAAACTGGCCAGTACAGCATTTATAGAAGGGGATGAATAAATAAAAAAAAGAGTAAAGCAAAACAGATTCAGAGAAATGAGAGCCAGCATATTAAGGTTCTATACTCTTTATTGTTCTCTGAGCAGATCTTTTATAAAGCTATCATGAACAACCAAAAGGAGTAAATATTTCATCAGGGAAACCTTTTGTAAATGATCTACTCTTCTGTAAGTCCAATGATTTTTAAAAGTTATTTTAGAAGTCAAAAATGTATTTTCTCCTTCTTAAGTATGCAAAATAGTACTAATTGCACTAATTTACAAACAACCCAATCCTATATAGTTAGTTATTATGATGGTCTTATTTTTAATCATTGAGTGAACTTGTGGATATCATATGTATTCACTTTTATTATAGTTTTTGGAGGTTATGTGGACTTATACAATACTTTGGTCACATATTTTCTCAGAATAACTGATATTAGTCAATTGAACAGAATTAATGTTTTCTATAAAACATAATTATGACTCTGTGAGTAATCAAATGGTAACAGCTTTATTTATTCTTTCTAAAATACGTATTTGTGATGATGGCTAGAAGTGTGAATACTTTTCATAATCTTTAAATAAATAATTCTTGCTCTAGTTTTATATTTTATTAGATTGTTTCATACATAATAAGAATAGAGAAGGTTCTAACTTAAACTCACAAAACTAGAAAATTTGTAGTGAGACATCCTTTTGTTCTAAGTCACACCATTGTGTTTAATTAGTATCATTTCCGTAATAGGGGTCTAACTGAATTTATTTGCATAAGTGTTGCACTACTTTACTGAAATGGAGAGAGGAAAACATTCAGGAAAGAAGAGATTTAGTTTTAAGTAGAAATATACTTTTATATTCACTCACATAATATTACTCATGGCTAACCATTCCCTTAACGTAGCTGATGTACTTATAGGTGGATAATTAAGGCATATATCAAGTTATATTTCTATTGTTTTAATATTTTAAAGACTGGGGAACAAAACAAAACTAAACTAAACTAAACTAAACAAAAGCAAACTACCAATATTGGTGAGGTTCTACCAATATTTCACTTGAATTACTTTTAATTAATTTCCACTTTAAAATGACTTATTTGATAAGACAGCTGTATCATTGAACTTTATTTAAATTCCTTGCAATTTCTTTCAAAACCCCAAAAAGAATGCTACCACTGCATTTAATGCATACTACTTTCAAAAAATACTATATCTGGAAAGGGTTATTAAAATATCTTTAATTCTAAAAATATAAATACATGAATCAATTTCTACAGATCACTGGAAATATTTCTTAGGAGTCAAGTAGAAATACACCCAACATTTCTATTATGTTACAATCAATAATATGATACTATAATATTTTTGGAGAAGTTTTTCTTAATCTCTGCATGTTTTAATCTTTTCAATTTATTTTATAATGCACTTTTCAATGTTTATATCAGCAGTGTTCTCTTAAGATTATCGACTGTAATAACACAGTATTGTCCCAAGTATGATGTTTCATGCTTTTTCTTTTCCAAACAACTTCTTGTGTTGGTGGTTTAATAGCTAAGTTGTGCCCAAATTTTGCAACCGCATGGACTGTAGCCCACCAGGCTTCTCTGTCCATAGGATTTTCCAGGCAAGAATACTGGATTAGGTTGCCATTTCTCTTTCCAGAGGATCTTTCCAACCTAGGGATCAAATCTGGGTCTCCTTCATTGCAGACAGACTCTTCACAGACTGTTGTTCGGTCACCCAGGTGTATCCAACTATTTGCAACCCCATGGATTGCAGCATGCCAGCCCTCCCTGTCCTTCACTATCTCCTGAAGCTTGCCTAAGTTCATGTCCTTTGCATCAGTGATGCCATCCAGCCATCTAATCCTCTGGTGCCCTCTTTTCCTTCTGCCCTCAATCTTTCCCAGTATCAGGGACTTTTCATAGATTACAATAATTCACATTCCAGAGCTTCAGAAAGTGAAAATTTTCTTCATAACCATTCAGTGACTGAATTTGGGAAGATAAGACCTCCATTCTCAGTATAATTTACTGTGGACAGATATATAACAACTTTGTATTGAATAACAAGCCTCATTATTAATTTTCTTTGAATAATTATGAGAATTACTATTTGCATCACATAATTCAGGACTTAAATTTCTTTGTGCTATTTTTTGGAAATATCTACAGCTATTGGAGTAAACAATTCAGCTGCAGAAATCATGGCTTGTATATTTTCTCAAGAGCCCATATTTCCTTACTAATTACCTAGATATATAACACTTATGCTGCATAACATAAGTGACTAATAGACTCTGAAGACAGAGGACAAACTTCAATGCTATGGCATATAAATCAGCTTATTGCATATTAGAAACTCCTGAAATTATAATCATACGAGATACGTCTTGAAAACAGCACTCTGTGGTCTGCCAATTTTGGAAAATGCTGCATAAAAGATGCCTAATTAAGAGATTAATAATGGATAGGCTGGATGCTTTGAGTTATTCTGTCTTAGGGAAAACTATATACTCTTCATTTATCTAGCATTTTTCAATTTATTCACATAATAATATTTTTTCTTATAATACCTAACCACAGTATGAAGGTTCTACAGACATTCAATCAAAAATACTAATAAACTAGTTCATCTTCACTTTTCACTGCTTTTTCCTTAGAGAGAAAAAAACAAGGCCCCTTTTCAGACCTGTAATATTAATTTGCTTCTCCTTTCAGGGACAAGCCACTAATACTCTTTTCTTCACCTTATTCCTTACACTTAAAATATCTCTATTTATTCCTTCCATCTAATTTACAAATGTATGCAAGATCTCTTAATGCTATACAATTTTAAAGTATATTTTATGATTCCAAATTACCAAAATAATAAAGTCAAATTCTTAGGCATATCAAACATCATTTATAATCTGCCTTTCTAAACTTTGCTACCTTCCTTCATGCTCTGATATTTTAGCCACACAGCAATATCTCCCATATAAATTGTGGGTTTCTCACTTTTTCCCCAGTGCTGTCTCTTTCTGGGAAAAAAAAAAAAAAAAATTTCCCTTTTCCAGATGATTCAATACTATTCAATCATATACTTTCTCATATTTTACTATTTCTAGAAAGCTTTCCCTATTTTTCTTTCTTTCTTTCTTTTTTTTTCTCACTAGGTATAATAAGTTTTTTCTTTCTAAATAACTTAGTCTTTAGTACAAATCACTTTTGGTCTGTGTACAAGATAATTATTCAAATGTCTTGTTGGTTAGACACTCTCTGGGGGAAAAGACTTATACCATATTATCTTGTAAAATCAATGTTCATCACTTAACTCCACATTTATTGTTGTTGTTCAGTCGCTCCGTCTTTTCGACTCTCTGCAACCCAATGGACTGCAGCACGCCAGGCTTCCCTGTCCTTCACCATCTCCTAGAGCTTGCTCAACTCAATGTTCATTGAGTTGGTGATGCCATCCAATCATCTCATCTTCTGTCGTCCCCTTCTCCTCCTGCCTTCAATCTTTCCCAGCATCAGAGTCTTTTCAAGTCAGTCAGTTCTTCGCATCGGGTGGCAAACTATTGGAATTTCAGCTTCAGCATCAGTCTTTCCAATGAATATTCAGGACTGATTTCCTTTAGGATGAACTGGCTTGATCTCCTTGCAGTCCAAGGGTATCTCAAAAGTCTTCTCCAACACCACAGCTCAAAGGCATCAATTCTTCAGTGCTCAGCTTTCCTTCCAGTCCAGCTCTCACATCTGTACAACTGGAAAAACCATGGCTTTGAGTATATGGACCTTTGTCAGGAAAGTCCTGTTGCTGTTTTCTAATATGCTGTCTAGATTTGTCATAGCTTTCCTTCCAGGGAGGAAGCATGGTTTCATACCATGGGCTGCAGCCACCATCCACAGTGATTTTGGAGCCCAAGAAAATGAAATCTGTCACTGTTTCCATTTTATCCCCCATCTATTTAGAATTTTTAAAATAAAATAATTAGTTTTTAAATTTTCTGTCTTGAAATAAAAAAGACATATTTTGTTCAATAGACTGTATTAGAAAAAAGTTAGCATTTACTTTTGTGTGTGTGTGTGTGCTTTAACTTTTATGGAAGGTGCTCTTTGGGCTTCCCAGGTAGCTCAGTGGTAAAGAATTTGCCTTCCAGGCAGAAGACATATGTTTGATCCCTGGGTAGGGAAGATCCCATGGAGAAGGAAAAGGCAAACTACTCCAGTATTCTTGCTTGGAAAATTCTGTGGATAAAGCAGTCTGGCGGGCTACAGCCCATGGGTGTGACTGAGACTGTACACATGTTCATTTTTATTTCACAAAAATTAAATCAAAAGGAATCATAAACCTGAATGTAAAATAAAAAATTATAAAACTTCTAGGAGACATAATGAGGGAAAATCTAGATAGCCTTGAACATGGGGATGACTTTAGATACAACACCAAAACCAGGACCTATGAAATAATTGATAATCTAGACTTCAGTAAAATTAAAGACTCATGCTCTGTGAAATATGATGTCAAGAGAATAAGAATACAAGCCACAAACTAGAAAAAATATTTGCACAAAGGAACACATTTGAGTCAGTTCTAATGAGGTGGATGAGCCTAGAACCTATTATATAGCATGAGGTAAGTCAGAAAGAGGAAGACAGATATTGTATATTAACTCATATGTAAGGAATCCAGAAAGAAGGCGCTGATGAGCCTGTTTACAGGGCAGCAAAGGAGACACAGATATAAAGGACAGACTTCTGGGGTGGGATGATTTGAGGAGTAGCACTGAGGCACGTACATTACCACGTGTAAAACAGACAGCAGATGGGAGTTCGGGGTACGACTCAGCGAACCAATGTGGGTGCTCTGTGACAATTTAGATGGGTGGGATGTGGAGGGAGGTGGGAGGCAGTTTCAAGAGGGAGGAGACATATGTATACCTATGACGGATTCATGTTGATGCATGAAACAATCACAATATGCAAAGTAATTATCCCCCCAACTGAAAAAAAGAAAAACACATTTGATGAAGGGCTGCTACCCAAATATACCAAAAAAAAAAAAAAAAACCAAAAAAACTCTTTTAAAACTCAACAAGAAAACAAGCAGCCCAATTAAAAAAAATAGGCCAAAGACCTTAACAAACATCTCATCAAAGAAGACACACGCCAATAAGCATATGAAATGATGCTCCACATCATACATCATTAAGAAAATATAGATGAAAACAGGAATGGAAATAGCTGTACATTAAAATGATCAAAATCTGGTACCCTGACAATGCCAAATGCTGGTAAGGATGCGGAGCAATAGGAAGTCACATTTATGAGTGGGGGGAATAAAAAATCACATAGCCACATTGGAAGACAATTTGGTTGTTTCTTAGAAAACTAAGCATACTCTTACTATGTGATTCAGCAATCACACTAAATGCTATTTATCCAAAATAGGTGAAAATTTGTGTTTACACACACACAAAAAACATAGATGCTTATAGTGGCTTTAGTTATAATTGCCACAACTTGGAAGCAAGCAAGATGCCCTTCAGGAGGTAAATGGATAAACAAACTGTGGTACAGCCAGACAATGAAATATTCCAGTAATAAAAATTAATATTATTCATTCCTATCATTTACGTCTTAAGCGTTCCAAAACACATGAAAGAACCTTAAATACATATCACTAAGGAAAGGCAGACTTTACAGTTATATTGTACGTTATAGTTTTAAGAGCGTGCATGATCTTGTAAGTGGTTGAGGACTCATTAAAGTCCATAAAAACAAACAAACAAAAAAATACATTCAGTTTTTCAGAGAGTTTTCAGAGAGAAAGTATGAAGTCATACATTTCATTTATTTTCTGGAACAAGTAGTACATGTGGAGCTGTAAAGTTTGGGAGGCATTTCTAATGATAAATGATTTTATATTTAAATATACTCATTTAATTGCAGTATTATAAATGTGTTAGGTTGGGCTCCCCAAAGCAGACAATGATTCAAGGATTCTTTTGCAAATGATTTATTAAAGACATTCTCCCAGGCAAATCCTGTGAAAGATTAGAGGAAGCAGGACAGATTGAGAAGAAGTGAAGGAAGAAGACTTGGGCGAAATTGCAGGAAAAAATCTCACAAAGTGTAGCTTTAGCCTGATATATCGAGAAAACTGCTGGGGAAACTATGCCTTGGAAACTGTCTTAACCAAAGGTATGTAAGCTGGGCTTTCATCAGCTCTCTCAGGGTTGCTAGGATTGTGCATATGGTGTGATGTATCTTGGAGAAGGAAATGGCAACCCACTCCAGTATTCTCACTTGGAGAATCCCCAGGACAGAGGTGCCTGGTGGGCTGCCATCTATGGGGTCGCACAGAGTTGGACATGACTGAAGTGACTTAGCAGCAGCAGCAGCTGTAGTTATGAACCTTTCAGTCAGTTTAGGCTCTTTGGGCTCTAGGACACCAAGGTCACTTCTCTGAAGAGTAGCAGCTACAGGTTATTAGAGGGAAAAGCAAAAGTACACCAAAACTAGGGAAAATGAATACAGAAATGTTATAATGGATCTGAAAGGTTCTGGATGGGACAACAGAAGTGTAATTTAAAATGAAGTTGACAAAACAGTGCCATCCAAATTTATAAGTAGTAAGATTAGACAAAAAGAGAACAGTGATTTCTCCACTTAATGGGGCAGATAGTGAAACACAGGTCTTCTGAGTCCTCTACTTTTTGGGCTTCCTTGGTGGCTCAGACAGTAAAGAATCTACCTGTGATGCAGGAGACCTAGGTTTGATCCCGGGGTCGTTGAAGATCCCCTGGAGAAGGGAATGGCTACTCACTCCAGTATTCTTGCCTGGAGAATACCACGGAGACAATCTTGGCGGGCTATAGTCTATGGGGTTCCAAAGAGTCGGTCACATTGAGACACATAGAGCATAGTAACTTCTCCACTTAATGGGAAAGATATTGAAACATGAGTCTTCGGAGTCCTCTACATTTTAATGCTATTTAAAATAGCTCATTTGGTAAAGAATCTGCTGGTAATGCAGAAGACCCTGTTTTGACTCCTGGGTTGGGAAGATCTGCTGGAGAAGGGATAGGCTGCCCACTCCAGTATTCCTGGACTTACCTTGTTGCTCAGCTGGTAGAGAATCTGCTTGCAATACAGGAGAACTGGGTTTGATCCCTGGATTGGGAATATCCCCTGGAGAAGAAAGGCTACCCACTCCACTATTCTGGTCTGGAGAGTTTCATGGACTGTATGAACTTTCACTTCATTTCACTTTAATTACTTGGCTAGGTAACTTATATCACATGTAGGAACAAAGAGATGTGCTTATTATCAATTAAGCTTACCATTAACAACCCTAAATTTCAGTACATCAACATCAAAGAATTCTCTTCTCTTTCAGTTTATTTCAGCTTTGTTGCTCAGCCGTGTCCGACTCTTTGCAACCCCAGGGATTGCAGCCTGCCAGGCTTCCCAATCCATCACCAACTCCCAGAGCTTGCTCATACTCATGTCCATTGAGTTGATGATGCCATCCAACTATCTTGTCCTCTGTTGTCCCCTTCTCCCCCTGCCTTCAATCTTTCCCAGCATCAGGGCCTTTTCCAGTGAGTGTGTTCTTCGCATCATCTGGCCAAAGTATTGGAGCTTCAGCATCAGTCCATCCAGTGAATATTCAGGACTGATTTCCTTTAAGATTGACTGGTTTGATCTTCTTTCAATCCAAGGGACTCTCAGGATAGCACCACAGTCAAAAGCATCAATTCTTCACTATTCAACTTTCTTTATGTTCCACCTCTCACATTTATACGTGACTACTGGAAAAATCATAGCTTTGACTAGATGAACCTTTGTCCATAAAGTCATGTCTCTGCTTTTTATTATGCTGTCTAGGTTTGCCCTGGTTTACTTTCAAGAAACAAGGGTCTTTTAATTTCATGGCTGCAGTCACTAACCTCAGTGATTTTGGAGCCCAAGAAAATAAAGTCTGTCACTATTTTCATTTTCCCCATTGATTTGTCATGAAGTAATGGGACTGGATGCCATGGTCTTAGTTTTCTGAATGATGAGTTTTAAGTCCATGTCTTTAAGAATTCTCCACAGTTTGTTGTGATTCACACAGTCAAAGACTTTTGTATGGTCAATGAAGCAGATGTTTTTCTGGAATTCTCTTGCCTTTTCTATGATCCAGTGGATGTTGGCAATTTGATCTCTAGTTTCTCTGCCTTGGTTCACAAACTGTTGTAACCTAGCTTGGAGAATTTTGCACATTACTTTCCTAGCATGTGAGATGGGTGCAATTGTGCAGTAGTTTGAACATTCTTTGGCATTCTGTTCTCTACGCTGGTCATTAAAAACTTAGGTTTCTGATCTGTACCTATAATCTTGAATTCTCTGGGCTGAGAACTTGGCTCCAAAAACCACTCACTATCTTCCTGGGTTGATGGAGGGCCTCTGACCATAATCTTTCTCTCCTTTTTTTTTTTTTTCTTTCTTCAGAATTACTGGTTTTGATACAATGTCCTAATTCTTGTAATTTTTTGTTTCTTGATCATATATATCAAAATATTTCCAACATAGAAAACATATCAATTAATGAAATTTTCAGTACCTCCTGAATTGAAAATTTAGGTAACATAATTTTATTACCAAGTAAGATTTTTTATACATTTTATTTATCCATTGAATAAACAAAATAATTCTTCACAGGATAAGTGAAGTTTTAGTTTTATCTAACATTGAACAAATGTATTTGAATAATACATCAAACTTACAAACTTGGTGTAAAAACTTGCAAAGTTTTAGAAAGGTGACATTTGATAGAATGTTTCCAGATTTTATTGTCTTTTTCCTCCAACCAACCCCTAGAAACCTACAATTTCAATGTGCACTATTAGGTCCAGGTATGATGTTAAATTTATTGTTTTATGCTGTCTCTGATTGAGTTAGGCTATGCAGTTTTATTTGTATCTTTCTTTCACAAACCTTTGTGAGGTCTGCTACTACTCATTCATTTTGATGCCATTATTTTCTAGAAAATGAAGCAGGAGTGATTTACAGGGTGATTGAAGGCTCAGGCTCGTAGCCTTCCTCACAGTTTTCCCCAGCCTGCTGTGTAGGTATATATAGATCACTCTGACACTTTTTACAAGGCTAGGTCGTTGTTTATTAACACCCTGTTTAGAATTTCTCTGTTATACTTCTCTAGCAAGAATTAATTCATTTTATTTTTATTATTAGCACAGAAAAATTGCATTAAAATTTTGCTACTGCTTTTTAAATGTCCTTAAAATTGTTCCTTGTTTATCTGAAGAGGTAGAACAAAGACGAGTAAGCTAATTGTCATGCAGCTAAGTAAATCATGTTGCTTTTGCAAACAACCTAATAATTCATCATACTTTGGTATTTTACTTATAGTTGAAAAGTAAAGTTCTCTGACATCTGATAGTTGTAAATCACTATTGCTCTTCCAGAGTAGGATTTTAGTTATAGCCATTAATTATTTTAAAAATCAATGGAAATAAAGTTATTTGAAAATGTTGTATGCACATGATCTTCACCTTACTACAGTAAGAGCAATTTATTGTGAGTGGAAACAATTGCTACCTCCACAGACACACTCAATTTTTAGTTTATTTAAGATCAGAAGGATCAATAGGATTTTAACATAAAAATTGAAGTGTTACATTCCCCACTAGATGTCCAAATACAGAATTAACAATTACTCCAAATGACTATTCAGAGAAGGCAATGGCATCCCACTCCAGTACTCTTGTCTGGAGAATCCCATGGACGGAGGAGCCTGGTGGGCTGCAGTCCATGGAGTCGCAAAGAGTCAGACATGACTGAGCAACTTCACTTTCACTTTTCACTTTCATGCATTGGAGAAGGAATTGGCAGCCCACTCCAGTGTTCTTGCCTGGAGAATCCCGGGGACGGGGGAGCCTGGTGGGCTGCCGTCTATGGGGTCACACAGAGTCCGACACAACTGAAGCGACTTAGCAGCAGCAGCCAAATGACTATTAACTTGAAAAAGTCCTTTAAATTCAAGAATAAACTAAAATCATTAGTAATCATTAGGCTTCTCTCCATTAATAAAAATTTGAAATTTGAATACTGACTATATCTTAGTGTATACTAGGCCAGTGTAACTAATTTCTCAAAATAAAATATTTATTGATAGACATAAGGTGAGCAAAAATAGTTGGAGTCCTCTTTTAAAGATATTTTTCTTTTTTTTTTTTTTAGATACAGAACTAAAAAGAAAGAGGTAATTATAAACATAACTGTATATTTAACTCCTGTAGCATTTTGCTCTCTATTTTGTGACTTTTAATGGTTTGTCAGAATTCCTGATTTCCAAAGGCACTTTTTGCTACTGTAGCAGTATTTCTTAAATTTTGTGAATAAGAATCATTTGGAAACTTAAGTCCTTCCATTGTAGGTGATCCAGATATGAAATTTACAGAAACACTAGGACAGAGACTGATAAAAATTCAGAATTCTGAGTTCTATCATTTGAAACTTGAGTTTTGGGTTTTAAATCCTGTATTATAGAGGTAGCTATGGGGGGAGCAGGATAGAAATGGAGGAAGGTCTGTGGATCTCCAGTCTTTGCCATCTAGGGAGTTGTTCACTTTCTAAACCTTGACAAATTCATGTCGTTATTTTGGGTTTCCTGTGCTTTAGGCAAGTGTCAGTTCCTGTCCTTAAATGTTGTCTTAATTATACTCATTTATTCTCTCACTCTTTTTCTTAGATGAATGTTGGATTGGCCTAATTACTAACGTACTAACGTAGGTATGGCAGGCAAAATAATTTCCTTCCAAAGACTTTCACATCCTAATCATCTGAACCTGTGAATAGATTACGTTCCATGACAAAATGTAATGAACATGTAATTAAAGTTACTGACCTTGAGATTGTAAGATTATAGTAGATTATTCAAGAAGGTTCAGTTTGTCACATCTCCTTGAAAATGAAGACACTTTTACAACTGGGTTAAGGAAAAAAGACTGAAGAGGAAGGAAGCTTGATAGAGAATAACCCTGCTGTCATGACTTTGAAGATGAAGCAATGAGACCAGGAGTCAAAGACTATGAAGATGGAGGAAGGAGTAGCCTTAAAAATACCTGGGAATGGCCCGCAGTCTTAGAGCAAAATGTTAGTCACTCGAACGTGTCTGACTCTTTGCAACCCCATGGACTGTAGCCCCCCAGGCTTTCTGTCTATGGGATTTCTCAGGCGAGAATATTAGAGTGGGTGGCCATTCTCTTCTCCACGGGATCTTCCAGATCAAGGGATTGAACCTAATCTCTTGCATTGCAGTCAGATTTTTTACCCTCTGAGCCAAGAGGGAAGCCGTGTTATACCAAAAGGAACTGAATTTTGTTCATTCAAATGAACAGGAAATGGATTTTTTCCTATAGCTTCCAGAAATAAATGCTGCTATTTTAAGTCACCAGCTTTAGGGTAATTTGTTACTATAGGAAAAAAAAAAACAACTAACATAAAAAGGTGAATCTATTTGTCTTTAAATTATGTTCATTTTTTTGAAGTGTGTTAATTTATTTTTTAGTTAAATCTGCAGGTTTAACTAAAAATATATATGCATGTGTATATGTATATACATGTGTGTGTCAGTGTGTGTTGGTGTGTTAGTTGCTCAGTCACGTTTGACTCTTTGTGACCCTAGGAACTGTAGCCCACCAGTCTCTTCTGTCCATGGAATTCTCCAGGCAAGAATACTGGAGTGGGTAAGCATTTTGTTCTTGAGGGTATCTTCCCAACCCAGGGATCACATCACTGTCTCTTGCACTGCAAACTGATTCTTTACCATCTGAGCCACCAGGGAAGCCCATATACACATATAATACAATTTAGTTTTCCTTGTTTTTTCAAGAAAAAAGGATCTAACAGGCTTTCCATTTGTTTATTCCAAACATACTAGAGAACACCATGGGATAAATATATGTCAGCTATTAAATGAAAATTATTCACCAAAGATTCAGGGTACTAACTGGGGAGCTGACAATGACTTCCTGTGAATTATTTTTACCAATTTATTGGCTATATTTGTTGCTGATTGTTTCGGTGCAGAACTTACCATTCTGCCTGCCATACAAATGAACCACCATCCCCGAGTTTCACAGCTTCTGTTGTCTTCCTCCTTGGCCTATAAACCAAGCTTCAGCATGTGGGCTCTTAACATCACATATTTCAGATCTTTACTGTTATTTCTATTTTCAAGTTCCTTTTGCACACGTTATTTCTTCATGTATTCCTCTGGCACTTCAGGGAAGTCTTTTTATATTTTGCTGTAAATTTTTCCCAATAGAAAGCTCAGATGGTTAATAGTCTTGCTTTCACTGTTGCTTAAATATGTGATCATAAATCTCTGTTGCAAGTTTTATTTCAGGTTTTAGAGCTTAGCATCATTAAGAAGTTATTTTTCTTAGGAATAACTAAGTCTTCATTCGTAAGATGTTGGTGCTATCAATGATCTCAGGGGACAGATATAGTACAGATGGTTGGGAGGTTTTGTTTTTTCTCACTTATCAAAAAACAAGAAGGGCTGTTTTTCACATTTTTATGATTGTTTTCCAAAAAATAGGTAATTTAATCTTCTATCTTCTGTTAAAATAAGAAACCTACCAAAAAAAATAAATAAATAAAACAAAACAAACAAAAATCAGCGCAGTGCCTTACAACAGCTTTTCAGATACAGGTTGCCTGTGTCTTCTTTCTACCACGTACATGGTAAGTCACTTCGTCGTGTCCAACTTTTTGTGACCCCATGAACTGTAGCCTGCCAGACTCCTCAGCACACAGGATTCTCTAGGCAAGAATATTGGAGTGGGTTGCCATGCCTTCCTCCAGGGGCTCTTTAGGAACCCAGGTAATGAACCCTCATCTCTCACGTCTCCTACATCTTTTGGTTTGGCAGGCAGGTTCTTTACCACTAAAGAATCTGCTTGCAATGCAGGAGACCTGGGTTTGATTCCTGGGTCGGGAAGAACCCCTGGAGAAGGGAATGGCAACCCACTCCAGTACTCTTGCCTGGAGAATCCCGTGGACGGAGGAGCCTGGCGGGCTGCAGCCCATGGGCTTGTAAAGAGTAGGACAGGACAGAGTGACTAAGCGCGCATCACCCCGAAGCGCTCCTTCTACCACAGCGCAGATCACAGTCTCCTTTCATATAGGATAAGATGTTCTTCTGAGGGAAATATACAGAGACTAGTAACTTATGAAGCACATTTCTATCTCATTCTAGTTTTAATGATCAAATCAAGTCACATGCCACAGTATGACGTCAAGGGGGTGGGGAAGATTCCTCTCACAGAAGGAACTGGAGGTCACACGGCAGAGAGTTTTACAGGGAGGGGGAGTACATAATCGATACGGTAATAAAATGTAGTATACTATATTTAAAATATGCCTCATGTGTTTCTGTATAATGCCTTGTTTTCCTCTCTTGTTTATGAGTAAGGAGCTAAATACAGCTCAGTTTCTAGAACGAGTAAGCTCTGTGATAACCCAGTTTATTATTCTCTCAGATATGTCATAAGTAACTACTTTGCAATCATCAATCAGTTATTTCAAACACTTTAAAATCTACAGAGTAGCAGTTGAAAGTATGAAATAAGGTGTTATATTAATCAATGTTATTCTTAGTGATCTTTAAAATTATTAAGCTTTGCTGTATGTCCACTATATAGATTTCCCTGCAATTGTTGTTACCAAAATTCAGATTCCCTGTTTAATTAGAAGGGGTGGGGAAGGAATAGGGAGATTTTTGTGCTTTCTCTATGTTCACTTGTTTTAAAAGATGAATTATAGTTGATTTACAATATTATAATAATTTCAGATGTACAACATAGAGATTCAACATTTGTATAGATTATAGTCTTTATAAAGTTACTGTATAATATTGACTATATGTGTACGTATATAATATTGACTATATGTGTGCTAAGTTGCTTCAGTGATGTCTGACTCTTTGTGGCCCTGTGGACTGTAGCCCACCAGGTTCCTCTGTCCTTGAGGTTCTCCAGTCCCTCCTCCAGGGGATCTTTTCAACCCAGGGATTGAACTCACGTCTCCCACATTCGTGGCAGATTCTTTACCACTCAGCCACTGGGGAAGCCCATAATATTGACTCTTATGGACACATTTACTTTATTCATTCATCTGTTGATAGACACTTAGAATGTTTCCATTTCTTGGCAATTGCAAATGGTGCTGCTATAATCACTGAGATGGATGTCATCTTTCCAAATTAGTGTTTTGTTTCTTCTCGATCTATACCAAGGAGCAGATTTGCTGGATCAATATGTTAGTTCTATTTTAAGTTTCTTTAGGAAGCAGCACTCTGTTTTTGCCACAGTGGCTGCAACAATTTACATTCCCATCAACAGAGTATTACCAGGACTCTCTTTTCTCCACATCCGGGCCAATATATGGTTTTTGTGGTCTTGTTGATGGTAGCTATTCTGACAGGTGTGAGGTGATATCTCATTTTGGTTTTAATTTGCATTTCTCTGATGAGTAGCAATCTTGAGCTTCTTTTCATGTGCCTGTTGATCATATGTGTGTCTTCTTTGGAAAAATACCTATTCAGATTTTCTGTCCACTTGCTAATCATGATGCTTGTGTGTTGTTTGTTTTTGGATTCTGAGTTGTATGAACTGTTTATATGTTTTGGATATTAACCCTTTATCAGTTATATCATTTGCAAATATTTCTTCCTATTCAGAGGCACGGAAAAACAAACTGGTTTCAAATTGGGAAAGGAGTACATCAAGGCTGTATATTGTCACCCTGCTTATTAAAGTTATATTCAGAGTACGTCATGCAAAATACCAGGCTGGATAAAGCTCAAGCTGAAATTAAGATTGCCAGTAGAAATACCAATAACCTCAGATATGCAGAGGACACCACCCTAATGGCAGAAAGTGAAGAGGAACTAAAGAGCCTCTTGATGAAAGTGAAACAGGAGAGTGAAAAAGCAGGCTTAAAAATCAACATTCAAAACACTAAGATCATGGCATCTAGTTCCATCAGTTCATGGCAAATAGATGGGGAAAAAATGGAAAGAGTGGCAGACTTAATTTTCTTCTGCTCCAAAATCACTGTGGATAGTGACTGCAGCCATGAAATTAAAAGATGCTTGCTCCTTGGAAGAAGGCTATGAGAAACCTAGATAGTGTACTAAAAAGCAGGGACGCTTTGCCAACAAAAATATGTCTAGTCAAAGTTATGGTTTTTTGAGTAGTAACGCAAGGATTTGAGAGTTGGACCATAAAGAAGACTGAACACTGAAAAATTGATGCTTTCCACTGTGGTGCTCTTGGACAGTGAGAAAATTAAGCCAGTCCATCCTAAAGGAAATCAAACCTGAATATTCATTGGAAGGACCAACGCTGAAGCTGAAGCTCCAATACTTTGGCCACCTGATGCATAGAACTGACTCATTGGAAAAGACCCTGATGCTGGGAAAGATAGAAGGTGGGAGAAGAAGGGGACGACAGAGGATGAGAAGGTTGGATGGCATCACTGACTCAATGGGCATGAGTTTGAATAAACTTTGGGAGTTAATGATGGACAGGGAGTCCTGGCATGCTGCAGTCCATTGGGTCACGAAGAGTCAGACATGACTGAGGGACTGAACTGAGCTGAACTAATGGAAAATGTTACTCCTGCCTCTATTTATTTTACCTGCTCTTGTGTTATTATTGTTACACATTATATGCCTATATATTTTAGAAATCTATTCAATATATCATTAAAGGTGTTAGTTTTATAATTTTGCATCTTTTAAAAAAGATTAGATATGAAGGCAGAGCAAGTATATATTTATATTTTTTGTTACATTAAAAATTATTGTCCATTTCTGTATTCCTTAATTTCTTCCTGAAGATTTAATTACCATAGTGTGGAAAATCCCTGTTCCAAAACAGCTTTATTCTCACCCATCTTCTTTAAGCCATTAGTGCTGAATCTACTACATCTCTATGTATTTATTATAAGCCAAACAATACAATTATATATGTATATATATATATGTCTACACATATATCCATATATAAATATGTGTGTGTGTGTGTGTATGTGTGTGTGTGTATAACTGTTACATCTACTTATATATGACATTACTATAGATGGTCTTTCCAGGTGGTGCTAGTGGTGAATCTGTCTGTCAGTGCAGGAGATGCAAGAAACATGGGTTTGATCCCTGGGTCAGGAAGATCGCCTGAAGTAGACATGGCAGCTACTCCAGTATTCTTACCTGGAAAATTCCATGGACAGAGGAGCCTGGTGGGCTGTAGTCCATGGGGTCACAAAGAGTCAGGCATGATTGAGTGATTGAGCACACACACAATTACTGTATATATAAATAGAGTTTTATACAATAGTTTTTGAATAAATTAAGAGAAAGGAAGTAAAGTAAGAAGCATTTATACCATTTTCTGTAATTACATAATTATTTTCACTGGTGGTCTTTATTTTTTCTTATGGGTTTGAATTTCTATCTAGGTTTACATGCTTTCTGACTAAACAACTTCCTTTAGTATTTTTTGTGTTATGGGTTATGTAGATGAGTTTGCTCAGGTTTTGCCTTTGGAAAAAAATGTCTTTATTGCATCTTCATTTTTTGAAACATACTGTTCCTGGGTATAGTATAACATTCTTGTTTGAAAGCCCTTCTTTGGGAGATGGAGTGAGGGTTATTGATTATTTTACCCAGTCTTCTAGACTCTATTGTTCTTAATGAGAGTTGTCTATTAATTTTATTGGAGAATGGCTCCATTGTAAGAGGTAAGTTATTTTATCTTGCTGCTTTCAATGATTTCTTTCATTTTCACTTACCAAGATTTTTGGGCTTCCCAGGTGGTGCTAGTGCTAAGAGACATATGTTTGATCCCTGGGTTCTGGAAGATCACCTGGAGGAGGGCAAGGCAACCCATTCCACTATTCCTGCCTGGACAGAGGAGCCTGGTAGACTAGAGTCCTATGGGGTCGCAAAGAGTTGGACACAACTGAAGCTATGCTGGTGGTTTTCCACATTTCTCTGAAGCTGTATTCAGTTTTCACCATTCTCTTTTTCTCTTTGTTTTTCAATTTGTAATCTTTTATCATTCTATCTTTAAGTTCATAAATTTGTTTTTCTGCCAGTTCAAATCATCAATGAAACATCTCTAGTGAATTTCTTTCTTTTTTTTTCTTTTTTACTTTTCAACTGCAAAATTTTCATTTTGTTTCTTTTCAAAAGTTCCATCTCTTTATTATTGTTTTCCATTTGATGAGACTTTGTCATCTTACCCTCCTTTGATTCATTAAACATGGTTTAAATATGTACTCTATATTTTGAGTGTATTTATAATATTTGCCTTGCAACTTTTGTCTCTTAAACCCAACATTTGGGTTTCCCTGAAATGTAAACAATATTTCTGATAAAAGGCATCTATGCTATCAACATAATTTTATTTCCTCAGTATTCTAAATAAACCATTTTCTTAAATATTATTACGTGTTGTGCTGCATTAACTATGTTAGTGTGCTAGGTTGTATCTGGTAAATTAATATTCTGATATATTATTAGTAATGTTGATGGCTTAATCCAACAGTATTCATATGAATTTTATAAAATTCTATTAGAATCAGTAGCTTTTGTTCTTTGACTTAGTATTCTAAATATTATTTTATGTATGTTTAGAGAGTAACTGCTTTTATTATAAAATAAGTAGAAAAATATGCATATATTATGTATATAATCTGATTGGTAGAATGTTAGCACTTTCACTTTTCAATGTGTGTCCATTTAATAGAAAATTCAACAGGTGAAATATATTTATCACAGCAAAGTATGCTAATCCTTTCTAGATATGAACATGATATGGGAAATAACATTCTTAAATATGTTCATATTTTAATCTATTTGAAATTAACAAATAAGTTTCTCTAAGGCTACTTTTAGGAATTCGTGAACTCTTAGGATGTAAATGAAAATTTTGAGTCAAGGAGAAATATGTAACTTTTCTGGAGTAAAAAGAAAAATTGTAATTAATTAGAAAGCCTAAGTTCTTTGACACCATCAAAAGGAATTTCAATTAAAATAATAAATTAGTAAGGTTTTTGAATAATACTGATATAAAATTAATCTCTCTATATATTAATTATAATTATTGACATGCAGAAACAGAAAGTTTGCCTTTGGTGCCATTTTGACACAAACTGTAAACCTTATCACAAACATTAAGGTTGACAAATTAGAACATTGGAACCACAGAATATTAAGAACTAAAATTGCTAGTTAAGATAATGTCATCAATGGTTACTTCTTTCTCAGAAAACTCTGGAAATCTTAGTGCTAACAAAATTACTTATTTATTTATTTTTTATTCGTGTGAAGTGTAATTAATTCACTGCTCCTGTGAACTGATAATACGCAGGCTTTTGCTTTATGAAGTTGTTGCTAGACATGTGCATAATACCAGAAGGATCTATTGAGTTAGTTTCTCTAAAATTTGACTCTAAAGATGGGAAATATTTACTATATTTCTTTCTACAGGAAAATATACGTGTATGAGTCATTATGGGATGCAAGCTGGAAGCCTGAGTTCTTCAGTGATTTAAACGGTGGCTCTAGTGGTAAAAAACCTGCTTGCTAATGCAGGAGAGGTAAGAGACGCAGGTGTGATCTCTGGGTTGGGAAGATCTTCTGGGGGAGGGCCTGACAGTCTGCTTTAGTATTCTAGCCGGGATAATTCCATGAATAGGGGAGGCTGGTGGGCCACTGTCCACAGGGTTACAAAGAGTCGGACATGACTGAAGCGACTTAGCATGCATTCAGTAATGATACTTTTCTTATATCCTGGTCAAGGTTTATACTTAGGTTTTAGTATAAAAGCTTTGAATAAAATAACATAGAAAGTTAACACCTTCTACTTGATCTCAGGCTTAGGCATTAAAGCTTAAAATTTGCTTACAGTTATTATTCTTGGCTAGTGTAATTATAAATGTGATTAGTAAGAATAAAATGCAATTATACTGTTTATAAAACCAGTAGTGATTTTTCAACTTCAAAAATTTACTTCTCTCAGAGAAGTTAACTTCTTTGAGCAAGGTACTGCTTATATTTCTTTTAATTCTGTATATTTATTTTTTCAATTATCTAGTCTACTAGGGATAGGAGAATTATCCAATTCCCTTATCACTTCCCTATCCCAACTTCCCACTGATGTATTTCATATATCTTAATATCAAATCAATATTGAATATTATGGCTCAGTATTATTACAGCGGGTTATGAGTTTTACAAATAAACATTTAGTTCTTACATTTTGTACACTTTCGATACCAAGATAAATGAGCTACATTTCCTGATAGTTTAGGATCAAAACAGACTTTTAAATAGATGATTGCATTAAAATATGGGTGTCCTATGAAAGAAATATTCAGCCCTAACTATGGAGGCATTTGGGATTTCTGCTTGGACAATAGCTTCCCAGGTCAGTTATTAGTTTCCCTGGGAAATGATGAGGGGAAGGAAAGGAAAGTTCTAAATTCCAGAGAGAGGGAGCAGGTAAAACACAGATTTTTTTGTTGTTTAGTTGCTAAGTCATGTCTGACTCTTTAGGGGACCCATGGACTGTGGTCCACCAGGCTCCTCTGTCCATGGGATTTCCCAGGCAAGAATACTGGAGTGGGTTTCCATTTTCTTCTTCAGGGCATCGTCCCAACCCAGGAATCGAACCTGTGTCTCCTGTATCGGCAGGCAGATTCTTTGCCACTGAGCTACCAGGGAAGTCTAAAGAACAAATACTAGCGGTAAATAATGTATGATTGCAAGCAATTTAGTAGTAGAATGATCTATGTGCATTGGTGTGCGGGAGCTGATCCCTACTTGCTCACAAGACCCATTTGTGCATGTTTTTCCCCTACATTGTTTTCAATGAAATCTCTTTGGTAGCTCAACATTGGCCATGTCCAGAGTATTAACATGATGGCACTTGGCAAATTTCAGTGCTGTTCCCTTTCCTTCCTCCTGCCTTGCTTTTTGTCCTGGAAGGCTGATTGTTAAACATTTATCAGGACAAAAGTGCTTTTGTAGTAAAATGTTTTTAAGAAAGTTACACACTAGGATGTATGCAAAAAGCATGCAGAATTATGACTTAGCTACTTGAGCAAGGACCTGAAAGACTGTATTTCTCACAGCTTCTCTAGGGGATATTTCTATACTCTAAAGTATGGGAAATACTGACAAATATATGACGGGAAGCTGTTGAGGATTTTGAGGTGAAAAGATGGCTCTGATGATTTGTAGTGGAACTGAAATCAGTGTCCAAGAAACCAGTGACTGCTTGGTTCATGAATAAATGGACAATCTTTACTTGTTTTCTGGGAATTTAAATTGAACGCTTAGAGAGCTGTTCAAAAGAAAAGGAGCACTTCAGAGTCAGATGCAGTGCTCATGGGGAGAGCTACAGGGGTTGAAGAAAACATCTTTTATTTTTCTCCAGGTTGAGCAAGAGGCTTCCTATAGCATGAGGGAGGAAATATTTCTCTATTTTATTGTAATGACAGTGAATGACTATTGTTAAATTCTCAAATGCTTATAGAAGAATTTAGAAGAGAAGAATGGAGGTCCTTCAAACTATGGAGACAGAATAGATTTGGTTGAACTACCAAGCAATGTATTGCTTTGACAATAGGACAAGATTCTGCTTAAGCCAAACTGCAAAAGAGCCATCAACACTTTATAAACTGTTGAAATAACTTCTTTATCAGTAGAGCATCACACTGTTTCACCACTTAACTTTCATAACTTTATCTTCTTTGAGCTATTTAATTTCTTATTATGATCTTGAGTGCTTGGCAGACAGATGCATATAAAATGACATAATGGACCTTTTATGGGCTATTCAACTGGTGATCTTTGAACTCATATTGCTAAGTAGTCTGTGGAAAGATAAGCCATTTTAGCCAAGCTTTAAAGCAATCTGCATTTCAAACCCACACTGATAGTGTATTTATTGGTTCTAGTAAGATATTATACATTGTTAAACTTTTTTTTTTTTTTAATGATATGAGAATCTGTCAGGTTTAGGAAAGAGTGATTATGTTTCATTCAGTTCACTGGCCATAAATTTCATGATAGAGTTCTGGTATATTACCTTTCACACAGTCATTTTGGTTGTACTCTGGGGGTCTAAAAAGATTCAAATTGAGTAAACTGTAATGTAACTATACTCCAGATGAATTGGCTTAAACATTAAAGCTGTAGATTGAAAAAATCTTACATAGGTAAAGATTAAGATGTGAAGAAACAGCTTCCAACTATAACTGTCCTTAGAAATGCAAAATTTCTGAGTGTCTTTAGTAATGAAGATGGAGATACTACGCAGTTACTTAAAACTTTTCTCTGGATAATCCTTTACTGCTAAGGAGGAAAATGAACCAAGATAATATTATCATATACTCTCATTAGACTATGAATACATCTAGGAAAAGATGAGAAAAAAAAAATGTTAAGAACTGTAAGGAGTCTGAGATATTTTTGTAATTGTGAGCTTAAAAAATTCCCTGCCATAGGTACATAGATGCTAGCAGAAGACATAGGGCTCCTGGTTGGAGACACAAAGACTTATTGTTCTCAGACCAACAGGAAACATGTTTTTGCTTCAGTTTCATTAGTTCCCTGAGATGGACACACCCTAAGGTGACCTACTTCCTGATGTTCATGCTTTTGTGTAATCCCCTCTCCTTGAACATGAGAGGGATCTACAACTTTCTTTTAACCAGAGGAATATAGTGAAAATGATAAACCTTTTAAAGTTAGCTTTTGTTGTATGGCAAAGGTGATAAGGTTTCCCATGATCACATTATATTAAGATTCTATCTTAGCAGATGGGAGCTGGAGACCAAATCCAGTTTATGTGCATGAGGAGGTAAGTCCCATGTTGGAGGACCCACTTGTCAATAAATTGCAGGGGGTCATTAGAAACTATGGGGAGCCTCTTATCAACAGCAAGGAAAACTGAAGGTCCACAGTCATACAACCATAGTGAAGTGAAGTGAAGTCGCTCAGTCGTGTCCGTCTGTTTGTGACCCTATGGACTGTAGCCTACCAGGCTCCTCCATCCATGGAATTCTCCAGGCAAGAATACTGGAGTGGATTGCCGTTTCCTCCTCCAGGGGATCTTCCTGACCCAGGGATCGAACCCAGGTCTCCTGCATTGTACAACCATAAGTAACTAAAAATAACCTGAATGAACTTGCAGGCAGAGTCTTCCTCTGTTGGGACTCTAGATGATCAAAGACCCTGATTGGCAACTTAACTGCAGCCTTGTGAAATCTTGAGAACAGGACCAGTTTAAGGTGTGTCTGGATACCCAGGAAATAATATGTGAGAAAATAACTGCATCTTGTCTTAAACTACTAAATGAGACACATTTAGTACATTAGTACACATTAGTACACATTTGTTATGTGGTGCAGAAAACATGGCTGAAATCCCTTGCGAGCAGAAGCAGGTCTTGGTGGATCTGTCCACACAATGGGTCTGTGTCACAGTTGGTGACCCTTGAGACTCGGAAATTCTAATTTCATATAAGGTATTCTAGAAAGCCTGTATAAACTTTCTCTTCTTAAGAACATATTATAATCCTGTACAGGAAATCTGCCTTCTGGCTCTGAGGAAGGTACTATATTCATCTTTCAAGGCTGTTTGCTATACAAATATCCTTGAAAAAGTCATCTGGGACAACTGCTGTCACAAGATTAGACATGGAGAATTGTTGCCAACAGCTCAGAGGTACTTTCAGCACTCTAGGAGAATTTCCATATACTTAGCGGGATACAGTTTTCTGGAAGAGACTCATGTTGTGTCTCATTCATGCCAAAAGGTTCATTTGGGGAAATAAAATAACTTAGCCTATTTTATAAAATAATGTTTAGTTATGTAGTTTCTCCCTTGATAAACAAATTATAATCACAGTTGCTGATGCACAGATTATATTGTACTTTGATATAGAGTAGCTATGGGATTCTGGGGAACTTAAAAATATCCATTAAAAGATACAGGGAGAATTTTATGCTCTGTCTTAAATATAGAGATATAAATGTACTATCTCATTTTCAGTACTCAAAATAATGGTATTTTAAGATATATAGACATAAGAATCTGAAGATGTTACAGAACATTAATAAAAGTTATTAAAATCATTTTAAGTAACCATTTTAAGCTATAAATATTTTTCTTGTTTTTTAGTTCTTAATATTTTTAATTTAGAGGATTAAATACAAATTGTGACTCCATGAGTAGACTTAAGTCTTGGGTGCTTTATCATGAGAGCTGGAACATCAGACTAAATGAATAAGACTTTATTGATTTTGGTAGTATTTGCTCAAGATGCAGGATTTAGGATCTTGACAAGGATCTCAGGAGATGATCTAGATTCCACTAGAGTAAATTTTAAGTGTGGAAATATTGATAGTCAAAGTGAATGAGCACTCAAGAATCTGTGCCTGTGATATTGTAGCTAATAGGGAAAAATGTATTTGGACATTTAGATGAGAAAATATACACTTCTCATATACATATTGGGGTTTATCCACAGTTCCTGACTCACATCTTCCAAAACCTTTGGAATTTCTTGAGTGATAAGTGCATGGAATAATATTTGATCTCTTGCCCTGAGTTCCTGAAAACTGAGGGAGCTTGTGGTTGAATCAATCAACAATGGCAATGGTTTAATCAACCTTGCCTATGTAATGAAGCTTCCATGAAAACTAAGAGACAAGGATTGGAGACCTTTCGTGATGGTGAACACATGGGGATTAGGGAAAGTGGCACACCTGTAATGGCAATGGAAGTTTTGAGCTCTTTCCCCAAGCTTTGCCCAAGGAATCTGTTCTTCTGGCTGTTGATTGTTACTCTCTAATATTCTTTTACAATAAATCAGTAATCTAGTGGGCAAAGTGGATTTTCCCAAATTCTGTGAGCCATTCTGTTTAAAGTACAGATAACAACCTGGGCTTATAATTGGCATCTTGAGCTAGAGGGGGTGTTTGAAACCTCCAGTTGTACATAGTCTGTCAGAAACACAGGTACCAACCTGGTCTTGCATCTACCCTTGTAGAGGGCAATGCCTGGGATCAGCCCTTTAGTTTAGTGAAATCTGATTCTATTTCCAGGTAGATAGAGTCAAGATTGAGCTGGCACTCAAGAATAGCTCATTTGTGTGGGAAAGATCACACACACACACACACAGACACACAGAATGAATTGAGTCTAAGAACCCTAAAGCTATCTCCAGAAGTAATTTTTAAGAATGAATGATCTGATAGATAAAGGAAATTGTCCTATTAAACATTAAATTCTCTTTCTTATTAACAGTATCTGGACCTAGGCCAATTTTGATTCAGAGACCACTCATTAAAGAAAGTATTTGGTCCTTTGGCAAAAGGATTCTGTAACACCATAGCAAATGTACAAGCTAATGTACCTTCAGTGGGACACAAATCTTTGCAAGACAATTAAGACTCTTTGGTAAGTTTGACAGTATTGATTACATTCCACCCTGGAATGGCCATTCATTCATTCAGATGGGGATAGAGACATATGCTGTGTATGGGTCTGCCTTTCCTGCCTCCAAAGCCACAACCAACACTCTTATTAGAGGACTTATAGACTGTTTGTTTCATGGACATGGGCTTCCATAAAATATCACTTTTTTTTTTTTTTTTTTTTTTCATTTATCTTCATTAGCTGGGGGCTAATCACCCTACAATATTGTAGTGGTTTTTGTCATACATTGACATGAATCAGCCATGGATTTACATGTGTTCCCCATCCCGATCTCCCCTCCCGCCTCCCTCCCCATCCCATCCCTCTGGGTCTTCCCAGTGCACCAGCCCTGAGCACTTGTCTCATGCATCCCACCTGGGCTGGTGATCTGTTTCACCCTTGATAGTATACTTGTTTCAGTGCTGTTCTCTCAGAACATCCCACCCTCGCCTTCTCCCACAAAGTCCAAAAGTCTGTTCTGTACATCTGTGTCTCTTTTTCTGTGTTGCATATTGGGTTATCATTACCATCTTTTTAAATTCCATATATATGCATTAGTATACTGGCTCGGGGGTCGCGTAGCCATTTTATAAAAATAAATAAATAAATAAATAAAAAGAAAGTAATGTGCAGGAATTAGCTGTGACTGTGCGATCCACTGGTCCTACCACCCAACCTAAAAGCTATTAGACTGATAGCAGATTGGAATGATTGCAAAGCTGAACTGGCAAATCAGAAGTGATACTTTTGAAATGGCCAGGTATCATTGTCCAGGATTTGGGATCCACCTTAAAGCAAAAATGTTTGTATAGTGCTACATACATATTAGGAGGAATTCATGGACCTGATACTCACATGTTAAAAGGAATGGCCAAGCTTATCATGATTCCAAGTGATTCCTTGGGGAATATTGCTTCCTATCCCTGCTAATCTGAGTTCTGCAAGATTGGGTGCCAATGGGAGAAACATTTCAGCCAAGGGACATATCAAGAATTCTACTGAACTCTTAAGAGACTGGCGCTGTTTGTTGAGGAGTCTGATTTCAAGGTCAAAACCTGGTATAACCTTTCAGACCCAAGTTTAGTTAATTAGCAAAGAAGCCTTTGTTAATTTGCAGGTTCATGACAGAAAGCCCTACCCACAGTAAGCTTAGTGTACAGCCTTGCCTTACAGACTTCTGGAGAAAGTTACTGCCAAAGACTCAGGTCTCCTCCCCAGGCCAGCTAGCATATTCACATTTTTGGCCGAGGCACCTCTGTTCAGAGGCCTTCTAGTCAGCTGAGATGTTTTTACCTTACCTCCTTACCAGGGGATCTTGACTGAGACAACTTTCTCCACTCTGACTCGGGACTGTTGCACTCTTATTACTTCCTACTCTTCTCCTCTAGACCCCAGTCACACACACACACACAACAGGAGTTTATTCAGAACGCCTTTTTATTAAGACAGTTCCCTCGTCTGCCCTAATCTGCCTGACTCCCACTTGGTACCACTCCATGGGGAAAAATTGAGCATTGGGAAAGCAGTGCCTTATTTTGCCTCTTTCTTACACTCCTGCAGAAAGTGAATAGAAGCTCAGTTGTTATTTTTAGCTTAATTGTCCCATGACCACCTTGACACCTGGCTGCTTTGGACTTCATGCAAAGGAAAAGCAGGTAAAAAAAGGAGTCATCAAGTTGTCAGGGGTCAGGGACACTGATCATCAATCTGAGACAGAACTTCAGTTACAAAGTGTGGTAGGGAGTGATATTGTTGGCACCCAGAGAAGCTATTTGGATGTCTTTTGGTACACTCCTGCCCAATTCTGACGGTCAATAGATAAATACATTAATTTCTGTCAGGGAAGGTCGTGGTGATCCCTTGGGCACAAGCGTCTGTGCCATGCCATAAGGAAATACTGCAAGACTGCCACATGCAAAACTTCAAGCTGAGGGGGAGCAGGCCAGTCAATCCCGAAGGAAATCAACCCTGAATGTTCACTGGGGTGGCTGATACTGAAGCTGATACTTTCACCACCTCATGTGAAGGGCCAGCTCGTTAGAAAAGACCCTGATGCTGGGAAAGATTGAAGGCAGGAGGAGAAGGGGAAAACAGAGGACACGATAGCTGGATGGCATCACTGACTCAATGGGTATGAGTTTGGGCAGGCTCCAGGAGATAGCAAAGGACAGGGAAGCCTGGAGTGCTGCAGCTCATGAGGTCTCAAAAAGTCAGACGTGACTGAGTGACTGAACAACAATAAGAGATAAGAAGACAGGTATCTATTGCAATATTACATTGAGGGGTTTTAATTTGTCTTACTAATCTCCTACTTCTAAGTTTCCCCATGAACACTGACCTCTGTGAACCTTGAAAAAACTTCTGGCAATTCACATGCAAACACAAAAGACCCAAAATAGCAAAGCAGTCTTGGGAGAGAAGAATGGAGCTGGAGGAATAAGCCTTCCTGACTTCAGATTATACTACAAAGCTACAGTCATTAAGACAGTATGGTACTGGCACAAAAACAGAAATATAGACCAATGGAATAAGATAGAAAGCCCAGAAATGAGCCCATGTACCTATGGGCACCTTATTTTTGACAAGGGAGGCAAGAATATACAATGGGGCAAAAACAGCCTCTTCAATAAATGGTGCTGGGAAAACTGGACAGCTAAATGTAAAATAATTAAATTAGAACACTTCCTAACACCATACACAATGATAAACTCAAAACGGATTAAAGACCTAAATGTCAGACTAGAAACTATAAAACTCTTAGAGGAAAATATAGGTAGAACACTCCATGACATAAATCAAAGCAAGATCCTCAAAGACCCATCTCCTAGTGTGATGGAACTAAAAATGAAAGCAAACAAGTGGGACCTGTTTAAAATCGAAAAATACGCATGTATCCCATTGTTCATAGCAGCACTATTTGCAACAGCTAGAACATGAAAGCAGCCTAGATGTCCACTGACAGATGAATGGATAAAGAAGTAGTGGTATATGTACACAATGAAATATTACTCAACCATAAAAAGGAACACATTTAAGCCAGTTCTGATGAGATGGATGAACCTAGAACCTATTATACATGGTGAAGTGAGTCAGAAAGAAAAAGATAAATATAGTGTTCTAACACACATACATGGAATCTAAGAAAATTGTACTGAAGAATTTATTTACAGGGTAGCAATGGAGAAACAGACATAGAGAAAAGACTTATGGACATGGGGAGAGAGGAGGAGAGGGTGAGATGTATGGAAAGAGTAACATGGAAACTTACATTACTATACATAAAATAGATAGCCAATGGGAATTTACTATATGGCTCAGGAAATTCAAACAGGGGTTCTGTATCAACCTAGGGGGTGGGAATGGGGAGGGAGATGGAATGGAGCTTCAAGAGGGGATATATGTATACCTACGGCTGATTCATGTTGGGGTTTGACGGAAAACAACAAAATTCTGTAAAGCAATTATCCTTCAATTAAAAAATTAATTAAAAAAATAAATGCTTTTGAAGATGTGAAAAGAAATGTATATTAAGTGGGTAAACCAGTACAAGAGGTGGACACTGTGGTGCACTCTAGGTTCTATTAAAAGAAGGATTAGAAGTGCTGCTGGCAGTGTGGATGGAAGATAGCCTCCAGCTCTCAGGTTCTTCAGGGATCACCTCTGCTATAGAAATCTAGAGATCCATACTCTTCTCACAGCCTAAATCCAATGATTGATAGAGGCATAATATAAAGGCCTAGCTATTTTGGTTTCTAACAGGATAACTGATAAAGCATATAGCTCCAGACATGGCCACAGTTTCGCTGTTGGGATTTCTGTCTCTGAATGATACTTTTCCTTTCCCCTTCATTCTGGAATCACTGATTCCAAGGACACTCACTAATGAAGAGTCTGCCAAAGAAACTCCAGTGGGAATCTCTTGGGCTACCCAACATGTGCCAATTTTTTATTTTGAATAACTAAAATTCTAATGACTCATAGGCTGAAAGTATAATCTACCTTAGTCTAATTAATTCTTTTGAACTCATTTCCAAGTTAAAAATTTAACTTTAAAAATTAAGTACAGTGTTTTGAGTTATACAGGTATAAGGGTTTCCCTGGTGGCTCAGACAGTAAAGAATCCACCTGCAAAGTGGAAGATCTGGGTTCAGTCCCTGGGTTGAGAAGATCCCCTGGAGAAGGAAATGGTTACCCAATCCTGTATTCTAGCCTACAGAATTGCATGGACAGAGGAGCATGGCAGTCCACGGGGTTAAAAAGAATCAGACATGGCTGAGAAACTTTCACTTTCACTTTCTTTTAAATTTTGATAGCTGATTTACATTTTAGGCTTCATAAATATTGAAATAAAATGTTTCAGGTATTTGTTTATGAAAAATTCTGGGCCATTATAAATAAAACCATGAATAGGTATGTACTTTAATCCATACGAAAATAAAATTATGTATTGGGAACCTATAATTGTCTTATATTGCATATTTGGATATTATTCAAAGGCTGTAGTTGATCATGTTGTCTTGAATGACATTTAAAGACTAAATGTTTGCATCCCCACCACTTCCCTGCCCACCCCATACGTTTGTACGTTGAAATCCGAACCATCAGTGTGATGACATTTGGAGGTAGGGCTTTTAGAGGATGATTATGTCATGAGAATGGAGCCCTAAAGAATAGGATTGATATCCATATAAGGAGATCCCAGAGACCTCCTTTGCCCCTTTTGTCTTATGAGTTATAGAGATAAGATGGTCCTCTATGAATCAGGAAGCCGGAACTCACCAGACACCAAATCTGTCAGTACCTTGATTTTGGATTCCCAAGCATTCAGAGCTGTGAAAGATGCTGTTTAGAAGCCACACAGTCAATTTTATCATGTTACAGTAGCCTGAATGGACTAAGACAGCAGGCTACTTTTGCTTATTGAAATGAGGAGTCTCAGAAATTCACTGAAGATCAAATTATTTGTAAGAGAAACATGGTTTCTCAGTATTAAACTTCATTCTACTGCAGGCCAAGTTTTACTTATGGCAAAAATGAAGCTATGTTTTAAAATGTTTAGTAACTCAAATAAATCAAGATTTCAGAAAAAATGTCCACACGGCAATGCTGTAGTATTGTAATATACATGTCACACATACACACACACACAAACACACAGATGATGATGAAAATTGAAATACTTGTAACTGACTTATATGTGTAACTTTGAAGGGAAAATAGTCTGTATTCCATATTTTCACAAAATAACTTCTTCATAAATTGAAACTTGCCTTATAATATCCTTGTTTCCAGGCTAAACCAGATCCATCAGGAATCAATGTCTTTATATAAGTGTCCAGTGTAATTTTTATGAGGACAAGAGATTGTCTCATTTTCCCATGACTCTGTGCTAATCACAGTCTGGAATTACAGCCCTCCCATCTTTCCTTAAGATAATGCTAACTCCACTGCTCTGATTGGAGCAGTAGGATGATTGAAGACAATGCCAAGCTTTCCTTTTCTGTTCCCAAACTGAGTCATTGACCATAGTTCACAAGTATAAGTATATACAATAGCCTTTTCTGAAATTTTGAAATTCCTAAGATAAATATAATTTAGGGGGAAGATGTCTTCCAAAAAAAATTCCAAAATGGCCACTAAAATTTAGTTCTTTAGTATCATCATTTACTTTTTTGGCTTCCAATCAAAGGTGAGGAGGAGGTGTATTTAAAAAGAAACTGCACTGTGGTTTCCTAAAGAGATTGTCTTGTTCAAAAACTTTCCCACCATGAGATTTCCCTTCTCTCTCTACTTTATGGACCGTTTCTTTTCTTCAACCTTCCATAATTTTATTTTTCTCTCTTAGAGTTTGAACATATGCTGCCTTCACCTTTGCCTACAAGGATGATCAGTAGACATCACTGTCTGTAACAGTATGTCACACCACTCACTCCTGTGCTATTCAATGTGTAGTGGGCAGAGTAAGAATGTACTTCTCCATAGACAGAAAATGTGTTTATCACATTGACTAATAGCTACCTCATATTTGCTTTGTGTTTCTAATGTTCTGCAGCAGAGTTGCAACTGAATTTAGCTATATTTGCTTTGTATGACCATTATAATTAAGTAAACAATCAGATAAATGTTGACTATCATATTTTTTGAGGAAATCCTAGAAATAGCATGATTAAACTCAGACAAAAACAAGGATGCCAATGATCTAGAACATTATTTAACATTGTTCTGGAAGTACTAGCAGAATGCAGTTAGAGATAAAAGAAAAGAAATATATTTTAAAGGAGGAAAAAATATTTTATTATTTACATATATCATTCTAACTTGAAGCTCAAATAGAAGCAAATGAAACATTGCTGAAAAAGGTTAAATGATTCAGAAATTAGGTTAATTTACACAATTTAAAGCCAAGCCAAGTATAAGAAACGTTGCTTACAGCAACAACACATTAAAAGATAAAATACATTAAGAAATAAAAAGCATAGAAATGAATGAAAAATTCAAATGAGATGTAAAAATGTATATTGTCCTAAGTGAAAAAAAAAATGCTTAAGATTTCAATGGTTGATAACATGAAGCTTCCAATTTTCCCTGAATTCACAAATAAAATCAACAAGTAAATCCAATTTTTAAAATTCTTCTTCTTCTTAGGCAAAAGGACTCTAATGTTAATGTAGGAAAATAAACATGATAATATCCCCAATTCTGATACATTAGTTTCCTTATTGCTGCTCTAACAAATTACCAGAAAGATAGTGGCTAAGAATTACAAATTTATTGTCTTATTGTTTTGTGGGTCACAAGTCTGATTTTGGTCTCATTGAGCTAAAATCAAGATGTCAGTAGGGCAGAATTCCTTTCCGGAGGCTTTAGGTGGGAACCTTGCCTTTTCCACCTTTGTGAGGCTACCAGCCCCTTTCCTTTTTCTTTACCAGAGATGGCTGACTGGATCCTTCTAACAACGCATCATTCTGACCTTCTCTTCTGCCTTCTTCTTTGATATTCAAGGACTCCTGTGATTATATTAAATAAATAATCCGAGGAAATCTCACAACCCTAAATTCAGCTGGTTTGCAAACTTAATTCCAATTCAACCTCAATGACTCTTTGCCACATAACGTAAGATATTCACAGGTTCCATAAGGTAGAGCATATGCATCTCTGGCGGACATTATTCTGCCTTCCACAAATGGCTAATTCTAGTCACTCTACTTGTTTACTCATTTCCCCATCTACCCACTTTTGTCCTTTCAATCTTACTTAAAACTTTAAAAAGATCATATGTGAATGTGCTTTATAAACTGTGAAGCAATCTACTCAGTAAAATATACAAATTACTTTACTTGTGTTATTTATACATTAATTTATTTTATGTAAGTGATAATGTCTTCCTTTCACATTGCTCAGTCTTCCTGTAGCATATGCTACTAAACGTAACAGCAAGCAAATGAAAAACTAAATATGAACCCAACCAAAGAAAGGAAAAAAAATGCATTTCCTTAATTTGCTAGAGAAGTGTCTCATTAACCTATACCAAATTCCCTTTCAATCAAACTTTTCAGTTGCATAAAATAAATTCAATTTTTTGTTTAAATGAAGCACTGTGAAAACTCTACCTCATTAAATAAATACATTGAACTTTGGTATTAAAAGTGAGAAATATCAAATAATAACATATTTCTGAATATATAGGGCATAATTTCATGCAAATTGACACAGTGCAATTAATTCTGAAATATTGACTAAATATGGATAAATCAGTAAGTAACAGCTAACAGAAAAATTAAGAACAAATACATGTTAAAGCTTAGCTAAATCTATGAAAATTTGCATTTGTATACTTTTTATTAATAATGTACAGAATAGGAAGTTCTATCTAACTATATTTCCAAATGTTTCATAGAAATCAATTTAACATCTTTGAATTATAAATTAAATGATTTTGATGGTTTAATTAAACTCCAACTCTGCTACATAAAATTTATCATCTGTGCACTACTATAAAATTGTTATCCTTTACTAGATTTGAATACTAAAAATATGCAAAGTCCATCCTTAGATCCAAAGACTATGTTAAAAGATGTAATTGTTCATTCTTCTAGGCTGCTATTTTTTAACCTGCTCTCTGGATGTTAAATAATATTTATTTATTGACATAAAATAAACATTTTGAGAAACAGTATGTCATATTCTTGAATGAACTCATCAGATAGCTTTACATTTCTCAATTTTCCTTTCTAGGATAATATTCCTTTGACTGAAGAAAACAATGAAGATATCTCAATAACAAAATGTGAAGTCTGCTTGAAGAGCAACTCAATATTTAAGTCATTGACCATCAAACTTTTCTTTATCATCACATAACTAGTTTTGAAACTTTCTTTGTTATAAATGCTAACATTGAAGTGAAATATTGCAGAAGAGTAAAGACTTAAGAAAGAATGATGTAAAGACAGAATGAAAAAAAGTAAGGAGGAAGAGAAAGAGAAGGAGGGAAGAAGGAAGGAAACAAGAAAACCATTAAATGACATCATATTAATGTCTAGTAATAAGAATACAGGCCTATCAGGTTTTAGAGAAGGCATGATATCTCAAGTCTTGAAAATCACTTTAAGACAACATTTCTTTTAGCATATTAAATGTCATCAACCAACTGTCTTTAAAGAGATCAATCAGTAGAACATTTATTTGGATATCTCTATCTCTGGTTGATTTAAAAGTAGTAACATTTATGATCCTTGACTAAAGACCTGCTTTCTCTCTTACAAAACAAGATTAATTTACCTGAAATCTCAGAAGAACAATGAAATTAAAAATAAAAAAATAAAAACAATCTAAACACTAAATTGTGCACTTCAGACTTTAAATGTTATTGCATTCAGAAAAAGGAGAAATTCATCCAAACTGGATTATTCAAATACATTTTTCATAAAATTATTTTTTCCTTTAACTGAGGTTTATTTGACATCCTGAAAATTTTATAGCAATTGATTTGGCAAAGAAGAGATAGAAGTGTTTTCCAGGCAGGTGAAGTGAGAGGCCATGCCCTTCTGGCAAAATTGTAGTACAAATATGATGTTGATTAGTGGCTATGAACTGACTCTTCAATGATTTGGTTAACTATGTTATAATTAAATAACTGACAAACTTTCTGGTAGAAGCTGGAGGGTGTGTGTGTGTGTGAGAGAGAGAGAGAGAGAGATCTATAGTCATCCTCACCTTTGGTCTTACAGTACCTTCCATTCATATGCAGTAGAATTTCATTACAGTAAATTTCCTTAAAGAGTCTGGGTTATATAAGATGATACAGCATCCTGACTCCATATGAAGTTGTTTTCATGGCTTGTTGTAATATTGCTTTCTTTATTTTCTATGATAATTAATTCTATATGACAAATATTCTCTCATTCTTTTTCTATACCACAATCTCATGAGGGAAAAATACCTGACATGCCGTTTAGGGTATACCTTTTAAATTATGTACCAGTAACTATAGGGTGTTTTAAATCAGCAATAATAAAGTTGAAATTGGTCATTTAAGTATTACTTATCTTTGTCTTCATTCTTGCTGTAAAATGCTGAGCAAGGATGAGAACTAAAATGTTATAATTCCTATTAACCAAAATATCAAGAAAAATAAAGACTTTTATGGTGTGCTATCTGCCTGTGAAGTGATCCATGGGATGTATTGTCAATATCTGCTATTGTGATTTCACATTGGTTGAATTTAAAATTTTATACTTCTAATTTCATATATACTGCTATTATGAAAGAAAATAACTTAAAACCTCAAAATAATGACATTAAAATATTGGCACAGCAGTAAAGAGTCTGCCTTTATAGGAGATGCAGGAGACATGGATTAGATCCCTGGATCAGAAAGATTCCATGGTGGAGGAAATGGCAACCCACTCCAGTATTCATGCCTGGAGAATCTCGTGGACAGAGGAGCCTGGTGGGCTACAGGTTATAGCCTTACAGAGCTGGATATGACTGAGCACACATGAACACATTCATTCAATAAACTGAGAACTAACTGACATCAACATTCTTTCCTTTGTCTTTATTAACATGCCTTTCTGATCCAGTGTTTGGGGCGGGGGAAATATGTTCTTTTTTAAATTTTTTTTCATAATGATATCAGAGAAAAATATTTTAGTTAAGTGTTCAAAGAAATATCTATTACTGAAATTCACAACTGAGCTAACTAAAAATTACCTTATCAATACTATGCTTTACATTGTACAGGAGGCAGTGGTCAAAACCATCTCCAAGAAAAAGAAATGCAAAAAGGCAAAATGGTTCTCTGAGGAGGCTTTACAAATAGCTGAGAAAAGAAGAGAAGTGAAAGGCAAAGGAAAAAAGGAAAGATGTATTCACTAAATGCAACGTTCCAAACAATAGCAAGGAGAGATAAGAAAGCCTTTCTAGGTGAACAATGCAAAGAAATAGAGGAAAACAATAGAATGGGAAAGACTAGAGATCTCTTCCAGAAAATTAGAGATACCAAGGGAACATTTCATACAGAGATGGGTACAATAAATAAAAAAAGAAAGAAAGAAAGAAATAGCATGGACCTAACAGAATCAGAAGATATTAAGAAGAGGAGGAAAGAACACACAAAAGAACTGCACAAAAAATGTCTTAATGACTTGGAAAACAGCAAGGGTGTGATCACTCACCTAGAGCCAGACATCTTAAAATATGAAGTCAAGTGGGGCTTAGGAAGCATCACTATGAGCAAAACTAGTGGAGGTGATGGAATTCCAGCTGATCTATTTCAAATTCTAAAAGATGATGCTGTTAAGGTGGTGCATTCAATGTGCCAGCAAATTTAGAAATCACAGCAGTGGCCGCAGGACTGGAAAATGTGTTTTCATACCAATCCCAAAGAAAGACAATGCTGAAAAATGTTCAAACTACCACACAATTGCACTCATTTCACACACTGGCAAAGTAACGCTCAAAATTCTCCTAGCCAGGCTTCAATTCTGTGTGAACTGTGAACTTCCAGATATTCAAGATGGATTTAGAAAAGGCAGAGGAACCAGAGGTCAAATTGCCAACATCTGTTGGATCATCAAAAAAGCAAGAGAGTTCCAGGAAAACATCTATTTCTGTTTTACTGACTATTCCAAAACTTTTGACTGTGTGGATCACAACAAACTGTGGAAAATTCTTAGAGATGGGAATACCAGACCACCTGACCTGCCTTCTGAGAAATCTGTATGCAGGTCAGGAAGCAACAGTTAGAACTGGACATGGAACAACAGTTGGGTTCCAAATTGGGAAAGGTGTACGTCAAGGCGGTATATTGTCACTCTACTTATTTAACTTATACGCAGAGTATATCATGTGAAATGCCAGGCTGGATGAAGCACAAGCTGGTAGCAAGATTGATGGGAGAAATATCAATAACCTGATACTCAGATGACCCCACCCTTATGGCAGAAAGTGAAGAAGAAGTAAAGAGTCACTTGATGAAAGTGAAAGAGGAGAGTGAAAAAGCTGGCTAAAACTCAACATTCAAAAAACTAAGATCATGGCTTCCAGTTCCAATACTTCATGGCTAATAGACGGTAAAACAATGGAAACAGTGACAGACTTTATTTTCTTGGACTCCAAACCACTGCAGATGGTGACTGCAGCCATGAAATTAAAAGACACTTGCTTCTTGGAAGAAAAGTTATGACTAAACTAGACAACATATTAAAAAGCAGAGACATTACTTTTCTGACAAAGTTCTATCTAGTCAAAGTTATGGTTTTTCCAATAGTCATGTATAGATGTGAGAGTAGGACCATAAAGAAAGCTGAGAGCCAAAGAATTGAGGTGTTGTTGAAGACTCTTGAGAGTCTGTTGGACTGCATGGAGATCAAACCAGTCAATCCTAAAGGAAATCTATCCTGAATATTCACTGGAAAGACTGATGCTGAAGCTGAAACTCCAATACTTTGGCCACTTGATGCAAAAAACTGACTCATTGGCAAAGACCCTCATGCTGGGAAAGATTGAAGGTTGGAGAAGAAGGGGATGACAGAGGATGAGATGGTTGAATGGCATCCCTGACTTGATGGACATGAGTTTGAGCAAGCTCCAGGATTTGGTGATGGACAGGGAAGCCTGGCATGCTGCAGTCCATTCAGTCTCAAAGAGTCAGACAGGACTGAGTGACTGAACTGAACTGAGAGGGGCTTCCCAGGTGGCACTACTGGTTAAGAACCCGCCTGCCAATGCAGGAGATGCAAGGATGCGAGTTAGATCCCTGGGTCCAGAGAATCCCAAGGAGTAAGACACGGCAATCCACTCTAGTATTCTTGCCTGGAGAATCCCATCGACTGAAGAGCCTGACATCCTAGAGTACAGGGTCGCAAAGAGTAGGACATAACTGAAGTTACTTAGCAGGCCTAGATGAGAGTGGGGATGAGTCTGAAGCATCATTTTTGTTTTCACAAGGCTTGCTTTGTGGCATAGAAATTCATCCACACCATTCATGGAGGGGAGGTAGAATTATATATAGAGAAATATACTGTTAAACATATAGCCCACCATGTTCAGCTACTTTGAGCCTGAAAATAAACGTGTTTGTGTCCTAAGTCACATCAGTTGTTTCTGACGCTTTGCATCCCCATGGACTATAGCCCGTCAGGCTCCTCTGTCCATAGGATTTCCAGGCAAGAATACTGAAGTGGATGCCATTGCTTGCTCCAGGGGATCATCCCAGCCCAGGGATGGAACCCATCTCTCTTAAGTCTCCTGTGTTGACAGGCAGGTTCTTTACCACTAATGCCACCTGGGAAGCTCTAAAAAGTAAATGACCAGGATGTAAATCTGCTGCTCTCTTTTCCCTGTCCCAAAGCCAGATAACAATAATGATCTCAAAAACGACCGGTGTAGGTTTCAGGACACACTACCCATGCCTCAGCGATCAGTGTGTTTCTAGAGGCCATTTTCCATAGTTCTAAGAACTCTGATTTCTTCTCTATAAGATTATATAATACATGTTTTCATGAGTGCAAAGATGTTGTGGGGCCTAATGCTTATATAATCTTGGAGGTACACCTTAAGAAAAAGGATTCAAGAGTGCATATCCTTGTTAAGGTCCCATCGTATAAGGGCCCCAGAACCATAAGATTCTTTTCCTTTCCATTCTAAAGTCACCTTTGCAAATATTTCTGCAATCTATACCAAGGAATGCTTAGAAAATATAAGGCATTGGTGGACAATTGAAATACTGAGAAAGTACTTGAAATTAGCAAGCAGAAATTACTAAGAAGATAGTTTATTTCTTCAGGCTAAATTTAACAAGATTGACAGAATTGAAATTTAACCCATAGAATAACTGGGAAATCATAAATATTAACATTTGACCACACTTTAAGGAGATGACATAGGATGAGAAGTGGAGCTGAACTGGTTGCCAATTCTACCCAATAACGTATCCCAACTCCCTCTTTATCTTCCCTTTTCTTTTTGAAATTTGTTATCTTATTTTGATAATTTGTTTTTCTTTATTCACTTGTAAACAATATCTACCAGTAGAGAGTTTGAAATGTCAGATACTCACCAAACCAACCCCGAGCTGGGGCAAATGCATATGGCATATGGTTTTATAGTGGGAAATAAGATTATGGAATTTTGGTGATGACCTTCTGGGAAAAGATGTCTTTTCAAGTAAAAAGACCTGTGAGAGATGTTCTCAAGCCAGATTCCATAACTGGGTATCATGTCTAAAACTGTACTAAGTAATCTTAAAAGAACTAAGTTCTTTTCAGTTCAGTTCAGTCTTTTAAGTAATCTTAAAACAACTAACTTCCAAACCAATATGTTCAGGATTATATACAAAAGCGAATTCTTTTGTATATACAAAAACAAAATTCTTAAGAACCTGAGTAACTGATTTGATTTGTAAGGTGTAGAATGATTTGACCTTCAAAATATGGAAATTTGCAGTTATAAAATACCAAGTGTTTAGTTTTTTTAATTTAAATATTTTCTCTTTTTTAATGCTATAAAACACATCATATGGGGTCTACCCTCTTGAATTCTTAAGTGTACAGCAAAGTATTATTAACTATAAATACAGTGTTGTACTGAATATCTCTATAACTTTTTCATCTTAAGCGACTGCAAAAACTTACATATTGTGAACAACAGCCTCCCATTTCTCCCTTCTAGAATACCTGGCAATCACCATACTATTTTCAGCTTTAATGAGTTGGACTAGTTTAGACACCTCATATAAATGGAATCATACAGTATTTGTCTTTTGTGACTGACATTTTCTTCGTGTAATGCCTTCCACATTCATCTGTGTTGTAATATATGACAAGATTTTCTTCTTTTTTGTGACTGAATGTTATTCCATTGTATGAATATAACACATTTCTTTACCAGTTGGTCTGTTGATGGACATTTAGGCTATTTCTACCTCTTAGCTAGTGTGACTAGCGCTGCAGTTACTGTGGGACTGCAAATATCTTTTTGAGATCATGATTTTAATTTTTTGGATACACATTCAGAAGTGAGACTGATGGGTCATACGGTAGTTTCTATTTTTAATTTTTTGAGGAAATTATATAGTGTTTTCCATAGTGTCTATACAATTTTATATTACTAACAACAATTTAAAAATTTTCCAATTTCTCAACTTTTTTTACCAATGTTGTTATCTTTATTTTAATAATATCTTTTCATCTTGTTGATTGTTTCTTTTGCTGTTCAGAAGTGTTTAGTTTGATGTGGTCCCTCTTGTCTGTTTTGTTTTTGTTGCTTATGCTTTTGATGTCACATCCAAGTAATAATTGCCAAAGACAATGTCATGAAGCTTTTCCCTTATTTTTACCACCAGGAGTTTTATAGGTTCAGACTTACATTTAAGCCTTTAGTCTATTTTGATTAATTTTATGTATGGTGTATGATAGGATCCAATCTCATTTTCTTGTATGAGGATATCTGGTTATCTTAATAAAAGATTGAAGAGACTGTATTTTCCCCACTGTGTATTGTTGCCCTTGTTGAAGATTAGTTGACTGTGTATGTGTAGTCTCATTTCTAGGCTCTCTATCCTCTTCTGTTAATACACATGCCTATTTTTATGCCAATACCATACTGCTTTAATTACTGAATCTTTGAAATATATTTTAAATCAGAAGAGTGATGCTTTCAGATTTGTTCTTTGTCAAAATTGTTTTGGGTATTCAGAATCCTTTCTGGCTCCATATAAGTTTTACAAATTAATTATTACTGTAAAAATGCCATTGGGATTTTAATAAATCTATAGATTTCTTTAGGTACTGTAGACATTTTAGTAATATTAATTCTTCTAATTCATGGATACATAATATCATTTATTCATTTGTCTTCTTAATGTCTTTCATCAATGTTTAGTAGTTTTCAGTGCACAAGTCTTTAACCTTCTTAGTAAAGTTTGATCTGAAGTACTTTATTCTTTTTAATCCTATTATAAGTTGGATAATTTAAAATTTTATTCTTGGATAATTCATTGTTACTATATTTGGGTATAATATCCATTTGAATAAATCATTTTGGGTATATAGAAATGACATTTTTTTCATGTTGACTTGTATGTGTGTGTGTGTGTGTATGTGTATTTGTGAAGTTTTCAGAGGATTTTCACATGTAAGATTATGTTATTTGCCAACAGAGGCAGTTTTACTTCTTCTCTTCTGATCTTATTATGTTGAAGTACATTAGTTCCATACTATGTTTGTTGAGATTCTTTATTACAAAGAGATGCTATATTTATCAAATGTATTTTCTACATCTATGCTGAGATGATCATGTGATTTTTTTTGTCTTTCATTCTGTTAGTGTGGCTTATGACATTTATTGATTTGTACACTTTGAACCTTGTTTGCATCTTAGCATAAATCTTACTTGATCATAAGTACAATTATAATCCTTTTTAATCTGCTGTGAATTTGGTTACTAGTACTTTGTTAGGTCTTTGCATCCATGTTCATGTGGGTTATCAATCTGTAATTTTCTATTCTTATATTGTTGCTGCATAACTTTGGTATGACTTTGGCATCTGGTTAACTCTGTTCTCATAAAATGAGTTTGGAAATGTACCCAATCTCTTTAGAATTTTTGAATAGTTTGAGATGGGTCAACATTAACTCTCCTTTAAATAGTTGGTAGACATCTCCAATGAAGCCATCTGATTGTGAGTTTTCCTTTCTTGGGAGGTTGGTGATTACTTATTTAATCTTGTTTTTCATGATAGGTCTGTTCATGTTTTCTATATTTTTATTATAAAGTATTGATAAGTTTTTTGTTTTCAAATTTTTCTCATTTTTTCCCTAGGCTATCCAATTTGTTAAAGTATATTTATTATAATTCCTCTTATTTCTGTGGCAACAGATTTAATGTCACCTTTTTCATTCCAATTTTATTTATTTCACTTTTTTAATGTTACCTAGCTAACATTTTTATCAATTTTGTTAGTCTTTTCAAACAAACAACTTTTATTTTGTAGATTTTATTTTTCTTTTCTTTTTATATTTTTAGTTTAAAATCTTCCTTCTGTTAACTTTGGGCTTAATTTGTTCTTTTTCTAGCTTTTGTGGGTGTGATATTAGTTTATTTGATGTTGTTTTATTCTTTTTAATGTAAGGGTTTATTTCTATAAACTTTGTTATCAGTACTTGTTTTGATGCATCCTATTAGTTTTGACATATTTTAAAATTTTGTGTAAAGCTACTTTCTATTTTACCCTCTAATTTCTTCTTTGATCCATTGGTTGTACAAAAATGTGCTGTTTAATTTCCACATATTTGTAATTTTTTTAGCCTTCTTTCTGCTATTGATTTCTAGTTTCATTCCATTGTGGTTGGGAAACATACTTGCTATAATCTCAACCTTCTTACATTTCCTAAAGCTTATACACACACACACACACACACACACACACACACACACACACACACACACACACACACACACAATGTGTGATTTATCCTGGAGAATGACCATGTAGTGTTGATAAAACTATCTGGGCTGTTGGGTGGAATACTGTGTGTGTCTCTCCAAGCCCACTAATTACTTTTTGATCTTCTACCTATATGATATATTCATTATGAAAGTAAGATAATGAAATCTCTATTTTGTTTTGGTGTCCATTGTTCCCTTCAGATCTGTCAATGTTTGGTTTATATATTTAGGTACACTGATGTTGTACACATATGTATTTACACTTTTTATGTATCCATGTGTGTTGACCATTTCATCTTTGTATAGTGTCTTTCTTTTCCCTTTGGACATTTTTGACATAAAAATCTACCTTGTTTGATATGAGTATAGTTACTTCTGCTATCTTTTGCTTACTATTTACATAGAATAATCTTTTTCTTTTACTTTCATCCTATTTTTATACTTTAATTGAATATGACTCTGTTGTAGACATCATTTAGCTGTTTTTCTTTTTTTTTTTTTTTAGTTTTAAAAAATCCATTGGGTTATTATCTTTTGGTCGGGGAATTTAATACATTTATATATAAGGTAGCTCTGTATATCTTTCTACCTTTTGCAATTTTTTGTGTGTCTCATTTATTGCTTATTTTGTACTGAGATGTTTTGATTATTTGTGTGTGTGTGTGTGTGTATGTATGCTTGCTAGATATTTTCTTTGTAGCTATATAAAATGTCTTACTTATAACAATCTACTTTAAGGTGATAATAACTTAAAAAATATACAAAATCTCTATACTTTTACCCTACACACACACACACACAGTGTTGCTGATATGACAATTTATGTTTTATACTGTATATACAAGGTTCCCAAATTGTATATTGTGTATACAATTCTGAAGATTTGGTGCTTTTGAACTGTGGTGTTGAGAAGACTCTTGAGAGTAACTTGGATTGCAAGGAGATTGAACCAATCAATCATAAAGGAAATCAGTCCTTAATGTTCATTGGAAGGACTGATGCTGAAGTTGAATCTCCAATACTTTGGCCATCTGATGTGATATGAAGAACTAGCTGGAGAAGACCCTGATGCTGGGAAAGATTGAAGACAGAAGGAGAAGGGGACGACAGAGGGTGAGACAGATGGATGGCATCAATGACTCAATGGACATGAGTTTGAGCAAGCTCTGGGAGTTGGTGATGGACAGGGAAGCCTGGCAAGCTGCAGTCCATGAAGTTGCAAAGAGTTAAACATGACTGAGCGACTGAACTGAATTGAACAAACTTCCCCGGTGGCTTAGTGGTAAAGAATTCACCTGACAGTGCAGGAGATGCAGGTTTGATCCCTGGGTCAGGAAGATCCCTTGGAGAAGGAAATGGAACCCACTCCAGTATTCCTGCCTAGGAAATCCCAAGGACAGAAGAAGCCGGCAGGCTATAGTCCATGGGATTGCAAAAGAGTCTGACACAGCTTAGTGACCAAACAACAAAAAGAACTGCATAACCATTAACAATATTTTTTCATTTTCCTTATTATTAATACTTGTGTCTTTTAACTTTTATCCTAAAATTTATGCAAATCTCTTTTGATTCACATTTTAGATTGGTTTCTTGAATCTGAATGTCTTTTTCCTTCCCCAGATTTTAGAAGAATTTAATCATTATTATTTCAGCTAAACTTTCTGCCCCTTTCTCCTTCTGAGACTCTCAAAAATTGTCTCTTTGATGGTGGCTTATAAGTCCTTTAGCTTTTCTTCACTTTTCATGTTTTATTTTTGTTCCTCTGACTGGATAATTTCAAATGACCTGTTTTTCAGTTTACCATTTTTTTTCCCCCCCCTTGGCTTATTCAAGTCTGTTGTTGAACCCCTCTAGTGAATTTTTTAGTTTATTTATTTCATTTTTTAGCTTCAAATTTGATGATTCTTTAAATATTTTCTGTCTCTATGAAATTTTAGTTTTGTTTATACATCACTGTTTTCATCTTGTTTAGCCTATTTTTGACTGTTATTTTGAAGTTTTTGTCAGGTAACATATATCTTCTTGAGAGCCTATTTCTAGAGTTTATCTTTATTCCTTTAATTGGTACATTCCTCCTGTTCCCTTGCATTCCTTGAAACTTTGTACCAGTATCGACATGTCCAAATACGCCATTGATCCTAGTCTTCATGGACTTCTAACAAAGAAAGGCTTTCACCATTCAGCTTGGCTAGAGATTCAGAAGATTTTCAATCTTTCTCTGTGGATGTCTTCTCTGGACTTGCAGATTCTTAACTAGAGCCATCTTTTGGTGTTTTTTTTTTTTTTTTTCTCATGGGAGCTCATAACCTCCCATTTCCTTTGGTGTTAATCTGCTAGTTGATGGGCCCTCTAAGGCAGCAACATGCCACCTTACATTTCTTATTGTCAGAGGCCCCCAGCAATCTAAAGTATGTGGGTCTTGTTTTTGTATCCATTCAGCCAGTCTTTGTCTTTTGGTTGGGGAATTCAACCCATTTACATTTAAGGTAATTATTGATAAGTATGATCCCGTTGCCACTTACTTTATTGTTTTGGGTTTGAGTTTATACACCCTTTCTGTGTTTCTTGTCTAGAGAAGATCCTTTAGCATTTGTTGGAGAGCTGTTTTGGTGGTGCTGAATTCTCTCAGCTTTTGCTTGTCTGTAAAACTTTTTATTTCTCCTTCATATTTGAATGAGATCATTGCTGGGTACAGTAATCTGGATTGTAGGTTATTTTCTTTCATCACTTTAAGTATGTCCTGCCATTCCCTTCTGACCTGAAGAGTTTCTACTGAAAGATCAGCTGTTATCCTTATGGGAATCCCCTTGTGTGTTATTTATTGTTTTTCCCTTGCTGCTTTTAATATTTGTTCTTTGTGTTTGATCTTTGTTAATTTGATTAAAATGTGTCTTGAAGTGTTGTCTACAAGAGACCCACCTTGAAACAAGGGACACTACAGAAGAAAGTGAAGGGCTAGAAAAAGATACTCCATGCAAATAGAGACCAAAAGAAAACAAGAGTAGCAATACTCATATCAGATAAAATAGACTTTAAAACAAAGGCTGTGAAAAGAGACAAAGATGGACACTACATAATCATCAAAGGATCAATCCAAGAAGAAGATATAACAATCATAAATATATATATACCCAACATAGGAGCACCACAATATGTAAGACAAATGCTGACAAGTATGAAAGGGGAAATTAATGATAACACAATAATAGTGGGAAACTTTAATACTCCACCCACACCTATGGATAGATCAACTAAACAGAAAATTAACAAGGAAACACAAACTTTAAATGATACAATAGACCAGTTAGACCTAATTGATATCTATAGGACATTTCACCCCAAAACAATGAATTTCACCTTTTTCCAATCGCACATGGAACCTTCTCCAGAATAGATCATATCCTGGGCCATAAATCTAGCCTTGGTAAATTCAAAAAAATGGAAATCATTCCAAGCATCTTTTCTGACCACAATGCAGTAAGATTAGATGTCAATTACAGCAGAAAAACTATTAAAAATTCCAACATATGGAGGCTGAACAACACGCTGTTGAATAACCAACAAATCACAGAAGTAATAAAAAAAAGAAATCAAAATATGCATAGAAACAAATGAAAATGAAAACACAACAACCCCAAGCCTATGGGACACTGTAAAAGCAATGCTCAGGGGAAGGTTCATAGCAATACAGGCTTATCTCAAGAAACAAGAAAAAAAATCAAATAAATAACCTAACTCTACACCTAAAGCAACTTGGAAAGGAAGAAATAAAGAACCCCAGGGTTAGTAGAAGGAAAGAAATCTTAAAAATTAAGTCAGAAATAAATACAAAAGAAGCAAAAGAGACCATAGCAAAAATCAACAAAACCAAAAGCTGGTTCTCTGAGAAGGTAAATAAAATCGACAGACCATTAGCCAGACTCATCAAGAAACAAAGGGAGAAAAATCAAATCAACAAAATTAGAAATGAAAATGGAGCGATCACAACAGACAACACAGAAATACAAAGGATCATAAGAGACTATTATCAGCAGCTATATGCCAATAAAATGGACAACTTGGAAGAAATTGACAAATTCTTAGATAAGTACAGCTTTTCAAAATTGAACCAGGAAGAAATAGTAAACCTCTACAGACCCACCACAAACAGAGAAATTGAAACTGTAATCAGAAATCTTCCAACAAACAAAAGCCCAGGACCAGATGGCTTCACAGCTGAATTCTACCAAAAATTTAGAGAAGAACTAACACCTATCCTACTCAAACTCTTCCAGAAAATTGCAGAGGAGGTTAAACTTCCAAACTCATTCTATGAGGCCACCATCACCTTAATACCAAAACCTGACAAAGATGTCACAAAAAAGAAAACTATAGGCTAATATCACTGATGAACATAGATGCAAAAATCCTTAACAAAATTTTAACAAACAGAATCCAGCAACATATTAAGAAGATCATACATCATGACCAACTGGGCTTTATCCCAGGGATGCAAGGATTCTTCAATTTCCACAAATCAATCAATGTAGTACACCACATTAACAAATTGAAAAATAAAAACTGTATGATTATCTCAATAGTTGCAGAAAAGCCTTTAACAAAATTCAACATCCATTTATGATAAAAGCCCTCCAGAAAGCAGGAATAGAAGTAACATACCTCAACATAATAAAAGCTATGTATGACAAACCCTCAGCAAACATTTTCCTTAATGGTAAACCATTGAAAACCTTTCCCCTAAAGTCAGGAACAAGACAAGGGTGCCCATTCTCACTGCTACTATTCAACATAGTTTTGGAAGTTTTGGTCATAGCAATCAGAACAGAAAAAGAAATAAATGGGATCCAGATTGGCAAAGAAGAAGTAAAACTCTCACTGCTTGCAGATGACATGATCCTCTACATAGAAAACCCTAAAGACTCCACCAGAAAATTACTAGAGCTAATCAATGAATATAGTAAAGTTGCAGGATATAAAATTAACACACAGAAATCCCTTGCATTCCTATACACTAACAATGAGAAAACAGAAAGAGAAATTAAGGAAGCAATTCCATTCACCATTGCATCAAAAAGAATAAAATACTTAGGAATACATCTACCTAAAGAAACAAAAGACCTATATGTAGAAACCTATAAAACACTGATGAAAGAAATAAAAGAGGACACAAATACATGGAGAAATATACCATGTTCATAGATTGAAAGACTCAATATTGTGAAAATGAGTTTACTACCCAAAGCAATCTATAGATTCAATGCAATCCCTATCATGCTACCAACGGTATTTTTCAGAGAACTAGAACAAATAATTTCACAATTTGTATGGAAATACAAAAACCTTGAATAGCCAAAGCAATCTTGAGAAAGAAGAATGGAACTGGAGGAATCAACCTGCCTGACTTCAAGCTCTACTACAAAGCCACAGTCATCAAGACAGTGTGGTACTGGCACAAAGACAGAAATATAGATCAATGGAACAAAATAGAAAGCCCAGAGATAAATCCATGCACCTATGGACACCTTATCTTTGACAAAGGAGGCAAGAATATACAATGGAGAAAAGACAATCTCCTTAACAAGTGGTGCTGGGAAAACTGGTCAACCACTTGTAAAAGAATGAAACTAGAACACTTTCTAACACCATACACAAAAACAAACTCAAAATGGATTAAAGATCTAAATGTAATACCAGAAACTATAAAACTCCTAGAGGAAAACATAGGCAAAACACTCTCCGACATAAACCACAGCAGAATCCTCTATGACCCACCTCCCAGAATATTGGAAATCAAAGCAAAAGTAAACAAATGGGACCTAATTAAAATTAAAAGCTTCTGCACAACAAAGGAAACTATAAGCATGGTGAAAACAGCCTTCAGAATGGAAGAAAATAATAGCAAATGAAGCAACGGACAAAGAAATAACCTCAAAAATATACAAGCAACACCTGCAGCTCAATTCCAGAAAAATAAAAAACCCAATAAAAAAATGGGCCAAAGAACTAAACAGACATTTCTTCAAAGAAGACATATAGATGGCTAACAAACACGTGAAAAGATGCTCAACATCACTTATTATCAGAATAATGCAGTCAAAACCACAATGAGGTACTATTACACACCAGTCAGAATGGCTGTTATCCAAAAGTCTACAAGCAATAAATGCTGGAGAGGGTGTGGAGAAAAGGGAACCCTCTTACATTGTTGGTGGGAATGCAAACTAGTACAGCCACTATGGAGAACAGTGTGGAGGTTCCTTAAACAACTGGAAATAGAACTGCCATATGATCCAGCAATCCAGCTGCTGGGCATACACACTGAGGAAATCAGAATTGAAAGAGACACGTGTACCCCAATGTTCATCGCAGCACTGTTTACAATAGCGAGGACATTGAAGCAACCTAGATGTCCATCAGCAGATGAAAGGTTAAGAAAGTTGTGGTACATATACACAATGGAATATTACTCAGTCATTAAATAGATTACATTTGTATCAGTTCTAATGAGATGGATGAAACTGGAACCTATTATACAGAGTGAAGTAAGCCAGAAAGAAAAACACCAATACAGTATACTAATGTATATATATGAAATTTAGAAAGACGGTAACAATAACCCTGTATGCAAGACAGCAAGAGAGACACAGATGTATTGAACAGTCTGTTGGACTCTGTGGGAGAGGGCGAGGGTGGGATCATATGGGAGAATGTCATTGAAACATATAAATTATCATATGTGAAACGAATCATCAGTCTAGGTTCAATGCATGATACAGGATGCTCAGGGCTGGTGCACAGGGATGACCCAGAGGTTTGGGATGGGAAGGGAGGTGGGAGAGAGGTTCAGGATGAGGAACACATGTACACCCGTGGCGGATTCAAGTCAAAGTATGGCAAAACCAATATAAGTTTGTAAAGCAAAATAAAGAAATAAATCAATTTTTAAAAATGTGAATACAAATTCAAAAGAAATAAAATAAAATACATTTCCTTAATGTTAAAAAGAAAAAAAAAGAATATGTGGGTTTCTTTAGCAACCCAGATTGGGTTAGATAAAAACTGGCTCCTTGAACAGCCTCTTGTAAAGCCAAAATGAATATAGGAAATAAAATCCATTCTTTGTTTTCCCTCCTTACAGGTGGTCAATGAGCTGTATTGGTCTCTGTCACTGGAGAAGCATCATGCTTCCCTTTCTCTCTTTCTTTCTTTCTTTTCTTATTTTTGTTCTTCTCAGGGGCTGTAAGGAATCTAGAGTATTGTCTGCAAGGTAAGACAGGCAAGACAGAGCCTATCCCTCAAAAAACTCCCCTGAAAATTTAGTAAGTTGGATGGATGGTCTGGTCTCCTCTTTCCTTCCTTAGGAAGAAGCTAAGAGCTGTGAAGTTTCTTCTGTTCATGTGGCATTGCACTGGGGGGATCAACCATGGTGAAAGGATATCAAAAATTCTGGCTGTGCTGTGGCTAGTTTTCTGTTTGCATGGGGTGTAGGATCTTATCTGATTTATAGATTTCATACAAATTGAATTAGTGCATGTATTGTTTAATCAGTGTCTCTCCGGGTAGAAGGAGGTTCTGGAATTTTCTGCTTGTCATCTTATTAGCATCATTCTACATAATCTGTTATTGCTGAAATATTTAAATCAATACAAAAACTTTAGGGAAGTTACAAAAAAAAATGCTTCCAGGAAAAGGTGTGTTTCCATACAAAGAGAATTATTAAAACAAAGTAGTGAAGCATAAGTTTAAACAGAAAAATACTTAGATACCATGGAAACTCAAATAAGAATTCCTCTCACATACGTATTCAATTTATAGTATCTGGTCAAAGTAGATAAATCTTCAGAGATTCAGTAACATGGGGACAAAGATGTTTGCCAGCTTCATAATCTCAAAGTAAATAATGTCACAGCACATCAATTAAAAGTACAAACGTAAATGTGTTATTAAAGTAAACATTTTCCCCCCTAGATATCTCACAGTGTGCTTTGAAAAGACTTTTTAGCTCAGCTGTATTTCAGGAACTTTTCTATACGGAGAAGCTAATGATCTGGGCTCTGGAACAAATGCACTTGATGGACTCTGTATTCTGGGGCTTCCCTGGAGGCTCAGAGTGTAAAGAACCCACTTGCAATGTGGGAGACCCAGGCTAAATCACTGGGTGGGTAAGATGCCCTGGAGAAGCGGAATGGCAACCCATTCCAGTATTCTTGCCTGGGAAATCCCATGGACAGTCCATGGGGTCGCAAACAGTTAGACTTATTTTTTTTATTAACATAAACTATCAAACTAGATGCTAGAACTTTCATTCCAACTATATTCTTTGCTTTTGTTTTGTAAAAATAATATCTAAAGCTTTTGTGTCTCTCTCACATATATCTCTTCATAATTTAAAAGTTGTAAATGATTCATTTATTCAACATACTTGGGATTATTTTGTGTTAGACAATGAATTAACAGTTTTAACCACCATTTGCATAGGATTTACGATGTGCCAGTGACTTTTCTTTATATTTATTACTACATTTTAAGCTTAATAATTTTATTGTTGTTGTTGCATGGCTAAGTCGTGTCCATCTGTTTTGAGGCCCCATGGACTGTAGTCCACCAGGCTCCTCTGTCTATGCGATTTCCTAGCCAAGACTACTGGAGTCATTTATCATTTCCTTCTCTGCATTGGCACACAGATTTTTTACCTCTGTGCCACCTAGGAAGCCCTATAAAAAGACAATGTAAGAAGACCTATATTGACCTAAATGACTTCTGTTATTAATTATACTGTGGTACTGAACAAGTCACTTAGCTATTCTTGATCTCAGTTCCTTCATTACAATGACTGTAATACTTTCCAGAATTGCTCGTGTGATTTTTTAAATGAGGAAATTAGATATGTGCACAGTTTTTCATTTACCAATTGTAATTACTGTAGGAATTTTAACACATGTTTTATAGATAAGTGCTTATAACCTCAAAATAGATTAAAATGTTTATGGTTTTTTAGATTAGATTGTTATTTTTACTGGAATGGGGGGGTGGCATTTATTGAGTGTATATTATGTTCTGGAAACTCTGCTAGGAATTCTTATTATAGCTCAATTCCATGAAATGTAACTTTACTTTACAAAGTAATTTATTACATTTGTAATTTATTATAATTAATTCTAGAGACGAGACTGAAGCTCAAGGAATTTAGTTTGCTTAATATTTTAGAGATAATAAATACCAAATGTTGGATTCCAATTTAGAATACAGACGGATTACATAAATTGTGTTCTTTTCTTGTGTGTGTGTGTGTGTTTATGTATGTGTATGTGATAGAGAGAGAGAAAGACAGAGAGTGGTAGAAAGAATGGCTATATACAAATTTTGTACAAAAAAAACTTTAGAATACTAAGCATGTTGTTTATTAATGCAAAGTCATCATTTCTTTTCTTATACCAGTGCCCGTGTATGTATAGGCAAACACACTATCTCTAAACTTGGACAATTAGAAGGGGATATTGATAATTGCAAAGATGTAAAAAATGGTAACTTTGGAACCTGACTCCAGCTTGAAGAAGAGAAGCACAGTTAAGTTAATGCATTACAAAATATTGGATAATAACATTATCCTGGGAAGGCAGAGATAGGTGCTAACAGGAGATGAGGGGTAGGCCGGTTCCAAGATAAAGTTAACCTTATTTTCCTTTGGGTGAGCACTGCACTGGTTCCACCTTCATATATTTTCTATTCCTTGCTCTATCCTGGATAGTATAGATATTGGGAGCAGGCATAACTTGGCTGAAATAGGTGTGAATAGGTGTGCCCAATGTTGTCTTATGGAGACCATAAAGTTCTTGATGCACAAGACTATCTATCTGCTATTCATTATATCATTTTCATCACCCACTGGAATGTCTTTCTCCTAATAGATGGGCAAGAGATATTTGTTGAAACAAGCGGTCTCTTAAAATTAATGGCTCACTTATAAACAAACAAGCTATGCATGAAAAACAAAAATTATGGAAAGGGTATGCTATGGCTATAGTGGTGTAACACAAAGTAGTTAGCTGCTTCATACCACATTGGCATTAAGTGGGCTTCACTGATGGCTCAGTGATTAAAGATCTGTCTGCAACAGGAGATGTGGGTTCAATTCCTGGGTAGGGAAGATCCCTTGGAGAAGGAAATGGCAACCAACTCAGTTATTCTTGTAGGGATAATTCCATGGACAGAGAAGTCTGGCAAGCTACAGTCCATAGGGTTGCAAGGAGTCAGACATGACTGAGCAGTTGAACACACACACACAAAGATATTTATATGGTAGTTTCTTTGAAAAATAGAACCCTTCTTCTAAGGGATATACTTTTATCAACATTAAAGCAGGTTTTTTTGTTGTTGTTTTGGATCATCCATAGTTAAAAATATTTTGTTTATTTTAACATTAATTAAGTGCCCACATTTTATAACACTTATAGAGCATTAGATTTTGATGTTTTGCATTATTATTTTCTCAACTGGTTCATTGTGTTTAAAGAAAATTGTTAGTTTTTGTTAAGACCCTCAATATAAATGTTTGATTTAACTTTTGCACTCAAGTTTTCTCTTCTAAAAAGTAATGTGACTCCTACTATTCTTTCTGGGTTTGAAGAAGGAAAACCTATTTTGGAAGGAAAACCTATGTACTTTCAATAACAGCAATACATAATGGATCATAATGTCCTAAGATGTTATGTTGAGTAATTCTTTTGAATAAGATAAGTTGAATTGTAACCCTAAATTATCATTACATTAGAAATCAGGTTGGTCTTGGTATAGAAAACATTACTGAGGAATCATCTTCCTAGGTTTATATTTACATACAAAGCATCCTTATTGGAAAGACCCATTTGAAAGGAGGAGAGAATTCAGATGCCAATACTGTACTCTATTCAAAATCAATGGAAGTGTCAACCAAAATACTGGTAAAGAATATTTGGTCCCTCAGATTGGGCTCTTAGCTCTATTTGTATAGGCTTATATCTCAGTTTTAAACTAAGGAAAACAACAAAATAGCAAGTAGTAAACTAAATTAGATACCACCATCTTGAATGCAATTCAAGTGCCCTGACATTAGTTGGAGAGGTTTTGCAGTGCTATGAGACAGCTTTGTTAACACATCTCATAAATATATTCATTGTCTGGGTATCTGCTGGCTCCTGGTGTTCAGCTGATATTTTGCAGAGCATATATATATAGGGTCATCAGCATAAGTTGTGGTTTCCAGAACAAATCTGAAGACCAAAAAAAAAAATGGAAAAACAAAAAACAAATAAAACAAAAACAGAGAAACATGAGGAAACTTTGGGAGACGGTGGCTATGCCTGTTCTCTTGATGTTATCGTGGAAGTGTGAATATAGTAAACTCATGAAATTGTGCACATTAATATGTGCAGTTCTTTGTATGTCAATTATACATATGATCATACTGTATAGTTGTATAAAAGAAGAAAAGAAAGAAGCAAGCGTGTTTTATATTGGGCTATATTAGTTTTATATTACTATGCAGCAAATTAACACAAACTGAACAGCTTAAAACTTCACTCTTATTTATTATCTCACAGTTTTATAGGTCAGACTTTCCACCATGGTAAGACTGACATTTCTGCTATAGGTCTTACAAGACTGAAACCAAGGTGTGTTGGGTGTATTGTCATCCAGTTTGGAGCCCTCTTAGAAGCTCACCTGTATGAGGCAGAGCTTATTTCTTTGCCATTTAGGACTGAGACGCTGGTGTCTTTACTGGAGGCCAGTTGTGTATTATTACAGGTTCTACATGTTTCCCACATTGCTTGCCATGTAGCTCCCTCATTCCTCAAAGTGGCCAACAGGGCATCTCTCTTTCTTCAAATCCCTCTTATGTTTGAACTTTCTGACTTCTACAAAATCCCAGTCTGTTTTAAGAGTTCACTGGGTTAAGACAAACCCATTGAAAATAGCACCTATCTTAAGGTCAATTGGTTTGAGATCTTAATTGCCTCTATAAAAATTTCTTCAGAGCAGCACCTAAATTTTAATGTCATTGATGGTTTCAGTAATTGGTAGAAGGTGTGTTATACCAGGGGTAGAACATCTTAGGTTCATTTAAAAATATCTTACTCTACGGACCCTGGAAAATACATATGATTTACATATTTCAAGACTTTTCCTGTTCTGTCCCCAAGCTTTCTTTCTTTTCTTGCAAAGCAGTTTCATTAAAGTTGGTTTATTAATGATGAATCTAAAAGCACTTATGTTTTTTCTAACTATATTTTTCATATTCAATTTTTTTCTGCCAGAAATCCTCATTTTTATTCTTTTCAAAAATTCTTTTTTCTTGGACTTTATTTTTGTTTTTCACAAGTTTTATATCCAAAATTCTAACTACTTGAAAATTTTCCTTTACAACTTCCACCAATTTTCTATTTTGGTGATCTACATGCAATATTTATTTTTATATTTTTGGTGATGTATGAGAGGTGTCTTTAATTATAATAAACTTAATCTTTCTAAAACAATGGATTTTGAGGTTACTTATGTGCTACTTATTAAGCCATTCTGTTTTCATAAGAGTTACTTCATTTGATGATTTTTTTTTTTTTTTTTTTTTTGATAGAAGATTAAGGGGATACAGCTTAGGTAAGTAAAACGTTAGAATACCTTCTTGTTCTAAGATATTTTTTTTCTGATTCAGAAATATTTGACTTTTTAATATTAATTGCAACTATATACTGAACAGTTTATTGTTCTATCTTAATTATCAAGCAAAACAGCAGCAATTATGCATATTATAAAATGTATGTAAGATTAACTTTTATGAATCTAGTAAGTTTATTTTTTCTCTTTTAGTCTCTACAGTTACTTGATTACATATAAGGGTTCTCTGCTTATGGACTACAATAAATTATGAAAAGTACAGTATTAGATTTAGGCTTGCAACCTGGCCCTCCATGTATTTTTGGCAAGTTTTGAAGTGTTTTTAATCCTTATTTGCTTTGGAAGAAAGGGAAATGATAAATGCACATCAGGGAGTGACTGTGAACATTTATGAGGTGTTTTTAAGGTATCTGGAACGGGTAGCAATAATTATTTGTTTTTGTCCTCCTTGTGCTCTTCCTCATGAGTCCAAATAACTAGAAAAGCTATGGTTTCTTTGACTATTTAAAATTATGTATAGTGGTAAGGGGAAAAGTTAGGCATTAATCTCAAAATAATATTGAAACATAACATATTAAAAGTTTGACTGAAAAGTTTGACTGAAAAAAAATTAACAAAGGAACCTATTCTATATCTCCTCAAAAGGATGTAACATGAAAGAGGATGAGATCCAGATAATAGTGTAGAAAGACGTAGAACTCACCTCCCCCAGTGAAAACATCAAAAATACATCTATATGAGGAACAACTTTCACTGAAAACAAAATGGAGTCTGATAGGAAAGTCCCTGTGGAACAAAGGCTAACGAAAGATCAACAGAGAATCAGGTAGGGAGGGAGGTAAACTGATCGAGTCCCCTGGAAGGAGAGTCAGAAGAAGAGGGCAAATACACCAACAGACATCCTTCCTAGGAGCGAGCAATTCACACTACATGCTTCGTACCCTGGGGTTCAACATTGGGAAGGTGAGTATCCTTGGCTGCTTGGAAGGCTGACGAGACCAACAAGAGGGCTGTGAGAAACCTGGACTCCACTCTTGAAGACTGTGGAAAAGTTTGCTTACTCTCAAAACATGGAGGACAGAGCGGATTGAAACTGATGGGGATGCTGCTGACCTCCTGTGATAGCCACAGCATCTGCTCAAGTCTGAACTCGGGGTGCTCCCTAGCCCTACTGTGTGTGAAGTTGCTCAGTGGTGTCCAGCTCTTTGGGGCCCCATGGACTGTAGCCTCCCAGGCTCCTCCATCCATGGAATTTTCCAGGCAAGAGTACCGGAGTGGGTTGCCATTTCCTTACACAGCTCTAAACCAGGGTGACAGCTGTCACAGCCAAAGGGAGATCTCAGCTGGGAAAGACAATGGCATATCAGACCCGCAGCAGCATGTGAGCAGGTCCCGCTTCCCTTTGCAGTGAGAGCGCTAGAGCTGAGATGGGAGGGAGTGCGTGAAGTTAAAGGCAATGGAGCTACCGCAGAGCCGAAATCAGGGTTACTGCTCCAGCGTTTGAGAACCGACCCCAAACCCAATATGGTGCTGCTGGCCATTGAGTAGGGGGAAAACCCCAGTTTACATCTGGCCTTGACTCTAATCCCAACATCTCCAAACACATTTCTTAACAAGGTGATAGCTGCCAGCACATGCTGGGGAAAGACGTGACTCATGTTTGCATCAAATCCAGCTTACTCACCAAAGCAATAAAAAGAATCATACACCAGGATCAAGTTGGATTTACTGCAAGGATACAAGGATGGTTCCTATCTACAAATATATTTCATTAACATAAAGAAATGACAATAAAGTGTTTGCAGCAATACACATATCAGACAAAATAGACTTTAAACCTGTTTGTAATACAAGTCAAAGAAAGGAATTATATAATGTAAATGGGATCAATACAAGAAGAGGATATTTTGCTCATTTAACATACCTCAGTTCAGTTTAGCCACTCAGTCATATCCAACTTTTTATGACCCCATGACTACAGCGAACCATGCCTCCCTGTCCATCACCAACTCCCAGAGCTTGCTCAGATTCATGTCCATTGAGTCTGTGATGCCATTCCACTATCTCACCCTCTGTCATCCTGCTCTCCTCCTGTGCTCAACCTTTCCCAGCATCAGGATCTTTTCAAATGAGTTGGTTCTTCATATCAGGTGGCCAGAGTTTTAGAGCTTCAGCTTCAGCTTCAGTCCTTCCATGAATATTCATGACTGATTTCCTTTAGGATTGACTGGTTTGATCTCCATGCAGACAAGGTCTCTCAAGAGTCTTTTCCAACACCACAGTTCAAAAGCATCAATTCTTTTGTGCTCAGCTTTCTGAGCACCAAACTCAGTGCTGTGGTCCAAATCTCACATCCATACATGACCACTGGAAAAACCATAGCTTTGACTAGAGGGACCTTTGTTGGCAAAGTAATGTCTCTCCTTTTCAATATGCTGTCTAAGTTGGTCACAGCTTTTCTTCCAAGGAGCAAGAATATTTTAATTTCATGGCTGCAGCCACCATCTGCAATGATTTTGGAGGCCAAGAAAATAAAGTCTGTCACTCTTTCCATTGTTTCCCCATCTATTTGCCATGAAGTGAGGGGATCAGATGCCATGATATTAGTTTTTTAAATGTTGAGCTTCAATCCAGCTTTAATAATCATACACCTAAATAAAAAAAGCAAATGCTAACAGATATAAGGGGACAATTGAGAATAAGAGCTGTTGTTTAATCACTAAGTTGTGTCCAACTCTTTTGCAATTGCATGGACTGTAGCCCACCAGTTCCTCCATCCATGGGATTTCCCAGGCAAGAATACTGGAGCAAGTTGCCATTTACTTTTCCAGGGAATTTTCCTGACACAAGGATTGAACCCACATCTTCTGCATTGGCAGGTGAATTCTATACCACTGAGCCACCATGGAAGCCCACAATAGTAGTAGGGGACTCTAAACCCACTTACCTCAAGGAGAGATTGTCCAATCAGAAAATCAATGACACAAAAGTCTTCATACATGACACAACATATCATTTGGATTTAATAGATATCCACAGGACTTTCCATTCAAAGCAGGATACACATTCTTTATAAGTACACATGGAATAGTTTTCATGATAGTGCACATGATAGGTCACAAAACAAGTCTCAACACCTTGAAAAAGAAATTATATCAAGCATTTTTTTTTTCTGACCACAAGGGTATAAAACTAGAAGTTAACTTCATGAAGAAAAATGGGAAAGCACAAATACATAGAGAGTAAAAAACTTGCTACTAAATGCTACAGTGAATTAAAAAGAAATCAAAGGGATTATACCTCAAGTACCTAAAGGAGAGCATGGCAGTCCACTCCAGTATTTTTGCCTGGAGAATCACCATGGACAGTGGAGCATGTCCATGGGGTCACAAAGAGTCGGACATGACTGAGTGACTCAACACAGCACAGCAACTCAAGTGAAAGAAAAATTGAAGCACAGCTTCTCAAAATCTACGGGAAACAGAAAAAGCAATTCTAACAGGGAAGTTTATAACAATACAGGTCTATCTCAAGAAACAAACAAACCAAATCTCAGATAAATAACAACCTATCAGCTAAGGGAATGAAAAAAGGAATAGCAAACAAAGCACATAGTCACCTGAAGGAAGGACACAATAAAGACCAGAGAAGAAGTAAATATAACAGAGACCAAAAACAACAGAAAAGATCGATTGAGTTTTTTAGAGAATAAATTATTTTATAAACATTTAGCTATGCTCATCCAGAAAAATAACTGATATCACTGAGGTACAAAAAATTGCAAGAGAATACTACAGTTTTATGCCAGCCAGCAAATGTGACAACTGAGAAGAAATGGACACAGAAGCACATAACCTTCTAAGACTGTATCAGGGAGAAATTTTCACTCAGAACAGACTAATCACTAGTAGTAAAATTGAATTTGTGAATAAAAAAAAAAGAAAAGAAACTCTCATCAAATGAAAGTCTAGGACTGGACAGCTTCAAAGGAGAATTCTACCAAACATAAAGAAAAGATAATACATATTCGTCTCAAACTAACTCCAAAAAAAAAAAAAATCGAAGAAAAGGGAAAACTTCCAAATTTTTTCTATGGGTTCACTATTATCCTGATATCAAACAAGACAAAGAAACTAATTGATTGATGCTTTTGAACTGTGCTGTTTAAGAAGACTCTTGAGAGTCCCTTGGACTGCAAGGACATCAAACCAGTCCAGCCTAAAGGAAATCAGTCCTGAATATTCATTGGAAGGACTGATGCTGAAGCTGAAACTCCTATATTTTGTACTTTGGCCACCTGATGCAAATAACTGACTCATTTGAAAAGACCCTGATGTGAGAAAAGACTGAAGGTGGGTGGAAAAGGGGATGACAGAGGATGAGATGGTTGGCTGGCACCACTGACTCAATGGTCATGAGTTTGAGTAAGCTCCAGGAGTTGGTGATGAACATGGAGACCTAGTGTGCTGCAGTCCATGGGGTCGCAAAGAGTCAGACATGACTGAGTGACTGAACTGGACTGAACTGAATAAAGAAAAATATATTGAAATAAACTTAATCAAGATGAAAGACCTAGACTTTGAAAACTATAAAACTTTGAAGAAATTTGAAGATAATGGAAAAATAGAAAGATATATCATGTTCATGAATTGGAAGAATTAATATTTTAAAATATCCATAATACCCAAAGCAATCTATAGATTTAATTTAGTTTCTATCAAAATCTGTATGACATTTTTCACAGAACTGAAACAACTAATTATAAAATTTAAGCAGAACTACAAAAACCCCAAATTGTCAAAATAATCTTAAGTAAAAAGGAGAAAGCTGGGAGTACCATACTCTCTTCAGACTATAATACAAAGCTATACCAGCCAAACCAACATGGCACCAGCAAAAACCAGAGACATAACCAATAGAGCAGAAAGAAGAGCCAATAAATTAACCCATGTACTTATGATCAATTAATCTACAACCCAGAAAGAAAGAATATACAACATAGAAAATACAGTCTCTTCAATAAGTGATGCTATGAAATATGGACAGTTAATGCAAAAGAATGAAATTAGAACATTCTCTAACACCATATACACAAATAAGCTCAATATGGGTTAAAGCCCTAAATATAAGACCTAAACCCATTAAACTCCAAGAAGAGAATACAGGCAGAACAGTCTTTGACATAAATCAAAGTGACTTTCATTGTCACTTTCATGCACATTATTTTAATTTGGTAATTATTAATTAATTAAGATATAAGAGTGAAGATATGTATATTAACTTTCATCCTTCTTGTCCCACTTTTCACCTCCTTCCCACTACCGAGTGGAAAAAAAAAAAATCTCTTTAATATTAGTGACATTCCCAATTAGGTCCTAAGATGTATTTGAAAGAACAATCTTAATTTTCACTTTCTTTGTGGTAGCAAAGATATCTATTAACCCTTTTGTAACTTTTGTCTCCACAGTTATGCATGACTGACCATTTGTGATTTTAAAGTATTACACATTATTTCTATATATACAAATCTTAAAGATATTTCTATAATAGTAATTCTTTCAAACATTTTATAATTAAAAACTTTATTTAGCATATTTAAAGCATTTTTTGAATATTTTAAGAACATACAGGCAGTTTATTTCATCTCTCAGTTTGACTGAAGAAAACGATTGGATTTATAATAGTTCCAGGATACAGACGAGCTTCTCTGAGGGTTCAGATAATAAAGAATCATCCTGCAATGCAGGAGACCTGGGTTTAATCTCTGGATCCTGTGTCACGGTCTTTGTAGGCCAGGACCTGGGGACTGGAGTCAACAAGAAGAAGGATGCAGGGGACCCAAGTCTCAGGTGAAACAAGGTACTTTATTTGCAGGAACGCATACTTATGTATCTTCAATAAAATGATTACTCAGCCATTAAAAAGAATGAAATTCCACCAGTTGCAACAAAATGGATAGTCCTTTAAGTAACAGGTCACTGAAAGTCGCTGAAGGGGGTCACTGAAGGGAATCCGAGCAGGTGCTCTTTCCCACGGTCTCAGTCCTGAGAACTGCGTGCAGCTCTGCTCCTTCCTGTTTTCCAGGAACTGATAAGGAACAGAGAGTCCTTGAGAAACGGCACACAGAGGAAGAAAACAGCACATTGGATCCCTTAAAGTTGAATGTCCCCTGACACCCCTGGAGAAGGAATGGCCACCCACTCCAGTACTCTTGCCTGGTAAATCCACGGACAGTGGAGCCTGGAGGCTACAGTCCATGGGGTTGCAAAGTGTCGGATACAACCGAACGACTTTCACTTTTCAGTGAAAAGTAATGTTATATCTGATCTATCATAAAGGTACTAATACATGAGACAAAATTACTAGGTAATGGATGAACAAACTGAAAGGTGTGTAGGAATGTTGTTTAATAATGTTCCTGTGGTTAACATTGGCAGCACTCTAATATCTACAAGGCAGTCTCCTTCGCTAAGAGTCAAGGGAGTGTCTATTGACTTAGAGTATTTTCCACTATTATATATTTCCTATTCAGCATTTTAGATGTGTTAAAAGGAGGGAAACCTGTTGGTCTTCTAAGGATATAGCTATCCCTCTCCAAAGTGTTACTTTTCATTGTAAATTTGTACATTTTTAATATTGTGTAAAGAATCAGACTTTGTGTGCTTGGTCAGTGTGAGTCTCCTCACTGTGAGCAGTACAACAATGAATTCAAATATTTGTGCTAGGCATCAAACTCTAAAAGAATTGCAATTTGGAATTATATAGGACATTAATGATGGAAAGAAGGAATAAAAAGTTGAGACATATGGGAAAAATTTTTTTTCCATATTCTAGTGTGATTATTGTGTTGAAAAATGATAATGTATGAAGATTTTCATAGAGGAGTAAGTTGCTTCATTATACATACTTAAAACATTTTAAAAAAATTCTTTATTGTGTTATAAAGCTTAAGTATTTAAAAGTTTTTGTGAAAGAGATTTAAAGCATCATTAATCATTAAAGTGCTAGCAAAATTATTAGAGCAATGAACTATTTGCCTGTAGGAAGTAACCATTTTTCTTCTATCAATTAGTGACATAAGAAGCACTTTAGACAAAAGCACATGGGAGATACTGGGGAAAACCAGAAAGATTATTAGAAAGGAATAATAATATAAAAAGAGTAATGAATGTTCACATTCTAACGTGGGCATGGGGAACAATATAAATGAACAGGAAGAATAGGATCAAGAATGCAGGTGGGATGAAAAAATACCAGCACACATAGTGAAGAAGCTGAAAGCTTCCTGTCTTATTTACATAGATATATTTCCATAGATAACCCATGAACTATATATTTAACATAGTTGAAATTGAACATTGAACTTGTCAGGAGATGTGGGTGCTGAATAATATCTATAATGAACTATGCTAATTCATAGTGATACAAAATAAATAAAATATGATCACAGTATTCCAGTGGTTCATAGGGTGATAATATTTATCTGGTTATAAAAATTGCAATATATAATTACATAATTATAAGGTATAACACAATGTGATGATGATGCAAGGTTAGCATCCTAGGAGATCATGAGTAAGTATTTAGTATCTAACTTTTGGGATAATCAAGTACATATTCACAAAAACATTAAAACCATAGCTGAAATTTTAATGTAACTTGGAGTTCGCAAAATAGATAAGTCAAGAAGGTCAGATTACCTAGGAGAGTAATCCACCTACAACATCTGTTGTGCCATCAGGAGTTGATCCTGGTCCAAATGACCTGGCTAGTATTATTTCCCTGTTTGATCTGACCACACTTCATGTGTATTCATCTTGAACTTGACACCTCAGTCAAACAGTGTGACTTTTTTAAATTAAGGCATATCATTCTTTACGTTTTCTTAATTTTTTTTAGACTATGTTATCCTAATTTTTGGCTTTATGCCTTAGTAGAATTGTTTAGTTCCTTCACAGTAGATGAATGGGCTTTTTAAAGAAATTATTTATTAAACCACAGAATCACCCCTCCCCAAGAAGAACTATAAAAAATAAAGTTTACTGTATGAAATGAAAATTGTATTAAATAATTACATAAGAGCAACAATCTCTTCTCTCCCATTCCTATTATTCTTGTTTTGCAAAACCTGCATTGATTTACATCTTATTTAGTTTTCATTACTTGACGACTGTGTAACCACTAAAATTGATATAAAGAAATTCTGCATATGTATGAATTTGAGTAAATAATACCACCTACCATCAAAGGGGAAATAATGGAGTTAAGATGAATCTGAGTTATGTTAAAGATATATTATCTCAATTTGCAAAGAGATTGGCAAATTATACACATTTGGTCTACCTTTTATTACAATTTCTTATGTGCCATTTACATTTTATTTATAACACTGAGATTATATATATTTAGCAGAAATTCTTACAGTAACCTTTCTCTTTCTCCTCCCCAGCCTTTCTTCACATGAGTGTATAGTTTTTCTAGGTAACCTCATGAATACATAGGGATTGTAGTCTCGATTAATAGTTTACAATTGTCATCTGCCATAAATTTTAGGGAGTATAGCTTCTTTTTCCAACTTTGATGGTATCTTCTAGGACAACCAGTACTCTACTGCTCATTTTAGTGGAGTATAAAAGCAAGATAATATCTGAAATGTAATTACTTAACTAAACATTAAAATATTTTTTTCTGAACCAAGAAAAATAGTTATTTTCACATACTATACTTCTTCGGAAAGAAGATAAGATTTAAAAAATGAAAGTGTTATGTGTTGAATATGAGCTGTGCTTAGTCACTCAGTCTTGTCTGACTCTCTACGGCCCCATGGACTGTAGCTCACCAGGCTACTCCTGAAATTTTTCAGGGGAGAATACTGGAGTGGGTTGCCATTTCCTTCTTCAGAAAATCTTCCCAGCTGGGGATCAAACTGCCATCTCCTGAGTGTCCTGTATTGGCAGCAGATACTATATCACTTGTGCCACCTGGGAAGCCCAATATATGTGTAGAATATATTTCTGAGTAATATCCCCTCAGTGAAATCAAAATAACTGAAAAAGATGGAGAAGTCAGCAATATCCTCTTGGAAACAAAGAGATTATTACAACTAAGGTTAATATTTACCCAAAGCTCATTTTATGCCAGACAATTTTCTAAGGACTTTATTGTCACACACACGCAGGTGTAAGTGAGCAGCACCAGATTCTCTATTTCATGGAAGAAACAACAGTGGTTTCGTTAATTAATTAGGTTGTTGGTATCACCCAGCTGACAATGAACAGAAGTCCTCTGAACTCATGAAGTCCAGCTCCAGACTCCAAGTTCTTAATCAAATGCTTTCTGATCTTTTAGGTATAATTAGACTTACTTTTATGGAAAAAGTACCTAAATAGTAAATGCTACTCTTTTCTACACCTTCCAGCCTTGAACCAGGATATATCTATGTTCAGAATATAAATGCAACATTACTGTTAGCAACAGCCCTTAGCAGAAATATCGTCTTCCATCCTAGTAGTTTACTCAAAAGATTTTACCCAAAAGATCCTGAAAAATTTGCAGGATTATTCTGGACGTAAGATTTTTGATATGGAAGAAGACTATATTATTGACACTGATGAATCTGAAGATAATGATGAACATCTTACAGGTTAGCATAGATGTTAACTTTGATTCTGATTGGTGCTAATTAGTTCTGAGATAGCACTTTGTAAGTTCCTCTTTCCTGAGTCCTGGGCCCTGTGAAGCCCACATTGGTATTTCCATTAGATTTGCCTTGTGAACTGTGGGTATATATTTATATTGTTTGCATTTATGGTGTTTAAAATAAATAATGTTTACAAAAAACAATGATTTCTTTTATACCTTTCCATTTTAATTTTTGTACATATTGATAAATTTTATCTCTTGCTAATTTTGTCTTATTTTCAAGCCTATACTCTCCAAGCATCTGTCTGAATAATTTGCTTATGTCAAGGCAACATTTACCATCTTTGGGAAGAAGCATCATATCTTTTTCATGATAGAATAAGATATTTAATATCTGTCACATATGGGAGGGAGGCTTAAGAAGGAGGGGATATATGTACACTTATGGTTAATTCATGCCGTTGTTGTAGGCAGAAATCAACACAACATTGTAAAGTAATTATCATCTAATTAAAAATATTTTTTTAAATAAATGAAATCTGTCATAGTTTAACCAATCAAAATGTCATATACACATTTATATTTCTAAGAACAATTCCTTAAACTTCCACCATTTACCAGTCAAGAGTCACAAACAAATAATTTAAGGGCCAAAGGCAAAAATAAAGCTAATATTTATTTACCCTGGCTTATTTCATCTTTACAGTGGTAATTGTTAGAATATTAAGTCAAAATCTGTTCTCTGATTTTCAGCTGTGGATTTAATTTCTGATGCCTGAGGTGAAGGAAAACCAAATTGTTTCAAATGATGTCTAACTTGGCTTCACTGTTAATATTTCAAATGTAAACTTTAATAACTCTGTATCTAAATTTTATTTTAATAATAGTGTTTTATAATATGCAAAAATAATAAAAAATATAATCATGCACTTTGCTCTATAAAAGCAGATTGCAATATTATTACTGATACTCACTGCAAGATGTGTACCATTGATACTAATTTTTAGAGCAAGTACCTCATGAATACATAGGTGAGAAAACTGACTGTTGGAGAGTCCTGATGAAATTTTCCCATTTTTTTTACTGCAGGATAGTGAGATTGCAGTTTGTGGAAGAAAGCATGGACTTGCTAAAAAAGTCACTCTTTTCATTAAAAGGAAAAAAAGTCCTCTTATTTTCTTAGAGAAAAGGCAGAGATCTTTGTAGAGATTGAAATTCTTCTTTTTACACACACACACACACACACACGCATGCACATATTACTAAAAGGGAACTACTCGCTTTGTTGTTGTTGAGATCTTGGATGAGCCGGGCCTCTTTTTGTTTTAGGAGTGAAGGATTCAGTGATACAGGCTTAAGAGAATAGCTCACTGGAAAGTTCATAGGAGATCAAGTTCATATGGAACCTGGTTGCTCCTGTGAAATCATCAGGGCTCAATGTCTCAGATTCTCAGCTCTTTTCCCAAGTACAGCATCACACAGGGAGAGAATGTTGCTATGAGGTAGTAAGCAGAGACCAATTAATTTAAGGCTTTCACTCTGTCCTCTTAAAATAAACTAAAATAACTAAAAGATGTGTCCTTTATTACAATTCTCAGAGAGCTGCCAAAATTGGGCTGCATGGGACCCTTGGCTGGAGCCTTTTGCCCTAGTTAAGAGTATTGCTGGCTAAGGGGATAAAAATGCTCTCATTCCCTTTTGGTGACATCTTCCCAGGTGGTGCCGGTGGTAAAGAACATCCTGCCAATGCAGGAGACGTAAGAGGTGTGGGTTCGATCCCTGGATCAGGAAGATCTCCTGGAGGAGCGCATGGAAACACACTCCTAGATTTGTGCTTAGAAAATGCAATGTACAGAGAAGGCTAATGGGCTAAAGTTCATAGCATCACAGAGTCAGGACGGGACTGAAGCAACTAAGCACGCATATATGCCCGTCCATCCTCAAAGTCAGAGGTGAAGTGAAGTCTGCAAAGCTAGAATGATGTCTACACAACTGGCATGAGAATGAGTTAGAAATGTTGTTTACCAGGGAAAATAACAGTACTTTCATAAGAGTGTGAAGGAATTAAACAAAGGCAAGTAAGAAAAATGTTCACTATAACTCTTTTTATTAGTCTTTAATAAGGATGTGATGCTTGGAGAAATTATGAAGCTTGCTTAAAGCCCCACCACTTGCCATGGCTAGAATCCTTCTCACCCCACCCCACAATCCAATCTTCTGGTTCTTTAGTACAATATTATATACACAATGTTATACAATGCAGGACTGTACTACCACTTGTCCTGAAGTTCTCATCTTTCATCAGCTTTTCTCAAATGCTATAAATGGTAGATAAAGACAATGACTAATTAGACATCATCTTAGATGCATGGTTTTGTCTCTAGCAAGACAAAACACTTTCACAGCAACAACTAAGTAAGACAGAAGATTATGTAAAAATTTGTGTTTTTCAAAACACTGTAGATTAAGAAGGCAAGATGAACAAAATAAAAAAGAAAACTTGTTAGTTCTTGTCAGAATGTTTCTGTCCCTAGGATCATTTGCATGAAAAGGGGGGAAACTTTATCTGAGAAAAGTAGGGTAGACTTACTCTAGGTAGATTAATCAGCTGTGGGAAAGAAGACATCAAATCTTGTGATGCCCATGTGGTCTGACATGCTGGGTTGGCAACTCAGTTGGATTCAGTTCATTCACTCAGTGATGTATGACTCTTTGCAACCCCAAGGACTGAAGCATGCCAGGCTTCCCTGTCCTTCACCAACTCCCAGAGTTTGCTCAATCTCATGTCCATTGAGTCGGTGATGCCATCAACCATCTCATCCTCTGTCGTCCCCTTCTCCTCCCACCTTCAATCTTTCCCAGTATCAGGTTTTTTTTTCCAATGAGTGAGTTCTCCACATCAGGTGGCCAAGTTCTTGGAGCTTCAGCTTCAGCATCGGTCCTTCCAGAGAATATTCAGGACTGATGAAAGGTTGCTGCTGTGAGTCGTATGTTACACCAGGATTCTTGACCTCCAGAGGAGAGGATTTTGATCTGGGGTCAGAGACGAGACTTGACTACTTGGAGCTTTTTTGTGTGGCAAAGTTTTATTAAAGTATAATAAAGCTAGGGAAACTTCTGACCTAGACATCAGAAGGGGGCAGAAAGAGTGCCCCCTTGATAGTTTTTAGCGAGGTGTTTTACATCTGTTAGAAAGCTGTTAATCAGATAGAGAGACACCTCAAGGCTTAGGGAGTTTCACCAGGACCCTCTCCCACAACATGCACTTTTGAGACAGGATGCCATGAGGTGTGTCATCCCCCAGCCATAAAATATTTAACAGGAATACTGGTTTGTTGAGCCATTATCAGCCCAGGTTTGAGAAAAGAAAAAAAAAAAAAAAAAGTTAGTCTTAGACAGAACTATTTTGAAAAAGGGAAACTTCTTAAGCAAATACATAGTTTCAATAATATAGCTTAAGAAAAACATTTCCATATGAAAAATGCATTGATTAACTCAAGGCAGAACCAGGTATCATCAACACAGAATTAAATGAAGCCTCTTTTAATTTTGTGTTAAAGAAGGAAAAAAAGCCTGCCACTTGCAGTTTCTTTCCTCCTGCCCCTTGGGGACCTCTGCCTTCCTGCCTGTTAGCCTCTCATTACCCCCTTTTCATTTAGGAGTATTATGTTGCCTAGGACGATGCTTCTTTCATTCCATAACTGCCTCCAAGCTGACAAGGGGCGTCGTCCCTAAATTGGTGAGGCAACATATTTTCCTAACCCTCACATTGACAGTCTGTGATCCAGAGGCCTCAAGTAGTAGTTGGAGGCAGCTGTGTCACTCGTAGGAGTTTGGACAACCACTTGTAATTTAAAAGACTTCATGTGGCTAGAAACAAATCCAGCTACACAGTTACAGATGCATGGAGCAAAAACAGAACAATCAGGGTTATTACAATTAAGATAGTTTTCCACCATGGGGAAATGTCTCCAAAGGTAAAGCAAATGAGGCTTCAGGAGTATACATAGCCTGAATCAGCATGTTCATGTGTTTAGTAAAGTGAGTACCATTAGTGCTCATATCTTTTATATATGTACAACATTGGGTATGAATAATGGCACAAATTCCTCCTTGTGTGACTGTTAGAATATCTGAGGCCAATCTGTTTTGTAAAACCACCTTTATAATTTGTATTTGTTCAACATTAAGGGCTGAAATAGCTTTCTGAGAATAGTCAAAGCATCAACTCATAGCATAACTTCTGTGGTTCCCAGAGAGGGAATGACTATTGCAGTCAAATAATCATACCAGTGAAATACAGACCTCGTCCAATGAGTTCTAAGGTGTGGCAAATTAGCAGGCTTCTCCGGAAGCTCTGAAAATGTGAAGCCATGAGTAAAACTAGACCTAAGGTGAATCTCCCTATCCAGCCAGGGGGACACCACACCCATAGGTCAGAGTCCCATAGTGAGTAGGTCCTGTTTGGAGCAAGCCCGTGTGACTGAGGGATCCAGTCCCAATCAGGGTCTAGCCAGGCAAAAGGAGGGCCTGTACTGGGGTAAGGAAACACAGGAATGATTACATTGCATATTCCTTGAAGCAAAAACCCAAATTGTTTCCAGTCATTATTATTAAGCTGCCAGCTAATTCTGGGGATGGCTCTGTTTGTCACCAGCATATGGGGGCACTAGACATTAGGTGTTCCTTTTCAGGAGTTAGCCATATGATCTCATTCCATATTTGATAAACACATGTAAAAAACCATCATATCTAGACCTATTTGTCTTCTTATGTGCAGCAGAATAGTCATTAAACCAACATAAAGTATAATCAAAGTTAAAAGTCACATTATATCCATAGTTAAGGTACAAAGTGTTACACCAGTCCATTTTAGGATTGTTAGATGTCATCAGATTAAGAAGAGACATCACATATGATTGCTGTTGGTGAAGGTAGTTACAGACTTGGAGAAAGTCCTTTCCCTGAAGTGGAGATGCCCACCATGGGAAGCCTTCTGCCAATGAGGATAGGAGTGCTCCACAGACCCGGCAATTGGACCAACTGTGGAATGCAGCATATGAATGAGCTCAGGACAGGAAGGCATCTTGAGGGTCAAACAGCAGGCTCAGGGTTTTTGGAGTCAGCAGAAGCTGACCCATATAGATTATTTGGCCCTTCTGAAAAGTGAAAAAGTAAAAGCATAGAGAATAAAGACATAAAATGACATTGCTTACTCTGAGGGTCAGGATGCCACTTTTTAACTCGAACGTGGTACACCCATGAATCAATTCCTGGCACCTTGACAGCTGTGTGAGAAGAAAGAATAACCTGGAAAGGGCCTGCCCAAAGGGCAGCCCCTGCCCAGAGGGGCTCAAGAGATTGGCCCCCACCCCCCAGATCCCAATGTCTTTCTCAGGACCTTGGCTCCTGGCTCAATCAGTGGCTTGTTCAACTCAGAGGCTGGGTCACTGCCCAGAGTTCTCATAATGTCTGTTGAAAAGCTCAAAGTTGAGTTGTATAGCAGTGACTGATATTTAAGAAGCCAATTGTCTGTCATCCAAATATTAACTTTAGAGTTTAAGATTCTGCTCACATCATGAGAAGTCAGTACAGTAAGATTTCTCCCATTAATAAACTCAAGAGCTTCAGGTACCAGTAAAAGCAATAGCAGAAACTACCCTTAGACAATGTGGCCACCCACGTGCCACTACATTTAATATTCTACTCAGGTATTCTATAGGTTGCTGGTGAGGCCCTTGGGGTTGTGTCATAAATCCCATGGCCATACCTTTTCTTTCAGTGACAAACAAATTAAACTCTGACCCTGTGAGCAAGTTCAAAGCAGGAGCTTTTAGGAAAACAGTTTAAAGAGCCTTAAAAGCCTTTTGAGTATCTGGAGACCAAACCAACTTGTCAGTTTGGGCTTGTTGAGTTTCACTTATAAGTTTATGTAAAGGCTGGGCAAGTGCCCCATAATCTGGAATCCAAATGTGGCAGTAGCATGTAATGCCCACAAATCCTCTCAATTGTCTTAAAGTCATAGGTAGGGGGTGGTTTAGTATAGGCTTAATTCTCTTGGGGACTGTGGCCCTCATCCCTTCGGATATGATTAGGCCCATATATTTAACAGATTGTTGACAAAACTGTGCCTTTTCCCTTGATGCCTTTTAACTACAGCCAGTCAAAAAGTTTAGGAAGTCTTCTGAGGCTTGTGAGCAAGCTTCTTCTGTCTCAGCACAGAGCAGAATATCATCTACATAGTGTAACACTACTGTCTCAGGGCTATTAAAGTTTTGTAGATCCCCTGACAAACTCTGTCCACTTAAGTGAGAGATGTCACAAAGCCCCTGGGGCAAAACTGTCCAGGTTAACTGAGAAGCTGGCTGGGTAGGCTCTTCAAAAGCAAATAAAAAGTGGCTTTCTTCTGCCAATGGTATAGAATAGAAGGCATCTTTTAAATCAATTACTGAAAAATATTTGGCTTGTTCAGGAATTTCAGACAATAGAGTATAAGGACTGGGTACCATGGGAGAGAATGAAACCACAGTCTCATTTACTATTTGTAAATCTTGAACTAGCCCCCATTTATCTTTTGACTTTTTCATAACCAAAATAGGAGTGTTGCATGGACTATTACAGGGAATTAATAGCTCCTGCTCCTTCAAATTTTCAATGATAGGTTTTAACCCTTGCTTAATCTTGAGTTTTAGAGGATACTGCTTTTGATGTGGAAACATGTGTGGGTCTCTGAGCTTGATATGGACAGGAATAGCATTTTGTGCTCAACCCACAGTTTTTCCCTCAGCCCACACTCTAGGATTTACATTTTGTTCAATTAATGGGAGAGAAACAGAGGGCTCCATTTTCATGAAAACAGAGGCATGGACTTTGCTCAGTATATCCCTCCACAAAAGGGGTGAGGGAAATTCTGACACAATCAGAAACTCATGTGAAAACAGCACAGAGTCTCAGTTGCAGCTTAGAGGACAACAGAAATGATAACATTTGGCTCATCCAGACAGTCCCATTGCAGTAGTGGATTGGGGAGAAAGTGGGCCAAGGGCGTCAATATGCACAGAGTTGTCCTGATGTCCCAAAGGAAATCGAATGATTAGCCCCCCACAGTTATTAATACCCAGGGTTCCTCAGGTGTAATTAAGATGGAATCTTGTGTGGGGACCCCTGGACAGCTTCAGTCCTGATTGTCCTGAGAGTCCAACCTCTGGGGCCTCTGTAAGCAGACTGCCTCTGAGGGCAGTCTCTCCTCCAGTGTGGTCCTTTATAGACCAGACATGGACCTGGGGGCAGCTTAGAAACTGAGGACAATCTCACTTGAGGTGCCCTTCCTTCCCACAGTAATAGTAAATCCATCCCTTTCCACCGGGGTCCCTCTGGGCACTTTTCTCAGGTTGTCTCAGAATGGTTCTGACTACCATTATTAGGGCTTCAGTCTGTTCCTTGGTCTTTCTCTTCCTTTCTTTCTCCTCATACTCCCTGATGTAATAAACTGTCCAAGCCAGTTACAGTAAATTATCTGAAGATTGATTTTGTCAAGATACCTGTTTTAGTAGCTTACAGTGGATATCTGGAGCCAGCTGAATGAGAAATCTATCATTTAAGATCACTCTTCCCTCTTCACTTTCAGGACCAATCTCAGTGAGTCTGTGAATGGCTTCTTGCAGTCTATCTAAGAATTTACAAGGCACATCCTTCTTTTCCTGTTCTATGTTTGCCAGTTTGGCATAGTTTAAAGTCTTATCATGAGCTCACATGAGTCCTTCAAGAATATATCTGACAAAATGACTCTGATCCCATCTTCTTTTAGCTGTGTTATAGTCCCAGTTCAGTTCTGTTCAATCACTCAGTCATGTCTGATTATTTGAGACCCCATGGGCTGCAGCAGGACAGACCTCACTGTCCATCACCAATTCACGGAGCTTACTCAAACTCATGTCCATCAACATGGGGATGCCATTCAACACTCTAATCCTCTTTCATCCCCTTCTCCTGCCTTCAGTCTTTCCAGCATCAGAGTCTTTTCAAATGATTCAGTTATTCGCATCAAGTGGCTGAAGTATTGAAGTTTTAGCATCAGCATCGGTCCTTCCAATGAATATTCAGAACTGATTTCCTTTAGAATAGACTGGTTGGATCTCCTTACAGTCCAAAGGACTTCCAAGAGTCTTCCTCAACACCACAGCTCAAAAGCATCAATTCTTCGATGCTCCGCTTTCTTTACAGTACAACTCTCACATCCATACATGACTACTGGAAAAACCATAGCTTGGACTGGACGGACATTTGTTGGCAAAGTAATGTCTCTAAATTTTAATATGCTATCTAGGTTGGTAATAACTTTTCTTCCAAGGAGCAAGTGTCTTTTAATTTCATGACTGCAGTCACCACCTGCAGTGATTTTGGAGCGCCCAAAAATAAAGTTTGTCACTGTTTCCATTTTTCCCTATTTATTTGCCAAAAGTGATGGCACCAAATGCCATGATGTTAGTTTTTTGAATGTTGAGTTTTAAGCCAACTTTTTCACTCTCCTCTCTCACTTTGATCAAGAGGCTCTTTAGTTTAATTTTTTTTTTTTTTTTTTTTTTTTTTTTTACCTTTCTGCCATAATGGTGGTATCATCTGCATATCTGAGGTTATTTTATTTCTCCCGAAATCTTGATTCCAGTTTGTGCTTCATCCTGCCTAACATTTCTCATGATGTACTCTGCACATAAGTTAACTAAGCAGGGTGACAATATACAGCCTTGTTACTCCTTTCCTGATTTGGAACCAGTTTGTTGCTCCATGTCCAGTTCTTACTGTTGCTTCCTGACCTGCATACAGATCTCTCAGGAGGTGGGTTGGGTGCCCTGGTATTCCCGTCTCTTGAAGAATTTTCCACAGTTTGTTATGATCCACACAGTTGAAAGCTTTGGCATAGTCAATAAAGCAGAAATAGATGTTTTTCTGGAACTCTTCTTGCTTTCTTGATGATTGAACCGATGTTGGCAATTTGATCTGTGGTTCCTCTGACTTTTCTAAATCCAGTTTGAACATCTGGGAATTCATATTTCATGTACTGTTGAAGCCTGGCTTAGGGAATTTTGAGCATTACTTTGCTAACACGTGAGATGAGTGCAATTGTGTAGTAGTTTGAGCATTCTTTGGCATTGTCTTTCTTTGTGATTGGAATGAAAACTGACCTTTTCCAGTCCTGTGGTCATGGCTGAGTTTTCTAAATTTGCTGGCACATTGAGTGCACCACTTTCACAGCATCATATTTTAGGATTTGAAATAGCTCAACTGGAATTCCATCACCTCCACTAGCTTTGTTCATCGTGTTGCTTCCTAAAGCTAAATACTTCGCATTCCAGGATGTCTGGCTTTAGGTGAATGATCACACCATTGTGATTATCTGGGTAGTGAAGATTTTCTTGTATAGCTCCTCTGTGCATTCTTGCCACCTCTTCATAGTATATTCTGCTTCTGTTAGGTCCATACCATTTCTGCCCATCTTTACATGAAATGTTCCCTTGGTATCTCTAATTTTCTTGAAGAGATCTCTAGTCTTTCCCCTTCTTTTGTTTTCCTCTATTTCTTTGCATTGATCACTGAAGGCTTTGTTATTTCTCCTTGCTATTCTTTGAAACTCTGCATTCAGATGAATATTCTTCCTTTTCTCCCTTGCCTTTTGCTTCTTTTCTTTTCACAACTGTTTGTAAGTCCTCCTCAGACAACCATTTTGCCTTTTTGCATTTCTTTTTCTTGGGGATGGTCTTGATCCCTGCCTCCTGTACGAATGTCACAAACCTCCATCTATAGTTCTTCAGGCGCTCTGTCTATCAGGTTTAATCACTTGAATCTATTTGTCACTTCCACTGCATAATCATAAGGAATTTTATTTAGGTCATGCCTGAATGGTCTAGTGTTTTTTCCTACTTTGTTCAATTTGAGTCTGGATTTGGCAATAATGTGTTCATGATCTGAGCCACAGTCAGCTCACAGTCTTGTTTTTGCTGACTGTATGCAGCTTCTCCATCTTTACCTGCAAAGAATATAATCAATCTGATTTCAGTGTTGACCATCTGGTGATGTCCATGTGTAGAGTCTTCTTTTGTGTTGTTGGAAGAGGATGTTTGCTATGACCAGTGCACTCTCTTGACAAACTCTATTTGCCTTTGCCCAGCTTCATTGGAGGAGGTCGCCATTAACCCCACTATAGTGCAACCAGAACTTCCACAGGACTGGGAAGCAGACTCTTGGAGGACACATACAGAACCTTGTGCACACCAGGACCCAGGAAAAAGGAGCAGTGACCCCACATGAGACTGACCCAGACTTGGCCATGAGTGTTCTTGAAATTCCAGCAGAAGCGTGGGTTGGCGGTGGCCTGCTGCAGGGTTGGGGGGCACTGAGTTTAACAGTGCTTGCTTGGGGCCTTTTGAAGGAGGTCACCATTATCTTCATTACCTCCGCCATAGTTTGGCCCCAGGCAAATAACTGCTAGGGAACGCAACCCCACCCATCAACAGAAACTTGGATTAACATTTACTGAGCATAGCCCTGCCCATCAGAACAAGACCCTGTTTCCCCCTCAGTCATTCCCTCCCATCAGGAAACTTCCATAAGCCTCTTATCCTTCTCCATTAGAGGGCAGACAGACTGAAAACCACAATCACAGAAAAACAAACCAATCTAATCACATGGGCCACAGCCTTGTCTAACTCAATGAAACTATGAGCCATGCCATGTAGGGCCACACAAGATGGATGGGTCATGGTGGAGAGTTCTAACAAAATGTGGTCCACTGGAGAAGGGAATGGCAAACCACTTCAGTATTCTTGCCTTGAGAAGCCTGTGAACAGTATGAAAAGGCAAAAAGATAGGACACTGAAATATGAACTCCCCAGGTCAATAGGTGCCCAATTTGCTACTGGAGATGAGTGGAGAAATAACTCCAGAAAGAATGAAGAGATGGAGTCAAAGAAAAAAATAACACCCAGTTGTGGATGGGACTGGTGATGAAAGCAAGGTCCAATGCTGTAAAGAACACTGCACAGGAGCCTGGAATGTTAGGTCCATGAATCAAGGCAAATTGGAAGTGGTCAAACAGGAGATGGCAAGAGTGAACATCAGCATTCTAGGAATCAGCTAACTACAATGGACTGGGATGTGTGAGTTTAACTCAGATGACCATTTTATCTACTACTGTGGGCAAGAGTCCCTTAGAAGAAATGGAGTAGACATCATAGTCAACAAAAGAGTCCGAAATGCAGTACTTGGATGCAATCTTGAAAACAGAATGATATCTGTTCTTTTCCAAGGCAAACCATTCAATACCACAGTAATCCAAGTCTATGCCCCAACCAGCAATGCTGAAGAAGCTGAAATTGAACAGTTCTGTGAAGACCTACAAGACCTTCTAGAACCAACGCCCCAAAATGCAGAAGTTGTAGTCCCAGTCTGGTTCTATAGTTTGACTGCCAGATTCCCAGAAGGGAGTGTGGCCATCTTGTCCTCCCTCTTTCCTGCTGATTCATTACCTAACCCTTCATCTCCATAGGCAATAGCTTTCTCCAAAACTCGAGTTTTTGAGCCAGGAGTTAGCATTTGCCCCAAGGTATATATCACATCCTTCCAAGTAAGATCATAAAGTTGAATAACAATCTTAAAGATTCTAATAGATTTTTCTGGGTCCTCCAAATAGCCTCCCAGATCTTCCTTGATCCTTTGTATTTCTTGATAAGAAAAGGGCTTATTAACTGTCATGAATTGATCCCCCCCACCCGACCCCCTGGTGGGTGCTTCATGGAGAGGCAACAGCTTGTGTGGCTGTTCCTCAGCCTCTCTGGCTGCCCTTCATATATGATCCCAGGGATAGGTTGGAGAAACCCGTTTTTCCTTATTTCTTTGTCTATCGTCCTCCATTTCACCATGTGTTTCACCCTTAGTTTTAGCTCTCTGAGCTTTCCTTAGTTTGGTTGTCTGATTCTGAATTAAAACCAGAGTAGTGAGTTTCTACCAAGACCAAGAAAACCCTCTCCTGAAGGGGTGCCCTAACTTTCAGTTTGCTCATTTGGAACCCCAAGATATGGGGGCAAAGTAGGAGGACAGAAGGGAACTGAAGGTTTCACACCAAAATCTACACCCTTAGGACATAACTCTGGCATGTCTCAGGGAGACAGAAAAAAAAAAAAAAGCAACACATATGCTACTTCTACCCATTTCCATTGTCTTCTACAGAACCAGTCTAATTGTAAGACAGTATTATAATTAAGATACTCTTCTACCAGCCATTGTTCGCCATCCTCCAATGGATACCATGGCCATACAATATCACGTAGGAAGATCAGGTGTGTCTTCTTTAAGCTCTGGGGATTAAAACTATCTGTTTTTCAGGATACAGTTCAAAGGAATGAGGCTGGAATTGTTAGCTCCCATCTGTAAGAAAGAAAAAAGCAGCAACCAGCACCTTTTCTTTCTACAGGAGACATCCCTCCCTGCTCTAGATGGGGGTGGAAACAGGTCTTCCACCCAAGCTTCCTTCCCTGGCCAGAGTTAACCTGTCTTACTGACGCAGGTATCCCTCTGCTGTTCTTCCCTGTTCTACCACCGAGGCAGACTGGAGATGCACCAGGGGTAGACCTGATGGCACCCCAGATTGATGTCCAGTTCCTCACGGTTAATTTCAGAAATCACGGTGATTTCTGCTCCTCTTCTGATGCCACCTGGAGTGCAACAGAGTAGCCTTCTGGAATGCCTCCCTTCTAAGACTGCCAGGGGAAACATCTGTCTTTTTTTGTGCCTGTGCACAATATTCCTGACCACAATAGAACTGAGAAATATAAACGGTCAAACATAAAGTCGAGATGTCCCTTCCGAGTGTCACCACACCAGTGTATGTATAACAAAAGCAGTGGTGAAGGGCTATTCAGCAAGGAAAAAGTGATTTGGTCCTCCAGCTATTAAGGCCAATCCTTTCAAAACCACTGGAGGGCCGCCTCTGGTCCTCTAAGAGCTAGCGTTACCAAAGGAAGAAGCTCATTGCACTTCCAAACTGACCAGATCATGGGATTCCCAATATGTGTCCTCAAAAACCTCATGGTCACCAGCCTTGCTCTTATCCACAGAGATCGGAGGCACAGCCAAGATAAAGACTCACTTTCAGGTCGCTAGGCCCTGAGGCAGGCAGTCAGGGGAGCATCTTCTAGCCTGAGAGATGTTCTTGGAGTTAGAGCTCCACCTAGCTACTGAACAATGTGCTCTTATCTGTAGTACATGATATGACAACCAATAGCATGGACTGCAAGTCCCTTGAAAGCCTGTGATCTGACAGTTTGGGTTATAGTTCTAATTCCTCAGGCAGTTATGAAATGGTTAAAGAGCCCAGTAAAAGGTGACAGAAACAGGAATTCTCGATCCACACGTTTCACCCATTTCTGGCCGTTTCCCCTGCAGGGACGTTGGGGGCCTCTTGGCATTGGCAGGTCAGTATAAACTCGCAACAAAGCTCCCCTTGGGGCTGCCTTCAGTCATTGCAAGGCACCTCGAAACCCCAAAGCAGGGCTCAACGCTTGCTTCGTGACCAGTTCCACAGCTCTTTCTTGCTGTTTTCACACACACACACACACACACACACACACACACACACTGTAAAATAGAGCAGAAAACATGTTTACTAGGAGAGTAAAGAACTAGAGCTCCAAGTACCCTTACCTTGTCTTGAAAATCCCAGATGAGCCCCCAAGATGAACGGTTGCTGCTGCAAGCCATATGTTATGCTGGGATTTGTGACCTCTGGAGAAGAGGAATTCAATCCAGGGTCAGAGACAAGGCTTGACTACTTGGAGATTTTTGTGTAGCAAAGTTTTGTTAAAGCATCTTAGAGCTAGGGAAACTTCTGACATAGACATCAGAAGGGGACAGAAAGAGTGCCCCCTTGATAGTTTTTAGAGAGGTGTTTTATGTCTGTTAGAAAGCTGTTAATCAGATAGAGAGACACCTCCAGCCTGAGGGAGTTTCACCAGGCCCCTCTCCCACAACAGGCACTTTTGAGATAGGATGCCATGAGGTGTGTCATCCCTCGGCCATAAAACATTCAACAGGAATACTGGTTTGCTGAGCCATTATCGGCCTAAGGTTTGAGAAAAGGAAAATAAAGTTAGTTTTAGGCAGAATCACTTTGAAGAAGGCAGATTCCGAAGCAAATGCATAGTTTCAATAACATAGCTTAAGAAAAACAATTCCATATGGAAAACGCATTGGTTAGCTCAAGGCAGAACCAGGTGTCATCAACACAGAATTAAAAGAAGCCTCTTTTAATTTTGTGTAGAGAAGGGGGAAAAAAAAAAGCCTGCCATGTACAATTTATTTCCTCCTGCCCCTTGGGGACCTCTGGCCTTCTTGCCTGTTACCCTCTCACTGATCTGCTTTAGGATGGACTGGTTGGATCTCCTCACAGTCCAAGGGACTCTCAAGAGTCTTCTCCAACACCACAGTTCAAAAGCATCAATTCTTCGGCACTCAACTTTCTTTATAATCCAACTCTCACATCCATACATGACTACTGGAAAAACCATAGCCTTGACGAGACGGACCTTTGCTGACAAAGTAATGCCTCTGCTTTTTAATATGCTGTCTAGGTTTTTCATAGCTTTTCTCCCAAGGAGCTAACATCTTTTAATTTCATGGCTGCAATCACCATCTGCAGTGATTTTGAAGGCCAAGAAAATAGAGTCTCTCACTGTTTCCAATGTTTCCCCATCTATTTGCCATGAAGTCATGGGATCAAATGCTGTGATCTTAGTTTTCTGAATGTTGAGCTTTAAGCCAACTTTTTCACTCTCCTCTTTCACTTTCATCAAGAGACTCTTCGGTTCTTCTAAAGGGCTGGTAACTAGAGGAGCTCTAAGTTCATGGCTCCTTTCCTCAAAGGACATTTCTAAACGTTGAGATGATGATATGGAAGGCTGTGAAGACAGGGTGGGCTGAACAGCCAAATTGAGACCTGTAGCCTTAGTGGCATTTGTGAGGCAAAGTCTCAATAGATGGCCTGTAATAAACACAAAATACCTCTTGTCCTCGAGACATTACAAAAGAGAAGTAGGCTAAATCTAACTGAAACTGCAACCCAGTCCTGATCTAGATCAATGACTGATTGAATTAAGGTGACAGCCCTTCTCTGTCTAACAGAGTAAAAGGAAAACCTTCAATTTTAGGGCTAGTCTTTATATTTTTTTTATATACATATCCAGAATAAAATACTTTATTTTGATATATAGTATCCATGATATTTATAATTTATATATTATAATTACACATTATATTTGATAGAGTAAACAGCTAAATTATTGCTTATATAATCAAATAATTTAAATATTACATTCCATAGCATTATGTGTGATCAATGCTGCTGCTGCTTAGTCACTAAGTCTTGTCCAACTCTTTACCAACCCTGTAAGATTCCTCAGTCAATAGGATTTTCCAGAAAATATTACTGGAGTGGGTTGCCATTTCCTCCTCCAGTGGATCTTCCCAACCCAGGGATTAAACTTGTATCTCCTTTGTCCCCTGCCTTAGCAGGCAGATTCTTTAACACTGAGCCACCTTGAAAGCTCATATATAATCAATAATTTGCATTATATAAATATATCTAATTCAAAGAAGCATAAATATATGATTTTCTTCCTTTTTTATTGAGCAACTCAGGTAAGTTTTTTCCTCTGATTCTTCCTTATCTTCTCAACCACTAAATATTGGAATGTCCCTAACTCTCAGTCCTATAAACTACCCACTTACTTCTCTGCACTCATTCTTCTTGTGACCTCATCCATTCTCTTGTCATTAAACACCATGTGAACTGATAACAGTTCACAGAGGGATTCACCTCTCATATGTCTAGACTGACATATGCAACTGTATACTCAAATTTATCACTTAGATATCTATAGGTAAAGCAGCTTAAAACATCCCTAAGCAGACTTTTGATTTCCATTCGTAACTAGTTTTCCCCATATTCTTTATTTTAGAAAATGCAATCCCCTCTTTCCAAGTGGCAAAACCCTTTCTCTGTACCAGATTTCCAATCCAACAGCAAGCCCTATTTGGTTCACCTTCAACATATGTTAAAAATATAGTCACATCATTTCTCTCATCCTCAGGCTTCCCTGGTGGCTCAGTGGTAAAGGATTTACTTGCCAATTGAGGAGACGTAGGCTTGATCCCTAGATTGGGAAGGTCTCCTGGAGGAGTAAATGGTAACCCACTCTTGATTTTGCCTGGGAAATCCCATGAACAGAGGAGCCTGGTGGGCTACAATCCATAGGGTCACAAAGAGTCAGAGATGACTGAGCATACATGCACACTCTTCAAACCATAATTATCTCTCACCTGGAGCCTCACTTTAGCTGCAGCTGTTTTGCCAGATTACACACTTGTCCTCCAGCAACCTATTCTCATCACAGGACCCAACAGAGAAACTGTCCATAGCACTCTTTAAACCCTTGACCCTGTGATAAATTTCCATCCCACTCAAAGAAGAGCTAAAATCCTCGCAGTGATCTAGTAGGTCCTGTCCAACCTATCTCTCTCCACCTCTCTGTGCTCACTCCTTGGCACTCATGCCCTCATGCATTTGCTGCAGCTGAGCCTGTTGGTTATGCCTGAAAAGTCTTACCCCTGCCCACCTGGTGTTGCACTTGCTGCTGTTGGTGCTTCGAATACTCTCCCTACAAACACCGATTTGGACAACTGTCTCACTTCTTTCATCAAATACCACATCAATGAAAGTTTTTCTTATAATCATGTTTGAAAATGACACTCTCCCCAGTATATATTCTACCACTCTTTCATGCTCTAGATTTTTTCCACAAACCAATACAATACCACACACACTCACATTTCACTTATGTATTGGATTACTGTTTTTCTGCTACTACTAGAATAGGACTGAGATGAGGATAGGCAATTTTTTCCTCTTCTTTGTTTATTGTTATAGTGCAATCACTCACGACACGGATAGCTACTCTATAAATAACAGTTGAATAAACAATTATGAGTAAGGTTAATGTTTCTTTCACAAAGTCTGATATTATGACCTGACATTCTCTTTTTTGGAATGATATGTTTATTCAATGGCAATTCAAAGAGTATTGGAGTTATGATAAAATAAAGATATTGTTTATCTTATACTTTTAAATCTTTTGCATAATGCACCATTGAGAAAAGAACACTCAGTGCTCCTACACACACATATAAAATATACACAGATTAACTCAGGTAGGTAGTAACAGGAAGCCAGATATGTTTGTAGTCAAAATTACTGATCCTTTTATTGAATCTTGCAAACAGAGTTAGACTGGGAAGAAAATGGAAAGAACATCTGATACCCATTATTAGATACTCATTTAACGATTCTGGGAAATAGCAATTCTCAGTCACATTTTCTGTTAGTATCCTAAAAGTGGGCCTGTCTGACAATTCAGTCATGGGGAGACATGTTTTGATCAAGTCTGTTGCTTTTCCTTTCAAAATGAACTAGATAATGCACCTGTGTAACTTCACTTCTTAATCGGATCAGCAGGATTGCATTGAAACTGAGTTTAATGCTGCTATAAATTGAGGATTGCTTGAAAAACTGCCCTAATCCCTTTTTGTTGTTGTTGTTAAAAGAACACAGAAGATAATACTAACGTTTTACCTTTAAAATTGGGCAAAACATTAAGCAATATCATTTTCTGCCCTTTCATTGTCTTTGGTATACATTTTCACAGGTAAAATAATCTTTCCAAATATACATGCACATTTATGTATTTGTATATATATGTATATGTGTATATTATATATATATATATAACTGTGTATATTTATATATACACAGTGAACTCTAATCTTCAGAATTTCACAGAAATTAATTTTTCTAAATCATATACTTAAACTTTGCTGATGATAATAGCTTGCTATTTTTTTGAAAACAACATATTGATGGAAGGCTAGTCTCTAAATGAAATGATAAAAGGTGTAAAGTATTCCTTTCTCTTTGCCTATTTTTTTGTTTTTGTGCACTCTTCATCTAGGTGTTATGCTTTTGTTTTCCTCCTATTGTTATAATTGGTTGGTTCTAAATCAAGTATTTGAAGTAAATCATTAGTAAACAAATTTGTGATTTTTGCATCAATATCTTGTTCTTTGACTGCACGATATTTTTTTGTTGTTGTTGCTATTGTTATTTCATGTTAACTATGGAAGCCATAGCAGAAAAACGCAGAAATACTTGGGATGATGGTAGAATTTTAAATAATTGTTCTAATGCTCCTGACATAACTCATTTAACAACTTATAAAAAATTCAGGGGAGAAAGTTTCAAGAAAAAAAAATATTATATTCAAAACCACACTAATCTTCATGTAGAGACAAATAGCAACTCACTCCGGTACCCTTGCCTGGAAAATCCCATGGACGGAGGAAACTGGTAGGCTACAGTCCATGGGGTTGCAAAGAGTCAGACATGACTGAGAGATTTCAATTTCACTTTCAGAGACATAAAGTATGCTGCTGCTACTGCTAAGTCACTTCAGTCGTGTCTGACTCTGTGCGACCCCATCCCTGGGATTCTCCAGGCACGAACACTGGAGTGGGTTGCCGTTTCCTTCTCCAATGCATAAAAGTGAAAAGTGACAGTGAAGTCACTCAGTCATGTCTTGACTCTTCGCGACCCCATGGACTGCAGCCTACCAGGCTCCTCCATCCATGGGATTTTCCAGGCAAGAGTACTGGAGTGGGGTGCCATGGCCTTCTCCGGACATTAAGAATACCTTCCTCTAAATTAGGAAGTAATTGTAGTTTACAACTTTTCACTTGCCTCGAGCAGATCTTTACGTCAGGAAAACCATTATGGATTTTTGAAGGCTTAAGGAAATTTGAATGGAAAAGGAAGAGAAAAACACCTAAAAGAGGATCAAGATTGTTATTTTGTATTCGAGGAATGCATCATGATTTCAAATGGAAGAGAAGATTCTTACCACATATGCTAACTTTCTGAGGCTTTAAGTTCCACAGTGTTCATTACTCTCTAATCAGTTTTTCAGCCTCCTTTGAGATGAATGCAATTGACTCCATCCTTCTGCAGGTAACCAACTTAATTAACATGATCTGCTTTCAGTCTTATAAATGTCAATCTATAGCACAAAGTAATTGATGTTCTTAAGTAAAACTGTAGCATGCTTCTAGTTTGTACATCTTAAATGGTACAGATACCATGCTTCTGTATTATTGAGCTCACTGAATTTACATGTTTTTCTCAACATATTAATTTTTGAAGGGAAGGGGCAAATATTTTACAATCAAATATTTAGGTTTTTTTTTTCAGGTGTTTTCTTGTTTTAATATCTTCTTTTTTATTAATTTATTATTACTTGGAATATAATTGCTTTACAATATTGTTTTCTTTACAATATTGGTTTCTGCCATACATCAACATGAATAGGCCATAGGTATAAGAAAACACTTTCAAAAGAACTTTGAAAAGTTCTTTGAAGCCTTTCAGAGGCTTCAAATACTATACCATATTTTCATTTAAAATGGTAAGATGTCTTGGAATTCAAGACACTGTAAAGAAACTGTAAAGATATATTCCTGTGTTTTGTTTTATTTTTTCAAGTGAACTATCCTTCAGGACTTTCATTTCAAAGGAGAAATCATGCCCTCCATTTTAAGATTGGAAAGGAAATTCTCACCATAATGGCAGATAAAATGCTCAGAGAAACTTAAATATTCAACTATACTTTATTAAAATTGTTGTTTTTGTTTAGTTATAGAGTTTCATAGGATTTACCAGACTGCTCCTATCCCTAATTTTCCCTTAAATAATATTACTTTTTAATGTGTAATTTTGAGGAATGGACATTTTTCAGGGACACACATATGGTATTTCAGAAGTGCTTGACTATGCATTTCTTCTCTTCTTCCTTTTTATCAGTCAGTTCAGTTGCTCAGTCGTGTCTAACTCTTTGCAACCCCATGGACTATAGCATGCCAGGCTTCCCTGTCCATCACCAACTCCCAAGCCTGCTCAAACTCATCCATCGAGTCTGTGATGCCATCCAACAATCTCATTCTCTGTCGTCCCCTTCTCCTCCTGCCCTCAATCTTTCCCAGCATCAGTATCTTCTCCAATGAATCAGTTCTTCACATCAGGTGACCAAAGTATTGGAGTTTCAGCTTCAGCATCAGTCCTTCCAGTGAATATGCAGGATTGATTTCCTTTAGGACTGACTGGTTTGATCTTCTTGCAGTCCAAGGGACTCTCCAGAGTCTTCTCCAACACCATAGTTCAAAAGCATCAGTTCTTCAGTGCTCAGCTTTCTTTATGGTCCAGCTCTAACACCCATACATGACTACTGGAAAAACCATAACTTTGACTAGATAGGCATTAGTGGGCAAAATAATGTCTTTGTTTTTTAATATGCTGACTATGTTGGATATAGTTTTTCTCCCAAGGAACAGTGTCTTTTAATATCATGGCTGCAGTTGCCATCTGCAGTGATTTGCAGTCCAAGAAAATTAAGTCTTTCAATATTTCCATTGTTTCCCCATCTATTTACCATGAAGTGATGGGACCAGATGTCTTGATCATAATTTTTTGAATGTTGAGTTTTAGGCCAACATTTTCAATCTCCTCTTTCAGTTTCATCAAGAGGCTCTTTAGTTCTTCTTCACTTTCTGCCATAAGGGTGGTGTCATCTGTGTATCTGAGGCTGTTGATATTTCTCCCAGCAATCTTGATTCCAACTTGTGCTTCATCCATCCTGGCATTCGCATGATGTACTCTGCATAAGTTAAATAAATAGGGTGACAATATACAGCCTTCATGTATTCTTTTCCCAATTTGGAACCAGTCCATTGTTCCATGTGTGGTTTTAACTGTTGCTTCTTGACCTGTATACAGATTTCTCAGGAGGCAGGTCAGGTTTCTGGTATTCCCATCTCTTTAAGAATTTTCCACAGTTTGTTGTGATCCACACAGTCAAGGGCTTTGGCATAGTCAGTAAAGCAGAAGCAGATGTTTTTCTGAAATTCTCATGCTTTTTCAATGATCAGATATTGGCAATTTGTTCTCTGGTTCCTCTTCCTTTTCTAAATCCAGCTTGAACATCTGGAAGTTCTTCATTCACATAGTGTTGAAGCCTGGCTTGGAGAATTTTGAGCATATACTTTGCTAGTGTGTGAGATACAGTCCATGGGATCACAAAGAGTTGGGTACAACTGATTGACTTCACTTTCCATTTGTTGTTGCCACCTTGTCTTAATATTTTCTGCTTCTGTTAGGTCCATACCATTTCTGTCCTTTATTGAGCCCATCTTTCCATGAAATGTTCCCTTGGTATCTCTAATTTTCTTGAAGAGATCTCTAGTCTTTCCCTTCTATTGTTTTCCTCTATTTCTTTGCATTGATCACTTTGGATGGCTTTCTTACCTTTCTTGATGTTCTTTGGAACTCTACATTCAGATGGGTATAGCTTTCCTTTTCCCCTTTGCCTTTAGCTTGTCTTCTTTTCTCAGCTATTTGTAAGGCTCCCTCAGACAACTACTTTGCTTTTTTTGTGTTTCTTTTTATTGGCCGAATAAGATGGTAGGTGGAGTGAAATTGAATTTAGAATCAAACCCCATACTTGCCAGAGGCAGTCAGAGGCCTTAAACAAAATCTGTGCACACAAGGACCCAGAGGTCCCACAGAGACTGAGCCAGACCTACCTTCCTTTTTATATTTGTACACCAACACACTCCAATACACCAGTACACACATCTGCAGACACATATACACATTTATACATGCAATAACACTGTTACCCTCAAAAACACTTTTACATATGGATGGCTGAATTCTGTCTTCTCAATTCATATGTTGAAGCCCTAAGCCAAGTACCTCAAGAATGTTTTCAGAGATAGATTTTTACAGGAGTAATTATGTTAAAATGAGATAATTGAGATGGACCCTGTTTCCATATGACTGGTATCTTCATAAGAAGAGGAAGTTTGGACACAGACACATACAGAGGGAAGACAGCCTGGACACACAGGAAGAAGATGTATGTCTACAAGCCAAGGAGGGAGAGCTGGAATAGATATTTCCCTCGTAACTCTCAGAATGAGCCAGTCCTGCCTGCACCTTGATCTGAACCTCTGACCTCCAGAACTTTGAAAAATAGATATCTGTTGTTTAAGCTACCCATTCTGTGATACTTTCTTACTGCAGGCTTAGCAATCTACCAAATGCAACTCACATGTAGCTCACATAATGTAGGTAATTTGTAAATCAAAGAAAGTTGCTTTTTCAACTGACCTTTTTCTTCAATATAGTCTGAACATTTCCCCGTATCCATTGTATCTCTTTTAATGACTGCATAGTGTTTTATTTGTTGGATAAATTTTTTCACATATTTTATTTTTATAAAGGATGCTACAATAATAAACTTGGCAATACATCTTTGATCTCACCTGTAGTTATTTTCTGATAAATTGTTAGAGTGATAAGTTGCTGGGTTTTATTAACTTTATATGTTAAAATGCTGATAGAAGTTGTTTAATAGCTGTCAGGAGTGTTGTGCCAATTAATATATCTACCGATTCTTGCATGAAGAGTGTTTAATTTTCTATTTTCTTGAGCTCTGAATAGTTTTATTTTTTAAGTTCATGTAAAGTTAAGCATTTAAAAACAGAATCTCTTTGTGCTTTAATTTAAAATTATTTGATTATTAAGGAAACTGGCCATGCTTTTCCCTTGATGCTTTTGCCATATGTTCTTTTTCTTTTTTATTGTAAATTCTCTATTGTTTTCAATTTTTTCCCCTTGTCCTAAAAAAGAAATGATACTGATACTCAAAGTCTCTCTTACCTCTCAGTTATTCAATTATTGGCCATGAAACCTTGAATTGTGTGCATTTTTGGAGATTATAATGACCACACAACGTGTGACTTTACTGTAGTAGCAGGTGTGATCTCGTCTCAAATCAGAAATACTTATTCACAAAATTATCCCTAGATAATTCTCTTATCATCAGATTTTGAATTTCTATTCCTTCCTTTTACTATGATGACCTATATCTTACAGTAAATAAATGGATTTACCAAGAAAGTAGCAGGAGGAACTGTTTTCAGGGTTTGCCTTTTCCAGCTCTTTGCGTTAGGACTTCTTGATATTCAAGTCTCGGTAAAATGTGTAAGGTGTCTGTGTAGAAGTGAACTTCAATTTGTTCACAATAGCTACTGAGCTTGCTGCCCAGACTCTCAAGCTACCCTGGAGCCCCATTTTCATTCCCAAAGCTTAACTTCTCCTGCTTCTCCACAAAAATATTTGACTCTCTGCATTCTCCCAGTGAATTCTCTTTTTGGCTTAGAATAGTCATATTTGATGTCTATTGCGAACAACTAAGAATACTGACTGAAGTGGAAATTTTTAGGTTGGAAAGCTGTTAAATATGGTCAATCTTAGATGACTCGTTGTGGCTTAAGACTTTAGTCAGCATATGAGTACCTGAGGAAGGGTCATGTGATTTCCAGGAAGTTGCCAGTGAGGCTAAAGGGGAAACGTGCGGGTATCAAGGACAAGCATCATCTGCTTCACAGTTTTGTCTGAGATGACCCTCAATTCATCAGCCAAGCAGAACTCTTTGAGCAAATTGAGCGCGAGGGGCAGAAAAATCTGGGCAGAATCAGAAACAGATGGTGCTGTGACATGATCCCTCAACTGAGGTTATGCACCTGAGTTCAACAGACCACTGGGCAAATATCCAAATGCCAGGCAGATTAGGCTGTCCATGATAATTAAGGCTAATTAAGTTGTTCTTTCATGTAAGTCCAATGTTGGATCATCCAATATATATTAGATAAACCTTATTTAATCTGAAAATATTTATATTATGAATACTTACCAGTCAAAAGTGGGTGAAGATTGCAATGTTCATCATTAACTATTGGTTTATTTATGCTTTTGAATTGAAAAAGAAACTTCTTGACCTCTAAATATTATTAGAGATTTTGAATTCCAACATAGGTATTGACAATAGTAAAAATATTTTCATTATAATTTTTAGTATGCAGCAGTATTTTTAAAAGATTTACACAAATTTAAGACTTAGGAAATAAATTATAGAGAACTAAAAATTCTTAACTTGGATGTCCCCTCATTTGCCCATAAAAAAGTAAACACTATACTTCTAAAAAAAATTACTATTCTCTTGTGTTTATTTCTGCCTCTTCTCCATTAGGTTGTTTGAAATCACCGTTGAAAGTGTGAGCTCAGAATTATGAGATTTAAGTTTGAACTTTTCCACTTATAGATGTTTGTGCTTCATATCTTTTATTCATAGAATGAATTTCTTGAAATTATTGCTTTGTATTTGAATTAAATGCAGTTAGTATTTGCAACTGGAAACTAATACTTATATACTGTCCTTCATCTTTGTGGGAAATAAAAAAAATCCTTAATTAAAATGACTTTATAATCAGATATATTAGAGATGAATTTATTTTAGGAGGAACATGAGTTTCTAGCTCATATATTTACTGCATATAAAAAGTTGACTATAAGAACATATCTGGATATGCAGCAGTCTCACTGTAGGAAAGGGAAGATATTCATTTCAAGTATTTGTTTTTTGTTTTTTTTTGGTTGAGAAAATAAAAACTGTTTGCATAGCTTATTTAGATCAACTATATTATACACTGAATATGAATTGATGTTTGTTGGCACATTCAGGGATTGTGCAAGTAATGTTTATATGTTTACTTTTTTTGTTTTTTTAGATGAGACAATCTGCATGAGACAGGTGCTCAGGGCTGGTGCACTGGGAAGACCCAGAGGGATCGGGTGGAGAGGGAGGGGGGATCAGGATGGGGAACACATGTAAATCCATGGCTGATTCATGTCAATGTATGGCAAAAACCACTACAATATTGTAAAGTAATTAGCCTCCAACTAATAAAAATAAATGGAAAAAAATATATATGTATATGTTTACCTTTAAACTCTCCACTTAGCTACCATTTTGCTTCTTATCTCTTCCTTCTTCTGAACTGTTTGACCCAGGAATCTATGATAAGGATTCAAATGGAAAACTTTATATAACTCACTTGTATATTATTCACATGTATATAGAACACTTAGACATTCACAAGCTATACAAGCTATAGTTGAACTCACAAACACAAATATTGTTTTAATACAGCAAGTGCATATTTATGGATTTTTGATAAACTGATTTGCTTTCTAAAAGACTAAATTTTATCAATTTTAATACATTTGTTTCATTCTGTTGGTAAAAGGTTCCAGATATATGTGAACTTTCTCTTTGGTCTGTGTTCATCAACTATCACTCAGCGGCTACTTATGCAATATTACACTGAGACAGAATGTCTTCTGGAGTAATGACTAGCTATTGTACTTGGTGTTAGTTCAGCATCATTAATCAGGCAATGACTGGTACCTGGAGGGCATAGTATCTGCTGTGGGATATTTTTTAGGTGGTGCTCAGGAAACACAATAAAACTTCTAAACTTGTGAATGAGTCTAATGTTCATGAGAAAATCCTTTGACAAATAGTTTCTTGTAGTAAAACTTTTGGCAGTAACCACTTTCTGTTAACTACTTCCCAAAGATGACAAACAACATATTTTATCAATATTATGCTTATATACTTATACCATTTTCTTAAGATTATTGGGTGAATGGACTATTTGTTAAGGACTATAATAATTTTATATATTTTAAGAAGGAAAGTAGCCAATTCAATTATTTTAAAGGCAAGATATTTGCTTTAGAAGTTAATGATCTATAATAAAATAATAGTACTAAGTGGGTATTGTTAATCTAGTTTTGTTGTTTATCACTACACTAATCTTCCTGAAGAGGATAAAGCAATAATAATTGATTAAGAACCTTTTTATTTGAATCTTTTGTAGTAACTAGATATATACACACATGCACAGCTACACACACACACAGAATATTGCTCCTAATATTTACATAGATCTTATAGAATGATAATTTAAATCTTCATTAAAAACATCATGGGGGCATTTGTTCATGGGGGCATTTCCATTTGAAATTAGAAAAAAGCATAGAAACGCTCTGAAATACCCTGTCCATTCTCTCCAAACTGGAGAATTAATAAGAAAGTTTTTAAAAAAGTATGTGTTAGCACATCTTAAATTTGACTTAAGTATTATTGAGACATCATATAACCTTGTTTTCAAGATCTGTTAATAACATATCCAATATTTTTCAAGATCCTGGAACAAGTTGCTTATTACAACATGATTATTTAAGTATGTTCAACTGTTTATTTACAAATGTTTATATCATCTAGTCTATGCATCAAAAAATGTTAAATGCACACATAATTGTTTTTAACAAAAGATTAACTGGGTAAATTGCTATTCAATGTGATTCTGTTTATACCTGCACATTAATAAGGCTGCATAGAAATTTCCTTTTTTGTTACCTTCTGGAGAATTTTCCTTTTTCCTTGTGAATTCAGATAAAACTTTGGAAATAAATAAGAACCTTTTCTCAAAAGGCAGATTTTGCAAGCACATGTAGAAATGTATGTTTTGTAAACTAAAGGCCTGATTTTGCCTCTTTATATGGAGGAACATTTGAATGTAAGATGTATATTCTTCTTTGTCTTAATTTGTAGCTAGCTGTTACACAGGAAAAAGGATATATACAAATTTGAATAATTCCTCTCTGATTGTGACCAAGTATACAGAAGCATGGGTTTTCTAGATGGCAATGATGGTGCCAATGCAGGAGATATAAGAGATGTGTTTTCGATCTCTGGGTCGGGAAGATCCCCTGGAGGAGGGCATTCTCCAGTATTCAAGCCTAGAGAATCCCATGGACAGAAGAGTCTGGTGGGCACAAGGTCCATAGGGTCATAAAGAGCTGGACCTGACTGAAGGTCCTTGGCATGCACACACATGTGAAAGCATTCTCAAGATTAGCTGGCCATGAAGATGATTCTTTCAAGAGGTATCCCAGTTACATGAAATTTCTTGAAGACTCACTTGGAGTCTGAATTATTTGTAGGATTGCAGTTCTTGCTCTACGTAAAAGTAGTCTTTCTTCCATCCCATTTTATGAACGACACTTTCACTGAAACATATTTTCACAATAAATTTTGTGAGAAAATAAGTTTATGAAAATAAGAAATTAATAGTACTCTTAGAAGCCAAGTGACTAGGCCAAATACTTGCCAGATGTTTAGTAACACTGTGCAAATCCCAGGCTTCTCCTGAGCAGAAGCTTTCACGTTTGGATCATTACCAGAAATTTTTAGTCCAGTAATATGGACAAATAGACTAAATGCAAACCATTAAATTCATTCAATTTGAGATCTGAGCCAAATTCAACCCAAACCTCTAAAGGTGAAAGTCAACTGTATTAAATATATATATCATGAAACCTCATAGAAGATGGTTCTAAGCCATTAAAAATCTGTTAAAAATTGAAATATGAATAATTCACTAAATAAGAAAGTCCATTGCATGTTCAATTTCATATTTCTCTCATCTGTACCCTCCAATACATTCAATTCATTTTAATCATATAAATTTAGTAAAACTTTGTAGATTGCAAGTGTTTTAGAATATAAGGGTATGCTTAAGTTTTGCCTAGACAAGTGCACTTGGACCACTTAAATGATTCCTTAGTATTGGTAAGTCCTCTACTTAAAAGACAAATACCATGGGAGCAAAATTTTCACATTTTAAGAGCTTCTTTCTGACCAAAGGTTTTAAAAATGATTTCTGCCTCATTGGTCTATTTTATTTTCACATATAATACTTGTTACCTCTATTCGAATTGAGATGAATAAATGATGGAAAGTCTCAATTAAGATATGATTATTTCTATAGTTTTAAAATTTTCAAATATGCTGACATCAAGATATTCTAGGATACACAGCAATATGAATCTCAAGAATAATTCCAGTTTTGGTTTAGCTTTAAAACAGATAAGGGTAATATTCTCTCTAGAATAAATCCAAACTTCCATCAAAAAATAACTTTACAAATCAAGATGTATGAATATATATTTTAAGTATTGGCTGAATCCCAATCTAGCTGACTTTAAATCTTTAACATACTTTTGCTAACAAATAAATGCTCAGTTTTCTTTTTTCTTCAAAATGCAAGCATGGAAAATTATTATATCTCATGAATGAAAGATAACTGACAGGTAGGGTGCCCTTGTTAGATTTAAAGTACAATGAATCAGATGTCATCTGTCATATTTATCAAAACATTATGTCACTTTGATGATGTTTGATTTATTTTTCTCTGTAAGGTGAACAGCTAGACATGAATAAACTTTGAATTAATACATAAAAGAATAAAAAGAGAGCACACCACATAATTTGTTAATGGTATTCATTTTCATTAAGTTTAAACTTGGGTTCTTATTTTCCTGCAACATTGCAATAAAAGCTAATTGGTTTAGTTTCACGATTTAAATTGTCCTGTATGAAAAAATGTTTAATAGAAAATTATGGCAAAATAAATAGTAACTCAACTGCTGTATTGCTCAAGGCTCATAAGTACCAAACTAAATCGGGATTTACTTATAAACATGAACATAATACTTAATATGCATTCTTAACTATTTTGAAGGTACATTAGGATGCATTTTTAGAGTTAAAGGTTTGTAATATTATATATTGAATAGAAACAAAGAATAACAGATTTGAAATTCAGCACCTGAAACCTTTCAAACTCACAGACAATTGCAGAGTCAATCCAATCTTCAATTTTCCAGAATTAATTGAAGTTTAGATATGGTTTTTAGGATGACAACTTTAATTTTCTTTTATTCTTTAGTTTTCACAAGCTGACAATTGCAAATTAAAATTATTATACTAAAATATTGCACATTTAAAGTTTGAAGCTTTTTCTGATTGCTAATATGAGTATAAAAATAAATGGAAAAAACCCAAGGGCACATGAAAACTCTAACTAGGTTTTTGCTGTGCATTTTAGCTTTATTTCTAAGCTGGTATCTTGGATTATACTCATTTTGCATTTACTTTAATTGCTAAATCAAAAATTAGTGTATATATATGTATATATATATATATATATATAAACTCATGTTGTTCCATATTAGAGCAGAAAATTTCAAACTATGTCAGTTTTAAAAGAATATTCACTTAATCTGGATAGGAATGTACTGAACACTAGCAGAATAAATACAATAATAATTAGAATAGAAGATTCATTTAATTAACTCATACTTTACATATATCAGCAGAATCAATCATAAGAATTATAATCCTTTTTGAAAGATTTTATGAAACCTCATTTTGCAGTATTTTCACACAAAAAATAGACACTTGAAACAGAGAAGATATTGGGATTCATCTATTGAATACTTTCCAATAGAAATGTGAGTCACAAAGGTGAGTCAAATATATTATTTAAAATTTTCTATACCTACATTAGAAAAGTAAAGAAAACAAGTGTAATTAATTTTAATAATAGACTTCATTGGACCCAATATACCCAAAATATTTTCATTTTAACATGCAATTAATATCAAATACTGAAAAATTTTGTATTCTTTTATTTCTAAGTCCTTGAAAATCATTACATATTATATTTATGGCACATCTCAATTTGATATAAATATTTCAGGCCTTCATTGCCCAGTGTCTTTAGCACCCACTTTATAGGATGGCCTAGATACATGACACCCTGCTACCCTTCCCTGATGGCTCAGATGGTAAAGAGTCTGCCTGCAGTGCAGGACACCCAAGTTAGATCCCTAGGTCAGGAAAATCCCTGGAGAAGGGAATGGTTACCCACTCCAGTATTCTTGCCCAGAGAATTCCATGGACAGAGGAGCCTGGTGGGCTACAGTCCATGAGGTCATGAAAAGTCATATATGACTGAGTGATTAACACTACTACTACCCTGATCTTCAGATTTGTGAATACTTATTTTGAGTGAGTTGATGTGGAAGGCTATAAATGTTATGAATTAGATAGGTACTGACATCCAGAGAGTCAGTAGAGCTAGTAGGTGCAAGCATTAACATTATCACCCCAGCAACTTAGTCCCAAGTCTGCTATTAACAAGTTGTGTGACCTTGGCATGTTAGCTTTCCTTCTATTTGCTCAGTTTCCTTACCAGTAAAGTGGGAATAGGGGGCTTCCCTGGTGGCTCAGATGGCAAAGAATCTGCTTACATTGCAGGAGACCCACATTCAATTCCCGGGTTCGTGAGATCCCCTGGAGAAGGGAACGGATACCCACTCTAGTATTCTTGCCTGGAGAATTCCATGGACAGAGGAGCCTGGCGGGCTTCAGTCCATGGGGTTGCAAAGAATCAAACATGACTGAGTGACTGACACTCACTTTTCAAGTAGGAATAATGCAAATAATCTCATATACTAGTTATTCAGTGTACATAATTAGGACCATTCCTGATATATTATGAGAATTATTCTAATTATTCCTGTTTTACTCAATTTAGTATCTTTATGCAAATCATAAACCTCTATCATTTACTTTCTATGGTTAAAAATCTGTTTGGAATAACTATTGATTGTAGAATGCATTTGAATATAATGAGTTTGTTGGATCAATAGGTTATTGTTAAAGTAAATGTGTGCATGTATTTTTGAACATATTTGTAAGGCTGAGTGACTGACCTCCTCAAAACTGGCTACAACAATCTAAAGTCACCCGGTTAAATTTTGTATATTCCTTTATTTCTTTTAATACCAGATTAACCAATTATTCTCTTCCATAATATTTAAACCAACTTTCTGGATACTTTCATGTAACTTTTTAGTCATCACTGGACAAAGCTCTTCATCTTTTTATTTTATTTTTTTAAATCTCTACTTATAATGCCATTTGATTCCCTTAGTCATTTTGAGCTTTTTCTCTGAACTCCTTCCAATCTGTCTGTATTTCTCTGCTACTGAGGCAACCAAAACTGAATGGCACTTTGATGCAGTTCATCAGAATTACATAAGGAAGGCTATCACCCATGTGTCCCAGAATGTCATGATTCTTTGCCTGCAGATCAAAGTAACAGTGAACTTTTATGCATTTTATTGAAGCATCAGCCAGATCTTTTCAGTGGATGACTAAGGTGCTCTTAGAAGAGAAGAGTCAAAATTAATAAGACTCAGACAGAAGGTGTGAAAGAAATGGAATCTATTCAACAGCTTCTTCAGATTTTTTTTTTTTTTTAGGAGAATTTGAGCTTAGAATTGGACTTTTGCAAAGATCATTTGAGGTAAAACAGATAATTTTGCCACTAGTACTTGGCTTCCCTTAAATATTTTCTCTTTAAAAATGATTTTTTCCTTAATACTTTTTGCTCTTTTGATTTGATGAAATAAATTCACTTCTTAAAGAGTATCCATGCAAATTTGTCAAAAGCATATTAGCAAATATATTTATTAATTGACCTTTATATGTAACCCTACAAAGAAACAGTTTGGAAAATATTTTCTCAAAGTGATATATTCTATTGTATCGATGGCAGTTTTTTAACTACCATTTTAAACAACTACTTGCTTAGAGAACTGTATGATATTTGCAGTTTCATATCAACATTGTATGGGTCTTAGAGTTAGAAATGAAAACTATGGATCCAACTCAAAATAAGTTGAATAAAATATAAATTCAACTGAATGACATTGACAGATATTTGGTACAGATATGGCATTTTTCCCCCTTCAAGATGATTATTGAATGATTCATTTGTTGGCAATAGCCAAGAGTCATATCTGAGAATCCAATTATTTGCAAAAAGGGGCTGCCTATGCAACCCCAAAAGTCTTTTCATTTGACATTTACTTGATGTTTTCTTCCACTATCTGTGTGGGATTAACTAAAAAGGCAAAATGCCCACAACCAACTCTTGACTGCATGGTGCCATTGAAACAAAAATCTATGTACTCTTTATTAATATGTTTATCAGATTATACTTGAACTTTATTTCCTGTCTGCAATTTTCCCCTCAAATGTGAGCTCACTGAAGGAAGCAATGATGTCGAATTCATCATTGTACTTTGAATACATTTATGGAGTCTTTCAAATAATATTTTCTTGATAGTTCAAGAGTAAAAAAAAAAGTAGGAACCCATGAAATTAAAAAAATAGAAGCATTATACAAAAATTAGCATGGGTGCTTTTAAAACTGGGCTAACTATTTAAGAGATTAGTCATCGTTTTAGAACAAAGTATAATTGTTTTCTAGTGAAAACCTCTTTAGAAATAAATTGAGTTAATTTATGTAGTTTAGTAAATTATATCACTGCTGTTTTATATGAATGTGACAATTTGCAAAGTTTGAAAATTGCACAAAGTCATTATTTATTTCTTCTTGGTAGATGGAAAACTACCACTAGTACTTTTTGCCCAATAGACTCTTGCTTCAGGCGGAAATGAAGTACAATTGTATCTGTTCCCAAGACTAGCTATAACAATTATTTCTTTATTATCCACATAGTTATACAAAGTATAAAAGAATATTTCAATTCAGCTATATTTAGTTTTGTTCAAATTGTGTGGTAATGAAAGAATTTTGTGATTCTCTTTGAAATAGTAACTCAAATCAAACTTCAAAAATATAGCATTTGTAAATTATTAACCAGGGTTATTAAAAGGTTTGTGTAGTCACAGACCTCCCTGCAAATGCACTGCATGACTTTGCCTTTGTAGAGATATCCATAATGTTCCTTCATGAACATACTCACATCCTTTTTTGTGCGCAAGGAAATGAACTTCATTGCTATTGAAAGATTGAATAAGTACTTCATACAAAATGCAGTTTGTGAACAGTCTAGAACTGCTGTTTTCTTTTGAAAATTCAGCATCTCATGTTCTTTGCATGAAGTTAAAATTGGGTTTCTAGCTTCTGAATATGAGGAGGAAATAGAAAAACATGCATTATCAAACAGTAAGCACTGAAACACTATTAAAATATACTCTGAATTAAATGGTGTTTGTGGATTTCTCTAGTGGTCCAGTGATCCCACTGAGGGGGGCACAGTTTCCATCCAGGCCCCCGGGTTGCAGCCAAATAAATAAATAAATGCTCATTTACATGTATATGAACTTCCCTGGTGGCTCAGATGGTAACTGCCTGTAATGCAAGAGACTGTGAGTTCGATCCCTGGGTAGGGAAGATCCACTGGAGAAGGGAATGGTTACTCACTCCAGTATTCTTGACTGGAGAATTCCATAGACAGAGGAGCCTGGTGGGCTACAATCCATGGGGTCTTAAACAAAGAGATGGACACAACTGGATGACTCACACACACACACACACACACACACACATATATTAGTGTATTTATACACAGCACTAATACACTTCCACTACAGTGCTGACAACAGATGGTGTTACAGGTTAATCAAACTCTAAGTACATTATCTGCCACTACATTTAGGTTCTGACACTCTAAAACCCAAAATATAGCTAGCTACCAGTAGTTTTTGAACATATAACCAGTGCATTTACAGTGGCTACATTTAATATACCTTTCTTAGGCAGTTTATGCTTTTCAGTTTTTTACCTTAAATTAGCATAAATATTTCCTATTCATTTTAAAAATGATATGTTGGAATTTATGAGTTTTACATTTTCAGTTTTATTTAATTCTATGTTTCTTAACCATTTGATTATAATATTTACAATGATTTAGGATCTTCACATTATTGCCCTGAGAAATAAAATAGATTTTTCTTCTACATCTTCACCATGTGTCATTTGCAAGTTAATTGTGACTACGGATAAAGCACACTTACTTAAGTTTCAATCCAATTTCACCTGATTGGTGACGGGACTACAACTTCCATGTATTGTGCCACTTGTCAAAACTGGGCTTTGAAATCAGAACTAAATTATAACTTCCCTTTATATATATAAATATATATTATAAAATATATGGATTACTTGACAATTATATTTTTGGTGTCCTGCAAAAATTCACTGGACTGAGGAGCTGGGTGGACTGTAATCCCTAGAGTGGCAAAGAGTCAGTCACAACTGCACAAACATACATGGCATATCAGTAAATGGCTGTTATCATTATTATTTTCCTTAGTCAAATCGTGCTTCTTCATACCAGCAAATCAGTGATAAACCTCTCTTTTATTTCAAAATATGTTACATAGAGTCAAACTATCTTATTTGAATCATTAAGTGTTGATTCAAAAGTTTTTTAATGTAATCTTTGTGTTTTGTTCTTGTTTGGCTTCAAAACTTTTACTACCCATCAAAGTGAAACTTTAGTAGCAATAATAATTTATCACCAAGTCCACAGGAAACAAAAGTTTTGGATAGATCAGTTTATGTATGCCAATGCATAATTAATATTTTCAAGATAATTAGACTCTATTAAGTGAGAATGTCCTCATAGTCAAACTATATTTTTTATCCAAATTAAAATACTTTATGAATATGTCAGCAAAGAATAACCCACTGAACATATGAAGTATATAAACACTAAAGGTAAAAGAATCTGATTTTTTGGCAACCATCTGTTAATATCTCTAGTAAGTGTGACTTTCAAAGATCTCTCAATTTAATTGGACCCTTTTGGTAAGTTGAGGCATTTGGAGTTGACTTTTGAACTTCTTAATAAGAGATGCTTTTAAAGCAAAATAACATTCTATTATTTTCTTGCTATGACAGAAGTCATCTTCATAAAAGAGTGAACACAATTGTGGTTTGATATTTTGTACATCATGGCAAAAGATTTCTGGAATAATTCACATTTATTTAAATTATGTCTATCACTGGACATCAAACTATTTGGTAAATGTAATGTATTCCTAGTATGGTCATTAGTGAAGTGAAGTCGCGCAGTCGTGTCCAACTCTTCGCGACCCCATGGACTGTAGCCTACCAGGCTCCTCTGTCCATGGGATTTTCCAGGTAAGAATACTGGAGTGGGTTGCCACTGCCTTCTCCAGGGGATCTTCCTGACCCAGGGATCGAACCTGGGTCTCCTGCATTATAGGTAGACGCTTTACCATCTGTGCTATCAGGGAAGCCCATAGTATGGTCTTTAAGGGATATCAATTTTGTAAGGTAATGCAATTGCATTAGAGGTCTGTTCTGCTATAACTTGTCAATATTAAGTATGCCACATTTGAGAATTTTCTTGGTTCCTAATGGATATAGTATGTATCATGCCTTATAATATTTAAGAGAATCATACTTTTAGCAATATTTGCCAAGGGGAATGTGTGGGTAGGCAGATCCAAATTAAAAATGGAATAGTAAGGCACTTAATACTGTTGAAAATCAGTGGGTAATGAAGTTGTTTTCATTTTATATAGTTTTGTAGCTGATAATGTACTTTCAAAATATTTAGTCTTTTATTCCCCAGCCAACAGTTGTGAAGCAACTCTATTTGGTAACCACAGGGTTATTAAAATGAACATTTCAATAAATGTTCTTTATTATAAATTATCTTTTCTCAAGACTGTTAGGGTCTAAGGGAGAATACGGATAAACAGGTAATTTTGAGATATTTCCCAGCACAATGTCTAACACATAAGGAATAACGAATGCTTCTACATGGAAGAATGAGTGACTGATAACCATGGTATGACCAAGTGCTACTGAATAAAGTGCTTTTATTACTACTACTGCTGCTATAAATAACATTTATACTAATAAGGCTGACAGCTGGTGTCACTGAAGGATTAATGTCTATGATACACTATGCTACTTGTTTCACTTAATTTTTATAGCAACCCTGTAAAGTAAGAACAGAACCAGTTATGTAATTTGCAAGTCCCAGTTCAAAATCTAAACATGAGACTCTGTCCAAAAACTGTCAGTAATTTTAAGGTTGCAAACCTGCCCAGTCACTCACTCATGTCTAACTCTTTACAGCCCTATGTACTGTAGCCTGCCAGGCTCCTCTGTCCACAGGCAAGAATACTGGAGTGAGTTGCCATTTCCTCCTCCAAGGGGATCTTCCTGACCCAGGAATCGAACCTGCTTCTCCGTCATTGCAGGCGTATGTATTCTTTACCACAGAGCCACTGGGGAAAACTGAACATTAATCTCATATCCTTCCAAGTGTTATAGGGTCCTGAGCTGTTGCTGGCAGCAAATGCACACAAAGCCACAGGAACTGTAATTATCCTTCATTCTTCAGAAAGTGAAGTATACATTTAGAGAAGATGCCTGCTCATATATTTTTCTAAATTTTTGGATACTACTGCCTTACACAAGTACTCTAGTTACAATATATAAAATCATTTGAAATGTATAATATTGAATTCAGAGACCAGTTCAGAGGTTGTTGCATTCATTTGGTTTGAGCATTCTAGTTAATTTGGTCTGTCTGGGGAGAGTTATCATAAAAAGCATTAAAAAATGTGCTCAGTAGTGTAGTATTTGAATACTCCTTAAAGATTGAAATCAATCATTATCAGATTTTTGATATTGAGAATGCCTTGAGATGACCTGTGTAAGGCATAGTGAGGCAGAAAAGGAAAGACGACCTCAACAGAAGTAGGTTACCTTTATTCAGGCAAAGAGGGGCGACAGTCAGCCTAACGACCAGGCTGAGTGCCGAAAGGGATCAGGGAGGCTTCATACTTATAGGGAGGTTTGTGGAAGCGATAAGGGAAACATCAATCAGGCGGGATATTTTGAGTATTCTTTTGTTGAGATGACACTTGTAGTTGAGCAGGGGTGATAAGTCTTCTGGGTGGGTATAGGGGGTGGTAAGTTTCCGGACAAGGGGTGATAAGTCCCAGATAGAAGCAACTGGCCTGGAGCATCAGGATGGAACTAAAGTTATGCTTTGTTTTCTCCGAAGTTAGATGATTCAGCAAGGGGCCTTTGAGACTGTTGTTCTCTTTTCCAGGCCCAAAAGACTCCTTCAACCTGTACCTGTGATACCTAGATTGCATTTCTTTCATTGTTGATGTTTTTCATAATCCTTTATATTTTTTTCCTTGAAAATTTCTTTCATTTAAAATATATAATCTGGACTTTTGGCTAAACATAGATTATCTCAACTTCCTACCAGAAAAGAAAAGAAAAAAAAAAAAAAAAGCAACATAAATCAAAACATTAAAATGATTAAATCAGATTTTAAAACAGTATAAACCCACAGGGATGAAGAAGAAACAACTGAAGATAAAATTAAAGCATAAAAATCAATAAATTATGAAAAAAAAAGAAAACTCAGACATAATTTGTAATTGACATAATCAAGCAAATGAAACTGAAACCCAAGCGTTGGTCAAGGGAAGCCTATGAGGACCAAGACAGTTTAAATTGCACATGAGCATAGGAAGGAGGCAGTAAGAACTCCAGAGTGTGCACGTGAGGGGAGGCCAAAAAGGAAGGATCTGTTGAAAACCCACCCTGCCTGAGTCCACCTTGGAGAAAGCAGATGTTTAAGCTCCTGAAACGTTAAGTCTGAAAGACTGTGAAATGGGGCTTCCAGAATGCAGTGAAGGCAGCATGGGGGAGCTCATTTGAGGTGGAGAGATGAAGCCAAATTCTATACATTAAAAGCAGGCTACCACAAAGGCAGCCTGTTGTCATCTCAGCTTCCAGGGCATTAGCCCGTGTAGGCTTATATCCTCAAGGCAAAGAGGAAGCTGCATTCTTCTCTGGTGACAATGACAGACGGAGAGAAATATTTACAAGCATTGATGTTTGGAGGTCCCCATCCAGTCTTTTTACATTAAATGTCTTTCATTTACAATGCCCACCCAGGCTCACAGAGTTTCCAGAGTGCTTATTGACTCCGCATAGTGTATTATGAAACACAGCAGAGAATTGTCACATATCTGAGAAAAAGTGCACCAAATAAAAATAACTGCAAAAGGAACAGAGACAATAAAGGGGACAGAAGGATCTCCTCTAAGTTTTAAAGCTAGAACAATGATGAAGAATCAAGCAAAACACGGGAAGGTGATTTTTTTAGGAATTAAAATTACATGACTATAAATAGTGTAAGACATTTTGGAGACTCATTGAGAAAGTAGAATAAAATAAATGGTAATGTAAAAATAATAAGAAAGAAGCTATAAGAAAACATGAAGATCAATCCTAGAAACTTGACACTTTTACTAGTAAGACTTCTAGGGAAATTGAAATCAGGGTCAGGAGAAAATTCTGAAATAAATGATTCAAGAAATTGTCACAGAACAGAGGGACATAGAATGGCCAATTAGTTCTGAGTTCTTGGGCAAATAATCTGAAAATTACCCATACTAAGGTAAAATGGCCATAAAATTTTGAAACACCTGAGAAAAATTAGTGACCTTAAAAGTTTCCAGAGGGCAATAAATGGGCTTTCCTGGTAGCTCAGATGGTAAAGAATCCTCCTGCAATGCAGGATATCTGGGTTCGATCCCTGGGTGGGGAAGATCCCCTGGAGGAGGGCATGGCAACTCATTCCAGTATTCTTGCCTGGAGAATCCCCAAGGACAGAGGAGCCTGGAGGGCTACAGTCCACGGGGCCGCAAAGAGTCAGACACCACTGAGTGACTAACCACAGCATAGGGAGGAAAAAAAAGAGTTAGTGTTTTTTTTAATTAAATTTATTTATTTTTAATTGAAGGATAATTGCTTTATAATATTGAGTTGGCTTCTGCCAAATATCAAGAGGGTTAGTTTTATGCTGAGAGAATATATATATATATATATATATGTATATTAAATATGGGTGTTAATATAGCAAACCAAGCCTGAAAGTTGGAAGGTGAATAACGCTTTAAAATCTAAAGAACATTTATTTTCCAATATAATAGTAGTTAAGCTTCCCATATTATCTGACACCAACCAGAGCGCTTGGCCTTCTCCAATCAATAGATATGAATAGAGGCCAGACAAGAGATTCAGGCAAGGCTTTATTGGGGCCCTTGCTGAAGCAGGGGGAAATGAGAACAAAAAGTTCCCATTGCTTTCTCACTGGCTGAGGGGGGCACGGTCTTGTTCCTGAGATGGGGAGAGGGTCGGGGTGTGTCCAGGGGTCAGGACTGATGGCTGCCTTAGGAGTATTGTCCACTGCTCTGGGGTTATTGAGTGCTGGGGACAGGCACAGTACCCTGCTTTTGCTCTCAACGTTTTGTTTTTGCTCCTGCCTCTTTGGAAGTGGCAGTTGTGTTTTTTCATCTTTTTGGATATGTTGGCCAAATTTGCCCCCAATGAACATAAATGCAGTATTTTTATAGTTTCTTTGTATTTTGCAGCTGGAGCAAAGGTTTGATCGGGTACAAGCATTGCAGCACTGGAGCAAAGGGTCCCAGGTCTCACTCTCCTTCAAGTATGAGGATAGAAGAAAGTATTTCCATGAATGTAAACGCTCAAGAATGTTACTTTTGTATTATTTTTTCTCAAAAAGTTGCTGGAGTTATGTGGCACTAAAAGAAGACAAACATAAATAAACAAAAACCTAATAAAGCAAGAAAAAAGTGTATAATCTTTGTATTCTGAACATGGTAGGATATCTTCAGTCCAGTGGACCTGGACATCAATGAGTATAGATTGGAAGGCAAATGCTGTTATATCATGTGTATGCCTTATATGTCAGCCAAGAGTTTTACAATTGCTTTGAAGACTGTGAAAAAAAACAAAAACAAAAACATAGTAGTTAATATTTAGAAAGTCAAGCAAATATAAAATGAAAACATTCATTCAGAAGAAAAAGGAACAATGAAGATAATGTGAATTTGAGGTTTAGCTACCTCACTGTCTTAGTTGTTACCTTTACCTGACAGTTCTACTTTAGTCAATCCCTGTTCCCTGTCTTATAAATAGTTTCCCTGCTCTCAGCGTTTCTTCTCTCTAATCTATTCTCCAGATTGCAATTAGAAATATCTTAAAAATAAAATTTAAAAATTGCTTACATTATACAGAGGGGGAACATTCTATATAACATATGTTAATTACCCAATATGAATGTTTAAGCTAAACAAAGGGAGCAATTTGGAAAACAAGTTTAGAAATAAGGCAATGGAACACTGAATGATTCTTTCACAAGCTTTTATTTATTCTATGAAAAATGGCAGAATAAGTCGGGTGCTGGAACCAGGAAAGGAGATCTTAACAAAACTATTTACTATGTATCTTTTAGTTAAGGATATGGCTTTGGTGATGCTGAGAAGAGTTAAGAGTGGTAAACATTTTGGTTAACTTGAGACTAGTGAAAATATTAAAATATCAGAAAATGAAGCATTTATGAATGAAGGAGAAACTTTTGAATATTGTGATTGATTGGGTACGTGGTATGATGGAGAAAAGGCATCAGTTATTGTGCTGTATTATTTAAGAAAAAAACTTATTACCTCCATGAAAAAAAATCTATTTTTAAAATAAAAAAAAGACACAAAATTGGACACTTGCAAGTGCCCAATTTATATCTTGTTAGCTTTGGTGTACGTGTTGCATCATTGGGTCCTATTGAGTCAACAGGAACAGAGAATGTAAAGATAACACTGGCTGAGAATCTGCCACCTGCTTATTAGTTATTTCATAGTTAATTGGAACATTGATAAGACAATGAAATGAATAACTGAAAAACAATCAAATGCAATCAGAATTACATGGTTATGAAAGGAAAAATTAAACAGTAAAACTCTCAGGTAAATTCTCTTAGTAACAAGTGATAGTTCATAATAAGGGATTGAGGACACATTCAACCAAATATATATAAGGAAATTACTGCTATTTTGGTCCATATTGCATGTACGTTTTGCTTTTTTTTTTTTTTTTTTTTCAGTTTATACTATAATCTCGGTTCCATATTTTTTGTTACAGAATCTGTACGGGAGTTGTCAATACCTTTTGTTGGGAAACTTACCTATCTACTTCTAGTAAAGACTGACGCTACATGTACCAATTCCTATGAGAATTTTTCACCAATGTGATATTTCAAATGTCTTTCTATATTATAAAAATTAATGAGTAGAAAACTCAATGAACTATAGTTGAAAGACAGGAAAGGGGACATCTCATGCCTTGTAACAATAGCAAAACCCAACAGGAAGAAGCAAAAGTCTTCTTCTACCCTGGCAAAAAAAAAAAAAAAAAAAAACAGATTCAATGAAATGCCACACACTGTTTATTCTAGCCCTCCCACGCTCCTCTTCCCCTTTATAAAAATATCCTCATTCCCTTGCCCTTTGGGGACCTGCACATGACTTCTCCTGGTTCTTGGTTTCATGCAACTGCTAAGTCATGTCTGATTCTTTGCAGCAGGCCAGGCTTCTTTGTCCTTCACTATCTCCTGGAGTTTGCTCAAACTTGTGTCCAATCGAGTCAGTGATGCCATCCAACCATCTCATTCTCTGTTGCTCCCTTTTTGTCCTGCCCTCAATTTTCCCCAGCATTAGTGTCTTTTCCAGTGAGTCAGCTCTTCACATCAGGTGACCAAAATATCAGAGCTTCAGCATTAGTCCTTCCAATAAATATTCAGGGTACATTTCCATTAGGATTGATCAGTTTGGTCTCCTTGCTGTCCAAGGGACTCTCAAGAATCTTCTATAGGAATACAGTTCAAAAGCAGCAATTCTTTAGTGTTCAGTCTTCTTTATTGTCCAGCTCTCACACCCATATATGACTACTGGAAAATAAGCAAATTAATAAAACTATTGCTTTGACTATCCAGACTTTTGTCAGCAAAGTCATGACACTGCCTTTTAATACACTAGGTTCATCATAGGTTTTCTTCCAAAGAGCAACATCTTTTAATTTCATGGCTTAAGTTACCATCCACAGTGATTTTAGAGCCCAAGAAAATAAAATCTGTCACTGTTTGTATTTTTTGCCATCTATTTGCCATGAAGTGGTGAGACTGGATGCATGATCTTTGCATTTGACTGGTGAATTTTAAGCCAGCATTTTGACTCTCCTCTTTCACCTGCATCAGGAGGCTCTATTGTTCCTCTTCACTTTCTGCCATTATGATGGTGTCAACTGCATATATGAGGTTATTGATATTTCTCCTAGCAATTGATTCCAGAGTGAGATTCATCCAGCCTGGCATTTCACATGATATTTTCTGGATATAACTCAAATCAGCCAGGTGGCAATATACAACCTTGTCATGCTCCTTTCCTAATTTTGAACCAGTCCATTGTTCTATGTCCGGTTCTAACTGTTGCTTCCTGACCTGCAAACAAGTTTCTCAGGAGGTAGGTAAAGGGGTCTGGTATTCCCATCTCTTGAAGAATTTTCCAGTTTGTTGTGATCCACAGTCAAAGGCTTTCAGTTCAGTTCAGTTCAATTGCTCAGTCGTGTCCGACTCTTTGAGACCCCATGAATTGCAGAACGACAGACCTCCCTGTCCATCACCAACTCCTGAAGTTTGCTCAAACTCATGTCCATTGAGTCAGTGATGCCATCCAGCCATCTCATCCTCTGTTGTTCCCCCTCTCCTCCTGCCCCAAATCCCTCCCAGCATCAGGGTCTTTTCCAATGAGTCAACTCTTTGCATGAGGTCGCCAAAGTATTGGAGTTTCAGCTTCAGCATCAGTCTTTCCAATGAACACCCAAGACTGATCTCCTTTAGGATGGACTGGTTGGATCTCCTTACAGTCTAAGGGACTCTCAAGAGTCTTCTCCAACACCACAGTTCAAAAGCATCAATTTTTTGGTGCTCAGCTTTCTTCACAGTCCAACTCTCACATCCATATATTACTATTGGATAAACCACAGCCTTGACTAGATGGACCTTAGTTGGCAAAGTAATGTCTCTGCTTTTTAATATGCTATCCAGGTTGGTCATAGCTTTCCTTCCTAGGAATAAGTGTCTTTTAATTTCATAGCTGCATTCACCATCTGCAGTGATTTTGGAGCCCAAAAAAATAAAGTTTGACACTGTTTCCACTGTCTCCCCATCTATTTCCCATGAAGTGATGGGACCAGATGATCTTAGTTTTCTGAATGTTAAGCTTTAAGCCAACGTTTTCACTCTCCTCTTTCATTTTCATCAAGACGCTTTTTAGTTCCTCTTCACTTTCTGCCATAAGGGTGGTGTTATCTGCATATCTGATGTTATTGATATTTCTCCCAGCAATCTTGATTCCAGCTTGTGCTTCTTCCAGCCCAGCCTTTCTCATGATGTAATCTACATATAAGTTAAGCAAACAGGGTGACAATATATAACCTTGACATACTCTTTTTCCTATTTGGAACCAGTCTGTTTTTCCATGTCCAGTTCTAACTGTTGCTTCCTGACCTGCATATAGGTTTCTCAAGAGGCAGGTCAGGTGGTCTGGTATTCCCAACTCTTTCAGAATTTTCCACAGTTTATTGTGCTCCACACAGTTTAAGGCTTTGGCAGTCAATAAAGCAGAAATAGATGTTCGTCTGGAACTCTCTTGCTTTTTCGATGATCCAGCAGATGTTGGCAATTTGATCTCTGGTTCCTCTGCCTTTTCTAAAACCAGTTTGAACATCTGGAAGTTCATGGTTCATGTATTGCTGAAGCCTGCCTTGGAGAATTTTGAGCATTACCTTACTAGCGTGTGAGATGTGTGCAATTGTGTGGTAATTTGAGCATTCTTTGGCATTGCCGTTCTTTGGAACTGGGTTGAAAACTGACCTTTTCCAGTCTTGTGGCCACTTAAAATTCAAGGCTGCAGTCACCATCTACAATTATTTTGGAGCCCAGAAATAAAGTCAGCCACTGTTTCCACTGTTTCCCCATCTATTTCCCATGAAGTGATGGGACCAGATGCCATGATCTTAGTTTTCTGAATGTTGAGCTTTAAGCCAAATTTTTCACTTTCCTCTTTGGCTTTCATCAAGAGGCTCTTTAGTTCTTCTTTACTTTCTGCCATAAGGCTGGTGTCATCTGCATATCTGAGGTTATTGATATTTCTCCTGGCAATCTTGATTCCAGCTCATGCTACATCCAGCCCAGCATTTCTCATGATGTACTCAGCATATAAGTTAAATAAGCAGGGTGACAATATACAGCCTTGACATACTCCTTTTCCTATTTGGAACCTGTGTGTTGTTCCATGTCCAGTTCTAGCATGTCAAATGAGTGCAATTGTGCAGTAGTTTGAGCATTCTTTCGCATTGCCTTTCTTTGGGATTGGAATGAAAACTGACCTTTTCCAGTCCTGTGGCCACTGCTGAGTTTTCCAAATTTGCTGGCATACTGAGTGTAGCACTTTCACAGCATCATCTTTTACGATTTGAATTAGCTTAACTGGGATTCCATCATCTCCACTAGCTTTGTTCATAGTGATGCTTCCTAAGGCCCACTTGATTTCACATTCCAGGATGTCTGGCTCTAGATGAGTGATGACACCATTGTGATTTTCTGGGTCATGAGGATCTTTTTTGTACAGTTCTTCTGTGTATTCTTGCTATTTCTTCTTAATATCTTCTGCTTCTGTTAGATCCATACTATTTCTGTCTTTTATTGAGCCCATCTTTGCATGAAATGTTCCCTTGGTATCTCTGATTTTCTTGAAGAGACCTCTAGTCTTTTCCATTCTATTATTTCCCTCTATTTCTTTGGACTGATCACTGAGGAAGGTTTTCTTATCTCTCCTTGCTATTCTTTGGAACTCTGCATTCAAATGGGTGTATCTTTCCTTTTCTCCTTTGCTTTTTGTTTCTCTTCTTTTCACAGCTATTTGTAAGGCCTCCTCAGACAGCCATTTTGCTTTTTTTTTCATTTCTTTTTCTTGGTGATGGTCTTGCTCCCTGTCTCCTGTACAACACCATGAACCTCTGTTGATAGTTCATCAGGCACTCTATCAAATCTAGTCCCTTGAATCTGTTTCTCACTTCCACTGTATAATCATAAAGGATTTGCTTTAGGTCATATCTGAATGGTCTAGTCGTTTTCCCCACTTTCTTCAATTTAAGTCTGAATTTGGCCCACCAAAAAAAAAAAAAAGTGCACCACATCCAAGGACAGAGGAGAAGCTATAAGAAGATGTTAGAAGGTGCACAATAATGCTTAAAATCAACCTTATACTCACCAGAGACCCTTGGAGGGCACAAGCAAAACTTTGGGTGCACCGGGAAACAGGGAAAGGAGAGACAGAGCCAAACCTGCCTGTGAGTGTTTGAGGGTCTCCTGCGGAGGCGTGGGTCAGCAGGGGTCTGCCACACGGACGGCAGCATGGGCAGCAGCAATCCTGGGAGGCAAGGTGTCTGCCATAACCACTCTTGGAGGAGGTCACCATCATCTCTACCATATAATCGAAGGAGCACAGCCTCAGTTTTCAGCAGAATAGTGGATTAAAAACACTGGTTGAAATTTTCACTATTTACTAGTTATACAAACTAGTGCAATTTCCTCTCTAGTGCAGTATGTACATCAGTGTTAAGTCACTTCAGTTGTGTCTGACTCTTAGCAACCATGTGAACTATAACCTATCAGGCTCCTTTGTCCAGGGGATTCTCCAGGCGAGTACACTGGAGTGGGTTGCCATGCCCACCTCCAGGGCATCTTCCTGACTCAGGGGTTGGACCTGCATCTCTCTGTCTCCTGCATTGACAGGCAGGTTCTTCACCACTAGTGTCACCCAGGAAGCCCCCTAGTTCAGTATATTCTTCTCTAATATGAAGTTAGATATGTAGAACTCATGGAAACTTAAGAATAAATGTAAGAGGTCTTAAAGGTTCTTTGTTAATAAAGGTCCTATCAATATGTTCATGCACACATCAATATCTTCAATATTCAAAAAAAATTTTTTTCTTTGCTTTGAGATGCATTTTTCCATTTCTTTCTTTTTAATCCCTTAAATAGCTTTATCCTGTAGCAGTTGTTTATAAATGTTGTCTAATTGCAACAGTCATACTTCATTTAGAATTTGCTGCTTTCTGCTTTATACTGACTATACAAATTACCTAAGGTACAGGTATGTGTTTTTAAGAAATGGCTGAGAATGTTTTTGTTGAATTGTAATATGGGTTTTTGCAAAACATATTGTCTTCTATATTATTACAGTAGTTAATGATATGCTATCTAGCTTTTATGTTTTATGCATATTATAAAAACCATACATACTTTCTTCTGCTATCCAATGAGTCTGTCTTTATGTTAATTTTTAGATATTTGCAGAAAAATGATAGAAATTATAGACAAAAACACACAGGAAAGAATCTATTCATGGTGGTGATATTTATGAACTTCTAAATATGTCTATAGCGTGGAATTTCTGAAAGTCAAGTTGTAAGGTATCTCCTGTGAGGGGAAGGATGTTGAAATCAGCAATGGATCCAAAATGCCTGAGGCAGGTCACTGAATGTTACAGTGACTTTTGCTGCATGGTTGGCACTGATAGTCTATCTTTTTCTCCTTGTCCTAGCTGTCTTTATAGTCTCAGCTTTGCTGGTCTGTGGGTGGGGTAAAATTTTTATGGTGCTTCCAAAGTCTGGGAAAATTTTCAGACTCTTTTTGTGTGTGAGATGTATCATTTTTAGCAGGGAAGTTCCCTCTTCAAGTCAAATGATTATGCTAGCAAGACAAAATCATTCTCCCTTCTCCAGTGTGTTTATCCTCAAGTTTTTTGTTCCATTGTGTTGTTGAAATTTCTTATGGATTCCAAGGCTCTCCTAGAGCCAATTTTGTTTGTGGATCTAATTGTTAACCTAATGTTATTGTTGTCTAATTTTTTATCTTCTTGTAGGAATGGAGTCTGGTGTCTCTCACTGAGCTACCTTACTGATATCACTCTGCAGATCCCAAATGTGTATATTTTTTTTAACAACAACAACCAAACAGACAAATATGCTTTTGGTGATCTAAATCATATAGTTGTCATTCTGCCTAAACCTGAATGTAAACCTACTATCCAACAAGTTCAAACTGTTTTAAAAATATGTGGCCATGTGAATAGCTCTTCTAATTCACCTTGTCAGGGATGTGCCTAAGAATGGAGGACCCCCAAGATAAAACTCTCAGAATTTAATGCACGGAATTTTAAGGCCAAATTTAAAGCCAAAATTTTAAGGCCCCTTGAAGATAATGCTATTTTATAGAAGCTAAAACTTTATCTCTTTCAGTTTTTCCAAATTAGCTACTTCCTCCCATATAGTAAAAGAAAAAAAAAAAAAAAATGAGAAAAACATTGTCTGAAATCTAGGGCAACTTTCTTGTATATGCAGTCTTTTTCCACACAGCAATTTCAATATGTTGGGTAAATTAAATAATTCCAATTTGCTAGAGGTCTTGTTTAAGATATGTATTACTATTTGGTGTCTATCTGTAACAAACAACTTTTCTTCAAAACTTGAAAACTGTCCTTCCCATGGTTACAATAATTGGAACAGCTTTTTATCTAAACTAACAATGAATTCATCTATCTTCATAGCTCCTAATTAAACTGACTGACTCAGTTACTCAATAGTTAGCCCTTTGTCACCGTTTTCTTTCTCTTTGCTCTATATAGACCATCCCCCTCCCCACCCAATGAAAACATAATCTATGTATACAGCAGAATCATTTCCTAAAAGTAGTTGTGCCTTTCTTCTCTCTTACGAAGCATTAGCCTGTGTTGAGGTCTGTTTGTCCACCCTAAAATACTTATTGATTGCATAGCATATTTTTGAAAATTGAACAAAATGGCACATGTGAAAATATTTAGCACATTGCCAAGAATAAGTTATAGTCACGAAATTTGAATGCCTTCATTTATATCCCACTTTTTCACCTCCACGTCATCCATACTTTTTATTTACAAAAGGAGTTTTCTTACTGAAATTTCTATTTTACATTTTTCTTCATATGTTTACTATTCTTTTTGATTATTTCAGTCAAATTAGGATATTATTGAATTTTGCCAAAAGATAATTCTTTGTGTTCATATAAGATAATTCTATAACACTATTTTTACCGAAATGGCTATGCTAAATAATGCGTGTTTTCAACCTAGTGTGTTTACTTTCCCTAATATGTCATTTCAGCCAATTGTTAAGGAAACAAAGGTAATGAACTGAGATACTAGGCTTGTTTGGGATTCCACTGCGAGTTGATGGAAAGATTAAAATTTCAAAGTCTCAGAAATTCAATCTGGAGTTCAGCACATTCTGTTACAATTGCACCAGAAAAGAGAATGGGGAAAATTCTTAAAATAACAAAAAAGGCCTCTGTCCATTATTTACTAAGATTTCAATCACAGCCTTGCAGACTGCAGGTTTAAACCTCCCCACTCTGTCAATCAGAATGATAGAAGCTGATCCTCTCAGAGTGTTTTTTCCGCCTCTTGACTCTTGGGAGAACCTCTTCCTTATCTCATCAGTAAAAACCTACAGATGTTAAGAAAATATATTGTCTGGAGGCATATCCCAACCCAGAGGGGAGATTTACCCTTTCCTACTTCAGCTCAAAGCCTACTCTGAAGCTCCCTTTGGGTGGATTTCTGCCCTGGAGTGTAGGGATTGAAAAAAACAAATAAAAAGGAAAATTTAGTTTCTCAGGAATTTGGCTACCACCCATCAGACTGCATGGTTAAGATTAAGAAAACTAAGCAATATGTCAAAGAAAAATTGAGGGAAGGAAAAAAGAAATCAGAAAAAAGTAGCATTCATTTTTCATAGGTTAGACAGAGGCTGCATCTTCAATAATATATCAGCAGAGTAAAAATATCAATAATGTTAGTGGCAACTGCTCTTTGCTAGTCAGAAAATGGGTTGTCTCAAATTGTCATTGAAAGTTAACTATTCCTTTATGAAGTGAAAACTTTACAGTTGAAAAGATAACTCAAGAAAAAATATGAAAACTATCCGCCACAACTCTTTAGGTATATTGTAGACTTTTCAAAAACATTAACATACTACAAGTCATAACAAAATAATTCAGAATACAGTTCAATTAACAAAAACAAACAAAGCCTTCTGCTATGAGGATTAACACATGCCAATATAAATATCTGAACTCTTTCCAGCCAGGATGACATTTTCACGTAGTTTCCTAGGAGACAAAAAATGAAAAGAAAGTGAAAATTTTGGTTAATTTTAAGAAAGGGTAAATTGCACAAGGGAAACACCAGAGAGCAATTTAAAAGATATTAATGTGATGAAGTGTATTAAGTGATCAACAGAATCTAATTAGAAGGTGGAAAGAGCTCTCTCAACTAGTATCTGAATAGAGTTCAAAATGACTCATAATACACAGCCTATAAGATCTCAACTAGAATGACAAAGTCCTAATGCATAGCACAGGGAACTATACTCAATATCCTATGACATATTTAAAAAAGAATACTTCCATGTGTATGACTGAATCATTTTGCTGTACAACAGAGGTTGACACAACGTTGAAAGCAACTATACTTCAAGAAAAATGTAAAAAAAAAAAAGAAAGATATTATTTAGAAAGTGACAAACAGTAAAACAAATAGTTTAAGAGCATTCTTTATGAACTCCATGCATGTTGAGGAAGTTTGGTCATGTCTGACTCTTTGCCACTCTATGGACTGTAGCCTGCCAAGCACCTCTGTCCATGGAATTTTCCAGGCAAGAATACTAGAGTGGGCGGTCATGCTCTGCTCCCGGGGATATCCCTGACCCAGGGATCAAACTCATGTCTCTCACGTCTCCAGCATTGGCAGGTTGGTCCTTTACTGGTAATATCACCCCCAAAGCCCATTCTTTATAAACTACAATGTCGTTATTGGCTTCTTTGTGATGCAGAAATTACTTTTAACTTGGGTCCAAAGAAAATCATTTTAAACACATACTGAAGTACATGAGCAAATAGAAAGAGAAATTAAAGTTCTCAGAGATAATGGAAATAAAAAGCCACTAAGAGAAATGAGTTTTGTAATAATGATTATTGACTTAGAAAACAGACTGCTGAATATTTTCCCAGCAAAGATGGGTTATTTGGGATTAGCAGAGAATTGCAATTCACATTGTGCAACCATAACAGCCACATGCAAGTTCTGCCAGAGTGAGGGAAAAAGCATGCTACTAAGGAGGGGAAAAACAAAAAAAAAGTTTGGGAGGGCTGTGATAAAGAGTCCAAAACCTGTCATTGGTTGAATTTTTGCCAGGAAAGAACAGAAGTCTTTTTCTTCCTACTGGACTACCATTAGAGGGCATGGGAACTCTCTCTTCTTTCCTCCCAACACTATGTAACTGAAATTTGTTTTTTTTTTTTTTTTAACATGACCTCCTTCTGATAGAGATATTAATTTGAAAACATGGCTGATCAGCTTTCCATGACTTTCCATCCCTCAAGGCCAGAAAAGGCCTTCCTTGCATGTAGTGTCTCATGTTAGAGGGCAAGTGCACAGATTGGAAACACATTGGAGTCACAAGAAGAAGTAAGAGGGAAAACTCTCAGCCCTGTTTTATTTGAAGTCCATATATTATCAAAACCAGAGACATTGGAGATTATCTGAACCATTCTGTCATCATGAGAGATAGGTGACACATTTCCAATAGGGCTGGTCTGGATATCTCGGGAAAACTGTCTCATCATATGTCATGTGTTTCAATTTGGGGAAATCTTGCCCTCAGGTTTGATGCTCTCTTTAGAGATGTCACATAAATCTAAGTCTATTCCCTGGAGTTTAGCTGAGCAACAGTTGCTAGCAGTAGAGTTCAGGGCTCTTTCCATAGAGATTGGAAAGGATTTTCCTGGAGGTGTCTTTTCTAATAGCAAAATCTCCCAGTTGCAGGGTGAGATGCTGAAAGTTTTAGTCTTGAGAGTGCAAAATAGAAACATTATGGACATTTTTAATGAAAGTAGTTAGGCTTTTACAATATTGGAATATCTCTTCTTTTATCTTCTCAAGAAGTAGGAGGCAAACATATTGGATGCCCTGTAACTCTCTTACAGGGTAAGAATTTAGGGGCTCCAGAAGGTGTGGATCTGAGATTTAGAAGAATCAACAGCAAAAATTTTGTTCAAACTATTTGGAAAGCCTCTACGAATTTTGCTAATACAGCTTTAATAAGGCTGTTAGTTTGACTAACCCAGAAGATCAAGGGTAGTAAGCACAGTGAAGTTGTGGTGAAACAAACCAAACAGCACAAACTTGTTGAAATATTGTTCAGTACAATGGTTTTCTCAGTCACTATGAAGTTCAAGAGGAGTGCCCTAGGTATGAATAAACTTTTTCAAAAGAACTTTAGCCACAAAAGAGGCAGTAGCCTATCTGCAAAGGAAGACTTCAGTCCAGTGTGAAAACATAGAACATGACTGAAACATGTACCTCAACTAGACACAGGAAGCTGTATTAAATCTATTGTCAGGCTTGAAATGGTCCATTAGGCAGTTTAAAATGGTGGGAGGAGCATGAATAAGCTTTCTTAGGTTGTACTTTGGACAAGTGATACAAGAATGGTAGGCAAATTTGAAGTTTTCTTAATGTTTCCCCACCAGTATTGATTTTTGTATGTTATCATTTTCTTAGTAGATCAATCGTTTAATGCAGGCATAGTGGTGAGAAGTGGAAATTTTGAAATCTCTGATAGGACTGAGTTGTTATTTGGTCCAAAGTAGGGCTTCCTCTTTTCATTAAACCAACATTTGCTAAACTTCCAAACTTTTTTTTTTCCTTTTCTAAAGCCTATAATTGGGTTTTACTGGCAAGTTTTTCTAATTATCACTTGAGGAAATAGCCTTTGTACCATGATTGTGGTTTAGTTGCTGTTGGTTTCCTTAAATGCACTATTCCTCACAGAAATATTAGCAATATGAGTTCCCTTACCTTCCAGAAAGTCAAGTTTATAATGGCCTAAAATCTTAACAATAGCTAAAGCAGAAGGTATAGTGTTATATCCAGTAATTCGTGAATATAGGAACTGTTTTAATCTTATTTCCATTGGAAGTAAGGAAGTCATGTGTTGCTTACAGAACATTTCAGAATCATGAGTGACTCAAAATCACATATAAATATTGCTAGTTTTGCCCTTGGCCGAAGTACAAACCTGTGTACTTCAAAGCTACCTGTTGGGCTGAAGTAGCCAATGCTAAAAATGTAGCCTCGACAGTTTCAAAAAAAGTTGTAATAACATACCCAACATGATACTTGCTATTGCCACTTTTAATTAATAACCGTCAGTGAACTATGAGAAGTAAATTATATCCAATGGAATTTCATGTAGATCATTTAGGAGACAACAGGAGATGAGCTGTCAGCCTTAATCAGACATGAGCAATCAGTCAGTTGACAGAAAGAGTGGTCAGGTTCAAGTTATTACCATATAAGAGAGTTATGTGAGGGGCGGTTAACAAAAGAACTTATAGGAGGTGGGGCAGCTGACTAAGAAAGGTGGAGTTTGATGAGAATTCAGTAGAGCTTCTACTGCATGAAGTTAAAAAAATTGTTAAAGTGGGTCCCACAGTGATTTTCTCAATGGCTTAAGCAACACGGCGATAGCAGTAACGGGTAAAAGGCAGTGGTGTTATCTCTACTTCACAGGGTCCAGTTATTGCCTTAATAAATTATGGGGTAATAATGACCTCCATGATTTTGGGGGAGTACCCAAAGGGCATTCCTTCCTTCTTCAGAGAAGGAAAAGGGAATCGGATAATTGGGCTGCCTAAGGGCAGCTGTGTTCTTAGTCGCACGGTTGAGTCCGACTCTTTGTGACCCCAGGGAGTGGAGCCCGCCAGGCTCCTCTGTCCATGGGATTTTCCAGGCAAGAATACTGGAATGGGTTGTCATTCCCTTCTCCAGGGGATCTTCCTGACCCAGGGATAGAATCCAGGTTTCCTGCACTGCATGTAGATTCTTTACCATCTGAGGCTTCAGGGAAGCCCAAGAGTGGCAGGGTTCATCAGACTCTTCTTTAAGGCCTTGAAGACAGTTGTTTTTGTCCAGTTCTTCCCATAAAACTGAGTTATGGTTGTCGTTATTGAATGACATTGAATAAAATGTAGAGACAGATTTGGACATAAGACAGGTATTTGGAACACAATTTTGGCAGTAATTCACAGCCCAAGAAAACCTCACAGTTGACACTTAGTTTGGGTTTTAGGAAATTTAGTATACTGTGATATCTATCTGAATCTAGGTATAGCCTTTTTTTCTGACATCATATGCCCTAAATATCAAACCTGGGTTTGAAAAACCTGTAATTTTTCTTTGCCAAACTTACATCCCTTTAAGGCTATAAGCATTAGTAAGTTGCTGTTTTCCTGTGAGGAGGAGCGCTAAAAAAGCAAATCATTGATACAATGCAACAGAGCATAGCCTTTAGTAAAGTTTATATCAGTCTTCAGAGTTTGGGAGAAATTAAGAAGGATTCTCAGCAAACTCAGAGGTATTACTCTCATGGTAAACTGTTTTTCTAAGTGAAGGCAGAAAATTGTTTAGCTTTATGCACTAAATATTAAAGAATGGACTGCATAAATCAATGACAGTAAAGAGTTTGCTTCCTGTGAAAGTGGATATTAATAGTGTGTGACGGTTAAGAACAACAAAGTGTCAAGGGAAAACAATGTTTTCTGACTGCTGGTCTTGGTTTAACTCTCACCGTTGGCTTGTAGGTTTTCTCACTGGTAAAATGGGAGTGTTACATAGGTTATTGTTGTTGTTCAGTCACTAAGCCATGTCTGACTATTTGTGACCCCACGGACTGTAACCTGCCAGGATTCTCTGTCCATGGGATTTCCCAGGCAAGGATACTGGAGTGAGTGGTCATTTCTTCTCCAGGCAATCTTCCCAACTTAGGGATTGAACCTACATCTCTTGTGTCTCTTGTACTGGCAGGCAGATTCTTTACCACTGGGCCACTAGGGAAGGTATGTTACATGGGCTAGTGAAAGGAATAGTGAGACTTTGATCATTACAATCTTTTATTGTATCTTTATATCATGAAGGCCTTCTTTACTTATAGAGCACAGGCTCATTTTGGGAAAATATGTTGAGGGATCTCTTTAAATCTTTATGGGATGTGCATTGTGAAGTTATCAGTATCTATTGGAAACCCACTCCAGTGTTCTTGCCTGGAGAATCCCAGAGATGGGGGAGCCTGGTGGGCTGCCGTCTCTGGGGTCACACAGAGTCAGACACGACTGAAGCGACTTAGCAGCAGCAGCAGCATTGGAAACTTTTCATAGGAAAAGTGAGAGTGGTACTGATTCAGTTGGGAAAATTGATCAGTGTCTCAGGATCAGCTTTGGCACGTTAGGAGACAGAATGAATGAAAGATATCAGGTTATTTAATTCACCTGATGATTTTCTTTGATCACTGTTCTCAGTTTCTAAATTATTTTTCTCTAGTGGTACAAAGAGATTCTGGCCTGGGACTGCTGTGTGATTTGTTGTTGTTGTTCAGTCACTAAATTGTGTCTGATTCTTTGCAACTCCAATGTCACAGTATAATAAATGAATGGAGGTGGAGAAACTGAGGAGAAAAAAGTAGGGATGTCTTGAAGAGCCTTAACAAAATGAAATGGCTTCAGAGAGAGGAGCCTCTTGGGGTTCATTAGAGATCTCTACTATGTGAACTCTTTTAGTGTTCTGAGTCAGGGCCTGCTTAATATCAGTGGGGTTGAACAGCGAGAGTGTGATCTGGTTTCAGTTAAGGCTGGAAGAGACTTGCCCCCAATCTGGAGAAATGTTTCTTCAAGCTGATTAAAAGAAGAATTGAGAAGAGTTTCTGTAGTTTCTTGGAACCCTGCCATTGAGAGTTCAGAAAACCTTGGAAAGGCTGATCAGAAAGTTACAGTTACCTGGAGCACTTACATGTGTAACTATTTTTTTTTTTTTACCCAATGCCTTTGCAATAATAGCATAAATTAGAAGAGTTTTAATTTTATTTGGGGCCTTCAGTTGGTGGAGTTGAAGACTACAAATTTTGGTGATCCTCCTTACAGATGACTCTTAAGTGTGCAACACTGACTCGATGGACATGAGTTTGAGCAAGTTCTGGGAGCTGGTGATGGACAGGGGAGCCTGGCATGCTGCAGCCCATGGGGTCACAAAGAGTTGGACACAACTGAGTGATAGAACTGAACTGTAAGTGTGCTAAGAGGTGATTTTCCAGATTAACTAAATCTAGTATGGTCATAGCATCCAATTTCATCTTGGTTCTTTTTACTAGAAGGGAAAAGTCCTGATTTAGTCAATTAAAAAGCATAAACTTAAAAAAATATTGAATGGGATAAACATCCGAAGGAAGACCAGAATTTTCTCTAAAAATATTCTGACATTGAGAGTTCCTTGGTTGCCTAGTGGTTAGATTCTGGGCTTTCATTGCCATGTCTCAGATTCAATTTTTTTGTCAGAGAACTAAGATCCCTCAAGCCTCTTGATGTGATTAAAAAAAAAAAAAATACTGAAGTCAATTGCAATAATCATGCACAGGTGAGCCAGATTTTTGTGTAAGAGTCTGACATTTGTTCTAAGCAACAGGTTTTGTTAAAGTCCTAGCAATTGTTCAGTAAAGTGCCCAGCAATTTCCCAAGCCTCATCATATAATAAGTTAGCAGGCTGGCTGGACTTCTTGTTGTGATTCTAGTCATTTTTTAAGATTTTCTCAATCAGTATTATTTATCCAATGTTGGCCCAGGCCTTCACTGACAATCATATGAACTTGCTGATATATGTCAGAGAAACAAGGTGAAATGTTTGAATAACTGTTAAATTCTTCTTCACCAAATCTGTGAGGAAACTTGGTTACTTTGGAAAACAGCTTCACTGTGGCTCACAGTTCAGCTTTAGACCAGAGAATATAAGAAATTAAATATTTATACTCTAGATCCTCAATCTTAATTTTAAAAGGACTGGCTATGACAAGTTCAGGAGAAAAGAACGTGTGCCAAGTTTGAGGGAAAACTAGAAATTTGATGAGTGGATTATTAATGGGGACTAAGTGTAGAGTTGAGATGTAGGTGGTTCAGAAGGGAATAAGGAAGCTGGAGCTGGAGCCGCAGTCTGGCCATGAGGAGCCAGCACAGAGACATGATGGATTCAGAGGTGGAGCCTGAGAAAGAGAAGGCAAGGAAGAAGAGCTTGAGTTTTTGTGAACAATTTTATCTTTCTACAATTGTTTATTTGGATCAGTTCATCTATTTATTTATTTTTATTTTGCAATGTGGCAATTTTATGCTCTTGATGAAGTTGGGAAGCTTCAAAATGCCAAACAAAATAAGCATTCCACCAAATTTTGGAAAATTTTGAGCTATTGTATTGCAATTTTGTTTCAAGAAAATTGTTTGTGGATATCAAAAGTTCTCCATAACAGCCATTGACATTTCAAAAGATCTGGTATGTCCTTTAAGTTAGAAATCTTTAAACATAAAATCATCCAGAGTCCTTACAGTTATCTAAGAAATATTTAGGTAACTGGGATCCCATTTTTCATGAATTTTCCTCTGGAGAAAAAGAATAATTTGCATGAAGTTCGAACAGCTCAGTTCAACATCTTACAACTCAAACATCCTGCAGCTCAAATAATCTGTGAGCTACTATCAGATAGTTATAAGGACACAGCTTGGTCCTGGGGCAGCCAGGTAAAAGACTTTTCACCTATTTTCCAGAGAACAGCCCCTATTGCAAATGAACAGGCCAAGGCTCAACTGACATGGTTTCAATAAAGCAGCTGCTATTTCTAAAGGAATTTGCCAATGGCAGCTCAGCCAGCACTTGTGGAAACAGGTTGATCTCTAATTCAGACCAAAATGACAAATGACTACTTCCAAACAGAACAAGACCTTAACTATAAAGAATAAAACCTTAAGGGAGATCCCAAATAAAGCCTGAAGAACTTAAAAGGCAAAGAGGTTATGAGTTTGAATCCAGAAGGGAGACATAGCTTCAAACTCTAGGATTGGCAAGAAAAGCAGTCAACACAATGGGTTCAATTGTAGTATTGCCGTTGCCTGCTCACCATTCCAGGAGCCTAATGAGATCATCTCTAGTCCCTGCATAAGCCATCAAATGTTTACATAAACAAAAAGATTGTCAGATACTTCTTTAGCAAAGATGGGTTTATCCAGGATCAGCAGGGAATAGCTATTTGCAATGTGCAATCATGGCAAAACATGAGCAACTTCCCACAGGGCAAAGGGAGAATACTTTTATAGAAAGGAAAGGGCGGTTGGCAGGGCTATAATGAACAGAATGCCATGGCTTTTCACTGGCTGAGCTTATCTCAGAAAAGAGGAGGTGTCTTTATTCCTCATGCTGGCTTTGCTATCATGGCGGTGCTTAAGAGTTCCCTATTTTGATCTATTTATTTTGGTTTATTGGCTTTTTTCCAGACAAGGGCAAGATAGGCATAGAAGAATATAGATGTCTGTCTCAGAAAGCCAAGACAGAAGGTGTCAGCCTTGGGGCTACGATAATTCCAGCAATTCCACATAAAGTAGAAACTAGAAATTTACATATAAAACAAGTGACAATTATTTTATCCTATGAACACATAATTTAAGCTTTAATGACTCTAGATATAGTTGATTATATCATCCCTTATTGTGGATTTTGTTCTTCTCAACTACATATTTTGCCCTTTCATTTTAAAGAGACAATTTCTGCGATTATTGTTATTTGTAAAAGTACTTAGAATGATTTAATGTGCATTTAATGCAATCGCTATTTTTGTTTTACTTTTTGTTTCTTGCAGCAAGTTTTCTAAGCATTTTAACTGGGAAAATGATGGAATATAATGTAAAACATAGGATGCTAGTAGGTAAAGGAGACAAACAAACAAAACCCATAAATTAAACACACACTTTCCTGGTTAGAGAGAAAAAGGATTGGAAATGTAATTACCTATTGATTTTACTTTTAGCTTTTTTAATGCACAGAATTACCAATGGGTTAAATAAATACTACTTTATTTTCACTATGAACTAGATATAAGTAATTTATATTGGGAATAATGCAAATAAATCCTTGTGCCTCTCCTCCAATTAGGATTTAACCAAAATCAAACAAGATGATAGCTTTATAGAGGGATGTTATTATTCACATTATCTCCAAATAATAGTAATTTCAAGGACTGAAATATCCCTGATTTTGTGACTGTGATAAAGTTTAGATAATTAACACTTGCTGAAAACGAGTCTAATATTTTAACATCACACATTTCTTTCATTTATTCTTAATGATTAGTACTGAAATTGAGTATTAATGAAAAAAGAAAACCACTGACTTATTCATATAAAATTAATTTTGAAATCAATTACAGTTATTCAAGCCAACTACACTATGTTTTTTAGTCAGCAGAAACAGATCTCCATCTCAACCCCTTGCTTTCTCTGTGTATATCTATGAGGTAGTTATACTTAGAAGCTTATGTGTAATTTTTTCATGGTAATAATGGACTTTATTGCCTTTTCCTCTCTTGCTTCTGAAAAATAAATAGTTGCTATATTCCAATAATCAAATATTTTCTTGACTATCACAGTATATGTCTGGAGGAGAAAAACATCCCTCCAGGACACTCTGAAACAAGAGAAAAAAAAGAGAATTATCATCTCTGAGATTTTTATGACTTGAAGGAAATATGTAGGAAAAAAAATGTATTTCTTAATGCAAATGTCATACTCAGAAGGGAAAATGATTAATCAGAAAAAAGTACATGGTATTTATGAAACCTTTATGAAATGTTATTGAGTATATTTATATGTCTTCATTTTTTTACAGAAGTGGGTAAGAAAAAGTACATTATTTTATTCCACATCATAGTTTTAGAGCTTAAATATATTTAGCAAGTAAAGTATAGAGAAAATGAATATTTCCATTTTAAAGCAAAGATAAATCACATTTGCAAGAATTTGATTCCTAACTAAACTGTAAAGATATAGATGTCTGTATTAACCTTTAAGATATATTTTTAAACTCCACATCATCTAAATAAATATCTTCATATGTCTTAAATATTTTCATAAACATCATTCTTGATATTGAATGATGGCAATAAACTTCAGAGATTACTGAATATCAATAATACTTTGGTTAATTATCTTAGTAATTTCCCCAGATTAAAGAACTTAAAATAAGCTCACAAAAGTTCATTGTATTTTCCATAAACTTTTTTGGAAAAAGTTTTGAAAGTGAGAAAAAAAATATAAAATTCTTATTAAGTTCTCAAGATTAAATTAAGCACTTGAATAAAAGAGCATTAAATGTTATATCCTCTATACTGTGCATTATTTGGAAATATTTAAGTCATTGATCATAACTATTTTAACTTTACATAATCACTATTTTAAGAAATAAAATATCACTCAGTTAAAATGTGTATTTTTATATACAGGTAAATACATCTTTTATTCATTTTATACTATTAAAATATTGTTGTGGGAGAGAAAGCAAGACTAAAAAGGAATTTTTTTTCTGAAAAGGAAAAGGACAGCAGAGAAAAGAGTATAAGGAAAAAGAATGAAAGCTTAAAAAAGAACAAAAAGGTAATATTAAGTTTCTGTCATAAGCCAAGAGCTCTACTAATCACTATTGACACAACATGAAAGGAAGGAGATATAAGAGAGAACACAGATATAAAGTGCTTCTCCGGTGGAGCTAGTGGTAAAGAAGCCGCCTGTCATCGCGGGTAGATTTAAGAGACCCAGTTTCAATCCTTGGGTCAGGAAGATCCCCTGGAGGAGGGCATGGCAACCCACTCCAGTATTCTTGCCTGGAGAATCCCATGGACAGAGGTGTCTGGTGGGCTACATTCCTGGGGTAACAAAGAGTTGGACATGACTGAAGCAGCTTAGCACATATGCACTCACATAGATATAAACTAATATTATTAGGCTGGCAAATGAAAATACCCTATTCTGTGCAAATGTGATGCAAAATAAGAAAAAGAATGAATAACTTTGCTAAAAGAACTTAATAGTATGGGTGACATATCTTGCTTTGGAGAAAGAAAAAGTTACTGGGTAAACAACTAAAGAAAACTAATTCTGGACAGCAGGGAAAGTATAGTACAGCATGTTCAGGGTTATATAGCAATAATAAATTATAGTAGAAGCATGAAAATTTAGAATTGGAAAGGTATACAGGGGCTTGTTAGAAATGACATTTATTCCAAACTAGACAGCTGGTTTAGTATCTTTCAGATTATGAAGAAATGTTTAATGACTTCAAACTGTGAAAGGAGAGATTCAATTTGTGTTTTGAAATGGGTACAATTCCTTGACAGCTGATTACAGGACTGAGAATAGAAAAGAAGTCCAGATCTTTTAAAATGGGTAAATTCACTTTGACAAGGGCTTGAATTAAGCTACAGCAATAGAAATAGGGGTTAGAATTGGCACGACTTGATGACTGATCAGCATGGATAGTAATGAGAAACAGAATGTATACAGAAAGATCACCAAAATAATTGGCTTGGGTGATTAGGAGAATGGGGGGCCACCAATAAAGACAGAGAATTGAAAATAATGAGTTCAGCTTTATTTGCTTGCTCTGTTTTAGAGCAAGTTCAATGTGATGGTAAATCTTCAGCAAAATTCAAGGTCAAAGATAAAATTTGTCAGAAATCACCTAGAAAATATTCATAACAAGAAATTAATATGAGAAAAGCAATGATGTCTAGGCAATGTAACCATTTAAAGCTAATGATAAGAAAGAATAATAATAGTAGAACCAGCAAATACACATTTGAAAGATTAGAGGAAAAAGTGATATTTCACAAGTCATATAAGTAGAATGGGATGTTTGAAAGAAAGAAATAGCCAACAGTGGCAGTTATAGCCAAAAAGATTCAGGAAATAATAATAAAAAAAAGAGCACTAGATGGATATAATATACAGACACTAACTGGTGATTTCTCTCAGTCTAATTTCAGTTAAATGATCTAATTGCAATGAGCTGAGAATGGGAGCTAAAAGCTTTTGAGGAGACACTGCTCAAAATGTTCTCAAATTTGTTGAAAACATACCAGACTCAAGAAGTTTTGCAAAACTCTGCAGAATAAAAAAAGGAAAAACCATATCTAGACATACTATAGTCAAATTGCTGAAAATTAAAATGGAAAAAAAAATGAGTGCAGGGGGAAGGGGAAAAACTTACATTAAACAAAAAGGAGCAATAATATGAAAGATGACCTCTTAGCAAAACAACAGGGCAAAGAAAATGTAATAAAAACTAAGATTTTTTTTTTACAAAAACCTGTAAGTTCACAATTCTACATGTAGCAATATATTTCAAATCAGAAAATAAAACAAAGATACTTCAACATAAATGAAAGCTTAATGAATTCTTAGCAGATTTACACTACAAGAAATGCTAAAAAAGAATTTTTAGTATGTAAAGGAATGCCATAAAATAAAGCATCAGATCCATAATAAGAAACTAACGTCACCTAAAATAGTTAATCAAAATGTCAACAGGGGAGTGTTCTTTTCTGGAGGGTCCAGAGGAGAATCTGTTTCCTTGCCTTTACCAACTTCTAGTGGCCTGTTGACATTTTGATTATTCCCAGAAGCCTCTATGTTGAAACCCTACCTATAGAATAAAATGATCAATTTATTCTATTTTCAGCCATTAAGTTTGTGTTAATTTATTATAACATCAGATAGAAAAAAGGAAAAAAGTGGAAAGGAAAGGATGAGTAAGGTGAAGAACTAGAGCAAAAGGCAGAAAGATTTGCATATAAAAAAAGCTTAATCGAGAAGATGAGATGAGCAAAAACTTGAAGATCTGAAGAGGTAAGTGACTTGTTAAGTAATTATCTGGAGAAGAGGCAAAAAAAAAAAAAAAAAAAAAAAGCATCCACAAAGGCTTTAAAGCAGGGCTGTTCCTGGCATATTAGAAAACATCACAGCAGTCAATGTGACTGGAAAAGTGTGGACAAAGCAAAGAGTAGTAGGAGAGGATTGGTTGTCTTGTGTTTTAAAGTCATCTCTGTTGCAGGGTATGAAATGGAATGAAGAAATCATGTGAGTGTTATTAATTAAAGGGTTATAAGACAAATGCATTGGATTTCTTAATGGATTGAGAGAATGTTGAATTTGGGAATAGTAGAGTGAATGGGCTTCAAAACTGGGAAAAGGTAGTCAGAATAGGGTGGCACTGGACTTATGAAAATATTGCCCTAACTAGTAATGCCATGGAGAAGGCAATGGCAGCCCACTCCAGTACTCTTGCCTGGAAAATCCCATGGAGGGAGGAGCCTGGTGGGCGGCAGTCCCTGGGGTCGCTAAGAGTCGGACACGACTGAGCGACTTCCCTTTCACTTTTCACTTTCATGCATTGGAGAAGGAAATGGCAACCCACTCCAGTGTTCTTGCCTGGAGAATCCCAGGGACGGGGGAGCCTGGTGGGCTGCCGTCTATGGGGTCGCACAGAGTCGGACACGACCGAAGCGACTCAGCAGCAGCATCAGTAATGCCAAGTTATGCTTCCAGGTATGACTAGAAGAGTGAATGTTTGAGATAGGGTTGACACCATCATAAGAGAGTTGCGGATAGAATGGAAAGGCCTATGAGTTAGGGAGATTGTTTTTTAATGGGCCAGTCAGTCAATTCAGTCGCTCAGTCGTGTCCAACTCTGCAATCCCATGGACTGCAACACTCCAGGCTTCCACTCCCGTTACCACCTCCCGGAGCTTGCTCAAACTCAAGTCCATTGAGTCAGTGATGCCATCCAACCATCTCATCCTCTGTTGTTCCCTTCTCCTCCTGCCTTCAACCTTTCCCAGCATCAGGGTCTTTTCCAGTGAGTCAGTTCTTCTCATCAGGTGGTCAAAGAATTGGAGCTTCAACATTAGTCCTTCAAATGAATATTCAGAACTCATTTCCTTTAGGATGAACTGGTTGGATCTCCTTGCTGTCCAAGGGATTCTCAAGAGTCTTCTCCAATACCACAGTTCAAAAGCACCAATTCTTTGGTGCTCATCTTTCTTTATAGTTCAACTCTCACATCCATACATGACTACTTGAAAAGACATAACTTTTACTAGACGGACCTTTGTTGGCAAAGTAACATCTCTGTTTTTAATTTGCTGTTCAGGTTGGTCATAGCTTTTCTTCCAAGTAGCAAGTGTTTTTTAATTTTATGGCTGCAGTTACTATCTGTAGTGATTTTGGAGTCCAGGAAAATAAAGTGATATTTATGTGTACGTTGATATAACCATGCCAGATATGGAATGGATTGGTAGATGCTGGGGAGTAAATAGGGTTTATTAAATGAGGAGAGCAAGCAAGGTTATAAAACATATAAGTAAACAACTATCAAAACTGGGGATATAAAGAGCCAGTGAGACTATCTCAAAGCAACAGTGGTAAGTCCAGTTATACCAAGCCCAGTGATTACAATTTGAGCTGAAAAAACAGATACCAAGGATACACTGAAGGAGTGTAGCCAGTTCTATATTAAGACGAGAAAATTGATGAATTTGTGGTTGGTACTTTCTAAATGTCACACAAATTCCTTTAGTTTTGAAACTTTTCATATGTAATCTTACCTGTGATCTTATATGGAGTATGTAATTTTCAGCTAAGTTTTGCCACACAGAAAAATTTCTGAGGAGGTGGGAATTATGGCAATAAATTATTTTCAACCTAATTAGGCTATTCTTTTGAGTCTTGCAAGCTTGCTGAATTTAAAGGGACTTAAGCTCTCTCCATCATCTGTTTCACATTTGTGAAATGTTATTTCTATCCTCAAACTCAATCCATAATCTAAGATAGTTGGTACAGCTATCATTGACATGTGCTCATTTTATGAAGAAGGGAAAGGGAAAAGTAAGAAATAGCCCTATTTATACTTCCTAACCAACTGAACAGACTTCTATCAGATAATGTCTCTTTTAAATATCACTGACCACAATTTAGTTAACATGACCATGTTTAGCTACAATGGAGGCTAGGGAGTGTACTCTTCTGGCTGGGATTATTGCTTTATTAAGTAAAATTAGAAGTTTATTTCTAAAATGGAAGGAATAGAAGATATTTAGAAGGCACCTACATTTCTGCTACTTCAGGGATAGCAGTCAAGCTTTAGGAGGGTTCACATGAAATCATCTTTAAGATCTACATGTTTCTAGGGAGAAATGAGATTGAATAAAGCCATAGTACTATACTTTCCCTTGAAGGGCTTAACATTAGATAATTACATAAGAATACTGGGAAAAAAATGTAACTCACATTGATCAAAAATTAAGAAACATAGATATAAACTAAAAAAAAATGATAAACAGATAAATGTGTTAAATATATCAATACTAATAATTCTTCCCAAGTGGTTATGTGTACTTATCTTGCATATATTAATTATTAATTCTCATATCTCCAATTTCAACATTTTCAAAGGTAAGTCATTTATTTTGTGGTTGTTCTTAGATCATTATTCTGTGGTATTAGTAGTAAATTAACCTTTGTTAACAATATAATAGAAACACCTATAATATGTGAAATATTAATCTATGTGGTAAAGATACAGTGTTGATCAAGATGAATAGGTCTATATGTTCAAGAAACTTACCCTCCAGTGGCAAGAAGACACCTCTGAAAGTGAGAGGGGATGTGCCCAGTGTTACATAATCTTACCATGGAGGTATCTATGGAGTGAAATATATGAGCTACTGCTAGTCTCTCTAAAAGATCTGATGGTTAAGTTTAGTTTTAAAGGACAAATCTGAACTAGGGAAGCAAAGATAAATCAAAACAGAATAATAGATATGCTGCTGCTGCTGCTTCTAAGTCACTCAGTCGTGTCCGACTCTTCGCAACCCAATGGACTGCAGCCTACCAGGCTCCTCCGTCCATGGGATTTTCCAGGCAAGAGTACTGGAGTGTGTTGTCATTGCCTTCTCCAGTAATAGATATGGATAGGTACAAACAGAAAGGGCTTGAGGACAAAGAAAGAAATGAAGAAAGTCAACTGCAAAAGATACATCTGCAAGGTTAATGATGTTCCGGTCACAAAGGTATTTTTAGGCCACATAAAATTCTAAACTTTATGCTAAAAGTGATAAAAAGACATTAATGAGTTTTAAGTAGGAAGAAAAAGTGTGATCAGATTTGCATTTCACAATAATTAATGTTGTTATTCTAATTCTATTAGAAGAGGAAAATTAGAACAGAAGTTCTGAGGCAAGACACACTTAGAAGCTTGTTGACTGGTACTTGAATTCAATCAGGTATCCAGGTGAATAGGATGGGTAAATAATGAGCAGGAGACTTGGGGCCATTGATAAGATTTTGTTAAAATTACAGATCATAGGTAGGTAAGTGAAGAGGTGGCTGAGCAATAGGAAAAAGTAGAATGGTCCATCTGGTGGAAATTGTAATGATATGAAAGAATATATTTGATGAAAGTACTGAAGTATTTAGAGTGAAAAAGCCTACATTATCTGACTCAGTGATTTCAGAAATAGATTTTCAGGTGATAGCAAGGTAGGTGGAGAAGGGTGCTGAAAAGTGTGCAGAGGGGAAAAAAAATTGGCGATATATGGGTTATAAAGTAGGGAGGCCAGGATATCAAATGGATAATAAAACCTTTTGATGTGCAAAGGAAGACTTGAACCAAATGACAAGTCTTCAAGGAATTCAGTGGGGTAGCTAGTTAGTTGAAAATCAACAGAAATAAAGATAGAACAAATAAGAAGCTGGATCTCACTAAACAGTGTAAAAGGCAGAGATTTTTATACATATAATTTTATAAAAATATGGAGTAGCAAAATCACTGAGGATCAAGGAGGTCCTTTTTAACTCTTCACACTTAAATAGGATGAGTGATTGAGAAAGGCGAGAGCTAACAGTGACAGGTTTCAATTAGGTTCAAAGAAAGGAAGGTTTAATGAAATGTTTGAAAGTGTAGTGGCAGGGTCCTTTCCAGTGTGGACCTGGCAGAACAGCTCCTGCCAAGAAGGGTGGTGAGAAGGACCTTCCTGCCATCAATGAGGTGGGGACCAGAGAACATACCATCAGTGTCCCCAGGCACATCCATGGAGTGAGCTTCAAGTGTGCCCCTTGCACACTCAAAGAGATTTGGAAATTTGCCATGAGGGAGATGGGAATGTTAGATGTGCCCAATAACACCAGGCTGGGTTAATGGAGTAAGCGATATCTCCTAGGCATCTGTATGTAATTGTCCAGAAATGAAGATGAAGATTCAGCAAACTTCCTTACCTATGTGCATGTCACCAACTTAAAAAAGCTAAAGACAGTTAATGTGGATGAGAACTAACTACTGATTGTGAATAAAATTATAGAATTGCACACACAAAAAAAGTGTAGAGGGTATTGTTGATTATATACATGAGGTCTATATTGGGAAGTCTAGCAAGGATCTTGAAAACTGGGTTTTGAGTGAATTTGCATCAATGCAATATGGAAATAACTTGAAGGAAAAACAAGTTATCAAAGGAATTTGCATATTGAATGGTTTAAAAGAAACATAAGGAAATATGTATTATATTTTGCTTTCACAAGCTTGTGAGAGAATTATTTCCAGTTGGAAGTATGTTAAATTATTTAAGTCACTTTAAAACTTAATTCTATGCAATATAATGTGCAGACTCCAATTAATATTGTTTATGACCCTGAAATTTTATTAGGATTTTTTGGTCATATATTCAGCAAAACTCAAGAAGTTTTTATTCACATTTGCTAAACCACTATATTTAATGAAAACCCACAAGTTATTTTAATCTGAGAAGATAGCAATACCTTCTTATAATATCTGTTGAAGCTTATATCTAAACTAAACCCATCACAGGGTTTTTCTTTTTTCTGGCGGGGGAGAGGGATAGCAAGATCAGTCTTTCTTTTCTTATAAATCTGTGAAAAAGTTTTGTTTTGTCAAGTGCTCTCAGTTTTTAAATCTTGCCCTAGCATGAAGCAGTTTGCCATTTTTTTGATAAATTATAGTGAATAAATTTTTTTAGTTCATACTTTAAATTCTTATTTTGTTAGTAAATAAGGCTTTATTGAGGCACTGCTACATATGTAACAACTGAAGGGTTTTGGGAATAATGATAGCATATACCCTCTAGGAGAGTAAAGCTTCATTGGCTTTGCATGATCCATATACATGCATCGGTTTAAAGACAACATGTTGCATTATGAAAAGTTAGTCATATGCTACAGATTATATACCATTCTTGAAAAGCAGTGAAAACTGAATCACATAATCAAAGTAGATATTTTAGGAAGGAAAATTTGAGAATGATTTTTAAATGTTATTTACAACTCTTTTTGAAAAGCAGAACTTCTTCATGAGAATATCGCTCGTGTTCACATTGAGTTGCAATAACATTCTTTGGTTACTAACACAAGCTTAGTAAGAAAATTAGGTGAATAAACTTTTTATGCCAACCAGGTTGAGACCTCAGTTTATATGTCAGCTCTATTTTTGTCAGCTTGTTAGCTTTTGGCAGCTTCATTCTGTATGAAAATGGGGGTGATAACTCACTAGTGTAAAAGCAAGAATTAAATACTGTGCTTTGCTATTAAATGTATGTTAACAAACACATTGCTGAGAACATGAAGATGTGATTCTCATCTCCAGAGTCCGAGGGGCGCGACATTTTCCACTGTTGTTTGTAATTCCAAGTGTGTGTGCTGTTGAATAACTATGTAAAGCAAACTGTCTTGGCTGCTTGGAAAAGTCAATGGTGGGAACCATTTTACTGCAAAATCGAGGAGCTGATACCTTTTAATTTGTTTTTATTCATGAACACCTGTTATAAGTATGTGTTACCTGCACTATTGCATCTAAAAATATGGAACACCATACGTGAAATACATGAGGAAGTATAAAAGATTGGAAAACAAATGGAGACACAAAAATGGTGGCATGACTTCTGCATTTCTCCTGTTTCCCAGCTTAGGTGAGAAAAAAGGTTATTCGGTTTTGAAAACACACACCAAAATATGGTGTGTCCCTAAATTGCACTCTTAAGTGAAGGGCCCACAGGAATGACTACATTTCTGACTTACACTTACACCAGTAAAAATTGGTATCTAAAGTCAGACACCAGTTAAATCAATTTCTTAAATATTTGGTGTGTTCATACAACATTTAAAGATTAATGCTTTAACTGTAGTAATTTCTAATAAGTTCAAGATGGTGTTTATCAAAAATAAAATAAAGGAGTTCCTCATATTCTGAATCGAAATCCAAAAATTGAGCCACAAAATTAAAAGACTCTTGCTCCTTGGAAAAATATCCATGACTATCCTAGACAGTGCAATAAAAAGCAGAGACATCACTTTGCTAACAAAGGTCCATGTAGTCAAAGCCATGGTTTTACCAGTAGTCACGTATGGGTGTGAGAGTTGGACCATAAGAAGACTGAGCATCAAAGAATCGATGCTTTTGAACTGTGGTGCTGGAGAAGACTTTTTGAGAGTCCCTTGGACAGCAAGGAGATCAAACCAATCCATCCTAAAGGAAATCAACCCTAAATCTTCATCAGAAGGACTGAAACTGAAGCTCCAATACTTTGGCCACCTGATGTGAAGAGCTGACTCATTGGAAAAGACCCTGATGCTGGGAGGGATTGGGGGCAGGAGGAGAAGGGGACGACAGAGGATGAGATGGTTGGATGGCATCACTGACTCAATATTCATGAGTTTGAGCAAATTCCAGGAGACAGTGAAGGACAGGGAAGCCTGGCATGCTATAATCCATGGCGTCACAAAGAGTCAGACACAACTTAGTGACTGAACAACAACAGATATAAATGTTCTCTGACCTCATTGTAAAGTTTAGGTGACATATACCTGATCTGCTACTAAGGGTTCAGTAAGGCTGCAGAGTAGAAGGGCTGCTTGTTAGTTGCCCAGTGCCAGCCTCAGAGTCTGCAGAAATTTGCTATGGCCCACCCACCCTGCACTAAATATCTTCCTGTGGCAATGGAGAAATCTGTATTTTTCTCTTCCAAAAGCACACATCTTTCTCTGGAGTCATATTTCTTTACAAAGGCCATATAGTAGATTGGGGGAAAAAGGCCTCTTTTCTTAACTGCAGAGATTTATAGCTTGACCACTTTGGGTGGACACTAGAGTTCTTAATGTGGTGCAGTGGTAAAGAATCTACCTGCCATTGCAGAAGAAGTAAGAGATGTGGGTTTGATTCCTGGGTAGGGAAGATGACTTGGAGCAGGAAATTACAACCCACTTTAGTACTCTTACCTGGAAAATTCCATGGACAGGAGAATCTGGTGGGCTACAGTCCATGGGGTCGCAAAGAGTCAGATAAGGACTGAGCACGCAGGCAGGCAGGAAAGCTCTTACCTTCTCAGCAACAACCGGTTGGACTTATTACAAAAGAGCAAAACTCATGCACAGTCTCTTGGAAACACAGGAACAATCTCTATGTGCTCTCTTGCATCCTGTTTCCATTGTATAATCTTGTATACATTGTGTACAACTGTATACATTGTATAATCTTATATACCTGCAGATATACTTGACTTTGCCAATTCCTTCAATTTATGTCATTGCTTTCATTCAGGAAATTCTGAATTTAGGATTTTCCTGGTGGTCAGATGGCTAAGACTCCGTGTTCCCAATGCAGGGGGCCCAGTTTTGATCCCTGGTCAGAGAACTGGTTCCCGCATGCTGCAACTAAAGAGCCTGCCTGCCACAAGGAATGTCAAAATTCCTCATGCTGAAGGTCACAAGGAAGATGGAAGGTCTCACTTGCCGCAATTGACTCAGTCCAGCCAAATAGATAAATAAATATTAAAAAAAAGAGAAATTTTGAATTAAATAGCCAATCATCTCAATAGACTAACCTTTCCTGATTTTAAACATTTGAAAATGTTTTAACATTTTTAAATGAAAGTCATCTTCTATTTGTTGTACAAATTTCATTTCATGTGCCAATAGGAAAATATAAGTGCATGAATTCCTAGCCTAAAACTATTTCTCAATACTCTTCTTTGTATTACTTCTTTGTTTTTTCACTCTGCAATATCTCAATTAGAAACATCTTAGTTTCTTAAGAAAAAGTCTATGCTTTGTGTGTAACATATGATTCATGATCCATATGATTCAAACTTATTTCACAGCATTATATTTAAGTCTTTTTTGTTGTTTTCTGTTTTTAGGTCTCCAACCAAGGATCTAACTTATGCACCCCCTTCCCCATGCAAATCCTTAACCACTGGACTGCCAGGGAAGTCCCCTTTAATTCCTTTCTTAAAGCCACAATATGTTATATGCTTTTGTTTACATTTGTAAACTTATGTGACTATTATATGCTTTTACATATGATTAAAACATTATTTGGACACCACAAAGTGTAACTATAACTTTCGCTTTCAAAACATTATTCTAGTTTTTAGATTTCAAAAATATGGAGCCATATTTTTGGAATATGGAACCAAAAATATGGAACCAGAAACAATAGAATATATAAAAATATTTTATTTACATATAGGAGTCATACTTTGTCTATATGATATTCTTTCTATATCTTGATAAAGTATGTAATAAATTTATGTTTTACTGTCATATAAAGAACTGGAAAGTAAAGTAAGCATAAAACAAACTGATAAAAATCTGGAAGCATATGATTTCTGGACCCTTGTGATGGGGTTATTTTGTCTCAACTTTCATACTCTTTGAAGTTAAAAGTGAATTATTATCAACTAAGAAGAAAACAGTTATTCATGGTTGGGCTCAGTCCCTTTCCAGTACTTTTTAGGTTGTAATGTTCAGAAAGGGAAATGCTTGCAAGCCATAGGACATGGCAATCTTTCCCAGTAAGTGTTGCTTTCTTCTTCTTCTTTTTTTTTTTTTTTTACGTGTTGCTTTCTTATGTCAATATTATTATAATGTAGGAAAGACTAATTAAACGGTATCCCAATAATTTAAGCATGGTAATTCAACTTCAATATAAGAAATTAAGCTAAATATAAAAAATAAAGGAACACATTTCATCTTAATAATTAGCCATGTATTTGATAGAACTAGCTCAGGGAAAATTTGTAAATTAAGTGGAATTTGTAAAATAAGTGAATTTTTTTGTAAAATAAGTTTGGTTTGGAAACTTCCCATAATCTCCATTCTAATGCTTTTATTTAGACGTTCATTTACATCTTGAGGCCCTTCTGTTTAGGCTTTATTCTCCCAGGATTTACATCCATATTCTATTTACACTGAAGATTTTTTAGTGCTATTTGCTAGAAAATAGTATTGACTTTACAGAGACTCTGGAAGAGTCTAGGGGATGTTAGGAGAAAATACCAGAAAATACTTCCAGGGTGAATATCAAGTCAAAAGTACTTTTACAAGATTTTTTGTTATTGTTGAGTTTTCTAAAGGATCAATTATTAGAACAGTTTGAATGAAGAGTTGATATGATAATCCAGTTACCTTTTATTAACCCAGGTTTTAAAGACATTTACAAAACTGCAGGCAATGACACTCTTCCCACCAATTCTTTTTGTTTGGGAAAATACAGTTAACCCTTGTGCCACACAAGTTTTGACGCTTGAACCTCACAAGTTAGGCATGTCCACTGTCCAAGAAGTCAAAAATCTCTGTGCAACTTTGCAGTTGGTTTTCCATATCTGAAGTTTCTCATCTGAGGATTCAACCAACCACCAACTGTAATGAAGCATTTGGTTTTCAAAAGATTCTTCAAAAAAAAGACCCTCACAGTTGAAACTTGTATTGCTCAAATGTCACCTGCATGCTTATAGTGTAAGCACCCAATCATTGGTTTGTTTGATTGCAATATAATGTCTGGCATTAAGCTTTTGATTGTCAAAGCATCCATTCCAAAGATATCCATCTGAAATGAGTGTATCACCAACTACACAGCTAGACAAAGTGCCTCGTTGCCCAAGCATACATTTTCCCTTTTGGAAAGCCCTGGTTAATCTAGGTAACTGATCGCTTCAGTGACCCTTTTCTCCTCCTGTACTTTAATTCCTATGCTTATGCTTTAAATTTGGCAATAAAGGATGGGCCTGCTAAATCCTTGGCACCTCACCCTTCACATCCATAAAGGCAGAACTCCAGGGCTACTCTCTCTCATTCTCCCTATGACCTCAGTGTGTGTCCCTGGGTGTGCATGTTTAAGACTTCTGAGGAATAAATCTTGCTTTTCAAAATTTTCTAATGATGGTTGCTAATGGGCCTCTTGGTACTCATAAGGACTACAAGAACTGGTCCAGCCACAATATTGGCTCTGGTTAGGAAACTGCCTGTTTGGGCCCTACAAGTAGTACAAACCCAGGAGAGTGTTCCAGGCATTCCTATTCCATAGCTTCACTATCAAAATGGTGAGACCAATGCAAAACACGCTTTTTCATTACAAAATGGTATTTATGTTAATAAGGGGTTCTTTTATTATTGCTTTTTGTAAGCTAATCAGTGAATGTTTATGAGACAAAAGTTTCCTGGAGGCCTTAGTAAGTTTTAAGAATGAAAAGGGGTCCTGAGGCTAAAAGTTTGAGAATCACACATGCTAGACAGTCTGAAACACTGAGTAGTAACAAGTGAGTCAACATTTCTAATAATAAATCTGTATTTTACAGGAACCTCCTAGAATGCTGATGTTTTTACCCCAATATAATAAACAAGTATGACTTGTTGTTTGTTTGTTTATAAATTAGGGTAAGGTATTAAAATATTTTTATATTAAAACATTTATAATTGGGGCAAAGTATTAAAACATAGAACTTCCCTCTTGGCTCAGACGGTAAAGCATCTGCCTACAATGCGGGAGACCAGGGTTTGATCCCTGGGTTGGGAAGATCCACTGGAGAAGCAAATGGCAATCCACTCCAGTACTCTTGCCTAGAAAATCCCAAGGACGGAGGAGCCTGGTAAGCTATAGTCCACAGGGTTGCAAAGAGTCGGACATTGACTGAGTGACTTCACTTTCATTAAAATATTTCATTGTTAAAGTGCGGGAGAAAGGTGATAAGGAAAGAAAATTTTCATTCTGTAGAGGAATATGTTTACTTTTGTGGGGATGGTAGTGACGGATTTTCAGATTATGAATGCAGCTTACTGACTCTACCATGATATGGGTTTTGCACTTTAAAAGTAGAGCAGGTAGCAGATGGAAACCCATGTGTCTCAAACCATTTTCTGAACTTGTGAATTTTTTTTTTTTTTCCTGTTCCTAAAGGATCACTATAATTACATATGCTATTTTGGTTAGTTCTATGAAAAAAAAATTGCAAGTTACATCAAAAAATCTTGTTCTAATTTTGTTCAGTCAGTTATTAAAACCCTATAACATTACTGAAGATACCTGTATACTCACATTTTTAAGTAATTAATTTTTTTATGTCTGAACATTTATTTTCTTGAACTTAAATATTATATCAGTTGAACTCTAAAAACATAAATATCCAATTTAGTTATATTGGATTTTTGTTGAAAATCATGCTGATTATTCATTGAAAATGGCCTTTGAACTGCCCAGATGGAAATATTTAAATACAGCATAAACAGGAGAAAAAAATATTAGATGAAACTAAGAGGATATTTATACAAATAGCATAAATGTTGACAATTTTAGTTGAAATATGGTTAGCTCATTTTTGCTCAATATTTTTATTTACTTTAATATAGCATGCAAATAGTTCACACAAATTGCCAATGTATTTAGTTTGGCACATTTGGCCCAAATAAATAAAATTAAAATAGCTGAAAATTTATATAAGTTTAAAGCTATTTTAAATTTATTTATTTCAATATGTTATGTATATGTTATGTATGTTATATTTACATTTAACTAGTATATACATATTTTATATATATCTATGCTGAAACATAAGAAGAATTAAAATGAAGTATTCTAAGTTCTTCAAGGGAGTAAGGTAATATATTTCATTAGTTTTACCAAATATTTGTTCAGATAAAGTGTTCACATGGAATTTCATACAGGTTCAGCTAAAGAACATTTTTATGAAGTAATTTTGGGAAAACATTGCATACTTGACCTCTCTTGGACATGTACAATGTACATTGCCTTTTTAAATACTCAGAGGTGTTCCAGTAAAGATACATGTTTGTTTTCTGTGTGTGTGTATATGTGTGTTTTTGTATAATTTGATCTTGGAGATACTTGTTTTGGAACATCAGTTTATAATGACAGATTTAAGCATCCAAGAAAGCTGAATTCGAAATGCTCTTTGAAATTATTTCAGTTGCTTTTAATTTCTGTGAAACAAATTCACCATTTCTAAATTTCTTCTTCCTGGAAATTAAAAAAAGAAAAATTGTTTACCTTGTTTAAATGAGAAAAAACTTGATCTTTCAAGTTTCAAGACAAAAAAACTTTCATCTAGACAAATATAAAGTATATCAGATACTAGAAATATAAAGTTTATGCATTAAGTATTAATCTATAGCACTAAAACCTTAGCACCTTTATTGCATTTATTTGTTTTTTACCCAGATAAGTTTAGATACAGAACCCATTCACACCCATATTCTATATCTAGCTATCCTTTCAAAACCTGAAATGTTATTACTTGTTTTGATATTCTATTTCAGTTATCTCTTAGAGATGGATTTTCAGGATCGATTTACATTTTCAAAATGGTAAATGTATGTAAGTAGATAATGAGTGAAGGAAGCTGAGTTGAAAATGCTTTATAAGTACAGCGGACCCTTGAAGAAGCCCAGGGTTAGGGGCGCCCATCTCCTGCAGTGTTGAAATTATATATATAACTTTTGACTCCCCTAAAACTAAACTATTAATAGCTTAGTGTTGACTGGAAGTCTTACTAATAGCATAGAGTAAATTAATAGATATTTTGTATTTTTATGTGTATTTTCTTACCATAAAGCTCGAGAAAATAAATGTTAATAAGAAAATCACAAGGAACATATATTTACAGTTCTGCACAATATGTATTGGCACCACAAGTTCCCTTCTCTGTTTGCAAGATGAATCATCTGTCTCTCAATACCTACCTCAATAATGTCTTATATGATACAGAACACTGTAGATGTTATACGTATCACTAACACTAGCCATCAAAAATGAAAAGATATTGTGAGAAAGAAATTCATCTTTACTTACAGGTAGAAATATTTGCACACTGATAATGAAGAAGATGTAATGTGATTATTTTATGGTAGCCTAATGTAATCAGTATGATTGCTTCACAGTGGCCTTGTCTATACACTAATGAATGCATCATTATACAATTTTTTTTATGGCATACAGTGTTGCAGTGATATTCATGACACAGTATTGGAAACACTGTTACATCAAAAAGAACACCTATGATGTTACCTATGATGATAAACTGATAGGCAGATTATCAATTACAAGAGAGAAACATACTGTACAGTAATGCAATTCTTTGAATGCTAAATTATAAAACAGAAAGAAAATGAACACATTATTAATTTTATAGTAAATATCACTGACCTTAGGTCTATGTAATTCTTTCACACTGTGTTTTACATAACAGATACTGAGGCAATGATGATGCTGAGGGCACAAAAATGTCTAGTACATTTTGTGCCTTACTGTTAGATTTTTACATGAAGACATATATATGTATGACAGATTTCTGTACAACATGGTGATTGTTTATTATTCATTGAGTAGAAATGGGTCATCATTAAAGTCTTCATCCTCATCATCTCCAAATTGAGTAGGCTGAGGAGGAGGAGAGAGAGGAGGGGTTGATCTTTTTGAAGGATGCAGAGGAGAAGACAGAATAGGCAAGCATACCCAGTGTAATCACAGAAAATGTTTCTTCATGCCTGCATGTTAAGTCGCCCCAGACATGTCTGACTCTTTGCGACCTCATGGACTGCAGCCTGCCAGGCTCCCCTGTCCATGGGTTTCTCCAGACAAGAATAGTGGAGGGGGAGTGCCACACCCTTCTCCAAGGGATCGTCCTCACCCAGGAGCTAGCCCACATCTCTTGCATCTCCTGCACTGGCAGGCGGGCTTCTATCACTGCCACCTGGGAAGCCAGAAATATTTCTATACAGTACAGATCCTTCCACCAATTACTTTAGTTGCAACACACATATCATAGAAGAGTCCTGGTCATAAAAGAAGTTAAAAGCAGTCTCGAATAATGTTAACCCTTATTCTGCCTTTTGTCTAATATCAATTTGCTTTCTGTTAAGTACTGCTTCTATGTCTTTTTCCTCTTTGTCATTGGTTTGGAAGTGCTCAGCTCCATCAAGCAGACTTCTGTTGATTCCTCTGATAGGGTATCTCTTAGTTTTTTTAATTTCCTCAAGATCCACATTTTTTAACTCTTCATCTCATGCCTTATTGTTTTTTGCAATGTCCATAAGTCTTTCATAATTTATTAATTGACTCTGTAGTGAATTGTGTGAAGTCATGAGCAGTATCATGCACAGTTTTGTCAGCAGGCATTTACTATCTCAAGCTTGATGACTTTCACAGTTTTTTCTATAACAATAATGGCATCTTCAATGGCGTAGTCCTTCCAAGATTTCATAATGTTCTCCCTATGGGAGTTCTCTTCCTTAGAGTCTACAATCCTTTTCTTAGAGTATCACATGTAATGAGCCGTAAAGTCCCTTGCGATGCCTGATTGTGAAGCAGAATTTTACAAAGCTGTGTTTCAGGACAAGGGGACCACTTTGATGCCTTCAGGTTTGAACTCATAGGATTCTGGGTGGCCAGGGACATTGTCCGATATCAAAAGAATTTTAAAAGGCACTTCTAGACAGGCAAGGTACTTCCTGACATCAGGGACAAAGCAGTGATGGGACTAATGTTCTCCTTGTTCAGGCATTGGCAATCCACTCCAGTATTCTTTCCTGAAGGATCCCATAGACAGAGGAGCCTGGTGGGCTATGGTTCATAGGGTCTCAAAGAGTTGGACACAACTGAAGAGATTTAGCATGCATGCACATACTGTTGGTCTTTTAATGGACTGGAACCTGGTGGTCCGGAGTCGAAGATAAGAAAGTGAGAGAGAAAGAGGCTGGTAGCGCTTCTTGGTCCTTTAATGGACCGGAACCTGGTGGTTCCAAGAGTAAGAGAGAGAAGAGGCTGACATCCCCTGGTTTATGCAGAAAGCCAATAAAGCCCTGTTGTTAGGGCTCGCGCTGCCGCACGTAGGCACCAGGCGCCCTCTCGAGTGGGTGAAGGCACAGTGCGCCTTCTCGAGAGGGTCTTAGAAGCCCGGGCAAGAAAGTGAGCTCAGCGGGCCTCCGCGCTGCAAGGAATTAGCCTGAGAGAGAGAGAGAAAGACAGAAAGAATAGAAAGAAAGAAAGAAAGACACAGGGACCAAAGCTCTGATGGAACAAAGGTGTTTTAATCAACATGGCATGGGCATATATACTATCTTACAAGGTGGTTATTCTCAGCAAAGATAAAGATTAAAATTCCAGACTTACAACACATAAGATGATCCCTATCAAAGAGAGAGATGCAAACAATCACCTTTTACCGTTTGGCTCATAAAAAGGAAGAGAGTACTTATCACCGTAATGAGAAATGCCTGAATTCCTCAGCCCCGGGAAAGGCGTGCCTCTCCTCTTAATTCCCGAATATTCAGGAATCAATAAGGGCCAGAGGGTTCCTGACAGATCCAAAACAGCGCACAGGAAGCCTCTTGTTAAATGCTTCCTGACACAGACAACCAAAAGACAGGCAGTTGGTGCTTATCATTTCCCTTCAAGGGCTGAAAGTTAGCAGCTTTACAGATAAGGGCAGTTCTTATCATATACTGGACTGCCTTGGCTCAACACTCTAGATTTACCTTCTTTCTTTAAATCATGGTGTTTGTTCACTACTCTTCTTTACTAATAAATGTCTTTCATGACATTTTTCTCTCTGGATAGGGCAATTGCCTCTACATTAAAAACCTGTTCATGTGGATATCGTTCCTCCACAGTGATGTTTTTAATGGTGTCTGTGAACATCTCTGCTCTTCTTGGTCAGCAGAAGCTGCTTCCCCTATTACCTTAACATTTTTAAAGTCAAACCTCTTTATCAAAGTATCCTTAGTTGGCATTAAATTTCCCTACATCATATTTTTCATTCTGTTTTTTGTAAGTTGTCATATAATGATTTTGATTCTTCTTAAAGCATATTAAATTCAGTAGGTATGCCTTTCTTATGACAATCCTTCATCCACATGAAGGTTGCATTTTCAACACAAGACATAAAGATATTTTCCAAAAAGCACAGGGCTTTTGTGTCTGCTGCCATAGCTGCATTGAAGGCTCCACATATTTCCTTTCCCCTCTTTGTAATGGTCATTATAGTGGATTTATTTTTCTTGAAATGGCGGGCAACCACAGCTGCTACAGCCATAGACCCCAATCTATGGTACATTTCAAGCAATCAAACTTTTTCTTGCAATGTTGTGACTTTTTTTCTGCTTCTTGGGAGCACTTTCAACATTCCTAGTGGCAATTCACTGTTGTTATTCAAGGTTTGTGCTATTGCACTGAATACAATGAAAAATACAAGAGAACTGAGAGAGATCACTTTTTACTTCCATATGCAACTTACTGGTGAGACAAACTCCTGATTTGAGCTCACCACAGTAGCAAGAGGACGTGGCTATGTGATTATTACAGTACTGCAGTATGTGCTACAGCTAATTTTATACAGTTATGATCTGATACTGCCTCTTTATGCTTGCTTACATTTTTTAGACTGCAAATGGCACAAAGTCCAGTTTGTAAGTGTGTGAAAGTCTGATGCATTTTAACTTTAGATAACAATAGATTTGTGTGTATTTTATAGTAGTAGTTATAAAGTGGGCCTCCCTTGTGGCTCAGCTGATAAAGAATCGGCCTGCAATGCGGGAGACCTGGGTTCAGTCCCTGGGTTGGCAATATCCCCTGGAGAAGGGAAAGGAATTCCATGGACTGGAAGTCCATGGGGTTGCAAAGAGTTACAGATGACTGAGCATATCATCTGCATATATATATCACTCATGTATGACACGCCTAAATTTTTCTTAAATTTTTGATATTTCTAAACCACAGGTTCATCTTCAAGATTTTTTTTAATTGTCACAGATGTATTGAATATCCAGTATATTTTTTGAAAAAAATCTATGTATAAATAGAGCCATGCAGTAAATTTGTGTTTTTCAAAAGCCCACTGCATTATTATCTCACCTAGCGTTTTTGTTCACTGATGGCTAAATTGGTAAAGAGTCTGCCCACAATGCTAGAGACCCTAGTTTGATCCCTGGGTCAGGAGCATCCGCTGAAGAAGGGAATGGCTATCTACTGCAGCGTTCTTGCCTGGGAAATCCCATAGACAGAGTAGCCTGGCCATCTGTAGTCCATGGGGTCGCAAAGAGTCAGACACAACTGAGCAACTCACACTTTTACTCCACTTCAATCTTTTAACCACATTGTTTAATAGATTCAACATAAAGTCAGAGGAGCCTATAAATCTTTTATCTCATTGATCCACAATTAAAGGTATTTTTTTGAAGTATCGTATGATTACTCTATTGCTCTAGAATTTTCCATTTAGATCTGTTAATACTTGCTTTATGTATTTAGATACTTCTATGTTGAGTGAATAAACATTTACAAATGTTATATCTTCTCACTGAATTGAATACCTTATCCTTATGTGGTGCTCATCTTTGTTTTTTATTACCATTTTTGTTTCAAAGTCTATTTTGTTTAATACAAGTGTAGCTACCCCAGCTTCCTTTTGCTGTCTGTTTGCAGGAAACATTCTTTAGTTTTCAGTGTATATCCTTACATCTGAAACAATTCTCTCATAGGCAGCATATAAATGAGTATTGTTTTTTATTCATGCAGCCACTCTATGTCTTTTAAATAGAGAATTTAGTGCATCTTCATGTAAAGCAATTACTGAAAGGTATGCATTTCTACCATTTTGTTGATTGCTTTCTGGTTCATTTCCAGTGTAGCTCTGTTTCTTTTCTTCCTTTGCTCCCCATCCTTGTGGTTTGATGATTTTGAGTTTATTCTTAGATTCAGTCTCATTATTTCTTATGCATCCATCAAAGATTTTTGCTTTGTGCTTAACCATGAGGGTTACTTACATCAGCCTATATGTGTATATAAGTATACAAACACTTGGGTCTATTTTAAATTGATAGCAAGATACTAAACTTTCTTCATTAAATTCTTTTTCATTATGTGATATCTTATTTCCTGCTTTCTGCTTATGATGCTTTTTAAAAAATTAATTTCACATACAAAATGATACATAATTAATGTATAAAGCTTGGTGAACTTGAAGATAAATGTATATGTATATATATATATATACCATAAAACCATTACCACAATCTATGCATTAATCCTATTCATCACTTCTAAAATTTTCCCACTGCCTGTTTCCCTATTATTATTATTATTACTGTGGCTATTTTGTCATAAGGACACATAACATAAGATATACATATGTCACAAATTTTTAAGTATATGATGCAGTATCATTAATTATATGAGCTGTGCTGTACAGAGGGTCATTAGAATTTATTCATCTTCTATAATTGAGAATGTGTACACTTTGACTAATACCTCCTTATTTTTCCTCATTTGGCAACCATCATAGAAGAGTTTGACAAGTTCAGATTCATCACGTAAGTGGTATACTGGAGTATTTGTCTTTCTGTGTCTAGCTTAATGCCCTAGACACTTAGTATAACATCTTTCAGTTTTATTTGTGTTGTCCTGAATGACAATATTCCCTTCCTTTTTAAAGGATACATACTATCTCGTATGCATATGATACATTTTCTTCAGTCATTCACCCATCAGTGGACATTTAGATTGTTTCTTTGCCTTAACTATTCTGAATACTGCTGCAGTGAACATGAGAGTGTAAGTATTTATTCAAGATCCTGATTTCAATTTCTTTAGATATATAGTGTAAGGGATTTGTTTCTCCACAGCCTTGTCAACAATTGTTACCCTTTGGATTTTTGTTAGTAGCCATCCAATTGTAAGATAATATCTTCTTGTGATGGTTTTGATTTGCATTCCCCTAATGATTTTAAATACCTTTCATAATCCAGTTAGCCTTTCTTAGTCTTTCTTGGAGATGGTCTATTCAGTTTCTTTGCACTTTTTGAAAATCATGTTGTTTATAGCTATGGAGCTGTATTAATCCCTTATATAATTTGAATATTTGCCCTTTATAAGACATCTAGTTTGCAAACGTTTTCCTCCATCTTTCAGGTTTCCTTCTCACTGTAATGATTGCTTTCTGTGCTGTGATGAAGATTTTTGGCTTGAAATAGTCCTACTTGACTATTTTTACTTTATGCTTTTGATGTCATAACAAGCAAATCATTGCCAATACCAATACCATAAAGTTTTTTATCTATGTTTTCTTCTAGGAGTTTAAATTTACAGCTTACATTTATGACTTTAATTCATTTTGAATTGATTTGTACATAGTGCAAGATAATCCAATTTCAATTTTTTGTATGTGAATATCAGTTTTCTCAGTACCAGTTTTTAAAGAGACTATCCCATGTTTATTTTATTTTGTTGGCACTACACTCTTGTCAAAGATTATTTGACTATATACATGTGAAATTGTTTTGGGTCTCTCTACTCTTCCATTGACCTGCATACCAGTTTTAATGCCAGTGTTTTACTGTTTCAATTATTGTAGCTTAGTGATAAAATTTAAAACTGCAAATGTGATGACACCAACTTCGTTATCTTTTCTAAAGTTTGCTTTGGCTATTAGGGATCTTTTGGGACTTCATGTGCATCTTAACGGTGTTTTCTATTGTTATAAAAAATGCCACTGAGATTTTGATAAGGATTACACTGAATCTGTAGATCACTTTGGGAAATATGTACATTTTAACATTACAAATTATTCTAGTTTATGAGCACTGACTGTCTTTGTATTTATATATTTGCTTTAATTTCTTTTGTCAATATTTTTTATTTTTCAGTATATAAATTTTAACCTCCTTGGTTAAGATTATTCCTAAGCATTTATTATTTTTGATGATGTTGCAAATTGAATTGATTCTTAATAGCTAAGCTTTTAAAGGTGGAATTGAATATTAAATATTTATATCATTTGTTACATAAGGATTCAAAGATGTAAATTTTTTTAAGTAGCATTTGAGTTGTATATAACACATTTTGATACATTGTATTATCAGTATCATTCAATCACACATTTTTGACACATCTTGAGTGATTTTTCTTCGACCTGTGTGAAATTTGCCAGTGTGCTAATTAACTCAGATATGTGGAACTCCTTATAGATTGTTGGTTCAATTGCTTGCTAATTTAATTTAGTTTGATTAGGCAAATAACTATATGTTTGTATTTTACTGAGATCCTTTTAATAGCTTTTGCTGTGGTCTGTTATGCTGTATATTCTTTCAAGATCTCATGCATTCAAAAAGAACATGTTCTACAATTATTTCACAGTTGTAATATAAGTATTTATGTCAGATGTGTTGACATAATTATTTAGATTGCTTTTTTTGTTTGTTTTGTTGTATTATCAAGTACCGAAAGTAGGGTACTATGTAATTTTTTGTTTTGCCCTTTAATTCTGTCAGTTTTGGCTTTTGGAATTTTAAAACACTTTTATTAAGGGCCCAAATATTTGTGAATGTTACCATTTCTTGATGAACAAATATCTTATCCAGGTATTTCACTTTATCTCAACTTTGTCCAGAAATCTATTTTGTTTGATCTAAAAACACACTCTAAGTTTATCATGCTTATGTATTTTTCAACTCTTTTATTTTCAATTGGTCTGGATCTTTATGTTTAAAGTGAATCTCTTGCTAATGGAAGAAAGTTGAGTTTTTCTTTGTGTCCATTCCAACAGTCATTGCCATTTACTTGGAATATAAATTAATTGGGATAGAAATTCATAGCATATTTAATTCAATTATTGATATGGCTGGGATATTTATACCATTATGCAAATTATTCACTATTTGCCATGCACAGCAATTTTTCTATGTCCCTCCTTTCCTGCCAACATATTGATTAAAATATTATTTATATTTTTGCCATGTGTTTAATGGATAGTATTCCTAAATTTCCCAGTATTGTTTTTATTTTATTTTAATATCTTGTTGGTTCTCTCAAATTTAAATATATGTTCTTGATTTCTTACCCAAAAAGAACTGGTGTGGCAATCTTATTATCAGAAAACAGACTTTAAAGTAAGAAAATACTACTACAGATAAAGGATATTTTAAAATTAAAAGAGGATTCATCAGGAAGATACAAAAAATATTTTTAAAAGTACTTCTAAAGACGGAGCCAAAACATGAAGCAAAAACTGTAAACATTGAAAAATATAATAGGCTCTTCAACAATAGGACTTCCCAGGTAGCTCAGTGGATAGAGAATCTGCCTGAAAAGCAGGGGACACAGGAGATACAGTTCAATTCTTGGGTCAGAAGATCCCCTGGAGGAAAGCATGGCAACCCACCTCAGTATTCTTGCCTGGAGACTCCTATGAACAGAGAAGCCTGGCAGTACAGTCCAGTCCATAGGGTCACAAAGACTCAGACATGACTGAAGCAATAGCATGCAAGCATGCAATTCAACAATAATTGACTTTCTAGGTGGCTCAAATGGTAAAAAATCTGCCTGCCAATACAGAAGATGCAGGAGATGCAGGTTTGATCCCTTGGAGTAGATCATCCCTTGGATGCAGGGAAGAGCCCTTGGAGTAGAAATTGGCAATCTGCTCCAGTATTCTTGCCTGGAAAGTTCTATGGACAGAGGAGTTGGCAGGCTGTAGTCCGTGGGGTCACAATGAGTCAGATGAAACTGAGCAATTGAGCACACATGAATTCAACAATAATAGTTGGAGTTTTAACCATCCCATTTTCATTTATGGTCAAAATACCTAGGTTGCAGATCAATACAGGAACAGAAAACTTGAACAACACTACAAATTGCCTAACTTAATGGACATCTACCGACTGTTTCACGAACAGCATACGACACATTCTTCTCAGTTACAAGTGAATATTCTGCAGGACAAACCATATGATTTGCCACAAATCAAGCCTTGATAAGTTTAAAGAACTTAAATAATACAAAGTATCTCCTCTGACAACAATATGCTTAAATTAGAAATCAATAATAGAAGAAAATTTGGATAATTCACTTGTATCAGAAAATTAAACAACATGTTTCTAAATAACCAATGGAGCAAGAAATAAATCACAAGAAAAAAAGTAGAACATATATCAAGATGAAATAAAACAAACAAACAAAAATATGATACCAAATCTTATTAGATGTAGCTGAAAGCAGTCCTAAATGGAAATTTAAAGCTGTAAATTTCCATATTATGGTAGAATATTGATGTCAAATTAATAAGCTAAACCTTTCCTTTTAAAATTATAAATAGAGGGGAAATTAAACCCAGACAATACAAGGAAGAAAATAATAAATTTAAAGTAGATATAAAGGAAAGGAAGAATAGGAAAATAGAAATACTGAATGATACCAAATGATTATTCTCAGGAGAAAAATCAATCAATATAATAAAATGTTAGTTAAGCTGTCTAAAAAAAAAGGCATATGCAGATAAAATCAGAATTGAGAGTGAAGAAATTACTAATAGCATTAAAGAAATTTAAAAGATTATAAAACTATAGTATTCACAGTGGTTCAACAAATTAGATAATTCAGATGATATGAAAAAAATTCCTAGAAACACATAAATTACAAAAACTGACCAAGAAGAAATAGAAAATTTCAACAGACCTACAAGAAGAGATTAAACACTAATTTAGAAAATTACCAATAAATAAAAGTCCAGAACCAGATGGCTTCATTCTTGAATTCTACCAAATAAGTAAAGAATAATTAGTCATACTCTAGAAATTACAAAAGGTATGAAGGAAACACTTCTCAATGCATTTTATGAAGCCAATGTTACCTTGATAACAAAGCCAGAAACAAATCACAAAAATAAATAAAAGTACTTTTTATGAATACAGAAACAAACAAACAAACAAACAAAAATACAAGCAACTAGCAAACTGAAACTGATGGTTTATTAAAAGGGCTATACAAGACCAAATGTGATTTATGTCAGGAACATAGGTTGCTTCATAAAAAGGAAATCAATAACCACACTAAGAGAAAAGGGTGGGGGTGGGAGAAAACCTGATCATTACAATACATGCCAAAAATATTTTGAAAAATGTCAACACTATTTCATAATTACAGCACACAGCATATTAGGAATAGAAGGACACTTTCTTAACATGATAAAGGGTCCACATGAAAAGCCCATTGCCAGCATTATTTTTTAACGGTGAAAGACTAAACACTTTAACCTTGTGATCTGACACTGCTTTCGTGACTGCTATTCATTGTTCCGAAGTTCTAGCCAGAGAGATTAAGGAAGAATTATATATAAGGCACCCAAATTGAAAAAGATGAAGTAAAACTGTCTCTACTTACAAGTGACATGATTATGTATATTGAAAATCACAGATAAACAGGAAAAAACTACCAGTGCTAATAAACAAATTGAGCGAAGCTTGAGATTATATCAGTTTACAAAAATCACTTGTGTTTCACTGCAGTGAAAAATTTGGAAAGGAAATTAAAAAGACAATTTTACTGACAAGAGTGTTAAATAAGAAGATAGACATGAACAACAAAGGATGACCTAGACAAAATGGATGCAAGATCATCTCTAAACCCCACTTCAGACATGCCCAGTGTGGCCCAAGAGAGCTCACGTACTTGCTACAAAAATTATCACAGAGATTTTTCTCATCTCCTGCATACATGCTTTAGGCAATCAGTGGATACAAACTAACCACAGGGACTTCTCCAAGTTCTAGCACATACACCCTTGATGCACAGCTGTGTCCTCAAGTGACTTTAGGTAGCTAGTAATCCATTAATAATAATAGCAATAATAGTAATCCTGGTGTATTTTGTCACCCTGCTTATTTAACTTACATGCAGAGTGCATCATGAGAAACGCTGGGCTAGATAAAGCACAAGCTGGAATCCAGATTGCCGGGAGAAATATCAATAACCTCAGATATGCAGATGACACCACCCTTATGGCAGAAAGTGAAGAAGAACTAAAGGGCCTCTTGATGAAAGTGAAAGAGGAGAGTGAAAAAGTTAGCTTAAAGCTCAACATTCAGAAAACTAAATCATGGCATTCAGTCCCATCACTTCAGGCAAATAGATGGAGAAACAGTGGAAACAGTGGCTGACTTTATTTTTGGGGGGCTGCAAAATCACTGCAGATGGTGATTGCAGCCATGAAATTAAAAGATGCTTACTCCTTGGAAAGAAAGTATGACCAACCTAGATAGCATATTAAAAAGCAGAGACATTACTTTGCCAACAAAGGTCCATCTAGTCAAGGCTATGTTTTTTCCAGTAGTCATGTATGGATGTGAAAGTTGGACTGTAAAGAAAGTTTAGTGCCAAAGAATTGATGCTTTTGAACTGTGGTGTTGGAGAAGACTCTGGAGAGTCCCTTGGACTGCAAAGAGATCCACCCAGTCCATCCTACAGGAGATCAGTCCTGGGTGTTCATTGGAAGGACTGATGCTGAAGCTGAAACTCCAATACTTTGGCCATCTGATGTGAAGACTTGACTCATCTGAAAAGACCCTGATGCTGGGAAAGATTGAAGGGGGGAGGAGAAGGGGAATGACAGAGGATGAGATGGTTGGATGGCATCACCGACTGAATGGGCATGAGTTTGGGTGGACTCCAGTAGATAATAAAGGGCAGGGAGGCCTGGTGTGTTGCACTCCACGGGCTTGCAATGAGTTGGACACGACTGAGCAACTGAACTGAACTGAATCCATTAAGGGTTCATAAATATTCTATACATACATACATCTGATTACAACAGACTAAATTATGGGAAGGACATGCCCAGTAGAGCCTGTTGTTGTGTAACTGTCAATTAAAACTCTCAGTCCATGATCACTTAGATTAATATGTAAAAGTCCTATTTTGCATGTGCCCAGACAATTCCCTGATTGGTCTTGAGCATATGCCTACTTGCATTTTTCAAAAGGCAGAACCAAGAAGAGAAGACAAAGATCATTAAAAGGGAAGCCAGCAGGGATTGTACCACTCCTTTGGGGTCAGCTCACTCCCACATCTTGGGAGTGTACTATCCACTGACTGTCTAATAGAAGATCTATCTGCTTGAGCTGTAACTGAGCTGTAACCAGTCTCTTGTTTGGAATCATTTCTACAAAAGAGACAGGAGCCAAGCAATCCTATACATTGGAGCTGTAACTAATACATCGTTGCAAATCTTTGTTGCAACAAGACAAGAACCAAGAGAGAGAAATAAACTGACCTGAAAATAGCACCTAAAAGAATAAAATTCCTAGTAATAAATTTAAGTAAAAAGGAAAGATCTGCCATTGAATACCACAAAACATTTTTGAAAAAACAAAAAACAAAAGCTCCTAAATAAGTGGAAAGGCATCTCATGTTCATGTACAGGAGATTCAGAGTACTATGATGGCAATATTCCTGAAGCAGGCTACAGATCCAGTTTAATCACTATCACAATTTTAGATTTTTTTTTTTCCAGAAAGACAAATCATGATCCTAAAATTTACATGAAACTCCAAGGGACCTAAAATAACCAATTGTTTTTTTAATAACCAAAATTATATTTAAAAATGAAAACAAGGTAGCAGCATGCACATTTCTTGTTTACAAAACTTGCTACAAGTTTAAGTAATTAATCAGTTCTGGTACTAACATAAAATACTAACTTAAGCATAGGTATATTAAGAAATGGAATAGAATAAAGCATCTAAAAAATAAACCCAAATATTTGTGAACAAATGATTTTCAGCAATGGTGCCCAAACTAGTCAACAGGAAAAAGATAGTGTTTTCAACAAGTAATTTTAAAATAATTTGATAACAATAAGAAAAAGAAAAAAAAAGTTAGACACCTACTTCTCTCTATATGCAAACAAAATAAAATGAAAACAATAGCAAAATTAAAAAAAACCTTAAAATAGATTAATAACTTAAACATAAGTGCTAAAATTATTAAATTCAGAAGAAAATGTGGAGATAAATCCTTATAACATCAGGTTTGACAATGAATTTTATTATTTGACATGAAAAGCATAAATATAAAATAGGACTCTATAAAAATTTAAAAAAATATATATGCATCAAAGGATATTATCAAGAATGTGAAGACATACATTCTAGAATGGGAGACAATAATTCAAAATCCTATATCTGGTAAGTGTTTGACACCCAGAATACACAAAGAACTGTTACAAGTTGACAACTAAAAAGACCAAAACAAGAAGAAAGAAAAAAAGAAAACAATTAAATTTGGGCAAAGAACTTAAACAAACATTTCCTCAAAGAAGACATTAAAATGGCCAACATGCATGGGAAAAGACTGACATCATTGGCCATGAAAGATTCATCATCAAATCACAACTATCATAGTCTCCATTTGTCAGAAGAAAATGAAATTTTTAAATTTAAGTTTCGTGTTCAAAACCAGAGTGTAATATTTATATTTTACCACTAATATAATACATTTTTTTTTTTTTAAGAATTGAAGTACCTAGCATTTTACTCTTCATAATAATATATCATTATGTAGCTGAACTTTTCAGTTGTGGAACTATTATTTGCCCCCTTCAAAAGACAGGGACAAACTTCATTAAACTGGCTATAAAACATGAGCAAAATACTAAAATAGTATTACTTATAAGTAAACCCCCTGGAGAAGAGAATGGAAACCCACTCCAGTATTCTTGCCTGGAAAATCCAATGGACAGAGGAATCTGGCAGGCTATTGTCCACAGGGTCACAAAGAGTTAGACATGACTTAGAGATTGGGCATGTATACACATAAGTAAAACACTATTTTTCTGTTGTTAAATTTCACACAGACGTTCAATATATATTGTATAATGCATATCTTACTCAGGTTTAGGAGAGTTAGTGATAAAATAAGTACAGAAATATTCATACATAGTAAAATAACCTAGACAGCAGTTGGATTTATTTACTGAATCAGCACAGTTCAATCAGAGACCCCAAGAACCGTAGCACGCCAGGCCTCCCCATCCATCACCAACTCCTGGAGTTTACCCAAACTCAAGTCCACTGAGTCGGTGTTGCCATCTAACCATCTCATCCTCTGTCGTCCCTTTCTCCTCCCGCCTTCAATCTTTCCCAACATCAGGGTCTTTTCAAATGAGTCAGCTCTTTGCATTAGGTGGCCAAAACATTGGAGTTTCAGCTTCAACATCAGTCCTTCCAATGAACACCCAGGACTGATCTCCTTTAGGATGGACTGGTTGGATCTCCTTGCAGTCCAAGGGACTCTCCAGAGTCTTCTCCAACACCACAGTTCAAAAGCATCAATTCTTCTGGGCTCAGCTTTCTTTATAGTCCAACTCTCACATCCATACATGACTACTGGAAAAACCATAGCCTTGACTAGATGGACCTTTGTTGGCAAAGTAATGTCTCTGCTTTTTAATATGCTATCTAGGTTGGTTATAACTTTCCTGCCAAGGAGTATGTGTATTTAATTTCATGGCTGCAATCACCATCTGCAGTGATTTTGCAGCCCCCCAAAAATAAAGTCAGCCACTGTTTTGACTGTTTCCCCATCTATTTGCCATGAAGTAATGGGACCGGATGCCATGATCTTAGTTTTCCGAATGTTGAGCTTTAAGCCAACTTTCTCACTCTCCTCATTCACTTTCATTAAGAGACTCTTTAGATTTTCACTTTCTGCCATAAGGGTGGTGTATTCTGCATATCTGAGGTTATTGATATTTCTCCTGGCAATCTTGATTCCAGCTTATGTTTTATCTAGCTCAGCGTTTCTCATGATGTACTCTGCATATAAATTAAACAAACAGGGTGACAATATACAGCCTTGATGTACTCCTTTTCCTATCTAGAACCAGTCTGTTGCTCCATGTCCAGTTCTAACTGTTGCTTCCTGACCTGCATACAGATTTCTCAAGAGGCATGTCACATGGTCTGGTATTCCCATCTCTTTCAGAATTTTCCACAGTTTATTGTGATCCACACAGTCAAAGGCAAATAGTTGAATACAAATCATAATGAACTGTAGAAAATTTTGCAATTGTTTTACTTTAGAATTAAGAAAACTAGAGGTAGCAGAAATATTCTTTATATGATTATTATATCATTTTTGCAAGATTCTTTTTCCATTCATTATTTAGAAAATTTAGGAACTAATTACATACCATATTAAAATTGCTTTTCTCTTTTCACCATAAAAGGACACAGTAGGAATTACACTGTAAGAATTACATTGTAATTTAACTATAATATCTACTTCAACTTAACTGACACAAGTTTTTTTCCTGAATTCTACATGAAGCTAGTAAGGTAATAGGTTAAGATTTAGCATGTTTTGTGTTTCAGGAACTGAATGCTATTGCCTCAGTTGTCATTTTTCTATGACATTGATATCCTTAACAGAGTCATCATGTATACTGTGAATTCACCTGTTAATTTTGTGATATATTTCTGGCAAGATGGACCTAAGAACAGAGTTATTTTTACCGTATAAGTTATCACTGTTCAATGAAAAGAAAAAAAAAAAAAGAAAGAAAGAAACCCAAATCAACCTACCTTTAAGGAATAAAATAATTTATTGTCTTGTACAACCAGGAAGTCCAGAGGTTGTTTTGGCTTCAGGAACAATTGGATCCAGGGACTGAAAGAATTTTATGAGGAATCAATCTTTCTTAATCTTATGACTCTGCTTACCTACCTTTGGCATGATTCCCAGACAGATTCTTTTCAAACACTTTTGTTATCTACTGCCATCAGCAAGATTCCACCTTTGCATTTTGGCAACTTCAGTGGAAAAGTGAACTTTTCAAATATTTCAAATAATAGTCCCTAAAGATTCTCCTTGGCTTGATTGATTTGTACCTGTACCTTATCCTAGCACTGGTCACTATAGCCAACCACTTGGTACTCTGATGGACCAGGTCTGTGTCTTGTGCTCCAAGAATTTGGATGTGAGTCAACCATAAGAGTAGACATATACTGAGAGAAAGGAAGAAAGATTCACCAGAGGGATATTACAGAAACTTCATCAGAAGAAAGGTGGGAAAATGTTAGGCTAAAAACACACATATCCATATAATTTAATAACAAATGTTATAAATTTTATGCAACTGAAAAACTGTACATTCATGTGCATTAGCCACTAGACACTAATAGCATTATAAATTAATTTGTGCATATACACATTGAAAAATAAGTTTTATAAGCAACATACTTTTCTATAGAAACACACGCCAGGTTCAATAGAAGCTATATTCCCATCTTAGAAGAGTTTTGTGCAACTGGAGTCAGCAGTTTGAATTTGTCAATTATTCATATAGAATAGAGGGTGCACATTTTGAAGATTTGTTTAATGCTTTTAATTGTATGGTAAATGGTAATAAGGATCAACTAGCAGCCATTTTAGAATTACTATTGCAGAAATTAATGAGGTAGCATATTGCATATTAATATCCAGAGACATGTATTTTTAAGAAGTCAACATATTACTTATCACAAAACCAAATTATGGTTACTATTGCCTAAAAATTAAAGAAAATGGAAGGAAGGTGTTGACATTCTTTAATGTTAAGCCATGTTATAATCTAAACTATTCTCTTATTACTCAAATTTCAATATATCCTAATTTTAAAAATGTATTTTTTTATTTTTCAGATAAATATTAATACAAAATCAAAATTTTAGGATTTACCAAAAAAACTCAGTAGTTTTATCTAGCATGCTAGCTATCCTAGCATAGGTTAAGAAGTAAACCTGAGTAAAGGACAGCAAAGTTGGTTTTCAAAAGCCTCACAGTGTACTAATATGTATCAAGAAAAAGTCACTGAAAACTGTGATGCAATTTAAAATATATAATGATTGATGTACTAAGCACTACTGAGGGAACATATGTGAGTAGGAAATCATTCTGTAGTTGGTTGGGTAGAGGAAACAGTATGAATAAATAATGTTTGAATAATTTTTGTAACATAAATGGAAATATGCCAGGAGGAAGGGGAGCATTACAAGGTGGAGGAATATTTTGAAAGATTGCACAGATGTATGCAGGAATATGGCATTTCACTGGATTATGAAATGTCTATTGTTCTGAAGGAGTCACTCATGAAACTTCTGGAAAAGGAAGCTTGTGCTGATATTCATGTATAATGATCTAAGTGAAAGTCGCTCAGTCTTGTCCGATTCTTTGCTATCCCCTGAACTCTAGGGTGCCAGGTTCCTCTGTCCGTGGAATTCCCCAGGCCAGAATACTGGAGTGGTTAGCTGTTCCCTTTTCCAGGGCATCTTCCAAATCCAGGGATGGAACCCAGATCTCCCACATTACAGGTGGATTCTTTACCATCTGAACCACCAGGGAAGCCAGTAACAATCTAAGGAGCTTGAATTTTATCACGTACAAAATCAGTCCTCAAACATTTTGGCTTCAAGAATTCTTCACACACACACAAAAACCTGTTGACTCCAAAGAGCTTTAGTCTATCTAGTTGGCTATTTAAAGTATGTAGTCTCTGTAGTGAAAATTAAAACTGAAAAAATGTTCAAGTAATAATTTAATCTTATTTAACTGAATCATGCAGATTTTAAATGAATTGACATTTCCATTTAGAGCAAAAATTAGTATTATTAACAATCATTTCTGTAAAGTTTGTAAGTATTTAGAAGCTGTGACAGATACAAGTTTTTGAAAACTCTAATTTTCATTTAAAAGCATGCATGTTAATATTGATGTCGGATAGTGTCATTTGCCTTCCTTGGAGTGACTATTTTAGATCATTTTTGAAAAAAAAAAAAGATGTCTACAAAATACCCAAGTCTGCATAGTTTCACTGTTCATATTTTTGGTAATGAAGTTCAATGAAAATGCAAGAAATTCAGCTCATACTACAATCACTGTATGTTTTCCTCAAAACAACTATTACATGATATAACTGAAGCTATTTGTGTTCACTTCCCATTTTCCATGCAGTGTAATGCAAACAGATGTACTCAGGGTTGAGATTTAATGCTATTAACGATTTCTACTAACTTACCATGGGCGTTCTTAAATGAACCTATGCAACAGTTATTAGAAAAAAAGAAAGAGTGTGTAGCAGTGAAGAATGGTTCCTAGAGAACTCTAGCTCTGTTGGCTTGATTTCATGCCAAAGTGCAGTTTTATCCAACATTACTTCGCAACAATAGTGCAAAATATCAATACAATGGAAAGGTGTGATCACTTTTAATATTATTATGAACAAGAGTGTGACCCTATAAATCCTTTAAAAGTGTCTTAGGGATGTCCAGCATCTGTAGAACACTTTGAGAACTGTTGTCATAAGTAATGAGAAGTAAAGCAAATTTCAGTTTATATTTAAAATTTTCAAATATCTAGGAGATTTAGTATTTGTGTGTTTCTCAATTTTTGCTGAATATGATGACTTTGCTATGTTTGAGTTCCAGAAATGTAGTTGGTTCCATATTCTGAATGGAAAGTGTTGGTGAGAAGTAAATTACAGAATTTTCAATACAACATTAATCAGTGGTCAAGCAATAAGTGACTGAAATGAACTACAATGTCAATGAAAAAAAACAAGAATGTGATTATTTTAGGAGTTAATAAAAATAAATGGAAATTGATTAAATGAATGGATTGAGCCAAAATAGAGTGTTCAATAATGCTTCAGATATCACATTTGATTGACCAAGTGAGTAATGATGCTGTTACTCAAGATGGAGTTGGCTGGCTAAATGTGTATTTAGTTAAGTTTGAGACAATAGTATCATGCATTTCACATGTTTCTTAAAATATGTCAACATTATGGTACCTATCATAATGAGAGTTAATAAACACATAATGAAATTTTAATTAATATTAAATATGCTTTGGAGAGCAAAGGCTTCTATAAAAACTGACTGAAGCATCAGTTATACAGATGAATTTATGAGAAGTCGCTATGAGAACTGTTCCTCTAGCTGTGCCTGTCATAGCTCTAGTGCCTGAAGCCTTCATCTATCACCTAGTACTCAACACAGTACCTGGTATAGAGTAGGTACTTAAAAATGGATGGGAACATGAGTGAATCAAAGAAAATCATCAAGTGACAAAGGCAAGAACAAAAATCCAGAGACAATAACATTTCTTGGGATAGCAGAATGATTATATAAAAATAAATGGCAATAGTGCTAAGTCAGAGATAGACTGAATAGTACAATATAATCTCTTAAAAACTTGATTCAAAGAAATATTTAATAATATAATAAATCATGGAGGCAGAATTACAAATGAAAGATGAAAAGATTATATGCAACTGTTGATATAATTAGAATTTAAAATAATAAATTGTACACAGCATAAAACATATAATAATATTAACAGCAATCTAGTAGAAGAAAGTAATTGCAAATATGTACATATAGTTAAGCAAGGAGTTTCTAAGCACAGAAAAAGTAGAAAAGCCAATAAGAAAATGATGATAAATTTTACAAAATAAAAATGTACAAGATTTAAGATAAAATAAGACATAATATATTTAAGATATAATTTCCCTTTACCCATTCCTACTTTCATGCTCAGGACCCCGGAAAGAGTGAACAAATTAATTAGGATGTGCTACAAGAAAGAGTAAATTTCCGTTTCCATATTGGAAAAATAACATCTATTTTGTGTGTATTTAGTCCCATTGTTCTAAGCATTTTATATTTATTTTCTTGTTAAATATTACTTTGTTGAAATAAAAAAAGAAAGATATTTTGCTAGCAAGATTTGAAGTCAAGTCTTTGTTAACAAACATATTTGAATGAAAGCTCAAGGAGACACTTTTTTCCTGTCTAACTGAAAAAATGTCAAAAACAGACCCACTCAATGTGAATGTGTTGAAAAAATGCTCCAATTTTAAACGCTTATGAGGGTAATTGGTGCAATTTTTCCTTATTTGTAAATTTTTGTATGCTATAGCTACAAACAAATATTAGTACTTTGTATTTATTATGGGGTATAGATGATCAGAGGAATGAGGGGAATGGATAAAATTAGAATTTAGTGAAAAAATGTAAAATAAATGTTAGACAAGCCCATTTAGTCAATTAACATTGTCAAGTGCTAACAGAGAGAGGAGTGAGATTCAAGCACCTAGTATGTGCTTATTAGTGATATTTTCAGGGCAACTTCCTAATTACCAACGATCTCTGTTCTTTATGCAATAGAATAGTGTGTGTGTGTGTGTGTGTGTGTGTGTGTGTGTGTGTGTGTGTGCACATGCATATGTGTGCTCCTGTGTTTTGAAGGCCGGAGAAAGAGAGAGAGAGAGACTGGAAGGGAGATTGAGTTTAGTTAGGAAGGAGGGGATTAGATCAGCCAATAAATATAAACAAGTTCCCCACATAGGTAAAGTTCCTGACGGCCTCTTGCTTAGAAAATTCAAGGACATTCTTCTGTACTATTCAAAGTAATGCCTGACCATTCCCTTGTCCATGACTTATCTGCTTCAGCAGTTAGCCATACTAATTTTCCTCCTGAATAATTTTGATACCATTATATTTGTACTTATTTTCACATCAGTGTTTATAATTGACTGCTTAATATTATTTCTGAGTATGTATTTGTTAAAATAATATACCTGATGAATATTAATTGAAGAAAAGATAAATATTTGTTTAGTGGAACAAATTTGACTGCCTTCATTGATTTCATTGTGAAATAAACTGTAATATGAACCAGAGACCTATGTCCAGTAATATTAAATTTCTACACTCTTCCTATTATTCCTCATTTTTCTTCATCTATGTTTCTTTTCCTTCCTTAGTACTTTTACAATATGAAAGTCAAAATGTAACATATTTGTTAGCAGTAAGGATATTAACAGGGAAGCATTTCTTTACAGGAATAATAAAAAGACTACAATTCTAATAATTCATCAACTAAAATAAAAAGTTCTCTACAGGTAATTAAGAATGATCAGCTGGATTCTTCCATCTGTTCTGGGATCATAAATTCCCTACTCTCCAAGAAATTGTTATTTTGCTCTTACTCCTCATGGAGCCTGGATTTTATTCAATGAAAGACAACATTAAAAGTGTAATTTGGGAAGTTTTGATACATTTCAAATATTCCCCTTCAGTCACTCATCTTCAGTTCAGTTCAGTTCAGTCGCTCAGTCCTGTCTGACTCTTTGCGACCCCATGAATCGCAGCACGCCAGGCCTCCCTGTCCATCACCAACTCCCGGAGTTTACTCAAACTCATGTCCATCGAGTCAGTGATGCCATCCAGCCATCTCATCCTCTGTCGTCCCCTTCCCCTCCTGCCCCCAATCCCTCCCAGCATCAGGGTCTTTTCCAATGAGTCAACTCTTCGCATGAGGCGGCCAAAGTATTGGAATTTCAGCTTCAGCATCAGTCCTTCCAATTAACACCCAGGACTGATTTTCTTTAGGATGGACTGGGTGGATCTCCTTGCAGTCCAACAGACTCTCAAGAGTCTTCTCCAACACCACAGTTCAAAAGCATCAATTTTTCAGTGCTCAGCTTTCTTCACAGTCCAACTCTCACATCCATACATGACCACTGGAAAAACCATAGCCTTGACTAGATGGACCTTTTTTGGCAAAATAATGTCTCTGCTTTTTAATATGCTATCTAGGTTGGTCATAACTTTCCTTCCAAGGAGGAAGAGTCTTTTAATTTCATGGCTGCAGTCACCACCTGCAGTGATTTTGAAGCCCCCAAAAATAAAGTCTGACACTGTTTCCACTGTCTCCCCATCTATTTCCCATGAAGTAATGGGACCAGATGATCTTAGTTTTCTGAATGTTGAGCTTTAAGCCAACTTTTTCACTCTCCTCTTTCACTTTTATCAAGAGACTTTTTAGTTCCTCTTCACTTTCTGCCATAAGGGTGGTGTCATCTGCATATCTGAGGTTATTGATATTTCTCCCGGCAATCTTGATTCCAGCTTGTGCTTCTTCCAGCCCAGCATTTCTCATGATGTACTCTGCATATAAGTTAAATAAGCAGGGTGACAATATTATATGTATGTAAATAATTAAATGCCTGCTTCTATTGGCACTTAAATATCTTGAGTAATGAACAAACATACAATAACAGTTTGTCAGCAAATTAGTGCAGGCCAAATATGTCCATTTTCTCTTTTTCAATACCACAAGCCTATTTCAAACCATTATATTTCTCCTAATGGAAACATCCAATTTCACCTTGCAGTCCCAAATCTAGAAGATAATATAGGAGAAAAGCTAGGCAACCGTGGGTTTTTAAATGAGTGTTTAGATAAACACAAAAAGCACAACCCTCAGAAAAAAATGCAACTTGGACTTAACTTTGACAAATATACCATCCTAATATAACATGATGAAAATAGGGGGAATGGGTATGAGTTATATAAGAAATTTCTATATTATATTCAAAATTTTTTGGATATATAAATCTAATCTAAAACATTTATTTTGAAAAAATTCAGAAAAATATTTTGGAAAAAAACTTTATCATTTTTTGTTGAAATTATTACTTGTGCTATGTTTTAGATCAAAAGTCCGTTAATATGATTTGTAAGATCCTTTAATTTATCTGATAACTTATCTAGAGATATATTCCTGATCCCGCTTTACACCTTCTTCTTGAACTGTTCACTACTTTAATGCACACCATGACTCTGCTTTCCTGTTATCCAATCTTTCATTTTCTAGAAAGTTATTTACATATTGGGGTGTAATTGGAAGCAATATGTGCCACTTCTAGATCTAGGCAATGACCTTTTCTAATGTTGCTTTATTTCACTTCTGTCTTCTGGATGAATGGAATGAAAATGACAGTAGCATTATTGCAAATTATCAGTTGAGGATGATAACGTTTTCATCAGCCCAAGTCCCTGAATAACCCTATGAAGTAAGTCCTTCATTGACTTGAAATGTTACACACATAAACAAATTAATTTCTTCTACTCTAAGTCTTGAAATGTTAAGAGTCTCTGATTTTGTAGTTTAACCTTTCAAAATTAATACAAGGTTATAGCAAATGCTACATGATGGGATAGATATAAAGTTTGTGGAACAAAGACTGACACTAATAAATGTTATAGAATTCATTAAAACTGTTTTAATGGTTTATATTTTTATAGCGCTAATTTTTTATTGAAATACAGTTGGTCTACAATATTATGTTAGTTTTTGGTGCACTGCATAATGATATGACATTTATCTTTCTGATTACTTGTTAATATATAAAAACACAACAGATTTAAAAGTATTGATTTTGTATCCTGAAATTTTGTCAAATATATTGATGTTTTGGTGGTGCTGTTAGCATTTTCTGTCTGTAGGATCATGTCCTCTATAAATAGTTGCAGTTTTACTTCCTTTTGATTTGGCTTCCATTTATTTATCTCTTCATTTGTTCTTGTCTGATTGCTGTGGCAAGGACTTCTAATACTTTGCTGAATAAAATGGTGATAGGGAGTGAGCATCCTTGTCTTGTTCCTGATTCTAGAGAAAATGGTTTCAGCATTCCATCATTGGCTATGACATTGCCTGTAGGTTTGTCATATATTGTCTTTTTCAATTACTGATTTGATTTTATTATTGGTGACTTATCTGTCATATTTTGTTTTTCTTACTGATTAAATTTTGAGAAATTGTACTTTTCTAGAAATTTACCCATTTTTTTTCTGTGTTGTCTGTTTTATTGGCACATATATATTTATGTTTCTCAGTTTCCAAATCGTGTCCAATTCTTCATGACCCCATGGACCGCAGCAAAGTCAGCCTCCCTGTCCCACACCATCTCCTGGAGTTTGCCCAAGTTCATGTCCATTGCATCAATGATGACATCCAACCATCTCATTATCTGTCTCCCTCTTCTCCTCCTACCTTCAATCTTTCCCGGCATCAGGCTCATTTCCAGTGATTCAGCTCTTCACATCAGGTGTCCAAAGTAATGGAGATTCAGCTTCAGCATCAGTCTTTACAATGAATATTCAGGGTTGATTTCCTTTAGGAATGACTGGTTTTATCTCCTTATTGTCCAAAGGACAATATATCATAATCAGAATTATCTTTTGTTGGTTGTAACTTCTCTCTTTCTCTTTTTTTCTTGATGAGTCTGGCTAAAGGTTTATCAATTTTGCTTATCTTTTCAAAGAACCAGCTGTTAGTTCCACTGACTTTTTTTTTTTTTTTTAATATATTGATTTTTCAGTCTCTACTTCATTTTTTATGCTCTGATGTTTACTTTTTCTTTTCTTCTACAAACCTTGGCTTTGTCTCTTCTTTTTCTAGTTTACTGGCTTATAAAGTTAGATTGCATAAGATTTTTCTTATTTCTTTAGGTAAGTTTGTGTAAATATAAACTTCCTTCACAGAACTACTTTTGTGGTGTCCAATAGATTTTCAATTTTAATTTAAATTTCAATTTAAAATTTAATTTCAATTTTCAATTTTAATTTCCAATAGATTTCTATTTTAATCTGCTTTCTGGTACATTTTGATGTCCTTATTGATTTTTTGGTGATCCATTGGTTTTTCAGTGGAATATTGTGTAGTCCCCATATTTTTGCATTTTTTTTGGAGTTTATTTCTTATAGTTGGTCTCTAGTTTCATAATCGTGTGATCGGAAAAGGTGCTTGATAACACTGCAATCTTCTTAAATTCATTCAGACTTGTTTTATGGCCTAGCATGTGATCACTCCTGGAGAATATTTTGTGTGAGTTTACAAAGAATGTGTTTCTGCTGCTTTTGGGTGGAATATTCACTATATGTTGATTTTTTCCTGGATAATCTGTCTGCGATGTAAATGGGATGTTAAAATTCCCTATTATAAATGTGTCACGACAGGCTTTTCCCTTTATTTTTGTCAATATTTGCATTATATATTTAAGTGCTCCTATGTTGAGTGCAAATATATTTACAGTGGGTCTATTGATTACAGTGCAATGATTTTCTTTGTCTCTTGTTACAGTCTTTATTTGAAAGTCTAATGTTTTCTGACATAGGTTTTTCTCTACCAGCTTTCTTTTTATTTCCCTTTGAATGGAATATATATATATATATATATATATATATATATATATATTTTTTTTTTTTTTTTTTTTCCCTATTTCTTTACTTTCAGTCTGCATGTGTCTTTGGATGTGAATGAGTCTCTTAAAGGCAGCACATATGTGAATCTTGTTTTTCCTGCCCATTAAATCTCTGTCTTTTTTTTTTTTTTTTTTTGTCTTTTGATTTAAGCATTTAAACTACTTACAGTTAATTATTGGTAGATACATATTTATTGACATTTTGTTAAACATTTTCTTGCTTTTCTATTTGTTTATTTTTCTTTTCTTTTCTTTTGTTTGATTCCCTACTGATTTGATGACTATTTTAGGTTTATGTTTTAATTTCTTTCCTTTTTCTATGTGTGTGCCTGTCATTGGTTTTTCATTTGTGGTTATCATGAAGTCCATATGTAATTACCTATATACATACATATATGAGCATTTTAAGTTGATGATTTCTTAAGTGTAATGGCATACCAGAAACTCTGGTGTTTTAATTCCCCATGCCTCCACTCATAATATAGTTAACATAATATTTTATGCCTTTTTCTGCACTTTGTATATTTCTTAAATAGCTATTGAGTATATAGAGAATTTTATTACTTTAAAAAAAATATTTCTTCTATATGTTAAGTGGTTAATCTATTACCTTTACCAATCAGACTTTTGCCTGTATGTTTGTCCTTACTTATGATACTTTTCCTTTTGTAATTTTTATATTTCTACTTGTGGACTCTTCTGCTTAAAGAAATCCATTTAATATTTCTTGTAAAACAAGTTTAGTGATGATTATCTCTTAACTTTTACACACACACACACACACACACACACACACACACACACAACTCCTTATCTTCAAATCTGGATGATAAGCTTGTTGGGTAGGGTATTCTTGATTGTAAGTTTTTGTTTTTTTTTTTTTTTTCCTTTCATCACTTTAAATACGTAATTCCACTCTCTTTTAGTCTATGAAATTTCTGCTGAAATATTGGCTAACAGCCATACAAAAATTCTCTTGTGTATAATTGGTTGCTTTTGCTCTTTCTTCTTTTAAAATTCTCTTTATCCTTATTTTTTTCTCACTTTAATTATAATGTGACTTGGTGTGGATCTCTTTAAGTTTTCATGTTGTTTGCAATTCTCTCTGTTTCCTAGACCTGGATATTTATCTTCTTTTCCAGTAAGGGACATTTTCATTATTATGTCCTCAAATAATTTCTTAACCCTTTCTCTGTTCTGGGGCCCCTATAATACAAATGTTAGTATACTTGTTTGTCTTAGAGGTCTCTTAAGGTGTCTCATCTTTTAAAATTCTTTTTTCAGCTTAAGTGACGTCCATTACTCTCTCTTATAGTTACTGATACATTCCTCTCTAATCTACTGTTAATTCTTTCTAGGGTATTTTTTATCTCAGTGATTGCATAGTTCAGCTCTTCTTTATATTTTCTTATTGTAATTCTCACCGTGTTCATACATTCTTGCTCTAAGTTTGATAAACATCTTTGATTGTCAGCTTTAAATCTTTATCAGGTAGTTTACTTCATTCTATTTTGTTTAGTTCTTTTTCTGAGGTTTTGTCTTTTTTGTTAATGTGTAATATATTCCTCTGTATCCTCATTTTACCTATTTACAGTTTTTTTTTTTTTTCTGTGTTTTGGAAATGTCAGTTATGTGTCCCAAACTTGGAGTAGTCTTATATAGAAAATGTCCTATGGGGCCCAGTATATGTTTGCTTCTGATCATCAGAGTTATGTGTTATTTGAGTACTCCCATGTAGGGTTGTTGGGAGCCTTCTGTTGTATCACAATTGAGTACTGTGGGTGCACAAGTATGCATGATTGGGCCCGGTCCAGTTTGCTGTGTGGCCTGGGAGATCTGGTGCTCTACTGGCCTACTAGTGGGTCAGGTTGGGTCTGATCCAAGGGTGGCTGGATGCAGGGGCTAGGATAGCCTGGGACTGTGCTGGCCTGTTGATCGGTAGGTAATTTCCAGTTCTAATATGTTAGAGGAAGAACTTCAAAAATATTACTTGCTAAGGGCAGTATCTTAGTGGTAGAAAAAGCTCCCAAAATGCCAGTTGCCAGCACCTTTGTCCCCAGGAGTAATTGCAGTTGCTTCCTGCTTCTTCAGGGGGCTCTCTAAGATAAGCAAGTAGATCAGTTCTGACTGAGGCTGTTTTCAAATTTCCTCCTCTGTACTGGGACCTGAAGCATGTAAGATTGTGTTTGCACCCTTGAAAAATGGAGTCTCTCTCTCTCTCTTTCTTTTTTTTTTTTTCAAATTTTTTTTATAGTGCTCTGACTCTCCTGAATACAAGCTCCACTGACTTTCAAAACCAGACATAAAATCTGGTGGTTGATTTTCCTGTTACAGAACCCTGGCATTAAGCAGCCTAACGTGGAGTTTATAGCTCTCACTCCTTGGAAATTTGGAGATTGTTTGTAAAAGGGATTCAGTTCAGTTAAGTTCAGTCACTCAGACGTGTCCGACTCTTTGCGACCCCATGAATCGCAGCACGCCAGACCTCCCTGCCCATCACCAACTCCCGGAGTTTATTCAAACTCATGTCCATCGAGTCGGTGACGCCATCCAGCCATCTCATCCTCTGTCGTCCCCTTCTCCTCCTGCCCCCAATCCCTCCCAGCATCAGGCTCTTTTCCAATGAGTCAGTTCTTCACATCAGGTGGCTAAAGTATTGGAGTTTCAGCTTCGGTATCAGTCCTTCCAATGAACACCTAGGACTGATCTCCTTTAGGACGGACTGGTTGGATCTCCTTGCAGTCCAAGGGACTCTCCAGAGTCTTCTCCAACACCACAGTTCAAAAGCATCAATTCTTTGGCTCTGAGCTTTCTTCACAGTCCAACTCTCACATCCATACATGACCACTGGAAAAACCATAGCCTTGACTAGATGGACCTTTGTTGGCAATGTAATGTCTCTGCTTTTTAATATGCTATCCATGTTGGTCATAACTTTCCTTCCAAGGAGCAAGCATCTTTTAATTTCATGGCTGCAGTCACCACCTGCAGTGATTTTGGAGTACCCAAAAATAAAGTCTGACACTGTTTCCACTGTTTCCCCATCTATTTCCCATGAAGTGATGGGACCAGATGCCATGATCTCAGTTTTCTGAATGTTGAGCTTTAAGTCAACTTTTTCACTCTCCTCTTTCACTTTCATCAAGAGGCTTTTTAGTTCCTCTTCTCTTTCTGCCATAAAGGTGTTGTCATCTGCATATATGAGGTTATTGACATTTCTTCCGGCAAACTTGATTCCAGCTTGTGCTTCTTCCAGCCCAGCGTTTCTCATGATGTACTCTGCATGTAAGTTAAATAAGCAGGGTGACAATATACAGCCTTGATGTACTCCTTTTCTTATTTGGAATTAGTCTGTTGTTCCATGTCCAGTTCTAACTATTACTTCCTGACCTGCATATAGGTTTCTCAAGAGGTGGGTCAGGTGGTCTGGTATTCCTATCTCTTTCAGAATTTTCCACAGTTTATTGTGATCCACACAGTCAAAGGCTTTGGCATAGTCAATAAAGCAGAAATAGATGTTTTCCTGGAACTCTCTTGCTTTTTTGATGATCCAGAGGATATTGGCAATTTGATCTCTGATTCCTCTGCCTTTTCTAAAACCAGCTTGAACATCTGGAAGTTCACGGTTCTTGTATTGCTGAAGCCTTGCTTGGAGAATTTTGAGCATTACTTTACTAGCATGTGAGATGAGTGCAATTGTGTGGTAGTTTGAGCATTCTTTGGCATTGCCTTTCTTTGGGATTGGAATGAAAACTGACCTTTTCCAGTCCTATGGCCACTGCCTGGTTTTCCAAATTTGTTGACATATTGAGTGCAGCACTTTCACAGCATCATCTTTCAGGATTTGAAATAGCTCAACTGGAATTCCATCACATCCACTAGCTTTGGTCATAGTGATGCTTTCTAAGTCCCACTTGACTTCACATTCCAGGATGTCTGGCTCTAGGTGAATGATCACACCACCATGATTATCTGCATCGTGAAGATCTTTTTTGTACAGTCCTTCTGTGTATTCTTGTCACCTCTTCTTAATCTCTTCTGCTTCTGTTAGGTCCATACAATTTCTGTCCTTTATTGAACCCATCTTTGCATGAAATGTTTCCTTGGTATCTCTAATTTTCTTGAAGAGATCTCTAGTCTTTCCCATTCTGTTGTTTTCCTCTATTTCTTTGCATTGATCACTGAGGAAGGCTTTCTTATCTCTCCTTGGTATTCTTTGGAACTCTGCATTCAAATGGGAATATCTTTCTTTTTCTCCTGTGCTTTTCGCTTCTCTTCTTTTCACAGATTACCTTCCCAATTTTAAGTGGCCTACCAAGGGTGTGGGTCTTGAATATTATGTGCCTCTGCCCCTCTTACCCATCTCATTGTGATTCTTACTTTTAACCTTTAGTTTTAGAAAATATTTTCTGCTAGTCCTCAAGTTGTTCTCATAGATTGTTGCTCTATAAATAGTTATAATTTTGGTGTGCTCATGGGAGGTGAATTAGTGTCTTTCTGTTGTGTCATCTTTCTTTATTGTTATTTTTATGTGTACCACATTATTTTACTTAGTATAGTTATCTGTACTGTACTTGTACTTACCTTATAAATCTAATAATTTAGCTCAGTTCAGTCTCTCAGTCGTGTCCAACTCTTTGTGACCCCATGGATTGCAGCACTCCAGGCTTCCCTGTTCTTCACAAACTCTCAGAGCTTGCTCAAAGTCATGTCCATCGAGTTGGTGATGCTATCCAACTACCCATCTCATCCTCTTTTGTCCCCTTCTCCACCTGCCTTCAATCTTGCCCAGGATCAGGGTCTTTTCCAATGAGTTAATACTAATCAGGTGGCCAAAGTATTGGAATTTCAGCTTCAGCATAGGTCCTTCCAGTGAATATTCAGGACTAATTTCCTTTAGGATTGACTGGTTAGATCTCCCTGCTGCCCAAGAGACTCTCAATAGTCTTCTCCAACACCACAGTTCATAAGCATCAATTCTTTGGTGCTCAGCTTTCTTTATGTTTCAACTCTCATATCCATACATGACTACTGGAAAAACCATAGCTTTTACTCTATGGACCTTTGCTGGCAAAGTAATGTCTCTGTTTTTTAATATGTTAGCTAGGTTGGTCATAGCTTTTCTTCCAAGGAGCAAGCATCTTTTAATAGTCACCATCTGCAGTGATTTTGAAGCCCAAGAAAATAGTCTGTCACTGTTTCCCCATCTATTTGCCATGAAGGTATGGGACCACATGCCATGATCTCAGTTTTCTGAATATTGGTTTTAAGCCAACTTTTTCACTCTCCTCTTTCACTTTCAAGAGGCACTTCAGTTCTTCTTAACTTTCTGCCATAGGGTGGTGTCATCTGCAAATCTGAGTTTATTGATATCTCCCCCGGCAATCTTGATTCCTGCTTGTGCTTCATCCAGCCCAGCATTTCTCATTATGTACTCTGCATATAAGTTAAATAAGCAGGGTGACTATATACAGCCTTGACATGCTCCTTTCTCAATAAAATCTAATGATTAAAACCTGATATATTGTAAGGACTTGACTTCAGAATTTATCTCTGACTTATCCTTTAATTTTCTGCATTTATTCTTACACTTTTTACTTAATAAATGTTAACACATAGATACAGTTTCTACTGATGCTTTCAAAGTTGGACTATCTCTGAATATGTATTAATGCATAATTTGCAAGTTATTTTCTTGAACCAAACTTGTTTATATGTGCATTTCTTTCAAACTACACTATTAATTTTTGAACTTTTTATATGATTTCATTTTTTCTTCTTTATTTGTGGACTCTCCAACATTTGTAAATCAGAATCAGACATTGTATTTTTTTCAGGTATCAGATTTTCTAAATATATAACACTAATACATTTATTCCTATATATTTATACTTCATTCTTCTAACCCAATAATCACTTATGTTTTCTACTACTGTTGTTAAAAGGATAAAAATGGAATTGAAAATGAAGCCATCTATAAACTGACATCAAAATGGGGCTTAGAAAAGGTCTCAACAGAATTAGGAATATTATACAGTTTCATTGTTTCTAGAGTAGAGACTTTTCTTTTTGTTGTAGGTTAATCCTCATGCCAGTATGAACTGTTTAAGTCCTTCCCTAAACATCTGTCAATTATCATGGATACAAGTCCAGAGAGAGGAGTGAGGAAAAAAATGCCTTTGTAAACTGATTGGTGTCAGAATAGGCAACAAATCACTGCATTATCAAGAATACTCTGATCAGTCTTTTCTTTAGTCTATATCTAGGTGCAAAGGGGCCAATAAAACCTTATTAATTTTTGTCTGAGCAATATGAACACTTATCTCAAGTAGTCTACTGACACTATCTGTGGAGAAATGACTTGAAAAGCACTTTAATAGTATGGATATGGGACTTTTTTTTAGATAGTGGGATTGAAGCCCCATATTGTTGCTAGCCAAATGTTATGAAAAGGTGAAATACTAATAAAAGACAATGATTAATTTTTATTGTGTTAATAAATTGATGGTTATAATTTTTTAAATATAGCTCCCACTATGTGCTCAATTTTTTTCAAGTATTTGCATTTAAAAATATATTTCTAAAATATGCTTTCTACATGAGACATTTACCTGTATTATTCTGATTTAGTGAAAATTAGGAAAATGAGGACTATATTAGCATTGTTTGATGATGAAATAGATTTTAACTAATATCTCTTTTATTATATATATATATATTTTTTTACTTTAAAATCAATATATTTATTAAAACTTCACAAATATTTTGGAAAATAACAGCAACCACCACAAGTCCTTATACTGTAAGACAGAGTAGCACTTAGCCTCTGGAAGTGGTTAGAAATTTTAGGTGCCCTCTTTAGCAGATTTAGTATCTTGCTTCTATTTGAGTTTGAAATGCTTTAAAGTCTTAAGAACACCTGCTACCAAGACAAACATGGGTGCAACCACTCATCCGTAGGTTAAGATATTATGAAATTGTCTCTGGGCCATGATTATGCCAACAAATTCACTAACACTAGGCAAATCAGATGTGGCCCTTAAATTTCAATATATATATATATATTTTTTTTTTTAACTTTAATTTTTTATAATATCTTGAAATTTTTCTATATGTTTCATGTACATTTTATAATTGAACTTTCAAGAAGTCACATAGTTAATAAATGAAACATGATGTTCATTTATGTGATTATGGCAAAGTAATATGTGGGTAGTCATTAAAATATCAAATGAAGTTTGTTAGGTTACAGATTGTTTCTGTATTTTAGATTGGAGACACTATATCATACAGAGTAAAATTAATAGAGATAATTAATATTAACATTTTTAAATGATAAATTTTAAAAATATAAGTTAGAAATCAGATTAGTGTTATAAAGTAGAGTAAGAAATAATGACCCTGATCTTAGCAGATTGTCAATCAAATTAAATCACTTAAGGCATCGTGATTGTATTATGACTATCAACAATAGTACCACCATCAACATCGTCATCACTAATAATAATTATTACCTAAAGGTGAGAGAACGTTTCAGATGGAATATATGAAATTACAGGAAGGTAAATTTGAAACAATTTAATGAGAGGCTCCCAGTTTGTGTAACTATTATCAAAAGTCAAATGTAACAATTAAATTTTCTCTTAACTGTGGGATCAAAAAAAAAAAAAAAAAGGAATATGAACTTGGTTTGACTTGAAAGAAAATGTTAACCACTAGAATCATTATTAATGAAATTGATAATATATGAAGTAATATGGTTGTGCTTAGAGACAAATGAATTAAAGAGATGCTGTTGCATTCACGAAAAGTTTGGTATTTTTAGGTAGAAAAAAAAAAAGAAGATAGTACAGAATTCTAGCTACTTTAGAATGTGACAGAGTTAAAATTTTCCTTTCTCTGACTTCACTCTTGACTATACACCTCTGCTATGTAAATAATACATATTTTTATAGTAAAGTCTAGCATGATACAGTGTAGTCACTTAAAGGTAGGCAGAAACTCCTCAGTATGGATTATTAAAGAAGTTTGAACCTATTCATAAAATGTTTCAAATATATAAAATACTAAGGGGTTTCCTTTTGACAATATTTGTGCAGCTGGTATAGCCTGACATACTGCCTGTGGAAACTGTGAAATGCAGGAGTTATCAATGATGAGCGTGGAGAATGGGCTTCTTAGTTCATGTAACCCAGGGAGCATTATACATTTTGACTCACTAAAGGTATAAGAAAAAACATCCAAATATGAATAATCTTTTCTATTCAGAGTCCGTAAATATTACTCTAATTTAATGAAATTACAAAATATCACAACACATTTTTGAGGTGAACTGTGGTTTTGGTGATGCTATTCACTTGATTATTAGGTCTGTGTGTAAGATGAGGAACTATTATCCTTAATGAGGAAGCACTGGGTTTGAGGTGGCCAAATCAAACTGTCCTATGACAGAAGTCTTGTCAAAGCTATGGCTTTTCCAGTAGTCATGTATAGATGTGAAAGTTGGATCATAAAGATAGTTGAGCATCAAAGAATTGATACTTTTGAACTGTGGTGTTGGAGAAGACTCTTGAGAGTTCCTTGGACTGCAAGGAAATCCAACCAGTCCCTCCTAAAGGAAATCAGTCCTGAATGTCCTTTGGAAGGACTGATGTTGAAGCTGAAGTTCCAATACTTTGGCCACCCGATGCAAAGAGCTGACTCATTAGAAAAGACCCTGATGCTGGGGAAGACTGAAGGCAGGAGGAGAAGGGGATGACAGAGGATGAGATGGTTGGATGGAGTGAACTGATGACAGAAATGGCATGTAGACATTTTTTTTTTTTTTTTCTTTTTCCTGGGGAAAGTCCAATGGCTTTTTTGACTACAATCTTGAAGAACTTGGTGGATTTTTCCTTACTTTAACAATAAAAACAGAAAGAGGAAGCTTAGATTTTCTACATGATATCCACTAATTTAGCTATTTGTATTATAAAGTTCCAAGTATCCTAAACCAAAAATCTTGAACAAAATGTTTTTATCTTTAAATAATGCATGCCAAAAGAAATATAATTTTTACTAACTTTCAGTCACCCCAAGTTTTAGTTTATTCTCAACTGAAAAATGATCCAAAGTCTATGAAAACTCTAAACCTGTTTGGATTTTCTTAAGATTTCCACTGTTCTTTAGATTTACCAGAAACTTAAGAACTATGACATTTCCTAAACTTGATTTCATTTAAAACAAAAAAAGGGCAAACAAGTGGAGAAATAATAATATCACTTTGCGAGCTAAGTTACTTCAATCTTGTCTGAATCTTTGTGACCTTATGGACCATAGCCCACCAAGCTCCTCTGTCCATAGGATTCTCCAGGCAAGAAATCTGGGATGGGTTGCCATGCCTTCCTCCAAGGAATCTTCCCAACCTAAGGATTGAACCAGCATCTGTCTGCCTGCATTGGGAGACAGATCCTTTATTACTGGAGCCGCTTGGGAAGCCCTTGTCACTTTAGTGCTAATAAATTATTACCTCACCTGAAAGAGATACCTCAATTATTATACTGTTGAATTTAAAATTGGAAATTACTAGTGTGGGTTTTTTTAGTAAAAAAACCACTAGTGTGGTTTAGTAGAACTTTGATGAGATCAGAATCATAAGTTATAATATACCATCTTCATGTAAGTAGATTTAACTTATGGCTATTTGAGTGCTATTGCAAGCATATGGGCAACATTGTGAAATGATAACAAATAAGTATATTTTTTTGCTTGTTTTTGTTTTGTAGAAGCAGATGTCCATAAGAAAGAAAGATCACAAGTGACTTGGCATTAAGTGATTCAAAAAAGAAGTGATCTACCTAAGAATGCAGTCCAAAAAAAAAAAAAGAGAGAGAGAGATTCTCAAAACAGTGTGGGTTCTACACTTCAGTAATCTTCAATAGCCAATAAATTTTTGTTTTTCTTGATTCTAAGCATTATTTACTTTTCTTATGTTAAATTTCCCAAGTAATAGAAAAATACATGTATAATGTTTAATTATTTAATGATAAATGTTTTATTCAGAAAAGGTAATACATTTCTATATCTGTTTTCCAGAATGTTTATTATATATTCAATAATAAAATGGAGATTTTTTTACAATCTTTTGTTCCATATTCAGGTGATTCTGGTGTTAAAAAAAAATCTGCCTGCCAACACAGAAAGAAATAACAGGTTCCCTAGGTTGGGAGGATCCCCTGGAGGAGAGCACAGCAACTCACTCCAGTGTTCTTGCTGGAGAGTTATATGGCCAGAGAGGCCTGGTGGGGTGTAGTCCATGGGGTCACAAAGAGGCAGACAAGACTGAAGCTACTTATCAAGCATGTGCATCTCATTTTCAAATCTATGTCTTGTTTCTAAGACAGTATATACTTTAGTGAACTTTTTATAATTAAAATAGCATCAAGATAAAAATATTAAAGGGTTACTTTTTCACATTTTAAGCTTATAAATAGCATTTTTTTTTTAACACTGAGGTAGCGCTGTCCTGATGGCTCAGTGGTTAAGAATCTGCCTGCCAATGTAGATGACGGCTCAATCCCTGCATCGGGAAGGTCTCCTGGAGAAGACAATTGCAAACCATTCCACTATTTTTGCCTGGGAAATCCCGTGGACAGAGGAACCTGAAATGTATATATATATATGTATATACATATATATATATATATGTATGTATATATCACATCTTTATCCATGCATCTGTTGATGGACACAGGTTGCTTCCATACCTTGGCAACTGTAAATATGAACATTAAGGTACATGAAAATTACTGTGTTTCGTTTCTTTGTATATATACCCAATAATGAAATTTCTGAATCATTTGGTAGTTATATTTTTAGCTTTTCAAGAAACTCCATACTGTTTTCCACAGTGTCTGCACTAATTCACATTCTCATCAATACTGTATGTGAGTGTGCTCTTTCTCTACATCCTCACCAAAATTTACTGTATTATTTCTGTTGATAACAGTCTGAGAATTGTTAGATGATATCTTAATGTGTTTTAATTTGCATTTCTCTGATGGCTATCTTTTTATATGTCTGTTATATATATGTGTATATATATATATATATAAAACATCTTTTTATATGTATGTTGGCCATCTGTATGTCTTCTTTGAAAAATGTCTATTCAGGTCTTCTGCCCATTTTTAATCAGGTTGTTGTTTGATGTTGAGTTGAACAGGCTCGTCATATGTGTTGAATATTAATCCCTTATCAGTCATATTATTTGGAAATATATTCCCCTTAATAGGTTGTCTTTTGTCTGTAGTTTCCTTTGCTGTGCAAAAGTTTTAAAGTTTAAATAGGTTTATGTGTCCATTTTTTCCCTTTAATTTCCCATGCTTTAGGTGACAGATTCAAAAAATTATTGCTCCAATTTATGTGAAAGAGTGTTATGCCCATGTTTCCATCTAAGAAATTTATAGTATCTGGTCTTTAATACATTTATAACTTTAATACTTTTTATTTTATTTTTGTATGTAGTGTTAGAGATTATTCTTTAATAGTAATTGAGCCTTCTAGAAAGATATTACACTTCAGCATGTAAATCTTATCTCTGTACAAGTAGATCGTATATTCAAATTTTCTAAATATTATATTATAGAAAACTGATAGAAATAAGATTAAAGATAAATAGAAGGGTATAAAATTTAAAATACACATTATTTTAATTACCTAGCTATGTGATACAGATTTCAGATAATTAGGACATTTCCTGAGATTCATAACTATAAGTTTCCATGTGAAGCAAGGGTCTAAATTCTAAGTGACTTTAAAAAGCCATGATTGACATGTGTAAATACATAAGATAATATATTGCATTGACAGAAAGAAGGACAAAACAATATGATCATCTCAAGTAATGCATAAAAAGCATTTAACAAAGTCTTCTATCCCTTTGTTACATATTAGAAAAAAAAAAAATCCAACAAACTAGAGATAGGTGAAAATTACCTTAACATTATGAAGGCCATAATGAAAAATCCCCCAACTAAAAACTGTGACTTTAACAGTGAAAAACTGAAAGTTTTTCATCTCACATTGGGAACAAGACAAGGATGCCGCTCTTAGCACTTCTGTTTGGTACAGTACTGGAAGGATGTCCTAGCCAGAACAACTGGACAGGTGAAATAGAGAGCCTTGAGACGGTAAAGGGAGAAAACAGCATCTCAGTTTACAGGTGATGTAATTTCATACGTAGGAAATTTTAAAAAATTCTAGAAGAAGCTTTTATAGCTTATAAACAAATGCAACAAAGTTGGAAAATAGAATGTCACCGCACACAAATATCAGTTGCATATCTATACACTTGCAATGAACAATTTGAAAGCAAATTAATAAAATAGCCCCCTTTACGATAACATGCACACAAAGAATAAAATACTTAGGAAAAAAGCTTAGCTAAGGAAGTGAATAAATTGTACACTGAAAATTACAAAACGTTACTGAAAGAAATTTTAAAAAGACACAAGTAAATGGAAAGACATCACAGGCTGATAGATTGGAAGACAATATTATTAGAATGTTTACACTACCCAAAGTAATCTGTAGATTCACTAAACTCCCTATCAAAAGCCCAATGTCATTTTTTGAGAAATACAAAAAAAACCATCCTAAAACACCTATGGAATCACAGGGACCCTGGTCAGCCAAAAAAAAATCTGGAAGAAGAAAACAACAATAGAGGCCACACATGTCCTGATTTCCAAACATATTACAGAGCTAATATTTAGATATAATGAATTGAAATATAGCAGCACACATTTAAAACAGCTATCATTAAAATATAATGAGCTTCCAATTGATCTATTCTATTTATTTACTACAAAATAGGTCCTTAATAAATTTCAGAAGATATAAATTCTTCAAAAAATTATTGATCATCCTATTCTATTCATCTATTTTCTTATTTAGTTTCTTGCATATTGGGTGCCAGAGATAACACTATGAATTATTACAGCAATATTACAAGGCACTACTTTATAAAGCCTTGTTAAAGAAAGCAGAGTATGATAAAAGGTCTTAAATATTCAAAATATTGTATATTAATCTCACAAATTGTTAAACTTCACTTAAACTTACCAATTCTGAAACACTATTTTTTATCTGCAAAAATGTCTGTAGTTTTTCATTACTGAATTTCTCTAGCATCTCCAAAACTAAAATTACACTCAGAAATTAGGTTAGATACTTGGGAATTGGTTTAACTCTTTCATTATCCTAGATGACGATTTAGTATAGCAAAGGGACTTAAAAAAAGAATAATAAGTACATGGATTATGGACTCCCTGGTTATGTCCCTTTTTTTAGGGTCCAACTAGGGATTAAGAAGGCAGAGTAGGAGGAAGTGAAATTTGCCTCCCCTACAAACACAATAAAAATACATACACATGTGGAACAACACTCATGGAAAATTAACTAAAGCCTGGAAAAAAGACTCCTATACAACTAAGGCTGTGAAAAAAGTCTATACAAAATTAGGTAGGATGGGAAAAGAAGCAGTAAGGTGGGGACGTCTGACTCTAGGAAGGGACTCAGAAGAGAGGGAGGATTAGGTAGGTGGAGATCGTCCATGGGGAAAGAACCATTTGACACCTATATTAAGTATTCCCACCGCGAGATCCTGGGTTCGGTCCCAGGGTTGGGACGATCCCCTGGAGAAGGGAAAGGTTGCCCACTCCAGTATTCTGGCCAAAAGAATTCCATGGACTGTATAGTCCGAGGGGTCACAAAGGGTCAGACACAACTGAGCGACTTTCACTTTCACGTTTCACCCTGGGATCCAACAAGAGGAAGACAAATCCTCTTAATTGTTTGGAGGACTGGTGGGACTAACAAGAGGGTTGTGAGAAGCCAGGATTTTACTGGGGAGGTTTGCAAATATGCTTTATTACTCCCAAAAAGGGCAGAGAGGGTGGATCATAACTTCACAGAGGTGACTGGCCAGCTTCCCATGATTGCCCCGCCTAAGTCCAGCTGAATCAAGTGACCATTCCTGCAGCACTTGCTTCACAAAGCATTTCCACACTGGAGCAAAGGCTGCTACAGTCAAAAAGAACTGTACTTTGAGACAAGCAGCTCAGGCTGAGGCGGCGTCTGCACAGAGCAAGAGCAGCATTGCTGGCTCTTACACGGGCAGTGCTTCGGGCGCAGTCCCAGTGGATGAGAGCTATTGTGCATGCCCTAACTGGGGCTTCCCTGGCTGCTCAGCTGGTAAAGAATCTGCCTGCAACGCAGGAGACCCTGGTTAGATTCCTGGGTCGGGAAGATCCCCTGGAGAAGGGGTAGGCTACCCACTCCAGTGTTCCTGCACTCCCCTGGTGGTTCAGACAGTAAGATAATCCGCCTGCAATGCAGGAGAACTTGGTTGGATCCCAAGGTTGGTAAGATCCCCTGAAGAAGGGATAGAACTGCCTGGAGAATTCCATGGACAGAAGAGCCTGACAGGCTACAGTCCATGGGGTCAGACGGGACTGGGCGACTTTCACTTTCATGCCCTAACCGATGCTATGTGATTACACAAGCCTATCTTGCTGCAGTCCTACTCCCCTCTGGGATAAGAGGGGAAGAAGCACCCGTGTAAGGGAGCAGACCTGGCTTGAACCAAGCCTAAGGACTTCTGCTCCAGCCATGTGGGAACCAACTCAGACCCCAATAGGGCAATGGCAGCCAGTTTAGAAGAGAATCCCAGCTCACACCTGAATCTGATCCTAGTTCCTGCATCTCCAGCCCTACCTCCTATCAAAAAGACAGCTGCTATCACACCCGGAGGAAAGGCTTGACTCCCTGTTCATGTCAGATGCAGCTCATCAAAGGCAGTGGACATTTGCAGATGGTATACGGACACTCCTACAGAAGGACTCTTTTTTAAGACCACTGTTTTACCTAACTTCAGAGATAAGGAACGTTAACCAAAATGAGAAGACAGGTATTACTTTCAATTTGAAAAGCAAGAGAAAATCCCTGAAAAATTACCTAATGAAACAAGAATAAACAATTCACCAGATAAAGAGTTCAAAGTATTTGTAATAAGAATGTTAACTGAGTTAGGGACAAGAATAGATGTACACAGTGAGAATTTTAACAAGAAACTAAGAATATATAAAAAAAGAACCACTCAGAACTGACAAATACAGTAACTAAAATTAAAAAAAAAAAAAAAACACACTGAAATGAATGAGCAGCATACTAGATAATACAAAATATCACAGGTGATTTGGTGATTTGAAAGAATATTAAAAATTGTACAATCAGATATAAACACCATGGTAACCACAAATCAAAAACCTTTAATTGATACAAAAAAAAAAAAAAAAAGCAGAGACAAAGGAACACAGGTATACCATTAAGAAGATCATCAAACCACAAGGGAAGAAATTTTAAAAAAGAAAAACAAACAAACAAACAAAGAACTTCAAAAACAGTGGGATATCAAGCAATAAAATGGCAATAGGACATACCTATCACTAATTATTTTAAATATTGATGGATTAAATGCTCCACCCTGAGACATAGGGTGGCTGATAGTATTTAAAAAAAAAAAAATCAAGACCCACCTATAGGCTACTTACAGGATACATACACAGAAAATCATAGGATGGAAACAGATATTTTATGCAGATGGAAATGACAGAAAGCTAGGGTAAAAATACTCATATCAGAAAATAAAGACTTTTAAAAAAGCCTATAACAAAAAAGGACATCCTATAATGATAAAGGTATTAATACAAGACAAGGACATTACACTCATTATCATATATGTACCTAATACAGGAGCACAAAAACATGTAATGCAAATATTAACAGACATAAAGGGAAAAAGTGACAGTAATACAAGAAGATTTTAACACCCCAATCACACCAATGAGCAGATCATCTAAATGGAAAATCAATAAGGAAACAGTGGTCCTAAATAACAAGATAAATAAAACTTTAGTTTGGCTCATCAAGAAATAAGGAGAAGAGATCCAAATAAAGTAAGAAATGACAGAGGTGAAATAACAACCAATAATACAGAGATAAAAAATTCATAAGAGGATACTATAAAGTTATTTGCCAACAGCTTAGTCAGTTTAGAAAATGGACACATTTCTAGAAACATACAACCAGCAAAGCTAAATCAGGAAGAAATAGACATTCTGAACATACTAATCACTAATTATGAAAATGTATTTTCAATAAAAACAAAAAGTAAAAAAAAAAAAAATCCTCTCATTAAATGAAAGTCTAGGACTGAATGGCTTCACAGGGAAATTCTATCAAACATATAAAGATCTAATGACTATACTTCTCAAACTTTTCCAAGACATTAAAGAGAAAAAGTACCCTCTCAAATTCATTCTACAAGTCAGTCGTTACCCTATTACCCAAACCAAACAAAAACACTCCAAAATTAAAATTACATATCAATATCTCTGATGAATACAGATGCAAAACTTATTAACACAATACAAGCAAATCAAATTCAACAATATGTAATAAGAGTCATACACCGTATCATGCTGGATTTATGCAGAGATCCAAGAATGGTTTAATATTTTCAAGTCAATCAATGTGATATCCCCCATTAACAAAAGAAAGGACAAAATCACATAATCATCTCAATGGATGGAGGAAAAACCTTTGACAAAATCCAACATTCATTCATGTTAAGAACTCTCATCAAAGTTGATACGTGCTCAGTCTTTTTGATTCTTTGCAACCCTATGAACTGTAGCCTTCCAGGTTCCTCTGTCCGTATGTTTCAGGCAATAATACTGGTGGGGGTTGCCATTTCCTCCTCCAAATCTTCCTGACCCAAGGATCAAACCTATGTCTCCTGCAGCTCCTGCATTAGCAAACATATTCTTTACCTGCTGACCCATCAGTGAAGCCCCCAAATTGGTATAGAGGGAGCATATCTCAACATAATAAAGACCATTTATGACAAATCCACAGCTAACATCATACTGAAAGATTAAAAATTGAAACCCTTTCCTCTGAAATCAGAAACAAGACAAAGTTGTTCATTTTCACCAGTTTTATTTAGCATTTTTGGCTTTGAATGTCTAAGCTATAGCAATCAGAAGAAGAAACAAAGATATCAAAATTGGAAGTGAGAAGTAAAACTGATTCTATTTGTAGATGTCATGATGCTATATATAGAAAATTCTAGAGTTTCTACCAAAAAGCTATTTGAACTAGTAAATGAAGAAACCTAAAACAATAATTTGTGAAAATACATGCACTCCTCTGTTCACAGCAGCAATATTTGCAGCAGCCAAGATATGGAAGCAACCTAAGTGTCCGTCAACATATGAATGGATAACGAAGATGTGATATACACACAATAGAAGAGTAATCTGCCATGAAAAGAATGAAATTCTATTATTTGCAATGACATAGATGTACTTGGAAGGTACTATATACAGTGAAATAAGTCTGACAAAGACAAAAACTTCACAGTGTCACATATGTAGAGTCTAAAAAATAAAACAAATCCATGTATATAAGAAAATGGAAATAGTCTCACAGAAAACAAACTGGTGGTTACCAGTGAGAAGAAAAATGGGGAGAGGGACTTGATAGGGGTAAGCACTTAAGAGATACAAGCAACTATATAAATAAATAAGCAACAAAAATATATTGTACAGCACATGAAAATGCATCCATTATTTTGTAAAAACTTTAAGCAGAATATAGACTATAAAAATATTGAATCACTATGCTGTACACCTGAAATTAATATAGTACTGTAGACCAACTATACTTCAATTAAAAAAAGAAGGTGAATAAAAAAATGACCATGCTCTCTAGTAATTCAATTTTATATACACACTCACTCACAGACAGACACACTGGAGCACATATACACACACACTACCCAATAGAAATGCTATAGAAAAGTATAGAACTAACAAGAGGATTGAGTTAAGCTATTAAGGAAAGTCAGGGAAATCTTCATAGGTCACATAATGATTAGTCTGGATTTTATAGGATGAATGAGTATGTGGCAGGTAGAAAAAAAAGCCTTTTTCTTAAAAAATAAAAGGGGGGGGGGGGAGGAAAATTTGTCTACAATTATGAAAGAGAACAAATTGTTCTGGGATTTGTAAGTAGTTGGTTACTATAGAGAATAAAATGCGTTGATGTAGAACTTCCTAAGAGGTAACAGCTGAAGTCAGAGTATAAGTGTTTTCACATGAAAAAGTAGTATTTACTTTAGGAAATCTGTGTAAATTTGTATATATATATATCAACTTGGTGTAAAATAGTTAATAAAATGTCTATTATATCAAGAAGGAGTCGTTGTTCAGTCGCTAAGTCAGCTCTGACTTTTTGAGAACTCGTGGGACTGCTGCACACCAGGCTTCCTGTCCTTCACTATCTCCCTCAGTTTTCTCAAACTCATTTCCATTGAGTCAGTGATGCCATCCAACCATCTCATCCTCTGTAGTACCCTTCTCCTCTTGCCGTCAATCTTTCCTAGCATCTGGACTTTTTTAAAAAATAGTGACCTCACTGTAAGCTATATTAGGAAATGCTACTGCTTTGACATCACAAAGAAAAGATAAGTAATAAATTCAATTTGATGTTGGAGTCTTTAATCTCATATTTATAGTTGCATATTTCAAGCATTTCTAATTGAATCTTACAAATATGACACATATTTTTATTAATGTATTTATTTTAATTGGAGGGTAATTACTTTACAATATTGTGGTGGCTTTTGCTATACATTGACATGAATCAGCCATGAGTGTACATGTGTCCCTGTGTCTCGAACCCCCCACCTACCTCCCTCCCCATCCCATCCCTCTGGCTTGTCCCAGTGCACCAGCTTTGAGTGCCCTGTTTCACGCATCGAACTTGGACTGGTCATCTATTTCACATATGGTAATATACATGTTTCAATCCTATTATCTCAAATCATCCCACTCTCGCCTTCTCCCACAGAGTCCAAAAGGCTGTTTTTTGTTTGTTTGTTTATTTGTTTTTAATCTGTGTCTCTTCTGCTATCTTGCATATAAGGTCATCATTACCATCTTTTGAAAATCCATATATGTGCTTTATATAATGTACTGGTGTTTTTCTTTCTGACCTACTTCAGTCTGTATAATAGGCTCCAGTTTCATCCACCTCATTAGAACCGATTCAAATGTGTTCTTATTAATAGCTGAGTAATATTCCATTGTGTATATGTACCACAACTTTCTTATTCATTTGTCTGCCAATGGACATCTAGGTTGCTTCCCATGTCCCAGCTATTGTAAACTATGTTGTGATGAACTTTAGGATACACGTGTTTCTTTCAATTCTGGTTTCTTTGGAGTATATGCCCAGCAGTGGGATTGCTGGGTCATATGCCAGTTCTATTTCCAGTTTTGTAAGGAGTCTCCACACTGTTCTCCATAGTGGCTGTACTACTTTGAATTCCCACTAACAGGATAAGAGGATTCACTTTTCACCACACCCTCTCCTATATTTTTTGTTTGTAGACATTTTGATGGCAGCCATATGGATCTGCATGAGATGGTACCTCATTGTGGTAAAACAGAAGTTAAGGAATCAATCTCATTCACCATTACAATGAAAAGAATAATATACATAGGAATAAATTTACTTAATGGAACAAAATACCTATATAAAAAACTATACAAAACTGGTGTGTCTTTGAAGAAATGTCTGTTTAGTTCTTTGGCCCATTTTTTATTGGGTCATTTATTTTTCTGGAATTTAGCTGCATGAGCTGCTTGTATATTTTGGAGATTAATCCTTTGTCAGTTGCTTCATTTGCTATTATGTTCTCCCATTCTTATGGCTGTCTTTTCTCCTTATAGTTTCCTTCATTGTGCAAAAGTAAGTTTAATTAGGAATTTTCTTTTCTTTTCTTTTTTTTAATTTTTGCTTTTATTTCCATTACTCTGGGAAGTGGATGATAGACTGTCTTGCTGTGATTTATGTTAGAGAGTGTTCTGCTTATGTTTTCCTCTAGGAGTTTTATATTTTCTGGTCTTACATTTAGATCTTTAATCCATTTTGAGTTCATTTTTGTGTATGGTGTTAGAGAGTATTCTAGTTTCATTCTTTTATAGGAAGTCGACCAGTTTTCCCAGCACCACTTGTTAAAGAGATTGTCTTTTCTCCATTGCATATTTTTGCCTCTTTTGTCAAAGGTAAGGGCATATGTGTGCAGATTCATCTCTGGCCATTCTATTTTGTTTCACTGATCTATATTTCTGTCTTTGTGCCGATACCATACAGTCTTGATGACTGTAGCTTTGTAATATAGTCTGAAGTCAGGAAGGGTGATTCCTCCAGTACCATTCTTCTCAAGATTGCCTTGGCTGTTTGAGGTTTTTGTGCTTCCATACAACTTGTGAAATTATTTGTTCTAGTTGTGTGAAAAATATCATTGGTAGCTTGATAGGGATTGTACTGAATCTATATATTGTTTTGGATAGTATACTCATTTTTACTATATTGATTCTTCTGAGCCATGATAATGGTATATTTCTCCATCTATTTGTCTCATCTTTGATTTCCTTCACCAGTTTCGTATAGTTTTTTATATAGGTATTTTGTTCCATTAAGTAAATTTATTCCTATGTATATTATTCTTTTCATTGTAATGGTGAATGAGATTGATTCCTTAACTTCTCTTTCTGTTTTCTAACTGTTAGTGTGTAGGAATTCAAGGGGTTTTTGTATGTTAATTTTATATCCTGCAACTTTTACTATATTCATTGATTAACAATAGTAATTTTCAGGTGGTGTCTTCAGGGTTTCTTATGTAGAGGATCCTGTCATCTGCAAACAGTGAAGAGTTAACTTCTTCTTTTCCAATCTTGATTGCTTTTGATTCTTTTTCTTCTCTGATTGCTGTGGATAAGATTTCCAAAACTATACTGAAAAGTAGTAGTGAGAGTGGACAACCTTGTCTTGTTCCTGACTTTAGGGGAAATGCTTTCAATTTTTCGCCATTGAGGATAATGTTTGCTATGGGTTTATCATTTATGGCTTTTATTATGTTGAGGAATGTCCCTTCTCTACCTGCTTTCTGGAGATTTTAAATCATAAATGAGTGTTGTATTTTCTCAAAGGCTTTCTCTGCATCTACTGAGATAATAATATGTTTTTTATCCTTCAATTTGTTACTGTGGTGTATCACATTGATTGATTTGTGAATATGGAAGAATCCTTGCATCCCTGGGACAAAGACCACTTGGTCATGATGTATGATCTTTTCAATATACTGTTGGATTCTGTTTGCTAGAATTTTGTTGAGGATTTTTGCATCTAGGTTCATCAGTGATATTAGCCCGTAGTTTTCTTTTATGTGTCATCTCTGTCTGGCATTGGTGTTTAGGTGATGTTGGCCTCATAGAAAGAGCTTGGGAGTTTACCTTCCTCTGCAATTTTCTGGAAGACTTTGACTAAGATAAGTGTTAGCTCTTCTCTAAACTTTTGGTAGAACTCACCTGTGAAAACATCTGACTTTTGTTTGTTGGAAGATTTTTGATTATAGTTTCAGTTTCCATGCTTGTGGTGTGTCTGCTAAGATTTTCTGTTTCTTCCTGGTTCAGTTTTGGAAGGTTATACTTTTCTAAGAATTTGTCCATGTCTAACAAGTTGTCCATTTTATTGGCATATAGTTGCTTATAGTAGTCCCTTATGATCCTTTGTATTTCTTTGTTGTCTGTTGTGATTTCTGTATTTTCATTTCCAATTTTGTTGATTTGATTCTTCTCCCTTTTTTTTTTCTTGAGGAGTCTGGCTAATGGTTTGTCTATTTTATTTATCTTCTGAAATAATCATCTTTTAGTTTTGTTGATTTTTGCTATAGTCTCCTTTATTTTTCATTTTATCTGCTCTAATTTTTATTATTTCTTTCCTTCTACTAACCCTGGAATTCTTCATTTCTTTTTTTTTTCTAGTTGCTTTAGCTGTAAAGTTAGGCTATTTATTTGATGCTTCTCTTGTTTCTTGAGATAAGCTTGTAATGCTCTGAACTTTCTCCTTAGCATTGCTTTTATCGAATCCCATAGGTTTTGGGCTGTTGTGTTTTATTTTCATTTGTCTCTATCCATATTTGGATTTTCTTTTTTATTTATTCCATGATCTGTTGGTTATTCACAAGTGTGTATTTTAGCCTCCATGCTTGTATTTTTAATGCTTTCTTTTATCCTGTCAGTTCAGTTCAGTCACTCAGTCCTGTCCGACTCCTTGTGACCCCATGAATCGCAGCACGCCAGGCCTCCCTGTCCATCACCAACTCCTGCGGTTTACTCAAACTCATGTCCATCGAGTCTGTGATGCCATCCAGCCATATGATCCTCTGTCATCTCCTTCTCCTCCTGCCCCCAATCCCTCCCAGCATCAGGCTCTTTTCCAATGAGTCAGTTCTTCGCATCATGTGGCCAAAGTATTGCAGTTTCAGCTTCAGCATCAGTCCTTCCAATGAACACCCAGGACTGATCTCCTTTAGGATGGACTGGTTGAATCTCCTTGTAGTCCAAGGGACTCTCCAGAGTCTTCTCCAACACCACAGTTCAAAAGCATCAATTTTTCGGCACTCAGCTTTCTTCACAGTCCAACTCTCACATCCATACGTGACCACTGGAAAAACCACAGCCTTGACCAGACGGACCTTTGTTGGCAAAGTAATGTCTCTGCTTTTTAATATGCTATCTAGGTTGGTCGTAACTTTACTTTGGACCTTTGTTGGCAAAGTAATGTCTCTGCTTTTTAATATGCTATCCATGTTGGTCATAATTTTCCTTCCAAGGAGCAAGCATCTTTTAATTTCATGGCTGCAGTCACCATCTGTGGTGATTTTGGAGACCAAAAAAACAAAGTCTGACACTGTTTCTACTGTCTCCCCATCTATTTCCCATGAGGTGATGGGACCAGATTCCATTATCTTACTTTTCTGAATGTTGAGCTTTAAGCCAACTTTTTCACTCTCCTCTTTCACTTTCATCAAGAGGCTTTTTAGTTCCTCTTCTCTTTCTGCCATAAGGGTGGTGTCATCTGCATATCTGAGGTTATTGATATTTCTCCCAGCAATCTTGACTCCAGCTTGTGTTTCTTCCAGCCCAGCGTTTCTCATGATGTACTCTGCATATAAGTTAAATATGCAGGGTGACAATATGCAGCCTTGATGTACTCCTTTTCCTATTTGGAACCAATCTGTTGGTCCATGTCCAGTTCTAACTGTTGCTTTCTGACCTGCATACAGGTTTCTCAAGAGGCAGGTCAGGTGGTCTGGTATTCCCATCTCTTTCAGAATTTTCCGCAATTTATTGTGATCCACACAGTTGAAGGTGTTGGCGTAATCAATAAAGCAGAAATAGATGTTTTTCTGGAACCCTCTTGTTTTTTTGATGATCCAGCAGATGTTGACAATTTGATCTCTGGTTCCTCTGCCTTTTCTAAAACCAGCTTGAACATCTGGAAGTTCATGGTTCATATATTGCTGAAGCCTGGCTTGGAGAATTTTGTGCATTACTTTATTAGCATGTGAAATGAGTGCAATTGTGTGGTACTTTGAGCATTCTTTGGGATTACCTTTCTTAGGGATGGAATGAAAACTGACCTTTCCCAGTCCTGTGGTCACTGCTTAGTTTTCCAAATTTACTGGCATATTGATTGCAGCACTTTCACAGCATCATCTTTCAGGATTTGAAATAGCTCAACTGGAATTCAATCACGTCCACTAGCTTTGTTCTGTAGTTGACATCTAATCTTACAAGAATGTGATCAGAAAAGATGCTTGAAATGATATCACTTTTTTTTTTTTTAATTTACCAAGGCTAAATTTGTGACTCAGGATCAGGTCTATCCTGGACAATGTTCTGTGTGCACTGGAGAAAAAGGTGAAAATCCTTGTTTTGTGATGAAATGTCCTATAGATGTCAGTCAGGCCTAACTGTTACATTGTATCATTTAAAATTTGTGTTTCCTTGCTAATTTCTTGTTTTATCTATCTATCTATCTATAAGTGTGAGTGGGTTATTAAAGTCTTGCACTGTTATTGTGTTACTGTTAATTTCCCCTTTCATACTTGTTTGCATTTGCCTTACATATTGAGCTGATCCTCTGTTAGGTGCATATATATTTATAGTTGCTATATCTTCTTCTTGGATTGATCATTTGATCATTATGTATGATCCTTCTTTGTCTCTTTTCACAGTCTTTTTTCAAAGTCTGTTTTATTGGTTATGAGTATTGCTGCTCCTGCTATCTTTTGGTCTCTATTTCCATGAAGTATCTTTTTCCTGCCATGTACTTTCAGTCTGTATGTGTCCCTTAGTTTGAGGTGGCTCTCTTGTAGACAGCATATACAGGGGTCGTATTTTTATATCCATTCAGCTAGCATTCAACACATTTACATTTAAGGCAATATTGATATGTATGGTTCTGTTGCCATTTACTTTGCTGTTTTAGGTTCACGTTTATACAACCTTTCTGTGTTTCCTGTCTAGAGAAGATCCTTTAGCATTTGTTGAAGAGCTGGTTTGGTGGTGCTGAATTCTCTCAGCTTTTGTTTGTCTGTAAAGCTTTTGATTTCTCCTTCATATCTGAATGAGATCCTTGCTGGGTACAGTAATCTGGGTTGTAGGTTTTTCTCTTTCATCACTCTAAGTATGACCTGCCATTCCCTTCTGGCCTGAAGAGTTTCTATTGAAAGATCAGCTGTTATCCTTATGGGGATCACCTTGTGTGTTATTTGTTGCTTTTCCCTTGCTGCTTTTAATATTTGTTTTTTTTTGTGTTTGATCTTCACTAGTTTAGTAATATATTTATTGGGTGTTTCATCTTGAGTTTATCCTGTTTGGGACTGTCTGGGTTTCTTGGACTTGGGAGGCTATTTCCTTCCCCCATTTTAGGGAAGTTTTCAACTATTATCTCCTCAAGTGTTTTCTCATGGCCTTTCATTTTGCCTTGTTCTTCTGAGACTCCTATGATTCCAATGTTGGGTGTTTAAATTTGTCCCAGAGGTCTCTGAGATTGTCCTCATTTCTTTTTTTTTTTTTTTTAATTTATATGGAATCTTTTTTTTTTTTTTTCCAGTGGGTTTTGTCATACATTGATATGAATCAGCCATGGATTTACATGTATTCCCAATCCCGATCTCCCCTCCCACCTCCCTCTCCACCCGATTCCTCTGGGTCTTCCCAGTGCACCAGGCCGGAGCACTTGTCTCGTGCATCCCACCTGGGCTGGTGATCTGTTTCACCATAGATAGTATACATGCTGTTCTTTTGAAATATCCCACCCTCACATTCTCCCACAAAGTTCAAAAGTCTGTTCTGTATTTCTGTGTCTCTTTTTCTGTTCTGCATATAGGGTTATCGTTATCACCTTTCTAAATTCCATATACATGTGTCAGTATGCTGTAATGTTCTTTATCTTTCTGGCTTACTTCACTCTGTATAAGGGGCTCCAGCTTCATCCATCTCATTAGGACTGGTTCAAATGAATTCTTTTTAATGGCTGAGTAATATTCCATGGTGTATATGTACCACAGCTTCCTTATCCATTCATCTGCTGATGGGCATCTAGGTTGCTTCCATGTCCTGGCTATTATAAACAGTGCTGCGATGAACATTGGGGTGCACGTGTCTCTTTCAGATCTGGTTTCCTCAGTGTGTATGCCCAGAAGTGGGATTGCTGGGTCATATGGCAGTTCTATGTCCAGTTTTTTAAGAAATCTCCACACTGTTTTCCATAGCGGCTGTACTAGTTTGCATTCCCACCAACAGTGTAAGAAGGTTCCCTTTTCTCCACACCCTCTCCAGCATTTATTGCTTGTAGACTTTTGGATAGCAGCCATCCTGACTGGCGTGTAATGGTACCTCATTGTGGTTTTGATTTGCATTTCTCTAATAATGAGTGATGTTGAGCATCTTTTCATGTGTTTGTTAGCCATCTGTATGTCTTCTTTGGAGAAATGTCTGTTTAATTATTTTTTTTTCTTTTCCCCCTCTCTTCTTCATTTATTTCCACCATTCTATCCAATACCTCACTTATCCTCTCTTCTGCCTCAGTTATTCTATTGTTGGTTCCCTCCAGAGTGCTTTTGATCTCAGCTATTGCATTATTCATTATTGTGTGACTCTCCTTTATTTCTTTTATGTCCTTGTTAAACATTTCTTATATCTTCTCAATCCTTGCCTCTAATCTACTTATCTGTAACTCTGCTTTGTTTTCAAGATTTTGGATCATCTTATCATCTTCACTATCATTTTTCTGAATTTTTTTTCAGGTGGATTCCCTATCTCCTCCTCTTTGGTCCCTCTCCCTCCTCCGTTTGGTTTCACGGGTATTTATCATATTCCTATACCTGCTGAATATTTCTCTGCCTTTCATTTTGTTTAGATTGCTATGTTTGGGGTGCCCTTTCTGTAGGCCAGATGGTCGTGGTTCTTCTTTATTGTGGCGTCTGCTCCCTGTGGGTGGGGTTAGACTAGTGGCTTGTCAAGGTTTCCTGATTCGGGGAGCTTGTGTCTGTGTTCTGGTGGGTGGAGCTGGATCTTTTCTCTCTGGAGTGAAATGAAGTGTCCAGTAGTGAGTTTTGGTGTTTATTGGTTTGGCATGGCTTTAGGCAGCTTGTCATTTAATGCTCAAGGTTATGTTCCTGCTTTGCTGGAGAATTAGCATGGTAGGCCTTTCACTGGATCCTGTTGGCTCTTTGGTGGAGCTTGGTTTTAGTGTTGGTATTCAGATTTTTGGATGAACTCTTGTCTACTAATTGTCTACTCTTGTCTACTAATTCCAGGGAATCAGGAGTTCTCTGATGTTCTCAAGTTTTGGATTTAAACCTCCTGCCCCTGGCTTTTAGTCCTTTTCTTACAGTAGCCTCAAGAATTCTCCATCCAAACAGCACAGATGGTGAAACATCTAGGTTAATGATAAAACAGTTCTCCACAGCAAGGGACACCCAGAGAGGTTCACAAAATTACATATAGAAGAGAAGAGGGAGGAAGGAGATAGAGGTACCTAGGAGGAAAAGAGGGGAAATCAAAAGTGGAGAGAGCAACTTAGGCAGTAATCAATTTCCTAAGTGCTCTCCACAGCTTAGAACACCCAGAGAGATTCACAGAATTACATAGAGAAGAGAAGACGGAGGAGATAGAGTTGACCAGGAGGAGAAAAGGGGGAGTCAAAGAGGGAGAGACCAATCTCGTTAGTAATGAGTACCCTGTGTTCTCCACAGCCTGGAACACCCAGAGCGACTCACAGAGTTAAGTAGAGAATAGAAGGGGGAGGAAAGAGACAGAGGTGACCTGGATGAGAAAAGGGAGAGCCAAAAGTGTAGCGAGCAATCAAGCCAGTTTAATCACATCCCTAAGTGAAAATGGATGCTGAAGATTAGATTCTTAAAGGTACAAAATTGATAACAAAATACCAAAAAGCAAAGATTGAGCATCTAGAATACAGGTTAGACTCTCAAAAATACAATATAAAAATACAAAACAATATCAATCACAAAAATCAATATACATATATATGAAATTTACTTTGAAAATATGATCATTTTGCAAGTTAATAGTAGGTTATAAAAGTGAAAATTAAAGGAGTAATAAAGAAGTTAACTTTTTAGGAAAGAAATGTTAGTAGGAAAAATAAACCTAGGAATTCTCTGGAGCTGTTGTGGGTAGTGTGGGGTCAGTTCAGTTACAGACAGTTCCTTGTTCCAGCTTGTACTTATTCTCAAGTTCTATGCTGCTGCTGCTGCTGCTGGTAAGTCACTTCAGTCGTGTCCGACTCTGTGCGACTCCATAGAAGGCAGCCCTCCAGGCTCCGCCATCCCTGGGATTCTCCAGGTAAGAACACTGGAGTGGGTTGCCATTTCCTTCTCCAATGAATGAAAGTGAAAAGTGAAAGGGAAGTCGTCCAGTCATGTCCGACTCTTCGCAACCCCATTGACTGCAGCCCACCAGGCTCCTCCGTCCATGGGATTTTCCAGGCAAGAGTACTGGAGTGGGTTGCCATTGCCTTCTCCACTCGAGGTCTATAGGCCCCCTCTAATGCACAGTCAATATTAACTGCAGGCTTTCAATCTGTTGCACCTGTCACTTTCAGAGTGGTTCCCTCTTCTTTGTTCATTTGGCTTCCTCTGTTTGCAAATGTCTTCAGTGTCTAATTTCCACCCTGACACAAGCAGGTGAATGTGGTCACTTATTTAGGTTCACTTATTCAAGTTGTGTTGTGGGGAGGGAGGGACACTGCAAATGAATATTTCTGGTGTGTTTCAGGGTTGCTCATACCTTATGGGCCAAAGTGGGTTTGCCACAGGCCAAGACTGTGTGTGCTTCCTGGGTCTACACTGCTCAGGCTCCAGGGTGTTCTGCACGGGCACTGTCCCAAGTGGGCCCTGAGTTTCGTGCACTTCCCAGGTCCAAGCTGCTCAGGTTTTGGGTACTCCACAAGGGCACAGACTGGTTGGGCATGTGTTTTGGGCCCCTCCTAGGTCCGAGCAGCTCAGACGACCGGGTGCTTGGCGAGCACAGTGTCCTAGGTGGGCCGTGTGTCTTACTCACCTCCTGGGTCTCAGCCACTTGGTTTCCTGGGTGTACTGTGAAAGCACTGTCTCAGGTGTGCCCTGTGTCTCCTCTGGGAAGGTGATCTCAGGATGCAACACTCCTGGCAGATGTCAACCATCCAGGATCCCAGGAAGACATGGCTAGCAACTGGGAGTCTGCTCACAGTTTGGTGGAAGACACCATCTCTGGGTCCGAGATTGCAGCAGTCCCTTACCTACCCACTCTGGCTGTCACACACCTGCCTCTCTGCCTCCCCCGAGAGAGGGGCCTATATTCTTTCGTATTCACTCAGTCCTTTGTTCTGTGAGTGTGTCAGGCTTCAGCATCAGAGCCTTGTGTGGGAAAGTTCTTTGTGTGTGTGTGTTTGTGTCTGGCAATCCCAAGGCTTGGGTTGTTATCTCATGTTAGTTCCCTCAGACTGTCCTCAGGGCATTAAGGCCCCGTCCTTACCTTAAGGACTGATGATGCAGCCCACACCTCCCCGCCCAGCCCCCACTCACTGGTGGCAGACATGAGCATCTGAGCTCATGACATGATCATACTTCTCTGCTGGCAGTTAGGGCATATTCTGTGTGGTTTTCTTATTTTTTGTTTTATTCTCCTGGTTATGTTGCCCTCTGAGATTCCAAAACTCCCCACAGACACTCCTGTGAGACAGTTTCCTACTGTGTGGAAACTTCTCCTTCATAACTCCCTCCCCAGGACAGGTCTCTGTCCCTAAATCTTTTGTCTCTCTTTCTGTCTTTTGCATTTTGCCCTACCTCCTTTCAAAGAGAATGGGCTTCCTTTCTGGGTGTCTGGTGTCCTCCACCAGTGTTCAGAAATTGTTTTGTGGAAGTTGCTCAGCATTCAAATGATATTTTGATGAATATGTGGGGGAGAAATTGTTCAAGGAAATCTCAAGATTCTTCTCCAACACCACAATTCATAAGCACCAATTCTTTGGTGCTCAGCCTTCTATATGGTTCAAGTCTCACATCTGTATTTGACAAATGGGAATGTTATAGATCTGACTACACAAATCTTTGTTGGCAAAGTGATGTCTTTGCTCTTTAATATACTGTCTAGGATTGTCATAGCTTTTATTCCAAGGAGCAAGTGTCTTTTAATTTCATGGCTACAGTCACTGCAATAATTTTGGAGCTCAACTAAAACTTTAATATTGAAAGAATCTGGATCTTTTACTGGAAGACATCAATCATTAGTTAAGGGCATCTAGATATGTATGTCCTCAGTTTCTTACAAACTATTTTCCATATAATTAAGCTTCTTTTTTTTTTTTAAAGGAATATATAATTAACATACAACATTGTGTATATTTAAAGTGTACTATGTCTTGGTATGATACATCTGTAAACCCTTTTTCATTTCACATAATTATCATCTCTTTTTGTGTTGAGGATAACTGACATTTGATCTCTTAGCAACTTGGCAATTTTGAAGTATATAATATAGTATTGTTGACTATAATAAATATGTTTACATTAGATCTTTAGAAGTTCTTTATATACCAGGTGTAAATTTATACCCTTAAAGAACATCTCTTCATTTCTCCCTCTCCTCCATGTTTTGGTAACCACTTCTCTACACTGTTAACAAGTTCATATTTTTCATATTCACATATAAGTGATATCATGCAGTTTTGTCACTGTCTGCTTGGCTTATCTTATTTAGCATTATGCTCTCAAACTCAACTTGTGTTTTTACAAATGACAGGATTTCCTTCTTTCTCATGACTAATATTTCATTGTACATATATACCATATCTTTTTTATTAATATTGCTTATTTAAAATTTTTAAGAATGACAGCATTTATAAAGAGTTATGCATATGTATTTAATGAAATCTTTGATACCAAGTGGACAAATAAATGTCCTTAAAATATATCAGTCAAAAATGACAAAATATGCTGTGTGTTGTATAAATTTTGAGTTTGCAGAAAAACAACAGAATGTAGTAAAATGTACTGACAAGTAGAAAAGCATTTAACTCTCTCAGTATTTAATTTAGAAATCTCTGCATCATTATGAAACTTAAGTGAGATTTAAAATAATATACTACTAGTTTGAATTTCAGCTACTCCTTTCTAGCTGTATATGCCTTTTCCTCTCTTAAACTAATAACAATAATTCTTACAGTTTATTATAAGATTTAACTGAGATTAGTTTATAAGACATTTTGATATTTAAATTTATAAACAGCATCTTGCTTTTATTTTCCTTCATTCCTAGTAAATTCTGGCACATGGCAGAAATTTAGTACAAATTTTTGAATGCATGAATGAGGGTATGTTATTATCCTGCTGCTATTGTGTCATTATTAGTATACATTATGAATCTCAATAAAAAGTAAAGAAGAAAAAGGAAACATAGATCACAAAAGTCCTCAGGTTTCATAGAAATATTGAGAAAACTAAATCTCAAGAAATTTAACATTGGGGACAGTCCCAAGATGGCAGAGGAATAGGATGGGAAGCCCAATTTCACCCCCCACAAATTCATCAAAAGGTCATTTGGATGTTGAGTAACTTCCACAAAACAACTTCTGAACCCTGGCAGAGGACACCAGGCATACACAAAGGCAGCCCATTCTCTTTGAAAGGAGGTAGGATAAAGCATAAAAAAACAAAAAGACAGACAAAAGAGGCAGGGAGGAAGACCCATCCTGGGGAGGCAGTCGTGAAGGAGGAGAAATTTCCAAACTGTAGGGAACCCTTTCACAGGTATGTCTGTGGGGAGTTTTGGAATCTCAGCGAGCAACATAACCCAGAGAAAAACAAACAAAAAAAAAAACCCCACAGAATAGGCGCCTAACCACCTCTGCCAGACTGAGAAGTAGCCCAGAAGCTCACATATGCCACCAGCGAGCAGAGGATGGGCAGGAAGGTGAGGATGGCATCATCAGTCCTTAAGGTAAGGACCGGGCCTGAATGCCCTGAATGACCAATCTGAGGGAGCTAACGTGAGATAGCAATCCAAACTGGGATTGCTGAGAGGATAAAAACAAAACAAAACAAAACAAAAAAACAGACAGAGAACTTTCCTGCAAAGGCTCTAATGCCACAGTCTGGCCAACTCACAGAACAAAGCATTGAGTGAATACCAAAGGAGAGCTAGCCAGATGCATACAGGACCCTCCCCACCCCTGGAGGCAGAGAGGCAAGCTCTGAAGGCAAAGGTCTGCTCTAATCTCGGCCTCAGAGACAGCATTTTCCACCAAACTGTGAGCATGCTCCCAGTTGCTAACCACGTCTTCCTGGGATCCTGGATGGTTGACATCTACCAGGAGGTTCACAGTCTGAGAACAGCTCCCAGAAGAGACACATGGCACATCTGAGTTGGTGCTCTCGTGGCACTCTGGGAAACCGAGCGGCCAGGACGGGGGAGGTGATTAAGATGCACAGTCTGCCTGGGACAGTGTGCTCACAAGCACCTGGTCGCCTGAGCTGCTTGGACGTGGGATGGGCACAAAATGCATGCCCGACCAAATCTGTGCCCTTGCAGGTACCCAAGAACCTGAAAGCAAGCGGCTTAGACCTGGGAAGTGAACAAAACTCAGGGCCTGCTTTGGACAGTGCCCTGAAGAGAACGCTGGAGCCTGAGCAGTGTGGACCTGGAAAACACACACCACTGTGAACTGGGGCAAACCCAGTGTGGTCAATATACTGCGGGCACTCCCCACACATGCCAGTGATATTTATTTGCAGTGTTCCTCCCTCCCCACAATACAACTGAACAAGTGAGCCTAAATAAGTGACTCCCTTCACCCTCTTGTGTCAGGGTGAAAATAAGACACCAAAAAGACTTGCAAACAGAGGAAGCAAAAATAAACAAAGAAGAGAGAACTGCTCTGGAAGTGACAGATTGAGCAGTCTTGAGGCTACTGTAAGAATAAGACTGAAAGCCAGAGGCAGGAGGTTTAACTCCAAAACTTGAGAACATCAGAGAACTCCTGACTATAGGGAACATTAGTAGACAATAACTCATCCAAAAGCCTCCATGTCTACACTGAAACCAAGTTCCATCCAAGAGCCAAAAACTTCCAGAGCAAGACATACCATGCTAATTCTCCAGCAAAGCAGGAACACAGCTCTGAGCATTAAAAGCCTTGCCAAACTCATAGACACCCCAAAACTCACTACTGAACACTTCATTGCACTCCAGAGAGATAAGATCCAGCTCCACCCATCAGAACACCGATGCAAGCTCCCCTAACCAGGAAACCTTGACATGTCACTAGTCAAACCCCACCCACAGGGAGCAGGTTCCAAAATATAGAGGAACCCCAAAGTTCCAGTCTACAGAAAGGGCACCACAAACAGCAATCTAAAAAAAAAAAAAAAAAAAAAAAAAAAATGAAAAGACATAAATATATTCAGCAAGTAAAGGAACGTGATGAATTCCCACCAAACCAAACAAAAGAGGAGGATATAGGGAATTTACCTGAAAAATAATTCAGAATAATGATAGCAGAGATGATCCAAAATCTTAAAAGCAAAATGGAGTTACAGATAAGTAGATTAAAGACAAGGATTGAGAAGATATAAAAAATGTTTAACAAGGACCTAGAAGAAATAAAGGAGTGTCAATCAATAATGAATAATGCAATAACTGAGATCAAAAGCAATCTGGAGGGAACCAACAATAGAATAACTGTGACAGAGGAGAGGATAAGTAAGGTGGAAGTTAGAATGGTGGAAATAAATGAAGCAGAGATGAGAAAAGGATTAAAACAAATAAGGACAACCTCAGATGCCTTTGGAACAATGCTAAATGCCCCAACATTCAAATCATAGGAGTCCCAGAAGACAAAAAGAAAGGCCATGAGAAAATACTTGGGGAGATAATAGTTGAAAACTTCCCTAAAATGCGGCAGGAAATAGCCACCCAAGTCCAGGAAACCCAGAGAGTCCCAAACAGGATAAACCCAAGATGAAACACCCCAATAAACATATTAAACTAACTAAGGTTAAACACAAAGAGCAAATATTAAAAGCATCAAGGGAAAAGTAACACATAATACACAAGGGAATCCCCATAAGGATAGCAGCTGATCTTTCAATAGAAACTCTTCAGACCAGAAGGGAATGGCAGGACATACAGAGAGTGATGAAAGAGAAAAACCTACAACACAGATTACTATACTCAGGAAGGATCTTGTTCAGATATGAAGGAGAAATCAAAAGCTTTCAATTCAGTTCAGTTCAGTCACTCAGTCGTGTCCGACTCTTTGCAACCCCATGAATGACAGCACGCCAGGCCTCCCTGTCCATCACCAACTCTCGGTTTATTCAAACTCATGCCCATCCAGTTGGTGATGCCATCCAGCCATCTCATCCTCTGTCGCCCCTTCTCCTCCTGCCTCCAATCCCTCCCAGCATCAGGGTCTTTTCCAATGAGTCAACTCTTCGCATGAGGTAGCCAAAGTTTTGGAGTTTCAGATTCAGCATCAGTCCTTCCAATGAACACCCAGGACTGATCTCCTTTAGGATGGACTGGCTGGATCTCCTTGCAGTCCAAGGGACTCTCAAGAGTCTTCTCCAACACCACAGTTCAAAAGCATCAATTTTTCGGCGCTCAGCTTTCTTCACAGTCCAACTCTCACATCCACACATGACCACTGGAAATACCATAGCCTTGACTAGACAGACCTTTGTTGGCAAAGTAATGTCTCTGCTTTTTAATATGCTATCTAGCCTTGTCATAACTTTCCTTCCAAGGAGTAAGCATCTTTTATTTTCATGGCTTCAATCACCATCTGAAGTGATTTTGGAGCCCCCAAAAATAAAGTCTGACACTGCTACCACTGTCTCCCCATCTATTTCCCATGAAGTGATGGGACCAGATGCCATGATCTCAGTTTTCTGAATGTTGAGCTTTAAGCCAACTTTTTCACTGTCCTCTTTCACTTTCATCAAGAGGCTTTTTAGTTCATCTTCACTTTCTGCCATTAGGGTGGTGTCATCTGCATATCTGAGGTTATTGATATTTCTCCTGGCAATCTTGATTCCAGCTTGTGCTTCTTTCAGCCCAGCGTTTCTCATGATGTACTCTGCATATAAGTTAAATAAGCAGGGTGACAAATACAACCTTGATGTACTCCTTTTCCTATTTGGAGCCTCTTGGAACCTATTTGGAATTCTATTGTTCCATGTCCATTTCTAACTGTTACTTCCTGACCTGCATACAGGTTTCTCAAGAGGCAGGTCAGGTGGTCTGGTATTCCCATCTCTTTCAGAATTTTCCACAGTTTATTGTGATCCACACATCAAAAGCTTTACAGACAAGCAAAAGCTGAGAGAATTCAGCACCACCAAACCAACTCTTCAACAAATGCTAAAGGATCTTCTCTAGACAGGAAACACAGAATAGGTTTATAAAATCAAAGACAAAATAGTAAAGTAAATGGAAACAGGATCAAACATATCAATAATTACCTTAAGTGTAAATGGGTTGATTGCCTGAACCAAAAGACAAAGTCTGGCTGAATGGATACAAAAACAGGACCCCTATATACCTATATATGATGCTCTACAAGTGATATACCTGAAACCAAGGGACATATACAGACTGAAAGCGAAGGGCTAGAAAAAGCTATTTCATGCAAATGGAGACCATAAGTTAGCAGGAGTAGCAATACTCATATCAGATAAAATAGTCTTTGAATTAAAGAGATAAAGAAGGACACTACATAATGATCAAAGGATCAATCCAAGAAAAGATATAACAACTATAAATATATATGCACCCAACATAGGATCAGCTCAATATGTAAGGCTAATGCTAATAAGTATGAAAAGGGAAATTAAGAGTAACACAATAATAGTGGGATAATTTAATACCCCATTCACACATATGGATAGATCGACCAAACAGTAATTAGGAAGGAAACACAAACTTTAAATGATAAAATGTACCAGTTAGACCTAACTGACATCTATAAGACATTTCACCCCAAAACAATGAATTTCACCTTTTTCTCAAGTGCACACAGAACATTCTCCAAGATAGAGCTGATCCTGGGTCATAAATCTAGCTTAGGTAAATTAAAAAATAATAATAATAATGGAGTTATTTCAAACATCTTTTCTAATCACAATGCAATAAGATTAGATATCAACTACAGGAAAAAGAAATATTAAAAATGCAAGTGTATGGAGGCTATATAACATGCTTCTAAATAACCAACAAATCATGGAATAAATCATAAAGGAAATCAAAATATGCTAGAGGCATTTGAAAATAACACAAAAACCCAAAACCTATGGGATTCAGTAAAAGCAGTGCTACAGGGAAACTTCATAGCATTGCAAGCTTACCTCAAGAAACAAGAGAAATATCAAATAAACAGCTCAACTTTATGCCTAAAGCAACTAGAAAAAGATGAAATTAAGAACTCCAGGGTTAGTAAAAAGAGAGAAATCATAAAAATTAGTGCAGATTAATGAAAAATAAACAAAGGAGACTATAGCAAAAATCAACAAAACTAAAAGATGATTATTTCAGAAGATAAATAAAATAGACAAACCATTAGCCAGACTCCTCAAGAAAAAAGAGAGAAGAATTAAGTCAACAAAATTAGAAATGAATATAGAGAAATCACAACAGACAACAAAGAAATACAAAGGATCATAAGGGACTACTATAAGCAACTACATGCCAATAAAATGGACAATTTGGTAGAAATGTACAAATTCTTAGAAAAGTATAACCCTCCAAAAGTGAATTAGGAAGAAATAGAAAACCTTAGCAGACACACCACAAGCATGGAAACTGAAACTGTAATCAAAAATCTTCCAACAAACAAAAGTCCAGGACCAGATGTTTTCACAGGTGAATTCTACCAAAAGTTTAGAGAAGAGCTAACGCTTATCTTAGTCAAAGTCTTCCAGAAAATTGCAGAGGAAGGTAAACTCCCAAACTCTTTCTATGAGGCCAACATCACCCAAATACCAACGCCAGACAAAGATGCCACATAAAAGAAAACTACAGGCCAATATCACTGATGAACCTAGATGCAAAAATCCTTAACAAAATTCTAGCAAACAGAATCCAACAGCATATTGAAAAGATCATACATCATGACCAAGTGGTCTTTGTCCCAGGGATGCAAGGATTCTTCCATATTCACAAATCAATCAATGTGATACATCATATTAACAAATTGAAGGATAAAACCATATGATTATCTCAATAGGTGCAGAGAAAACCTGTCACAAAATACAACACCCATTTATGATTTAAACTCTCCAGAAAGCAGGCAGAGAAGGAATATACCTCAACATAATAAAAAGCCATAAATGTTAAACACACAGAGAACACTGTCCTAAATGGCAAAAATTTGAAAGCATTTCCCCTAAAGTCAGGAACAAGACAAGGGTGCCCACTCTCACCACTACTATTCAGCATAGTTTTGGAAGTTTTAGCTACAGCAATCAGAGAAGAAAAAGACTTAAAAGCAATCAAGATTGAAAAAGAAGAAGTTAACTCTTCACTGTTTGCAGATGACAGGATCCTCTACATACAAAACCCTAAAGCCACCACCAGAAAATTACTATACCTAATCAATGAATATAGTAAAGTTGAAGGATATAAAATTAATACACAGAAATCCCTTCAATTCCTATAAACTTACAATGAGAAAACAGAAAGAGAAATTAAGGAAACAATTCCATTCAGCACTGTGGAAAGAAAAAAAAAAAGAGTAAAATACTTACCAATATATCTACCTAAAGAAACAAAAGATCTCTATAAAGAAAATTATAAGACACTCATGAAAGAAATCAACGATGACACAAATAGATGGAAAAGTCTACCATGTTCATGGATTGAAAGAATCAATATAGTGAAAATAAGTATACTACCCAAAGTAATCTATAGATTCAATACAATCCCTATCAAGCTACCAAAGGTATTTTTCAGAGATCTATAACAAATAATTTCACAATTTGTGTGAAAATACAAAATACCTTGAATAGCCAAAGCAATCTTGAGAAAGAAGAATGGAACTGGAGGAATCAAACTGCCTGACTTCAGACTATACTACAAAGCTCTAGTCATCAAGAGAGTATGGTACTGGCACAAAGACAGAAGTATAAATCAGTGGAACAAAATAGAAAGGCCAGAGATAAATCCACACCCCTATGGCTACCTAATCTTTGTCAAAGGAGGAAAAATATACAATGGATAAAAGACAATCTCTTTAAGAAGTGGTGCTGGGAAAACTGGTCAAGAACCTGTAAAAGAATGAAACCAGAACACTTTCTAACACCATACACAAAAATAAACTCAAAATGGATTTAAGATCTTAATGTAAGACAAGAAACAGTCAAACTCCTAGAGGCAAAACACTCTGACATAAATCACAGCAAGATCCTCTATCACTCACCTTCCAAAGTAATGGAAATAGAAGTAAAAATAAACAAATGGGACCTAATTACACTTAAAAGCTTTTGCACAACGAAGGAAACTATAAACAAGGTGAAAAGACAGCCTTCAGAGTGGGAGAAAATAATAGCAAATGAAGAAACTGACAAGGAATTAATCTCAAAAATATACAAACAGTTCATGTAACTCAATGCTAGAAAAATAAATGACCCAATAAAAAAATGGGCCAGAATACTAAACAGACATTTATCCAAAGAAGGCATACAAATGGCTAACAAACACATGAAAAATGCTCAACATCACTCATTATCAGAGAAATGCAAATCAAAACCACTATAAGGTACCATCTCATGGAAGTCTGAATGGCTGCCATCAAAATGTCTACAAACAATAAATTGCTGGAGAGGGTGTGGAAAAAAGGGAGCTCTCCTCTTACACTGTTGGTGGGAATGCAAACAGTACAGGCATTCTAGAGAACAATGTGAAGATTCCTGAAAAAACCTGGAAATAGAACTGCCATATGACCCAGCAATCCCACTGCTGGGCATACACAATGAGGAAACCAGAATTGAAACATGTGTACCCTGATGTTCATTGCAGCACTGTTTACAATAGCTAGGACATGGAAGCAACCTAGATGTCCATCAGCAGACAAATGAATGAGAAATTGTGGTACATATACACGATGGAATATTACTCATCTATTAAAATGAACACATTTGAATCAGTTCTAATGAGGTGTATGAAACTGAGGCCTATTATACACAGTGAATTAAGTCAGAAAGAAAACCACCAATATAGTATATTAATGTCTATATATGGAATTTAGAAAGATGGATGGTAACCATGACCTTATATGCAAACCAGCAAGAGAAAAAGATATAAAAAACAGACTTTTGCCTTCTGTGGGAGAAGTTGAGGGTGGGATAATTTGAAAGAATAGCAATGAAACATGTATATTATCATATGTGAAAGAGATGAGCAGTCCAAGTTAGATGCACGAAACAGGGCACTCAAAGCCAGTGCACTGGGACAACCCAGTGGGATGGGATGGGGAGGGTTGTGGGAGGGGGTTTCATGATGGAGGACACACATACACCAGTGGCTGATTCATGTTAATGTATGGCAAAAGCCACCACAATATTGTAAAGTAATTATCCTCCAATTAATATAAGTAAACTAATTTAAAAAAAGAAATTTAGCATTGACAGGTTATGCATAATTACTCAGTAATATTAGTTGTTCAAAGTATTACATAGTTGTTCACTTAAGGAAAGAACACATTTGAATATCTTAGAAATGTTTTTTTAAATTGTTTTAAATACTTTAGCAAAATAAATAATGTCATGACTCCTCTTAATGTTCAGCTTTTATAATCTTGTATGCTTATGTACTGTAAAACAAGCTACCAGATGGTGAATTCTACCTGTATACATTATTTCCTTATCTTGCAATGGGTAATCATCATTGCTTTTGATATTATACTTATTCATTAATGGCTTTTCAAATATAAAGGCCAATAGACCCTTTTTCATTTCTTCTAAGGAATTTCAGGTCACTTTTGTTTCCTTCATTCTTTCAATATTTTTTATGATATTTATTTACTTATTTTTATATTAAATTTTTATCAGACAGAAAATTGATATGAAAGTACCATGAGTTCCCATGTAATTCCTCTCTGACACAAAAATTTCTCCTGTTATTTAAATTTTGCTTTAGTGTTGAACTTTGGTTATAATTAATGAAGTAATACGGATGCATTAACTAAAGTCAATACTTTACATTAGGGCTTATGCTTTATACTGTACCTTCTATAGGTTTTCACAAATGTAAAACACATATCCATCATTTCTGTATCACATAGGATAATTTCACTACCCTAAAAATCTTTGTTCCACCTGTTCATACCTCCTTCCCCTTAACTCCTTGGCAACCACTGATTTTTTTACATTCTCCATAGGTTGCCTTTTCCAAATTGTCGCATAATTGAATTCATACAGTATGTAGCCTCTTCAGATCGGCTTCTTTCACTTAAAGTGATTTTAGATCTTATATTTTTATTTTTTCTATTTCTATAGACTTTTTCTTTTTTACTGATGAAAAATACTCCAATATATGAATACCCATCCACCTATTAAAAGACATCTTGGTTACCTTTAAGTTTTAAAAATTATGAATAGAAGTGCTATAAAAATTTGTGTGAGGGTTCTTCTATGGATATAAGTTTGTAACTTAGTTGTGCAAATACTTATAAGTGGAATTGCTGTGTATTATAATCTAATTTTTTAAGAAACTCCCAAACTGTTTCCTTTTTTATGGAATGCTTTTCCCTCAACTATATTCCCTCAATTATATTTCCCTTATAAATATATGTTCTCCAAATATTCTTCTATACTTCTCATACACTGTTCCTGGGAAACAACACATACATAAATGAGTTCACCTAATGCTAAGAGACTCATAAATTTCTACTGAGTAGCCTTGTTTGCGTGTGTTAGTTGCTCAGTCGTGTCTGATTCTTTTTGCCCCAAGGACTGTATCCCACTAGGCCCTTCTGTCCATGGAATTCTCCAGGCAAGAATGCTAGTGTGTGTTACCATTTCCTTCCCAGGGATTTTCCTGACCCAGGGATCGAACCCATGTTTCCTGCATTGTAGGTCGTCTCCTGCATTGCAGGTAGATTCTTTACTGACTGAGTCACCAGGGAAGCCAGAAGCACACCTGCTATTTGGCAATAGTTTTTATTCCTCCCCTTCCTCATGTCCCTTATCTAATAACTAAATAAGATGTGTAGATATAAGCTCTTAATTATCTGTCTTATATGTATGTTTGTCTTCATCATTACTTATATTATCCTAATGCTATATTTAAATGTTTATATTTTGCTCAAAATTACTTTATGGCTCCTCATTGTCTTCAAAGTAAAATCACACCTCAACATGTTTTATGCAGTCATATTTAATATATTTTTCATATCCCTCATTTTCTAGCATGGTATGTATTATTCCAAAAACACTAATGAGCATTTAACTCTTTAAATAGACTCTCTAAATAAAGTTTTCCACATGCTCTTCACACAGCCAGAAATGACTATTCCTCCTCTGTACTTATATTTATTGAAAAAAGTATTTCTATAACAATTTATGCAAGTGTTGCTTCTTCAAGTCTACTCTGACTCTCATTTGCTATCTTGTATTTACACTATAGTTTTTCTAATCTTGTACTATTGTGCTAGAGTTAACCATGTTTTGTCAGTTTTCCTGACTCTTTGTTATGCTAAAAACGTCTTGAAAACAAAAATCTCCTCTTTTCCATCAAGTAGATCCAAAAAACCTAAACAGAGCCTTAAACAGTGTCTAGCAGGTAGTAAATGCTCACTAATTATTTGTTGTTTTAGTAACAGTAAATTATACAGTGACTGAGGCATTTGAATGAGTTGATTTTCAGCTTTAGGGAAGGTCAGCTTATTATATTCTTCTCTTGCAAAAAAAATATGAAGAAAGACACGTGCAATTAGAAAAGAATATTTTGAAGGATTTTGCCTTTTCACATTTGAAAGGGCAAAGATGATATGTGCTTCTACTTCATACAACTTGTGAAAGAGAAAATATTTCTTTTGGACAGAGAAAAATGTGACTAGTTTCTAAAAAACAAAAGTTAAAAAATAAATCTATCTATCTATATATATATATATAGATATTGTTTTGTGAAATGACTTGAGTAAAAGAGAAGTCTGAGACAAAATTTTAATTCAAATTAATTAAATATTTAATATAACACCCCACAACAATTTTATAATTTCAATGATAGTTCAAATGAGAGATATTTTTCAGTGAGTAATACTTCGTCTCTGAACATATGGAAATAATAAAAATTAAAAAAGCAACACAGAGTGGGATTTTTTTCTGTTTAGTTGAGTTTGTTTATGTTTTTGTGCTAAATTTGCAATTGATTTAAATTCTTTTGCATAGGCTAGAAGACTATCAAGTCAAATGAAAAACATTTTAAATTAGTAGGTTCACAGAAATTTTGCTCATCTATGGATTGAGGCTCTATTTAATGTTTGCTAAATATATCTTTTACTGCAGTATGTTTTGATGACTTATCAATGTGCTAATAAACAAAACAGATATTGCCCTTGCAGAAGCACCAGGCACATAAGGGGGAATAAAACTACAATCTTATACATTGAATCTCCAGTGAAAATTGGTTTGCCAAATACTACTAAGTTCAACTACCCCTGGGGAAAACATATGTCTCTTATCTAGTGAGCTTAATAAGATACAGATTTTGAGTAGCAGAGGGCATTGAAAAGCAAATGAACAAACAAAATTTGTATCAGTTATACTACCCTTAAGTGTCCTTGAAAAAGATGCTTGGAAATGCTTTAAATTAGACCAAAAATTGAAAATTGAATGCTTTAGTGCTCTAAGGAAGTTGGTAATTTACACAAAGTTTATTCCAATTTCAAGAATAAATTAATAAATTCCCTCTGGTTAATTTTGGTGGCATATATTTACTTATATTAAAAAAGAAATCCTCTATGTAATAATCTCTTAAATGTTGGTGCTGTGCTGTGTAATGCTTAGCTACTCAGTCATGTCTGACTCTTTGCAAGTCCATGGACTGTAGCTTGCCAGGTTCCTCTGTCCTTGGGGATCCTCCAGGCAAGAATCCTGGAATGGGTTGCTATGCCCTCCTCAAGGGGTTCTTCATAACCCAGGGATTGAACCCAGGTCTCTCAAATTGCAGGCAGATTCTTTACTGTCTGAGCCACCAGGAAAGCCCATGAATCCTGGAGTGGGCAGCCAATCTCTTCTCCAGGGGATCTTCCTGACCAAGGAATCAAACTGGGGTATCCTGCATTGCAGGCAGATTCTTTACCAACTGAACTACCAGGGGAGCCCTAAGTGTTGGTTGTTGTTCTTGTTCAGTCACCCGGTCATGTTGGACTCTTTGCAACTCCATGGACTGCAGCACACCAGACCTCACTGTCCCTCAGCAAGTTCATGTTCATTGTGTTGGTGTGATTTAGTCCAGCCATCTCATCCTCTGATGCCCTCTTCTCCTTCTGCCCTCAATCTTTCCCAGCATCAGAGACTTTTCCAATGAGTCAGTTCTTCACATCAGGTGGCCAAAGTACTGGAGCTTCAGCTTCAGCATTAGTCCTTCCACTGAATATTCAGGGTTGATCACCCTTAAGATTGACCGGTTTGATCTCCTTGCAGTCCAAGGGACCTTCAGGAGTCTTCTAAAGCACCACAGTTCAAAGGTATCAATTCTTTGGCATTCTGAGTCCTCCAGTCCAGCTCTCACAGCCATATGTGACCACTGGGAAGACCACAGCCTTGACTATACAGACCTTTGTTGTCACAGTAACATCTCTACTTTTCAACACACTGTCTAGATTTGTCATTGCTTTCCTGCCAAGAAGCAACCCTCTTCTGATTTCACGGCTGCAGTCACCATCTGCATTGATTTTGGAGCCCCAAAACAGGAAGTCTGTCACTACTTCCACCTTTTCTCCTTCTATTCGCCATGTAGTAATGGCCAGATGTAGTAATGGCCAGATGTAGTAATGGCCAGATGCCATGATCTTAGTTTTTTTTTTTTTTTTTTTTTTTTTTAATATTTAGTCTTAAGCCGGCTCTTTCACTCTCCTCCTTCACATTTATCAAGAGGCTCTTTAGTTCTCTTTAGTTCTCTTTATGCCATTAGAGTGGTATCATCTGTATGTCTGAAGTTGTTATGTTTCTCCTGCCTATCTTGATTCCAGCTTGTAACTCATCCAGCCTGGCATTTCTCATGATGTGCTCCACCTATAGGTTAAACAAACAGGATGACAGCAGACTGCACTGTCATACTCCTTTCTCAATCTTGAACCGACTAGTTGTTCCATACAAGGTTCTAACTGTTGCTTTTTGACCCACATACAGGTTTCTCAGGAGACAGGTAAGTTGGTCTGGTATTCCCATCTCTCTAAGAGCTTTCTACAGTTTGCCATGATCCACGTAGTCAAAGGCTTTAGCATAGTTGATGAAACAAGAGATAAATATTTTTCTGAAATCCTTTTGCTTTCTCTATAATGGAGCAAATGTTGCAATTTGATCTCTAGTTCCTCTCCCTTTTCTAGACCCTGGATACACATCTAGAAGTTCTTGTTTCCCATATCTTGAAGTCTAGCATGCAAGATTTTAAGCATGACCTTACTAGCATGGGAGACTAGTGCAATTGTCTGATTATTAGCACATTCTTTGGTACTAACCTTCTTGGGGATTGGGATGAGGATTGACATTTTCCAGCCCTATGGCCACTGCTGGGTCTTCCAGATTTGCTGACATAGTGAATGCAACACCTTGATGGCATCTTCCTTTAGGGATTTAAATAGTTCTACTGGAATTTCATTGCATCCACTAGCTATATTAAGAACAGTGCTTTTTAAGGTCCACTTGGCTTTGCACTCCAGAATGTCTGATTCTTGGTGACTAACCACACCATCATAGTAATCTGGTTCATTTAGATTCTTTTATACAGTTTTTCCATCTATTCTCTCTATCTCTTCTTGATCTCTTCAGTGTCTACTAGGTCTCTACCATTTTTATCCTTTATTGTGCCCAGTTTTGGGCAGAATGCTCCCATGATGCTTCCAGTTTTCCTGAAGAGATCTCTAGTCTTTCGTCTTTGTTCTTTTCTTCTATTATCAAGCATTGTTCATTGAAAAAGGCCTTCTTATCTCTTCTACGTATTTTTTGGAACTCCGAGTTTAATTGGATGTACCTTTCCCTCTCTCCCTTGCTTTTTTCTTCTCTTTGCTCTTCTGCTATTTGTAAAGCCTCCTCAGATAACCAGTTTACCTTCTTTTCATTTTCTTGGGGATGGTTTTGTTCACTGCCTCCTGTACAATATTATGGACTTCTGCCCATAGTTCTTCAAGCACACTGTTAACTCAATCTAGCCCCTTGAACCTCTTTGTTACCTCTACTGTGAATTCATATGGGATTTGATTTAAGTCATACCTGGCTGTCCTATTGTTTTTCCTGGTTTTCTTTAGTTTAAGGTGAATTTTGCTATGAGAAACTGATGATCTGAGCCACAGTCAGATCCAGATGACTGTATACAGCATCTCCATCTTCAGCTGCAAAGAAAGTAACAGTTAGATTTTGGTATTGACCATTTGGTGAAGTCCATGCATAAAGTCATCTTGTGTTGTTTAAAAAGGGTATTTCCTATGACTAGTATTAGTGGTACTAAGTGTTTATACTAAATTTTAGTTGTGTGTTCTAAAGAATGACATTTTTTTTTTTTTCTCTAGTGGGTCAAATACTAAATATTTCAGACTTTGTGTGTCATCCAGTCTCTGTCAGAATCATTCCTCTGCTGGTGGAACACAAAAGCAGACATAAACAGTTAATAATTGAGTCTCTCTGTGTTCTGATGAAACTTTATTTATAATAATGTGGTGGGCAGGATTTGGCCACTAGTGTGTAGTTTGCTGATCATTAGCATAGACTGTCAAACATCATCTGTGTGAAAAATCATCTCCAGCTAAGAACCACTCTTCTAGAGAGACCAGGATCAATGCAGTCATGGATACCTGTTACATTCTGTATACTTAAGATATTCTACATTTTAAAATAGATATGTTTTAAAGATATGTTCTCTGAATAGAAGTGCATAGAGTTTAGTGGAACAGAAAATTCAGATGATAAGCACTGTGAGGACAAGAACTCCATAATTACTATTCATCACTAGCTACAGAACCTGATAGAGGGAACTAACAATCAACATTTATCCAAAAGGAAAATGAAGAAAAGTTTGCAAAAATAACTACAATGAACAATGTAGAACTATTTGCAAAGTTTTAAATTACTATCTTTTTTCCCTTAAACACATTTTCTATACTCTCAGACTCTGTGAAGCATGTTTTATTGGGTAAGATAATTCTCTGCTAAGTCTTTGCAATAGGGCATGATGGAAGCTAGAAGGCTGAAAGAGAAAGGAGGAATATGCAGCATTTCGTTGTGGTCTCTTTACTGGTTCTGTTGCCATCACCTTAGCAGAATGTAGTGATGGCTTTCCTAACCATGGCACTTGGTCCCATTATTAGCAACCTCCACATTTATGAAATCAGAATCATAGAACCCAATGCAGAGGGACTTTCTCCTCAAACATCTGAGTTAAAGCTTGAAGGGCTCCTACTCTAAATTTCTTTTTTTTTTTTTTTTTTCTTTTTTAATTTTTATTATTATTTTTTTCCAGTGGGTTTTGTCATACATTGATATGAATCAGCCATGGATTTACATATATTCCCAATCCCGATCCCCCCTCCCACCTCCCTCTCCACCCGATTCCTCTGGGTCTTCCCAGTGCACCAGGCCGGAGCACTTATCTCGTGCATCCCACCTGGGCTGGTGATTTGTTTCACCATAGATAGCATACATGCTGTTCTTTTGAAATATCCCACCCTCACATTCTCCCACAAAGTTCAAAAGTCTGTTCTGTATTTCTGTGTCTCTTTTTCTGTTCTGCATATAGGGTTATCGTTATCACCTTTCTAAATTCCATATACATGTGTCAGTATGCTGTAATGTTCTTTATCTTTCTGGCTTACTTCACTCTGTATAATGGGCTCTAGCTTCATCCATCTCATTAGGACTGGTTCAAATGAATTCTTTTTCATGGCTGAGTAATATTCCATGGTGTATATGTACCACAGCTTCCTTATCCATTCATCTGCTGATGGGCATCTAGGTTGCTTCCATGTCCTGGCTATTATAAACAGTACTGCGATGAACACTGGGGTGCACGTGTCTCTTTCAGATCTGGTTTCCTCAGTGTGTATGCCCAGAAGTGGGATTGCTGGGTCATATGGCAGTTCTATGTCCAGTTTTTTAAGAAATCTCCACACTGTTTTCCATAGCGGCTGTACTAGTTTGCATTCCCACCAACAGTGTAAGAGGGTTCCCTTTTCTCCACACCCTCTCCAGCATTTATTGCTTGTAGACTTTTGGATAGCAGCCATCCTGACTGGCGTGTAATGGTACCTCATTGTGGTTTTGATTTGCATTTCTCTAATAATGAGTGATGTTGAGCATCTTTTCATGTGTTTGTTAGCCATCTGTATGTCTTCTTTGGAGAAATGTCTGTTTAGTTCTTTGGCCCATTTTTTGATTGGGTCATTTATTTTTCTGGAATTGAGCTGCAGGAGTTGCTTGTATATTTTTGAGATTAATCCTTTGTCTGTTTCTTAAGATTTAAAAATTCTAATCCCTTTTGCTCCTTCAGTGTTAGAGATATAGCTATTTCTTGCTGCTGCCTTCTAAGGCAGGAGGTGAACAGAATGACAGAGGATGAGATGGTTGGATGACCTCACTGCCTCAATGGACATGAGTTTCAGCAAGATCCAGGAGTTGGTGGTGGACGGGGAAACCTGGTGTGCTGCAGTCCATGGGGTCACAAAGAGTCAGACATGACTGAGCTACTGAACTGAACTGACTGGACACCTTTTCTCCTCCAGCCTTAGAAGTATAGCTATTTCCTGTTGCTGTCTACCTAAGAAAACACCTTCATCTACATTATTTGCCTTTTAATTTTTTCAATACATAGTTAACAAGTCTGTATATTAAATATTCTTTGCTAAAGTAATTGCTGTGATTTCTATGCCCAAACTGAGTTCTGGATGATACAAACTGAGGGAATCGGAAAAATGGACACCATCCATTCTATGGTAGTAAAATGGAGATAGGAGGGTCAAATGACTTAAAGGGATGATTTGTAATTGGTTCCTGAAAAACTTATAGGTGTTTGACAGACTAACCATGTAAACATTTTTAAGGGTGCATACATGTATGCTAAATCACATGTCATGTCCAACTCTTTGTGACTTCACAGACTACAGCCCACCAAATGCCTCTGTCCACAGGATTCTCCAGACAAGAATACTGGGTTATGGTGTGCTTCTCTAGGGGATCTTCCAAAACCAGAGTTCAAGCCCATGTCTCTTGTGTCTCTTGCATTGGCAGATGGTTTTGTTACCAGTAGCACAGCCTGGGAGGTCCTCATTAAGTTTATTTGAAGGAAAAGATAATGAGCCTCCTGGGGAGGGGGGTCAGGGGCAGACACAGAACTGTGAAATAGCAAATTTAGAGACTGTGAGAATATTTTAATAAGTGGATAGGAAACATTAATGTGATTATGATGGGCTAGGGTGATACAACACTGGGTATTCTAGGGTATCAATCATTCACTCAACTGTTGTGCTAAATTTATGGAGTAAACAAAATAGAATATGTCTATAAAGGTATAGCATATTCAGTCTAGCTGAAAGATTGATGCTAAAGATTTAATTTTACTAATAATTATATAATTAAAAATTCCCCAGAGAAAAATAAATGGAAATTCAGATAGCTAGAATGAAGAATTAGTAAGAAACTTTTAAATTAAGATGTGGTAAGGAAATCAGAAAAGGCAAAAGAACCAGAGATCAAATTGCCAACATCTGCTGGATCACTGAAAAAGAAAGAGAGTTCCAGAAAAACATCTATTTCTGCCTTATTGACTATGCTAAAGCCTTTGACTGTGTGGATCACAATAAACTGTGGAAAATTCTGAAAGAGATGGGAATACCAGACCCTCTGACCTGTCTCTTGAGAAACCTGTATGCAGGTCAGGAAGCAACAGTTAGAACTGGACATGGAACAACAGACTGGTTCCAAATAGGAAAAGGAGTACACTGAGGCTGCATATTGTCACCCTGCTTATTTAACTTATATGCAGAGTACATCATGAGAAATGCTGGGCTGGAAGAAGCACAAGCTGGAATCAAGATTGCTTGGAGAAATATCAATAACTTCAGATATGCAGATGATACCACCCTTATGGCAGAAAGTGAAGAGGAACTAAAAAGCCTCTTGATGAAAGTGAAAGAGGAAAATGAAAAAGTTGGCTTAAAGCTCAACATTCAGAAAACTAAGATGATGGTATCTGGTCCCATCAGTTCATGGAAAATAGATGGGGGAACAGTGGAAACAGTGTCAGACTTTATTTTTTTGGTTTCCAAAATCACTGCAGATGGTGATTGCAGCCATGAAATTAAAAAACGTTTACTCCTTGGAAGGAAAGTTATGACCAACCTAGATAGTGTATTAAAAAAGCAGAGACATTACTTTGCCAACAAAGGTCCATCTAGTCAAGGCTATGGTTTTTCCAGTGGTTATGTATGGATGTGAGAGTTGGACTGTGAAGAAAGCTGAGCACTGACAAATTGATGCTTTTGAACTGTGGTGTTGGAGAAGACTCTTGAGAGTCCCTTGGACTACAAGGAGATCCAGCCAGTTCATCCTAAAGGAGATCAGTCCTGGGTGTTCATTGGCAGGACTGATACTGAAGCTGAAACTCCAGTACTTTGGCCACCTCATGCGAAGAGTTGACTCATTGGAAAAGACCCTGATGCTGAGAGAGATTGGGGGCAGGAGGAGAAGGGGACGACAGAGGATGAGATGGCTGGATGGCATCACCGACTCGATGAACATGTGTTTGAGTAAACTCCAGGAGTTGGTGATGGACAGGGAGGCCTGGCGTGCTGCGATTCATGGGGTCGCAAAGAGTCAGACACAACTGAGTGACTGAACTGAACTGAACTGAAAGAAATCTTTTCTGAGGAAGTGACATTTAAGCTAAGAACCAAATAGGAAAAATGATTTTGGCAGAATTAGGAAGAGAGTTTGCTGTAAATATGGGCCTTACCCTGGGCTTGGTTGAAAGATTTAAGTATGAAAGTTGCATGATCTTAGTTGTTTTTTAAACCTAGAGTCTGTCATACAGAATGAAGTAGCACAGAAAGAGAGAAACATGTAGTGTATATTAATAAATATATATGGAATCTAGAAAAACGGTCTTGATGAAACTATTTGTAGGGCAGGAATAGAGACACAATCATAGAGAACAAACTTAGAAACAGTGGGAGAAGAAATGGATGGGATGAATTGAGAGAGCAGCATTAGCATATATACACTTAGTTTGGTTCAGTTCAGCTGCTCAGTCATGTCCGACTCTTTGTGACCCCATGGACTGCAACATGCCAGGCCTCCCTATCCATCACCAACTCCTGGAGTTTACTCAAACTCATGCTCATTGAGTCGGTGATGCCATCCAACCATCTCATCCTCTGTCGCCCCCTTCTTCTTCTGCCTTCAATTGACATATACACTACCAGGTGTAAAACAGATAGCTAGTGGAAGCCTAGTTTAAAGCACAGGTTGTTCAGGTATGCTCTGCGATGACCTAGAGGGGTGTGATGGGGTAGGAAGGAGGCAGGCTTAAGAGAGGAGAATATATGCATACAAATGGCTGATTCACATTGATGTACAGCTGAAACTAACACAACATTCTAAATTAATTGTGTTCATATATATATATATATATATATATATATTACAGTTACCTTGTAGCACAAATAGCTTTGAAAAGATCAGCCTTTCTTTCCAGAAGCTATGTTATAGGCAAATTATGGTGAAAGATTTATGGAATTTTGCAACACAGGTGGAAAGGAAGGAAAGCCTGTGTGTGTAGTTCTGAAGATAACTTTGAGCAATTAAGATAGAGTTAGTTTCATAGATATGGGAGATGGAAAGGGGTGGGATAAAATTCAGCTATAATTACAGCTTTCTGAATTTGGTGCTAATATGGCCCAGATTATGCTATTTACCAAGATTAGCAATATAGGGTGATAAAGGATTTATTTTCAAATTTATGGATATGTCTATTAGATGAAGCTAGTCATTTATTTATGTTATTTAACTTTTCTTTTTTTTGATAATCTGTCAGATTGACCTTTTAGTTGCTGAGAGAGGTGTTCAAAAAGCTCCGAGAGCCATAATGGATTTTCACAAATTTGTTTGAAATTCTAATAATAGTATAATAGTTATATGTGTTCTGTTATTTGTTTTTAGCTAATATTAAGTGAGAATAATTGTAACCAGTTATTTTAAATTTTTTTGACAAACCAACACTGACTTTACCTCCTATTTCAGTTCCTCTCTATTACTCTGCTTGAGCCACATTCTCCTCTACCTTGTTATTTGGAATATACCTAGCTCCTTTCTTAGACCTCCTGCAATTACTTGTTTTGCCTTCTTTCTGAACAATCTTGACTAAACATGATTTTCTTAAACTGTCTTTTGAAATGCCAACTTATTTAATAAATCTTCCTTGGGAACTTTATATAAAATAGTATTTCACTACATCAAAATCCATTCAGTTACTATGCTGCATTTTCATTTCTAGCTCTTATCAATGAATTATTTATTTGTTTCCCATTGTTGATCCCCACTAGAGTATGAGCTCTGTAACAACTAGAATTTTATCTGCTTCTGCTTTATTGTATCCCTGGTGTAGGAGTTTAATAAATATTTACTGAAGAACAAATATGAATTAAATATTTTAACACTACACAATAGCTTTCTTTATTAATAGCTTTGGTTTGAAATCTAATTGGTATTATATTAATGCAGCACAGTTGTTCCTAACTGGGGGTGATGAAGGAAATGACAACCCACTCCAGTATTCTTCCCTGGGAAATCCCATGGACAGAGGAGCCTAGTGGTATACAGTCCATAGGGTCACAAAAAATTGGACACTACTGAAGTGATTGAGCATGCAGTGTAACCCAGTGCTTCTCACCTGGTTGGCGGCGGGGGGGGGGGGGGGGGGGGGCGGCTGTTGTAATCTAAGGGTGATTTTATAATATCTGGAGATATTTTTGGTTGTTACAACAGGAGGAGGGTAGTGCTACTGACATCCACTGTGTATAGGTCTGGGATGTTGCTAAACAACCTGCAAGGACATACCTTTATAACAAAGAATTACGCATGAAATACCAATAGTGTCACTGTTGTGAAACCTTGATATAGCCACTCCATTTCCACTTTGATTAGCATGTTCTTGTATCACTTTACTTTACTTTCAATCCTATTGTGAGTTTATGATTTATATATGCATTTCATTAAATTATTGCCTATGTTTGCATTTTTATATTTTAATTAGTTAATCTGTTTAAATTCACCATGGTGCTTGGTATATTTGGAACACTTTTGTATATGCTGATTATCTCTCTTTCTCATTCTATTCTTTCCTGACTTCTTTTATATTGATAAAAGAATGTTTTTAGAGTTTTTAAAAACTTTTTATCAAAATATAATATAGACATCAAAATGCACATAAGTGTAAAAATCAGTGAATTTCACAAGTTTAACATACCTCTATGTCCAGCACTCCGATTAAGAAATGGGATTATCACCATCTCCCCATGTGGTCATGCTCCCTACTAGTCTCTAGCTAATCACGAAGAACCACTATACAGACTTTTTAGCAGCATAGAGAAAGTTTGTTTTTTTTTTTTTTTTTTTTTGGTATGTTAGTTGAATAGATTTATAGAGTATGTGTCATTTTTTTCTGATTCTTCATTCAATACTGTGATAAAGAATCATTCTTATTTTCCATGTATTGCAGACTTTATGTTCTTGTGGCTCTATCACATTTTGTGAATCTACCAGAGTTAACTTACTCATTCTATGTCTTATAAGCATTTGAATAGTTAACAGTTTCAGATGATTATGTGATTATGTGTGTACTGCTATACACACTAGAACAAATCTTTTGTTAAACCCATGTCCACATTAAATTTGAGGATACACCTTTAAGTAAAATCATCAAATAATTTTCCAAATTGGTTGTACAAATGTATACTCTGACAAATGGTACACAGAATTCTGGTTGCTCCCCGTTCTTACCAACAATTAATATTTTTCATGTTTCATTTGGTACATTCTGGGGTTTAGAGCATTGTGGTGTGATTTTATTGATAGCTGATTAAGTTGAACAATACTTTTACCTATATTAATTAGGTATTTTGATATCTTTTTGGTGAAGTATCTTTTTAAAATCTTTATATCTTTTTTTCCTCTTTTTTTTAATTAAGCTTTTTTCTAATTGATTTATTGGAGAACTTCATATGTTTTGCATTTGTCAAATATATGCATTTTGAATATCCTTTTCCTCTTGAGGGTTTGCCAATAAGTTGGTTTTTAATCACTTTAGTTCTTCTCTATTGGTTTAGAGTACATGCATTCTATTTTAACTATTACCTTTGAAATTTTAACATACACAGGATTCTATATGTACTTCCAACACTGCATTCAAAAGGATGTATTCTTTTACCCATTCACTCATCCTATGAGAGATATGCTATCTTTGTTCTATTTTCTTTCTTTCTTTTTTAATTCTACAAATTAGACATTAACTTATCATTATTTTATATAGTCCATGTTTCATAAAGTCCATCCAAACATTGCATACTTTCTTGTATTTCAGTTCTGTGTAAAGTTGCTTCCTTTTGAAGCAATCCTTTAGAATGGTGATTCTAATATTTATCATACAGAAAAATAATGTGGTAGACTTGTTGAAACAGAAATTGCTGGGCAACTTAAAAGTGCAGACTCCTTCAGGGTGACGGGTCTGAGGAAGAACGTGGAGGTGACCCACTGGCCTCATTAGTCTCTCTGGATAGTCACGGTCAGCTCCTGGATGTAGACTTAGAAGCCTGACCCCCCTGCAGCATCTTCTGAAGCATGCAAATGGGCCTCCTTCTGAAGTATGCTAATAAGCCTCAGTCAGGGAAAGGTTGGAAATGGGGTGTTTCTATCTACTGCCTCTGTGCTCGGCCTGAAACTCTGTGCTAAGGAGTCAGAAAGAGCCCTCGGGCACTAATTAAGAAATATTTCTTTTTTGCAGTTGTACTGTGGGTCTGGACATCAGCCTTATTGGGTTTCAGAGCTTCAGGTGGAAGTTGTATAAGTTGAGGTGCTAGATATTGGGTCCAATCCCTTTGCTCCTCAAGTTCAAGCTGAGAGTGTGAGTTCCCTTCTGATTGTACGATGTTGTGCTGGGGACGTGGATTAGGTGACAGTGTGTTTGGGCCTTTTGTACCCATTTCAAGGTGGGTAATCACCGATGCAATGGACATGAACTTGGTCAAACTTCCGGAGGTGGTGAGGGACAGAGAGGCCTGGTGTGCTGCCGTCCATGGGGTCACAAAGAGTTGGACGTGACTGGGTGACAGAACAACAATCTCTCCTTCAGCTGATGTGTATGAGTTACTCACAGAGCTTCTGGACATTAGTTGGTGGGAATTGCTCCAAGTGTGGCTGTACCTCAGGGGCCTCCTATTTGACCGTGTTGGAACAGAACTAAGTCTTTCTTTTCACTATTTCCTAATCTTGTCATCAAACCTCTTCCCTCACAGTAAGCCACATCTCAGTAAATGGAACCTCACATCTTCAGGTGCTTAGGTCAAAAATTTGGTAAGTCTTTAAAAAATATTTTCTCGCATTACTCTTTTTTATCATATTGCACTGCACGCATACTCTAGTTACATTGAACTTCTCACTGTTCCTAAAACAGACCAACAAGCCCTTCCTCTTAGGGCTTAAAAAAAAAAGAGAGAGAGAGAAACATTATTTTATTGAAATATAGTTGATTTACAATATTGTGTTAATTTCTTATGCACAGCAAAGTGATTCATACATACACGCATTATATATGTATATATATATATTTATATTCTTCTTCATATTCTTTCTCATTGTGGTTTATAACAGGATATTGAATATAGTACTGAGGCTGTACATTAGGACCTTGTTGTTGAGGCTTTTGGCATTTACTATTTCTTCAGCTCTTCCTCTAGGCACATTCATGACTTGCTGTTTTTCCTCCTTCAGGTCATTGTTCCTATGACACAATCCGTAAGACTCTCCTTGGACACATTATAATATTAGAACCCATTCTAGCACATTTCCTATCTTCTTTTATATATTTTCTTAGCATGTATTATTCTTGCTTAGTGTTCTACAAGGGAAAGGGTTATTTTCTTTCATTCTCAATACTATATTTCTAGTGTCCACAACAGTGCCTGGCACACAATATTGAATAAATAAATTGACCTTAAGAATCATATTCTTTCATTTCCCTTGTTCTATACTATTACTTGATCTTTTGTTTTTTATTTTAAATTTTTTTTAATACTATGATTCTTTTTTCATTTATTTTTATTAGTTGGAGGCTAATTACTTTACAATATTGTAGTGGTTTTTGTCATACATTGACATGAATCAGTCATAGATCTACATGTATGTAGATCTTTTGCTTTTTAAACTTTTAAAAAATTGATTACTTGTATATAGATTTTCTTTTCCCCCTAATTAAAGAGACCATAAGCTCCTTTGTGATCATAGCTGTATTATTTTAAAATCTAGGTTTGAGGTAAATAGTTCAGGGAGGTGTTTATTTACTCATTTATCAATTTCTGTAAAATCTTTACAATAATAATGTACTGTGTAGAATTAATGTTTCATTTAATGATTTATTCATGTCGAATTTGTTACGTGCTCAAGATATATGATTTTATTAATGAACAATGGAAATTTTCATTAATATTTCACTTTTCCCCTAATTCACAATAGATTATATAATCATTACTTCCTTATTATACATATTGTTCAAATATTTAGTAACTTGTATCTTATTATTTACTCATATTTAATCTCTTAGGTTATTAAAGATAAATTATACTTCTAAAACCTAAATTATTATGCTGTTCTCTTTACTTACTCCTGCTTTTTTGAGTATTTCTGGGGACAGAATTTTTTAACATTTCAGAATATATAGTTTCTCAATAGTTATTTTGATTTCCTAATAATAGAACCTTTTATTAAAATAAAAAATGGATTAATCTATAGGGTATGTATTTGAAGATAAAGCAAAAAGAGCAACACAATCTGTAGTATATTTAGTGCTCGTTTAGAGTTACCAACATATATGTTCCAAAATGCATCATGAATAAAAGGCTGAGAAAATGAAACACGCCATTTCAGCAAGTGGCAAAAATAAGGTGCTTCAACAGGGCAGAGCTGGCATGAATTAACTGGACTTTCACGTACATGTTTGTCAAAATTATTATAATCCAGTGGAAGAAAGAGTGGACTAGATATTTAGATATTTTTATTTTATTGGTTCTGTTTCTTGATCTTTAAGCTAGAACACACATTAACATTTCTTCCAAATTACTCTAGTGAGTTTGGAAGTATGTATAAATCATGGGAGTCATTTTAATGATTTTTAAGAGCATCTAAATAAAAAGTAGTACAAATTTGCTAAGGAAAATGTTTTCATTAAAAAGTCTTTTGTAGGCAGTCCTATGTGGATTATTCTTAAAACAACTGTAATTTGTTGAAATTAATCCTCCCATTCAAGAGAGGTGAGAACTGTCCATTTTTTTTTTCTGTTTAATTTGTCCTTGTTCTAAATCCTCTACATAGCCATGAAAATCTGATTTGTACATTAGTAAATCCAATAAAATTAAGAGTGACAATGAGGAGTCAGAGGAGCTAAAACTATGCAGAAGAGGCATTAAGAAGGTGGAAAGTACTAGAAATCATCACATATTGGAATGGGGGGTCCTGTGGAAGGCACTGATGTCCATTAAAAGTGTAAAATATCATAATATTACTAGTTTATTTTTAACATCTTGAATTTTACCTTAAAATACACTCAACTAGAGTTTAAACTGCTTGATGGCAGAAGTTATAAATAACTTTTTTTTTTTCACACATGATGAAGCACATGTCACTCAGAGTAGAAATTAAATATCTAATAAATCATGAATGCTACGTTGGATGTTCCTTAACCCTAAATTAAAGCAGCTGTTAAGCATTTTTTTCTTTTTATCCTATAAAACTAAGTTGAAAATACAATACTTGAAAGTCATTCTTCTATCTTATTTTGTAGTATCTCACAGGTAAGTTTCTCAGGAACCAGAAGCCTCTAGAGAACTGGCCAACAGCTGCTCTAATGAATTTTGTTTCTCACGGGGAAGTACTTTGTAATGTCGTGCATTACTCTACAAGAACTACTGCAAAGATTATTGAAAAATTTGAAGATATGCTTTCATCCCAGACACATCTGCTTAAGCTCTTTCAACTACTCAGTAGAGGCAGCAACAAGATATTGTGCTGAGTACAGCATGTCTGCATGCGCAGGGGAGAGAGACACACACAGAGAATGAGAAAAAGAAACAGAAATGTTTAAGCTAAAGTTGTTAAAGTTTAGGCCCTCAAAGTTGAGTAAGAACTGTGTATTTCCCATTCTTTCTTGAAAAAAAAAAAAAAAAAAGAGCAGAATGTGTGAAAATGAATACTTTTATAGTTTTCTTTGAGGGAAAATCTCTCTAGATATGTACATTTAAATTAACTAATTTATAAATTTCTAACATAGAAAATCCTTGTCTCTATGTCATCTCAATTGAAAATTGATTTTTTCAGCCAACAAAGACCAATTCGATGAGAAAAAAAATTATTATCTCATAAGTTATTATTGTTCATTTTCATTTTGAGTACATAAAAATGAGGACAGAAATGTATAGTTCATTTGGAAATCCTCGCTACAGCTACCCTTCAAGAACAATAGCTAGTAAAAAAGCCTTTTACACCTTCTTCAATCTAGTTTGTCTTCCTCTCATTCCAGCAACAGAATAAGCACGTTAAATTATATTCAAAATGAACATCTATTGAACCTTAAGAAGTGGTTCAGGGTGAAGTGTGGACAAAAAATCCTGGCGACGGCATAGTTTTCATGCAGGAGTGAACAGACTGCAGAGACAAAACTGGATTCGAAGCCAGTGATTCCAGAAGGAGGCTTTCACTGCAAAACTTGCCTGTTGTCTCACAGGGCTTCTCTAGAGTCACTGAAATTTGCAAAGACAAACGTTGTTGCTCTTCTAGTTCCTCTTCCAAGCATCATTGGGGAGTTCATCGGGCCATTGAATAAGGGAACACACATTGAATCATTCTATAAATGAAATTAATTAAGACAGGAGTGTTGGAAGAAAAGTGAATTAAGCCTAAAATAATTTCAGGTTTTAAACTGCTTGTTCAGTTCAGTTCAGTTGCTCACTCGTGTCGGACTCTTTGGGACCCCATGGACTGCAGCACGCCAGGCCTCCCTGTCCATCACCAATTCCCGGAGTTTACTCAAACTCATGCCCATCAAGTTGGTGATGACATCCGACCATCTCATCCTATGTCATCCCCTTCTCCTCTCGCCCTCAATCTTTCCCAGCATCAGGGTGTTTTCCAAGAGTCAGTTCTTCGCATCAGGTGGCCAAAGTATTGGAGCTTCAGCTTTAGCATCAGTCCTTCCAATGGATATTCAAGACTGGTTTCTTTTAGAAATGAAAGATTTGATATCCTTGCAGTTCAAGGAACTCTCAAGAATCTTCTCCAACACCACAGTTCAAAAGCATTTATTCTTGTGCTCAGCTTTCCTTATGGTCCAACTCTCACGTCCATACATGACTATTGGAAAAACCATAGATTTGACTAGACAGACCTTTGTTGGCAAAGTAATGTCTCTGCTTTTTAATATGCTGTCTAGGTTGGTCATAGCTTTTCTTCCAAGGAGAAAGTGTCTTTTAATTTCATGGCTGCAGTCATCATCTGAAATATTGAAATATTAGAATTCCCTAGTATGATGCTGGTCCTGATCAGTTTTGTTATGTTCAAGATGTTAGAAGAAATTTGATAGTACCTTTCTTAATGTCCAATGATAAAATCAGAAATGTGGAAGCCAAATGTTAAGTATTAATGATGCTTACATATTTCATTTATATTTTGGATAATAGAAAGTTTAACAGAGTTAATACAATTTCTTAAAATTGCCAATTATGTTAGAAAATATTTACAATTGCAGTTATCATATACATATATATATATATATATATATATATATATATATATAGCATTCAAGTTTGCAACACCAGGGAGTAACTAAGTAGTGCTTTAGTGCTTTAAATTTAGATTTCTATGAATCCAAAACTTTCTCTTTGTATAACACAGAACATTGTCTTACAAATAAATAAAGGCATGCATCTCAGTTTGCTTTCTACCTTACACCAGGAATACGTATGGCAAGGTATGTATGTTACCTATGCTCTCTCCCAGTTAGAGAAAAAAAATATTTATTTTTCCTGACATTCTACCAATCTCTTACTTTATTTCCCTTTCATATAGGCTTAAACCCCTGAAGAAAATAACTCCTAAAGTGTCTTCTGGCAAGCAATTTTATTGTATCCACTTGAGGCTATAGCAACACTTCAGCAAGAGTACATTTATGGGAAAGCCAGAATGAAATTAAATAACCCAGTAACTCATTTTTATCATATTTATACAACACTTTACATTTGCACAGTGCTATACAATTATCTTCACAGCTTCTGTGTGAACTTTATTATCTATGTGCTATCATATGAAGTGGAAATTGAAGCACACTGAAGTTAGGTCACTCCCCCAAGGTGATATGAAAGTATTCTGAGAAGCTGAGAGTTCAAGAAACATCTATTGCACAAAAGCAGAAGATATTCAAAGTTGTTTTGTGCAAGTAGAATTAAATAAAGACAATACTTAATGTGAAAAAAGCAAAAATATATTTGAAGTTCAGTCATCAGTTTAGGAATAACTTTCTATATATGGAAGCAAGACTATCAAGACTGAATTTTTTTCAGACACCTGTACTCTCTAATCCCTACACACAAAATATAAAATAATGAGCTTATATTTTGAATACTATGTTTAAATACAGTATAAAGTCATGGTTTGGGTAAACTAATTCTAAAATAATGTAATAAACTAACTTAAAATATCTAAAGACAATAGTTAAGCAAAATAGATATCATTGTAGTGGAAGGTGATTCAAAGTTGTTATAAAACTACACAGAGGTATGATAATTATGTTATCGTGTGGTTAACCAGATCAAACAAAATTCATGAAAGGAGATGCCGTTCCAAATTTTTAATTTATATTGGAGTATAGTTGATTAAAAATGGTGTGTCAGTTCCAGACGAATGGCAAAGTTATTCAGTTATATAGATACATATATCTATTCTTTTTCAAAATATTTATCCACTTAGGCTACTACCAACTCTTGGGCTGAGTTCCTTATGCTCTACAGTAGGTCCTTGTTGGTTATCTATTTTAAATATAGCAGTGTGTACGTGTCCATCCCAGACTCCCAAACTCCTATCCCTCACCCACCACTGCCCCCTGGTAATCATAAATCTGTTGTCCAAGTCTGTGAATCTGTTTCAAATAAGCTTATTTGTACCTTTTTTTTTTTTTTTTTAAAGATTGCATATAAACAGCTATACCAATTTACATTCCCTCCAACACAGTAGTAGGAGGGTTCCTTTTTCTCTACATCCTCTCCAGCATTTATTGTTTGTATATTTTCTAATGATGATCATTCTGACTGGTGTGAGGTGATATCTCATTGAATTTTTCCTCTCATAGTTGAGATAATTTCTTCGAAATTTGGAAATACATGCACAATTTTAAAGGACATGTTATAAATAGAAATCAAGCCCACTAAGCACATAAATAATGGTTCTTGTAGGCTAATTTTTAAAAAGAATGAAAACTGTTCTTAGCAAAGACTGGAGGAGCTGCAAGTGAATAAGTACAGAAGATAATTTTAAAATAAAAAAATCAAAATATAAATTAAAATAAATTATACATTATTACCAGTATTTAAAATCAATTGATAACATGCTATATGATTTCTTATTTAAAAATTTTTAATTTTACATTTTTTTTCAAGCAAATACTTTTTCATAATAGGATGTATATGGCCTTAGGGAATCCATTCTCGAGTGGATAAAATCCATATGTCCTGATGTGCCAAAATGGCTCTCATGACCTTACCTTTTTGGGAATCTGAGTCTCATTCCCTATTTTGGATCAGACTATATGTTTAACTTGCAAGAACTCTGCTGGAATACATTAGAAAGCTATACTTGCATCTACCTCCTTTGCTCTGTGTTATCATTACAGTAGTATCAACTTAAGAAACTGCTACCCTGTCTTGCAGTTCGTACTTTATATCCCTTGAGGGCAACATATGCTATATTTATGTCTTTTTGCAGGAATAAACTATTGTTCCACTTTTAGGTTGAGTGCTGAGCAAACATTTTGAATAGATTTGCCAGTTGTCCCATGACACTCTCATTTGTTAATCTTCTTCAATCTGTTTTCATATTCATCAGTTAAGACCAACTATATATTTCAATCTTATTGGATAGACACTTCTATTTTTGAGAAAAATTTTGTCATATGTTTGAGATTACGGCCTTTTGAGTCAAACAAGTCAATAATTAATCTAATTAGTGATTGTGTCAGTTTGATTTAGTTTGTAAGCTTTCTGATATTTTTGGAAACCACTCAATGATAAGTTAGATCTCAGGATTCATGCAATCTCTAGTCCTCATGCTGTGTTGTCCCATGCTTACTCATTCAGTCATGTCCAATTCTTTGTGACCCCATGGACTGTAGGCTGCCAGGTTCCTCTGTCCATGGGGATACTCCAGGCAAGAATACTGGAATGGGTCACATGCCCTCCTCCAGGGGGTCTTCTCAATCCAGGGATCAAACCCAGGTCTTCCACACTGCAGGCAGATTCTTTACCATCTGAGCCACCAGGGAAGCCCAAAATTGCTAGAGTGGTAGCCTATCCCTTCTCTGGGGGATCTTCCTGACCCAGGAATCGAACCAGGGTCTCCTGCATTGCAGGGAGATTCGTTACCAGATGAGCTATCAGGGAAGCCCAATCCCCAACCTACCAGCCAATAAATCAATATTGTGTGCACTTTAGAGTTCCAGAAACTGAGGCTCAAAAAGTCAAATGTCTAGCTCTAAGTTATCAGAGTTCTTGGTTATCTAATATGAAGCATTTCAGTACTTCCATTGTTCTCTATACCTGTTCTCCCTTCCTTTCTACTATTACATATTTAAATATTCTGCTTCCATTTCTTAGATTTAGCAAACAACCTCTATACCAAATCACATTAACTTTTTATTTATGTTCATCTATAATGACCCTCATACCTATTACCTACCAAAATAAGGGAAGATTTTGAACCCTCCAAATGTATCTTGCATTCTTTTAAGTACCTGAGCGATTTCATCATGGCATGTTTTATTCTTTTAATAAAACACATCTTCCTAGCAAAAACTAGATGCTGCTGTATAACCTGGAAATTAAATTGTGTATGTGTATGTGTGTTTGTTTGGTGTGGGTAGGGGAAATGTCTTGAGGCATTGATAGCATGATCTTACAAATATATGTAAATAGCTGCTTTGTACAAAAGTATATGGAATTTTGAATGTTATATTGGGTAGGCTTACCTATTGGGAAGGCAGCTCAAAGAGATTATGTGATCAAGATTTAAGCATGAGTTTCTACACTGACATCTCACGTTACTCTTAGGAAACTGACTCTTTCAACAACAACAGAAAATAACCTCAGAGTTAGTATCTCCCTACCCCCTCAGGATTTCAAACCACACTGCGGTGAAAAAGCTGTATCCTGAGCCATGCATTCTCATTATCAGAATTATCCTGACTGAAAAAAGATGTAATCACCAACAGGACCCATTATATCCAGCTAAGTATTCTGGATTGATGACTATTTTTCTGACTGAATCTCTTATGAAATGAGGTAAACCTGTCAAGACATAGAAGACTCAATCATCTACAAAAGGGAAAGCTTCCCAGGTCACCAGTAACTGTTGTCATATCTGCATGCTGCTTTGCTCATATCCAATCTCCAATCCTTCAGAACTTTCCAGATCATTCTGCGGTGGCCCCTAGAGCTCAAGGACTACTATACCAAAGTCTTCCTAACCACATAAGTTGCTTGAGTTAACTGAAGACTTGCTATCCTCAGAAGACAAAATTTCTCCTATAATCTACTGAAGACAGCTTCTTTGCAATACCCTGCTATGCAATGCCTTAATATACTCACTGCTGCTGGCTCCATGTAATTTATCTTCTTTCTTACTTCTTAAACTATCGCTCTTGTGAAGCAGATAGTACCAAAATATATGGTAACTTATTCCTCCCAAATGAATAATCATTAGAATTTCCAGTCATCCGTTTCTATCAGTAAAATCTTCAGTATATGAATTACTGACATTTGCTCTATCCACCCCCTTTTCATCAGCCTAACCTATTTTATTAACATTCTCCTTTCTTCCCATTTAGCACCCTCCCCCAATGCCTGTGTTTTTTCATCATTAATTAGGGTCCCTACTCCAAAATTTCAAATTTCATAATCTGCCTTTAGGCAACTATGTTCATCTGAGCAAATTTTCAGCAGTATTAATATTTGCATCCATTTAACCAACCCCATTCCCTGTCATTCATTACTACTCTATCCCCATCATATCTTCTCTTTACTCCTTTTATGTATAACTTATACTTCAGGGCTGCCTGTTACATAGCACGACACATCGAGTGGCTTAAAACAAAAATGTGTTGTCTTACAGGTTTGAAAGCAACCTGTGATATCAAGGTGTTGGCAGGAGCATTTTGCCTCTGAAACTTGCAGAGGAGAATTCTTCCTTGCTTCTAGAGCTTCCAACTTTTGTGGCCTCTTGGACTGTAGCCCACTAGGCTCCTCTGTTCACGGGATTTCCTAGGCAAAAATATTGGAGTGAGTAGCCATTTTGTTCTCCAGGGGATCTTCCTGACCCAGGAACTGAACCTACGTCTCCTGCGGTGCAGGCAGATTCTTTATCACTGGGCCACCAGGGAAACCCTTAAGCATTTTGTTACTTTCAATCAATTCTCTTTTTCTAAATAATGTTCAATGTCAATATCTCTATATGTAAATATTGTACATTGCTAAACCACTACTGTATAATTTCCATTCTTAATTTCAAATTATTTAATTATGTGGTTTTGGGGTTATGTGCTCTCTTAATCACTTGACTCCAATGTTCTGAAAATATTCTTAAGCAATGCATCCTGTTATCTATTAACTCAATTTTCTTTTTTCTAGAAACCTCACTGTTAGAGCCCTATGATTTCTTTTTTCTAATTTAGACTCAATGTTCACTACACAAATCTTATCTTAGGACTTTTCTGATATCATCATCCTAAGAGCTTGCTTCACTTATCATCTGTTTTAGATATCCTGCTTTTTGCATTTCCAAGTGTTGCCCCTTCATGATTTTTCATATCCTTGTTTTACCGGTACACAATATGCATTGTCTTCCTGGGTAAAATTGTTAACATATGATATTGCAAATAATATGATATATGATGATGTGCATTTCTACTCATACTTTGTAATAAAAGTATACTTTATTGTTCAGAGTTCTAGAGTGAAAGTACTTTTCCCTCAAAATTGCTCAGTTGTCTCTAGCTTCCCCTGATTCTGAATATTCAGTTAGATTTAAAAGAATTTTTCTCCATAGTTTAAAAAAAAAATCTTCTCTTTTAATTTTTTTAATTTTCAATAATTATTATCAAACAATTCCAGAATTCAAAAAAGTTCTAAAATGTTATAGCATAAGTCCATTTACCTACTAGTTGAAACAATATGTTCTGCAATTATAGTTGCATTATAGCTATCCTACCATAAGGAAATGGATCAAAGAGTATGCATATTTTCAATAACATTAGATATTGGTAAACTGCTCTTCTCAGAGGTTTTTCCAATTCAGCTTCATCAGCAGTATATGGGAATTGCTTTCTTTCTATATCTTTCCCAACACTTTATATTCTCGTTTTAAAATTCTGCCCATGTCAAAGGCCTGAAATACCATATGATTATTTTTTGTTTGTTTTATTCAAAAAGCAGGTTTTATTCAGTGACAGAAAACTATAAGGGAAGGCTGCATTAAGACAATATATATGGTTATCAGTACATGGTAATTGGTTTTAAAATTATGATATTATATACTAAAAGCATTTCCTATTCTTAGATAGGTTCAGGTCTGAAATTTATTTATTTATTTTCTTTTTTAAATTGAAGTATAGCTGATTTACAGTGTCGTGTCAGTCTCAAGAGTACAGCAAAGTGATTTAACTATACATATATATGTGTATGGGCTTCTCTGGTAGCTCAGCTGGTAAAGAACCCCCTGTGATGCAGGAGGCCCTGGTTCGATTCCTCAGTCAGGAAGATTCCCTGGAGAAGGGATAGGCTACCCACTCCAATATTCTTGGGCTTCCCTGGGGGCTCAGAATTTAAAGAATCTGCCCACAATGCAGAAGACCTGGGTTTGATCTCTGGATTGGGAGGCTTCCCTGAAAAAGGGTTATGGAAACCCACTCCAGTATTTTTGCCTGGAGAATCCCCATAGTCAGAGGAGCCTGGTGGGCTACAGTCCATGAGGTTGCAAGGTATCAGACACAACTGAGTCGATATGCACAATACAGCATATATGTAAATATATTCTTTTACAGATTCTTTTCCCTTATAAGTTATTTCAAAATAATAGTTTCTTGTGCTATACCATAGGTCCTCATTGGTTATCTATTTTACAGATTAGTTCCGTTCAGTTCATTTCAGTCACTCAGTCGTGTCCAATTCTTTGTGACCCCACGGACTGTAGCACACACACAGGTAGTGTGCAGATGTTAATGCCAGACTTCTAATTTATCCCTCCTCCAACCCTTTTCTCTTTGGTAATCATCAGTTTTGTTTTGTTTCCTGTGTCTGTGGGTCTATTTCTGTTTTATTAATAAATATATATATATATATATATATATATATATATACATTAGACTTATTTGTATCGATTTTTAGACTCCACACACAAGTGATATCAATATAATATCTATCTTTCTCTTTCTGGCTTACTTTATTCAGTATGATAATCTCTAGGTCCATCCATGTTGCTGCAAATGGCATTATTTCATTCTTTTTTATGACTGAGTAATAGTACTCTGCATGTATATACTACATCTGCTTTCTTCAGTCTCCTGCTGAAGGACATTTAGGTTGTTGTTATTATTTTAATTTGCATTTGTTTGGCTTCCATTGAGTTAGAACAACATACTTTCTTATGTTCCATGCTTTTTCCTCTCCTACATACAGCACTTTTAGTGACTACATATCAGTAGATTCCAGAGGTGAGGCATAGATGATATTGATCTCTCTTGCATTGAATTTTAGAATGTCTTTTCCATTTCTGATCTGTGAAGACATTCAGTTTGTTTCTTTAGCTCAATTATGTGCTTTGAATGTACATATACATGTATTTGGGCTTTCCACAGTGACAAAGGGGTGAAGAATCTGCCTGCCACACAGGAGCCACAGGAGATGCGGGCATGATCTCTGGGTCAGGAAGATCCCCTGGAGGAGGACATGGCAACACACTCCAGTATTCTTGCCTGGAGAATCCCTTGGACAGAGGATCATGAAGAGTTAGAGTCTATTGGGTCACAAAGAGTTGGACATGACTGAAGTGACTTAAGACACACACAAACATGTTTTTATACATGTTTGTGTTCATATATACATTTACATATACACATATGTTTCTGGATTTTTAAATTTTATTTCTCTCTGAGAGTTATAAACCATGTCAAAACTACCTTCTATGTCTTTTGCTGTGAATGAGAGTTGAACACTGATTTAGAATTTCTTTGTTATTTATTTATTAGTCATTAAAAGCTTTGAAATATATAACTGGAAAATATCTGAGTTTATAAAAGTTAAAACTATGCAGTATAATACATCAGCTTTTAAGGTAAATTAAGTTGCTTTCTTATGATCTTATATGTTAATTTATGAAATTAAGGTTGCCATATTTATCTAACAAAAATATAAGATGTACAATTAAATTTGAATTTCAGGTAAACAGCAAATCTGTTTAAGTGTAAACATATCCCAAGTATGCCCAAGTGGGGTATTCTGTACTTTTTGCAGCAACATTAATAAAATCCATATTTGTAATTAAATATTTTGGCAAATGTAATGCCATCATTTTAAAAATACTTTCTTGAGTTTTCTGCTCTGGTGGATTTTTCTTCTCCTAGATTTTTCTAATGTATTAAAATCAGAAATAAAATGAATATTATATGATTTTGAATAACAATAGACTGATGACTGTAAAGTGTGACTACATTGGGAGTAGTATACTATGGTGCCTATGAATGCTCTCTCTAGAACCAGATTACTGGGCTAGAATTCTGGCTTCAACATTGTGAATTTAGACATGCTATGTAAACTCTTTGTGCCTTAGTTTCCTCTTCCAGAAATGAGTTAATATGTGCATTAAATATGTGACTCAAAACAATATCTGGTTTCTGAAAAAATCTATAATTTTAGGTATTTTTATCTTCTATCTCTACATTAATTTTTAATATCTATGTATGAGTTTGCATATTTTAAATATTAGAAGATAAGTAGGAATAGTTTAATGATTCTAGACTTGATAGCTTAAATTTAATTCATGAAAGGATACTAAGACAAGCCATCACATTATCAATTTACAATTCCCTAGAATAAGAAAGTATGTGAGCCTTATATTATCACAGAGAGTAGCTCTTTTGAGCCCAATTTGACATGTATCTGTAAAAGAATTACTTTGTATCTAGATAGAATAAGATCAAAATGTTACCTCTATGATTTTCATGTTTATCTTGAGAGTTTACCTTATATCATATTTTCATAAATGATTAAAAAGATGCAATGGAAATTGAAATACTCTTCTATGAACATAACTGTCTAAGAATGCCATTCAGAGAGTCCTTCCCATTAGCTCACTGACAATCTGAGAGTTGCACAAGACTGGTATCGTTTAATTATTATGCTCTCTTCACCACTGGATTCATTTTTAGAATACCACATAAGCCGAGATAATGAAATAGTGAGTTTCACAAGGTGCAAAGTTGTGAGAACTTCAACCTCTGATAAATGTTGTTAGAAAGAAAAATCTGAATGTTAATTGAACCACATGATGAACACAGGTAATGTTTGAACAGCAATCTAATGTATTAGAAGTAATAAGTAAGCAGGAAAAAGTGTTGATCAACATATCCAACTAAAAAGCTAACTAAAAAAAATGAATAAACACACTAAGTTATAGACTATTAATATTGTTTTTTAAAAGATATAAATAATAAAAAATAAGGAAAAGCTTTAAATGACACTACCTTAATAAATTTGAATACTTGACTAAATAAAATTGTATTAGTTTATTTGAATTACAAAAATTGCCTCAATGAATTTTAATATGTAATATATATATATAAATAAATAAAATTATTTGACATTAAAAAATTAGGTAGTATAATGAACTAATGCATTTGCAAAAGCAGAAAAAATATGCAGGATATAAGAATATTATGAAGAAAAGAGTACTGCCTACATAAATAAAATTTATAGCTGTGACTGAAGAATCTGTTTAAAAAAGATTGAAGACTATTTTGTGTCTTTCTAAATAATTGTATTTGCCCCAGTTTACATTCCTGATATTTATTAATTTGGTGTATATATGTACTTGTTAAAATGTTAGCAATAAACTGCAAGCCGTTGGCTTAGCATGATATTTACTTTCCTTTTCATTTTTTTTCCTACAGTCTAAATTTCTATCTTGTACATCTCTTTTACATTAAAAGTATTTTCAGCTAACAATCAAAGACCTACCACTCACTAAGTGTTAACATCTAAGTTATACAGGGCAAATTTTGTTTTGTTTTGTTTTAACAAAGGAAGATTTTAGAATTTTCTTTCTATATTAGTATACTTCATAGCTTGTTTTTCATCTTACTTTTAACCATAAATTCTCTTAATGATATGCCACATTTCTTGTTAATTTACTATTACAATTTCTTCTTTCCTTACAAACTCAAGTAACACATTTGTTTCCACTTGGAATCTTTTTATTTATTTATTTTCGCTACATTATGTGTCACATTATTTTAGCTATTGTTGAGCATCTGTAGTTATTTTCCATCCACACAATCCTTGTGATAGAAGACAGACCACATCTCACTCTTGAAAGCTAACTGTACATTTAAGGATGTGGGTAAATCATTCCTAAAAAAAAATTAAAGTATTTCAAAAGCCTGAAATAAATTTTCCACTTAAATTTCTCATGCATTGATTATTTTTAAAAAATACAGAATGATTTAGCAATGCAAGTATAAAACTTTGTTAGTCTGTATTTTCACTTTCTGACTTCTTAAAATTTAAGATAATTATATTCTTCTAATGAAAGATTTTGAACAAAAATAGAAAAGACAATGTTCTAACCCTGCAATACATTGAACAGGTTGCTATTTTGTTACTAGTACATTTCGCTGCTATTTATTTATAAAAAATAATATTTTGTAGGTTAAAGACAAATTCATGCCCATTGAGTCTTTTCACACAGTAGGAAGGGATCTAGAAGGTAATGCTTATCCATGCTGATCTCTCCATTTGAAATAGTCTGTTACACATTCCTGCAATGCTTTGTCTGTGTGTGTGTGTGTGTGTGCTCAGTCGCCCAGCTGTGTTGGACTTTTTGTGACCTCACGGAAGCCCATCAGGCTCCTCTGTCCATGGGACTTCTCAGGCAAGAATTCTAGTGTGGATTACCATTTCTGGCTCCAGGGCATCTTCCCAAGCCAGAGACGGAATCCATGTCTTTTGCGTCTCCAACACGGGCGAGCAAATTAATTTTCTAGAACATTAAATTAATACTGGATATATTTTTCCATTATATGTATTCTTCTAGTAGATATCATATTGTGAAGAATAGCTTCTCATTTCCTTCACTGGTCACAAAGGAAACACTGATGGGAACTTGCACCCTCCTTTGATATTGCTAAAAAATAAAAACTATGAACAACAAAAACTAGAAAGAGGGAGACTGTGAAAGAAGGAGAGGGGAAGGAAAGGGAAAGGAAAAAGAGAAATTTGGTTGACAATTGACTTTTATTAAGGAATGTCAATTCCTACACCAATTCCCAGGTGGCTTGATTGGTAAAGAATCTGCCTGCTAAGGCAGGAGACAGAAGAGACTTGGGTCAGGAAGATCACCTGGAGAAGGAAATGGCAACACACTTCAGTATGCTTGCCTGGAAAATTCCATGGACTGAGCCTGGAGGGCTATATCCCATCGGGGTCACAAAGAGTTGGACACAACTGAGCATAAACACATACTACACAAGGAGTGCAAACGGACCGGAAAAACACCAGTTTAACATCTCCAAAGTGTTTATGAGAAGCAACTCTCAAATGACCAATTATACAAAAGATTAAAAAAAAAAAAAAAAGTAGAGTTAAAAACAGTGAACAATGTCAGTGTTGAAATTGCCTGGAATAATACACAAATTGAGTTATATATTCCTTAGCCTTTTGTACACCAATGTTCTCTGCTAATTCAAAGAGGTGCACAGGACAATTTGTTAGCACATGTGTGACAGCAGCATAATGTACTCTGAAATCTTTTATTTTGTACTTTTTTGACCTTTCCATTTTTTCTAGACACAGTCTGAGGAGTTAAGAAAGCACACAAAAAGGAATATTATGTGTGGAACACTTCACAGGTGTTTCTATCTGCAATGCAAAATGTTGACACTTGTAAAAGCATGCTTTGCAATTCTTATTCACACAGATTGTGATCTCAGTGTTCTTTTAGTTGATGCTAGCAATTTTATTTCTAACCCAATATTTTTTAGTAACATGCTTACAATATAATTTAGTGGGGCAGGTATAAATATGTCTTGAAAGTGAAAGTGAATGTGTTAGTCACTCAGTCATTTTCAACTTTTGGGACCCCATGGACTGTAACCCACCAGGCTCCTCTGTCCATGGGATTCTCCAGGCAAGAATCCAGGAGTGGGTTGCCATTTCCTTCTCAAGGGGATCTTCCTGACCCAGGGATTGAAACCTGGGTCTCCTGCATTGCAGGCAGGTTCTTTACCATCTGAGCCACAAGGGAAGCCCCATAAAAATGTTTTAAAAATACAATTTTGTGTTATTATTCTATTTTTAAATGCAATCCTTAGACTCAGAGTCATTATATAACTGGTGAAACCTTATCAATTTAAATGAGTTCAGTCATAATTCTGAAATTTGACCATTTTATTACTAATCACTTAAAATATTTTAAAATAATGTTTTTTTAAATATTTTCCTTATTTTTAAAACAAATGTAAAGACCTCATTACACTAAAATATTTACTTCAAAACAAATGGCATCATAGAACAAAATGAAAGGAAAATCAGGGAAATGTTTTTAATAACTGCATTTAATCTAGAATTATACAAATTTATAGCATTTATTTTAATTGAGTAAGAAAGTGAAAGAGGAGAGTGAAAAAGTTGGCTTAAAGCTCAACATTCAGAAAATAAGAACATGGCATCTGGTCCCATCACTTCATGGGAAATAGATGGGGAAACAGTTGGAAACAGTGGCAGACTTTATTTTGGGAGGCTCCAAAATCACTGCAGATGGTGATTGTAGCCATGAAGTTAAAAGATGCTTGCTCCTTGGAAGGAAAGTTATGACCAACCTAGATAGCATATTAAAAAGTAGTCACTACTTTGCCAACAAAGGTCTGTCTAATCAAGGCTATGGTTTTTCCAGTGGTCATGTATGGATGCGAGAGTTGGACTGAAGAAAGCTGAGCGCTGAAGAATTGATGCTTTTGAACTGTGGTGTTGGAGAAGACTCTTGAGAGTCCCTTGGACTGCAAGGAGATCCAACCAGTCCATCCTAAAGGAGATCAGTCCTGGATGTTCATTGGAAGGACTGATGCTGAAGCTGAAACTCCAGTACTTTGGCCACCTCATGCGAAGACTTGACTCATTGGAAAAGACCCTGATGCTGGGAGGGGTTGGGGGCAGGAGGAGAGGGGGAACAACAGAGGATGAGATGGCTGGATGGCATCACTGATTCAGTGGACATGAGTTTGAGCAAACTCCAGGAGTTGGTGATGGACAGGGAGGTCTGGCGTTCTGCAATTCATGGGGTCTCAAAGAGTCGGACACGACTGAGCAATTGAACTGAACTGAACTGAAAGCTTTTGACTGTGGATCACAACAAACTGGAAAATTCTTCAAGAGATTGGAATACCAGACCCCTTTACATACCTCCTGAGAAACTTGTTTGCAGGTCAGGAAGCAACAGTTAGAACTGGACATAGAACAATGGACTGGTTCAAAATTAGGAAAGGAATAAACTCCGGGAGTTGGTGATGGACAGGGAGGCCTGGCGTGCTGCGATTCATGGGGTCGCAAAGAGCCGGACACTACTGAGCGACTGAACTGAACTGATGTTATTTTACAATTATATGGTCGATTACATTAGTATATCAATAAGCATTATCAAATAATAACTTTTTTCAAAATATTCTGTAAAAAAGAGTTAAATATTTATAGTTTGTATGGTATTTAAAGCATAATTACAGTATAACTCATAGATGTATGTCAAACTATGGTAGTAAAATTTGGAATCTACTATATGCTGGTATTATGTTGAGAAAGATACAAATATATTTGGGTAATGAATAGCATAATATGTCGATAATGAAAAGGAAATTCTTAACCTAATAATAACTGAATGATAGTATGGAATGATCTTTCTTAAAAAATGGAACTTCTGACTCTAGTCATAAGTGTACCTAAATATTTCATCTAAGGTGGACAGTCTTCTTTCTAATTTCACATGTAACAAATCAAGTTATACTTGCAGTTTCCATGTCACAAACAAACATTTATCTATAAACTAAAGGTTTTAAAATTTTTCCCTTAATCTAGAAATTCATCTGAATGAAAACATTAAAATGTTGTTTTATAATTATCATTACATTTCTTATACAAAATCTAATTCTGCATATATATTTCTGTATCCAGTAAAACTTGTATTAATTATATATTTATATAAATTTACCCACATGCATTTATATATTTAAAAAAAAAAAGCTAACCCATTTTGTTTATTTATTTATTTTCCTTATTAAGCAAGAAAATTGTATTTGTAACATTGGTAATGATGATTAGTTCTCCATTAAAAACATGAAATGAGATATTCAAAAGGAAGAGAGATTTCAGAAAAGCAGTATGTTTGACAGCTTCTTGTTATACTCTTATTTGCAGCCTCAGAAGTACCAAGGAAGTATTGCTCATCTACTAGGCAAGTAGTAGGTACACAAATGTTAAGATGCTTAAAAATCAAATTCATGCTGAGCTTGTGTTTTGAGAGACAGTTCAGTTCAATAAGATGTAACATAGTTTCCTTTTGTACAGTTATTGATTATTCATAGATATTTATTTAATAGCTATTCTGTGCCATTTAGTACAGATACATAGGCTAATAAGACAAATAACATATTAATACATATTCAATATATCGCGGGGCTTCCCTGATGGTTCAGTGATAAAGAATCCGTCTGCCAATGCAGGAGATGCAGGTTAGATCCCTGGTTTGGTAAGATCCCCTGGAGTAGGAAATGGTACCCCACTCCAGTATTCTTGCCTGGAAAATCCCATTGACAGAGACGTCTAGCAGGCTACTGTTCATGGGGTCACTAGAGTTAGACCCGACCTAGCAACTAAACAGCTATATATCAAGGGGTAAGAAGTGATATTTAGAAAAGTAAATCAGGGCAAAATGAAAAAAAGTTGATAAAGGATTTTTATGCATGTGTGTTTTTATGAGCATGTGTGTGGGGGGCACATGCATGCTTATATGTCTGGATGATCTATTCTTTAATATTACTGTGGTGCCTCTATTATAAAAATAGCTTTCCTATATGCTCTTCTCTTATCCTTTCCAGTTCCCATCTGGGGAGAGGTCAAACATTCATTTAAGGAATAGCCAATTGTTCTAAAATTCTAACAAGCTAAGAAGCATTCGGAGTCTGAAAACTTGAAATCTCACCCAAAGGTGTAGTTTAAGGGTAATCGTTAGATTTATATGCTTCTGGATTTCTCCTGAATGTATCACCAAGGCATAATACACTTTACAAAGGCCTAAAATGGTTCCAAATACCGATGTTATGTGTAGCTCCAGGTCATATTTTCTATTATAGAAGATATGAGGGTATAAAAATTGCATTGCACACTGCATCAATAAAAGAACATTATGGGCCTTATCTTATCTTACAGAAATTTCCAATTTGAAACGTGCATTTTTGTTGTGAAAATGCTTTAAAAGATCACAGTACTTTCTGCCTCTACTGTCTGAATTATATCCAAACGATTTTAGGCTAAGCTTTTGTTCTGGTTGAAAATCTATGAAAAGAAGTGGTTCTTTGCTAAAGAAGAAATGAGGGGAACGGGGCAGAGAGCATATTGCTAGATGATAAACTGAAGCACCTTGGGAAAGCATTCTAGAAAGATTCAATAAGATAGTAAATCAATTTTGACTGTAGTATTGTTTTTACAAGAAGAAAATATTAAAATAATTTATTCTAAGATCTCCCAGCATATTCTTCTCAGGAACCATCTTTAAAAAAGATTTCTAATGAGTATTGTCAAAATAGCAGATTCTACAGGGCTATTTATTTCCATTGGGAAGAAAAGTTAAAGGAACGAAAAGCATCTGTTTTACTTTTTTCTTACCTCTTATCAATACTGGTATAGAAATTATTTACCAGGCTCTCTTTTCCTACTGTTGTGTTTATTCCTGCTGTTATCTATATTAATACTACTTGATAGCATTTTACTTTTACTGAATCACGCAAAGTCTCCATTAGTAAGACAGATGTTTGTTGACACTCAATGAAAATAACCTAAGAATTCTCTTATTTTACTTAATCAAAATAAATTGATTTATAACTGAGTGCAAAAATAATTAGTGAAATATAAGTTTATTGGAAGGAAATGAAGATAAGCTAATAGGAAATAACAGAAAAATTAGGCTTTGTTATTACCTGTACATGTTACAGCCTCAAAGCAAGAATATATTGGACATATTTAGTGAATAACTTAATCCCTGGGCTTAAATTAGAAATTCATAAGATTTATTTACTCTTACAGTACTTGGATATCAGTTATAAAAGCTTTAATAAATAAGCCAAAAAAGTGAATAAAATAATTTATTAATCTTTGCAAACATGCACACAGCTTTAGTTTGTTACAATGCTCCAGAGTTTGAAAAATGTAAATAAGTATTTCTAAAATCCTAGCATTTAGACTGCATAGCTAAAATTTATTAGTGAGCTATGGCATGTGAATATTGCTTCTTTAGACTATCACTTACCCAAATACCCAGCGCTGTGAGATTATCATTTTAGAACATTTGGCAGATATGTGTTGATTACTTATTGTTTAGAATCTAGGCATACCAGCATTGACTTGTTTTCCCTAGTAGAGTTTGGTAACCTTGTGTTCTTTTTGGTCTCTATCACGGGCAATATATTTGCTTGGGAAAAAAAAAAAAAAAAGGAGAAGAAAAAGCAAGGAAAAAAAAACAATCAGTTAGGTAGTATATATATTAGTGAAACATTTGGACTTAATATCATCAAAGCAAATAATTAAGGTTATTTTTCTTTCTTTATTTTTTTAATAGTTTCCCACTCATATAGGCAGAACCCATGTCCTTGAATCCCTAGCAATAGGTATGCAGAAGTACACAAGGAACACAAACCTACACTGACTGACAACAAAGAATGGTTCAGAATTTGGTTTCAGGATTTACATTGTAATTTTGTCACTGAGCTTCTTGGATAGGTTACTGAAATTTCTTTAATTTTAGTTACATTTTCTGAAAAGGATAGCAATAGTATTATTTAACGATTCCATTTAAACACAGCTCAGAGACTGGCACAGGAAAAAACATGTTTAGTGAAGGTAAATCAGTCGTAGTCAAACAATAGATGGCAAGATTGAACATCAGCATCTTAGGAATCAAGGGGAATAAAAATGGATGAGAATGAGCAAATTTATTTCAGATGACCATTATGTCTGCTACTGTGAGCAAGAATCCCTTAGAAGAAATGGAGTAGCGCTCATGGTCAACAAAAGAGCCCAAAATGAATGATTTTTGTCCAACCTCAAAAATGACAGAATGATCTAGACTTGTTTCCAAGGCAAACCATCACAGTAATGCAGGTTTATGCTCCCACCACTGACCCTGCAGGATCTGAAGTTGACCGGTTCTACTTTTTAGTTCTGGAAGACTTTGAGAAGGTCTTCTAGAAATAAGACCAAAAATAGATATCTTTTTCATCATAGGGGATTGGAATGCAAAAGTAGGAAGTCAAGAGTTAGCCAGAATAACAGGCAAATTTGGACTTGGAGTACAAAATGAAACATGGCAAAGTCTAACATAATATTTTCAAGAGAACATGCTGGTTATAGAAGCACTCTTTTTCAACAATATGAGAGACTACTCTACACATGGACATCACCAGATGATCAAAACTGAAATCAGATTGATTATGTTCTTCTCAGCTAAAGAAGGAAAAGCTTGATACAGTCAGAAAACAAGACATGGAGCTGACTACACCTCAGATCTTGAGCTCCTTATTGCAAAATTCAGGCTTAAATTGAAGAAAGTTGGAAAAATCACTAGGCCATTTAGGTATGACCTAAATCAAAACCCTTATGATTATACAGTGGAAGTGAAAAATAGATTCAAGGGATTAGATCTGGTAGACAGAGTGCCTGAAGAACTATAGATGGAGGTTCATGACATTGTACAGGAGGCAATGACCAAACCATCCCAAAGAAAAAGAAATGCAAGAAGCAAAGTGGTTGTCTGAGAAGTCTTAAAAAATAGCTGAGAAAGAAAAGAATCAAAAGGCAAAGAGAGAAAGGGAAAGATATACCCAACTGAATGCAGAGTTCCAAACAATAGCAAGGAGAGATAAGGTCTTCTCAAATGAACTGTGCAAAAATAAATAAATATATAAAGAAAATGATAGAATGAGAAAGATTAGTGACTAAAAATCATCAGTGTGGACTTTATAATATATTCAGGAAGAATAAGTGTTACTAAACAGTGTATGAATAAGGCACTATGTAAGAAAATTAGTGGGTATAGAAAATTAGCAAGTTGTTTCCAAAGATAGAAAAAGCATGGCATCTACCTCAAGTTGAGTTCAACTTGTTGGGAAAGTCAATCCTGTCGTGTCCTCAGGAGGAAAAAAAAAACACATCTTTATGAATAGCTACCATAGGAATGTCTCTCATTCTTTAGTGATAAGTCTTAAAGGATGGAACATTCTATCTACCTGCCATTTTTTTCTAAATGCCACAATTAAAGTTTACATAGATTTCAGGGTTGCTTCAATCATTCTAAACAAATCATACTTCAGTTGTGCTTTGATATACTGGATGCACATAGAAGGAAAAATGTAAAGAGCATCTTATTGAGTGTGGACCATATTACACTTGTTCATTTCTTTCTTTTTTTTTTTTTTTGTTAATCTTTGCTCAGTATTTTTAAAGATGGAATGGTCTTAATAAAACATCAGATTAAATTACACAGACCTATGTATCAGTCACCCTACTAGTTGATAAAGGCAGAATAACAATTATGGCACAGCCCCTCTCCTCCAGTAGCTCAAACATAAAAGGGTAATGGCCAAGTAAAATGCTATCAACCTTATTGATGATGAAGGTAAATCACTGTTATGAAAAGTCACTTAACGAAGAAGGAAAAGGAAATAGAATCAAGGATTTCACAAGAGCATGTGAAACATGAACTATGCAAAATTGTTGAGTGAGGCAGACAGACCCAAGTCTCCCCAACTTTAATTGCACATTCTCTACCTACCACATAACATTACCCTTAGGGAAAACAATCTCCACAGCTCATCAGCTTTCTCTGTGGAGGGATTTCAGTTGGACTAAAGCTCCTTGTCACAATCTCTTCCCCTAGACTGCTCATTCATTCCTCTCTAAGGAAGGAGAAGTGAGTTATCCAACAAATTTTGAGTTTGAAAGAATACTCCTCTTTGGAGAAAGCCTGCATATGACCAGATGTGAGCTGCTTTTTCAGCTTTGTGATCTTGAATTGCTGGTGATATTCTGGTGGATCAGCTTGCAGTGCTCCCAGTAACTGGCTAAACAAGTTGATCCAATCCTAGAATGTGTTCTCAAGTCTGTTTGGCTGTATATCTAAGCCATATCCTTTAAGACTTTGATCTATTTTTTATTAGCAATAAAGCTGAAAATTTGGTCTCCATCTGTATGACTTCTGTGTCTGTTCCCCGGTTTGTTTCAAACATAGACAGTCAAGAGGGCTAGTGTTTAGGGACTTAACATTTCAACCACCAGTTCCAATATACTCTCTAAGAGGTTATTTCAATACACACAGCTTCATTTGGTGATTATTTCAAGATCCTAAACTCTGAAATAGGTTCAAATTCCACTTGGGACTTAATGGTATCTCCTTCCCAAGACATAGCCAGGAGCTACACATCTAATGGGTGCTGTAATTCTTTAATTGGTGAATTTATTCACTTAGCTTTTATTTTTTGATAGGTCAAAAGTTAACAATAATACAGATTTATCACCACTGAAAAATAACTGTGAGAATTGTTCATATGCTTTTTGCATTACTGTCTTAGTTAGCTCTGGCTGCAATAAAATAAAAATATAGACTGGGTACGTTAGATAGCAAATGTTTCTTCTCATAGTTCTAGAGGTTGGAATTCCAAGATGAAGCTACCAGCATAGTTGGTTCCTGGGTAATCGAGTCTTCCTGACTTTCAGATCACTGTCCTCTAGCTATATGATGACATGCCCTTTCTGTGTGGGCAGAGATTGAAAGGGAACAAGTACCCTGGTATTTCTTCCTATAAGGACATTATTCTTATTGGATCATGATCTCATCCTTATGACCTCATTTTAACTTAATTACCTCTTCACAGCCTTATCTCCAAACAAATAACCTGGGAGTGAAGGCTTCAGCACATGGACTGGGGATGGGGAACATTTCAGTTCAAAACAATTACCATTCAGTAGAATAGTATTGACTTCTGTTTTATTCTTTAGACGTTAAGTCGTGTCAGACTCTTTAAGACCACATGCACTGCAACACACCAGGTTCCCCCGTCCTTCACTATTTCCTGGAGTTTGCTCAAATCCATACCCTCTGAGTCAGTGACACTGTCTCACCACCTTATCCTCTGCCACTCCCTTCTCCTTTTGCCTTCAATCTTTCCCAGCTTTAAGGTATTTTCTAATGAGCTGTCTCTTCACATCAGGTGGCCAAAGTGTTGGAGCTTCAGCATCAGTTCTTCCAAAGAATAGCCAGGGTTTATTTCCTTTAGGATTGATTGGTTTAATCTCTTTCCTGTCCAAAGGACTCTCAAGAGTCTTCTCCAGCTTCACAATTTGAAAGCATCAATTCTTTGGTGTACAGCTTTCTCTATGATTCAACATTTACATCCATACATGATTACTGGAAAAAATACAGCTTTGACTATAAAGTGATGTCTTTCCTTTTTAATACACTGTCTAGGTTTGTCATAGCTTTTCTTCCAAGAAGCAAACATCTTTTAATTTCAATTTCATGGCTGCAGTCACCATCTGCAGATATTTTGGAGCCCTAATATCCACCAGATATGAAAGTGACTCTGTAGTGTCCAACTCTTTGTGACTTCATGGACTATACAGTCCATGGAATTCTCTAAGCCAAAATACTGGAGTGGGTAGCCTTTCCTTTCCCCAGGGGATGTTCCTGGCTCAGGAATTGAACCAGGCTCTCCTGCATTGCAGGCAGAATTTTTTTTTTACCAACTTAGCTATGCCAAATCAATGCCAAAATCAAAGTGATTGCATTCTTTGCAGCCAAAGATGGAGAAGCTCTATACAGTCAGCAAAAACAAGATGGGGAGCAGACTATAGCTCAGATCATGAGCTCCTTATGGCAAAATTCAGGCTTAAATTGAAGAAACTAGGGAAAAGCACTAGGTCATTCAGGTATGACCTAAATCAAATCCCTTATGATTATACAGTGGAAGTGACAAATATATTCAAGTGATTAGATCTGATAGCATTCCTGAAGAACTATGGATGGAGGTTCTAATCTTGTACGGAGGCAGTCATCAAATTCATCCCCAGGAAAAAGAAACATGAAAAGGCAGAAGGGTTGTCTGAGGAGGCCTTACAAATAACTGAGAAAAGAGGAGAGGTGAAAGGTAAAGGAGAAAGGAAAGATATACCCATTTGAGAGCAGAGTTCCAAAGAATAGCAAGGAGAGGTAAGAAAGCCTTCCTCAGTGATCAATGCAAAGAAATAGAGGAAAACAATAGAAAGGGAAAGACTAGAGATCTCTTCAAGAAAGTTAGAGACGCCAAGGGAACATTTCATGCAAAGATGGGCTCAATAAAGGACAGAAATGGTATGGACTTAACAGAAGCAGAAGATCTTAAGAAGAGGTGGCAAGAGTACACAGCAGAACTGTACGAAAAAGACCTTCATGACCCAGATAACCACAGTGGTGTGATTGTTAACTTGAGCCAGACATCCTGGAATGTGAAGTCAAATGGACTTTAGGAAGCATCACTAGGAACAGAGGTAGTGAAGGTGATGTAATTCCAGCTGAGCCATTTCAAGATCAATATACATACATACATACTAATCACTTGAACATATAAACTTTATGAATGCCAGGAAAGTTAATAAGATTTTTACAGAATGGAAAACCCACAAATGAGTGAAAATATGAGCTTTTATAGGGCAAGAGATTTCCACTGTTTTTGACTATATATCCTCATGCTAATAATTCTTGGAATTTAGAAGGTTCTCAACAAATATATTGCACTAATAAAAACTTTTTCATTAATTTTAAACATAAGATGTAACACTGAAAATTTATGTGCAAGGTGCAAATTTTATGTTGAAGAGTATTTCCTATGAAATTTTCAGGGAGATTCTCAAATAGGAAAACAATTCTAACATATGATTAAATCATGTAAATGTCACTAAATACACTTTAAAAACATACTCTCTACAAGAAATACTAAGTACAACTCATACATGTGTGTACACTAGTGAAGGCTAATTTTATGTGTCAGCTTGATTTGACTAACAGTTATCTAGATAGCTGGAAAAAAAAACATTATTTCTGGCTGTGTCTGTGAGAGTGTTCTGGAGATTAGCATCTGAATCAATAGACTGAATAAAGAAGATAGTCTCACCAATGTGGATATTACCCAATCTATTGAGGGCTCAAATAGAACAAAAGTGTGAAGAAATGGTAAAGTTTTCTCTATTTGACCTGGGACATCCATTGTCTCCTGATGTTGAGTATCTGTGTTCCTGGTTTGCAGACCTTCAAACTTGGACTGGAACTACACTGCCTGCTTTCCTGGGCCTCCACCTTGAAGAGAGTAGAAATCAGCTCCTCCATAATCAAGCGAGCCAATTCAATAATAAAACTCTTTTCATGTATCTATCTTTCTTGGATAGCCCCTGTAAACAATTAAAAAAATATATAGATTCCTGATCATAAGGCAGTTGAGAATTCAGTGTCTTCATTTGTCATCTTCCAATGCACAATGCCTATAGACTGAAGTGCCCGGTCCAGTGCCAGAGAATGTAAGAAGTGTCTGGAGTTTGTCATTACCTGCCTACTGTCAACTAGACCAATCTAAGTGACAGTCCATAACTACTGGAAAAATTGGTACGATAACACCTGAAACTTCTGATTAATCTTAAGAGTACTGAGAGAGACTGTCAGACACTGTGTAACTCTGAAAGCAAACAAGAGTTAGTCACTCAGTCATGTCCAACTCTTTGTGACCCCATGGACTGTGGCCCACTAGGCTCCTCTGTCCATGGGATTCTCCAGGAAAAAAATACTGGGGTAGGTTGCCATTTCCTTCTCCAGGTGATCTTCCCAACTCAGGGATCAAACCCAGGTCTTCTTCATTGCAAGTAGATTCTTTACCTTACCGTCTGAGCCACAGAGGGAACTCTGGTGTGGTGTAATAGGAAGTACACAGCATTACTTATGAATTAATCATGCCACAACTCAAACATCTCAGCCTTAAAATTATAAAAGAAAGAAAAGAGACAGAGGACCAAATTCAGCCCCGTCATGGGGACACAATTAGCAGAATCCAGCATGTGGAGAGCTTGGGAGGCTGAGGATGAGATGGTTGGATGGCATCACCAACTTCATAGACATCAACTTGAGCAAACTCTGGGGACAGTGAATGAATGACAGGGAATCTTGATCTGCTGAAGTCCATGGGGTCGCAAAGAGTTGGACATGACGTTGTTGTCATTCAGTCGCTCAATTGTGTCTGAAAAAAAACATCAAAGCATGTGGAGAATTCCTTAGAGCAGATGTCCTAAAAAAAAAAAAAAAAAAAGAGTTAAACAACTAAAATACATGAGCATTTTTTTATATAATTTCCAACAAACTTAACACCCAAAATGAGTTTTTAAAATGAGTGATGAATTTTGAATTCTGATTGCATAATTATTGATATTAAGAAACTAACACTATATTTTGAAAAAAATCAATTAATTTTGACTTTGTGTTTAAAATAAGAACATTTTCTTGAGAAAACTCATATTAACAGGTAAAATTCTCTACACTTACTCATTTTTAAAATTTATTTATATTTAATTGGAGGATAATTGCTATTGTGTTGGTTTCTGCCATACATCAACATGAATCAGCCATAGGCATCCATATGTCCCTGCCCTCTTGAACCTTCCTTCACTTCCCACCCCATCCCCCACCTCTAGGAATAGCAAATTCCCACTGGCTCCCTACTTTACATGTGGTAATGTGTCTGTTAGGCTTCCCTGGTGGTTCAGATGGTAAAGAATCTGCCTGCAATGCAGAAGATGTGGGTTTGATCCCCTGGTTGGGAAGATCCCCTGGAGAAGGGAATGGCTACCCACTCTAATATTCTTGCCTGGAGAATTCAACGGGCAGAAAGAGCCTGGTGGGCTATAGTGACCAGGGCTATAGCCCTGGGCTCACAAAGAGTCAGACATGACTGACTAGCACTTGCACTTCACGATGTCTATATTTCAACCCTATCTCTCTACTCATCCTACCCTCTCCTTCCCCCTATATAACCACAAGTCCTTTCTCTATGTCTGTTCCTGGCCTCCTGCCCTGCAAATAGGTTCATCAAAATAAGCTGTGATACATATAAACAAAGGAATATTACTCAGCCATAAAAAAGAGCACATTTGAGTCAATTCTAATGAGGTGGATGAACTTAAAGCTTATTATACAGAGTGAAGTAAATCAGAAAGAGAAAACTAAATATCATATATTAACACATATATATGGAATCTTAAAAGATGGTATGCTTATTTATTATTATAGTTGTATATTCAGTACTTCATTTGTTTCAGGGATTTTAAAAAATTGTTGTACATCTTTTCAAATCAAAATATTAAATATTAAGTAGAGCTATTAGATAATCTTAATATCATCAGTAACTTAGCCACAAAATCAAGTCTCTAATAGATCTCTGATTCCAAAATTTTAAATTTGTTTTCTGGATTATTGCTATTCAGAGATAAAATTTCTAGAAATAACCAAACATTTATAGAACATTTTAACCTTTATTTCTTTCTCAGTTAAATAACTAATTAGATTTTTTCTTAAATGAGGGGATAGTGGAAGGGAAACTCTGAAAGCCTTTATCTCTGAACACTCAGTAAAATCTTTAGCAGTGCATAGATTAAAATGTAGCCTCCACATACCAGACAATAAACCCCAGGCAGTAATATAGTGCTGCTACATTTGGTAAGGGTAAGTTAACTTGTTACCAATTTAATATTATGTGTAGGTGATAGGTTAAAGAAAAAAGAGGAACAATAATTCCATGACTTAGATGTGTATATGAAATCAAAGGTCAAATTGTAAATATGTTATAAAGATATAAAAATGCCCATAGAACTTGAGTATTTATAATTTATACTTTTCTCTCACTATATATTTAACAGAATATAATTCATACTGATTTCAAACAGGTCATAGTTTATGCAAGGGCACAATCTTATAATTTTGTATTTAATTGTCATTTCCTAATTATTTAAGCTATTTGTTCCTGATTTTCTTTTGTGGTTATATGTCCTTAATAATTATCACATCTGTATGATGGTTAAAAAAAAAATGAGAAAAAGGAAAACAAGTAAGGAATGACAGATAATTAAAGCACAAGACAAACTTGATTATTGTTCCAGTAAAAATTTTATGAGGTTAATAATAAAATAATTAGATAAAATTAGGAGTTAATGGCTTCAATGACCTTTTCAATTCATTATTTTTAGGCCTCACAATTACAATATTTCTTGGAATGAGAAATTTGCTTGAGAATATCTGGATACAGGGTAGTATAGGCTATTATAGTCAAGCTAGACCTGATCTTATTCTGCAATCAGCTATCCGTATTCAACTTACCATGCTATTAAATTATTCAAAGTCTCCATTGCTTCATTTGTCACACATGGGTAACAAGTTATTTCAAGATATTGTTGTAAGAACTAAATAACTGTGTGTAACGTACCTAGCATGTGGTTTCTGTCATGTTTTACAACAGTTAAGAGCCAAGTGGCTGCATTTGAACCCTGACTGTGACTCAGAATCTTCACAACATTGGAACAGTTACATAATATTTCAGTGACTAAATTTTCTTATATATAAAACTGAGGATAATAATATATGCTTCTTGTACTTTTATGATTAAATATGTTAATTTAAAAGCGAGTTGCCTAAAAGAGAGTCCAAAAGGAGATAACAATAAGGAAATAGTAAGCACCATTTTTTTCAGTGGCAATATCAATAAATGTTTCTTTTTATGTCCTCCTTGTATTAGAAAATAAGAGTTTTAAAAACAGGGATGGCCAGAAATCAGTACATCCTTAACTGTTTATATTTTAGGGCCTCAAGGTATCTCTAATATGTGTTAAAATATGTAAATAAAACTATATTCCTGAACAAGATGATTGAAAGTATAGTTTGCTTTAAAGGGTAAACTATTTCACTTTAAATATAATACTTGTAATTTTGTATTTCTCAGTATTTATTAGGAATATCAATATGTTTCTGAAATTCCCTGGTATTATATTAACCTTTAACAATGTTAAAAAATCAAAATTCATCTGAGTAAATTTAAAGATCTAATTGATTTTATTCAAAAATTCATGAATCAAGCAGTGTCCATCTAGCAATTAGAAAGGAGTTTTAAAGAACTGTTCAAAATGCAAGGTTTTTATATTAGGTTGGTGCAAAAGTAACTGAGTTTTTTGCCTTGTTGAAATTTGCTGTTTGATATTGGAATACATTCTAAATAAATGTGGTTATGTTATACATCATTTTAATGTGCATTTCTCACTTTATTTATTTATTTGTTTGTTTTGCTAATGACATTACTTGCTATTTATTTTATATTTATTTTAGACTATGGAAATGATGTTAGACAAAAAGCAAATTTGAGTGATTTTCTTATTATAGTTCAAAATGGGTTGTAAAGCTGCAGAGGCAACTCGCAACATCAACAATGCACTTGGTTCAGGAATAGCTAATGAATGTACAGGGCAGTGGTGGTTCAAGAAGTTTTGCAAAGGAGACGAGAGCCTTGAAGATGATGAGTGCAGTGGCCGGTCATCAGAAGTGACAACATCCCACTGAAAGCCATCATTGAAGCTGATCTTCTTAATACTATACAAGTTGCCAAAGAACTCAAAGCGACAACTCTATGGTTGTTCAGCATTTGAAGCAAATTGAAAAAGTGAAAAAAGCTTGATAAGTGGGTACCTTATAAGCTGAATGGAAAATATATATATATATATGTATATATATATATATATATTTGAAGTGTTGTCTTCTCTTATTCTACGTAACAACAATGAGCCATTTCTCAATTGGATTGTGGCGTTCTACAAAAAATGCATTTTATACCACAAGTGGCAGTGATCAATTCAGCGGTTGGACAGAGAAGTAGCCTCAAAGCATCACCCGATGCCAAACTTGCATCAGAGAAAGATCATAGTCACTCTTTGGTGATCTGCTGACGGTCTGATCCACTACAACTTTCTGAATCTTGCTGAAACTATTACATCTGAGATGTATGCTTAGCAAATCAATAAGATGCACCAAAATCCACAATGTCTCCAGCTGGCATTGATCAACAGAAAGTGCCCCATTCTTCTCCATGACAACATGGTTGACACACAACCAACGTATCAAAAGTTGAATGAATTGAGCTACAGAGTTTTGCTTCATCTGCCATGTTCACCTGACCTCTCACCAACCAACTACCGCTTCTTCAAGGACACTGATACCATTTTGCAGGGAAAACACTTCTACAACCAGCAGGAGGCAGAAAATGCTTTCCAAGAGTTCACTGACCCCCAAAGCATGGATTTTTTTATGCTACAGGAATAAACACGCTTATTTCTCATTGGCAAAGATGTGTTGCTTGTAATGGTTCCTATTTTTATTAATAAAGATGTGTTTGAGCCTAACTATAGTGACTTAAAACTCAGGGTTGAAACCATAACTACATTTGTACCAACCTAACCCACTCCAGTATTCTTGCCTGGAGAATCCCCATGCACAGAGGAGCCTGGTGGGCTACAGTCCATGGGGTTGAAAAGAGTCAGACAGGACTGAGCAAGTAAGCAGAACGCAGCACAATAGTTAAAAAGGGGGCAAGACAACAAAAAAATGAGTTTTGTTTCTTCAAGTAAGCTCTTCTTTTGGGGGAGGGAAGGAGTCTATCTTTTGGGTGGATTACCTCACATAGGGCTGACTACATAATTCCTGATCAACTGGTTAAACATTATTTTCTAGGAAAGGCAGAAATATGTTTTGGTTTGCTGACATAAAGCCTAGCACAAGTAACTCCATTTGGGAACTTTTTTCTTTTTCTAAACAACAGTAAATACTATGATCAGGCAATAATTGTCTGAAATGACCTACTGATTATTTTCTATGCTTTGTGTCAAAGACTACTTGGATCTCAATGAAAGTACTCTGGTGCATTGACTGTAATGAGAATTGGCAGCAGCATGAAAAGTGAAAGTGAAAGTCGCTCAGTCCTGTCTGACTCTTTGCAACCCCATGAAGTCTTGGAACATTCCATTTTCAATAGCTTATGGGATATTTATAAGATACTGCTAGGGACATTGTATAGCTCTTGAAATGACTATTCTAGATATGTGTGTATTAGTCGCTCAGTCATGCCCGACACTTTGCCACCCCACAGAGGGTAGCCCGCCAGGCTTCTCTGTCAATAGAATTTTCCAGGAAAGAATACTGGAGTGGATTGCTATTCCCGTCTCTGGAAGAACTTCCCAACCCAAGGATTGAACTCTGGTCTCCTGCATCACAGGCAGATTCTTTACAATTTGAAGCTACAGGAAAGTACCATGTTCTAGATACGGTCACATATAATTACTAAAATTAATATAACTGTTGCTCTTCTATTCCATCAAATATGTAATTTCCCTTGGAAGGGTATTAAATATGAAGAGTTAATTCAGAAATACATAAGTATAAGCAGTACCGGATGGCCTCATCCATTCATTTTTTGAAACAATGTTGAGTTACTATCAGAAAATGAAGAAATGGTAGAGGAAATGGAAGTTCAGATTTGATTACAAGGAAAAAAGTATATGCATACCCAACCCACTGTAAACAGAAGCAAGCACATTGGAAAAGTATGTTAAATACTTTTGACATTTAAAATAGAAATAGAATGCAAGTTGATAAGGTAGGCATGACATAAGTAGTTTAAGGCAGACTGCTGCACTGCCTTTCATCATGTCCTCTCTGCTCACCTTTAGATCCCCATTGTTCATCATACCCTACTCCTACACTTAACGCTTTGCTTCTGCCGCACGAGGTTGCTGGGAATGACTAATTCCTACTCTTCTGAGACTTCAAACATGCTACCATCTAAACTAAATGCAAAAACATTTCCAGCTCATGACTAAGCCCCATTCTTTTCACAAGCAGTTTTAGCAAATCATTTTATGCAGAGATCTCTGAGAGGCCAGAGAGATGGCTCTCTTTGCTCTCATCATCCCCAGTACTCACCCCATTCTACTCTATTTTCCATTCGCTGGTGGCTTTCCCTCCACAGTTAGAGACAATGTTATTGTATACATGGTGCTTAGGGCACAGTATGTGCTCAGTAAATGTGAATGAGAAACAGAATCTTAATTTTGAAAAGCGGGGGCAATAAAACTGAGAGTACAGAAAAGGGAATACAGATTGATAAAATATAAAATAGAGACATGGAGATACGTTCCAACACACACAAAGTAAGCAATAGACGTAAACCGTTTCACCTATTTGATTAAATATCTAAAGGAAATTATAATAGCTAAAAAATATAGTATTCAAAGAAAGGGGCCCTACCATGTGGATATGAGTGACAACATAAGTTATTTTAAACTTTTCTTTAAAAATAACTGTGCAAATATATGACATGGTCATTTCCAGTTAAACTTGATCTTAGGAGTTAACTTAAAATTCAGGAATAGCATTTTAAAAGTGAATATTAAATTTGAAATAATATGAAGTGGAGAATTGAAAATACTCTCAGTGTTAAATTATAGTAAAAAGTCTGTGAAAACCTAGGTACATTTATAGACTAAAGACTGGAATAATTTTATGTGAAAATGAAAGTCGCTCAGTCGTGTTTGAGTTTTTGTGACCCCATGGACTGTGTAGTCCATGGACTTCTTCAGGCCAGAATACTGGAGTGGGTAGCCTTTCCCTTATCCAGGGGATCTTCTCAACCCACGGATCGAACTCAGGTCTCCCGCATTGCAGGTGGATTCTTTACCAGCTGAGCCATAAGGAAAGCCCCACTAGGAAATTATTTTACAGTTATGTTTTATACAGATAATGAATAATTTTAAAATGTTATATAAGTAAATACAATGGCACACATATACACACATACACATACTAAAATAAGCAAAACAACATAGAAATGAATCCTAGATATTCCCTAAAATTGTAAAACGTGATTATTGATGTGTTCCTCTGCAATTACAATATGTTGCACATGACATCCCTGTGATTGGGAAAATATTTATTGAATTAGAAATCTCAGAGCCCAGGCTCAAGAGAGAGAGAGCTTGGACTTGATGACTGGCTATGACATTTATTTTCCTTGTGATCTTCAGCAGTTGGCATTAGTTTGATGTTCCCCAGTTCTCTTATCAATAAAAAAGCATGCCATTGCTAATGCTGCCTTATATGTTACTAGGATTAAATGGCTTAATACCCATGACAAAGACTCTCTCCTTTGTCCAAATTTTGGTCAGCTCTTCTGAGTCCTCTTTCTGGCTAGGTCTTACCCTTGAACTCTGCCCTAAGCTAATTTAGTCCAATGTTAGTGAGAATCTTGCTGCATCAATTTAGTGAAAAGCCCCTGCCTTTGAAATATGATCAAATTTTATCCTCCACCCTAATATGTTATAATTTTGTCCTGCCTTTAGCAAAAAATTTAATCAAATTGGTTTAGCCATAATCCCCTTATCCATAATATTGTTTCAGTTATTTTTCATTTACTGACTCCACCATGGCCTTTGGTTATAAATCTCCATTTATACTTATTTTCAGAGTTTAGTCTCTCTCCCTTACTACAAACTGCTACTGTAGTAGTCTGCCAGAAAAAAGTTTGCCTTTCCATTTTTAACAAGTGTTAATACTTTTTCCTTTTAACCCTACAAAGTATATAGAAGTGCACTCTGAAGAATATGAGCTTGAGCAATTTTAGCTCTTTAAATCATGATTAGTTTTATATTTTATTTTTACAATTCCTTACAATTTTCTATTGTTGTCTGGCTTTGGAAATTTACCCTGGGTAGATGACCTCATAGCAGCTTGTATTTCTTCTATCACTACGTTTATGACAGCATATTACTTTAAATTCAAGAAGGACATAGTTCATGTCTGTCTTGTTCATTGCTACATTTCCAGTGTGAAGAAAGTTTCTTGACACATGAGAGGCTTTCAATAAATATTTGCTGATTAAATTATTAATTGATGTTTGAATCTAACACAGAACCTTTTATCCTTCTATTATCTTTCCTCTAATCCTAGGGGATTCTCCTTAGTCTCATCATCAATTTCTGCAAAATAACACTTTTTTGGAGTGGGTCTATTTTCAAAACAAATGTTTCTGAATAACTTTTTATATCCATGAGGATTAACCTCATAAATTATAAGATACTTGAGAACAAAGGATTTCTCTCCTATTCTCTTTATGTTTTTCATGCTTCTCTTGGAATAATTTGTATACAGTAAGTCTTTACATGTGCTATTAAAATAATGTCTCACTTGAAAAGTCTCTAGACCTAGTGTTTGAACTAGAAATTACTTGCAATTGCATCTTATATTTCAATAAATGCATTAAAATCAATGAGGTTTGTGGCTATAACTTATTTTTGCCTGGTTCAAAAAAATGTAGGAAAAAATTAATGATAAGACAGAACATTTCAATTATAGTAGAATATGATTATTTTTAATCAAAATAGTTGAAGTTCCAGTTAAACTATTTAACTGCTCATCTTTTCTTTATTGTACTTTTAGCTAAAGGAAATTCACAAAATGTTTTTAAAAGTTTATTATTAGGCATGTGGCTAATTGATAGTGTTCACTGTCTGCTATTGTTTTAAGTGCTGAATGTTAATTACAGCCCAGAGGTTACTGTAAGTTTCTATATTTAGTTTATTCCCATTTAAGATGACTTCCTTTCAAGAAATTTTAATTAATTAGTGTCACTTCTTACAAGGTATTGGTAAAGTATATTTTGAAATATATAAATTCTTTTTTAAATCTTTGAGTAACATTTACAGTATAAAATGTGTGTTCAACAGACTTCTTACAGAGGGTCTGTTTCAAATCATATTAATATAATGGCTATGAAGCATACATCAAAATTAAAAAAAAATGAGCACATGTGAGGCTGGAAAGGCTGTAAATTTTTAGCATCTGAACAGGTGGCCAACTTACCAAAACAACTTATGCCTTTATCATATCTTAACATAATGAGACAGAACCTGGTGTTTTACAATGATATTAAAACCAAACTCTAATTTTTACCATAGAGATAATAATTAACCAGTGTCAGAGAAAATAGTGAGATCATATCTTTTGAAAGGAAAAGGGAAGATATTGTGTCTGTTATGGGCCAATGAATGTCGACATATTTGATGGTGCTAAACTAGAAAGCTGTGAATACAGAGGTAAGTACCCTTCGATATTGATGATCTTACTTTAGGACTTGAGGAGAGTGATGAGATATTTCATTATAAGGTGAAAAGTTAGGAAATCTGTATACATTCAGATATTGATTCTATTTCAGAGCTTCACTTTATTCTAAAAGAAAAGATGGATATTTTATTAAACAGATGTCATAGCAAACTACCAAATTTCTCATATTATAATGCTAACTGGATACATTTAAAGTACTTAGGCTACAGTATCTAGAATAACATAAATAAACTAAAATACATTAATTAATTATTCTTAGTAGCCTATTTACAGGCTTCCCAGGTGGCTCAGTAGTAAAGAATCTGCCTGCCAATGCAGGAGACATAGGAGACATGGGTTCAATCCCTGTGTCAGGAAGATGCCCTGCAGGAGGAAATGACAGCTCTCTCCAGTGTTCTTGCCTGGAGAATCCTATAGACAGAAGAGCCTGGTGGGATCCAGTTCACAGAGTCCTACATGACTCTGAGCACTACTGAGCACAACTCAGTAACCTATTTGGACTGTCGATTTGATGACACCCAATGAGAGCACACCTCCTCCTTGTTATAGAATAAATGGGAGTTCTGTTCAGCCTTCCTCATTTACTGTTTTTTGAGAACATATCTGTCCAAAGGCAAACATTAGAGTGGCTACATGTGGAACGTAGGCATTTAGAGAGCCTTAGAGGTCATTTCGGAGAAGGCAATGGCAACCTGCCCCAGTACTCTTGCCTGGAAAATCCCATGGACAGAGGAGCCTGGTAAGCTGCAGTCCATGGGTCACGAAGAGTAGGCCATGACTGAGTGACTTCACTTTCACTTTTCACTTTCCTGCATTGGAGAAGGAAATGGCAACCCACTCCAGTATTCTTGCCTAGAGAACCCCAGGGATGGCGGAGCCTGGTAGGCTGCCATCTGTGGGGTCGCACAGAGTCGTACGCGACTGAAGCGACTTAGCAGCAGCAGTAGCAGCAGCAGAGGTCATTTGGGAATAAAATGTCTTATTCCTGACATTCTTCTTAGGTTATTTGTGCAGTTTATTTCTGTGACATGTTTGTTGCTTCCTGAAGGGTCATATCCCATTGACCCCTTGCCTGCTTCTAGCATCTTCCTCCAGCCCTTGATTTATTTTTTCCTTTATATTCAGCACAATCTCTACTTCTTACTGTACCAACTCAAGATTTTCTGTTAACTCACATGTCTGTACATCTCCTTTGATTCTAGAATTCCTAAAACATCTCTCCATGTCAACCTGAATCCCTGAGAACACTCAGCATCTGTACTCTTCCTCAAGTACCAAGTTGCTTTTATTTAGTATAATAAATGATAAAGTAAAATTCAGTTCAGTTCAGTCGCTCATCGTATCCGACTCTTTGCGACCCCATGAATCGCAGCACGCCAGGCCTCCCTGTCCATCACCAACTCCTGGAGTTTACTCAAACGCATGCCCATCGAGTCGGTGATGCCATCCAGCCATCTCATCCTCTGTCGTCCCCTTCTCCTCCTGCCCCCAATCCCTCCCAGCATCATAGTCTTTTCCAATGAGTCAGCTCTTCACATGAGGTGGCCAAAGTATTGGAGTTTCAGCTTCAACATCAGTCCTTCCAATGAACACCCAGGACTGATCTCCTTTAGCATGGACTGGTGATCTCCTTGCAGTCCAAGGGACTCTCAAGAGTCTTCTCCAACACCACAATTCAAAAGCATCAACTTTTCCATACATGATCACTGGAAAAACCATAGCCTTGACTGGATGGACCTTTATTGGCAAAGTAATGCCTCTGCTTTTTAATATGCTGTCTAGTTTGGTCATAACTTTCTTTCCAAGGAGTAAGCATGTTTTAATTTCATGGCTGCAGTCACCATCTGCAGTGATTTTGGAGCCCAAAAAAATAAAGTCTGACACTGTTTCCACTGTTTCTCATCTATTTCCCATGAAGTGATGGGACCAGATGCCTTGATCTTAATTTTGTACAAAACTTTGAATTGCAATTATTTGTTTTGTTGAACATTGTTCAAATAGTATTTATAGTATGTATTTATAATGCAGTTTTATTTTATCCCATACGGTCCCTTTAAATTTTCCCAAAGAGATTTTTCTATTAGATGATGAGATGGGCTTCCCAAGTGGTGCTAGTTGATAAAGTACTGATTTTGATTAGCTTTATGGGCTTCCAAATGATTATCAGGAACCTATAATTGCTTATAGGCAAAACAATATTTTAAGATTAACCCAGGTGAGTAAAAAATTAAGAAATATAAAAATTATGACTTAAGCTCTTCTTCCTTTATTTTTCTGTCTCAGGCTCCATCTCAGGCACAATTTATTTATCCCTTGGCCAGAGTCTGCCTCCAGTTCCAAATTCCCCCTTCCCTCTTATACTACCTACAACTCAACTATACCTTTAATTCCTTTAATATAAATTTTCTCATCAAGCTTCCCCTTTTTCCTGAAACTCTCTCCACTTCCCTTTCCTCTGAACTTGTCATAAACGTTCTTTTTAAATTAATCTGTCTTAATATACTCCCTGAACTAGAGCTGAACTGATAGCTGCATTAAAGATTTCTCCCAAGTAACCAGAGTCCTCACAGATTTGCTAAGGAATTTCATAGTCATTAAAACTGATCAACCTGGCTTCTCTGACTTGTATTAACTAGTTCATATGCTTGTCGGTGGAGTCTAGGTTCAGCACTGGGTGAGAGCTGCTATTTGGAAAAATACTAAAAGTTCTAGATTTATAACAGGGAGATCAAACTACTAACTTACTGTATAGTCAGGCTCTGGCAATTGTTAGACAACTTCATTGAGCAATTCCTAGAGCTTTAAAAAAAAAAAAAAAAAAGTCTTGTCTCTTTTAATGTTGATTCCACCCAGGGAATCAACCTCTTTGATACCCCTTTAATTTTATGATTATTAATAGGCTAAAATCAAACCTTTTCCTTCTACTAAAACGACTAAGATGGATAGGGGGAAAAAAAGGCCCACTCCAGGTATAGTCGGTCTGGCAAATCATCTCTCTTGCACTATAGATGGGTCACCTAAAAAGAGGGTCACTAAAATTCGTAACTATCAACTCCCGCCAATGAAGGCCCTAGGTAAAACAGAAACCCTCCTAGATTCTGTTATTATTATAAAGAAACAGAATACTGAAAAGGGGATTGTTTTAAGCATATTCAGTCCTCTAATCAGCCTTTACAAGCTCTTCTAATTCTCAATGACAGGGTTCAAGGAACTACAGACTTTTCCAAATCTTCCCTTTGATTAAGAGCATTCCTTCCTCAGAGGACTAAAGCAGTTCAATTGTGGGGATCTCTAATGAACCTCAAGAAATTCCTGTCTCTGAACCAATCCCTTTTATTTAGAACCTTTGAGAGATACACAGCTTTTTCTTCTTATTTCCTCCACCCCTCCCCGTTTTTAGGCTGAGATTTAGAGAATCATGCCACAGTTTATTTCTGCCGAAAGAGGAAAATAATTATAGAACTTAGCAGTAGTCATCAAAATAATCAGGGAAATCAAATGACCCTTTGACATCTTTTACTAGTTTCATCTCTGACAGCTCTAGAATTTGATCTAGTTTGATCTGTGCTCAGTAGTGCTCAGAGTCATGTAGGACTCTGTGAACTGGAGCCCATCAGGCTCTAGTTTGATCTCCCTGTTATAAATTCAGAAAATATTGTCATTTGTCCCTACTGAATCAGATATTACCCTCTTTATGAGCAAAGTCTTCAACTGATATTGGTAAAATTCACAGTCAACCTCTCATTAAGAATCAAATAAAACCCTCAAAATTTTTCACAGAATTAATTGATATTCTATAGGTAGAGTAGCCTTTTAAGATATAAAGCACATAGTAGATTACCAGACTCAAATTATCTATTATCCTAGGCCCTCCAGTACTCCTATTTTACCAATGAGGAAACCTAAGGACTGATCATGGAAATTTTTCCAGGAACTCAGAACAATTTAAAAATATATATTTTGACACTCCACTGTAACTAGCATTCATGGATTTCTAATATTCACTCCCCTGAAAGCAAATTCTTTACTGTAATTTATTTGGTGCATTCTTTCATATTCCAGTTGATGAAGCTAGCCAAAACACTTTTGCCTCCACTTGGGAAGGAAACCAAGTCACCTGGACATCAATGCCTTAGGGTTTTATTCAGAGACCTTATTTCTCACAAATTTGAAGGTTAGAGGTTCAACTTTACTGTACTGTATGAAGGTCTTGCTTCTTTGCTCTCTTGTTCAATCCTCTTCAGAATAACATAGCATCCAGGGGCTATAGTTTTCAGTCTTAAAGGAACATAAGATCACCAAAAAATTGCATTGTTCCTTAACCATGCTTGATATTTAGGGCATCTCATATCAGAGAAAGGGCTATTGTTAGATCCAGGTAATCTTTATAGTAAACCGCATTTTCCCGAATTCAAAGTCAAATATCAACTGCAGTGTTTTCTTGGCTAGTAGGTTATTGCTGAAACTGGATTTTAAATTTCTGTCTAATGTCCAACCTTCTGCATGTTTTTCTAAACAATAATAACCTCAACTCAGTTAGCCTTTAAGACCTTACAAGAGAGTTTAATGACCCTACCAGCCCATGGCATCCCAATTACCAGATTCCTTTTTTATTTTGTATCTTTTTATATATGAAAAGGAAGGGAATGTCCTCGGAATATTCACTGTAATACACGGGAACCACCATCAGCCCACAGTGTATAATAGAATGCCTTGTGGCATTGGGATGAACACCCTGTCTTGAGCTATTACTACTACTAAACTTTTGGTGAAGGTCACTAAGAATTTTATTGTGGGATCCACTTTATACATTTTTGTACCTAATGCAGAAGTCCTCCTGAATTTTCATCACACGTAACATTTCTCAGTGAGATGCCTACCTGCTATGAATTGTTTCTGTTATTTGTTCCTATGTAACTTTTTTACAAAAGTCTTGATCTGCTTACTTTTCTCCCCTCCATCCCTGAAGAAGTCCTTCTTAATTGCCTAACTTTGACAAATCATCTCCTGACTCCTTGTGATGATCTGCAGGAAATTCCTTTGGGTAGTGCAGGCTTCTCATAGTTCACAGAAATATATCGTGTTCATGGATTGGAAGAATCAATATTGTCAAAATGGCTATTCTACCCAAAGCAATCTATAGATTCAATGCAATCCCTATCAAGCTACCAACGGTATTTTTCACAGAACTAGAACAAATAATTTCACAATTTGTATGGAAATACAGAAAACCTCGAATAGCCAAAGTAATCTTGAGAAAGAAGAATGGAACTGGAGGAATCAACCTGCCTGACTTCAGACTCTACTACAAAGCCACAGTCATCAAGACAGTATGGTACTGGCACAAAGAAAGAAATATAGATCAATGGAACAGAATAGAAAGCCCAGAGATAAATCCACGAACCTACGGACACCTTATCTTCGACAAAGGAGGCAAGGATATACAATGGAAAAAAGACAACCTCTTTAACAAGTGGTGCTGGGAAAACTGGTCAACCACTTGTAAAAGAATGAAACTAGAACACCTTCTAACACCATACACAAAAATAAACTCAAAATGGGTTAAAGATCTAAATGTAAGACCAGAAACTATAAAACTCCTGGAGGAGAATATAGGCAAAACACTCTCCGACATAAATCACAGCAAGATCCTCTATGACCCACCTCCCAGAATATCGGAAATAAAAGCAAAAATAAACAAATGGGACCTAATGAAACTTGAAAGCTTTTGCACAACAAAAGAAACTATAAGTAAGGTGAAAAGACAGCCCTCAGATTGGGAGAAAATAATAGCAAATGAAGAAACAGACAAAGGATTAATCTCAAAAATATACAAGCAACTCCTGCAGCTCAATTCCAGAAAAATAAATGACCCAATCAAAAAATGGGCCAAAGAACTAAACAGACATTTCTCCAAAGAAGACATACAGATGGCTAACAAACACATGAAAAGATGCTCAACATCACTCATCATCAGAAAAATGCAAATCAAAACCACAATAAGGTAACATTACACGCCAGTCAGGATGGCTGCTATCCAAAAGTCTACAAGCAATAAATGCTGGAGAGGGTGTGGAGAAAAGGGAACCCTCTTACACTGTTGGTGGGAATGCAAACTAGTACAGCCACTAAGGAGAACAGTGTGGAGATTTCTTAAAAACCTGGAAATAGAACTGCCATATGATCCAGCAATCCCACTTATGGGCATACACACTGGGGAAACCAGCTCTGAAAGAGACTCATGCACCCCAATATTCATTGCAGCACTGTTTATAATAGCCAGGACATGGAAGCAAGCTAGATGCCCATCAGCAGACGAATGGGTAAGGAAGCTGTGATACATATACACCATGGAATATTACTCAGCTGTTAAAAAGAATTCATTTGAATCAGTTCTAATGAGATGGATGAAACTGGAGCCCATTATACAGAGTGAAGTAAGCCAGAAAGATAAAGAACATTATGACATACTAACACGTATATATGGAATTTAGAAAGATGGTAATGATAACCCTATATGCAAAACAGAAAAAGAGACACAGAACAGACTTTTGGACTCTGTGGGAGAAGGTGAGGGTGGGATGTTTCGAAAGAATAGCATGTATATTATCTATGGTGAAACAGATCACCAGCCCAGGTGGGATGCATGAGACAAGTGCTCGGGCCTGGTGCACTGGGAAGACCCAGAGGAATCGGGTGGAGAGGGAGGTGGGAGGGGGGATCGGGATGGGGAATACATGTAACTCCATGGCTGATTCATATCAATGCATGACAAAACCCACTGCAATGTTGTGAAGTAATTAGCCTCCAACTAATAAAAATAAATGAAAAAAAAAAAAAAAAGAAGAAGAAGATAATGGCAAATGTTGTGCTGGGTGTGCTGTTGAAATTCCTTTGCCATCATTGAAGGAGCATCTTTACCTATAGTTATGTCAGCCCAACAGGCCTAATTATATGCTGTTACTTGTGCTCATACTGTAGCCACGGGCAAAACTGCCAATATTTATATTGATTGTAGAAATGGTTTCAAAGTAACTAAAGATCTTGGAATGTTGTGGAAACAATATGGTTTCTTGACTTTCAGCTGGAAATAATATGTGTGTGTTTGTGTGTGTGTGTGTGTATAAAATCTCTGTTCTTTGAACTTGGAATGTGTTTATTTTGTTTTTCTTCTGAGCATTTCTACACATTGTTGAAGACACCAGCACCCCATCCTCACTCCTGTAGTGTTTATTCCTCTAAGTATTTTAAATTCCCACAAGTATTACCAAGTGCTATGATGGCTAGTCATTTGCATTTCTTTTGTAGCCTCAAGTGTATGCAAGTCTATTGTTAGCTCTCAAACACTTGATGATCCCTTTAGATGTGGAGAATTTGTGCATCCTTTGTCCACTCTGTGCACAGGTAACCCTCAAACTAGAGCCAATCTTGTTCTTTAGATTTCTTAGATATTTACTTAGACACGTTTTTCTCTGTCTTTTCATACACTGTTTAGCATGAAAACTCACAGTATAAATTTCACAATTATCTTCCTTGTTTTAAGTTAAGAGAGGAAGCACTTCCTTCCTACCTCTACTGTGTTTTGAGACTCACAGATACAGATACTCGCTCAGTCGTGTCTGACTCTTTGCAACCCCATGGACTGTAGCCTACCAAGTTCCTCCGTCCATGCGATTTTCCAGGCAAGAATACTGGAGTAGGTTGCCATTTCCTTCTCCAGGATATCTTCCCGACCCAGGGATTGAACCCAGGTCTCCCGAATTGTAGGCAGACAGTGCTAAGTCACTTCAGTCGTATACCCACTCTGCACGATGCTATGGACTGTAGCCTGCTAGGCTCCTCTATCCATGGGATTCAGCAGGCAAGAATACTGCAGTGGGTTGTCATACCCTCCTCCAGGATATCTTCCTGACACAGGAGTTGAACACATGTCTCTTAGATCACCCGCATTGGCAGGTGGGTTCTTGCCACTAATGCGACCTGGGAAGCCCAGGTGACTGCTAATAGCTCTCTCCAAAGAAATCCTGCTCAAGAATGGTCTTTAAATGTAGTCTAACTCTCATACTTTTATATTTTTGCTATGAAAGGGTGGTTTAATAAGCTTTTTACTCATTCGTTTTTAATGTCTACTTTTAACTTTCGGCAAGTTGGCCTCACTTTGTCAAAATCTGGAAAGAAAGGGCCCAGTTTAAAGCTTTAGTTTAGCTAACAGACATCATTGCTGTAGATAGATTGATTCTGATGTTCAATAATAAATATCCTTTTTCAGGATTTAGTCATTTTGTAATCCAATTGCATTTTTACTCACTTCCATTTTTCCTTCTTCTCTTAATTTCTCTTACCTCTATTTTTCTCCCATACTTTTTGCTTCTATTGCATGGAAAACATAAATAGTGGTGGAGAGGTTCCTATTAATTGATCATTTATTCATTGAATCTATATTTTGACTAAATATTTTTCACAAAATATTGTGCTCATTGATAAAGATGATACAATGATTATTCACCATGACCTCAAGGGAAATTAAAGTTTCATGTGGGCAATGACGCAAATAGGTAGTTAATTTATCCCCAATGTAAGAAAGCTAATTTATGATCCTCAAGCTTCTGCCTAAATAACTTTATTATGGTCCCATTTTATAGCATAATTTCAATAATCCCCTATTTTCATCATCTAACAATTTTATTTATTTATTTATTGCTTTCTCTTATATGATGACTACTCTCTCACCTCTGTCCTTTCTAAAACCAGTAAATCTGGCCATTGTAATGGGAAAAATAAATAACCTCATGCCAAAACTCATGGATATTGCTGTTTATTCTTGATCATTTGTGTTTGGGTCATTATTCTTATTCCCCATTTCATGAAAACCAGTTTAGAACCTTAGCTTTTTCCTGTTCTTTAGTAATTCAATTTATTTTTAATGCCTCTAAGTCTTATTTTCTTCCTGTTACTTTAGTTTACTATGTGACTAATTTAACTTGTATTCACATTTGCAGAGGCAGCTTCACTAGTTGTATCTTATAGCTGAATTTTCTGTCTTCCTGGTCTCAGTTCGCCCATTACTGTTCCTTAATTCCAAGATATATATTACTTGCTTCTTATATCAGTGTATTTTGAAGTTCTATACCAATCACTGGCTGGGCTGATCACTTATTTCAGCTCCTTTCGAAAATGGGCTATTGTTCCTTATGGAGATTCCCACATAGTGCCGTTGGTAAAGGATCCACCTGCCAACACAGGAGAGTCAGGAAGATCCCTTAGAGTAGGCAGTGGTAACCCATTCCAGTATTCTTGCCTGGAAAATTCTGTGTAACAGAGGAGCCTTGTAGGCTACAGTCTGTGGAGTCGCAAAGAGGTGGACACGGCTGAGCACAAGCTTATTAATGTTCCCTATATCCTATGTTTTTTTTTTTTTTTTTCATGATGATTGCCCTGAATTAAAGGTTCATTTTGAGAATGTCTCTGTGATTTTTCCTAAAATAGAAATTTGCTGCTTATTTCTATGCATCTTTACCTGATCCTGCAAATTTTCCAAAAATTCTTGTACTAGTTCCCCTGTACATTTCACTGCCTCTAAACACAAACCTAAGCTTAATCAGATATGTAAACAAAATAAAATATGGAAAAAAAAGAAAACATGGGGAATAGAGAAAAATTACTGGCAGAAGGTACTGGGATGAAAACTACAGGTAGGGATGGATGATAGGAACAAAGATCATTTTAAAGAATTATGATCATAAAATAGCATAAATGTTACTAAAGAGTTGCTATCTTTTCCAAACTGCATATGAAATACTGCCTTTTTTAGTGCCTTTCTCTTTAGGTCTTGAAAGGTGTTGAAAGGTGATCCCCCAATAAGATGTATTCACATCCTCCTTCCCAGAACCTGTGAATATTACCTTATTTGGAGAAAGAGTCTTTGTATATGTAATTCAGTTAGGGAAATTGAGATAAAGAGATTACTTGGATTGTTTGATTATCCTGGCTTGTTTGTGGGTTCTAAATCCAATGGAGAGTGTCCTTCTAACTCTGAGACAAAGGAATATTTGATATCCATAAGATGAGGCAACATTGTGACCGCTGAGTCAGAGAATGGAGTGAGACAGCTACAAGGTAAGGAATGAAAACAATCACCAAAAGTTAGCAGAGGTAAACAGCATCTTCTCCCTTGGAACCCCAGAGGAAGTATGGCTATGCTGACATCTTGATTTTAGACTTCTAGCATCAAGAACCATGATAGAATAAATTGTAGTTCTTTTAAGCCACACTGTTTATAGTAGTATATTACAGCAGACACAAGAAACTAAACAGTCATTCAACTGCCAAGATCCAAATAAGACACAAAATCCAAGTAAAACCACATTTTGGATTTTTATATAATGGACAATTTAACCTCTGTTAAGATAGAACTCCCCCGACCCCCTCCAGTTTTAACGAGGCAGGAGATGCAAGAAAGGCAGCCTTGATCCCTGGATCAGGAAGATTCCCTGGAGGAAGAAATGGAAACCTATTCCAGCATTTTCGCTTGGAAAATTTCATGGATATAGGAGCCTGGTGGGCTAAGGTCCATGGGGTCGCAAAGAATCAACTGCGACTGACCTTCAAAGCACACACGTAATTGACATACAGAACTGCACATATTTAATGTATATATTTGGATGAATTTGTACCTGTGCATATACTTGTGATAATTTTTAAATCCCAAACAAACAGACAAAAAAGGAATATATTACGTTAATGAAGAAATAAAGATAACACTTTTTTATTTCCTATTATTTCCTATCTTTTTACACTTCAGATTACTAAAATTCCTCTTCCTAATGAATTTTGCCTTCTATTTCTCTGCATTGTCACATATTCTATCTAAAATTGTCATTCTTTAAGAGTTCTCATTTTAACTTAGATATGCAAAACCAAGACGAATGCTTTCAACGTTTTCCAACAAGTTTTGAGTATTAGAAAAGTATTCAAGACCCATATTTTTGTGTCACTAAAATTACTTTGCTTATTTTAAATGTTATGAGAAAAAAAATGAAGGAAAATTTTTCCATGTATGCATAGAACATGCACATTTTTAGCATTGGGGGAAATGAAAGATTTTTAATTAAAATTGAATTAATTATAGCATTTTATAATATGTTACACATTTAATATTTGTACTATCAATCTTTTGTTTGGAGAAATATGTTTTAGATGGTCCCCTTACTTGTAGCCAATCTTACAAAACATTACATAGAAGGGTGTACATTTTTATGTCTTTTTTATGTACATTTTTTGTACATTTTTATGTCTTCTAAATTCCAAAAAAAATCCCTATACCAAGCACATATGACAAAAATGGCTTATTAGAGCCTCTTAAAATGACAAATAATTTAAATAAATAATCTTAAGATCATTTTAAGCACATATAGAAGAGAAGCTGATTCCTAGAAAGGAAAAAAATATGATAACCACAAGTCTTGATTCTGTACAAGTAAGATAGCAGGATCATTTTCTGAGAACTGTCAACCCTGGATTGTTGCCTTGTGCCACCAAAAGAAGCATTTAGACCTGTTGATAAATAACCCTGGAAGGACTATGCTATTAAGAGTCATAAGTATAACAACAACTGTTGGAATCAAAACTGTGAATGCAAATGAATGCAGAGAGGCTGCGAATAAGATCTAAATACATATCCTAGGTCAGGAAGAGTCAGTTCAAAACTATAAGCCTCAAATCTCCTCCAAGATATTCCTGACATATTTGAATCTACAAACTTAGCTCTAAGAACTCTTTTTTTTTTTTTTTTTAAACAAGGCAAATCTCATTAACCCACAAAATTTCCAAATATATTTCTAAGAAATAGCATGTACTCAAATATTTTATGGATGTTCAGAAAATATAAACAAAAAATTGAAACAAAAATCAAGTTTGTCACACATGCATTACATATTACAGATGCATGCTACATCTTCTAGGAGAAATCATCTTGACAAGGGAATGAAAGTCTTTCATGCTCATAGAAGTAGAATACTCAAAAATAAAATGTACTACTTTCTAAAATTTTGCCTTTTTTTCCCCCACATAGTTTCTGGTTCCCTTCTCTGAATTCAACACTGACTAGTGAAGATGGCACATATTGATATTTTTCTCTCTCTCATTGAAGGCACATATCTGTGTGAACATACATGCACACACACACACTATGAAACATATGCAGGTATTATGGAAATGGTTTTATCTGACTGGTATGTGTATGTATGTGTATGTTTTGTGTCTATCCAGAGAGATCTGTGAGCCAAAATTAAGCACAGACAGGGGGAATGTGTTAATAATAAGATGTGGAATAACTGGACTACTCATATTGTTTTGCTAATGAAAACAGATTTCACTGCCTTAGAAAACAGTCATTACTTATAGGCATTGCTTCAGTTAAAATTGAAAATATATATTTATACAAAATAGAGTAGTCTGCAATGAGTAGCATATAAAAGGAAAAACCCTTTTACATAGTTAATTTTAAAAACAGACACAGAAGGTCATTATATTTGACAAGTAAAAGTTTAAATATGAGATAATCTGTGTAGCTGTCAGATAATGAATATTTAAAAAAGTAAAATAATTTCATGTGCTAAAGAGAGGATAAAGAGTTGTTGGAGAGCCCTTTGAAATTGCTTATGAAAATGAAGTTTTGTATATATTACGTAGTAGCAACAGTATTCCAAAGTGTTTAGGCTAGTAAACCTCTGGGACATATCTTCAGGGCCACATTTAAATATTATGTTGAGAAAGAAGCAGATAAATATATTAGTTCACTCATTACAGAGGGATGTATATATAAATTATGTGATCAAAAATTTATGCAGCAGCCAGAAGTAATAAATAACATGCACATATATGGAGAAATACTGTAACACATTACTATATTAAAAAGTTAAAAAAAGAATTATACAAATCTTATATTGTTAACATAAATTTTAACATATGTACTCTGAAACCAAAATCATATTTTTAAGGATAGATGAATAGATGGAAAATTCATTCATGGAAGGTAGTTTGAAAGATCACTTTTTATATCTTTGCAAATTTTTAGTATATAAATCAATTGTGGAAAGTATATTAGGAAGACATATTAAATCCAGCATTGTAGACACAGTGATGAATGTGGAAAATGGACAAGAATAGTCATGGAAGCAAAACAGAACAAAAGAAAATGACAGATCACAAGACAGATCTTGATTGGATTATGTTGATAAATTTTATTTGAAGGCATTAGAAAGCACGTATTATATGATGTGATTTTCAGAGTATATTCAGGTTAGAGTTCCAGAAATTCTGAAATGAGTAGTCTAGTGGTACATTCTATGTTGGCATCCATATGCTTTTCAAATTCAGCAAATTCGAACAATTCATCCCTCTTATCCTATAACTTCCATTCCTTCCATCACCAAAACAGGAAATATATTAGATACTTCCTATTTTGGTAATGCTACCAGTTGTCCAATATTATAAATTTTTCTAATCTAAGTTCTGGATCTCACACTCAACTTTTCTCATCTGGATTATTATAGTCATCCAGTTATTCTCCAAGACCTTCCTTTAATCATTATTTTGTCCTGCCCAGATTGTTGACTTTAAAACAGCAGTATGAGTATATACTCAAACTGATGTGAGAAGTTAAAAAAAATAACCCACAGGACTTGGCCCCAGATAGCTGCGGTGCATATGAAAGTAATGAATTCAGCGAGCCAAGAGGCTTGCATTTTCCCATACATATAAGAGCACTAAATTCCTTACTTGATATCTGGGTTTCCTTCCTTAACAATAAACTTTGATGTTTAGACTGCCTGCTCCCTTTGTTTAAAAAAAAGAAAAAAATGTATAAGACCTGACTCCCTTTCTTGCCTCCTTGGAGCAGTTTTCTCAGAGCTACTGAGACGCTGTCTCCCAGACTTTGGGTTCTAAACATTCCCATCAAATCACATAACTATTTACAGGTTGGAACTAATATTTTCAGTTAACACTCTTAAAGGAGATTAAGTTCTATGAAGCAAGATGCTTGGTCTGTTTTGCTCACCACTGGATCCCCAGCAGCTAAAACAGTGCCAACGGCAACATAGACACTAAATTTGTATTTATTGGATGCATAGTTTGCTGACTAGCTTCGAAAATGCTTTATCTCACCCTGTAATCCCAATTTCTGTTATTCTTAGCCTTGTAAAATCACATCCCTCCGAGCAACTTTCTTCTTAGAATTCCTCAACTCCGAGTAGATGTGTCAACTGAAAAAAGATACACAGTGTGAAAGTAAGAGTTGAGTTTTATTTGGGCCAAAATGAGGACTGCAGCCTGGGAGACCGCACCTCAAACAGTTCTGAAAGACTGCTCCAAAGATGGAGTGGGGGAAGGTCAACAAATAAGATTTTGGTGAATGTGGAGGTCATTATAATCCAGTACTCATTTTCCCTCAACTTGGCTCAAACGGTAAAATATCTGCTTCCAACGCAGGAGACCCAGGTTTGATCCCTGGGTTGGAAAGACCCCGTGGAGAAGGGAGCGGCTACCCACTCCAGTATTCTTGTTTGGAGAAACCCATGGACAGAGGAGCTGAGCAAGCTACAGTCCACGGGTTTGCAGAGTTGGACACGACTTAGCGACTAACACACTTCAACACACACACACTTCAAACACTCATCTTACAGAAGGCTTTCTTCTAGTTATGTGGAGCTGTTGTCATCATGAAAGGTTTGAGTGGTGCTTTTCTAGGCATGAGGAAATGTAGGGACTGGGAACACAAAATCAGCTCCTAATAAATTCTAACTATCTAAGACCTCTCCCATGAATCTCCCTGGAGCACAGCGTGCCTACCTCTTCACCCTGAACTCCCTTCAGGATATGTCAAAGGCAACAGCTGCAGCAGCACACTGTTCAGTCTCCACGGAGGCAGACGGCGAATGTCCTTGGCAAGCATCGGTTTGTAGCTGACAGATTCTTTTGTTATAGATTATAAAAATACCAACTTCCATCTTGCTATTAGTCTCTTTCTTTTGGGCTTTAATGAAGGAAGTTACCATGTTGAAGAGAAAGGCATTATGGTTACCAGTTCTAACATGTCAGTAGTAGGGTTTTGGAGATCTCCATGACAAACAAATCTGGTATACTAGCTGGGTGTCCTATACTTAAACACAATTCTCACACTGTCTACCAGCAGATAGTTCAGTCCAGTTCAGTGCAGTTGATCAGTCACATACCATTCTTTGCGACCCCATGGACCACAGCATGCCAGGCCTCCCGGTCCATCACAAACTCCGGCATTTACTCAAATGCATGTCCATGGAGTCAGTGATGTCATCCAACCATCTCATCCTCTGTCGTCCCCTTCTCCTCCCCCCTTCAATCTTTCCCAGCATCAGCATATTTTCCAATGAATCAACTCTTCCCATCAGGTGGCCAGAGTATTGGAGTTTCAGCTTCAGTATCAGTCCTTCAAATGAACACTCAGAACCAGTCTGCTTTAGGATAGACTAATGGGATCTCCTTTCAGGCCAAGTGATTCTCAAGAGTCTTCTCCAACACCACAGTTCAAAAGTATCAATTCTTTGGCGCTCAGTTTTCTTTATAGTCCAACTCTCACACCCATTCAAGAATACTGGGGAAAAAAGCCTTGACTAGATGGACCTTTGTTGACAAAATGATGTCTCTGCTTTGTAATATGCTGTCTAGGTCGCTCATAACTTTCCCTCCAAGGAGTAAGCATCTTTTAATTTCATGGCTGCACTTATCATCTGAAGTGAATTTGGAGCCCCCCAAAATAAAGTCTGCCACTGTTTCCCCATCTATTTGCCATGAAGTGATGGGACCAGATGCCATGATCTTAGTTTTCTGAATTTTGAGCTTTAAGCCAACTTTTTCACTCTCCTCTTTCAGTTTCAACAAGAGGCTCTTTAGCTCCTCTTCACTTTCTGCTATAAGGGTGGTGTTGTCTACATATCTGAGGTTATCTGGTGTTGTCTACATATTTCTCCCGGCAATCTTGATTCCAGCTTGTGCTTCACCCAGACCAGAGTTTCTCATGATGTACTTTGGATATAAGTTAAACAAACAGGTTGAAAATATACAGCCTTGATGTACTCCTTTCATGATTTGGAACCAGTCTGCTGTTCCATGTCCAGTTCTAACTGTTGCTTCCTGACCTGCATACAGATTTCTCAAGAGGCAGGTCAGGTGGTCTGGTATTCCCATCTCTTTCAGAATTTTCCACAATTTATTGTGATCCACACAATCAAAAGCTTTGGCATAGTCAACAAGGCAGAAATAGATGTTTTTTTCTGGAATTCTCTTGCTTTTTCGATGATCCAGCAGATGTTGGCAATTGGATCTCTGGTTCCTCTGCCTTTTCTAAAACCAGGTTGAACATCTGAAAGTTCATGGTTCATGTATTGCTGAAGCCTGGCTTGGAGAATTTTGAGCATTACTTTACTAGCTTGTGAGATGAGTGCAATTGTGCGGTAGTTTGAGCATTCTTTGGCATTGCCTTTCTTTGAGATCGGAACAAAAACTGACCTTTTCCAGTCCTGTGGCCACTGCTGAGTTTTCTAGATTTGCTGACACATTCAGTGCCGCATTTTCACAGTATCATCTTTTAGGGTTTGAAATAGCTAAACTGGAATTCCATCACCTCCACCAGCTTTGTTTGTAGTGATGCTTCCTAAGGACCACTTGACTTCACATTCCAGGATGTCTGGCTCTAGGTGAGTTATCACACCACTGTGATTATCTGTGTCATGAAGATCTTTTTTTGTATAGTTCTTCTGTATATTCTTGCAACGTCTTCTTGAAATCTTCTGCTTCTGTTAGGTCCATATCATTTCTGTCCTTTATTGAGCCCATCTTTACATGAAATGTTCCATTGGTATCTTTAATTTTCTTGAAGAGATCTCTAGTTTTTTCCATTCTATTGTTTTCCTCTATTTCTTTGCATTCATTGCTGAGGGAGGCTTCCTTATCTTTCCTTGCTATTCTTTGGAACTCTGCATTCAAATGGGTATATCTTTCCTTTTCTCCTTTGTTTTCCACTTCTCTTCTTTTCACAGCTATTTGTAAGGCCTCCTCAGACAGCCATTTTGCTTTTTTACATTTCTTTTTTCTGGGGATGGTCTTGACCCCTGTATCCTGTACAATGTCACGAACCTTGGTCCATAGTCCATCAGGCACTCTATCATATCTAGTCCCTTAAATCTCTTTCTCACTTTCACTATATAATCATAAGGGATTTGATTTAGGTCTTACCTGAATGGTCTAGTGGTTTTCCCTACTTTCTTCAATTTAAATATGAATTTGGCAATAAGGGGTTCTTTATCTGAGCCACAGTCAGCTCCCAGTCTTGCTTTTGCTGCCTGTATAGAGCTTCTCCATCTTTGGCTGCAAAGAATATAATCAATCTGATTTTGGTATTGACCATCTGGTGATGTCCAATGTGTAGAGTTTTCTCTTGTGTTGTTGAAGAGGGTGTTTGCTATGACCAGTGTGTTCTCTTGGCAAAACCCTATTAGCCTTTGTCCTGCTTCATTCCGTACTCCAAGGCCAAATTTACCTGTTACTCCAGGTGTTTCTTGACTTCCTACTTTTGCATTCCTGTCCCTTAAAATGAAAAGGACATCTGTTTTTGGTGTTAATTCTAGAAGGTCTTGTAGGTCTTCATAGAACTGTTCAAATTCAGCTTCTTTAGCCTTACTGGTAGGGGTATAGATGTGGATTACCATGATATTGAATGATTTGCCTTGGATATTATCAGAGATCATTCTGTCGTTTTTGAGACTGCATCTAAGCACTGCATTTTGTACTCTTTTGTTGACTATGATGGCTACTCCATTTCTTCTAAGGGATTCTTACCCACAATAGTAGATATAATGGTCACCCTTTCCAGTCCATTGTAGTTTGCTGATTCCTAAAATGGTGATGTTCACTCTTGTCATCTCCTGCTTGAGCACTTCCAATTTGCCTTGATTAATGGAACTAACATTCCAGGTTCATATGCAGTATTGCTCTTTACATCATCAGGCCTTGCTTCCATCACCAGTCACATTCACAACTGGGTGTGGTTTTTGTTTTGTCTCCGTCTCTTCAGTATTTCTGGAGTTATTTCTCCACTGATCTCCAGTAGCATGTATTAGACACCTACCAACCTGGTGAGTTCATCTTTCAGTGTCCTATCTTTTTGCCTTTCCATACTGTTCAGTACTGTTCAGTTCCAAGAGACAGTGCCACAGGATAAATGTTCCATAGGAGACAGATTCCACAATTAGAGTCTCAGTCCCATAAACTGCTCTCCCCTAATTCAGATGCCAATGGCAAGTCAAGGCTGTTAACTGTACTTTTGAATGAGGGCTGTAAATCAGAGGTTCCTGTGAACTCCACCTTGAGTTTGATTAATTCAGTAGAGCAGCTCAGGGGAATCAGGAAATCAGTTTGATTAGTTTATCTCAAAAAATGTCAAAGGGATATGAATCAACAACCCCATTAGATACATAGGTAAGGTTCTGAAGGAAGGATTTTCTGTCCTTATGGATTTGGGGACCTGGTATTAAGGCATGTGGATACATCTGGTTGAGCAACCTGAAAGCTCTCTGAACCCCTTTCTTTGGATCTTTATAGGAACTTCCTTACACAGATATTGCACCATTGATTAAATTATTGTCATTGGCATTGATTCAAATTCTAGCCCTTTTCTCTTCCCTGGAAACCAGTGGGTGGGACTGAATGTTTCAACCCTCTACTCAAGGTTGACTTTCCTGACAGCCAGATACTCTCCTCTTCTCCTTTTTGTTGTTGTTGTTCAGCTGCCCAGTTGTGTCCAACTCTTTGTGGCTCCATGGAGTGCACCAAGTCAGACTTCACACCAGGTGGAGCTTTAGCATCCTCTTCCCCTCAAGTCACCTTATTAACATAAACTCAGAGTTGAAAGGGACATGTTATAAATAACGAGATACACATGTTACCTTTATTGCTCTGAAGAACTAGGATAAGAAACCAATATTATAGCAAAAGACAAAGATGCCTCCCTTGCTCTTCTTGCTTAGAAAATCCCTAGGGCTTATGGAGCCTGTCAGCCAGGGACCGTGTATTAAGACCAAATGCATGTGAAATACGTTTTCTTGGTGGCTCAGCTGTAAAGAATCTGTCTGTCAATGCAAAACAGTGCATCAGGAGATGTGTGTTTGATTCCTGGGTCGGGAAGATCCCCTGGATGAGGGCATGGCAAACCACCTCATTATTCTTGCCTAGAAAATTCACATGGGCAGAGAATCCTATGGACAGAGAATCCCTTGGACAAAGGATCCTCTTCCATAGGATCACACAGAGATGGACACACACAGCGCACTCATACTCCTGTAAACATGCATACATGGTAGACACTGACACACCTGAATAACTCCCTAAATGACCAAAACTATCACTTTAAATACCATTTCCAGCTAAAGACACACACACACACACACACACACACACACACACACACACACACAAATGTTGGTGGTGGGGGACGGTTACCAGAAAATCACAGTAAACAATGTTATCCTGTTCTTGCATGAATACTAAGTGGCTTCGGTCGTGTCCAGCTTTGTGTGAACTGTGAATTGTAGCCCACCAGGCTCCTCTGTCATTGGGATTCTCCAGGCAAGAATACTGAAGTGGGTTGCCATTTCCTTCTCCAGGAGATCTTCCCAACCCAGAGATGGAACCTGCCTCTCTTAACGTCTCCTGCATTGGCAGGAGGGTTGTTTACCACTAGTGCCACCTAGGAAGCCCATCTTGTTATGCAGATTTAAATCTGTGCTTTCTCCATTGTTAAGAATTTCTAGAGATTTGATCATTCTCCTATTCCTGGTACAGATAGGGAAACACCATCAGAAATGAAGATTTCCCTTATAAACATAAATGTCTCTTACAAAAGAGTAACTTCCACTCATTTTTCAGAGTTTTTTGTATATTTGCTGCTTCTTAGAATTTCCCAGTTCAAAAACAACTTTATACAACAAAGGCCTATTTTGGGGGTGGTATATTCTGATTTTCAAGTCCAATACAGAAAAAAACTGAGCGCATGCCCCAGATAACAGAGAGCTATGGGGTCAGGGGCTTCAGGTCAGAATCCCAAGGAGTGTATCTACAACGACCATGAAAGTAATCTTTGAGGCAAATCCTACATAGTGAAAGAAAAATTCAGTGAATGAAATCATCTATTGTTTTTCCATAACTTTAAGGATTCCTTTTATCATATTTTCCATGGATAATATACTGAAAGAACACAAATTCTGCCATATTGTAAAATAGAGCTCAGTTACTTGTTAGAATGTCTTCTGAAAAAGTTCACTTTCTCTCTACTCTGTGTCTAATAAAATAGAAAAGAAATCTACAAAGTTTTTCATATGATGTTACTGTGTAAAAACGGATACATTTCACAAAAGTGTTGTATAAATTATAAAATGTCCTTTTATCCTGTCCCTGATGTTGAAGTTAAAAGATGTTTACTCCTTGGAAGGAAAGTTATGACCATCCTAGATAGCATATTAAAAAGCAGAGACATTACTTTGCCAACAAAGTTCCATCTAGTCAAGGCTATGGTTTTTCCAGTAGTCAAGTATGGATGTGAGAGTTGGACTATAAAGAAAGCTGAGCGTTGAAGAAAAGACACTTTTGGAATGTCTCAAATGGACTTGTGTTTGAGTAAACGCTGGGAGTTGGTGATGGACAGGGAGGCCTGGCTAAGCGACTGAACTGAACTGAATGCTACGGTATTACAAACCTCAGAGGAGAGAAAATCAATATTATCATAAAAAAATGTTGTATTAAAAATAGGGCAGTATTTTATGTATGAAATATTACTATTCCTCAGGTATACACATGTACAAAAAACCTTCAACATCAGTTCAGTTCAATTCAGTTGCTCAGTCATGTCCGACTCTTTGCAACCCCATGGACGGCAGCACACCAGTCCTTCCTGTCCATCACCAACTCCCGGGTTTGCCCAAACTCATGTCTTTCGAGTCGGTGATGCCATCCAGCCATCTCATCCTCTGTCATCCCCTTCTCCTCCTGCCCCCAATCCCTCCCAGCATCAGGGTCTTTTCCAATGAGTCAACTCTTCTCATGAGGTTGCCAAAGTATTGGAGCTTCAGCATCAGTCCCTCTAATGAACACCCAGGACTGATCTCTTTTAGTATATACTAGTTGGTTCTCCTTGCAGTTCAAGGGACTCTCAAGAGTCCTCTCCAACACCACAGTTCAAAAGCATCAATTCTTTGGCCCTCAGCTATCTTTATTGCCCAACTCTCACATCCATACATGACTACTGGAAAAACCATAGCCTTGACTAGATGGACCTTTGTTGGCAAAGTAATGTCTCTGCTTTTTAATATGCTGTCTAATTTGGTCATAACTTTCCTTCCAAGGAGTAAGCATCTTTTAATTTCATGGCTGCCATCACAATCTCCAGTGATTTTGTAACTCAGAAAAATAAAGTCTGACCGTGTTTCCACTGTTTCCCCATCTATTTGCCATGAACTGATGGGACCAGATGCCATGATCTTAGTTTTCTGAATGTTGAGCTGTAAGCCAACTTTTTCACTCTCCTCCTTCACTTTTATCAAGAGGCTTTTTAGTTTCTCTTCACTTCCTGCCATAAGGGTGGTGTCATCTGCATATCTGAGGTTATTGATATTTCTCCCGACAATCTTGATTCCAGCTTGTGCTTCTTCCAGCCCAGCATTTCTCATGATGTACTTGACCTATAAGTTAAATAAGCAGGTGACAATATACAGCCTTGACATACCCCTTTTCCTATTTGGAACCAGTCTGTTGTTCCATGTCCAGTTCTAAATGTTGCTTCCTGACCTGTGTACAAGTTTCTCAAGAGACAGGTCAGATAGTCTGGTATTCCCATCTCTTTAAGAATTTTCCACAGTTTATTGTTATCCACACAGTCAAAGGCTTTGGCATAATCAATAAAGCAGAAATAGATGTTTTTCTGGAACTCTCTTGCTTTTTCTATGATCCGGCAGATGTGAGCAATTTGAATCTTTGGTTCCTCTGTCTTTTCTAAAACCAGCTTGAACATCTGTGTGGATGTAACTGGTGATAGAATCAAGGCCTGATGATAGAAAGAGCAATATTGTATAGGAACCTGGAATGTTAGTTCCATTGATCAAGGCAAATTGGAAGTGGTCAAAGAGGAGATGGCAAGAATGAACATCGACATTGTAGGAATCAATGAACTACAATGGACTGGAATGGGTGACTTTAACTCAGATGACCATTATATCTACTATTGTGGGCAAGAATCCCTTAGAAGAAATGGCGTAGCCATCATAGTCAACAAAAGAGTCCAAAATGCAGTACTTGGATGCAGTCTCAAAAACGACAGAAAGATCTCTGTTCATATTCAAGGCAAATCATTCAATATCATGGTAATCCACGTTTATGCCCCAATCAGTAATGCTGAAGAAGCTGAGGTTGAATGGTTCTATGAAGACCTACAAGACCTTCTAGAATTAACACCAACAAAAGATGTCCTTTTCATTATAGGGGGCTGGAATGCAAAAGTAGGAAGTCAAGAAACACCTGGAGTAACAGGCAAATTTGACCTTGGAATACAGAATGAAGCAGGGCAAAGGCTAATAGGGTTTTGCCAAGAGAACACACTGGTCATAGCAAACACACTCTTCCAACAACACAAGAGAAGACTCTACACATGGACATCACCAGATGGTCAATACCAAAATCAGATTGATTATACTCTTTGCAGCCAAAGATGGAGAAGCTCTATACAGGCAGCAAAAGCAAGACTGGGAGCTGACTGTGGCTCAGATAAAGAACCCCTTATTGCCAAATTCAGATTTAAATGAAGAAAGTAGGGAAAACCACTAGACCATTCAGGTATGACCTAAATCAAATCCCTAATGATTATACATTGGAAGTGAGAAATAGTTTTAAGGGACTAGGTCTGGTAGACAGAGTACCTGATGAACTATGGATGTAGGTTCGTGACATTGTACAGGAGACAGGGATCAACACCATCCCCAAGAAAAAGAAATGCACAAAACCAGAATGGCTGTCTGAAGAGGCCTCACAAATAGATGTGAAAAGAAGAGAAGTAAAAAGCAAAGGAGAAAGGAAAGATATCCCCATCTGAATGCAGAGTTCCAAAGAATAGCAAGGAGAGATAAGAAAGCCTCCCTCAGCAATGATTGCAAAGAAATAGAGGAAAACAATAGAATGGGAAAGAGTAGAGATCTCTTCAGGAAAATTAGAGATACCAAGGGAACATTTCATGCAAGAATGTGCTTGATAAAGGACAGAAATTGTATGGACCCAACAGAAGAGGAAGATATTAAGAAGAGGTGGCAAGAACACACAGAAGAAGTGTAGAAAAACGATCTTCATGACCCACATAATCACGATGGTGTGATCACTCACCTAGAGCCAGACATCCTGGAATGTGAAGTCAAGTGGGCCTTAGAAAGCATCACTATGACCAAAGCTAGTGGAGGTGATGGAATTCCAGTTGAGCTATTTCAAATCCTGAAAGATGATGTTGTGAAAGTGCTGTACTCAATATGCCAGTAAATTTGGAAAACTCAGCAGTGGCCACAGGACTGGAAAAGGTCAGTTTTCATCCCATTCCCAAAGAAAGGCAATGCCAAAGAATGCTTGAACCTAGCATTAACAGGATATAGCTTTCAAATATGTTTCAGTCATTATTATGGGATATTCTATTTTTAATTGTGTCTCAGATCAATTGAAATTTTGTTTCACTGCTTGAATACCTTTATATCCTGAATAAATCTAGGAGATTTTATTTGCTAAGAAAATTTGGGGGATAAAATTATCAAAGTTTCCAACCATGTGCAGGTTGGAAAAGCTTTTCCAGACATGAGCCAGAATGAGAGGAAAATAAAATTTGTTAGAGTAGGAGACACTGTTAGAAAAGCAGGCCGCTTTCGCAGGCCAGTAGCCAAATTTTTGTAGCCTCAAGACAGAGAAATTCCCTGCTGTAATCTTGACATTAAGTGATTGGTTAAGATGTTACTGGGTGGGTATTTACCTAATATAGGATTAAGGAACTGGGCTGTTTGGATACAGAGGCTCATGGCAACAGCTGCTATGGGACTTGGGCAGTTCCAGAGATTTTTATCCTGTGAAATGGTACAGGACTCCACACCGGTGACCTTGGTATAGTGGTTCACAAAAGGGACATATTTATTTACCCACTGATTGACAATCCAAGTTATAATTTCTCAGATAAATTTTCTCAGTCTCAATTCAACAATGCCAGTCAGTGAAGAAATCAATACAAGTAGTTGGACTGAATTTTCACTGTTGATTTCAATAAAAATAAGACACTATATATTTATTGCATCTATTGAATTTAAAACTAGTATTTTGTCATTTTTGTTATATTGTGATTTATGGAAAAAATAGAAGAAGAAAATAAAAGTGAAAGTGAAATTTGCTTTGGAAAATGAGTTAAACCATATCTTTAATGTAAAAAATGATATTGAGAAATTCAGAAACCAAATGATTGTTATGGGTGTTGACCTAGACTGACTGCTAGTTGCACATAGACTGACTGCTAAGTATTTCTTCAGCACTGATGGGTTTATTAAAAATCAGCAGAGGTTTGAAATTCAAGCTCAGCAGTCATGGTGAGCCATGTGCATGTACCCACACATCAGTAGAAGCATTCTTTCATGGAAAAGAAAGGGAAGACAGGAGGGTTATAGTAAACACTGAGTCCATGGCTCTTCATTGGCTGAGTTTTTTGTCAGAAAAGAAGAGTCTTTCCTCTTTCTGTTGGACTCAACTGTCATGGGAGGGCATGAGAACTCCTTCTCTGGCCTTCCAACTTTATTTTAACTTTCTGTTTATTAAATTTTATAAAACCCAACATAACTAAAGATATCATTCTTACTCATTTATACAATAGAGAATATCTTTAAAATAAGCTGGGGTCTCCATATTGAAAATTGTAAGTTGCTTAATATCACTTATATTAAAAATAAATAGCAGTTCATTTGGATGAAAGTTTCCCTGGTGGCTCAGATGGTACAGCGTCTGTCTGCAATGCAGGAGAAAGGGGTTCAATCCCTGGGTTGGGAAAATACCCTAGGGAAGGAAATGGCAAACCCCTCCAGCACCCTTGCCTGGAAAATTGCATGGATGGAGGAGCCTAGCAGGCTACAGTCCATGGGCTCGCAAAGAGTCAGACCGACTGAGCGACTTCACTTTTTTTTTTTTTTTTCATTTGGATGAAACCTTTTATACTAAAAGAGAGTTTTTGCTTGAATTGGATGTAAGAGTGTCATATCTCTAAATAAATTTTTCCTCACACAAAGCATAATTACAAATTGTTTAAAAAAATCAAGGGTATAAAACATTAATATATTATTTTGAATTTTTATGAGGAAAAGACAACATTTTATTTATGAAATATTTCTTCTTGCTTATTAACATTTGAATTACAGAAAAAATAGCATAAATTAAAAAAATTCAGAAATTTTAGAATCTGATTCTAAATATTCAGCATTAATTATCCTTGTAAATACCATATGATGTTTGAATACCTCAATATATCCACAAATAATCATTTATAATTTTATTAAAAGATGTTAAAGACAGGTGCCTAACTACATTCTGGAAATTTCATTGATGTTTGCATAATTCTGTTGGCAAAGATTACATTTTATCATCCTCTGTATCTTCCCCTCATTAATTATTTTTCTGTGCTATGAATTCTTACATAGATATGAATAAAGTACTTTCCACACGATAGTCTTTAACATAATGAAGATGACTATAAGAAATTCCTACTTTGTTCCACTTTTCGAACCATGCTACATGGCTTTTGGAGAAGGAATTGTCAACCCACTTGAGTATACTTGCCTGAGAACTCTGTGGACAGGAAAGCCTGGTGGGCTACAGTCCACGAGGTTGCAAAGAGTTGGACATGACTAAATGACTAACATATAAACACACACACACACACAAAGTATTTTTGTTTACTTATTTGGCTGTGTGGGCTTCCCTGGGGGCTCAGATGGTAAAGCATCTGCCTACAATGTGGGAGACCCAGGTTTGATCTGTGGGTCAGGAAGATCCCCTGGAGAAGGAAATGGCAATCCACTCCAGTACTCTTATCTGGAAAATCCCATGGATGGAGGAGCCTGATACAGCCCATGTGGTTCCTGTGGTCGCAAAGAGTCAGACACGACTGAGCAACTTTACTTTCACATGGCTTTTAGTTTTCATTTTGTCTTCTATTTATTTTCATTTTTATTTTTTTATGATCTTTTAGAAATGTGCTTAGTAGAAAATTTAAGGGAGAAGGAATAGATTGGGAGTTTGGGATTGGCATGTACACTCTGCAGTATTTGAAACAGATAAACAAAAAGGAGATACTACAAAAAAAAACAAAAAGTTGAATTTGGCTTTCTAAGTCAAGAGAACTTACAACTGTGTAAGTGTCCCTAAGCTCCATAAACTACCTGAAATTATATGCAAGCTACTTTTTTCATGAACATTTCTTCTGCTGATGAAGTAATTTTCACCAGATTCCAGAAATGTCATAAATTTTACTAATTTATGACAGTAATTCACAGTCTTTTAGATACATTAATAAAAAAGAAAAACAGACATTGTGAGCCTGCTTGCTTACTTGGATTTCACATTAACAACAGAATATGCATTTTTAAAAATAAAATTAAACTCTCTAAAATTTTATATACATAAATAACATTTTTGGCAGATTATTTATTTGCATATCTGTTGGCTTGCTAAAATTTATTTGTAACCCAAAATCAATATTTGTGGCACTTTCACAGCATGTCATTCATGCACTTGTGCACAGCAATGAAAATTTGTGTCACCCGATATGCAGGTTTCCAGCTGAGGGTGATGAAGGTGATGCTCTTCCTTCTTATTTAAGCTCTCATGCTGTAAACAAGTGGCCTTTTCATGGTCTACTTAATGCCATGCTTGTCATGTTTTTGTGGTTTTTTTCATTGTTGTTGGCAGTATCAGTTTCAGAAATAACCCACAAACATCATGCTATAGTATCTTCTAATGTTCGTAATGAAAAGCATGCTGTGAAGGACTTAGAATAAAATATTTGTTAGATCAGCTTTATTCAGGCCTGAGTTATAGTGTTGTTACTTTAATGTTAAAAAATCCGTAATACTTTAATGATTTTTTGTGATTCTAATGACAGTCAATAATATACTATATGATGATAGTCAATAAAAGCATAATCCATCTTTAAGCAGAAGCACATCTAAAACAAGGCAATATATTGATCAGTGGATGGAAATGTAACTGTAAGCTCACAGAAACCTAACTCATCTATAGTTTATCTAGGAGCAATTGTTTGATATTACCTAAATTAGTGTTTCCAGCAACTTTATAGAACATGACTACCTATCAACATAAATAACAAGAATTGAATGCATAAGCACTTATTTTTAAAAGCAAAATAATCTTAAAAATTTATCATACACAAATTTATCCTTTTTTTTTTTCAGATTGCTGTTTTGAAATGAAGTGTTAAATCTTGACATTATCCTATTAGATTTTACCCCATTCTTTCAGTCTATCAGAAATCTTTTAGTACAGAGTTATACCTTTTTGTTTTATTCAACTAACTAAAACTTTATCTAAGCATGATAACTATATTTTTCTGGTACTGTCTAAAATGGTATCATTAAGAATATAATCAGCATGGTGGAGGAGAAGTTGGACAAGGACTACATCTCTCTCCACAAATACTCCACTTTAGACACAGAAGTGCATGCATAACACCAGCTGAGAGTGGACAGGAGTACCTGACCAGTGGAAATGAATATATCAAACCACACAAAACTCAGTAGGATGAAGGAACATGGGGGAAAAACAGGAGTGTTAGTAGGACTGGACCTGCCCTCGGTGGGTGGGGGAACTGAAGCAGGGGTCCGATCCCCACATCACGGCAATTGTCTGAGTCAGAGGAGAAACATTGAAGGTTGAGAGTGACAGAGCTGATCTGTGGCAGCCTAAATGGAGTGAGAATCAGACAGTCCTTGCTGCAGTCATACATACCCCAGGCAGGGACGCAGGTCCCCTAGAAAGTGCAAGGACTGGGAGCTGGTGTTTAGAGATTGTGGACCAATCCAAGGGCGGGGCTGCTGTTGACTGCAGAGAGATTTATCGAGGCGATGTGAGGGAGGAGATTGTGGTGAGAAGTGCCTGTGGAGGAACACCAGCAGCCATGGAAGCAAGGCGACACGACACTGCTGAGTCACGTGTAGGGGGTGGAACCATCACCCCAGCCTCTCTCCCCCGACATGCCAGCGTTGGCAGCTGAGCAGTGGAGAGGCTGGCCCATCAAACGCCTGATGCCCTGAACTACAGAGTAGGGCCCCACCCAGGGTGCCCTTTAAGTGCCTGATGTGCTGATCTGCAGAGTAGGACCCCAGGCCAGGGGGCCCCTCTATGTGCCTGACATGCCCAACAACAGAGAAGGACCCCAGGCAAGGGAGCCTTCTAAGTGCCTAACGGGCAGAGCTACAGAGAAAGACTGGCCAAAGAAGCTTTCTGATCGCCAGCTACAAGAGCCTTGAAGAAAGACTCTGATGGGGCCATACCTCCTGGGGTGGAGGCAGTCTGTGTCCCTGAACACTTGCTGCCACTTGGGTCCCCGCAAGCCAAGCAGCTGTACCACCTTCATACTCAGCCCCCACTGGGGCAGAGCTGCCACAGAAGAAAAAGAAAAAGCTTTGCGTCTATGCGCGCAGGGTCGCTTCAGTTGTGTCCAACTCTTTGCAACCCTGTGGCCTACCAGGCTTCCTATCAGGGGGGTTCTCCAGGCAAGAATACCAGAGTATATTGGTCAGTACTGGTCGCCATACCCTTCTAGAGCACTGTATTTCCTGCTGCCCTGGCCGCCAGCTCCCCTGAGTACCTGGTGCTGCCAGAACCCCTGTGACCCAAGCAGCAGCCCCACCTCCACACCTGGCCTCACAGGGCAAACCCAAGTCCTCCAGGGCAGCCTCAGGAGCAAACCCCAAGGGACAACCCACATGCAGAGGAGGAAATACAACCACCATTGAAACCCAGGGCAGTGTGGTAAGGAAGAAGACCCAAACCCTCCCACCAGCTGTGTAAGCTGCAGACTAAACCCACACGATCAGCTAGGCAGACTCTGTGTCTATGGAATATACGAAAGGTCACTGAGAGCTCCCAGAAAAGAAAACGCACTAATTCTGACAGCTGAGGACCCTGGAGGCAAGAACACACAGGAGTGGGACCAGATGAGAATCTGAGCTGCCCCCACAGTGGATCCAGAGACCAGCACAGTGCTGGAGGGCATCCTCGGGAGGCGAGGTGGACTGTGACTCCCAGCGAGGGAAAGGACTCTTGGCAGAAATGACTCAAGAAAAACGTTATTTTCAAGTTTTGACTTGCTCTGTAGATTCTATTGGATTTATTTTTTTCTTTTTCTGTTTCCTTTTATTCCCCTCTTTTGTTGTAGTAGTCAATTCTATTGACATGATGAAATCTAATTAAGCTT